>NC_136423.1:138786847-140188097 GCF_052625555.1 Lactuca saligna | reverse complement strand
TCACCTCTATTATACATTATTATCTATATTTTCACAAATTTATAGCTATTAATATTATTTACAAAGCTGTGTGAACATACGTGATCCATTACTCGTTTAGTAGTTTAACACTATAATGCTTATGAATACGTTCACATACATCTCACAAACACGTATACATACACATATGCCACTGCTCATTCATGTATATAAATATACATATACAAACATAATCCATCACAAATTGGTAAAAAGTATAGGCATGATAATGTTAAACTCTGAAACGAGTACTTGATCCTGAAGGGGCACACGACTTTATGAACGATATTAATAGTTATAAGTTGGTGAAATATATACATAATCATATATAGTAAAGGTGTGAAAAAAACGAAGCGAAAAAAACGACATTTGGTGCCCAGAAAATCGAAAATAAGAAAAATCGGTAGCTAATCCGTAGCTACTTAGCTACAGATTAGCTACGGAATTCTAACGGAAAGCATACTTCGTAGCTTATCTGTAGGTAATTAATATTCGTAGGTATTCCGGAGCCATTCCGTAACTAATTAACTACAAAATAGCTACGGATTAGCATCTGTAGCTATTCCGTAGCTAATTAGCTACGGAATAGCTACATACTAGCATTCGTAGGTATTCCGTAGGTATCCAGTTATAGACTAGGGCATCACATTCTGTAGATGATCCGTTGCGATTCCGTAGCTAATTAGCTACGGAAAATTTCCCTAGCTATTTTCTGTAGGAAAACCCCATGTTTTCTAGTAGTGTGTCTATATATATATATATATATATATATATATATATATATATATATATATATATATATATATATATATATATATATATATATATATATATATATATATATATATATATATATTGAAGGCTTGCTAGTTGTATTCTATGCTAAACGTAAACCTTGTATAGTGAGGGCATGGTTACTTTCAAATGCACGGCTTTAATTAAAGTATTTAATATTAATCGAATGTTTATATGTATATTGAATGCTTATTTTGTGGAATATGTGTTAAGTATATATTTGGTAATATTACATGAAAGTCTTAATAAAACTATAGTTACTTAAATGATTAGATGTATACTAAATGCATAATGTTTAAATTTTGTGTTAAATGTATACATGTATTATGATAGTATTACATGATGAGGAAATTGTATTGGAAGTTGATTAAAGGCAGTGTAGACTTGTCTAGTTATAAACTAAGACTTATAAAGTATGTATAGTTCTACATAAGTTGAATAAGTGAGTAGTATCATACTAGGGGGTGTGTGTGAGATTGAAATGAAGAGTGTATTTATGTTCACGACACTATCATGTGTTCGGGGACAAATTATGTACCATAATTACTTGAAAACATTATATTGAGTAGTTAAGGGTGTGACTAATAAAATAGTGGTGTGGAAGAGTGACTAAAAATGTACTATTGTACATTGGTCATCCAGTAGAGTATATATGATGACTACTAACTATTCCATGAAGCCTTATGGAATGCTAGAAAACTTGAAATTTTTAGGTGTTAATGAATCATACTTAACCTGGGAAAAAGGATTGTTTGTTCATTTAAGTGTTATATCTCCCTTATGGTTTCCTTTATTGACTGACATTATTAAGGAATCCCAAAGAAGTATAGTCTACTTGTTTCTTATAGTGATCCATCATGTTAGATCTCAAGGGATCATTACTATAGGAAAAGTGTGTGAGAATCGACGGGTTGTGTAAATAAGTGTAAATGGTATAATGTCTTATAGATATTATGTTGTATGATATATATATATATATATATATATATATATATATATATATATATATATTGTTTTGTGAAAATTCGTTTTGTAGGATTATTATCTATGAATGATTATCATATTAATATTATTGGATTGAAAACACTATGTCTCTCACCAGGTTCTTGAACCTGGCCCACTCAGATCATATATATCACATGTAGCGGTGCTAAGGCGGTTGGAACTTGATTAGGATGTCGAGTGTAAATGAGATAACCTACTATAGTATAGAAGACCGAAATTGTTGGATTAGGTGTCTAAGCCCATAACTATAATCGGTATAAAGTTGAATTGATAGTAGCAATGGCCTTTTGGGTTGCCTTCAAACCTGGAAATGGAAGAGGATGACTGTTAGAGAGAGAAGAATGATTTATTAATTTATTACTTGGTTGATAAATTAATTTGAAATAAAAATAAATGATTTAATTAATGTATTATGTGAGTAATATGTTAATTAGTATTCATTCAGTTTAATTAATATTTAATCAGAGATTAACTTGGAGTTAATTTTGGGATTAAATGAAACGATAGGGACTAAAGGTGACAATCTTCAATAATTGAGCATTGAGCATTTTAGAACCTGCCCTAGAGAGAGAGAGAGAGAGAGGGGGGGGGGGGTTGACGAAATCAACATGCTCCTAAGGTTTCCTTGGGCTCTAAGGGTGCATTGGAAGCCATAAGGATGAAGTTAAGCGATTAGGTTTAGCTAAGATAGATCTGCCTTATTCTAAACTTTTCTTATCACTTATATAAACCCCCATATGGTTGGATTTCGTCCCATACACTCCAAGAAATGATTACAGTCAAATTTTCCACTTCCCTTCTTTCTCTCCATAGTAATCCTTGGTTGCTAGGTTTGTTTGTGAGCCATTAGAGACATGACACTTGTGGCGCTTGGCTGCTTGCTACCAAAGGTCTTTCAAACAAGGTTTTTGGATTGTTATTACAATATAACGATCAAGGTATGTATTTTATTCCCTATTGTATGAATTTGATTATAATACATAGAACCTAGGTTTCTTCTTTTGTGTTCAAGTTGTATGTTCTGTTAGAGAAAACCTAGATCAAATTCAATTAGGGTTGCATGCACACATAGTATCAGAGCCAAGGAAATGTTTTCTATTGTATTTGATGCAATTGGTTGAATTTGACAAAATTATGGTTTATAACAACTAAACCCTTGGCCTTGCATATTCTTGCAAATTAGGGTTTTATAACCCTAATTTTTGATTTTATGGTTAGGGTTTTAACCCTTTCCTTTGGCTTGAATTTTAGAAAATTAAGGGTTTCCTAACCCTTAGAATATTCGAAAATAAGGCAAGGGATGAAACCCTTGCCTTCCTCCCCAAGTCTAGTGATTTTCGAATACTTAGGGATAAGGATAGGGTTCATATTTTTAAAAATTATATTGTTAATTGTTTAACTAAGATTATTTTATCCCTCCTTTTTTCGAAAATTAGGTGGTTGAGATGAGATTAAATTATCTTGATTAGTTTAATGGATAATCCTTAAATTTATTTAATTAATAGACAATTATTAAATCAATTATTTTATTTTAAATTTTAAATTTAAATTAAATAGTTTAATTTTCGAAATTTAAAATTAAAACTAAAACCTTAGTATTTTTGAATAGTTTGAAAACACACCCTCATAGATTTTATTAACAAATTAATTAATGGTTTAATTAAAATATAATTGATAAATCCGTAGATAGGTTCAAATCTAATTAAATTAAAAGCTTAATTTATTAAAGGATTAAACCTGAGTATTTTAAAAGTTTAAAATACACCTTATACTATATAAGATTAAAAGTTTAATTATATATATATATATATATATATATATATATATATATATATATATATATATATATATATATATATATATATATATATATATATATATATAAAAGAAATGTCAGTCTTACCGTTAGTAGGCCTTATTCATGAAGCTAGTCTATAAGGGGTGTTTAAGGAAACGGCCTGTAAAATGACCGCCATTGGGTATCCACTTTTACCCACCGCACTCTTGACTAGTGGAGAGTTGTTAGCCGAACGGGTAGGGTAAGACACAAAATCCTCATTATAAAGTATAATGAATTATTAAGTAACTAAACCTTTTATAATTTCCAATCTTAGTTACTTTAGGAAAAAGTGAATTTAATGCTAACCCATGAAATTGCACATTGCACCTTACTGGTCGTTAGTGGAGCATGTGTGGTTAACCGACACACTAATATGGGAATAATGAAGGATGGCAATGAGTTTCTCGTAAATTATCGTTGATCAATGGAGCGTGAGTGGTTAACCGGCATATTGATTAGGTGATAAATGACATCGAGAGTACCAATCTAATTTGCATGGTTACTCACACATTGTTTGTGATCCTCGGTATCCCAGTCACAAACTTGAAGGACATAATCGAGATTAAAGATGCCATTGAAAAGTTCAATGAATCTCAAAAGATCTAGGAGTTTCATTTAAAAACCTAATTTGTTTGAAATTTCATTTTCGTGGTGGAATTGGTAAATCGTGATTTACTCACCGAAAAATAATTTACAATTGAATTACGACATCCCTCTTCTGAATTGTGAATTATTGTGTTGGGTCCTAGCCTTAATATTTTATTTGGGTGTTATATTAAGGATTAAATCAACTAACTGGAATTTCTTCCATGTAAATGTCTGACAACTATTGTCTTCCTTATCCTTTTGGAAAAAGCTTTATTCACGAAGATGAAATTCCATGTGACGATCCAGGTGAAAGATCAATTCCTTCTTAATGCTATGGTGAAACTTCTCTACCTCCACCTCCTCTAATAATTCTCCCTGACCTACGTGTTCATCGACTTGAAAAGTTCAAGGTCACTAAAGCCCTATTGGCAAGCAAACACAAAGATGGAAAGTTTGTATGTGCTCACATCTTTGAGATGGAGTCGCACGTTGACAGAATGGGAATGTTGGGTGACATTTTCTTGAGGAAGCTGTATGTTAACTTGGTCCTTCAATCTCTTCCTATGTCATATAGCGAGTTCATAAAAGACTATTATATGACAGACCGCGACGTGACCCTTATTGATATGACATATTTTCTAATCGTTGCTGAATCGACAATTGTTTGGCGCACTGGTAAGGCAAATTGGAATGGAAGTTCTACCTCTCAAACTTCCATGGACATTGACAATGGCGACATTGGAAGCCCATAAAAGTTTTCTCTCCCCAATGGAAAGGGATCGGCCATGGTCAAACTGTTTGACCGAATGGTAAAGAAAAAGGCTGAGTCCGAAATATTCCAATGCACCATTCCGAAAGTGTGTTTGTTTCTTGTGCCAAGAGAAAGGGCAATGGATGTGAAGCTGCCATATCTACCTAAAGGATCGCAAGGATGGTAAAGTCAAAATGAATGACTCTACTTCATGTAAGTCCTCTATCTAACTCTATTAAGTTCCTATTTATATATTCATAATACATGATGTGATAAGATTTCATTTTGAAGTTTTGTAGTATCGAAGAAAATAAAGGAACCTTACAGAAAGAGTAAGTTGAGTCTGATCGCGAAGAGGTGGATTTCGATCGCACGGTTTGATGATCAGAATTTTGAGCTGCTACTTAGGAGTTCTGATAGATTGATTAAGAACTTCTAGAAACTTAGTTTTCATATGAATTTGAATTGTAAGGACAAGTTTTCTGCATTTTATAAAGAATTTTTTTATTTTGTCTTATTTTATGTTTCCTTGCAATGACATTTGTGAAAATTGGTGTTCATATATTGTTAGAAATGTTGTAAATGGATTTTGATTCTTAGTTATATCGTTTGTGGTAGTGTCAAAAATTTACCAAATAATGAAAGATTCTCATCACCCAAGTTTCAATTGGAAAGAAACTTGGAATCATGCGACTTGTATTGTGTGATGAATGAGAACCTTCATCTTTGGGAAATCAAGACTAATTCCTTGTTCACATGTAAATGTGATTCAAGTGAAGGATTGAAGGATGTAGTACACATTGATGTGCACTGGTCAGGTCCACCACAAAGAACGATAAGACTATTCATCATAGTAAATATGGTTATGCTTATATGATTAAGCATAATTCTGACACTTTGGAAAAGTTTCATTGTATAGCAGAACAAATAAGAAGAATCAATTAGACAGAAAGATAAAAGTTTCTCCAGACTGAAAGAAAAGGAGAAGTACTTTAGTATTGTGTTTTATTATCATCCTAATGATTATGGAACCATATCACAATTGGTCCTCCAAGGACATCTTAGTGGATTGACATGACTGGGTATCAGGAATTGTTGAAACAGTTAAATCAAAAGGATGAGTCATACTTCATTCCAAAATTAAGTTTTAGATTTATACTCTAGTTACTCCAAGTTGTACCTTGAGTAACATATTCTAAGTAGGTTTATAACACCTCATGAAATATGGAGTAGAAATGTTGCTTAATCATGCACATTTGAAATTGGTAAGTTAGGATGTTTTGGATTAAACAAAGATCAACTAAGACCAATTGTATGAAGTGTTTTTCTTGATAAGAATCCGCACTAACTCTTGAATGTTTGTTTGCCGAGAAATGTTCCTTGACAGAGAATCTTATATGTCAAGAGGTTAGTAAGACTCTTAATGATTTTGAATAGTTTCAAGAACTAATCAAGAATAAACCTATTGTTTATCACTAGCACACGACTTGAGGTTTGTAACCTATCGTGTTGACATATTCTTGTTTCTATGCCATTCCATTTAAGTTGACTATGCATGTGAGTTCTATGAGTTCTCATTTGATTGCATAAGACACATCACCTTGATTAATGAAAAATACATTGATCAGTGTGGGTGAGCTGCTCAACAACTTGGAAGCAATGGTAGGTCGTTGTGCTGACGGATGACAAGAAATTGAGATTAACCAAGTTCAATCCATAAAGTTTTGAATTTGTCATAAACCTTGTCTTTTTGATAGTGGTTGGAAGTGAAAAATTCACATGGAAACGAACAAATACACCATAACATCTAATATGTAAGTGGTTTCTCTCTACTTCATGAAAATGATTGTGAGGCAGCACTTTCACAAGTAGATTTTAAAGGATTAGAGTAAGCAGTTATCGTAATTGCATTCTCAAATTCGAATGTGATTACGACATTTCTTTTCATAGTTTGAATTTTGAGAAATGGAAAATAGTTAGAACATTTGGGACTTATCGTTATAAGCTCTGAAAAGGTTTAGACACACACATAAGCTATCTATTGAAGGGTGTATGAGCTCGAGAAGTCAAGGAAAAGACTTATCAAAGCACCACGTATAAAAAATCTAAACTTTGGTAAGAAACTCAATAGGTATTGATTTCTAGAAGTCCAGTTGATTTCTGAGTACATGTCAAAGCTAGTGAGAGCATAATCGTTATGCTGGTAAGAACATAAATGTTATGCTAGTGGGAGCTTGATTATTATTTTAAGTGTTGCAAGTTAGCAATGCTATTTATGGGAAACAAAGTTCTAAATTTGCAAAGTCGTAGAATTTGGAAATTGCTTCGCTATAGTATGAGTTAAGGGAGAGGGCATCAATACTTCATTTTGAATCTAAAAGTTTATATTGAAATTTTAATAGAACTTAGTCATGAATGTCATGTTGAAATGCTTCAACGTAGGAGATTCTATATATGTAAATATTATAGAAAAAGACTGATCAAGTATCATGTCTTTATGTAAGACATTATGTATCGAATCCAATATGCTTCAGATATAAGATTGATCACATATGTTATAATATTCAGTCAATCTGATTTTCCAAATGCCTATGGAATTAAGAAGGAAAAAGGGCTAGAATCAGATATTTCTAAAATTATTAAACAACGATCAAGGACAATCTAAGGTTTACCAAAGATTGGTTGCTTGGGACAGTTGGAAGTATAATAATGGATGGACCATATTTATATAATTCTGAATAAAATAGGATTATATTTAGAATGGATAGTCATATGGAAATTATGGAAATATTTTCATAATGGGAGTTGGATATTAAGAATCTATGTGTAAGTTAGAAACTTTTATACAAGAAGGATGTTCAAGGAATGTAAGTTGAGTGTGAGACTTCATCTCCATGGAATTGTTTTGTAATAAATCTCCATTGGAATGTTTTGTAATATCATTGGCAAAGACTCTGTGACTTTGGTACCTTAACATTACAAAAGTGAACATTGCAGGTAAGTTTAGACTCTAACAGATTCTAGTAGTGGAAAGAATTTTGTATTCTTACACTTATAATAAGGATTAGGGAATTGTGTAATGAGCATCATTGGAAATGGGTTCAATTGATCTATTTCACAAAGGAAGGACCATATATAAACATAGTGTGTAAGCTTGGAGCATGGGATGGATATTGTTTTAATTCAAGTATTTAGTTGATTGATCGAAACATTATACAATGAGTAAGGTCTAATTAATATGGTGATTAAATAATAAGTGTTTTATTTATATTCAAAAGATTGAGACCATATTGGATTAGGTTATTCTTGTGTTTTACTTCCTAAATAACTAGGTTATTCAAACATCCATAGTTGGTCATACTTTGGAAGTAAGTAGTGAATTATGACTGTCATGAATCCGTTTGTAGATTGTCTATGTTCTTATACATAGCAGAAGTTTGTTGCAATGTTTATGAGTACTCCTGAAATAGGATTTGAGTATTGGATTAAACCCACTCTCATTTGAATCACTTCATGGATTTTATCACGAGTGATTGTGAGACGATAATATCTTAAATTCTTGAAACGGAGACATATGAGTTGTTGTTTACAAGTGGGTTGCGCATTGATAATACGTAAATGCATCAGTAACTTGATGTTATAAAACATATTGTTGTGTGTGATTTGATGAGTAAATATTAGAAGCATACGAGTCAAAGTTTATCCATTCCCTTTACCCTTAGGAGATAAAAGTGGTATCTGTGGGCCCCTCGATGATTTAGTGATGACACCCTAAGCATTTGGCCAAGCCTGGAGTAATTTAATTTATTTAATTAGTCGGTCGTCATAAATCGAAAATCGGGAAACAACTATGGGATAGAGATTGATTATAATCCATGTCTCGTGTCTATATGATATCTTGTAGAACGGAGTAATATTTTATCCCTTATCTAAGGACATGCCACTGACTAGGTCAGAGTTCAACAACGTCTTTTGGTAGCCACAATGTGCTAGTTAATTTGGTAATTATACTTGCAACTATAGTTATTAGACTTATCCAAGTGGGAGACTGTTGGATTAGGTGTCTAAGCCCATAACTATAATCGGTGGAAACTTGAATCGATAGTAGCAATATCCTTTTGGGTTGCCTTCAAACCTGACAATGGAATACAGTGACTGTTAGAGAGAGAAGAATGATTTATTAATTTATTACTTGGTTGATAAATTAATTTGAAATCAAAATAAATGACTTAGGTAATTTATTATGTGAATAATATATTATATAATAATCATATAGTTTAATTAATATTTAATCAGAAACTAACTTCGAGTTAATTTTGGGATTAAAGGAATTAATTGAAACTGCAGTGACTAAAGGTGACAATGTTCAATAGTTGAGCATTGACCATTCTAGAACCTCCCTTAGAGGGGGGGGGGAGCGAAATCAAGATGCTCCTAGGGTTTCCTTGGGCTCTAAGGGTGCATTGGAAGCCTTAGGGAGGAAGTTAAGGGATTAGGGTTATCTAAGATACACTTGCCTTATCCTAAACCTTCCTAATCACCTATATAAACCCCTATGGGGTTGGATTTCGTACCATGCACTCCAAGAAAGGCTTAGAGACGAATTTTACACTTCCCTTCCTTCTCTCCATAGTAATCCTCAGTTGCTAGGTCTGTTTGTGAGCCATGAGAGGCGCGACACTTGTGGCGCTTGCTACCAAAGGTGTTTCAAGGAAGGTTTTTAGATTGTTTTTACAATATAACAATCAAGGTATGTATTTTAATCCCAATTGTGTGAATTTGATTATAATACATAGAACCTAGGGTTTCTTCTTTTGTGTTCAAGTTGCATGTTTAATTAGAGAAAATCTAGATCCAATTCAATTAGGGTTGCATGCACACATAGGATTGTATGTTTTGCTCAAAACCCAACTGATATGTCTTTACGTTATAACTCATATTATGTATTAATTGTGACATACTTAGGGTCTTGTTATTCTGAAATAACATATGCACTCAATTTTTTTTAATAAATTGGGATTTTCTGCAAACAAAGATAACATGATTTTGAAGGCATAAAGAATTTTTTTTTTCTGTTATGTAAAACACGGGAAGTCAAAGTTGGTATTAGAAAATTAGTTTAAGTGAACTAGGATTTATGCTAAAAATCTAGTATATTTTTAGTTGTATACCTTGATTTCTATTACATATACATAAGCACTAGAATAGGTATATTCCGTATTTGTAATTATGTGCTAACAGATTTTGTATAGCCTTCTTTAGGTTGTCAACCTTACTTGCTATTATTCAAATTTATGCACTAGCATACTTTAGAAGATATGTCTTGCATGCTATTATGTGCTAATTGATATGCATTATAGCATGCTTTAGGTTGCATACCTAGATTGATATTATTTGAAAATATTTGATGCAATAGACCTTGATTTGGAAAATGAATTTTTATGTGTTCAGAATTTTAAATGTATAATTACTGTATTAGAATTGGCATGTAACTTTTCAGGGTGGTAAGAAGACTTACGTAACTTTTTTTTATGATTGCAATATCATTGATAATTAACATAATTACTTCTTAAATAGTGTACAAGTACCTTTGGTGTGATATTGTACATTTTAAGTACATCTACATTAAACAGGATAATAGACCTTTGGTGTGATCATATACAACCGAGAACCATAGAAGCCTGTGAGTTGTAGATACAACCAGATTGAAGCAGTGATTGCTTACGGATTTGGTAGTACTAAAGATGGCGATGAATAATTTAATTGTATCAAAGTTGAAGTTACATTGATGAAGTTCAAGTGATGTGTTAAGAGCCGATTTGTATCATATATAGGATGCTATGACTTATTATTTATTAATATTGAGTGATAATTGACTCGTAACTCATCCTTATGTAAATTCCATAGTGTGTTAAGCCCACTTTAATATATAAAACTAGGATGGTAAAAATAGTCGTTGGATTGTGATGTTAATAAAGTAGTAATTCAGTTACATTTAGGAAATTAAAGTACTTGGCGAGAGTAGCAATACATATATATTGTTGCACAAAGTAAGTTATTGATGTCAAAGATGACAAAGAACCAAGTTGAAGGTGGCAGAATATATTGCGAAGTAGAATTCCTATAATTTATTCCTATGAAGAGGATGTGAAAAGATATGTGACCAAGAGGCGGATTTCGAGGATTGAATCATATAGAATAAATGATTGTGAAGTGAAGAGAGGAAATGATATGCATGATGACTTGTATACTATATGTATTATATGGTATAAGTAGTTTGGAGAGTCTTTGTCTCCATACCGTACATACCATAATATGTGAATGTGGATGTAACATGCCATGCAGATTGGGAATTATACTACGAGAATTTATACGAAGAGATTGGAAGTGAAATTGCTACTGAAGTTATGTTGTGTTAAATGTTTAAGGCTTTATGAATCCCTATTGAATAGAGGCATTCCTTATTACCTTTTTGATGTAGAATATTCATGATGAATAAAGTGATGGGTTTTGAGCATTCTAACACTTCCTAAGTGTACATGCAACCCTAATAACCTTGGATCTATGTTTGTCTAATTATCATGCAAAGTTGACTTCCAAGGCTATATTCCTATCTAGCATACATGGGGAACAATTTTAACTTGAATGATAGATAGAATAACTTACCTTGTTGTTGCTTGTGTTCCTTGAAACCTTATGAGCCTAGCACCCCAAGTGTGATGCCTCAAATGGTTCACACAACACCAAATGATCTTCGAAAAACTTATGAGAGAACACACACTTCTTGAAATCGGCTAAGCGCTCTTGTTTCCTTAGTGTAGCCGATTTTGATGGAGAATGAGATCCTTATATAGTGTTGACACATCTAGGGTTACACCATGTAAACCCTAATGTGTCATGACTCTTCATTTCCATGACCCATGGGTTTGTAACTCCCATGGAGCATCCTATGAGTGGAACCCAACTTGATAATCCATGGAGCCTCTTAGTCCACTATAAAAGATATGGATGATTTACATAATCAACCCATATATTTAATTAGTTATCTTTTGATCACTTAATTAATTCTTGATCAAACTAATCAAATAATATTATTAATATATTAGAACTTATAATATATTAATAATCTCCAAGTGTTATTTCTCTCATTTAGTCTATCCAATTGCATGGTGCCATGCAACCCAAATGGACCATGCCGGGTCGGGTCAAGTACATACCAGAAATAGTTATGGACTTAGACACCTTATCCAACATAAAGAGCCCAAACTTAGAGTATATAACTTGTGAGTAATCTAGTTTCTGAGCTTTTGAGCTGAAGATAAAATGCTTGATTAAAGTTATTGTGATAGCATGGACTATCATATAGTGACACTTATTATTAGTAGAGTACATCTAAACAATATTATGAGAGAGATATATGAACATTACAAGTACTTCGTTATGCTAGCATGACTAACAAATACCCAAGGACATATATAAATTCAAATGAATGGGAACCTTTTTCTTGATCTAATTGTCATAATATTCATTGACTTCATACTAATATTTTCTAAGAGTCAAAAGGGAACATGGAAAAAACACTTGTAAAAAGTGTTAGAAGTTTAAAAACAGAGAAAATATTTGCAACATTGTTGGTTTGTATCGATCGGATACACTTCAAGTAAATATAATAAAAGAAAACTAATCTAAAAAAATAAAGAACATAATGTAAGCAACACAAGGAATTCTGAAAATTGTCATTCACAAGGAATTCTGAAAATTGTCATTCACAAGGAAAGAGATCTTCAGCACCTTATCCAAGTAGGTACTCTGACTAAGTCCAATTAGTCTTTTACTCCGATCTCTCAAGATCCTTATCCCTAAAATATAGGCAGCTTCACCAAGGTCCTTCATAGCGAAACACTTCCCAAGCGAGGACTTTACTTCTTGCAGGGTTGGAATGTCGTTTCCTATGAGTTGTATGTCATCCACATACAATACCAAAAAGCTAACTATACTCCCACTAGCCTTGACATACACACAAGATTCATCTTCCCTCCTAGAAAAGCCAAATTCCTTGACCTTTTCATCAAAGCAAAGATTCCATCTGCGAGGTGCTTGCTTTAATCCATAGATGGATTTCTCAAGCTTACACACTCTATTAGGGTACTCGTTGCTGACAAAACCCTCTGGCTGACTCATGTAAACATCTTCAGCCAACTTTCCATTAAGGAAAGCGGTTTTGACATCCATTTGCCATATTTCATAGTCATGAAATGCAGCTATGGCTAATAGAACCCGAATAGACTTAATCTTGGCTACCGAAGAAAAGGTCTCATCATAATCCACTCCAGGAATTTGAGAGAAGCCCTTTGCAACCAGTCTAGCCTTATAAGTGTGTACTTTACCATCCATGTCGGTCTTATTCTTGAAGACCCATTTGCACCCTACAGTCTTACGACCTAGTACATTCTCAACCAAGTTCCAAACTTGATTGTCATACATGGATTGTATCTCGCTTTCCATAGCCTCTTTCCATTTAGCAGACTCGGGGCCTGCCATGGCTTCCTCTTAGCTGTTAGGGTCATCTTGACTTACTAGTGTCCCATCACTAATAAGTGTCTCACCTTCTGCAGTAATATGGAATCCATAGTAATGCTCAGGTGAACTCCTAACTCTCGTGGAACGCCTCAGAGGTACATATCCGTCAATTGGCTCAACAGGAGTTTCCTCCTCAAGTTGAGGGCTAGAGTTTGAAGTTCCTTCACCACTTGACTCTTGAATTTCTTCAAGATCAATTTGCCTCCCACTGTCTCCTTGGCTTACAAACTCTCTTTCTCGAAAGACTCATCTTCTTGCTACAAAGACCACATTGTCACTAGGTCTGTAGAAGAGGTAACCAAAGGATTGATGTGGGTAGCCGATGAAAATACACCTCTCGCTTCGAGGTTCGAGCTTATCATGAGTCTCGCATCTCACGAAAGCCTCGTAACCCCAAATCTTGACGTGGTCTAGTTTAGGTACTTTACCAGTCCACATCTCGTGAGGAGTTTTGGCAACTTTCTTTGTAGGGACTAGATTAAGGATATGGGCGGCAGTCTCTAAGGCATACCCCCAGAATGAGATTAGTAGCGAAGCTCGACTCATCATGGAACGAACCATGTCTAACAAGGTTCGATTATGCCTCTCAGCTACACCATTCAACTGCGGTGTCCTGGGAGGTGTCAATTGTGAGACAATCCCACATTCCCTTAGATAGCCGAGGAACTCTGAACTAAGATACTCACCACCTCGATCGGATCGAAGCATCTTAATGTTCCTGCCCAATTGATTCTCGACTTCCTGTTTAAATTCCTTAAACTTCTCGAAAGTCTCTGACTTATGCTTGATTAAGTAGACATATCCATATCTACTGTAATCATCAGTAAAAGTCAAATAATAATGATTAGCATCCCTTGTGGCATGTTTGAATGGTCCACACACATCCGTGTGTATAAGGTCCAACAAACCTCCACCCCTTTCACACGAGCCTGTGAAGGGTGACTTTGTCATTTTTCCAAGTAAGCATGATTCGCAACTATCATCTGACTTTAGGTCAAACGACTCCAAGACTCCATCCTTTTGGAGTTGGCCTATGCGTTTCTTGCTTATATGTCCAAGACGATAATGCCATAATGATGCTTTATCCAAGTTATTATTATTAGGAGAACCAATACACAAAACATTATTTCCTGAGTTATCTACAACAGATACAGCTTCATACACACCATCACAAGGTAATGCTTTAAAATAAAGAACATTATTAAAGAAAGCATTAATCGAACCAACTTCATTATCAAATGAAAAGGTGAAACCTTGTTTGTACAATGCATGAAAGGAAATAATATTTCTTGCCATTTCTGGCGAATAACAACACTTATTCAAATCTAAATTTAACCCACTACTTAGCGATAAAGTATAAACTCCAATCTTGGTGACAGGTGTAACTTTCCTATTCCCCATGATTAAGTTTATTCTTCCTTGCTCCACATTCTCACTTCTTCCTAGTCCCTGCAAGTCACAACAAATGTGAATACCACAACCGGTATCAAGGACCCAAGATTTCAAATGGGGTGAGTTATTAGAAATGATAGTGTAAATACCTGCATGGTTGGGTTTAACTTTCCCATCCTTCACATCTTGCTGGTATTTTGGGCAGTTCCGCTTCCAATGTGATTTTTCATGGCAATAGAAGCATTCAGCCTCTTTTGGGTCAGAAGAAGGAGTGACAAAACCTTTCTTGGTTCCTCTTGAAGAAGAGCCATCAAGGGTCCTAACCTTGGTACCCTTCGAAGAACTCTTTCTCTTCTTCCCTCAACTTTTCTCGATTGCCAAAACCGGAGTGGAGTTTGGAGTAGGAGTGTTAACAACTGACTTCCCCTTAAGACCTGATTTTGCGGTCTTGAGAAGTCCCTGAAGTTTGCTGAGTGTGACCTCTTCCTTATTCATGTGATATGTCATGCGGAATTGATCATAGCACGATGGTAAGGAGCGCAAAATTATATCTATTGCAAGCTCCTCAGGGAAGTTCACATTAAGCTTCAGCAATCGATCCACATACCTTTGCATTTTCTGCATGTGGCTCGTGACGGAATCCCCATCCTTCATCATGGTTGTTATCATGGAGCAAATGATTTCGTACCTCTCTTGTCGTGCACTTTGATGGTATCTTTCCATCAAATCTTGGTGCATTTCATAAGGGTAGAAATCCTCATAGGACTTTTGGAGTTATGCTGTCATTATGGCCATCATGATCCATGCTACTTTCGTAGCATCCCTTTCATGTGCCTGAAAGTCAGCGATCTCCTGAGGAGTTGCAGTGGTTTCATCAATCTCCTTAAGCTCCTTGTCGAGGACATATTCTTTGTCCTCATAGCGGGTAATCATTCTGATGTTTCTGATCCACTCATTGAAGTTGGATCCATCAAAAGTGACTTTCCCACACAAGCTCATAAGAGTAAAGGAGCCATTAGGATTCGATCCAGAAGCAGCATTGTTTGAAGACATCTGAAGGAAGAGGACAAGATTAGTTTAGATATTAAGAGACTACTTAATCAAACACCCAAATGTAATATTAAGGCTAGGATCCAATCACAATATATTATAACTTAGAAGAGGTATGCCGTAATCCAAGCTATAACATATTTGAAAGGTAGGTGAATGACGATTCACCAATTTCCACCACGAAAACCGAAATATTAGATATTAGGTTTTATGATTGGTTCTTAGAAATTCCTAGATTCTTTGAGATTCAATGAACTTTTCAAAGGCATGTTTCAATCTCGAGTGTGCCCTCCAAGTTTTGTGACTGGGATACCGAGGATCACAAAACGAGGTGTGAAGTAACCATGCAAATCACTTGGTACCCTTAAAGTTTATCACTCAATCGATGTGCTGGTAAACCACACATGCTCCACCGATACTATAATAAACCTTAAGTCACCCTTTACCTACCTTGTTAAGTCCAAGTTAGTGTGCCGGTTAACCACACACGCTCCACCAACGACTTAGACAAAGTGTAAAGTGTAATTTCATGGATTAGCACCTTATTCACATTTTTCCTAAAGTAACTAAGATTGGGAATTTAATAAAACATTTAGTTACTTTATAATATTCATCATACTTTGAATGAGAATTTATAAGTCCTTGTCTTACCCGTTCGGCTAACGACCCTCCACCAGTCAAGCAAGCGGTGGGTGAGAGTAGACACCCATTAAGTCACCATTTTATAGGCAACAACCTTATACCCACCTTATAGACCGACTTCGTGAATGAGGCGTATTAGCGGTAAGATGACTTTGTTCTTATACATACATATATATATATATATATATATATATATATATATATATATATATATATATATATATATATATATATAATTATTAAATCATCATAATATAAGTATAAGGGTTGAATTTTAACTTTTAAAATTCTAGGGGTTGGAACTAAAGTTTTAACTTATCTTTACTTGTTCCAAAACTTGAGGGCAAGTTTTGTAACTTTCAAAACTTTTCATTTCTTGTAACTTATTAGTTTAATAGAGTAATAAAATGAAGACTCTTCATTTTCTAACTCTTGTGTTCTTTTAATGGTTTTAATTCAAGTGTGACTCTTGGTTTTCCATAACTTGAGGACAAGTTATGGACTCCATTAAAACACATTATGATCAAGAATTAATCTACCACATAGGTTACAAATAATTCCTATGATCATCTGAAACATCATAAAAACAAGAACATGAATATGAACACATTCATAAATCAAAACTACACTTAAAACTTTGTAATTTTGATAACTAGTTGTTGTAAGTGAATTAGCAAAGACATTACACCATCTAAAACAAGTTTTCAAGTACCAAAACAGTTTAGGGTAATGTTTCTAATTCATTTCCAGCAACTAAAGTCGAAATTCTGCAACCTGTCGACCCTACTCGCCGAGTGCATGAACTTACTCACCGAGTTGGTTGAAGATACACGTGAAATCGACGAGTCCCCCCTATAGACTCGACGAGTCCATTCGTAGACAGCAAGATTTTCGACTTTTTTCAACTTTTAAGCACAAATAAAAAGCAAACAAGCCTAGGCTCTGATACCACTAATGGGTTTTGAGCATTCTAACACTTCCTAAGTGTACATGCAACCCTAATAACCTTGGATCTATGTTTGTCTAATTATCATGCAAAGTTGACTTCCAAGGCTATATTCCTATCTAGCATACATGGGGAACAATTTTAACTTGAATGATAGATAGAATAACTTACATTGTTGTTGCTTGTGTTCCTTGAAACCTTATGAGCCTAGCACCCCAAGTGTGATGCCTCAAATGGTTCACACAACACCAAATGATCTTCGAAAAACTTATGAGAGAACACACACTTCTTGAAATTGGCTAAGCGCTCTTGTTTCCTTAGTGTAGCCGATTTTGATGGAGAATGAGATCCTTATATAGTGTTGACACATCTAGGGTTACACCATGTAAACCCTAATGTGTCATGAATCTTCATTTCCATGACCCATGGGTTTGTAACTCCCATGGAGCATCCATGGAGCATCATATGGGTGGAACCCAACTTGATAATCCATGGAGCCTCTTAGTCCACTATACAAGATATGGATGATTTACATAATCAACCCATATATTTAATTAGTTATCTTTTGATCACTTAATTAATTCTAAATTAATTCTTGATCAAACTAATCAAATAACATTATTAATATATTAGAACTTATAATATATTAATAATCTCCAAGTGTTATTTCTCTCATTTAGTCTATCCAATTGCATGGTGCCATGCAACCCAAATGGACCATGCCGGGTCGGGTCAAGTACATACCAGAAATAGTTATGGACTTAGACACCTTATCCAACATAAAGAGCCCAAACTTAGAGTATATAACTTGTGAGTAATCTAGTTTCTAAGCTTTTGAGCTGAAGATAAAATGCTTGATTAAAGTTATTGTGATAGCATGGACTATCATATAGTGACACTTATTATTAGTAGAGTACATCTAAACAATATTATGAGAGAGATATATGAACATTACAAGTACTTCGTTATGCTAGCATGACTAACAAATACCCAAGGACATATATAAATTCAAATGAATGGGAACCTTTTTCTTGATCTAATTGTCATAATATTCATTGACTTCATACTAATATTTTCTAAGAGTCAAAAGGGAACATGGAAAAAACACTTGTAAAAAGTGTTAGAAGTTTAAAAACAGAGAAAATATTTGCAACATTGTTGGTTTGTATCGATCGGATACACTTCAAGTAAATATAATAAAAGAAAACTAATCTAAAAAAATAAAGAACATAATGTAAGCAACACAAGGAATTCTGAAAATTGTCATTCACAAGGAAAGAGATTTTCACAAAGATGATTACTACACCAAGCCGTAGGTTGCATTAGGATTTCACCCTAATGGTATATATATATATATATATATATATATATATATATATATATATATATATATATATATATATATATATATATAAGTATAACTCTTGATTGAAGGGGTTATATCTAATCTATACTAGGAGCCAATCCTAATCACTAAGATATCAAATATGCTATCTATTCTATACTTATATGTATTATTACCTAGTGTATAGAAGATTACATAGAATATCTATCTTCATGATGATGCCGATAAACTTGATTCGCATATGTTGATATTAATGTACATGATGATGCTGACAGATAGCATGTAGAGTGTTTGACTCATCATATCATAAGGTGTGACCTTACAATCTCCCACATTTGATGATGTCAAAACTAATCTTCATAGAATCCTTTAGTTTGTGGTTCCCTTGAGAGTAAGATTGAAATATTAAGTTCTTCAACTTTAACGGATGATCCCCCTGAGTAGTTTCTTCAGCCTTAGCAAGATTTCTTCATCAGCTACAATAGTAAGATTATCCCCCTTTTTCGCAATGGTAGCAAAAACAATTTTGAACTAGTAATATAGTAAGATTGTGATGTCTCATGATAGTATAGTATTGAACTACCAGTCATTGATATAGTATTGTGAGATCTCACTAGCGTGTGGTTTCATACGCTGACTCATTAATCACTTTTATTAGAAGAAAAAGGCAAGAGTGGTATGAAGCGTGTAATACATTACGTTATGAAATGTACCCATCGGAAAATATTTTTTGAATTCTCAATAGCGTCTAGTATCATACGCTGAATCACAAAATTCTAAAGAAGAATTTAAGAAGAGAATGGTTTGATGCATGTGATAAGTTGTGGTGTTTTAGCTTGCCATCGACATAGATTTTCATGCTCTCATCATCGTATAGTACATATGCTGAATCATAAAGCTTTAAGGAAGAAAATAGGAAAAGAATGGATTGTTTTAGTCATGCTGAGGTGGAATCAGCATGAATCATCAATAGTGATAACCCATCAACAAGAAATGGTTGAATCCTTGCATCATAGGATTAGTTGCAATCTAGAATCAAAGATTCTGCGTCAATTCATTATGGTACCATGTCATACCTCAGACTAGGAGGTTTGGGATATGCATAACCTTTTTGTTTTAAGGACCACACGAGTAACTCTTATGTTGATGACTATGCAATAAGGGTAACCAATTGAGTTATGCTCAATATTTCAGTAGAGCATGGGACTTGATGCATACAACTAGCATTCTTCCAAGGACGAAGTCAGGTAAGAGATAATTGAATATGAGTGAAAACCCAGTGCATTCTAGAATTTTTAATCTGGACTAGGCAATCTCACTTTAAAACCTTAGACTATGCTAGACAATCAACGTGAATGGGTGACTTAATGTTCTACGCAGATAGTCTCACTCATGAGATACTTAGAGAGATTTAGGCACATACAACATGCTTCTCAGGATGATAAACTATCAATGGTTGCATACTTGGCCTGAGAAGTGCCACTGTCAACCTCAATAAGAATGGTGCAAAATAATTTATGAATACAAACAAAAGAGTTAGGAAAATGAGGAAATATTCTAAAAGCAAAATATGTGTAGCTTTTTTAGAAAGATGATAAAGTCTTGATCCATCAAATCGTTTGAATTGTATGGCTATAAATGAACTTCCATTTCCAAGATATCTACCGCCTGACACTATCTTTTAAGGAAAACAAAAGAAAAGATAAACATACCAATATCCAAAACATATCACTACAAAATAAGAGTGATGAAGCCATTTATCATTAAAACGTTGCATATGGATGCTAAGCTTCATATTTATCAAGAGCAAGAGAAAAGCAGAAAATAGTCTGTGAAACCAATGAGTTAACTGGTTCAAATCCATGAAACTATCATGTTTCTCAAAATCAACACGAGGTAATTTGAGGTGTTATCGGATTATGAGTCAGTAGATGAAAACAAGACTTATCGAATTCATGGTTTTTACTTGCATCCATAATAGTAAGTGGATGAGGAAGGGGCATTCAAAAGAATAAGAGGACATGATGCCACTCTTTTTCTCAACACCAAGAGCACTCAGAACATTCTTGATGAGTCAAGCTCTTGCAAACTCTGGAGGAAGGAGGTGCAGATAAATCTTAGATAGGTCTGAAAGATATATAAAAGAGAGAGGAGAATACTTGTAAATATTAGAAGAAAATCTTAAACAAACTATGTAAAAAATCTATCAACATAATAAAAGCAACATTTGTTTTTTCTATGCATTTGTATTTTTATAAAGCAAACAGAAGCAATGTTAACTCAAACGAGTTAGAAAACAGTTAAGTCATTGAAAGCATTACAAGGTCTGCAATCAATTTGGTTAGAGTCTTTTCATCCAATGCCTTGGTGAAAATGTAAGCCAACTGATTAGTGGATGGAATGTATAACACTTCTACTTTTTCCTTTTTAAATGACATCTATGATGAAGTGATGATGGATATCAATGTTCTTGGTCTTGGAATGCTACACTGGATTCTGTATCATCTAAATGGCACTAGTTTTGTCACATCAGATAGGAGATTTGAGAAGTTTATACCATAATCTAAGATTTGATTATGAATCCATAGAATATGAGCACAACACCTTCCAGCGGCTAGCATTTGAGCTCCTCCTAAAGTACTTTTACTCTCAATGTGACAACCCAAGTTGTCCTGTTACATTTCTCCGTTACCGTTAACATAATTTTCCACTGTTAAAAAGTTCCGTTAATAAGAAGCCGTCAAATTAAATAAACATTTCAATTGTGTATGTTTACATGTCGTTAAGTCGTGAAAAAGGAAATAAAACACAGGACACACATTTTCATTCATTTGGAAAATGTCAAGTTTTATTATTACGACCATTAAATCGGGTGCGACCAAAAGCCCCGTTTAACGGCAGTATCGGGCAGAATTCCACTGTGCCCCGACTCAAAACCCTATATAAGGGTGAGTGGAGTCTATTGAAGACTTTTTACACTCTCTCTCTATACTCTCTCTCTCTAGACCCGTTTTCGCCCCGAAACCACAACCAAACGCTTCCAAATTGTAAGTCCGCTTACCCTAGCTTATTCTAAACATAGTGATTTATGTTTATAGCACAAAAATCATCCAAGAGGGCATGGAATAAGGAGTTTATGGCCCAGGAACACTCTAGGGCCGTAAACCCCTAAAATGGTGCCAAACATGCCTCTAAACTTGTCCATAAGCTTGGGAATAATTAAGGGATATAGCCTAGGAGTGTTTAAACATTAAAAGGCATGATTTTAGGACTCACACAAGAGTTTACGGCCCAAGCACAAGCTTAGGCCGTAAACTCCTAAAAATCATGTCAAAATGTCCCAAAACCCCCTCAAATGTTGGTTTTAATCACCCAAAATAGCATCAAACTTCATTAGAAATCACTAGAAAGGCATTAGGGGCTTGAAACATCACCAAACTCAATGATCTAGAGTTTACGGCCGTAAACTCCTTTAGGAGTTGTTCTTAGGCCGTAAACTCCATTATAAGGCCCTTAGGAACCTCAAATCCACTCATGCCCTTTAGGAAAAATGCTTAGAATAATTCAATGAACAAGCTAGAAGCATCAAACACCCAAGAATAGGACCTTGGGAGTTTACGGCCGTAAATTCCCTTAGGTTGGGCCGTAAACTCCTTGTTTGGTCCATGTTTGTGGTTTAAATCCATTTACACACTTGATATATGAGTATAGCAAAGTCCCACAACTGATAAGAGACCCTTAGCACCCGTAAACGCTACCCGGGACCCCAAACACTCAACCAAAAGTGTTTTCCACTCCTTTGAGTGTGTATAATTGTTTAATTAGTATATTATATGCTAATTGTATGTGAACATATGTTAAAATAGGTCCTTGTGTGTGTTCAAGTCCTTGCGTGACCCCGAACGCCCAATCGGCACTTTCGTCGGACCTACTTACACCAGGTGAGTTCATACCCCTGAATGAACCTTTTAAACGCTTTTAAATGTTTTATAGGGGGGGAATACAAGTTAAACATGCTAGTTATCATGTCAATCGCATATGATTGATAACCCGCATGCACTAGATTTTACCACTTTACACTGTTTTACCGAGTGGGACACTAAAATGATTTTTACCTGTTTCATAACTTTTACTTATACTGATTTATTCAAATTCATTTTAAATTGGTTTATGAAAGATCCTCTAAGGTTTTAAACGTATTTTACAAAGGAATACAATTCGTGATTTTCTCTGTACATAAAGGTTTTTCATTAAAGATTTCCCTTTTTGACGTATACTGTTACTTATTAAGTACTGCTGCTTCACTTATACTTATTTTATACTCTGACTCGGTAACACTTTCACTTATACCTATAATCACTTATACTTGATAATGCTTATGCTTATTCACGCTCTTACTTAGTGATACGATTCCTTCTTCACTTATACTTGATAACGACTCTACTTCACTTATACTTCACACGCTTTTGCTTCACTTATTATCACCTCTACTCCGTGATACGCTTATACTTGTTCGACACTTCTACTTCACTTGAGACCGCTCCTACTTCACTCGTTAGACACTCCTACTTCACAAGAATCACTTATACTTGATCCACTTATACTTTATGATGCTGTTATTCCACACGGTATGAATTCACACCACAATGATATGTCTTCAATTATTACACACTCAGCCGTAGTGAGATGTACGTCTGTGCTTATATAGATACATATATGTAACGATTGAAAGACTTAGGAAGGCTCATCCTCCCTATTTCCTTTTCTTCGTTGAGATGTGGTCTGGTGGGATCGGGTGGCCGTCCGAAAGTCATTTGGTTCATTAGTTATATACTATGTATATGAGTATGGACATACAAGAAGTTCTCTAGTCAAGTCAGTTTAGAGTCTCTACCTCTATTCTACACTTACTTTGGAAACACACTACCCACTGTTTGGAAGTCTCTACCTCTAATACGTCACTTGCACCAGAAATCCACTCCCTTCTAGAAACACACTATCCTTTATTTGGGATGCATCTTCGGGACGCGGCCTTCTCCGTCGTCTAGTTGGTAACCAGAGTCTCCTGTAGGGAGAGCGGACATTGTGTGTATCGGCTTATACGGGATTGACAACCCCACACTCTGACTGCTAGCTACAGTCCACGGCCTACTAAGCCAAGGGGTGACAAATGTCACATTATATAGTCAGTATGGTTACGAGTATCCTGGGTTGCCTTATAATTCATGGCTTTAAGGTAACAGTATTTCGTCAGCGATTTACACTGTATGCTGATGTCACCTTTTTCAGAGTCACACTATTTTGACCTTGCTAGATGTATCTTTCATTTGATATTGTCTGGGGTCTGTTATCTCTGTTTGACCTTACAAGATGTATCTTTCGTTTGATACCGTATGGGGTCTGTTATCTCTGTTTGACCTTTCAAGATGTACCTTTCATTTGGTATCGTCTGTGGTCTGTCTTCACTGTTTTGACCTTGCGAGATGTACCTTTCATTTGGTATCATCTGCTGTCTGTTTTCATTGTTATGACCTTGCAAGATGTACCTTCCATTTGGTATCGTCTTCGGTCTGCGTTCACTGTTTTAGACCTTACCAGTTTTACCTTTCATTTGGTACCTTCTGGGGTCTGTTTCTCCATTTGTTAGACTGAACCAGGCGTGTCGTTAGTTCGATACTTTCCTGGAGTCTATGACTCTTTTGCCTTAGTCAGCAGTCCTCACTGCTGAGGCATATGTTATTCCCTGATGCCTCCGCGTTCTTTAATAATCAAATTCAGTATTTTGATATTATTAGCAATTAAGGGAAACTTCTTATTATCACAATACACTGACCAGTCTTGGTAGAAGGCTGCTTTTATTAAAGAAAATATAGGATTTTCTGGAAAGAACACTAATATACATAAATCACTTAAACTACTGCTTTATAAAGTTATTTGACTAAATGACACTAAATACTTATGAACTCACCAGCATTGTAAAAATGCTGATACTCGCTTTTCAAATAACTTGTATTCTCAGGTTAGCATTAGACAGGTACATCCCCAGAGTTGTTGATGAAGATAGCTTAGTACCACGCTGTATTTATTCTATTACTTGTATTAGTTTAAATTGTTGTAATGTAACCTTGTAAAACTATTACTATTAATGCAATGTTTTGTTGTAATTTGATTACTATAATGCATGTGTTGTGATACTTGACATGACGTCATCCACCCCAGAACGTTTCCGCCGTTCTGGTTTTGGGGTGTGACAGATTGGTATCAGAGCATTGTTTATAGTGAGCTAAGTATATCAATTCATAAAAGATATACAGCCTATAAATGCAATGGGATAAAACACTCTGAACAACAAATTATACTTTAAAATATAACCATATTTTACCGAAGTATAATAACATCCAGAATCTAAACACTCGAACACAAGTATCACAAGAAGAACAAGAATAAAAGTCTTCGGATGTTGAGCACTACAGACAAATCTGGGCAGTTATGTAATCGTACACTGGAATAAATGTAACCTGATCAACTACCCTTATTCGAGATGCGATGAACGTGTGCTCGGGAGTGATTGTGGTGTGCAACAGGTCTGAAACTTACCAACTAGGATTTGCTAGAGCCAAACATAAAGTTAAAATACTATAGGAGTATTTTAGAACGCTAAAAGATTCACACTAAACCCAGAATTATAATTCAAAGACGAGAACCAAACAAGAATTTAAAATACCATAGGGGTATTTAGGATACATAGATAACCTAGTGTGAGAACTAAAAGATCCTTATTGATATACCTACAGCTACAGAGGGTATACTTCCAAGGTTATATAATAAGGATCCCATAGGCTAAGAATGTGTGGTTTCGCTCTATTTCCTTTTCCTCGTTGGGATGTGGTTCTAGAGTAGTATCACATATTCGAAGGCCTATCGGATCTAAGCTATATATGATTTGTATACCCTGTGTAATCGTAGCAGGACTCGATGTGGATCATCCAGCGAAATGTTAATAATCTATTAGGATTCTTTAGACATTTCCATTCTCGCACGAACCCTGTAGAAAACCCTACCCACTTCAGTGCATAACAGAAGAGTTGATTCCGACCCTGAAGAAGTTCATTCAGAAGATTTCCTGTTCGGAAATAAATGAACTGGGTCGAGACTATTGAAAGCACCAAGTGCCCATATTCTTTTAGGGACTTCGGTGGGGAATTCGCCTAAACTTCGGAGATTCCCAGTCATCCATCATGAAGTGATGACACCCATAGTCGGAGTCAGAAGGAAGGCGGAGTAGAAATTCAATATGTCCATACGAGAAGAGAACCCTAGGAAACTGCCCGAAGGAAACCAACGCCGATTCCAGTCAAAGGTACGAGGCAGACCGAGGGAGCCAGTACGTGGAACCTGAGAAGTGTCTTTTCCTCGTGTTCGTCATGCTAATACACCCATAAAATAATACAATTTAGTGAGTTAGTGATTACACTTCTCACGCTATGTGTTAGGTAAATCGCCTTGTTCCCATTGCCAGTAATACGCTTAGAGCGGATCCCCACACCTCTGTGAGGTTGTTTAGCCATAAGCCCTCATGAGCCTCTCTTTCTTCAGTTTCGTTCTGAACTGTTCTCAAATCTCTCCAGGCCGGAGAGTGAAACCTTTCTCAGTATAAAGGTAACTTAGTAGGAGCGACCCGCATCTTATGGCCTTTTTCTGATATTCATACACCCACTCCGATTACCAGGACTACATCATAGGGATGTAGGTCGACACTCAGACAACCAATACCCGAGGCACGGGAAAAATATTATCCCTAATACGTTCAGGACAGAAACGTCCAGGGTTAACCATCGTCTCTCATTACCTTGTATTCCTTTCCGTGTAGGAAAAACCATGCCACCGAAGAAGCGTAACCAATCCACAAGCAATAAACCTACTCTCCTATTTGATGAAGCTACGTTCCAAGCTGCAGTTTCAGCAGCCGTAGCAGCTGTCATGGCTCACCTGAATGCTAACAACGCCAATGTTAGGAAGGTGCCCGTTGGAAATTCCAATCCTGACAACGGACAACATCAACCCACACTTCGATACTCAGTCACCCACGAACCTCAACCGAACCCACTAAAGAGGAAACTCAAGATAGAGGAGGGAAGTACCTCGGTTCAAGGACCTTCCGATGGACAACGAGCTGAGGCAGTCTGTACCCCTGCCAACCCTTCCCTCCCGACTCCAAGAAGACCGTATCTAGGAGACCTTCCCCACTGCAGCAGGTGCAGCTACCATCATCATGGTGCCTGTCGAGAACTCTATTATGCTAGGTGCCACATGAAGGGGCATACTGCTCGTGTATGCAGAACTCCAGTGGAACGTATTGCATCAATCGCCAATGTGGCGGCCACACAGGTTTGCCGCCTATGTGGCGAGTTCGGACACTTCAAGAAGGATTGCCCAACCGAAGGAAAAGACAAAGACACAGAAGGAGCCTGACACTACTGCTTAGGGAGAAACGTCAAGGAACTCGGTAGATTTTTGGTACGACTCTCGATCTCAGATAACAAAGCTAAATACATTAAAAGACTAATTCAATGTAAATTCTTTCCAGCAAGGCGAAAGTCGCAGCACTGTTATAAAATTTAAAATTTATTAGATAAAACTATAGTGGCTAAACATATACGTTACGGCCATGTATATTAGAGTGAGCGAATGCCGCCTCATCTCCTGTTCCTCGTTTGGTTGTGGATTTAGGGCGGGGTCGCTCAGTCAACAGTCCTCCCCACCTTAAATGTACATGACTAGTATATGTGAGGCGATTATAGAAACACCTTGTGAGAATCCGTTCATGAAAAGATACTCTATTCGGAAACACTTAGAACTCTCTATAGTTCCGCATCGAATCTATCGGTCCAAGTATCCGTGGTAGTGATACGTAGGACGAAACCCGAGACGCCTCGAACTTGTGTGCCTATTCGGCACATGACTCTATCGATCTTCACTTTATATCATGTCGAAGTGTGCCAACTTCGACGACTCTATTGATCATGGTTTGATTTCGTGCAACCGTGTGTAAATCCTTAAGTGCTGTGTAAAAAGAAACTTTCTCCATAGCCATATCGACAAATAAAGGTTCTTCCGAACCTGAACCTAACACAAATAAACCAACCTAATACGACCCGTAAAAATCGTCCCTCTTATCTCAAACCTTTCGAAGTACCCACAGGAGGGTACCATACACTGTTGACCGACCCCTCGTAGTCAAATGAACACCGAAGTGAAACACACTACAAGATACTCTAGATGATGACAACCAACCGAAGCAGACTCCGTATATTTCCCCCGAGAGACCCTTCGCACCTCGCACATTAGGTTCGTGAACCTAGAGAATAGAACTCATGAGACTGACCGCTATAATCAGGTATATGCATAAGGGCGGCATATAATTGAGATCAAAAAGATTAAAGGTGTGTGTTTCCTCCCTATTCCCTGTTCCTCGTTGGGTTGTGGGTTTGGGGTGGAGTCGCACAGCTGAACGTCCCACCGACCTCAACTGTATACTGCTCGCATACACGCGGTATATGCGGTTAGGCTTAGTATGAGCTCTACCACGGACCTCTTAGCAAAACACCTTCACCATATTCCATAACATAGGAGCCGAAGTCAAGAAAATCACTACGGGTTGAACTCTTAAAAGTTCTGAATGAGAAGACTCTATACTCACTAGATTTAACCTAGACCGAGAAAACCCAGAATCTCCGGATGAGTAGTTGCAGTATATTCCCGCACTACTCCGGCACTTCGTCCACCTCGTTATAGACAAGTGGTGCCTATCATCCTCTACCCTATTGCATGGAGGAAATCGTCGTCGCCCTGTAGATGATGGAATACATTCTCCGAAGAGGACACTAGAATGCCGAGAACCACAGGATAACCTTCGCAGCCAAGAATACTTGGTAAAGTGCGAACGTAGTTGCGTTAAGCCTCGTGACCCTGATCCCGAAGAGATTATAGACTTGACACCAGCCCTGGTGTTAGTCGAAGGGTTATGCAAGAGCATGCACTTTCCACGCTAGAATAAACCACAGTCTTGGAGATTCATTGGACTGTTAGGTGTTCCACGAATACTATCTCACGCAGAGATAGTAGAACCACCTCCCGAGATAGTGCAACATTCATCTAGTGAAACCCTAACTCCTCGATCCTCAGGGTTTCCGTATCTCAAGCTTCATTAGTGCAGGTTCATTTTGTACAAGTGCGAGATAGAAACTCTATAGCAAACGAATAACCATAGTCACGCAACCCACTCGAAGAACTAGAAAGTCTCTATCAGCCAGTTGAAAGAAAACACGAAACCGAAGACCACCTGAGCTTCCTAAGGACTAACCTGAAGGACTACACATCTAGTACAAGTGAGAACGTTAGGAACTTCGTAATGGCAATCACGCCAGTGTTGATCTTGCCACAGAAGTACACTAAGTTCTTAGTACTGAAAAGCTCTACTCCTTTCCGAGAGCTTAGGACCATCCTAGAATCCTCATGGAGACATGGTCCGACCCTTTTCAGGCCGCTACTACTTTCGGATATACCACAAAGTTCACATTCGATCGACTCACTTCTTAGACTTGATACGTGAATTCCCGACAACACTCTTCGTGCCTCACTCATCTTGATAGAATCCATCGAGAACCCTAACCTTGTAGATACACCAGTTGGAACCCACTAGCTACGCAAAACGAAATCCGCATCCCGTACGCGAGGGTCTGTTGAAATGACAAACACAGATCAGAGATCACTTGGGAATGCGAGAACAACCACATAGGAAGTACTCTCTTACCTCTACTTGGCCATTCATACCTACTTCCTTGCCTAGATCTGAATTTCGGGACGAAATTCCCTCTAACGGGGGGATGATGTGACAACCCAAGTTGTCCCGTTACATTTCTCCGTTACCGTTAACGAAATTTTCCACTGTTCAAAAGTTCCATTAATAAGAAGCCATCAAATTTAATAAACATTTCAATTGTGTATGTTTACATCTCGTTAAGTCGTGAAAAAGGAAATAAAACACAGGACACACATTTTCATTCATTTGGAAAATGTCAAGTTTTATTATTACGACCATTAAATCGGGTGCGACCAAAAGCCCCCCTTAACGGCAGTATCGGGCAGAATTCCACTGTGCCCCGACTCAAAACCCTATATAAGGGTGAGTGGAGTCTATTGAAGACTTTTTACACTCTCTCTCTATACTCTCTCTCTAGACCCGTTTTCGCCCCGAAACCACAACCAAACGCTTCCAAATTGTAAGTCCGCTTACCCTAGCTTATTCTAAACATAGTGATTTATGTTTATAGCACAAAAATCATCCAAGAGGGCATGGAATAAGGAGTTTATGGCCCATGAACACTCTAGGGCCGTAAACCCCTAAAATGGTGCCAAACATGCCTCTAAACTTGTCCATAAGCTTGGGAATAATTAAGGGATATAGCCTAGGAGTGTTTAAACATTAAAAGGCATGATTTTAGGACTCACACAAGAGTTTACGGCCCAAGCACAAGCTTAGGCCGTAAACTCCTGAAAATCATGTCAAAATGTCCCAAAACCCCCTCAAATGTTGGTTTTAATCACCCAAAATAGCATCAAACTTCATTAGAAATCACTAGAAAGGCATTAGGGGCTTGAAACATCACCAAACTCAATGATCTAGAGTTTACGGCCATAAACTCCTTTAGGAGTTGTTCTTAGGCCGTAAACTCCATTATAAGGCCCTTAGGAACCTCAAATCCACTCATGCCCTTTAGGAAAAATGCTTAGAATAATTCAATGAACAAGCTAGAAGCATCAAACACCCAAGAATAGGACCTTGGGAGTTTACGGCTGTAAATTCCCTTAGGTTGGGCCGTAAACTCCTTGTTTGGTCCATGTTTGTGGTTTAAATCCATTTACACACTTGATATATGAGTATAGCAAAGTCCCACAACTGATAAGAGACCCTTAGCACCCGTAAACGCTACCCGGGACCCCAAACACTCAACCAAAAGTGTTTTCCACTCCTTTGAGTGTGTATAATTGTTTAATTAGTATATTATATGCTAATTGTATGTGAACATATGTTAAAATAGGTCCTTGTGTGTGTTCAAGTCCTTGCGTGACCCCGAACGCCCAATCGGCACTTTCGTCGGACCTACTTACACCAGGTGAGTTCATACCCCTGAATGAACCTTTTAAACGCTTTTAAATGTTTTATAGGGGGGGAATACAAGTTAAACATGCTAGTTATCATGTCAATCGCATATGATTGATAACCCGCATGCACTAGATTTTACCACTTTACACTGTTTTACCGAGTGGGACACTAAAATGATTTTTACCTGTTTCATAACTTTTACTTATACTGATTTATTCAAATTCATTTTAAATTGGTTTATGAAAGATCCTCTAAGGTTTTAAACGTATTTTACAAAGGAATACAATTCGTGATTTTCTCTGTACATAAAGGTTTTTCATTAAAGATTTCCCTTTTTGACGTATACTGTTACTTATTAAGTACTGCTGCTTCACTTATACTTATTTTATACTCTGACTCGGTAACACTTTCACTTATACCTATAATCGCTTATACTTGATAATGCTTATGCTTATTCACGCTCTTACTTAGTGATACGATTCCTTCTTCACTTATACTTGATAACGACTCTACTTCACTTATACTTCACACGCTTTTGCTTCACTTATTATCACCTCTACTCCGTGATACGCTTATACTTGTTCGACACTTCTACTTCACTTGCGACCGCTCCTACTTCACTCGTTAGACACTCCTACTTCACAAGAATCACTTATACTTGATACACTTATACTTTATGATGCTGTTATTCCACACGGTATGAATTCACACCACAATGATATGTCTTCAATTATTACACACTCAGCCGTAGTGAGATGTACGTCTGTGCTTATATAGATACATATATGTAACGATTGAAAGACTTAGGAAGGCTCATCCTCCCTATTTCCTTTTCTTCGTTGAGATGTGGTCTGGTGGGATCGGGTGGCCGTCCGAAATTCATTTGGTTCATTAGTTATATACTATGTATATGAGTATGGACATACAAGAAGTTCTCTAGTCAAGTCAGTTTAGAGTCTCTACCTCTATTCTACACTTACTTTGGAAACACACTACCCACTGTTTGGAAGTCTCTACCTCTAATACGTCACTTGCACCAGAAATCCACTCCCTTCTAGAAACACACTATCCTCTATTTGGGATGCATCTTCGGGACGCGGCCTTCTCCGTCGTCTAGTTGGTAACCAGAGTCTCCTGTAGGGAGAGCGGACATTGTGTGTATAGGCCAATACGGGATTGACAACCCCGCACCCTGACTGCTAGCTACAGTCCACGGCCTACCAAGCCAAGGGGTGACAAATGTCACATTATATAGATGCTTGTAGGGCGTCTAGTACTCTAGTCAGTATGGTTACGAGTATCCTGGGTTGCCTTATAATTCATGGCTTTAAGGTAACAGTATTTCGTCAGCGATTTACACTGTATGCTGATGTCACCTTTTTCAGAGTCACACTATTTTGACCTTGCTAGATGTATCTTTCATTTGATATTGTCTGGGGTCTGTTATCTCTGTTTGACCTTACAAGATGTATCTTTCGTTTGATACCGTCTGGGGTCTGTTATCTCTGTTTGACCTTTCAAGATGTACCTTTCATTTGGTATCGTCTGTGGTCTGTCTTCACTGTTTTGACCTTGCGAGATGTACCTTTCATTTGGTATCATCTGCTGTCTGTTTTCATTGTTATGACCTTGCAAGATGTACCTTCCATTTGGTATCGTCTCCGGTCTGCGTTCACTGTTTTAGACCTTACCAGTTTTACCTTTCATTTGGTACCTTCTGGGGTCTGTTTCTCCATTTGTTAGACTGAACCAGGCGTGTCGTTAGTTCGATACTTTCCTGGAGTCTATGACTCTTTTGCCTTAGTCAGCAGTCCTCACTACTGAGGCATATGTTATTCCCTGATGCCTCCGCTTTCTTTAATAATCAAATTCAGTATTTTGATATTATTAGCAATTAAGGGAAACTTCTTATTACCACATTACACTGACCAGTCTTGGTAGAAGGCTGCTTTTATTAAAGAAAATATAGAATTTTCTTGAAAGAACACTAATACACTGAAATCACTTAAACTACTGCTTTATAAAGTTATTTGACTAAATGACACTAAATACTTATGAACTCACCAGCATTGTAAAAATGCTGATACTCACTTTTCAAATAACTTGTATTCTCAGGTTAGCATTAGACAGGTACATCCCCGGAGCTGTTGACGAAGATAGCTTAGTACCACGCTGTATTTATTCTATTACTTGTATTACTTTAAATTGTTGTAATGTAACCTTGTAAAACTATTACTATTAATGCAATGTTTTGTTGTACTTTGATTACTATAATGCATGTGTTGTGATACTTGACATGACGTCATCCACCCCAGAACGGTTTTGGGGTGTGACACTCAATGCCAGAACCACCATGATTAGAGTCAGTGTATCCCACCAGCTTGACCTTAGAGTCATGAGGATATCATAACCTAATATTGGGTGTATGCTTTATGTAGCAAAAAATCCTTTTTACTACAAAGGATGAGATTCCTTAGGACTAGCTTAATAACGAGCACACATTATGGTAGCAAACATAATGTCAGGGCGACTGTAAGTAAGATAGATCAAGGAGCCTATCATTCCTCCATGAATAGTTGCATTCATAACAACATCATTTGGATAAGCTCCAACAGGCGTTGATGAAGACTTTAGAGTCTTACAGACTTGCAAGTAGAGAAACTATACTTCTTTAGTATGTCTACAATATATTTAGCTTGACAAACAAAAATTTAATCAATCAATTGTTTAACCTATAAACCTAAAGTTAGTTCAACCATCATGCTCATCTCAAGCTTCTTAGCCATGATCTTCACGATTTTTGAACTTAGCTTATCATCAGTGAATCCGAAAATGATATCATCAAAATACACTTGAGCAAGAATGATGTATGATCTAAAATGTTTGATGAACAAAGTGTTGTTAATATTTCATCATTTGTATCCACTTGCAAGAAGATAGCTCGCCAATGTGCCATACCATGCTCTAAGTTCTTACTTTAAAACATTGACAAATTTATCAAGATGATACACATGATTCGGAAACTCTTCTCTTTCAAACCTTCTAGGATGCTTTTAAAAAAACCTCTTCTTGAAGATTCCCATGTAAGAAGGCAGTTTTAACATCCATTTCATAGATTTTAAGTTCTTAAATGAAGAAAAGGAAAGAAACAAACAAAATGATTCAATTCTAGCAATAGGAGTAGATGTTTCATCATAATCCAAACCTTCTAACTGGCAAAAACCTTGAGCCAGAAGTCCAACTCTATTTCTTATGACAATCTCATCTTCATCCATCTTGTTCCCGAAAACACAGCGAGTGCCAATGATAGTTTTTCCTTGGGGATTTGGAACAAGAGTCCACACACAATGTCGTTCAAAGTCGTTCAGCTCATACATAAGTCGTTGTTGACTATGCTACGAGTGAGAATCCCAGAGCTTTCATCTCCATGGTTTGAGATCCAGGGTGATCTCGAAGAATTATTGGATTAGAACTTTCCTTTGTATTACTTTGAGCAGATTCTTCCTGATTAGATGGCTCAGCTTCTTTAGAGAGAACAGACTGATCTTTAGAGATAGGTTGTGAGTTGATGATTTTATCAACATTTGGAATCACACACTCAATGTCATTTGGCAAGAAATCAGGAACATGTTCTAAAGGTCTGTAAGTAAGTTCATTCAGAATTAATGAGGGATGATCGACCTGATCATGAATTAATGAGTCTTCTTCGAAAATGACTCGAGCTATTTCCTCAACAATTTTCCTTGAATGATTGAACAACTTGAAAACGCTGGATACACTAGAATAACCTAGAAACACTGCTTCATCAGCTTTAGCTTCAAACTTCAAGCACTGAGCTATTTGATTCAATATTTAAAAAACACACCCAAACATATGAAAATATATATATATATATATATATATATATATATATATATATATATATATATATATATATATATATATATATGGTCTCCTTCCCTTAAGTAGCTCATGGGCAGTTTGCACATGACACTTAACAATGATAGATCGGTTTTTGGGTATAATAAGTTGTGTTGATAGCTTCAACCTAAAAAGACAAACGAAAACCAACTTCATTGACCATAATTCTTCCAGCTTCAATTAAATTTCTATTTCTTCTCTCTGCAATACCATTTTGTTGGAGAGGTATAACAACAAAGAAGTACTTAGAAATTCCTAAAATTGAGCAAAAATCATCCAGTGGGAGTTTCTAAATTCAGTTCTATGATCACCATGTAATTTCCTTACTTTATAATCATAAAGAACTTCCCATTGCTTGAAGAAAGAAATGACTTCATCTGTGGCATGAAATTTCTTTCTTAAAAACAATACCCAGGCGAATCTTGAAAATTTATCCATAATAACGAGAGTATACTTCTTCCCAGCTCTTTATTTAATCGGGGCTAGTCTAAAAAGATCCATGTGAAGAAGATGAAGAGGTTTGATAATGGAATAGTAGGACTTTGGCTTGAAGGAATATTTGGTTTTCTTTCCCTTTTCACATGTTGAGGACAACTTATCATTGACAAATTGCATCTTAGGAATACCTCTTAGAAACTGATTCCCTGCTATCTTTGATATATTCTTGAAATTTAAATGGGATAACTTGTTGTGCCATAGCTAATTTAGACGAGAATGTGCACGAGAGAAGAAGCAATGATGAAGAGGGATTTCAGCAAAGAATATATCCAATACATCAATGACATTATGTCGATTTGTAGTCAGAACAATGAATTTTTTTTATCAACAACCTTTCATTTTCTCTGTTTAAGGTGAACTTCATAATTAGCATCACACAATTAGTTGATTAAAATGAGATTGTCTTGAAGACCTTTCACGTAAGTGACATTCTTGAATACAACATAATCGCACTTGATGGTTTTGTAACCCTTGGAAGCCCCCTTGCCATTATCTCCATATGTAATAGTAGGACCATCCTTCTTTATGAAATCTTCTAGAAGAGACTTGAATACGGTCATATATCTTAAGCTGCCACTTTCTAGACACCAAATATGGTCTTTGCCCTGAAAATAAAATACACTGAGCCATCTTGAAAATGGGACACTTAAGAAAAAAATGTTATAACAATCATCAGGGAGATAGTTCAAAGAGTTTCGCTTTTTGATCCATTTATCATTATGAGTAATCATATTATTAATGTGAATGGAGTTCTTTAAAAAGTACACTCGCTGACTTTGTGAGAAGCATCACCACATCGATAACAAACTTCGATTCCATGATTCTTTCCTTTAACATTAGATTTTGATTTCTTTTCAGCTGTTGAATTCGAAGAACTTTGATTATTTGATTTAAGAGCTCTTCTTTTGGTTATGGTACAAGAAATTCTATAAACAATATGCTTAAGTGATACCTTGTCGTAAGGCTCATGATACATTGAAGAGTCATTTGATATAGAAGACTTTGATTGATCATCAGATCCAGAGTTGCTAACAGAGCACTGATGAAAGTTGCTAACAACTTCATTCACTGAATGAACTTCACCATTACATATATAAAATTTTAGCAAAATATTAGTAGAGGGAAGAACATAGTCATGATGAGAAGGTTGGTGGGAAGGATCAAAGCAGATAACTGAGAAACACATTTAGTAATACCGTTAGAATTAGTGGAGAAATGAGTATCAATTAAAGTTTGATTTATAAAATAAGAACTCACAAATCTATTTTAAAAGTCTATTACTAAACAATCAGCCTTATAGAAGGTTTTTTCTAGTCTCAACACTTTTGGTTAAGGAAAAAACACCTTTTATATCACCTCCAAGAAAATTCACACAGTGATCTAGAATCTGGGCGTTAATATTTTTTTTGACATTATTGTGAGAAGAGGCCTAGTTTTTTAAAACAAGTTCAATGCTTCTAGCGTAATTAACAACTTTTTCCTTTTCAGAGCGAAGAAAATTATTGATTTGAGAGATTCAAGTATTTTCCTTTTTTTTTTTATAAAGAAAGAGATTTTTCAAGGAAAGAGAGTTTTTATTTGAGATTTTTTAACTCAAAATTGAGAAAATATTTTTCTTTGATTGAAACAGTTAAATCGAAGCGTAAATGATCAATTGTGTCATATTTTTAATGTTTTCAATAGAAGAGAGGTTAACAAATTTTTTTACCTAATACACTAAGGTAGCGTCCCATTCTGACTTAAGGTCAATAGCAACTTGATAATGATCAATGTCAAGATTCCCAATGTTGTAATTTGATGTGTTAGCATGAGATTCAAAGATTTGGGCCATGAGACACTTACCTTAATCATATGAGAAGTTTTCCTTATGAAAATAGGATGATAGTGTGATCTTCGTGTCTTGAGCGATTGATCAGTTTTGAACTAAACAATACACAAAATAAGGGAGTGATTTTCCACTAGCAACTCTCGCCTTTACATCTAGATTCAACACCCTTTTCTTTTCCTTGTTATATCCAGACAAAAATCTCCCTTTTATCTTTCTAACAAAACCACCATCATTGGATGACTGATGCATAATGGCGACATGAACTTTATTGATGATGTCGAGCAAGCCAAAGTCCATACACTTGAGAGCTTCCATGACCTTTGATTTCCAAGCAAAGAGGTTGTGTTCATCAAACATATGCATTTTGTTGCGAACACTCAATTTTGGACTGAAAGAGGTAGACATAGTTACTTGAGTGTAACAAAAACCCACTCTTATACCAATTGTTGGTTTGTATCGATCAAATACACTTTAAGTATAAAGAACAGAAGTAAACTAATCTAAACAAATAAATAACATAAAGTAAAGAACACAAGGAATTCAACAAAATAGCTTTGACCAAGAAAGGGTTTGCCACAGAGAAGATCACAAAGACTATTACGAAACTAAACTGTAGGTTACATTACGGTTTCACCCCAATGTTGAATATATACTAATCTATACAAGTATATCCCTTGATTGAAAGGATTGTATATAATCTATACTAAGAATCAATCCTTATCAATACGATAGCGGATCTGTAATCTATTATGTACTTATCTGTATCATTGCCTATTATACAAAAGATTACATAGAATAACTATCTTTACGCTGACGTTGATACACTTGATACACTGACGCTGATGGTGATGTACACACTAACACTGACATATAGCGTATAGAGTGTTTGACTCATCATATCATAAGGTGTGACCTTAAAAAAGTTTGCCAATTATGTTATCTGATAGAAGAAAAGAGATTATCAGCTGTTGTGGTTAATTATGAACACCTAAAGGTTCAACTGGACAAGATTCATTATAGTGATTAAAAGATAAAAAGAGAGAAAATCCCATAAAAATACAAAGTTGTATTGGATTAATCGATTACCGCTAAAGGTTCATCCAAAATTCTTCTACAATTGTTGTTCCCCTGATAGTCTTATCTTGAAAGAGTACTAACTATGATTAGAACGATAAGTAAGAAGTAGTTCTTGATAAATTACAAATAGTCATATAAATCATCGATCCTTACTCTTGTTGAGGGGAAGGATGATTTTGAGTTATAGGGATACAATGGAATTGTCTTGATTTTTGTCCTCACCCAAAGAGATAAATTTTAAGGATACGTATCGCGCAAATGAAATTTCATGAGCAAGACTATTATGCACATGATCTATAGTTGATAACAATATTTTTTACCTTGAAAATATTTAAGAACTAGTTGCTTGGTACTAAGTGTAAACTTTCCATTGATCAAAGGAATTTTATCAAATCTTTTGATCAGAAAAAGTTGAACATGAGGCAAAGGCACCAGGATGAATTACTTATGAGATATGATTGATAAATATTTTACCACCATAGTAAAATAAATATCATAATGAATTCCATGAGCAGAAGGGTAAAACCTGAGTAGTCAAAGAATTAAAGCATGGAGGATCGAAGTAGTCCTAATGATCATTGATAAGATTAAAGAAGTTTATATAAAATCCTTACCCACAAAGAAGGTACAGAAGGAACCTCTAAATGAAACTTTGATGAAAGAAATTATGATAAAGATGTAAGTCACAAGTGATAATTCAAGGGAACATTTGTGAAATAAGGACATGCAAATCATACATTCAATTATAATGTTTCCCAAATCTCCGAATAATTTGATAAAATGTTTTTCTAGATTGTCATCATAATAAAGTATGATCACCAGATCCTCATAACTTAGCCAGTTCAATAAATACAAAAAAGGATTTACCATTAAGAATCCTCATTTAATTTATAAAGTACTAGATGTTAATGCCCATAATCCACTAGTAGAATGCAATAATTTCATATTAGTTTCCAAAGAAAATGAAAATCAAATTCTATGTGCAGCATAGACGAGTAAATCGTAAAACATATATCAACCCTTGTTATTGGTATTTTTAAAGTTGAGATGATAGAGTGGGTGTTTTGGTTGGCGAAGTGAGAAAATGACATTAGATATCGTAAGGGAACTTGAATCATTTACTTGTACCAATGGTAAATAGTACCACAATTCTTTATGGTTTATAGTTGACCAAGTTATAGAAGTATACATTTCTAGGTATCACATATGTAGACGATTGGTATATAGATAATGTTTTCATAGACTCATTAGCATGAATAGGTAAAGATTTTCATTTAACATTATTCCCGGATTATCTTGAAAATACTTGTGTTAGTGATAATGTAAAAAAAGTTTTAACTGGAAAAATCGGATTCAGAAAGGGACATGAAACCGTAAAGTTTTTGAACTTTGTCATATAAACCTTATTGGTAAGAAAAATGGCTTTGTGGGAAATTCAGTGTAATAAGGTCACTTATTTATAGTGAAATTTAAATTAGTAGACTTGATGTTTCAATAATGAACTTATGTCGACAGGATGACAAACTATCATAAAGGAAGAAAATATATTATTTTGAGTATAAGACAATGGAGTTAGTTGATTCAGTACTGTGATAGCGTGGTAGAGAGAAAATTCTTACTTGGAAAAACCAAAAGTGATTGGTGGGGACCGTTTATATTCGTTGAGTAAGTGAATTTGGGGACAAAACCATCATACATAGAGGAGAACTATAACACCAGTGAATTTAGGATAGACGTTAAATGAATTATAGTTATGATTATTCATTTTATTGAACAATCATAATCCTCGAATAAGATATTTACAAATAAATAAATAAATAAATAAGAATTCCTCGTACAAGATATGAGTTATATAAATGTTAACTATATTTATTTATTGTGTACATGATATATGGAAAAAAATAAGGGTATATAACATTTGTCTAAAATCTTATTATAAACTTAACAAGTTATGTTAAATAACATTTACAATAAAAATATAATGCTGAATAAATCATCTGTATGAACGTTGTAGTAGTCATGATCACGAATCCATGAGTATAAAGAACATTAGAATCTGATGTCGTAGGAAGAAGTACTAATTTTTTGAGATTTATGTTAGAAAAATTACACCAACATTTATCATTAAATATGAAACAAAAATAAACTACTTCTTAACCAAAGTAATGTAAACAAGAGTTAATATCTATTTAATTATGAAACCATAGATATAAAGAACATCGAGAATAGAACCTGTCCAAAGAAGTTATGAATTTGACAAAAGATTTCACTATATACTCTTTATAAAATATAAATTGAAAATATAATGCAAAGTAGTTGTTTAGATCTAATATAAAGTTGTATTACACAAAAATATGAAACCATCTATATAAAGAACGTTGAAAACGGAGCTTGTATGCGAAAGTTACGATTCATCAAATAATGCAAGAAATTATCTACGATGAATGACGTGGAACGATGAGCATGTGACATATGATACAGGAAACCCATTCCCCTTACCAACCAAGCACTAATGTGAAATCACTAGATTCATGACACATAGGCGCAACGCACCTAAGGGAGAGCATTGATTAAGTGATGTGTTTTATATGTTCAAAAAATCTATTTTTTGGCAGAAAAACATAAACCGTGAATTCACATGCACCCTAAAGGATCTTGTTCTCACTACATAACTATTGAATATCAAGAACCCTAAAAGTACATTTTTATCTTCTAAATTACTATATGGTTATTAGAAAATACATACCTTAGTTTTATTATAGAAAATAAACTTATATTCCTTCTTTGTTGGTCTTCAGAAAGCAAGCACCAGAAGTCTTGTACCTATAGTGGCTCACACCCAAACCCAAGTAAATTAGAGGCTTAAGAGGAGAGAGGAAGAGGATGGAAAATTTTGAATTTTCTCTTTGGAATGAACTGGTTTCAAAAATTATAACCCAAGGGGGTTTATATAGGTGTTAGGGAGGCTAAGGATAAGGCAGGTTCCTTTAAGATAATCATAATCCTTTTGCTTCCCCTAAGGCATCAAAGTTTCCTTAGAGCCCAAGAAATGCTATAGAAATCCTCTAGAACTGCTCTAGAACCGTCCCCCCTATGGGAGGTTCTAGAACTGGGCAATATTCAAATTTTGAACATTATCACCTTCAGTCCTTCCACTTTTAACTAATCTAATTAATTTCAATTAATTTCTTCTTATTTTTTAATTAAAAAAATACTATTTATAATTAATATATTATTCTCATAATATATCAATAAATCATTTATTTTGATTTCTAGTTAATTTATTAACCATATAACAAATTAATAAATCAGTCTCTCTCTCTCTCTCTCTCCAAAAAGCATTCCAGTCGATTACTAGGTTTATGGGCAATCCAAAAGCACTTTTCTAATAATTCAAGATTATACTAATATAGTTATTGGCTTAGACACCTAATCCAATAGTCTCCCACTTGTATAAGTCTAAAACTGAATTACAAGTATAACGTATAAATCAAACAACAAATGGTGCTTTCCAAAGCGAATGTCGAACTCTGATTGGATCAGATAGTTGTCCTTTGATAAGTGATCAAATATTCATCGTATCTTTAAGATATCATATGGATATGAGACATGGATTGAAGTCAATCTAATTGTACAAAATTTGATTCTTGATTTTATAATTTATGATGACATCATAAGGCTTCTGATTGAACACATCAATTTAGTCCTAGCTGTGCCCAACACTAATTCAACACTAAATCACCAAGGGGCCCAAAGATATCGCATTTCCTGTCAGGGAAAAAGGAACTAATAAACTTTGACTCATATTCTTGTATCTTTTACTCACCAAATCTTATATAACACTATGTTTTATAATATCAATTTACTGACGTGTTTTCACAATACCGATGTACAACCGACTTCTAAATTACAACTCATATATCTCCGTTTCAAGAATATAAGATGTTATTGTCTGAGAATTACTCGTTATAGAATCTATGAAGTAATTCTCTAAATGTGGGTTTATCCAATACTCAAATCTCCAATTTCTAAGTACTTATGAACGTTGTAGAAACAAAATTGCTATGTCTAAACTCCTTAGATAATCTACAATCTAATTCATGACATTCTTCATTCACTATTTACTTCCCAAAGTATGAGCGACTGTGGAGCTTCGAATAATCAAATTAACCAGGAAGTAAAACGTGGAAAGTTAAACTTAATAATTAACTAATTAACTATGGTCTCAAAACTATTGAATATAAATAACCTCTATTATTTAATCACCATAATATTTATGACTTTGTTCATTCTATAATGTTTTGAGTAATCAACTAATCACTTAATTAATCATCAACCATGTCATGTTAGGAACATGCATACTATGCTTCTCTATGGTCCTTTATTTGTAAGCAAATCAACTGGACATTATTCTAATGATGCTTATTTCATAATTCCAAATTCTTATCACAATATATGATGTGATGAAATTAAAACTTAAAATGCATTAATCTTCTGTGATATCAAGATTCCAATGTCTCAAAGCCTGATACTTTGATATTACAAAACATCCCATTGGAACTTTATTACTATAAACAATTCCATGCATATGAAGGCTCAAATTCAAGGTACACTCCTTGAAAACTTCTCTTGCATTAATGTTTCCAACTCACATGTAGAGTTTTCAAGTATTTTCGTTATGGAAACATATCCATATTTCCATATGACCACCAATTCTGATCAAGAACCATCTCAATCCAAAATCATGTCACTATCGTCTGTCAGAATTAATATCATACTTCTAACAGTCAACAAGCAACTTGTAACACTCTAAATTTTCAAATAAAATTTTCATTTTTAAAACCACATAAAACATAATCTCACATTTCGCAAAAACACAATGTATAATTTGTTCAAAACACAAGACCACAAAATGTTTTATAATATCCCAGAATCCTCAAAAAAATAATATCTACCTGTTGTGTACAATCAAGTTGACACCTTCCCGCGATCCTGAGAGGTACTTGAAACATATTTCATACAACACTGTAAGCAAAAAGCTTAGTGAGTTCCCCAAGATACCACACACATATAATTAACCTCTCATAGCTATATATTTATAAGGACTGTTCAATCAATGTGTCTTAGTGAAGACCCTCCGGTCTCATAACTCGGGTTGGACCCTCCGGTCCTAACTCACTAAGGCACAAAATAATATACAACATATATCACAATGAAAAAATGCATGATATCATATAACTTAGTATAAGCATACAAGACCCTCCGGTCACACAGTATTACCACTATGGTAACTATAGTGAGAAGACTCACCTTGTATGTAAGCAAGTAGGTCTCGTACTCAACGATCGATATAGACTCCGCCTACACATCATAATCATCTCTAATTAACACTTTATAACAAAAACTCTAAAGATGTTAGGGTAACCTATTTTATAAATATCGGAAAGGGTGAAAGACCATTTTACCCCTCCAAGGTCTCGATAATCCATAGCTTGACCAAACCCTAAAAGTCAATGTAAATCAACACGCGAGTCAACAGTCCATGTTGACCCAACTCCTCGAGTGCATGTATGTGACTTGTCGAGTTCCTTCATTTCTATTAAATATTGGGAAAATCCAACTCAACTCATCGAGTTGTCTCACTAACTCGCCGAGTTGTAACGCGTCCAGATTATCGGGGCAAACCCTAACCACCTCATCGATTTGGCTCATCAACTCATTGAGTCCCTTCAGTCCATTCTCTCATTCAGACGTTTTTAAGAAGAACTATGACCCCATACTCTAGATCTAGTCTTCTAAGGCTGAAGTATCACGTAAAGTTGCAAGCTTTATGTCCATGCATGGCATCTAGGGTTCAATATGCCAAAACAAAACTCTATAGAGGCTTTAAAACGTGAAACTTGGCCAATAGCTTGATAAAGGTTAAATCTTTAGGCCCAAGGGACCTCATACTATCCAACTCTGAAGTCTTAACTCTGTGGCATGCTCAAACAACTAAAGTACTCAAAGAGAAGATGGAAATGGCCATAAACTCCCTAGTGAATAGATTTAACAAACAAATGATCAAGGTGATAGCTTTTTACCTCCAAATAGAAGCTCGCACTGATAGAAAAATGGATTCAATGGCTCCTTCTCGTTCCAAGCCTTTTGCTCATCCAACTCCTTCCAAGAATACACTAAAACATATAATCTTTGCCTCTCTCTCTCTCTCTCTCTCAAAGAAGGTAATAGCTCAATTAGGCTTTCTCTTAGTGTGTTAAGGTGATAAGGGAGGCAGAAAGAAAGGCTTAAGGTCCTTTAAATAGGGTACAAACCCTGAAAATTAGAGTTTTCACAATCAGTTCCTACTCGTCGAGTTGGGGTCCTCCAACTTGTTGAGTAGACTCCAAAAATCATGCGTCCATTTCAATCTCTACTCGACGAGTTGGGGTCTCCAACTCGTCGAGTAGCCCTGACAAAATGCATATAATTTAATTAAGTATTATACCTGGGAGTCGGGATGATACAATTCTCCCCCACTAGAATAAGACTTCTCCCTCAAAGTCATCCTACGGAAACAACTCTGGGTACTGCTCACGCATCTCAGACTCTGGCTCCCACGTCCACTCGGATCCCATCTGATAATGCCACTGAACCTGAACCAGGGGTACCTCTTTATTCCGCAAGACCTTCACCGTCCTATACAAGATCGCTATCGGCTTCTTAATGTTTTATAGGAAATCATCAACATTAATGTCCTTTAAAGGGACAACTTCTGTCTCTTCGGCTATCCACTTCCTCACCTGAGAAACATGGAAGGCGTTTTGAATTTGGCTCAACTCTGCAGGTAGCTCTAACCGATAAGCTACCTTACCCACTCGAGCGACCACTTTGAAAGGAACGATGTATCTAGGGCCCAGCTTGCCCTGCTTCCTGAATTTGATCATCCCTTTCCATGAGGATACCATGAGGAAGACAAAATCTCTGACCTAAAACTCTAGCTCTTAATGTTGCCGGTCTGCGTAGCTCTTTTGACGAATTTGGGCGTCAGTAACCTCTGTCTGGCCTGCTAGATCTTCTCTATCGTCTTGAGCACTATCTCAGTGCTCCCCATCACTCTCTGCACTACCTCTCCCCAATAGATGGGAGTCTAGCACCTACTCCTATATAAAAGCTCAAAAGGAGGTATACCGATACTAAAGTGATGGATGTTGTTGTATGAAAACTCAGCCAAAGGAAAGTAAGTGTCCCAACTTCCACTGAAAGTCCATAATACATGTGCGTAGCATGTCCTTGAGAGTCTTAATCATCCGCTCGCTTTACCCATCTGTCTGTGGGTGTTATGATGCACTGAAATGCAACTAGGTACCCAACTCCTAATGAAATGTCTTCCAGAAGTAAAATGCTCATCTAGATCTGACACTATCGATGTTGGCACCACCACTTCTCGAATGTATATCTCAACGAATTTCTCTGCAGAAAACCTCTCACTTATATCCAGAAAGTGAGTACTATTCGTCAACCGATCTACAATCAACCATATCGCATTGACACTTCGCGCAGTCCTCGGTAATTTGGTAATAAAATCCATGGAGATTGGTTCCCACTTCCACAGGGGAATCTCCAAAGTCTGCATATGGCCATGAGGATGCTGGTGCTCCGCCTTGACCTGACGACAAGTTAAGCATCTCTCGAATACCCATGCCACATCTTTCTTCATACAGGGCCACCAATAATTCCCTTTTAAGTCCAAATACATCTTGGTGGCCCCAGGATGGATTGAGAATCTCAACCTATGGGCGTCCTCCATAAAAATACATCGAGCTCTACCCGTATATGGCACCCATATCGGCCCATGAAAGGTTCTAAGCTCTGGACTACCAGTCTCAAACTTAGAAATCTGCCCGATCACCCACTCTATCTTATGGTTATATGGTCTCATGGACACCGCTTGGGCATCTCGGAAGGTATCTAAGAATGGAGTCATCACTGTCATCCTTATACACACATATCAGATCGGAGCACTTGCTGCCTTACGTCTCAGGGCATCTGCTACCACATTAGCCTTGCCAGGGTGATACAAATCTCACAGTTATAGTCTTTCACTACATCCAACCACCTCCTCTATCTCACATTTAGGTTGGGGTTATCTATAAGGTACTTCAGGCTCTTATGGCCCGTGTATATGGTACATCGGACACCATAAAGATAGTGGCGCCAAATCTTGAGGGGGTGAATACCATCGCCCCTAGCTCCAAATCATGGGAGGGATACCTCGTCTCATGATGCTTCAGCTACCTCGACGCGTATGATATCATGTGTCCCCTCTGCATTAACACGGCATCCATCCCCAAAATGGATGCATCACAGTAGACTACAAAGTCCTCTACTCTTTACGGAAGGGCTAACACTGGAGCTTCGCAAAATCTCTAGCGAAGAGTATCAAATGAAGCCTGCTGCAAAGGCTCCCAAACAAAAGTAACACCCTTCATGGTCAATCTAGTGAGAGGAACGACAATTTTGGAGAAATATTTCATAAACCTCTGGTAGTAGCCTGCTAGGCCCAAAAAACTACTGATCTTGGATGGGGATCTCGGCACCTCCCATCACATAACTGCCTCAATCTTGGTCGGGTCAACAAAATCCTATTCTGGTTAACGAGGTGTCCCAAGAACTGGACCTCTCGTAACCAGAAATCACACTTGGAGAACTTGGCATAAAGCCTCTCCATCCTCAATACTCCAAGAATCTCCTGAAGATGCTCCTCGTGTTGTTCCCTAGACCTCGAGTACACCAAAATGTCATCAATAAACACGATCACTGACCTATCCAACATGGGCCTACACACCCGGTTCACGAGGTGTATGAACGTTGCCGGTGCATTGGTGACCCCGAAAGGTATCACCACAAACTCGTAGTGCCCATAACAAGTCCAAAAGGCCATCTTCTGAATATCCTCCTTGCAGACTCTCATCTAATGATAGCTAGATCTCTAATCAATCTTGGAAAAGTATGACACCCTCTATAACTGATCTAATAAATCGTCGATCCTCGGTGGTGGATAACGGTTATTGACTGTCATCTTGTTCAACTCCCGATAGTCGATGCACATCCGGTGTGAACCATCCTTTTTCTTGAAAAAAAAAAGATAGTTGCCCCCACGGTGAGCTACGCGATCTAACAAAACCCTTCCCCAACAACTCTTGAAGTTGCAAGCATAACTTCTACATATCGATCGGCGTAAGGCGATAAGGTGCCTTGGAAATAGGCGCTGCACCCGGAATCAGATCGATCCGGAAATCCATATACCTCTCGAGAGTCACACCTAGCAATTCCTCGGGGAAAACACCTAGGAACTCATACACTACTGGAATATCATAAGTAGATCTCGTCCTCTCAGTGGCAACTCGAATATTCATCACGTATGCTAAAAAGCCCATTCACCCCTGTTGTAGACTCTGCGTCGCCTTAGTGGCAGAATAGATAGCTAACCCCGATCTAGTTCCCTCACCATACACAGTAAGTACTCCCCTACTCTGGTCTCATATGGTTACCATCTGGTGCTCATAGTCAATCACAACTCTAAACCGACTCAACCAATCCATGCCTACTATGACACAGACATCTCCCATCGCTATCGGCACCAGATCTATCGGAAACTCAACACTGAAAATCTCTAATACACATCCACAGAATACATCGGTGGAATAAACTGCATGCTCATCAGCTATAGAAATCCTCAGTGGTCGACTCAACGCCTCACGTCGAACACTAATGTGACGACTAAAGGATAAAGACACGAAAGATCGACTCACACCTGAGTCAAATAACACCAAGGCATGCACATAACTCACAACAAAAATACCTATATGCAACATAGTATAATCATAAACAAATCTCAAAATAACATAAATGAAGAGATACATACCAACAACAACTTCAGGTGTTACGCGAACCTACTCCGCAATCAGCTGGAAAGCTCTTCCATGAGCTCTCAGAGCCTCTGCCTTCATCGGACGACCATCAGTAATGCACAAAGCAGCAGGAGCGGAAACATGGGCTGATCCCTAAGTGAGCTAACGACAGTCGACCTTCCGGTGGCCGATCTGGTTCTAATGAAAGCAAACCATAAATCCCTTAGGGCAGCCCTTAGCCATATGCCCCTCATTGCCATATTTGTAGCAAATCCTTGCTCGACAAGATCCCTCATGAATCTTGCCGCACTTTCCACAAGTGCGGCCCTTCTGTCCTCATGCTCTCATATCATTGGGCTTAGCTCGCTTCATCACCGGTTGCGACTGCATTGGTCTCCTATCTCTACCATGAGACTCTCCCTCCTCTCTAACCTAAAACTCCAGCTCAATCTCTCTCCTCCTAGCATTGGTATGTAGCTCAGCCAATGTCGATATGAAGAGTTTTCCATGAACTCACGAATATCTCACTAGAATATGATCAAGTACCGACTCACACGCACCTGCTCTATAGACACATGCTCGAGGCAAAACAACACCCTCTCTTGAAACATCCTCGTAATCTCTACCACGGTTTCTGTCTTTATCTTGAGAGACAGGAACTCCTGAGCCAATTGCTCCCTCTCCACCTGGGGAACATACTTAACTCAGAATAGCTGTATGAACTGCATCCAAGTCACTGCTACATGATCTGCAGGAGAGTAATCAGTCGTCACAAACCTCCATTAGTCCTTCACTCCCAAGCGAAGCTGGTTCAGTGCAAATCGAACCTTTAGGTCCTCAGGGCATGAATAAGTATAGAAACATCCCTCAATATCAAAAATCCATCTCATAGAAGCAATCGAGTACTGAGTCCCGTCGAACCTTGGTGACTTCGTGTTTCTGAACTCTCAAAACAACAAGGAATCTCCCCTTGAGGCCTCGTAGCTGCTAGGGTTGCGGTGGCTGCAACAACAACAGCCTCTGTGATAGCATCATAGCGCTCATCAAAAGTTTCAATCAGTGTGGTCTTACTAGACCTTAACATATCTGATATGGCCTCCCTGATAGCTGCGGCCACCTCCTCAACAATGATTCGACGGATCTCCTTGTCACTAGTACCACTGCCCCCGGTTTGTTGTGGGTCATCACCATAATCTCTTTGAAACACAAACACAAAATCATCATGGTTAGGCTAACGCGCACACTTGATTACCCACCCCTACATGCTCCTTAGCATCATAAGGTTCTTACTTGGGTCGCATATAGATACAGTGTTTTTCAGCAGTACGGGCCCAATACTACCTTCCACATAAAACCATAGTTGCCCTAAGTCCTCCTCCTAGGAGCCTAATTCACAAGTACTTTATCCCTCATAGATATGAAACTACTCTCTTAGTAGAATCCTCAATGCACATCTTGGTGTCTCTTCTATATTACTCCTCGACTCAAAGCTCTCTCTAAAAGATTTCTGTTATGTACCCCTACTCAGCACAAACAGGGCAATTTGCAGATAATATCAATCAGTAACATCCCCCTAGGCTAAGGCATCATGAATCAGGCAATCTCTAGCTCTAAATTCCTGAAATACCTAGCCTATCATCTAGCATCCAACTTTAATATCTCATAAGTATCTCATAATATAAACAAGTAATGGTACTTTGGTAAGTCACCGTTTGGGCTCTGGCTGATTGTACACACTGCTTCATCTCATTTTCTCTTAAAAGCTTTTACTCATTTTAGAAAATCATTTCTTTTTAGAAAATTTTTCTTACATCCTCAGTTTGAGTCAAGACATACCCGGAAGTACATATGAATCCCTCAAATGAAGCCTCTCATATCAAATTGTAACACTCTAAATTTTCAAATAAAATTTTCATTTTTAAAACCACATAAAACATAATCTCACATTTCACAAAAACACAATGTATAATTTTTTTCAAAACACAACACACAAAAATGTTTAATAATATCCTATAACCCTCAAAAACATAATCTCTAGCTGGTGTGTGCAATGAAGTCGGTAACTTCCTGCAATCCTGAGAGGTACCTGAAACACATTTAACATAATACTGTAAGCATGAAGCTTAGTGAGTTCCCTAAAATACCACACACATATAATTATCCTCCCATGGCTATATCTCGATAAGGACCCTCTCGTCAACGTGTCTAAGTAATGACCCTCCGGTCTCACAACTCGGGTTGGACCCTTCGGTCCTAACTCAATAAGGCACATAATAATATACAACATAAATAACAAAAAAATGCATGATATCACATAACTCAATATAAGCATACAAGACTCTTCAGTCACACAGTATTACCAGTCAGGTAAGTATAGTGAGAAGACTCACCTCGTGCGTAAGCAAGTAGGTCTCGTACACAATGATCGGTCTAGAATCCGCCTACATATCGTAATCATCTCTAATTAACACATTATAACAAAAAAAACTCTAAGGATGTTAGGCTAACCTCTTTTCTAACTCTTATAAAGGGTGAAACACCATTTACCCCTCCATCATCTCCATAATCCATATATTGACCAAACCCTAAAAGTGAACGAAAGTCAACACTCGAGTCCACATTCCATGTTGACCCAACTCATCGAGTGCATCTATGCGAATCGTCGACTTGCTTTGTTTCTCTGAAATATCAGGAAAATCCAACTCGGCTCGTCGAGTTGTCTCACCAATTCGCCGATTTGTAACGCGTTCAGACTATCGGGGAAACACTAACCAACTCATCGAGTTGGCTCATCAACTCGTCAAGTCCTTTTAGTCCATTCTCTCCTTCAGATGTTTTAAACATAACTACGACCCCATACTCTAGATATAGCCTTCTAAGGCTAAAGTATCATGTAAAGCTGCAAGCCTTACATCCATGCCTGGCATCTAGTGCTCAATATGCCAAAACAAAGCTCTATAGAGGGTTTAATGCATGAAATTGGCCAATAGATTGATGAAGCTTAAATCTTTAGGCCCAAGGTACCTCATATTATCCAGATATGAAGTCTCAACTTCATGGCATGCTCAAACAACTAAAGGAATCTGAGAGAATATGGAAATGGCCATAAACTCCCTAGTGAAGAGATCTAACAAACAAATGATCAAGGTGATAGCTTTTTACCTCCAATAGTAGCTAGCACTGATAGAAAACTAGATCCAAGGGCTCCTTCTCGTTCTAAGCCTTTTGCTCCTCCAACTCTTTCCAAGAATGCTCTAAACATACAATCTTAGCCTCTCTCTCTCTCTCTCTCAGATGGTAATAGCTCGATTAGGGTTTCTCTTAGTGTGTTAAGGTGATAAGGGAGGAGGAATGAAAGGCTTAAGGTCCTTTAAATAGGGTACAAACCCTGAAAATTAGTGTTTTTACACTTAGTTTCTACTCTTCGAGTTGGGGTCCTCCAACTCATCGAGTAGACTCTAAAAATCACGTGGCCATCTCAATCTCTACTCGGCGAGTTGGGGCCTCCAACTCATCGAGTTGCCCTAACAAAATGCATATAATTTAATTAAAAATTATACCTGGGAGTCGAGATGTTACACAACTACTCTTTGGTATTACCTTAGAATGTTCTTAACTGTTGTTTAACAACTTTAGTCATACCAAATTATAGTTATTTTTCTCATAATGCACAAAGCATCTGAAAAATTAGAATAAGTAAATATTATAGCATATATAATTGACCCAATATTTGAAGCATACAGGACTCGAATCATTATATCTTATATAAAGATCTTATATTTGTTCAATATCTTTCTATAATTTATCTATATACTGAATTTCCTAGGTTGAACTATTTTAACATGATATTCATATATATCTATGAATAAGTTTTATTAAAATATACAATCTAAACCTTTAGATACAAAAATAATATAAGTGCCCTCTCCCTTAGGTCTATTATAGCACTACAATTTCCAGACTTTGCAATTTGCAAATTGAAAAACTTTGTTTCCAACGAACAATATTTTCAACATACCATACTAGCATAACAATTATACTCCCAGTAGCTTTAACATGTACCCAAAAAATCAACCGGGCTTCTAGAAACCAATACTTTTGACTTTCTTACTGAAGTACATATTTATGTTATGCGATGATTCGATAAATCTCCAACTAGACTTCTTAAGTTTATACACCTTAATTGGGTAGAATATATATATATATATATATATATATATATTTGTGTGTGTGTATGTGTGTGTGTGTTTGAACCCTTTCAGAACTTGTAGATATATGCCATGAAAGTTCAAACAATTCCTTGCCATTCCTCACAATTCAAAATTTGAAGAACGATGTTGTAATCATAATATGAATTTGATAATGCAATTAACATAACCAATATCCATATTGATATTTATCATATTTTATAATCTATCAACAAAAGTGTTTCCTCACAATCATTCTCATGAACTAGAGCGAAACCTTTGACACCTAGATTTATGGTGCATATGTTCCCATCCATGTGAATCTATCATTTCCAACCTACAATCATAAATGGGAATAGGCATCATAGGACCTTTCCCAAAGCCACACGGGAAAGTGAAATTCTTAATTGTGGTTGTGGACTGCTTCACAAAATGGATAAAAGCGAGCATGTGGCAATGATGAATGGTCGAATCATTATGAAATTCATGTGGAAAAACATCCTCACATGATTTAGCACCCCAAGAAAATGAATTAGCTACAATGGTCTACAGTTCGATGAAAATACTTTCAGAATATGGTGTGAAGAACACAACAATTAACAACTATACACCTCAATAGCCAATCCGCATGCTAACAACCATATAGAAGTATACAACAGGACCATAGTGGCCAGAATAAAAAAAATGTCTGGGAAAAAAAGGAAAGGCAATTAAGCAGATGACAATCCTCACTGTGTTGTAGTCATATCGGACCGCACCATATGTTGGAATGTAAGAAACTCCTTTCATCCTAGCATACGACACATAAGCTATCCTACCGCAGGAGTTATTACTAGACAGACCCTGTGTAGCTTCCTTCGCCGACTCATAAAATGATGAAGATCTACGCATAAACCTCGACTCGATAGAAGAGAAACACGATATCGCAACACTCCGCCAAGCAGTATACAAAAGAAAATGTCGAGAAATACTATAACATGTAGGAAAAAGAATGGACATTCAAGGTAGGTGACCTAGTGCTAAGGAAAAACAAGGCCAGTCATGACGAACCAAGATGAAATTTGGGTCTGAATTAGGAAGGACCTTACAAGGCCAAAAGAGGACATAAAAAGCGATCATACATCCTGGAAACAATTGAGGGAAGACATATACCAAGAACCTGGAACATCCAGAAGTTGATATGTTCCACTATTGAAAAACATCAACCCAAACAGAATCGTCTCACTAACAACAAAAACTATGTATTTTATCTTTTTTCTTCTCGATGTTTACCATTTTAACAACACGTAATCAATGAAGGTTTGATCACCCTCTTCTTCTGATGAGCATCCAATGCAAACGTTTCTTTATTTTTAAATTATAAGTCATGGAATTATAAAACCAAGTGCTGAAAAATGGAAAATACTTCCACAACCCCTGGCTTTGACCTGCCTTAGAGTCTCGATGGCTAATGCCTTGACACAACTATTACATGAAACACGAAAACGATTCCAAAGCCCCTGGATTTTAACTGCCTAGAGTCTTGATGGCTAAAGCATTTACCCACCCATTACGCAAAACAAGCACACGATTCCATAGCCCTTAGTTTTGATCTTCCTAGAGTCTTGATGGATAATGCCTCGACATAACTATCAAGCAAAACAAATGAAAGATTCTAAAACTATTTGCTTGGAACTACTTAGGATTTTATGAGTAATGCTCAGAGCTATCAGATAAGAAACAACAAATAATCCTAAGGCCCACGGTCATGACCGGCCTAAATCTATCATTTACGCCAGGCAACAACAAACTTCAAAAGTTTCCTAGTTGCGATCCATGCATAAATGAGAAAAGATACATCAACTCATGAAGAAATAATCAACAAATTCAAAGAAAATGATAACACCAAAACAAAGCAGCACACACATACATATTTAAAAAAGTGCAGGAAAGAAAGATGTTCACATGGAGATATTATCCAACGACACAAACACATCTAGTTTCTTCCGCTCAAGCACGTAGACATATTATAACAACAAAAACACGTATAAATCCTCGTCAACTGCCACTTTATGATCCACATCATCTTCGAACACATCCTCCAAGATCCCTCTACCTCCAACCAACACTTTAGCATCACACATCCTTAACACTTTCCATGTAGCGAAACGTGCAACACGAAATTTATGAACGTCATAGCTAAATTCTTGGCTCTCCATGACATGGTCAATAACCCCAGGTAAACCCAATCTAAATCACATTCCAAGATCTCCAACATGCAAGACTTGTTAGCAACTACTTGATCCTTTTCAATTGACTCCCTCTCAATACTCTCCAATTGAATACCCAAACCTTCATTCTCCTACTTTAATCGATGCACAAAAACTCCTAGAGAAAGCTTATCACGCTCGAGACCAACAATCCTGTCTTTTAACACCCGTTTCTTATCAAAATCTGTTGGACTAGTGTCTAAGTCCATAAGTATTTTGGTATGTACTTAACCCGATTATGACCATGGTCCTTTTAGGTTGTGTAACGCCCGTAGATCCGGGCTAGTCAATTTAGAGGCAATAGGGGTCAAAAATAACTTTTCGACAAAAGATTATTTATAATAAATAATCTTAACCAAGTTGTAGAATATGTCACAAGGTTTCCGTACATATAAAGAACGCCGAAATCCGAGTTATAACGAAGAAGTTATGGCCCGTCGAAGTTTCGCGACGGAACCGACACGGCACCGGGAAGCGTAAATAGTGAATTTACGATAGAGCGAGATTTATCCTTAGCAATATAAATGAAAGTCGTAGAATATGTTAAACTAAGAGCGTCGATAAAAAGAACGCCCAAATCTGACTTCGTATGAGGAAGTTATGATTTTTCTAAGATTCGGCTTAGCAGTGCACAACCCGAAACTTGAATTTTAGTTCGAGCGGTTTTTGGCTTACGCAACCTAAATGAGAGTTGAAGATCTCATTAATAGGAACTCAACAGTAAAAAGACAGATGAAAACGGAGTCCGTATGAAGGAGTTATGAATTCTTCGCGGTCATTTAACAGTCTAAACGCCTCCTACTGTTAAATTTGAGATCGGTCGAGAATTAGCTGACGGAGTCTAAACAAAAGTTGTAGATCTTGATTTTACCTACGCGTGGATATAAAGAACGTTGAAAACGGAGCTCGTATGCGAAAGTTATGATTTTTCTAAGTTTGAAGGCTGATACGCGATAGGGGGTGACGTGGCACCACCAGAATTGGACACGTGGCACCACCAGAAGGCCACCACATGGACCAACTCGGCGAGTAGGTCCCCCCTACTCGGCGAGTAGACCAGTCAGCACCCCTATAAATAGAGGTGTCGGGCATTCACTTCTCTTCACACCTCTCCAACATTCTTTCTCTCTCTAGCCTCCTAAACCCTCCCTAAAGCCTAGGTAAACCCCCTAGCACCCGAAGGAAGCCCCAAGGCTCCCGGAGTCCCAAGAAAAAGGGTCTTTCGGCTTGGAAACGCTGCTCCAGCGAAGCCCGGTTTTGCGAAAAACCCGCTGTAAGTGAGCTACGCCTACGCTAGTTTTAATATAGCTTCTAATTAATTATATTAACATTATTAGGACCTTAAAATAATTGTTTGGGCTATTATTATGAGTTATATTGAGTGTTATTTAATGCTTATATAATAGCTATACTATTAATTAGTCACGGTTATCGTTAGACTAAACCCTAGTGGTGTTGATACTAGGTTTTATCGAAGGAAATTGTGTTGAGAGTATCGAAGCGCTGTCCGAGTGTTGAGTAACCACCTATCAGGTGAGTGCATGGTCTCTTTCATCTTACACAAGGATATGAAGTATTTATTATATAATTTACGTGTTGTGAGTGCATGGTCCCTCTCATCTTACACATAGATATGAAGTATTTATTATATAATTTACGTGTTGTGAGTGCATAGTCCCTTTCATCTTACACATAGATATGAAGTATTTTATATAAACTACGTGCTATGTGTGCATATTATCTGAATACTTGCTGTCTATGCTGGATGAACGTTTTATACATGTTTTAAAGGATTTAAACTATATACGTATTTTATATATACGAATATGTTGGGTATGATGATGGGTAGATGAATGATGAGAGATAGAAGATGACGTGAGTATACATTGGCAGCTATAGACTTAGTGCCTATGGGGCAAACACCGGTAGCTATGGACTTAGTACCTGTTAGACGTTGGTAGCTATGGATTTAGTACCTGTTGGGAATTGGTAGCTATGGACTTAGTACCTATTAGTTAGACGCTGGTAGCTAAGGATTTAGTACCTGTAGGAATTGGTAGCTATGGACTTAGTACCTGTTGAACATTGGTAGCTATAGACTTAGTACCTATTAGATAAAGACTGGTAGCTATGGATTTAGTACCCGATGAATAGACTATAGCAGCTATGGAATTAGTGCTTTATGAACGAACATCGATAGCTATGGATTTAGTGCCAGTCCTATAACCCTGGAAGTAAGGGACTCTGGAATAAACGAATGCAGGATAGATGACTCTTAGGAGTAAAGAAGATAATGGGGATGGGTAATTGGGTTAATTGTTTGCTGATTGAACATAACAATTATATTATTGTGGGTTGAAAACCCTATGTACTCACCAGGTTTCCCAACCTGACCCACTCAGTTATTTACATCACAGGTGGCGATATGAAGTGACATTACACTGATAGATTTAAAGAGATGTAGATCACTAGTGTAAATACTTGTAAGTTCTGTTTATGCTCATGTTTCAGTATTAACGATGACATCCCAAACGTTTTAAGATGAATAAAAATACGTTTCTTCGAAAATGTTTTAATAACGTATTTATCGTGTTTTTCTGGGAACAAATTCCGCAACCTTTTTATAAAATGAAGTACTCTGATTTTCATAAAGCATAAACAAAATCGGTCTTTTCTGGCCGTGATTTTGGGGATGTCATAGGTTGCCTTCACCATAGCAATATGTAGGATGAAGTAAGGAGAGAAAGGTTTGATTATGATTTATTAATATATTATAAGAATAATATACTAAAGGAGAAATCATATTCTTTAATTAGTATTAGTCAAGAATTAATTTTGTGGCTAAAAGAGATTAATTAAACTTAAGGGACTTATTGTGTAATTATAAGATAATTACATAGATGGGATTATGGACTCCATAGAAGGTGGAGTGGATGAATTCTATGGGGAGACCCATTAGAAATCGTCAAAGGCTTCTAAAGAAGGAGTCGATGGGCTGCTTAGGGCTTAAGCAATCAAATTACGGTTTCCTTGTTTGATAACCCTAATTGACTACCTATATAAAGACCCCTTGAGACCCAAAAACGTGGCTAACACTTGGATTAGGGTTTCAAACCGTTTTTTGGTGCCTCCCCTCTCTCCCCTCTTCATTCTTGTTGCTTAGTGGTGTTTGTGACTCCATTAGAGGTGCAACACTTGATACACTAAGCTTTATGAAGCCAAAGATTGATTGTTATTACTATATAACAATCAAAGGTTAGATCTAAACCCTATTTTATGTTAATATGATTAATTGTATGCTAGATCTAGGGTTTATGGCTTTGGATATTCAATTGCATGCTCATTAGACAAACTAGATCCATATGCTATTAGGGTTTGCATGTACACCATAGGAATGATGTGTTGCTCGAAACCCATCAGTGGTATTAGAACCTAGGGCTGTTTGTTAGTGAATTTGATGCTTATTTGACTGAAAAATCGAAAATTTTGAATTTTTGGGGCTGGACTTGCCGAGTCAATGACTGAACTAGCTGAGTCCAGTGCTGACTCGACGAGTCAGCGAGTCTGATAGCTATATTTTGCAATTTTCTTGCCTTTTTTTGCTGTGGGATAATTACCAAAACATTTTCGATTCATAAAATCGGATTTTTATGATATTGGGTGATAATCCTTGCCAAAATAAAAGATATTTTCATATTAATTGAATAATTACTTCTTTATATGATTAAATTTAATTGCTTGAATTATGTGGTTAATTATCTTGCAAGAGATTGGACTAGGTCAAAATTAGATAACCATCAATTAATTGTTAATTGCCTTATTTGAATTTTTTGATCTAGAATGTTCTTGATAAAGTTTGAAAAAGTTTCAAATTACTCACTTCAGGTTTTATAGTTTAAATTTGAACTTAAAAGTTTTGTTTTTTTGAAATTTAAATAAGAAAAGTTTCAAAATTTGCCCTCAAGTTTTGGATTTTAAAATTTAATTAAAAAACCTTAATTTGAAATTTTAAATTCTAAAACCCAAGTATTTTGAAAAGTTTAAATTACGCCCTTATGGTTTTATTAATTAATTAAGATGTATAATTAAACGAGATTTAATAAACCCATAAAGTTTTGGTTTACATTTAATTAAATTAAAAGTATAATTTATTAAATTTAACCACCTAGTATTTAAAAAAAGTGTAAAATACACCCTATACTATATATACCATTAAAAGTCTAATATTATATATATATATATATATATATATATATATATATATATATATATATATGTATGAGTAAAAAGGCACTCTTACTGTTAGTAGGCCTTATTCACGAAGCTGATCTATAAGAGGTATTTAAGGAAATTGCCTATAAAATGGTGATTGAATGGGTATCCACTCTTACCCACCGCACTCTTAACTAGTGGAGGGTCGTTAGCCGAACGGGTAGGATAGGACCAAACCTTCCATTATAAGTATAATGAAGTACAAAGTAACTACATGTTTTTCCAAATTCCCAAATCATAGTTACTTTAGGAAAAATGTGAAATTGTATGCTAATCCATGGAATGACACTTTGTACCCTTGCCGAGACGTTAGTGGAGCGTGTGTGGTTAACCGGCACACTAATTTGCGTTTGGAATTGGTGGCGGAGGGTGGATCGATGTTTGTTATAGATCAATGGAGCGTGTGTTGCTAACCGACACATTGATTAGGTGATAGTAGCTTTGAGTGCACCACGTAGATTTGCATGGCTATTCACACCTTGTTTGTGATCCTCGACATCCCAGCCGCAAACTTGAAGGGCATAATCGAGATTAAACATGCCATTGAAAAGTTCAATGAATCTCAAAATATCTAGGAGTTTCAATTCATTTAAAACTTAAACTTCCTTTCATTTTTCAATGTGGAAATTGGTGAATCGTTATTTACCTACCTTCAAATATTCTGCAAATAGATTACAACATCCCTCTTCTAGGTTGTAGAGTATTGTGTTGGATCCTAGCCTTGATATTTTATTTTGGGTGTTACATCAAGGATTCTTATCAACTGAGTTGAACTTTATCCCGTTTTGTAGATGTCTGAATATTACAATGGTCTTCCCAAATCCTTTGGAACAAGCTTTCCAAATGAAGACGACGTTATGAGATACGATCAAGGAAATGAGAGTCATGCTTCACTTCTTCCACCTCCTCCAATTGTTCTCCCTGACACAAAAGTTCAAAGGCTTGAAGAGTTCAAGCTCACTCAAGCCCTTTTGGCAAGTAAACACAAAGATGGGAAACCTATGTGTGCACACGTCTTAGTGATGAAGTCACACATTGATAGGTTAAGGATGTTGGGTGTCGATATCTCAGAGATGTTGGCGGGGTTCTTCAGTCACTTCCTGATTCGTATAGTGAGTTTGTAAGAGAGTATTATACGATGGTTCACAACGTGACCCTCATTGATTTGACCTATTTTCTTATTGCTGCTGAATTAGCGATGATTTGGCTCAATGGTTAAGCAAACTTGATTAGTTGATCAACCTCCCATACTTCAATGGATACTAGCAACATTGAAAGTACAGAAAGGACTGAGCATGAGATTATCCTATGTAATGTGCCAAGGGAGTCCATTTGTTTTTATTGCCAAGAGAAGGGGCATTGGATACGAAACTGCCTTGTTTACCTGAGAGATCTAAGAGATGGGAGAGTTAAGACATATGACTCTACTTCAGGTAAAATCCATTAACTAACTCTATAAGTTCCAATTTTTGATTCTTAACACATGATGTGATAAGATTATATTTTGATGTTTTGCAGGATCGAAGAAAAGAAAGGAAGCTTAAGGAAGAAGCGTGATGAATCTGATCACGAAGAAATGGATTTTGATCGCATGGATTCAAAGATCGGATTTTTGATCTGCTACTTTAGAGTTATGATAGATTGCTAAGAAATATGTAATATCATAGTTTTTTAGTTGAATTGCTTTGTAAGGACAAGTTTTTCCGCAATAAAATAAATTTTGATTTTATCTTATTTATTTATCCTTGCAATGGCATGTATGAAAAATTGATGTTTGAAGGTTTCTATTATTAGCAATAATGGATTTGATTCTTACATATGTTATTTTGGGATATGTCGAGAATTTGCCAAATATGGAGAGTTTCTCATCACCCAAGTTTCAATTGGATAGAAACTTTGAATCATACAACTTGGTTGTGTGATAAATGAGAAACTTTATAATTGGAAATTCAAGACTAATTCATTGACAAAGAGTCAAGTGAAGGACTAGGAGATCGAGTTCACAATGTTGTGCATCAATCAAGTCCACCACAAGATTGATAAAGATATTCGTCGTGATTTACTAAAGTTTAGTAAATATGATTATACTTATAAGATTAAGTGTAACTCTGGGTTAATTAAAAAGGTTTCAATGAATGGCAGAATGAATAAGAAGAATCAAGAAGGCAGAAAGATAAACTTTTCTCTGTTCTAAGAAGAAGGGATAGTAACTTTTATTGTGTTTTATGATAGGTCTTAATGATTAAGAACCATGTCTCAATTGATCCTCTAAGTAAATCTTAGTGCAATTTCATGTCTAAGAAGAGGAATCGAGAATTGTAGAAATGGTTAATCAAGATGTCAATCATACTTCGTTCCAATATCAAGTCTTAGAGTCAAGATTGTGACTTGAGTGAAAAGTCTTTAGTAGGTTTATAACACTCAACAAATATGGAATTTGGAAAAGTTTTCTTATTCTTTCACATTTGAAATTGGTAAGTTGTGCTATCTTGGATAAGACAAAGACCAACTAGGACCAATTATGTGAAATGTTTTGTCTTGATAAGAACTACACTAACTCTTGAATATTTGTTTTGTATAGGAAAGTTTCCTGACAAGAGAATCATATATGTCAAGAGGTCAGTGGGAGTTTTAATGATCTTGGAAAAGGTTTCAATAACAAATCAAGAATAAACCCTATCGATCTTCACTAGCACACGACTTGAGGTTTACAACGTATCATGTTGACATTATTTTGTTTCTGTGCCATTCCAGTTGAGTTAATTATGTATGTGAGTTCTATGATTCTCATTTGAATGCATAAAGACAAAGGGCTTGATCGATGGAAAGTACATAGATATGTAAGGATATGTTGCTAAACTACTTGGAAGACGTGGTGGGCACTCGTGTTACCATAAGGCTAGAAATCAAGAAAGTTCAAATCATATGAGTTTGGATTTGTCGCACAAACTTGGTTTTGGAAAATTCACATGGATAGGAACTCATACACCATAAAATCTAATTGTCATAAGATTCCCTCCTTCATGAAAATGACTATGAGGAAATTCTTTCACTAAGTGAGATTTTAAGAAGATAGAAATTGTGAATATTGTATTCTCAAATTCGATTATGGTTACGACATCCCTTTCCATAGTTCGAATTGTGAGATTTGGTAATTAGTCTAACATTTGGGACTCATTAATATAAGTTCTGAATTGTTTAGACACACATATGAGCTATCTAAGGCAAGGGTGTATAAGTTTAAGAAGCTTAGATAAAGGCATATCGAAGCATATGGTATTAGAAATATGAACTTCAGAAATTCAATAGGTATTGTTTTCTGGAAGTTCAAATGTTTTTTGGATACATGTCAAAGCTAGTTGGAGCATAAGTGTTATGCTTATGTGATAATAATCATCATGATAATGGGAGCATTAGTGTTATGTCTGTATGAATATTATGACAAATATTTCAAGTTAGCAATATTAATTATAGAAAAACAAAGATTCAATTTGCAAAGTTGCATGGGTTAAAAAGTTGTTTTTGCTATACTTAAAGGAGAGAATATTATACTTCGTTTCAAAATCTAAAGCTTAGATTGAGAAATTTTAATAAATTTAGTCAAAGGATACATAGTGTGTTCTTAAATTTCGATTATGATTACGGCATCCCTCTTCATAGTTCGAATTGTGAGAACGTGACACATAAAATATTATGGCAGAAGATTAATAAAGTATCATATCTTTATGTAAGACATTATGCATCGTGTCCCATATGCTTTGGGTATAGGATCGATTACAAATGCTATAATATTTGTCCATTTTAAAATTTTCCAAATGTCTAGCGCATTAGAGGGAAAAAGGACTAGAATCGGTTTTGACTAAAATAATTAAACAACTATCAAAGGACAATCCAAAGTTGGCTGAGGATTGGTCGCTTGTGAGTAGTTGCAAGTATGGTATTGGATGGACCATATTGATATTATTATGAATAGATAAGATTCTATTCCGAATGAGTTGTCATATGGCAAATATGGAAATGTTTCCATATTGGGAGTTGGATATTGAGAGTCTATGTCTAGATTAGAAAATTTTATGCAAGAAGGATGTTCAAATGAATGTACTTTGAATGTGAGACTTCACGTCTATGGAATTGTCTTGTAACAATTTCCGATAGAGTACTTTGTAATTTCATTGGCCAAGTCTTGGTGACTTTTGTGCTATGATTTTGCAAAAGGATCGTTGCATAAAATGTTAGAGTCTAGCATATTCTAGTAGTAGCAAGAACCTTGTGTGCTAACACTAATGATAAGGATTGGAAATTGTGAAATGAGCATCATTGGAAAAAATTTTCAGTTAATCTAATTCACAAAGTAAGGACCATAGGAAACATACTGTGCATGCTTTGTGCATGGGACAACTATTGTTGTAATTTGAGTAATAAGTTATTTTTTTTAAACAAAAGTGTTTTATTTACTCCCACAAGTTTGGGGCCATATAGGATTAAGTATTATTGTTGTGTTTCAGTTTGCATGTTTTGACTTCCAGAATAAATGGGTTATTCGAACCTCCACAGTCGGTCATACGTTGGAAGTAGATATGAAGGAAGACTGTCATGAAGAGTCTATAGATTGTCTAAAGAGTTTAGACATAGCACAAGCTTACTATAGAGTTCATGAGTGCTTTAATAAGATTAGAGTATTGGATTAAACCCATGCTCACAAGAATCACTTCATGGATTTCATCACGAGGAATTGTGAGTCGATAATATTGTATATTCTTGAAACCTAGACGTGTGAGTTGTTATTTGCTGGTCGGTTGCACATTGATGATAAATAAACGCACCAATAACTTGGTGTTATAAAACTTATTGTTGTGTGTGATTCGATGAGTGAGTACAAGCGAGCATTTGAGTCAAAGTTTATCCATTCCTTTTACCCAAACTAGGATTAAAGCGATATCTGTGGGCCCCTTGATGATTTAGTGATGACACCTAAGCGCTTGGCCAAGCCGGGACTAAGTTGATGTGTTCAATTGTAGTCTGTTGTCAATCATCAGAAATCAGAAGTCGGGAAATAGTATAGAGAGAATGATTGAAATTCATGTATTGTGTCTATACGATATCTTGAGAAATGAGGAATATATAATCCCTTATCTAAGGACACGTGTATCTGATAAGATCAAAGTTGACAGCGGCTTATGAAAGTACGATTGCCGATTAGGTTTTGAAGTCATACGGAAAATAGTTATTAGACTTATCCAAGTAGGAGACTGTTGGATTAGTGTCTAAGTCCATAACTATTTTGGTATGTAGTTGACCTAATTATGAGCATGGTCCTTTTGGGTTGCCTTCACCATAGCAATATGTAGGATGAATTAAGGAGAGAAAGGTTTAATTATGATTTATTAATATATTATAAGAATAATATATTAAAGGAGAAATCATATTGCTTAATTAATATTAGTCAAGAATTAATTAAGAATTAATTTTGTGGCTAAAAGAGATTAATTAAACTTAAGGGACTTATTGTGTAATTATAAGATAATTACATAGATGGGCTTATGGACTCCATAGAAGGTGGAGTAGACGAATTCGATGGGGAAACCCATTATAAATCGTCCAAGGCTTCTAAAGAAGAAGTGCATGGGCTGCTTAGGGCTTAAGCAGTCAAGTTAGGGTTTCCTTGTTTGATAACCCTGATTGCCTACTGTGACATCCCCAATTTTCTCGGCCAGAAAAGACCGAGTTTTTTTTGTTTAAGCTTTATAAAAATCAGAGTACTTTTTTTTAATAAAAGTGTTGCAGAATTTGTCCCCATAAAAACATGATAATTACGTTATTAACGCATTTCCGAAGAAATGTATTTTTTTTTATTTATTTTAAAACATTGGGATGTTATCGTCAATACAGGAACATAAGCATAAATAGAACTTACATTCATTTACACTAGTGATCTACATCTCCTTTAAATATCTCAGTTTAAAGTAGATTCGTATCGACACCTATGATACAAATAAGCTGGAGTGGGTCAAGTTGGGAAAGCTGGTGAGTACATAGGGTTTTCAACCCACAATTATATAATTATTATATTTAAACATCAAACAATCAACCCAATTACCTATTCCGATTATCTTCTTAAGGATTTACCCTAAGGATCAACTATTCCTCATTCATTCATTCCTAAGGATTATCCTAAGGAGTATGTACGAAGTCCATTGTTTTCAATGACACAGTTGTTAAGCACAGCTGCTAGTTCTATCACTTAGGTGCCACTGCCAGAATTGGGACATTTTCTATGAGGTGCTTCTGCCGATATTGACCTTTAAATGCTACTGTCATGGTTATAAGGCTCCCTATTAGGCGCAGCTGCTGATACTGTCCTTAGAGCGTAGCTGCTAGGACATTTACCATAGATCTAAATCATCTACAGGTTGTGGCGCAGCTGCCAGTGCTCATCTATAGGGTACTAGGTCCACTGCTGCCAATCTATACCTATAGTGCACTAGGTCCGTACTACTAATGTTCCTCTATTTCAGCTTTTATCCCTTATCATTCATCTACGCATGTTTTACCCAACATATTTTGTAGATATAAAATACATTATACAATTTACATCATTTAAAACATGTATAAAAATCATTCACCAGCATAGACAACAAGTATTCAGACAATATTCACACATAGCACGTAATTTATATTAAAATACTTCATATCTATGTGTAAGATGAAAGGGACCATTGTAACGCCCGTAGATCAGGGCTAGTCAATTTAGAGACAATAAGCATCAAAAATGACTTTCATATAGAAGATTATTTAGGATGAATAATCCTAACTAAGTTGTAGTATATGTTACAAGGTTTCCGTGCATATAAAGAACGCCAAAATCCGAGTTATAACGAAGAAGTTACGACTTGTTAAAGTTTCGCGATAGAAACGGCACAACGCTGAATGACGTAAAAAGTAAATTTACGTTAGAGTGATATTTAGCCTTAGCGATCTAAACGAGAATCGATGATCTCGTTGTTAGTATCAAAGCGATAAAAAGTTAGGCGAGAACGGACGTCGGACGAAGAAGTTATGAATTTATAACGAGATTTTCTGTCCCGACCTATTAAAAATAAATAATAAAAATAAAATTCAAAATTAGCCGACAGAATCTAAACGAAAGTTGTAGAGCGTAGTCTCACCTTCGCGTGGATATAAAGAACATCGAAAACGGAGTTCGTATGAAGGAGATATGAATTTCCGAAGTTTATTAAATAATTAATAATTAAAATTAATTATTAAACCCCGACATTATCCGAAGAGGAGTCAGCGGTCTGATTCGATGTACGCCCCGCGTACATTGAAGATGTCGACACTCGCACTCGAGGACTTCGGATGATGAACGCAGTGACGATTTCGGACCAGTACGCCCCGTGTACTGGCGTATGCCCCGCGTACTCCGAGGCTCCAGTCTCCTATAAATAGGATGCGAGGGCAGCCGGCTTCTTTGCTATTTTTCTCCATTCTCTCTCCCATCTTACCTCGATTTGCATGCCAGAGATACCCCGATGCCTCGATATTATTCTCGAGCCCCGAAGATCCCGAGAAGTGTGGTTCCCGAGCCGAAGCTTTGCCCGCGAGAAGTTCCATTTTTGTGGAGATCTTCCAGATCTACCGAAAAATACTACTTCTGCAAGTCGTAGTGTTGTCCGATCATCTTCTGATCAGGTGAGTGTATACTACCTTTCATAAGCACGATAATAATACAAGTATGGTTTGAGTGTATTAAGTTTATTGTTGTTTATATGTGTGAGTGTATACTACCTTTCATAAGCACGATAAAAATACAAGTATGGTTTGAGTGTATTAAGTTTATTGTTGTTTATATGTGTGAGTGTGCAGTTACTTTCTTCTAACACACAAATATGACGTATTTGCTATGGAATACGTGCTATGTGTTTATATGTTATTTGTCTATTTGAGATGGGCATGGAAATTTGGAGTTTTATACAGGTGTTAAATGATTTAAACTGTGTAAGTATTTATATCTACAAAATTATTGGGTAAAACATAGGTAGATGGAATAGTTGGTGACTATGGAGTTAGCGCCTATTGTATAAACCTTGGCGACTATGGAGTTAGCGCACGTTGAGTAAACTTTGGCGACTATGGAGTTAGCGCTTGTTGAGTAAGCTTTGGCGACTATGGAGTTAGCGCTTGTTAGGTGAACCTTGGTGACTATGGAGTTAGCGCCAGATAACTATTGATTTAGTACTTGATAAATAAGCTTTGGCAGCAATGGAATTCGTGTCAAATTTCTTACGAATAAATGAATGAAGGATAGTTGGTTCTTAGGGTAAAACCTTAAGGAGATAATGGGGATGGGTAATTGGGTTGATTTTTTGCTCATTACATATAATAATTATATTATTATGGGTTGAAAACCCTATATGCTCACCAGGCTCCCAAGCCTAACCCACTCAGTTTTCTTTTCATTATAGGTAATGGCACAAGGGTATAAGTTGGTGGACTTGACGAGAGATTTTGGATTATAGATCAGTAGTTGAGTAACTATTGTAAGGTCTATTTTATATTGTTTATGCTTTTGGTCTGTATCGAACATGACATCCCAAGGTTTTATTATTTAATGAAATACATTCTCTTTGAGAAATGTTTTGATAAATTTTATCATATTTTATTTTGGGAACAAATTCCGCAACTCTTTTAATCAAAAGATTACTCTGATTTTATAAAACAAAGCATAAACAAATCGGTCTTTTCTGGCCGTGAAATTGGGGATGTCACAGTTGGTATCAGAGCATTAGTTTAAGCGAACTAGGAATATGCATTTATTTCTAGACAGAAACTTAGAATGCAATGCAATGATTGTGAGTTGAGTGTGTCCATTATATTTTAGGTAGTACACCTAAATTGACACAGGCACTATTATTTTAGGAAAATTGCCTAAAATGCTATTATGTGCTAATTGTTATATGTTTGCCATATATGATGTTAATTGTTCGGATCTATGGTCTGTTGCCGACCGGATCTGGAAACCTTATGTGTTTAGGATTCTAAGCGTGCGTCTACGATATTAGAACTAACATGTAAACGTTTCGGAGTGAAAAGGATGATTTGAATATCTATCGTGACTAAGGATCTAATTCACCTTATTCGGTGTATAGATCAAAAATGGTGAGAACGAGGAGTGGAGTTGAAAATGCTGATGAAAACAGGAATCAAATACCAGTAATTGAACAAATACCTGTTGTAGCAGCAGTGTCTGAACCAATGACAATGGCCGGAGTTCAAGTAATGATCCAGGAAATGTTGAATAATCAGATGGAAGAAACCAGACATCTGATCAGGCAGAATCGCGAGGAATTGTCAATTCAAGTTGAAGAGCCCGAAGTAAATGGAGGGCAGTCTGAAGGAGGAAACTACAATGGGACCGTTGGTCAAGCCAACCCACCAATAGTTCGCCAAAACAACCAGGATAGAGGAAATGATGGATGTGGGTGAAAGTACAAGGATGTCATGGCATCCAAACCACCATGTCTCTCTGGGAGCCCGACACCGGTGCAAGTCATGGACTGGATCTCCGAAATGGAGACAATGTTTGAAAGTTGCGAGTGTAGCAACAGACAGAAGAACGCTCTTGCAATCCCTCTGTTAAAATCTAGGGTATTGAGCTGGTGGAAGTTACTGGCTGGTTCGATGCCCAAGGGGGAAGCTAGCAAGATGTCTTGGGAAGAATTCGTGGTGCAACTGAAATTGCAATAATGCTCTGAGCAAGATCTTCTGGAAAATCAACAATGAGTTCCAGAATCTGAAGAAAGGAAAATTGAGCATTACTGAATATGCTACGAGCTTTACGGAGAAGATGAAGCTTATTCCACACCTAATTCCAACTGAGCTTTCCAAGGTCAACAAGTTTGTCAATGGATTACCAGCGGACTTTGGTCCGATAGTCAAACAAGCAACCACTCTGAAAGCCGCCATCTGGGCAGCTAAGAATGTTGAGACCCAAATACAAGAAGAGGGTCTGGAAAGAGCTGAAGTTGGAGAGAAAATGAAGCGTGAAGGATCTTCAATAATCGACAAAGAAAGTAAATTCTCGAAATCTAGGGGAAGAGATGAAGCTAATTGGTGTGAGAAGTGTAAGAAGAAACACTTCGGGAAAGTAGCGAGGAGATGACTTGCTACAAATGTGGAAAGACAGGGCACTACGCCAACAAGTGCGCACCTATCAAGAAGGTGTGCTATAGGTGTAACGAAGAAGGTCATATTTCTAAAGACTTCCCATAGAAAAAAACGCCTCCACAGCCAAGGGCATTCAACATGTTCCTCAACGAAGTAGAAAAGGATAGGAGGATTAAAAGATGAAGACTTCATATTAATATATATAAAGTCTGTATCAGGAAGCATAGCCTGTTAGAGGCATAGTATATGGTGAACTTGAACTTTTGTGTAATAGTTTCAAGATTTAATATAAACCCTAGTTTTGTTATCTGATGTGTTGAATGATTATTTGATTTATGTATGGTGACTTGGTTAACTGCGAGACAGTACTTGGGACGAGTATGAGTAGGTGTGAATGGTAGTAGAGATCTATACTACCGGAAGCACAGGACTCACGCTTGGATCAGGGGAAGTCACAAGGTTATCAAGAAGCTAGTAATTGATTTTGTTTTATTCAAGTTTGTCATTTCCCTTGTTTTTGTAATGACTAGTAGGATGATGGTTATTCCGACCCTAGTGGTCATATTAATTGAGTCCGACCGCGATGAGAGGTCAACGGGGCACGACCCATCGGTTAGTTACAATAGATAAATGAATGTATTTATCCTTAGAAGAAGAAGGAGTCCACAATAAGGATTTATTTTGTAACTTAAAGATGTCGATCTAAAGTCTAACGTAGTATGAAGAGCAGATGCAGGGTTGAGCATCAAGATTATTACTTAGAATGGAGAGATAACTTATGGAGTCAGTATACAAATCCTATTTTGTTGATGATTCCGGGACGTAATCATCCTAAGGGGGAGATAATTGTAACGCCCGTAGATCAGAGCTAGTCAATTTAGAGACAATAAGCGTCAAAAATGACTTTTTGATAGAAGATTATTTAGGATGAATAATCCTAAATAAGTTGTAGTATATGTTACAAGGTTTCCATGCATATAAAGAACGCCAAAATCCGAGTTATAACGAAGAAGTTACGACTTGTTAAAGTTTCGCGACAGAAACGGCACAACGCTGAATGACGTAAAAAGTAAATTTACGTTAGAGTGATATTTAGCCTTAGCGATCTAAACGAGAATCGAAGATCTCGTTGTTAGTATCAAAGCGATAAAAAGTTAGGCGAGAACGGACGTCGGACGGAGAAGTTATGAATTTATAACGAGATTTTCTGTCCCGACCTATTAAAAATAAATAATAAAAATAAAATTCAAAATTAGCCGACGGAATCTAAACGAAAGTTGTAGAGCGTAGTCTCACCTTTGCGTGGATATAAAGAACGTCGAAAACGGAGTTCGTATGAAGGAGATATGAATTTCCGAAGTTTATTAAATAATTAATAATTAAAATTAATTATTAAACCCCGACATTATCCGAAGAGAAGTCAGCGGTCCGATCCGAAGTACGCCCCGCGTACAGCGAAGATGTCGACACTCGCACTCGAGGACTTCGGATGACGAACGCAGTGACGATTTCGGACCAGTACCCCCCGCGTACTCCGAGGCTCCAGCCTCCTATAAATAGGATGCGAGGGCAGCCGGCTTCTTTGCTATTTTTCTCCATTCTCTCTCCCGTCTTACCTCGATTTGCGTGCCAGAAATACCCCAAAGCCCCGGTATTATTCTCGAGCCCCGAAGCAAGTCCCGAGATCTCGAAGATCCCGAGAAGTGCGGTTCCCGAGCCGAAGCTCTGCCCGCGAGAAGTTCCATTTTTGTGGAGATCTTCCAGATCTACCGAAGAATACTACTTCTGCAAGTCGTAGTGGTGTCCGATCATCTTCTGATCAGGTGAGTGTATACTACCTTTCATAAGCACGATAATAATACAAGTATGGTTTGAGTGTATTAAGTTTATTGTTGTTTATATGTGTGAGTGTATACTACCTTTCATAAGCACGATAATAATACAAGTATGGTTTGAGTGTATTAAGTTTATTGTTGTTTATATGTGTGAGTGTGTAGTTACTTTCTTCTAACACACAAATATGACGTATTTGCTATGGAATACGTGCTATGTGTTTATATGTTATTTGTCTATTTGAGATGGGCATGGAAATTTGGAATTTTATACAGGTGTTAAATGATTTAAACTGTGTAAGTATTTATATCTACAAAATTGTTGGGTAAAACATAGATAGATGGAATAGTTGGTGACTATGGAGTTAGCGCCTATTGTATAAACCTTGGTGACTATGGAGTTAGCGCACGTTGAGTAACTTTGGCGACTATGGAGTTAGCGCTTGTTGAGTAAGCCTTGGCGACTATGGAGTTAGCACTTGTTAGGTGAACCTTGGTGACTATGGAGTGAGCGCCAAATTTCTTATGAATAAATGAATGAAGGATAGTTGGTTCTTAGGGTAAAACCTTAAGGAGATAATGGGGATGGGTAATTGGGTTGATTGTTTGCTGATTACATATAATAATTATATTATTGTGGGTTGAAAACCCTATATGCTCACCCGGCTCTCAAGCATGACCCACTCAGTTTTCTTTTCATTATAGGTAATGGCACAAGGGTATAAGTTGGTGGACTTGACGAGAGATTTTGGATTATAGATCAGTAGTTGAGTAACTATTGTAAGGTTTATTTTATATTGTTTATGCTTTTGGTCTGTATCGAACATGACATCCCAAGGTTTTATTATTTAATGAAAATACATTCTCTTTGAGAAATGTTTTGATAAATTTTATCATATTTTATTTTGGGAACAAATTCCGCAACTCTTTTAATCAAAAGATTACTCTGATTTTATAAAACAAAGCATAAACAAATCGGTCTTTTCTGGCCGTGAAATTGGGGATGTCACAGTTGGTATCAGAGCATTAGTTTAAGCGAACTAGGAATATGGATTTATTTTGTAGACTTAAACTTAGAATGCTAAGCAATGATTGTGAGTTAAGTGTGTACATTAAATTTTAGGTAGTACTCCTAAGGTGACACAGGCACTATTATTTTAGGAAAATTGCCTAAAATGCTTTTATGTGCTAATTGTTATATGTTTGCCATATATGATGTTAATTGTTCGGATCTATGGTCTGTTGCCGACCGGATTTGGAAACCTTATGTGTTTAGGATTCTAAACGTGCGTCTACGATATTAGAACTAACATGTAAACGTTTCGGAGTGATAAGGATGATTTGAATATCTATCGTGACTAAGGATCTAATTTCACCTTATTCGGTGTATAGATCAAAAATGGTGAGAACGAGGAGTGGAGTTGGAAATGCTGATGAAAACAGGAATCAAATACCAGTAATTGAACAGATACCTGTTGTAGCAGCAGTGCCTGAACCAATGACAATGGCCGGAGTTCAAGTAATGATCCAGGCAATGTTGAATAATCAGATGGAAGAAACCAGACGTCTGATCAGGCAGAATCGCAAGGAATTGTCAATTCAAGTTGAAGAGCCCGAAGTAAATGGAGGGCAGTCTGAAGGAGGAAACTACAGTGGGACCGTTGGTCAAGCCAACCCACCAATAGTTCGCCAAAACAACCAGGATAGAGGAAATGATGGACGTGGGTGCAAGTACAAGGATTTCATGGCATCCAAACCACCATGTCTTTCTGGGAGCCCGACACCGGTGCAAGTCATGGACTGGATCTCCGAAATGGAGACAATGTTTGAAAGTTGCGAGTGTAGCAACAGACAGAAGACCGCTTTTGCAATCCCTCTGTTAAAATCTGGGGTATTGAGCTGGTGGAAGTTACTGGCTGGTTCGATGCCCAAGGGGGAAGCTAGCAAGATGTCTTGGGAAGAATTCGTGGTGCAACTGAAATTGCAATACTGCTCTGAGCAAGATCTTCTGGAAATCAACAATGAGTTCCAGAATCTGAAGAAAGGAAAATTGAGCGTTACTGAATATGCTACGAGCTTTACGGAGAAGATGAAGCTTATTGCACACCTAATTTGTGACAACCCCAAATATATTGCCATTACAAACCCTATTTTCACTAACGGAATGCGTCACTATATGTTATTTTCAGTAATGTTTGGGAGTCGTCAATAAACAAATATCTAGTTATTTATATGTTCCAATATTATCATAAGTATTTATAACTTGTAAATGTTAACTCTGTTTAACTAAATAGAGTTATATTACTTTTCAACCACTTCACCCGGGTAAAAAGTTTTAACCCCGTTAAACTTTAGCATCGGATAGCCATGTATCGGGTTCAATACCCGAGACATATATAAACAAATGGACACTACAATTGAACTCTTTTACCACACCTTCACTCTCTCTCACTACTTTCTCTCTCTAGACCCGAAACCAACCCCAAATCCGCAAATTCCGGGTTCCAAACGTAAGGACTCATTGCCTATCTTATTCTAAACATACTTCATTGTATTTAGAGGCCAAAAATCATAGAAAACAAGGACCAAAAAGGAGTTTACGGCCTAAGAAGCCCCTTAGGCCGTAAACGCCTAAAAACTTGTCAAAAGCCTCATTTTTCCTTCCTTTAAGTTTATGCACTAATTAAGGGATATACCTAGGAGAGTTTGGACACTAAAACACAAGAGTTTGAAGCTTAAAAAGGAGTTTATGACCCAAGCTTATGCTCAGGCCGCAAACACCCCAAAAACCCTTGTTAAAAGCCCCAAAAACTCATCTAGGGTGTTTAGTAATTTAGTCTTGACACTAGGAAATGTTTAAGTGCATTAAACAACACCATTTGAGGACAAAAAGAGGAGTTTACAGCCAAGTCTAAGCTTGGGCCGTAAACACCCAAATTTTATGTCAAAAAAGTCCCAAAAACTTATCTAAGGCATGTAAGGAATTTAGCTAAGGCCCTAGGAAGTGTCTTGTACCATTAAACTCCTCATTTTGAGGCCAAAAGAAGAGTTTACGGCCAAGGATATTCTTGGGCCGTAAACTCCCCAATTCTTATGCCAAAAGGTCCCAAAACTCCATCTAAGGCCTTCTAGAATTTACCTAAGGTGAAGGGGAGTGTGTTGTACCATTTAAACATCCATTTTGAGGGATTAAATGGAGTTTACGGCCGAAGCACAAGTCTTGTCCGTAAACTCCCCAAAATGTCACAAAATGAGGGTTTAATCCCTCCATATTAGTTCAAGACACATACCATTAAATTAAGGAAGTGAAATAAGGCCTTAAACGTGCATTTTGGAAGACCACATGAGTTTACGGCCAAGCCTAGGGGGCTTTTTGACATCCCCAATTTCACGACCAGAAGAGACCGATTTGTTTATGCTTTGTTTTATAAAATCAGAGTAATCTTTTGATTAAAAGAGTTGCGGAATTTCTTCCCAAAATAAAATATGATAAAATTCATCAAAACATTTCTCAAAGAGAATGTATTTTCATTAAATAATAAAACCTTGGGATGTCATGTTCGATACAGACCAAAAGCATAAACAATATAAAATAGACCTTACAATAGTTATTCAACTACTGATCTATAATCCAAAATCTCTCGTCAAGTCCACCAACTTATACCCTTGTGCCATTACCTGTAATGAAAAGAAAACTGAGTGGGTCAGGCTTGGGAGCCTGGTGAGCACATAGGGTTTTCAACCCACAATAATATAATTATTATATTCAATCATCAAACAATCAACCCAATTACCCATCCCCGTTATCTCCATTTATTTCTTAAGTACCTTCCCTAAGGAATTATCCTAAGGGTCATCTCCTACATCATATTTACCTCTCATCTCCTTACATCACATTTCCTTGTATGATTGTTCCTAAGGACTTTTTCCTAAGGATCATCGCATGAATACGTAGTCACAACATCGCCTGGACTAGTAAGTCATAATAAGGGTTAGACTATCATCGCATGAATACATAGCCACAACATCGCCTGGACTCGTAATTCATAGTAAGGGTTAGAGTATCATCGCATGAATACGTAGCCACAACATCGCCTGGACCCGTAATTCATCACCTACAGGTTATGAGCCTGCTGGTGTTTCCACGAGGTCATCTAGAATAGTCCGTGGTCGCCATCTATACTCTGGTAGATGACTACATCGCCAAATTTCCACATCGCCGGTCAAGGTTATGGTATCTCCTCTCATCTCACATCACCTATTTATCATTACCTAATTATCATCACCTTTCTATCATCACATATTTCTCATCACCTAATCATCATCACCTGTTTCTCATCACCTAATTATCATCACCATTATATCCTCACCTTTCTCTTATCACATTCGTTCAACACACATCAACCATTTCATCTACCCATGTTCTACCCAACATATTTGTAGATATAAATTACATATATAGTTTAAATCATTTAACACCCATATAAAAACATCAATTCCAAGCCCATCTCATATAGACAATTAATATATAACACATAGCACGTATTTCATAGCTAATGCTTTATATTTATGTGTTTAGAAGAGAGTAACCGCACACTCACACATATAAACCACAATATATATACACATAACACGTATTTCGTATAAAATACTTCATAATTATGCGTTAGAAGAAAGTAACTAGACACTCACATATATAAACAACAATAAACTTAATACACTCAAACCATACTTGTATTATTATCGTGTTTATGAAAGGTAGTATACACTCACTTGATCAGAAGATGATCGGATAGCACTACGACTTGTAGAAGTAGTATTCTTCGGTGAAACCGGGATCACTTCACACACCTAGTTTCTCGTGGGCAGAGCTTCGGCTCGGAAACTCTTTTCTTCTCGGGATCTTCGGGCTTCGGGACTTGCTTCGTGTCTCGGGGTTGATACCGGGGCTTCGGGGGGTTAAAATAGGGCTTAGAGGGTGTATCGGGAGTGGGAGAGAAGGGATGGAGCAACCATAGTCGGCTGGCCCTTCAAATCTATTTATAGGGCAAATTTGGCCCTTGCCACGTCGTGGGATCCTTTTGCCACGTCGTGGGCTTGATCGTCACTGCATGCGTCATCCCAAGTTGCATCTGGGGGCCTCCCGGAGGTGTCAGGACACTTGCCACGTCGTGGCACTGCTTGCCACGTCGTGGTCTCTGACAGTTTTGGGGTTTCGCGCCCCGAACTTCAGAAATTCATAACTTTCGCATACGAACTCCGTTTTCGACATTCTTTATATCGCCGCGAAGGTGAGATTATGCTCTACAACTCTCTTTTAGACTCCATTGGCTAATTTTGACTTTATTTTTAATATATTATAAGTATATTACTTATATATTATCTATAGTAGGCCGGGACAGGAAAACTCCGTTCGAAATTCATAACTCCTTCATCTGAACTCTGTTTTCGTCTGTCTTTTTATCGTTGGACTACTATCGAAGAAATCTTCGACTCTCGTTTAGATCATTAAGGCTAGATATCTATCTACCTTAAATTCACTATTTACGTCGCGCTGGGTCACGCTAGGTCGTGTCGGTTCTATCGCGAAACTTCGACAGGTCATAACTTCTTCGTTATAACTCGGATTTTGACGTTCTTTATATGCACGGAAACCTTGTGACATATACTACAACTTGGTTAAGATTAATACTTCTAAATAATCTTCCATCAAAAAGTCATTTTTGATGCTTATCATCTCTAAATTGACTAGCCCGGATCTACGGGCGTTACAATTATCTCCCCCTTAGGATGATTACGTCCCGGAATCATCAATGAAATAGGATTCGTATACTGACTCCATAAGTTATCTCTCCATCCTAAGTAATAACCTTGATGCTCAATCCTGCATCTACTCTTCGTACTATGTTGGACTTTCAATCGAACTCTTAAAGTTACAAAAATAAATCCTTATCGTGGACTCCTTCTTCTTTTTAGGGTAAATACATTCATTTATCTATTTTAACTAACTGATGGGTCGAGTCCCGATGACCTCTCATCATAGTCGGACTCAATTTAATATGACCACTAGGGTCGGAATAACCATCATCCCACTAACCATTACCGAAACAAGGGTAATGACAAACTTGAATAAAACGAAATCAATTACTAGCTTCTTGGTAACCTTGCGACTTTCCCTGATCCAAGTGTGAGTCATGTGCTTCCGGTAGTATAGATCTCTACTACCATTCACACCTACTCATACTCGTCCCAAGTATTGTCTCGCAGTTAACCAAGTCACCATACATAAATCATATAATCATTCAACAAACTAGATAACAAAACCAGGGTTTACATTAATTCTTGAAACTATTACACAAAAGTTCAAGTTCACCCTATACTATGCCTCTAATAGGCTACATCATAAGTTACTATTCACATTGTTACTTCATAACTTGATCGTTGGATATAAAATCCTCATCCTTGATTCGCTTCGTCAAGGATCATGTGGAATGCCTTTGGCTGTGGCAGTACATTTTTCTTTGCAGCTTTGTCCTTCTTTGGGCAGTTCTTCGAAATATGACCACCATCTCCACATTCGTAACACTTCCTATTGTCGAACGTACAATCTCTGGAATAGTGACCAATCCTACCACACTTATAGCAGGTTACTTCTCCATCGCATCTTCCGAAGTGCTTCTTCTTGCACTTTTCACACCACTTGGTTTCATCTTTTCCTCCGGATTTCGAGAGTTTGGTTTCTTTGTCGATCATTGAAGATCCCTCGTGTTTCCTTTTCCCTCCAACTTCAACTCTCTCTAGACCCTTTTCCCTTATGTGGGTCTCAACATTCTTGGCTGCCCAGATGGCGGCTTTCAGAGTGGTTGCTTGCTTGACTATCGGACCAAAGTCCGCTGGTAATCCATTGGCAAACTTGTTGACCTTGGAAAGTTCAGTGGGAGTTAGGTATGGAATAAGCTTCATCTTCTCCGTAAAGCTTGTAGCGTATTCAGTGACGCTCAATTTTCCCTTCTTTAAATTCTGGAACTCGTTGTTGATTTCCAGAAGATACTGCTCAGAGTAGTATTGCATTTTCATTTGCTCCACGAACTCTTCCCAAGACATCTTGCTAGCTTCCCCCTTGGGCATTGAACCAGCCAGTAACTTCCACCAGCTCAGTACTCCAGATTTTAACAGAGGGATTGCAAGAGCGGTCTTCTGTCTGTTGCTACACTCGCAACTTTCAAACATTGTCTCCATCTCGGAGATCCAGTCCATGACTTGCACCGGTGTCGGGCTCCCAAAAAAGACATGGTGGTTTGGAAGCCATGAAATCCTTGTACTTGCATCCACGTCCCTCATTGTCTCCATCCTGATTGTTTCGGCGAACTATTGGTGGGTTGGCTTGACCAATGGTCCCACTATAGTTCCCTTCTTCCGACTGCCCCTCATTCAGCTCAGGTTATTCAACTGGGATTGAGGGTTCACTCCTGTTGTTTAGCAACAATTGTCTCATTTCCTCCTTTTGTTCAGCCATCATGGCTTGAATCATGGTTCGCACTCCAGCCATTGTAATTTGTTCAGGTGTTGCTGCTACAACAGCCACTCGCTCAACCACAGGTGGTTGATTCCTATTTTCGTTCACGTTTCCAGCTCCACTCCTGGTTCTTGTCATTTTTGATCTATACACCAAATAAGGTGAAATTAGATCCTTATTCACGATAGATATTCAAATCATCCTTATCACTCCGAAACGTTTACATGCTAGTTCTAATATCGTAGACGTACGCTTAGAATCCTACACACATAAGGTTTCAAGATCCGGTCGGCAACAGACCATAGATCCGAACAAATAATATCATATATGGCAACATATAACATTTAGCACATAAAAGCATTTTAGGCATCACTCCTAAAATAAACTAGTGCTTGTGTCAATTTAGGTGTACTACCTAACATATTTTAGACACACTCCTCACAATCATTACTTAGCATTCTAAGTTTAAGTCTAGAAATTTCCTACAACTTCCTAGTTCGCTTAAACTAATGCTCTGATACCAACTTTAACATCCCCAATTTCACGACCAGAAAAGACCGATTTGTTTATGCTTTGTTTTATAAAATCAGAGTAATCTTTTGATTAAAAGAGTTGCGGAATTTCTTCCCAAAATAAAATATGATAAAATTCATCAAAACATTTCTCAAAGAGAATGTATTTTCATTAAATAATAAAACCTTGGGATGTCATGTTCGATACAGACCAAAAACATAAACAATATAAAATAGACCTTACAATAGTTATTCAACTACTGATCTATAATCCAAAATCTCTCGTCAAGTCCACCAACTTATACCCTTGTGCCATTACCTGTAATGAAAAGAAAACTGAGTGGGTCAGGCTTGGGAGCCTGGTGAGCATATAGGGTTTTCAACCCACAATAATATAATTATTATATTCAATCATCAAACAATCAACCCAATTACCCATCCCCGTTATCTCCATTTATTTCTTAAGTACCTTCCCTAAGGAATTATCCTAAGGGTCATCTCCTATATCATATTTACCTCTCATCTCCTTACATCACATTTCCTTGTATGATTGTTCCTAAGGACTTTTTCCTAAGGATCATCGCATGAATACGTAGTCACAACATCGCCTGGACTAGTAAGTCATAATAAGGGTTAGACTATCATCGCATGAATACATAGCCACAACATCGCATGGACTCGTAATTCATAGTAAGGGTTAGAGTATCATCGCATGAATACGTAGCCACAACATTGCCTGGACCCGTAATTCATCACCTACAGGTTATGAGCCTGCTGGTGTTTCCATGGGGTCATCTAGAATAGTCCGTGGTCGCCATCTATACTCTGGTAGATGACTACATCGCCAAATTTCCACATCGCCGGTCAAGGTTATGGTATCTCCTCTCATCTCACATCACCTATTTATCATTACCTAATTATCATCACCTTTCTATCATCACATATTTCTCATCACCTAATCATCATCACCTGTTTCTCATCACCTAATTATCATCACCATTATATCCTCACCTTTCTCTTATCACATTCGTTCAACACACATCAACCATTTCATCTACCCATGTTCTACCCAACATATTTGTAGATATAAATTACATATATAGTTTAAATCATTTAACACCCATATAAAAACATCAATTCCAAGCCCATCTCATATAGACAATTAATATATAACACATAGCACGTATTTCATAGCTAATGCTTTATATTTATGTGTTTAGAAGAGAGTAACCGCACACTCACACATATAAACCACAATATATATACACATAACACGTATTTCGTATAAAATACTTCATAATTATGCGTTAGAAGAAAGTAACTAGACACTCACATATATAAACAACAATAAACTTAATACACTCAAACCATACTTGTATTATTATCGTGTTTATGAAAGGTAGTATACACTCACTTGATCAGAAGATGATCAGATAGCACTACGACTTGTAGAAGTAATATTCTTCGGTGAAACCGGGATCACTTCACACACCTAGTTTCTCATGGGCAGAGCTTCGGCTCGGAAACTCTTTTCTTCTCAGGATCTTCGGGCTTCGGGACTTGCTTCGGGTCTCAGGGTTGATACCGGGGCTTCGGGGGGTTAAAATAGGGCTTAGAGGGTGTATCGGGAGTGGGAGAGAAGGGATGGAGCAACCATAGTCGGTTGGCCCTTCAAATCTATTTATAGGGCAAATTTGGCCCTTGCCACGTCGTGGGATCCTTTTGCCACATCGTGGGCTTGATCGTCACTACATGCGTCATCCCAAGTTGCATCTGGGGGCCTCCCGGAGGTGTCAGGACACTTGCCACGTCGTGGCACTGCTTGCCACGTCGTGGTCTCTGACAGTTTTGGGGTTTCGCGCCCCGAACTTCAGAAATTCATAACTTTCGCATACGAACTCCGTTTTCGACGTTCTTTATATCGCTGTGAAGGTGAGATTATTCTCTACAACTCTCTTTTAGAATCCATTGGCTAATTTTGACTTTATTTTTAATATATTATAAGTATATTACTTATATATTATCTATAGTAGGCCGGGACAGGAAAACTCCGTTCGAAATTCATAACTCCTTCATCTGAACTTTGTTTTCGTCTGTCTTTTTATCGTTGGACTACTATCGAAGAAATCTTCGACTCTCGTTTAGATCACTAAGGCTAGATATCTATCTACCTTAAATTCACTATTTACGTCGCGCTGGGTCACGCTAGGTCGTGTCGGTTCTATCACGAAACTTCTACAGGTCATAACTTCTTCGTTATAACTCGGATTTTGGTGTTCTTTATATGCACGGAAACCTTGTGACATATACTACAACCTGGTTAAGATTAATACTTCTAAATAATCTTCCATCAAAAAGTCATTTTTGATGCTTATCGTCTCTAAATTGACTAGCCCGGATCTACGGGCGTTACAGGCTTACCGCCGTAAACTCCCAAGGAGTGGCCATTGGGCCATAAACTCCAAGGGAGTGAGCTCATGGACCCTCCCGTAAACCTTTCTTAGCCTTATACCACTCCCGGGAACCCCGCCTAGACCCTAAAACCCCAAATTGGTGCTAGAATGCCTAAATACTTAAATGGAAAGCATGAAATGATTAATTTCTTGTAAAACACATATTTTCATATGGTATTAGGGTCCTAAAAGGTGCACAAGTCACTATTTGGAACAAAACGCTCAACCGATACTTTTACCCGATTTACCCGATTCACCCGATTTACGCGATTTTAGGTGAGTTCATACCCCTTTAATGAACCTTTCAAATGTTTTATATGTTTTAGGGGGAGATACAAGTTGAATATACATGTTTATGAAAAGTCATACAAGTCAATTTTTCATATTACAGAATTAATCACATGTGATTCAATACCTGTAGTTCAAATCACATGTGATTTATCACTATGCCTTATAAATCACTCATTTGTTTTCAAACTATTTTGGATAAACAAACAAGTTTTAAATGTTTCTTTTGTACAATACTTTTAATTGATAAATCTCCTTATAAAAATGTAACCACACTGATATGTTTATATAAGTAAGACTTGAAGGACTTAGGACCGATAGCTCGCCTTATTTCCTGTTCTTGTTTGATTGTGGGCTTAGGGTAGTGGTTATCCGTCCGACTGTCGTTGATTTCTTAGTTATGTATCTCGTATATTAGTACGGATTACGAGCATTTCTTATTTCATTAGATGCCTAAATCACTAACCTGACTAGAACCACACACTAAGTTAACTATAATAGGTATAGTTAAGGTCTCTATCACTCGTTTTAACTACTACTCTACACTACTATAATTCTCTCTATTATGAAACTATACACTAATAAGAGAATACAATACAAGTTATACAAAAGACTACTACACTATAATACAAGAGAAAGTACTAATCATGAGATAATTCATTAACCCACTACGAGATACTCTATTCGCTACGCACTACGCCCGAAGTTTTCCGATAGGAAGACGACACTATTTGTAAAGATCTACACGGGGCAGACGCTATTACATCCCGACTGTTAATTTCAGTCCGAGTCGCACAGGTCCAGGGATGCCTTTACTCCACTACACTATACATGATCGGGAAGGTCATGGGAGTTCGCTATTACTCACACTATTGGTAACATACAAGAAATACACTATAACCGCACTAAAACCCTAATCAACAGATAAAGTTAATATCCCGAAGTAAATAAGTATCTAATACTAAAGGAAGCTGCACCACTTTTATTTGCTTCAAGTATAACTTACCATATTGCTTTACTTATTGGTGAGTCACTATTATACTTCCAAGTTAAATGGTTTTCAAAGACGAAAATGTCATATTTCTTAAAGGTTTTCACTTACTATACATTTCTGGAAAATATAGGATTTTCTAGGTTTTACTACTACTTATGACTGTAAACTTTAACTTTCATACTATCGATTCTAATGCATTTTATATAAGAACTCACACTAAACTCTTATGAACTCACCAGCTTTATGCTGATATTCTTTTCAAAATAACTTGTATCTTCAGGTCAAAGATAGACAGGTACTACTGCGGCATTTTTGGAGAAGATGGAGCATGCAAGACCCATCTCTTATTTTTGTTTACTTTTGGTGTTTGTTGAACATTACAAAACACACTTGTAAATACACTCACTATGTAAATGAAATGGTTGTATGTTTCTTGCTTTTACTATTATGCAATTGTGATGATACCGTACACTACGTCCTCCACCCCGAAACGTATTCCGCCGTTATCGGTTTTGGGGTGTGACATAATTCCAACTGAGCTTTCCCAGGTCAACAAGTTTGCCAATGGATTACCAGCGGACTTTGGTCCGATAGTCAAACAAGCAACCACTCTGAAAGCTGCCATCTGGGCAGCCAAGAATGTTGAGACCCAAATAAAAGAAAAGGGTCTGGAAAGAGCTGAAGTTGGAGAGAAAAGGAAGCGTGAAGGATCTTCAATAATCGACAAAGAAAGTAAATTCTTGAAATCTGGGGGAAGAGATGGAGCTAAGTGGTGTGAGAAGTGTAAGAAGAAACACTTCGGGAAATGTAGCGAGGAGATGACTTGCTACAAATGTGGGAAGACAGGGCACTACGCCAACAAGTGCGCACTTATCAAGAAGGTGTGCTATAGGTGTAACGAAGAAGGTCATATTTCTAAAGACTTCCCACAGAAAAACACGCCTCCACAGCCAAGGGCATTCAACATGTTCCTCAACAAAGCAGAAAAGGATGGGAGGATTAAAAGATGAAGACTTCATATTAATATATATAAAGTCTGTATCAGGAAGCATAGCCTGTTAGAGGCATAGTATAGGGTGAACTTGAACTTTTTTGTAATAGTTTCAAGATTTAATATAAACCCTGGTTTTGTTATCCATGCGTAGGTAAAAATAATATGTACAACTTTCCTTTTTACTCCATCAGCTAATTCTCGACCGATCTTAAATTTAACAGTAGGAGGCGTTTAGACTGTTAAATGACCGCGAAGAATTCGTAGCTCCTTCATACGGACTCCATTTTCATCTATATTTTTACCGTTGAGTTCCTATTAATGATATCTTCAACTCTCATTTAGGTCGCGTAAGCCAAAAACCGCTCAAACTAAAATTCGAGTTTTGGGTCGTGCACTGCTAAGCCGAATCATAGAAAAATCATAACTTCCTTATACGAAGTCAGATTTGGGCGTTCTTTTTTTATATGTTCTCGGTTTAACATATACTACAACTTTTTTTTAGATTGCTAAGGCCAAAAGTCGCTCCATCATAAATTTACTATTTACGCTTCCCGGTGTCGTGCCGGTTTTGCCGTAAAACTTCAACGGGCCATAACTTCCTCGTTATAACTCGGATTTCGGCGTTCTTTATATGTACGGAAACCTTGAGACATATTCTAAAACTTGGTTAAGACTATTTATTATAAATAATATTTTGCCAAAAAGTCGTTTTCAACACTTATTGCCTCTAAATTGACTAGCCCGGATCTACAGGCGTTACACCTACCTATATAAAGACCCCTTGAGACCCAAAAATGTGGCTAACACTTGGATTAGGGTTTCCAACCATTTTTGGTGCCTCCCCTCTCTTCCCTCTTCATTCTTGTTGCTTAGTGGTGTTTGTGACTCCATTAGAGGTGCATTACTTGAGGCACTAAGCTTTCTAAAGCCAAGGACTGATTGTTATTGCTATATAACAATCAAAGGTTAGATATAAATCCTATTTTATGTGAATATGATTAATTGTATGCTAGATTTAGGGTTTATGGATTTGGATATTCAATTGCATGTTCATTAGACAAACTAGATCCATAAGCTATTAGGGTTTGCATGTACACCATAGGAATAATGTATTGATCGAAACCCATCAAAATCCCCCATTTGGTCGTGAAACAACACGTCCATCTCATAAAGCTTTTTCTGTAAAGAAACATTCTATGCAAAAAGCCCATACATTTCCCTCCTTAAATGAGCAAGATCATCATTAACAGAAAGAAATCGCTCAATATGATTAGCACCTTTGAAAAAAAGAAACAAGCACTCTGAGCTACAGCAAAAAGGAGATACCCAATAAAGCTAGACAAAGAGTAGCCAACCATCTCGGTCTCTGTACCAAGAGGAACTGCATTATTAGTGAAATAAACAACCGTTTCAAACATATAAAAATGGTTGTCATCCCTTAAAAGACCTACTGAAACAAAATCCCACAGAACTTGAACCTTGCCCTTTACCACCATAAATAACAGGAGACTCTCCACGACCAAAACCAAGAAATCGGGAACCCTCAACAACATTTTTCCTACCAACAGTGACCTCCAGGTGTTCTAAAACCTTGGGAATAGCAACTTAATTAACACCAAGAACATTAACAACATATGCACTCGAATCAGGAATAATATTTTTCTCTACATTTCCATCGTCAGGAATATCAATCACTTCAGTTTTAATATTAGCAACATGGGAACTTCCACCAGCCAGTTTCTGTGGACCTAAACACCGAACAAGAGCAAGACCTTCTGTATCCACGCTACCTACACTCAGCCAGTAAGCTTTCTATATATTCACATGAGTAAGAACTCCTTCTTTCCTCAAACTAATCGTAAACACCCTTGTCCCTTGAAGATTCCACACCAATTTCCAAACCAACATGGTCAGTAGAAGAATAATAGGAAGGCTGCATAACCATACAATGCTGCTCAGCAACCTGAATAGACATGGCTTAGGTAATGAAGGCCTCATTACAAAAAGGGAATGAAGGAAAAACCATATCCACAATATTAACCTTACCATACTATAGACATCCTACCCACTTCTTTGCTAACACATCCAGAAAGTTCACCCTCTTTTAACACCTACAAAGCAAATACAAAAAATCCAATGTGTTAAAAAAAAGAGGGAATGAGGAGAGAGGAAGAAGGATAAAACAAAAACAAAAACTAAATACATATCGTCATGATGTAGAGCACTGGTATCTTCCCATGAAGCACAAGGTACTCATGCTAGCGCCGTCAAGTGCACACTCAAAAAAATCATTGGTACAAGTTGAAAAAAACAATGAACCATAGCCATATTCTCTTTATCATAATAAGGGCTAAAAGAGTGATCAAAGATCGAAGTTATATGACATACCATAAAACCTACATGATCTGCCACCTAGTAGTAACGGTTCACCCAATTCTTTGGAGAATTCTATAAGTCTGCCACTAAGACATGGCCATGATTATGAATAGCATATGTAATATCTCACCAGAGGAGGTAGATCCAAAGCGAAAGAAAAGTTGAAAAACCCATAAATCAGGGGTTATCCCATTAGCACAACATAACATCTCAAATGTGACTACACTATTCATCCCCTTGGGAACCAATTGGTTGATGTAAAACCTTATGACAGCTATAAATCTCTCAAAAGAAATATGACGTCGGAAGATGGTACCTCAAGTCGGAAGTGCCTCACATATATAACAATCTTGACTGATGGGGGATTAATGAAACTTACATGTTCGTTGGGAAATGTCACGCTGTCCTTCCAGTTGGAACCCATATTTCTACTGAAGAGCAACAAATTGATCTGGGGTCGGCAGAGCGCTGATCGGAGGATCCATAGTAGAAAAGGAGAAGATGAAAACAAAACCCAAAGAAAAAATAAAGAATAATAAAACAATAACGAAAGAGAAAAATATGAATGAAAGAGTCGAAGATATAGGGAATGACACCAAGCGGAAAATTCAAAACCTAAATGATGATGGTTGACGTCATGACTGGGAAACTGTTACGATGTGCAACCGAAAAAACAACAACCAATCATAATGGTACACATAATCTATGCCAGTCCCAACCATTTACGCTAAGAAAGCTTACACCATAATGGATAAGCCTAGGGAGACTTAATAGCATGTGTCCCAAACATACCATAAATACCAAAGATGCTAGCTGCATAGCTAGCCAGGCGGCCGACCGACTCGGCCACCCCATTCAACTTCCAACTCACATTATACCACCCTTCAAGGACCAATATACATCTTAGAATGTACACATGAATGTTGTCAGACGACAAACCATCACTTGCTAACTCCAGTAAGGGTGCATCCACCACTACCAGGGTTAACATGGTCACAACTTGGATAGGGGACAAAGGTACAATCCACAATCAACATATATGTCTTGATCGGGGTCTGACACCCTTGTATCCAAGATTGGGATCTATCACCTAATCCTCACTATAGAAGGATATGCTTCTCTAACGGTAAAGGACTTGAAATGTTACTCTGCAAGCCTTACGCATTAATATATACTTATTTATCGATGGAACTAACTTGACCATTGAGCATTCTCCCGGGATCCCCTTTCGAAGGCTAGCTAATAGCTTATTCTCTCTTGTTGTGACATAGATGTCCATCTAGTCCTAAGCCAACTAGAAGCGAACTAACGCCCGGAGGTTCAATATTACATCACTTAGGATTATTGAGGAATATAGGAAATAATTAATATAACCTTATAAGTACGAAAGAATATTTAATATATCCTTATTAATACGAACAAATAATGAAGAATAGTTATATTTGTATTTTGGTCATTTTATAAGGGAAAGTAGATGTTAGGTGAATAGATAACTTCCCAGCAAAATCATCCACCTCAATCATGTAAGTGCGTAGTTACTTTTAAGAGTATTGTTTTAAGAATAGTATATATTACTTAAAAGATTAAATATATGATGAAAACTTGCTAGTTGTATTATAAGCTAAATATATATCTTGTGCAATGAGTGCATGGTTACTTTCATGAGCACGAAATTAATGAAAGTATTTAATATCAATTGAATGGTTATCATGTGGAATATATGTTAAGTTTATATTTGGCAATATTACATAACAATCTTAATGAAAGTTGTGTTCCTTAAAAGATTAGATATATATATATATATATATATATATATATATATATATATATATATATATATATATTAAATGTCTATTGTTTAAATTTTGTTCTAATATATACCTGTATATTGATAGTATTACATGAACAACAAATTGTATTGAAGTTGATTGCATGTATTGTATTCTTTTCTAGTTATAAAATAAGACTTATAAAGTATACTTGTTCAACGTAAGTTAAATAAGTGGGTAGTATCATACTAGGGGGTCTGTGTGAGTGAGAGATTGCAATGGAGAGTGTAGCTCCTTTATTTGGTGCTATCATGTGTCAAGGTACAAGTTACATACCAAAGCTACTTGTAAAATTTATATTTGGTAGTGAAGGGGTGTTAAAGATAAAATAGTGGTGTGAGGTCACTGCTAAAATTATATTATTGTACCATCGGGACAAGTTATTTTGCAGAGTATAAATGATGACCACTAACTATTCTAGACAGTCTTGTGGAATTCTATCAGACTTGCAATCTCTAGGTGTTAAATAATAATATTTATCCTTGAAAAAGGATTTTGTGTTCATTTAGGTATTATAACCCCCTCATGGTTTCCTTTATTAACTTACATGCTAAGAAATCCCAAAACCAGTATAGGCTACTTGTTGGTTATAGTGATCCATTAGGTTAGATCCCCATTAGGTTAGATCCCAAGGGATCATTGTTATAGGATCCACATTAAGGAATCAATGGGTTGGGTCACTAAGGGTAAAGGGTATAATGCCTTATAGATATTTATGTTGTGATATATATATATATATATATATATATATATATATATATATATATATATATATATATATATATATATATATATATTGTATCAATTGGTTTTTCATGATTATTATTTATGAGTTATTATCATAATAATATTCTAGGACCGAAAAACCTATGTGTCTCACCAGGTTCCCAAACCTGACACGCTAAAATTATATGCATCATAAGTAGTGGTGCTAAGGTTTCTAGAACTTCAATTCAACAAATGATTTCATGGTTATAGTTTCAACAAATGATTTCATGGTTATAATTTCAACAAATGATTTCATGTCTTGAAAATTGTTCTAAAAGATGATGAGAAATCAAGAAAGGCCCTTAAAGATGGATATTTTCTCTGTTATGGAGAAACAAGAAACTAGAAGATGAATTATTCATCTTATCTTACTAATCAGAGAAAGTCTGGGAAAACTAGCAAATCAGGTTTCTATAAGATATAACTTATAATTTTAATATAATACTCAAGTAATTGAAATTTAGTTTTAATCTAATATTTACAAATGTTTATAGATATTCAAGAAAAGTAAAGAGCTGAGAACAAACAAGTTGGAACTTCTCTCTTGGACTTTATTATTTATGTTTTGATCATAAAGGACTTATACTGTAAAACAATGTTCGTTTTTAAGAATGTATGCTCAATTTAGCTTGACTAAATATATGTCTCAGTTAATTGATTACTTAGTTAATCATTTTTCAAAGCAATAACATTAACATTCTGAAATGGTTACTTTTATTTTCAAAATTATACCTATTAATAGAATTATTAATTAAATATCAATGTTTTTCTAAATAATAAAGTTCTATAAGCAAATACCGTTAGATTTAAATATGATTTAATCAAACTTATCTATGACATTGTTATCTATATTATATACATAAAATACACATATTCCAACTTCCATAAATGGATTTATAAGGTAAATAATTTTACTTTATTTGACATATGGGAATCTTGTTTATATATAATAGATTAATAATTCTATTTTCACTAAATAGTAGAGAAAATAATTATTAAGGAACTATACATAGTCATTATAGTTGGAAAGTAAAATGGAACCTTTTGAGGTTTTCAAATATAATATTGTGAAATAATTCATTAATATGATCAAAAGTCTTATGGATAATAAAGGATGAGTCAAAGTTTAGTAGATATGGTTTCCCTACTAATGCTTAGCGATATTCTTCCTTTATCCTTTTGTAACTATGCTTTAATCATTATCACTAGTATTTCGAATACAAAATTCAACTAAGAAGTAGACAAAATACCTTGTGAGATTTATCGTGGAAAGGCTCCATCCTTATCTTACTTGATGTTTTGAGGATTTGAAGCTTGTGTAAGACAAAAGCCTCTAAATCCAACATCTACTAAATTCATATTCGTAAAATATCTTAAAAGGTTATTTAGTTTATTGTATATACAAATCTACCAAGAATAAGGTCTCTTATTCCTCTGAAAGTTGAGTAGTTAGAAAGCAAGCTTATAATGACAAAGCAAGTGGGAGACGTATACAACATGAAGTAGCTCAGTAACCATAGCTTGGTGTAGCAAAAGTTGGTACTAGTTTCCATGAAGAATTTGTTGAACATGGATAATAGTTATTAAAAAACACAAATCTTTTGCATATACGGTATAGATCATCTGTTACTTGAGGAATATGAAATTTATCATTGATGAGATTTTGTTGATGGTTTCTGGAAAATCCATCAACTATCAAAATACCATATCAAATTTAGGATCTGATAAATGACTTGGAGTCATGAACACTGATATATAATCTATATATAATAATCAAGTGTGGCTTGATTAATCTTCCTCTATATAGCAAGACTAAAAGGAGTAAGTGATTCTTTAAGAAAGAATACAAACATGGATATCGATACATATTTAGCAAGACTTTAAAGGCTTTGCATATACTCTTGTCATTGACTATAACTAAAACTTTTTATGATTAGATTCAAAAGTATATTGTTTACAAAAACTACATATTATGATTATGAGATATAAAAATCGATTTAAAGAAAAATACTTTCCTTCTTGAAGATGTATATATAATTTAACCTAGAGGTTTTGTTAATCCAAGTTATCCTAATCAAATGTATAAGCTTTAGAGATATATTTATGGATATAAAGCAAACATCTCAAGGTTGGAATCATCATTTTAAGGAAAATATGAAGTATGTTTTTCATGAAAATGAAGATAACATTTGTGTTCACTAAAACTAGTGGATGAATAGTGATATTCCTAATATTGTATGAATAAGACATAATTAATCATGGGAAACCATATTACGAATATGCAAGGCCGTTTCACCTTGACTCATAAAGTAATTCTAAAATGAAAGACTTAGGAAAAACGAAATTAATCTTCGAATGTAAAATCTATGAGACAGATAAAGATAAATGTTAAAGTTTTAAATCTTTATGCATATGAAGACAAATCTTGAAGAAGATCAAGATACAAGATTCCTACGAAGTATTCTTGATAATGCCATATGGAACCATTTTGAGCTAGCCTCCAAAGGACCTAGCACAAACTTTTAAGCTCGATATAATAATTTATGTTCCATTTTCTTTGATAAACAAATTTGTGATTTATGTTAAATTATGAACAATATAAGATATGTGATTATGTTACGAGCATATCATAACATAACAAACAAGATACATGGAAAAGTCATTACATGACTATAATGACATTCCATAAGGTAAATATGAAGAACTAGAGAGTATTAATGAGTTAATCAGTTTTATAGAAGATCTTTATGTAAATTGTTACATAAGATGCTAGATTCAAGAAATCTAAAGATAATTAATAATTATAATAAGGTTATGAGTTAATTATGAATAAAGATAAGTTTTATGGAATTATCTCCAACGAAAACATCATTCCACAAAATACCACATAATAAGAATAAGCTACTACTTCAGAAGTTGCAATCTAATATGATTGGATGAATAAAGTCATCGAAAACGTAGGTTGAGTCTTTCCATTCAAGGATCAACTAAAAATATTTTATGACTTCAAGAGTGTACTTAATCAAGCTAAGAACTATAAGTCACATCATAACACCCATCATATTCTCCAAGATATTTAACTATACTTAGAATAAAGTTAAATATGGAGATGATCATATTCGCAAAATTTACACAAATTAAATTTAATCAGACCCATTAATGAAGTCCTTTATGTAATGTCCCCAAAAACATGAATTTTTTTTTCATTTTAAAGATAAATTTTCATAAAATCCTTAGAGTAATCAAGAATTTTTGCAAGACAAAACCATAGAAATCAGAGTATCAAAATTATCTCTCAAAACATAAATCAGCTTGAGGATTTGTACGATCATGCATTTGCCTTGCCTCGATAATTTGACGTACCTGAAATCATTTAAATTAACAATTGTAAGCTAAAGTATAGTGAGTTCACCCAAAATACCCCACACAACAATACATGTACAATGCATGCACAGGTGATCCTACGGTCTACATGGACTGCCTCACAAGGCCTACAAGACACCTGGACCCTCTACCGAGCCTTCAATCTACTGACATGCCTTGTAAGGCCTACACTAGCTGGACCGCTCCCTTGGGGCTATAGTCTATTTAGACTGCCTCGTAAAGCTTACAATACACTAGACCGCCTGTATATCTTGGCTTACAACACAAAGCAGGATCACCTCAACATAACCAACCGTAATATGTCGACTTATGAAAGCAAATAAACAATAACCAACAAACACTGGTAATCATATAAATCTACCAATCTAACAGATCATTACATTATACCAACATTCTACACACAAGGATACATACTACAATACAAAGTATAGTAACAAAACTCATCTTGATGTCTAAAAGTTAACAACACAACTCTCAAAATTCCAAAAAATGGTATCACAGGTCACCTATAAAGCAATGAATTACCAAATCCTTAAACTACATCCCAAAACCCTCAATTTGACCTAAAGTCAAACTTGGTAAAAAATTCTACAATCAAAGTCAACAGTCAATAGTAAAAAGTCTTATAACCGGTTGCCATGTCGTGGTGGCCTCAGAAACAAAAAAAACATTCACGAAAGCTTCCTTTCGCCATGATGTGGAGAGATTTTTAACGCATCAAGCTCTTAATCATCAAGGCCATTCATCCATACTTTCCAGAAGGCATTCGTACTCTCAAAGCATCATAAAAAATGGTGCTTTATAAAAATGAATGTCCAATGCATGTCTTAAACTCTAGTTAGGTAAAAAAAAATGAAGAAACTGAGATCAAAATGTCATGAAAGGATTCAAAACTCACTCATTCTTCAGATCTAGGACATATAATCAAAAGAGGATCTCTAGGATCCATAAATTTCCTAACTTTATGGATTCCAACCATACCAACTAACACAAACATGAAGAACAAAACAAAGAACTCTACATCTAGAAGCATGAATCATAAACTTTGGCACTTGAAGACTTACAATGGTCAAAAAGATGAGCTTGGAGGTAGAGTAGAAACTTGGATGTTGGAACTTCTCACAAAGGACTTATTATTCTTATTCTGCTCACCAAAACTCCCCTCTTCTTATTCTCACCAAAACTCCCCTAAAAGCTCTCAAATGTCAAAATGGACTTGAGGGGGAAAGGGAGGTGATGGAGGTTGAGGGTGTGCAAACCCTAGCCCCCACTTCCCTTAAATAGGGTCACAAACCCCAGCAGTAGGGTTTAGCATGCTTGCAACACTACATCATGACTAATATATCGTAATGTCATGGGACTCAAATGAAATGCACGTCTTCCTAGACCACTTCCATATCATGGAACTAACATTTCCACATCATGGCCAACAAAATTCCATCCTTAGACTTTAAAAAATCATAACAACAACAACAACAAATAAGTATATACCTAGAAATTGGTGTTACACTTTCATAAGCTAAGCATGAAAGTTCACACTTCAGCTATAAGACTTCGTTGTTCTAGAGACGGGATTTGATTTGGATTTTGTACTTGGATGTTAGAACATTGTGACATTAATTTTTTTTTTTTTTTGATATATTAGGATATGATCTATAATTTAATACTTGTTGTATTCTATATTAACATTTTTAATCTATGAATAACGTAGTTATTTTAAAAGTCGATAGTTAATCATAATTGTGGGAATAATTATGAGGGAAAACTAATATGAATAAAATTGGTTGACTTTCATTAGATGAAAGTAGACACAACATTGCAACAAAGAATCAAAGGTACTTCTAGAGAACAAGTATGTGACATGACTCGTTTTGTTATCACGCCATGGATCAAAATCATGAGTGATACTTGATAAGAGTACTATCTTAGTGCCTTAATATATAAGATACATATATGGGACTTAAGTATAGGGAATGTAAAACTTTGAGATAGTTAAGTGTTGATCTTTATACAGGAAGTTATAAAGTCCATTATTAGGTATTGTATGAACTATACAAGATGCATATGTATTTAATATATGATTTGTTCGTTTTATGTGTTGAGTGTTAGACATCTAACGTGTGTTACCAAAAATTAAACACCTAATTATATTGATTACGATCTATATCTCATGTTCAACAAGTCTATAATAAAGGAATAACTGATAAACTTTACCTTATACATTAGTTAAAGATTTAAGCTTTTAGAAAATTGGATGCACATATAAGAATTTGATTCATAATAAATATTTATACTATTGTAACAAATTGGAAATTATTTTTATTATAAAAATAATAAATCTCAATAACAAGTATCAAAATAAAATCATAAGGATTGATTTATATAAGTGTTGTACATCCTTATACATACATATATATATATATATATATATATATATATATATATATATATATAGGAATGAGTTCTATGGAAAACAAATAACTAGGGCAACATCTACCGGAACCAATAATCAAATGACATGTGTCTATTTCTTTCTTCACAAGTAATGTATTGTTGAAGTTATTGTAGAAGTGATGTGTTGTCATGTTTTCATTGGTTCAAATATGTGTTGCTCTAATCATTCATTTTCCATATAACTCTTCCCTATATATATATATATATATATATATATATATATATATATATATATATATATATATATATATATATATATATAAGGTTTTGCTATATAAATTATATATACATGACCCATAAATGAAAGAATAATGAAACAAGAAGCCTTTCTTTCTCTAGTTTTGATTGTCAATAAACTTGGAGAAATGAAAAACACTAGCTTCCTTTGTCCTTAATGTTTATTATAATGAAGGTGACATGTTTTGGAAGCAAGTGTACTTGGTAATGATCAAGCATGGGCATGAGGGACAAGGTATCAATATTATAAGTTTTTGAAAACGATTTTATAACTTCATATATATTAAATGAGGGCTGCCATTTTTCTTTCACTTTTGCTTCTTATTTTCTTGAATACAAGAGGTAAAAAGAGAGCAAGAAATTATAGTTGTTTAATGTAGAAATTGTACACCTTTTTTGTTGGATTTTGTTACTAGAAACATGGTGTTTAAAGTAACAAAATACAATGGTTATTATCTAGTTTTAAAGGTGTTTAAGAAGACTTTTAATTGTGGATTTTTCAAGAAGAGAAAATTGAATTTTCTACTTCTCTCCATACTCTGTCTAGTTTTATCACTTAAATGGTTAAATTATAAGATGCATGTTTATTACTTTACTTGAACTTTCATTTAAGACAAAAACTTTGTTTTTTTATAGGCTTAATACTGTTATTATTATTAGATGAAGGGCTAGCATCAATTTCAAGTTGACAATTTTTTGGTGTTTCTACTAAGGTGGAGTTCTACTCTACGTTCTTGATCAACTTTCAACCTCGCAAGAGAATTAGAAGACTTCAAAGCTTGTATTATTTCCTTTCTATGATTGTTTTAATCTTTCCATGTTTTCAAAATGATCATTGATAGTTAAAATAGTTTTAAGTTTATTGCAACATTTTAAAGCTTCCGTTGTTGTTTCTTATATTTTTAGAAACCAATTTTTGAATAAAAGCCAACAGTGATAACAAAGACGGAAGGGACCTCATGTTGATTATCCCATAAGATGTAATTAATAAGTATGTGGTAAATTTATTCAAAGAGAACAATTTTTCATTCGCTTCATACAACAAGTAAGTTGTTATCTTGATCATCATTCTATTTACATGAAATTGTATTGAATTTGATGAGAAATAGTTCAACAACGTCATCGATTCTTAACAAGCATATTTCGGTACTCATAAAATGGGAAGCATATTTCGGTACTCATAAAATTGGATGTCTAGATCTTATCCTAAGACAAAATCGACGAGACACTATTTTATAGTCAAGAGTAGCCTCTATGAAGGTTTATGCATGCAACTTTTGCAAAATAATTTCCTACATTGACAAGCATTAGGTGGTCATCAGAATGCCCACGGGAAGGAGAAAGAGACAACAAAAAGGATTGAAGCACCAATGATGGTGTATTAACAATAAGTCCCCCGCTAAACCTATATTTTCAGGTGCATGCTTACTTATTTGTGCACATACCACATGGTAAACCAACTATTGCAAGGTTTGCTAACATTAGTGTATGGCATGGACATTAGCAGATACAAGCCAACCTAAATGTGGTGTTTGGCCCCACTTAACTATCATACTTTTAAAACATTATGTAATATATTTGAGTTTGTGGCTTGGAATACCATAGAAATAACATGAATCCAATCACAATTTAGATTGGAACCCGATTAGACTTTGTTCTCGGTCTGCCACTAGACAGAGCCATACATATGCAACACTATGTGGAGCAACTAGTGGAAATGATCAAGTGGCGTGGAGGTGTTTAATTAGATCCACAACCAACTTCTCAGTCGTCAAATGAACATATCCTCGACTTGAATCTAAGGTTGTAATTTAATGCATTTGTGTGTGTGTTTGTCCAATCACCGAAATCATGCACAAAGCTCATAGATGATGGTACTAATCAATGAGAGGTCAAATGAATAGAAGCCACCAAGTGTCACTTAGGAAGGTTCACTTTATGTACATGCACTAGCATTGCTTTATGGTATAGGAACCCTATAATGATATAGTTTATTCAAAGTGGGTTGCTAACTTTAATTACATGTTTGGTGAGATGCTACAATCAAAAGGTGAATCAAACGCTCACCTTTAATCTTTTGATTTGATATTTGCCCAGGTGAAAGCTTGTTGTACAAACCCATACTGTAAATTCCTCTTTCTAATGCTTTCTACATATTTTAAATTGGAAATGGTGCTACTACTGTCACGTGTTTGACTAAAATTTTCTTAAGAAAGAGGATAAGGTACAAGTGGTTTTCAATGGACTCCTACTGTATACACAAATGACACATCATCCACTTGCCATATTACCCTCTTGTATTACTATACAAAATACACTGGCAAATACAGCAACAAATAAATTAAAGCACCTGTGCGCTGTTGAAGACAACTTGAGTCAAGCTTTTGTTTTAAAAACGTTAAAAACTCTAGCTGAAATATTAACATGATACTTTACAGCAAGTAACAACGACGAATTCATGCATGAAAAAGAAATGGAAAAATGGAAATCATGTTACTGTAATGATTATATTATACTTTTCAAAAGGGTAACAGTAGTTACCTAATTGCAAAAGTATGAAATAAATGATTATTTTGTTGAATATGAAAGTCGAAAAAAAAATGCAAAGATTTTTTGACAGGACCATAATTGGAAAGATGAGAAAGATCTATTTGTGTCAGTTGTATACATCTTTAGTTGTTCTCAAAGAGAACCATGTAAAGTTCGTGAGTCTGATCGAGAAAATGCACTACACAATAAAAAAGTGGAGGAATACAAATGCTTGAAAGGTACAAGAGGAGTGTCCCCTCAACAACATCAAGCATCACTTGGTGGGGACATTTAAGATATACGACATCGTCATTTATGTATGTGTGTATCTTATGTGTGTGTGAGAGAGAGAGCACTTAACATCCTCTTTTCCTACCCTTTCTATATAGCTTCTTTTTCCTCATGTACTCTTTGATCCAAAAACACTCTCTCAAGAAAAACATCTAATATCGGATTCCCAAACTATAGTTTCAATGAATATCAGGGACGATATAAATCAAGAAAACCCAGGTGATTATCAAAGAGGGTGGTTGAATCTAAGCCTAGGACAAAATCTAGGTGAGAGTTCCCAATCAAGACCCACGAAGGTATATACATGCAACTTCTGCAAGAGGAAGTTCTACAACTCGCAAGCATTAGGTGGTCATCAAAATGCCCACAAGAGGGAGAGAGAAGCAGCTCGAAGATACCATTCACCAAAGACAACCGACTTTGCCCTAAATTTCACAGGTAACCGATCACTTGGCGTTCATGCCCACTCTCTTGTTCACACACCAACCAAAAATGGAGAAACAACTGTAGCAAGGTTTACCGATGATGGTGCCAGATATGGAGTAAGGATGCAGCCTTATGATGGGGAGGAAGCAGTGGAACTTAAATGGCCTGGAGGTTTTTATTTGGATGCGCAAACAGCTTCTCAGCAGCCATATCAACGTATACTTGATTTGAATCTAAAGCTGTAATTTGGTACCATTTATGACTTTCGATGTTGAATTGTCGCGACCTTCTTGGTACTGTAAGTCTGTAATAGCATCTAATGAGAAATATCATTTTCTAAATGCTTTTCTTTTTGACTTGGGAGATCCACACTACTTTGTGAGGTAACTTTCCAGTTGGGTGCATTCCAACTTCTGAATTTTAAAGTGTAATTGATTAGAGGAAAACTCTCAGCAACTTACTAATAAAATAATTAATGTCCAGCCCCTTGTACTTTATTCCTTGTAATGTTAGGTATATATAAATAACATGGTCATAATTTGTATTTACATACAGCGGAGCTTGGTTTATAATATCTAGAGTAGAGTACCCTTCTCAACTTCCAATTGTTTTTCTGTTAATAGCCATGTGTTCCTATTACTTTCCAAAATTTGCAGGTTCTCACACATCTCAGTTGTGTTACTAATATATCTGGCTATAATGAAATTAAGAACATGAAAATCATATAAATATTCTACCTCTATGTCCTTTTACCCTAAACGTATATAAAGACTGAAACACCTTTTTAGATTTTGCTCATGTAAAACTTAGGTAGTTATTTAAATGATTTGAAGCAGCAGGTAAAGAAAACAATAGTGAGCATACAAGCTTGCCTTCAATTTATCAGGAAATCACATTCCATCACTTAAATTTCAGGCTGGATATAAATTTCTTCCATAAGTTGATAGAACTGAAACTAAAGTTTCCAACTTAGAGGACATGATAAACTTTTGGATTTGAATCTTATGCAAGACATGAAAGTCAAGTTTATTATCTAATTGTCGTAAACTGATTTTTTTTTTAAACATATATAAATATATTACAGTTTTCTATATCTGGTTTTCCTTTTTCTTATACATAAAAAGATGTGTATACGGAAAATCAAACTATTACTAGCTTGGGTATGTATATATCTTGGGGGGGGGGGGGGGGGGGGGGGGGGGGGGGAATAACACAATAGTCCTATAAAATTTTTAGGGTTAGTCGATTTGGTGTTTAAAGTTATCTTATGGTTATATAGGGTTATAAGATAGGTTACGACCTGCCATTTTAGTCTTTTTCAACCTCTAATAGCCGGTACATCTTTTAGACCAAAAAAAACTCATGTTATGCCCTTATAAAGCCAAAAAATAAGTTTGAGGATCATTTAAACTAAAACTCACAAAATCAACTTCAATTGACACTTCCATCCTTGATAGTAACAGTACCAACTCACCGGTGAGTATTGCTTCTTCCCTACATATCATCAAATCTTCACAACCTCTATCAAACGACCATTGCAAATTCTTCTTGTTTTAGGTATAAATAGTTAAATTCTCTTTTCCCCAATTAAGTTAGTGTATTCTTGTTCATCAATTGATAGATTGTTTTAGTTGCTTCAAGGTTTGGAATATCTTCAAGGTTTGGAGTATCTTCACTCTGCTAATGTCCTTCATCGTAACCTAAAACCCAAAAATCTCCTCGTGAACGCAAATTGCGAACTTAAAATATGCAATTTTTGGTTGGCAAGAAGGAGGCAAGGTAGTGAACAGTTCATGATGGAATACGTCATCACACGGTGGTACAGATCACCAAAGCTTCTCATATCTTGCAAAAATTATGGGACTTGCATTGTTGTGTGGTTAGTTCTGTACATCTTCGCCAAAATTCTCGGTCGGAAACCGCTTTTTTAGGGATAGTGTGCCTAAATAACCTTAAATTGATAATCAACATCCTTAGGGATCAAAAGGAGGATGATATTGGGTTCATCGATAACACAAATTATTGAAGATTTATGAAATCTGTTCCTTTCACAAGAGAGATTTCTCTTTCTTCTTTATACCAGGCGGTGGATGCTCTCTCTATGGACTTGTTGCGATGGATTCTTGTGTTTGATCATGTGAAGAGCATAACGGTGACAACAGCTTTGCAACATCCGTATATGGCGGGTTTGTTTGATCCGATCCAAAACCCAGGTGGCCATCATAGAAATTGGAACCGAGAGGAAGCGATAATCTATGGTGAGAGTTTGGAAGAGTGCAAAACTTTTGGTTTAGAAACGAAGGTGGTTTGGGGAGATGATTTGTGATTTGAATGAGCTGTGGTTTTTGAGATAGTGGATCTATGATGAACTGTGTACTTCGGATCCTGAGGGTTGTGAGATTGATGAGGAGAAATGCCTTTCCGATTAGCGTGTGAATAGGCCTTTTTACTTTTGGACTGGCATTTGATCCAACATTCGTCTGAGGATGGGAACGCTTTTCATGATGAATATAGTTAGGATTCCTTGACTTCAAGAATTACTTTCGTTTCCTTAGATTTTTCTTGTATCTGCCATTTCGTTGATGTTTTTGTGTTGCGAACTGTTTAGCTGATTTATGAACATTTGTTTTTGCCCTTGTCTTTTGCACACGAGTGTCTTCTGAGGAATTATCAGTGGGATTTTCCTTGGTTCCACTGGAACTTCTCTTTTCGTAGGTGGCATTTACATGATTTAGAGGTTCAGCTACATACCTTCCTTTAACTCTCCAGGAAGTCTTTTCAAAAAGACCTACGGTTTCATCTGCATTGTCAATTGGGGTGGACCAAAAGTACTCATCACACCCATCAGCATTATCAGTTTCAACTAAATGTTTTAGTTCAACTGTTTAACATTTAGTTACACCATTGACTGGGAAGACTTGGTTAGGTGTCGTTTGGACCTTTAGAAAGACAGTCACATTTTCCTTTAGAACTTTTGGATTACTTTGAGAAAGATGTGAAAATTCAATTGAATTTTCTAAAATGAGAGCTTTCGCTTTTTCATGCTTGCTTTTAAGGAATTGCAAACAGTCAACCTCATCTTCTACAGATATTTCACTCATCTTACTGTCCTCATTGAATTCATAAATATTTTCAACATTTAATTTATTGTCTGAACTCAATTTTGATCTCAATGAATCAAATTTCTATACAGTTTCGGTTTTGATCTTTAACCGATCATTTTCATCGAGTAATTGTCTCACCATGTCCTTGTTGTCTTTTGACTAAATATATGATTCAATTTGTCAAGACCAATTTTATAAACCTCTGAGGTTTCATCTGATGACACAATAGATTCACATTGAAAACAATCAGCATCAATTTCATCTTCCTTTAATTCCAAAAATAGCCAGAATTTTTTATGAATTTTCTTAACAATTTCACAATCCAAATGTAATTGAATGATATTAAAATAAAGCCTCTTAGCAATTAAACAAAAAATGTCACGTTGTTTCAAAATCTTTAAATTGTCTCTTTGTAAATAAATAGACTCGTCCCTAGACCTAGAAAGCTCAGACTCAATCTTCTTAATCTATATCCTCCGCTCCTCACTTTTTGATGACACCCTACTGATTTGATCGCTTAGGTTAGCATTTGATAGGCCTGTTTGTTTTAAACTATCACTTATACTTGAAAATGTGGATTTTAAATCGTTTAATTCAGTTTCATAATTAGATACAGGAAAATTAAGAGAATCAATAATGGAATGTACCTTATTAATCAGTTGATCACATTCGTTGATTTGTGCAAGAATTGGCTTCGCAGCAAAGCAGTTGTCATCTCTTTTCCCATTCACTTCTCCTTGTCCTTTATCTGTAGCATACCCTCGCATTTGTGACATGCCATTTGTCACCACAAAGCATTTTCCACCCGTATGCGAATCACTTTCATTTGCCACAAATCTTTTTCGTGAGTGGGTTTTCTAACTTCTTCATCCTCAGAATCAATGGACCACACTTCTACTCCACCAAACACATCTTCATCATTATTTTCCTGCACAACCAAAGTAGGCATAGCGTTATCAACTTTCTTTTTCTGCTTGATTTCCTCAAGCTTGCGAAGAAGGTACGCCTCATCATCCTCTCTATCCTTCTTCTTGTTCATTCTCCTCAGCATGCATTCCTTTGCCAAATGATTCTTACCGTGACAATAGTAGCAATTATAACCTCAATCTCCTGCAAGCTTTTTATATTTCTTATCTTCTTCCTTCTTGAAGCTATTCACTTTATCTTCTTTCACCTTTTCTGAAATATAGCTTCCCTACCAATTTTGGTTTTTGCTAGAGGGAAACTTTTTTCTTTGCGAATCTCCTAGGATTCAACACCATTAGTGTGAACTCTTCATTTGTGAGTTCACAGTTAGAAAAGTTAAACTAATCATCGTCATCTGCAACTTGCTTTCCTTTTGCAACTAGAGCCAACGTACCCATGCCAGACACAAATTTCGTTTCTTTGCTCACTTCAATTTTGTGGGACTTGAAGATCCCTACGAGCTTTGCCAAGGTGTAATTTTTGAACTGCTCATGAGCTTTCACAGTTGAAACCACTGCTATCCATTATGACCTTAATCCATTCATGAATGTTACCTTATGCTCGATGATTTCTCTTCCAATCGCGTGCTTCATCATCCTGCTTAGAAGATGATTGTAAGGATTAAACATTTGACTCGGATTTTCATCAGCCTTTTGTGTGAAAGCACTAAATTCAGACAATAAGAGCGTTTGAGTAGAATGCTCCAGATCTGCGTCTATCAAGTAAAGCTCTTTAAGCCGGTCCCATATGGCTTTGGCACTATCACATGAACTACAAGACGAAACGTATCAGCCTGTAATGCGAATCTAATGATTCTCATTGCTTTAATGTTGCTCTGCAGCTTGTCTCTCTCATCTTGAGGAACTTCTTTGACATTAAGAAGAAGTCAATTGAGGTCGGTCTGAGTTTTAATCACCCTTCTTGTTCCAGAATGAACAACAGCTCCAATAGTAATGCCTTGCTAGATCAAGTAACCATTATCTTCTAAAACTAGGACATAATCTTCAAAGTGAAGGGCCCATACTTCATAATCGATGGGAAAGAGAATGGGAATCCTTGTTGTAGATCCAATACCACTGATGGAATTTTTGTGCGGGACTTCGTGCGACATTTTAACATGATCTTCGAAACCTGTTTCAAAATAAGACATGTAAAAACTTAGGGTAATATTGATATCCCAATAACAACGTCAAGAACATAGAGATGAAGACTAAAAAAGATCTAATATCATCGGAAACCCTAATAGCTTCTTTTAACAGAAGAGATGCATATAGATTACACAGTCTCTTGCTCTGATACCAATTGTAGAGATTAAAATCTTAAAGATCGATAAGATTCAAATAGGTATAGCAATAAGACAATAATAATCAAATAGATGTTGAATGATTAAAAGTCACGCCTCAGCCGAACTCGATGAAGAATTTCAATTGTAGAGGTGTGTTAGGGTTACAAGATTAATAAAAGAGTCGACTAAAATAAGATGCATGCATGCACCATATATACTCTAACCCTAGAATTAAGTACGGGAGGACAAGCCCAACTCATTTACAAAACAGACTAATTACAAAGCCCAATGACGCAACAACTAAATACTCAACAATACCATCAAAGCACCCATTTATCTTTTACTAAAACATTTAGAAGTAATTCATTATAAGAAAGTTATCAGAGTACAATCCCAAAATCACAATGTTACGGAAAAACATGGGTGTATGTGTTATGATCAAGCCGGACACTTCCCCTTTGAACCGGAAGTACCTGAAACCATAAACAATAAACCGTAAACATAAAGCTTAGTGAGTTCCTAAAAATGTCGCATACCATACATACGATAGAGAATGTCATGTGTCAACCATAGTCTTGCCATTATGCCACAAGCCATATCATGGTCTTTCCTTACCAAGCCAAGACCAAAACCCTATGTTTTACAGACAAGTGCCAAGAACCACCTCTTGGTCTTCCATGCAAGCATCACAAAGACAACAAGCATACAAACTACAACTAACAATCTACTTAACTGCCATGGTCCAAACCCTGGTCTTGCCCACAAATTTGCTAGGAGCCACCTTCGGGTCTTTCATACAATTTTAAAGGCCACCCATTAGTCTTCCAATAATAGATAAGCCAATCAGTCGACATTGGAGCCTTCAATCCGTAGTACAGTGAGGAGACTCACCTCAGATAGCTGAAACCCACAGATAAATCACTAGCTGCAGATACGTAAAAATCTTTGTGCTATCAATCACAAAATAACATCCACATATTTGGATCCCCACTCACACTAAGAGTTCAAATTAGGGTAAAAGACCTTTTTACCCTTTCCTGAAGTTGGCCCAAGGATAAGGCCCAATCCAATTGTCCAAAAATCCTAAATTCTAAAATAATCACCCAAAGCCCAAATATGGGCCGATTTTCGAAATTAAGCAATCCTTTTCATAGGCCTTCACCCAAGAAAGTCCAATAAAATCCCAAAAGCCCAAAAATAGAATTCTAATGGCCAAACAAGGCCCAAGACAACCAAGCCCAACATTTCCCAAACCGAGAGCCCAAAAAGACTGAAGCCCAATCGATTGAGTACATGGGGTGTACTCAGCTCGTACGCTCATCATATATGCTTAAGGGCTTGTATGCACAGTGTACCTACTTGTACGCTTAACATACTCCACCAACTTCACCAACTTCCCATATTCAACTCTTAACCGATTAAGACTTCAACCTAAAATCAGATATGACTTCCTTAAAGTGGTTTATTACGTAAAGTTGACAACATTACATGCATGCATGGCTTAATGGGGCTTTAGAGCTCAAAATAGATTTATAAATGACTTAACACATGCGTGAGATCCAAAACCACCATAAAGTTTCCACATTTATGCTTAGGATACCATTAATACGTCAAGATCTAGAAGGATAAGCTCCAAAAACAACCTTAGCTCACAATTACCAACCAAAGGGACCTAAAATTTCCAAAACAAGCCAAGGAATAGATCTATGAAATGAGACGACCAGATTTGAACTTTAGACCTCAAAAGCCATGAAATGAAGGTCCTAAAGCTAGATCAGGCTCTCTTCCAACTAATGATTCTCCAAGCTTATTCTTTTACCACATCAAGATGCACAACACCCACCAAAAGACTCATAAAAGCTCCAAAATACCACAGTAAGGCTAAGGAACGAAATAGGGGTTATAAAGGGTATGGAGGCAGGTTAAACAAGCCCAAAAGAGGCTATCTTATAGTTTATATAGGGTACAAGCCCTAAAAATTAGGGTTTCAAGACTGATAATGTATGTGAAGCGTAGTCCACGTACACCCAACGTATGTGGATGAGCTCCGTGACTAACCAGCACTAGTATGCCTAGCATAACAAGAGTATGACCTGCATACTCCCACTTTCCCAAAGGCGACAATTTAGCCCAAGGGACCAATTTTACAAGCAATACACCCCAAAAGGTCTAAACTGAATTGTGCAATAAATCAAGTGTTACAAATCTCCCCCACTTAAATTAGATTTCGTCCTCGAAGCGTAGTCCACATACACCCAACGTATGTGGATGAGCTCCGCGACTAACCAGCACTAGTATGCCTACCATACCAGGAGTATGCCCTGCATACTCCCACTTTCCCAAAGACGACAATTTAGCCCTAGGGACCAATTTTGCAAACAATACACCCCAAAAGGTCTAAACCGAATTGTGCAATAAATCAAGTGTTACAAATCTCTCCCGCTTAAATTAGATTTCGTCCTCGAAAGCATTCCTTACCATCCAGGCACGCTACACAGCCTATGAAACACAACCATAACCCCGATCATACAACGACCTTCCCAAGGGAAACCGAATCCAACCTTAGCAGAGTTCTCCAAACCCGATGATAAATGAATCCTTCCTTAACCTAAATTAATCCCTTGCAAAATAATCACTTCTACCTTACTTAAAATATGGAATCTCGAATCTGACTCCCCAACAGACCACCCATATTGAACCACTACTAGGTCAATTCCACTTTGAATTCCAAGCTAAACAAAACACTTCCAACCCTTAATTATATTGTTTCTTCTACCAGGAACAAAATCACTGACCATTCATTGCTTCATAACACTTTTACTTGACAAAAGGCTCAAATAATCCTTCGAGTAGAAGACTTATCCCTACAACGGGTAGACTCAAATGAGAGTTGCACAGCAGGATCGAAACAATTACTCTAAGATTATTTAATCCAAGCTGCAAGTGACTTAGCATATTCTCCAAATAACTAGCGACTCCATACACAAGTCCCAAAGCATTAATACCGCCTCAGCTCCTCTAGTTTCCCCTAGCTCCTTTGAAACCTATGACCTAGTTATACACACAGCAAAAGTTATCTAAAGAATGAAACCTATAACTAGCATACAACATGCATATTTGAAAGACAAAAAAAAAAGCAAATAAATAAATAAATAAATAAAACTAGTTAGAAGAATACCTCTTAGTTGTAGCTTGTAGAATTTTGGCCTTTCAAGAGCTTAGCACCCCAAGTGTGATGCATCGAACAAGTCACAAACACCAATGAACAAATGGAGGATAATGAGAGAGAGGTTAGGAGCACCAAAAACAACTAGGTATTCACCTTGGAGTACTAGTGGCCAATTTTTCAAGCTTAGGGGTTTAATTTATAGTTTGGAATCCTTAGGGTTTCATACATAGAACCCTAAAACCTTTGGTAATCCAATGATCCATATGATAGGCCCTTTGGACTAACTCTTCATGGACTTTCACATAGAATTAGCCCATCACTAATCAACATGGATCATTAGCCCAAACTATAAACATCAATGATTTCTCTAATCAATCCCTACAAATTTAATTAGTCTCTATTGATCACTAAATTAATTCCAAATTCATTCTTGACCAATAATAATTAAATAATATTATTTCTCAATTAATATATTATTCTTATAATATATTAATAAATCACAAATAACCTCTTTCTAAAATATCAATCCTATTAATTTATTTTGGTGAAGGCAACCCAAAATGAACCATGCTACTCTCGCATTGAGTACATACAAATTATAGTTATGGGATTAGACACCTAATCCAATAGTCTCCCACTTGGATACGTCTAATAACTATAATTACAAGTACGACTTCAAAACCGACTAGCAATCGTAGCTCTCAAAAAGCCGTTGTCGAACTCTGAAGCGATCATTAGATAAGGGATTCCTCCATTCGACAAGATATTGTATGCATTGTGACATGGATTATAATCATTCTCTCTGTCCATATGTTGTTTCCTAATTTCTAATTTATGATGATTGGCTAATTGAACAAATCAAATCAGTCCAGGCTTGGCCAAGCGTGTAGGTTTGTCATCACTAAATCATCGAGTGGCCCACAAATATCACTTTTATCCCACATTAGGTAAAGAGAATAGATAAACTTTGACTCATATGCTTGCTCTATTTACTCATCAAATTACACACAACAATATGTTTTATAACACCAAGTTACTGGTGCGTTTACATATCATCAATGTTCAACCGACTTGTAAACTACAACTACATGTCCCCTTTTCAAGAAAACAAGATATTATCGTCTCTCAATCACTTGTGATAAAATCCATCAAGTGATTCACGTGAGCGTGGGTTTAATCCAATACTTAAATCTTGTTATAGGAGCACTCATGAACACTTCAGCAAACGTGTGCTATGTCTAACACCTTAGACAATCCTACAGTAGAATTCATGACAATATTACCTCATTACTTACTTCCAAAGTGTGATTGCCTGTGGATGTTTGAATAACCTAGTTATTCGGGAAGTAAAACATGCAAATTAAAACACAAGAATAATCGAATCTAATATGGTTTCAAAATATTTGAATATAAATAAAACACTTATTATTTAATCACCATATTGATTACACATTATTCAGTATATAATGTCTTGACTAATCAACTTAATACTTGAATTAAAATAAAAAGTTGTCCCATGCTCAAGCATGCACACTATGTTTATCTATGGTCCTTACATTGTGAAATAGATCAGTTGTAAGTGTAAGAATACCAAATTCTTGCCATTTACCGAAATCTGTTAGATTCTAAACTTATATGCAATTATCCTTTTGTAATGACTATGCACAAAATTCATCGAGACTTTCGCAAAAGATTTTACAAAGTATTCCAACGGATATTGATAACAAAACAATTCCAAGGAAGCGAAGTCTCAAATTCAAAGTACATTCCTTTGAATATTCTTTTTGCACAAATAAATTCTTAATATCCATCTACCATTATAGAAATATTTCCATATATCCCGTATGACAACTCACTATTAATAGAATCCTATGTATTCGTAATAATGTCAATATGATCCATCCATTACTATACTTCCAATTGTCCTTAAGCAACCAATCCATAGCGAACCTTAGATCGTCCTTGATAGTTGTTTAAATACCCTAGTCATATCTAGTTCTAGTCCACTTAATTCCCTATCCATTTGGAAAATTAGAACACGTGAATATTATATCACATGAAATCGATCCTATACCCGAAGCATATGGGACACGATTCATAATGTCTTACATAAAGACATGATACTTGACCAGTCTTTTGCTATAATATTTCCATATGTAGAATTCCCAATGTTTAAACACTTCAACATGGTATTCACATATGCTCATGAATAAGCTTGATTAATACTTCAATCTAAACTTTTAGATTCGAAATAAAGTATAAGTATCCACTCCCTTACTATAGCGAAACAATTTTTCAAATTCTGCAAATTTGCTAAATTCTTAACCTTTGTTTCCTATAACCAATATTGCTAACTTACAACACTTCACATAATAATCATGCTCCCACTATCATGATAATTATATTCTTGCCATCATAACACTTATGCTCTCACAAGCTTTGACATGATCCAAGAAATCTGCTGGACTTCTAGAAATCGATACTTATTGACTTTCTTACCAAAGTTTAGATTTCTCATACACCTTTCGAATTAAATAGCACAAGTGTATGTTTGAACCTTTCAAAAACTTATAGTCAATAAGTCTCGAATGTTCAAACTAATTCTCATTCCTCACAATTTAAACTATGAAGAGGGATGTCGTAATCATATTCAAATATGCAATTATCACAACCGATAACTCTAAAATTTTAAAAATCTATTTGGTGAAAGTGTTCCTCACAATCATTTTCATGAAGTGGAGAGAAAGCTTTTGGCACTTAGATTCATAGTGTATATGTTCCTATCCATATAAACATGTCATTTTCGACCACTATCTTACGACAATGTCTATGAAAATTTCATACTCTTATGTACTGAACTTGTTTAATCTTAATTTATTTCCATATAGTAGTACAAGGGGTCCTACCATTGCTTCCAATTATTGAGTAGCTGACTCATACGAATCAAACAACTTTCACTAATCAAGGTACATTGCCTTATGCAGTTAAATAAGAACTCATAGAGTTCATATGCATAGTCAACTTAAATGGAATTGGCACAGAAACAAGAATATGTCAACACGATAGGTTATAAACCTCAAGTTGTGTGCTAGTGATAAACAATAGATTTATTCTTGATTGAGAATATTCAAGATCATTAAGACTCCCGCTGACCTCTTGACATATAAGATTGTTTTCTCAAGAACCATTCATTGACAAAAAAAAATATTCAAGAGTTAATGCGGGTTCTTATCAAGAAAAACACTTCATACAATTGGTCTTAGTTGGTCTTTGTTTTAACCAAAACACCACAACTTAACAATTTCAAATATGCAAGAGTAAGAAACAACTTTACTTTATATTTGATGAGTCTTATAAACCTTCTTAAGATATGTCACTCAAGTCATAACTTTGGAGTATGACTCCAAGACTTGATTTTTTAACGAAGTATGATTCGCCTTTTTTATTTAACCATTTCAACAATTCCTGATTCCTCTTCTTAGCCATACAAATGCACCAAGATTTACTTAGAGGATTATTATGGTTTTCATAATCATTAAGATGATCATAAAACACGACACTAAAGTATTCTCCTTTTCTTTCAGATTGGGGAAACTTTTATCTTTCTGCCTAATTGATTCTTCTTATTTGTTCTGCTATACATTTAAAAATTTTCAATGATTCAAAACTAAACTTAATCTTGTAAGAATCATCATATTTACTGAGCTTTCAGTAAATCATGACGAATAGACTTTGTTGTCCATTATGGTGGATCTGACCAGTTCATATCAATGTGTACTAGATCCTTTCATCTTTCACTTGATTTACATACTTATGTAAACAAAGAATTAGTCCTAGTTTTCCCAAGTACCAAGATTTTCATACATCACATAATTCAAATCATATAATTCCAAGTTTCTGTAACTTAGGCGATGAGAATCTTTCCTTACTTAGAAAGTTATGACACTACCACAATTGATATAACTAAGAATCAAACCATTTTCAACATTGTTATTAATAGAAACACTTATAAACAACAATTTTCACAAATTTCATTGCAAGGATACATAAAATAAGATAAAATCATAATTTTTCCTTATTTATAAAATTGCATAAAATCTTGTCCTTACAATGCAATTACAAATACAAACTATGTTACTACATATTTCTAAGCAATGTATCATAACTCTTAAGTAGCAGTTCACAATTTTGATCATCGAATCATGCGATCGAAATCCATCTCTTCGCGATCAGACTCATCCTGCTCTTTCTTTAAACTTCCTTTCTCTTCTTCAATCCTACAAAGCATCAAAATGCAATCTTATCACATCATGTATTAAGAATATAGAAATAGGCACTTAATTGAGTTAGACAGTGGGCTTACTTGAGGCAGAGTCATACATTTTGACTTTACCATCCTTACGATCTTTCAGGTAGATATGGAATCTTCACATCTAATGCCCCTTCTCTTGACAGTAGAAACAAATAGACTCTTTCGGAATGGCATACGAGACAATCTCAGACATAGCCTTTCTCTTTACAATTTGGTCTAATGGTTCGACCATGTCCGATCCCTTTCCATTGGGAAGAGAAGTTTTTTCTGTACTTGCAATGTTTCTATTGTCAATGTCCATGGAAGTTTAGGAAGCAGATCTTCCAATCAAATATGCTTTACCATTGCGCCAAATCATTGCCGATTTAGCAGAAATTAGCAAATAGGTAAGATCAATAAGGGTCACATCATGGTCTGTCATATATTAGTCTTTAACAAACAGACCATATGACTTGTGAAGTGATTGAAAAACCAAGTCAATAGCTAGCTTCTTCAACACAACGACTCCTAACATTCCCAGCCTTTCAATGTGTGACTTCAACTCCAAGGCATGTGCACAAACAGAACTTCCATCTTGATATTTGCTTGCCAATAGGGTTCAAGTCGACGAACATGTGGGTCAGGGAGAATTATTTGAGGAGGTATAGGAAGTGAAGTATGATTTCTAGGAACATCATCTTCATGAGGAAAGGTTTTTCCATAAGATTCGGGAAAACCATAGTTGTCAGAACTGGACATCTACAAGGGAGAAATTCAAGTTAAGTTGATGTAGTCCTTAATATAACACCCAAATGAAATATTAAGGCTAGAACCTGACAAAATATTCTACAATTGGAATAGGGATGCCATAATCCAATTACAAAATATTTTAAGGTGGGTAAACGACGATTTACCAATTCCACCAAGAAAAAGAAATTTTAAACGAATTAAGTTTTAAATGAAACTCATAGATATTTTAAGATTCAATGAACTTTTCAATTGCATGTTTAATCTCGATTATGCTCTTCAAGTGTGTGATTGGGATACCACGGATCACAAACAAGGTGTGAATAACTATGTAAATTATTTTGGTACTCTTGAAGTCATTTATCACCTAATCAATGTGTCAGTTAACCACACACGCTCCATTGATCTATGATAATCTTCAAGCTACCCATTGCCATCCTTTATTGGTTCCATATTAGTGTGTCGATTAACCACACACGCTCCACTAACAACCAATAAGGTGAAATATGCAATTTCATGGGTTAGCATCAAATTCATATTTTTCCTAAAGTAACTAAGATTTGGGAATTAATAAAAGTGTTTAGTTACCTTGTATTTCATTATACTTTTAATGGAAGTTTGTGTCCTATACTACCCGTTCGGCTAACAACCCTCCACTAGTCAATAGTGTGGTGGGTAAGAGTAGATACCCATTCAAACCCCATAGGCAATTTCCTTAAACACCCCTTATAAACCAGCTTCGTGAATGAGGCCTACTAACGATAAGACTGACCTTTTACTTATACATATATAATATGTTAAACTTTTAATTTTATATATTATAAGGTTGTATTTTACACATTTAAAATACTTTATGGTTTAATCTTTTAAAACAAATTGGATTTTTAATTTAATTAAACTTGAACCATTTAATTATAGATTTATCAATACTCTTTTAATTAATCTTTTAAGTAACTTTTAACAAACCCATATTTAAAACCTTTTGATTATAGATTTAAGTTATGAAGCCAAAAGGTTTAGAATTTAATATTTCAAAATTAAAACTTTTAATCAAATTTAAATTCCAAAACTTGAGGGAAAGTATTGAAACTCTTCAAAAACTTTTGGATTCCAAAACTTGATGGCAAGTTTTATAACTCCTTAAAAACTTTTCAGTTGCAAAACTTGATGGTAAGTTTTGTATCTCTCTTTAGTCATAAAAGAGACTTTCCAAGTTCCATAAATTGATGGCAAGTTATGAAGCTCATCAAATCAATTTAGATCAAATTTTAAACTAATAAAATAATCATATAAATTTATCATTTACTAATTTGACCTAATTCAACTCATATAGCAAGATAATTTGAAATTCTATAAATAATTAGCTTTTTACAAAATCAAGTAATTATTTTAAATTTTGACAATCATCATGTTATTGGATGGGGATAACCATTACCATATCAGTAAAATCAAATTTTATGAGCCAAAACAGTTTGTGGTAATGATCCTAATCCAAAACAGGCCAAAAACTCGATAAATCAACCAACTGAAGATCCAACTCGTCGAGCCAGGCTATGGACTTGTCGAGTTCATGATCATATGAGTTAACTCGTCGAGTCCACTCAGGGTACTCGTAGAGTCCATCAATCAGACAGCAAAAATCATAATTTTTCAACTTTGAAAACAATAAAATTGCATCTATATAACATAAAACACCCATGGCTCTGATACCACTATTGGGTTTTATGTACTATAACACTCCTATGGTGCACATACAACCCTAATGCTTTGGATATAAGTTTTATCTAGTTATGTATGCAAAAAAAATGATCCAAAGCTAGAAACCTATAACTAGCATACAACATGGATATTTGAAACATCAAAAAAACAACTAGTTGGAAGATTACCTCTTAGTTGTAGCTTGTAGAATTTTGGCTTTTCAAGAGTTTAGCCCCCTAAGTGTGATGCCTCAAACAAGTCACAAATACCAATGAAAAAAATGGAGGATAATGAGAGAGAGGTTAGGAGCACCAAAAACGACTAGGTTTTCACCTTGGAGTACTATTGGCCAATTTTGCAAGCTTAGGGTTTTAATTTATAGTTTGGAATCCTTAGGGTTTCATCCATAGACCCTAAAACCTTTGGTAATCCAATGATCCATATGATAGGCCATTTGGACTAACTCTTCTTGGACTTTCACATAGAATTAGCCCATCACTAATCAACATGGATCATTAGCCCAAACTATAAATATTACTGATTTACCTAATCAGTCCCTATAATTTAATTAGTCTCTATTGATCAATAAATTAATTCCAAATTAGATATTTACCAATACTAATTAAATATTATGATTTCTCAATTAATATATTATTCTTATAATATATTAATAAATAACAACTAACATCTTCCTCAAATATCCATCCTATCAAATTGTTCTGATGAAGGCAGCCCAAAATTAACCATGTTACTATCGGGTCAAGTACATACCAATTATAGTTATGGGCTTAGACACCTAATCTAACAGTTATAAAACACAGTGTTATGTACGATTTAGTGAGTAAAGAATACAAGCATATATATGAAATTTTATTTCTTCCTTTTACCCTAACGGGAAAAGTGATATCTTTGGACCCCATGGTGATTTGACGTTGACTTATAGTGTTGGGCTCAACCATGACTCAATTGGTGTGCTCAATTTGATGTCTTATGTACTCATCAAAAATCAGAAATTAGGAAACAAAACTTGGATAATTAGATTGATTCTAATCCAATTTTCATGTATATATGATATCTATTAGAACTGGGGAATATTTGATCACTTATCTAAGGACTAATATATGTATAGATCAGAGTTTGGTGGTTACTTCTGAAAGCACACTTATCTATTTAATTTGGAAGTTGCAATTTAGTTATAGACTTTTCCAAATTGGAAAGTTTTGGATTATGTGTCTTGGCCATTAACTAAATTATTATAAACTTAAATTATCAACAAAGTCCTTTTGGGTTGCCCTCAAACCTAGTAAGAGATTTAAATGCTACTTGGAGAGAGATTGATTTATTAATTTATTATATGATTAATAAATTAATTAAAAATCAAAATAAATAATTTATTAATATGTTTTGAAAAAATATATAAATTTAAAATTATGTTGTTTTATTATAAATTATTTGGAATTAAATTTAGGATTAATTAGAATAATTAAAAGTGGAAGGACTAAAAGTTTCAATGTATAAAACTTGAATATTGACTGATTCTAGAACCTCCCTATGAGAGGGGATGGTTCTAAGGGGTTAAGGGAGTGTTTCTTTGGCTCTAAGGAATGTTATGGTTGCTTGGAGGGAAAGAAAAGGGTTAGGGTTATCCATAAGGGAATCTGCCATTATGCACCTCCTAAATCCCTATAAATACCACAAGGCTAAGGATTTCATTTTTTTAACTCTTCCAAGTGACTCTTATATCCAAAAATTATATCATTTCTCTTTCTCTCTCTCTCTCTATCTCCCCCCCCCCCTCCCTCTCTCTTGAATAATCCTTCGACTTCTAGTGTTTGGGTGTGAGCCATCAGAGGCACAAGATTTCTGGTGTTGGCTTTCTGAAGTTCTTGAAAGAAGGAATTGAAGTTTATTTACATAAATAAACTTAATGGTATATTTCCTAATCACCCTTTTACAATTTCAAAAATTTCAATCTACTTTAGGTTTCTTAAATTCAAATTGTTTTTTTGCATATCATAGTGAGAATATAGATCCTTTAGGGTGTATGTAAATTTTGGGTTTTATGTTTTCTACTAAAAATATGATTTCTATTATCTATAAAACCTATCACTATCTTCATCAAGTATTAATTTCACCACTTAATAATCGTCAGATCAAATATAGACCTATATTGCATTAGTTTCTAAATTTTAAAAACAAGCTAAAAGTATAAGTAAAATGTTCAAGTTGACATACATGTAAGTCTAATGTCACTAGATCTTCATATGACTATTAACTTTGATTTGAGAGTTAGTTAAAAGGTATGAACCAACAAAATTCTCTTTAGTTAACTATGACTTCCTCACATTCGTGAAGGTACTTACTGAGTATTTACCATTTGTACATATGTGACTTGGGATCTAAACACAAGGTAAAGTCACCTTATACATAAAAGAAACTTCAAGAGAATCATCAATGATTGAATACGACACTGGGGTCACTATTAAGCTTCCATCAATCACATATGTTGTCTTTGCAATCTAACTTATTGCAATATACTCTTAACTTATTATCAAATCTACTTACATTTATTACTTATTAGTCTTCCAAGCTAATGTATTATTAATAAAGAGTAGGAACTTCGACTGCTAAACAGAAACGTCTCTATTAGTAAGAAACTAATCATCAATGTTATTCGTTCATTGATTTCTTCCATAGTAAAAAGATTATTATTTTCTTCCTTTAAGGACTTCAAAAAATATTCTTGATTCTTAATTTATTGATTATTTTATTATAGCCAAAACAATCTTAATATGACTTGTCATGCATAAGGCATACGAGTCATTACTTCTATTAATACAGACTCTTTAAGAATTTTGCGTCTTAATTTTCCTCAAGATTCCAAGTACTTTGGCATAATTTATTGAATAAATTAGATCTATCTCCATAGACTCTAAGTATAATTTCTTATTCATCCCATGTGTTTCATAGCGAGAAAATTCCTATGCTATGTTAAGCTTTTACAATTACCAAAGTTAGGAAATTGTTTCCTGCTACAAGGGATAACATTGCTCCCACTAGCTCTGACATTTATCTGGACTATCTTATGTTTTTCATAATTCAACCTTTAAATTTCTCATTAAAGAAAATTATCAGCACATGAGATGCTTGTAATAGTGTCACACCCCCGGCCGAGGCAGCAGAACATGCGAGGTTATGCGACTAAGTTCATGGATCATAGATAAACTGAATATATAGCACAAGTACAACAATAAATAATACAACATTTGTATTCCATCTTCAAGTTTGATACAGGATCTTACAAATAATACTAATACATGAACTGAAATAACAAATAGGCTTAACATAACAAAAACTAGAATTTAAATTTCCTGCAATCCATGATTTTCCAAATGTTTGAAATTCTTGAAATCACTGATTTCCTAAGAATACATGTAGTGTGAAAGTCCACACAATGTTGGTGAGAGTCACATGTTTTCTGCTAATAACAATAAAATACTTTTAAAAAGTCTAAAACATATTTTCAAAATATATCATAAGTAAATCCATACTTCAAAATAGCTTTGAGATCAACCAAATCCATGGTTTGTAGTAAGAGAGAGTTTTTAGTTAATATTAATAGTGAATCCTATAACCAATCTACATGATTGTATGTAGCCACCAAGATCGCTTCATTATACGTCATAGAAGTTATTGTAGACACTTATCACTTACTTCGATTGATCAGTCGAGGTTGTAGCTAGCAAGTGTAGGTGGGGATGTCAACCCCATATAGATCTATACATATGTATCTCACTCCAAAGATTAACAATTATAGTAGTGTGGTTATACTAAGTGTTTACACTTAGCTAATAAAAATAGTCTCACTAAAAACCTCTTAACTAAGGAAGTTGAAAAAGCTCTCAGCCCTAAATTATAAGTGGATAAGTTATTAGGCATAATGAATTTGTATAGAGTTTATAAAAGCATAATTAGTAACACTTGATTCCAGGTATGAAATTTATTCCAAATTGTGCGTGATTCCATTTGGCCATAGCATGGTGAAAACTCACCACGGCGTGGTGATTAGCCTTTGGGATGCGATATTTAAAGGGAGCACCACGGCGCGGTGGTGTGAATCCACGACGTGGTGGCGGATGGTGGAGAAAACCCTAATTTTAGCGTATTGCACCATATATAATCTTCTTAAGTCCCAAGAGTTGGCCTCTTGATCAGCCTTCATTCCCCCAAATTGTTCCTTGCAACCCTAATCATCTTACCCCCATTTTTGAGCTAGTTTGTGATTTTTGAAGCTAAAGAAGGAAGAAGGTGGAGGAAGGAAGAAAATATCAAGAATACAAGCCCTCTTCTTCAATTTGACACTCTTTTGGACCATTGTAAGTTTCCAAGATTCGATTTTATCATTCAAAGTTGTTAGATCATGAGTTTTGTCCCTTTAGTTTCTTTTCATTGAATTTTGGAATGGTTAGACTCATAAAGTTTGCAACTTTATGAAAATCCCGGTCAAGGTGATCTAGTAGTGTCTTGGATGTAGATTATAATCAAGTCTTGATTTCATGCATAAATATTAGGTCATAAATCCTCATTTTGAGCTAATATAGGTACAAGACATGGATTAGACATGTATGTCTATAAACCACCAACCTTTGGGATGGTTTTGGTGTTAGAATCACTTCTATATAGGATGGACTTTCAACTTTAAGGATTAAGTGCTTATTATCTAAGCCCATGCATTATTAAGCTTTATGGATTGGGTTTTGGACCTTTTTGTTGGGTTTTATGTACTCTAACATCCCTATGGTGCACATAAAACCCTAATGCATTGGACCTAAGTTTTATATAATTACACATGCAATATTCTTTTTCCAAAGCATGAAGCCTAACTAGCATGCAACTTTGATATATGTATCATAAAAAACTAGTTACAAGATTACCTTTTAATGTAGCTTGTAGAACTTGGACTTATAAGAGCTTAGCACACCAAGTGTGATGCCTCAAAAAAGTCACAAACACCAAATAACAATTAGATGAATATGAGAGAGGTTTAGGAGACACTAAATTGGCTATCCCTTCTTGGAATGCAAGTAGTGTCCGATTTTAGAGCTTAGGTGTCACACCGTAATTTTTCAAAATTTTAATTTTTTTTGAAAATTAAAATAGTTATCTCTTTAACACTTTTCATAAAAATCCCATTTGTTTAATTTACAATACATAATTCTTTTGTTCAATCAATTAATAAACCAGGATCCTCAAACAAACGCTTCCCTCGGTGTTTACAATCGAGCCGGTGTCGTCCCGTGAACCTGAGAAACTTGAAACACATAACACAAAACAGTGTAAGCACGAAGCTTAGTGAGTTCCCCAAAATACCACTCTAACACATATTAGCCACTCAAGGCTATAACTCTGTTAACCCTCTGGTCTGTGTGTCTCAGTAGGACCCTCCAGTCCCAATTCTTTGTGGACCCTCTGGTCCTAACTCTATGGACCCAAAGGTCCTAACTCTGATAACTCAGAATCATGCATATCACATATCACAATAAATCTCAAAAAATAAATAGCATACAATTACACTGGCACATAACTCTAAACCTAACTCTGTAGATCCTCTGGTCCTAGCTCTGTGGACCTTCCGGTCCTAACTCTTATATAAACACATCATAAATCAAATAGAAATAATGCAATGCCATATATAGCATAGATAGCATACAATAACTCTGTCACATAACTCTATTACCACTCTAGGTAAAGTATAGTGAGAAGACTCACCTGTTACTGCCAACTGAAGAACAAGATCACGTTGCTTCGACCACCATCACGAACTCCACCACTGAATCACCAAAACCAATAAATACCAATAACAACCAAAATACCCCTGGAAGTCAACTGGTCAACTCTTGCTCAAATTCAAAGTCCTCAATCAAAGCCAACCCTCCTGACTGACTCTACTCGCTGAGTCAACCTGCTGACTCGTCGAGTCCCCATGCTCTGAAACTCCCATAACATGACTCAACTCACCGAGTCGCCCCAAGACTCGCCGAGTTCCATAACTCTGAGTCAAACCATACTCAACTCACTGAGTCATCCCTTGAGTCATCGATTCTCAATTTAACCAGAAAAGGTTAGGACCTCAAGACCAGACTCGCCGAGTCCAAGAACAGACTCGTCGAGTCTAAGGCTATCTTTAACCAACTCGCCGAGTTGTTCTTCCAAATCGCCGAGTTTCTTCCTATCTACATGCAACTCGCCGAGTACACCCATGTGACTCACCGAGTACCACTAGCTCTTAACCCATACAAAGGCTTTCCAAGCCATGCAGGGTCTCCAATCCATAGATCTACTCTTATACAAGCCATCCATCACGTAAAGTGGCAAACTTTATGTGAATCCAAGGAGATCTAAGCATAATACACTCTTGGGCTAAGGTTTGGGGCTAAAAGACTTCATCAACAGCTCTTGAACAGGGACATTATGATCTTTTGGATCATCACTATTCTAGATCTGAGGTAGCAACCTCAGATCTAACCTCCAAACTCAAGATAGCACAAGATTTACACCCAAAAATCCCACAAATGATAGATCTAGATGGATAACAGCTCAAGAAATGAATCATTACCTCAAAAGAAGGCTCCAACGGAAGAATAAGTCAAAACCTTGAAAATCCCCTTGTTCCAAGCCTCTTAATCTTCAAAGATCTCTTCAAGAAACACTCCTTCAAGATCCAAATGTTCTTTAATTCTCTCACAACGAATATTAGGGTTTCTGGACTTCAAGGGAGAGCAAAGAGGCTAGGGAGAGGGTATTATGTTCTTTATATAGGGCCAAATCCCTGGGATTAGGGTTTTCTCCACACAGCACCAACTCGCCGAGTCCAGCCACTGACTCGCCGAATCTACCCATCGACTCGCCGAGTTGATCATTCACATTTTCACTTTAAACCCTGAACTTTGCACCCCTGAACTCGGGATGTTACAATTCTACCCCACTTAAATTATGCTTCGTCCTCGAAGCCTGCAGCAACACAACTCCAGAAACTACTCTCACAATGAACCACCTGGCATTAACCAAACCAGGTTCCTCAAAATACTACCACCGAAACCCACAACCTAACTCTTCCCCTGAGGTGTCCTGACCACCGCCTCATCCTCTGATACCCATACTCATCAACCGAGTACCACTCCATGATACTTCACTCGCTCCAAATCACAATGATCGCTTCACCCTTACACAGCTAGACATCACCCCGGACCACCGGGTCCTGACCCGGTACCAAAATGCTATCCCTTTCCTTGATTAGCATAACCTTTATCGAATTCACTCCCAGGACTCGTCCCGCTTTCAATACGAATCCAACTCTTTTCTTTCCGTGCTGACAGGATGACCCATCCTTCAGCTCCTGAATAACTCTCTCCTGAGCTCTCCTCTACAATCTCATACGCATGTAGAGCCCGTTCTACATCCTCAGGTTAGAAAAAAAACCCGACATACTGACGATACCATAAAACATCTCCAAGATGAATTACCACTATATACATAACCCTCTAATCACAACCATACTTAATTCCAAGGCTCTATCCTTGCATTTCTTCCGAACTCCTCTGGTTCTAAACCACCAGAGATTCTTCCGCAACCTCAACAGACGCCCAACCCGGATGCGCTTCCATACCACTAGCATAGACACAGTGTTCAACCACCCTACTCTTAATCATCCACTTTCACTACTACCTTCACTTCCGTGAACCAACACTCCTCCCGGAGTTACCTACCTTTCTCTTTCCTTACCCAAGGAAATCTACTTGTCAACCTTGCCACTTCAGACAAGTGCCACGGTGTTCACACCCCACTCTACACTTTCCCTCGTAGAGTAACCGCTACTCCATGTATCGTACATGCTCTAAATCTGCTCGCAAAGACTCTCGGGTCCATGCACCACCTCTTCCCAGCAAATGGGGGTCCAAAACCTCCTCCTATACAACAGCTCAAAGGGTGGCATACCAATGCTCGAATGATGGTTGTTGTATAGGAAAACTTAGCCAAGAGTAACTGTGTGTCCTAACTCCCACCGAAATCTAATACACATGCTCGAAGCATGTCCTTGAGCGTCTGAATCGTCCGCTCGCCCTGAAGTGTCCTCAGACATCACCATGATAAACTCTAGCTCATTTCTCATATCCCATTTCGATACTGAGTACCAGGTCAGCTTTTGACTCCACAGTTGAACCTCCAAAGATCATCTATTACATGATCCAAAATATCTCACTAGCTTCCTCCGCGTGACCACTATCCCGACCCAGTGACTCACAAATCACAAGATTCTCTTTTCCTTGTACGAAAAATACCATCCAACCGAGGATCAACTCAACTCTGACCTCCAGTTCCGCCCTTGGTTCAACCACTAGGCTCCAAAAACTCTATACTAAGGCTACTCAAGCCTAAAACTCATATGCATCATACCCTGATCGGGGTACATTCCAACATCACACTCTCATTCCGTCTAGTGAGTATTACGGCTCCCCACAATAACACGACAGCCTCTGACTAGTGAGTACTACGGCTCCCCATAGTACCACGACTCGCTCTCTCTGACTTGTGAGTACTACGGCTCCCCATAGCATCACAACACCCTCTGACTAGTGAATACTACGGCTCCCCGTAGCTTCACCTCATACTCTCATTCTCATCCCAACAACACACTACGCCCACTAATTCATGCTCCGTAGACTATCATAGATAGCTACACACACTTGCCCCACATATGCATCACAAACTCCGACGGCAACCGCTATAACAAAATACCTACCTCTACGGAGATCCACTTTCTTAAATAATCCCTATTGATGCCAATACCCGAAGGGATCCCTCTGGAACTGAAAATACATGATACACCACTATTCGTCCCAACTCAAGATTCTAAATAACTCCGAAATCGGAAGATTATACCCGATCACCACGAAACACTGTTACAAAACATCGCGATGTCCTGCCTTAACCACTGATCTCCTACTCCCAACACAATATAGATACTGTTGGAATAGTGTCTAAGGCTGCAACTATATTAGGCAAGTATTTGATCCGGTTGTGCATGGTCCTTTTGGGTTGCCTTCACCATAGCAACTTGATGGATGATTTGTTAAGAGAGAGTAAATATTATAAGGAATAATATATGGTTATTTGATTAATATAGGTCATAGATTAATTGGAATTAATTTGGTGACTTAAAGAGATTAATTAAATAAAGGGGTATAAACTATCAATTGTTTGATAGTTAAACTTTAGACTATAAATCCATTGGGATATGCTTTGGACGAATTCTATGAGATATAGGATAGCTAAAATCGTCCAAAGGCTTATCTATGGAATGGATTTGGATAGCCTTAAGAGAAGATTATCCAATTAGGGTTTAGGTTGTAACCCTTAAGGAGTCTACAAGTATAAATAGACCCTAGGGGTGAGGGAATTCGACACATCATAAAAAGTAGAGATACTCTGGCCGAATTCCTCCCCTCTCCTCTCTCCTAAATCATCTTGCTTGCTATTGGTGTTTGTAAGCCATTAGAGGAGTGACATTTGTGACTCTAGAAGCTCCAAGACAACAAGATCAACAAGGAACTCAAAGGTATGATTCTAGATCTGTTTCAATGTTGTTATTTAACCTAATTAGCCATTAGAAGTCTTGGATTCAAAGCATGCTTAATTAGAAAGCCTAGATCCAAGCATTAGGGTTTTGCATGCGCACATAGGAAAGTTCTTATGGCTAAAACCCATCAGTGGTATCAGAGCCTAGCTTGGTTTTCTTTAAATTGTTGCTTGATTAACTGAAACAAACCTGCAAAATTCGATTTTTGGGTTTATGAGTCATGGACTCGGCGAGTTCCAAAGTGGACTCGGCGAGTAGGCCTGTACTCGGCGAGTCCGGGCGTCTGGATTAGGCAAAACCGGGATTTTTTCATGTTTATCTTATGGAAACTTACCTTAATCATATTAGATCAACCCTAATCCGATTTTTTGATATATATGACTATTATCTTGATCTAATTAAAGATATTTATCATCTAATAAAATATTTAATTTCCTTATGTGATAAATGATTAATTATTTTGATAATTATCTTAAAAGAAATCTTGGATAAATCAAATAAAGATAATTAGGATATTAATTGTTAATTGGAATTATTTGTTATTTGATCCTCCATGTTTTAAATGTTTAAAACCTACCCTAAAGTTTTGAAATTTATATTTGTGATTAAAAGTTTTAATTTAGACAACTTAAATTTCAAACCCTAGATTTTAAAAAATTTTAAAATACAACCCTATACTAATATGATATTACTAGAATAATATATATATATGTATAACTAAATGCTAGTCTTACCGTTAGTAGGCCTCATTCACGAAGCCGATCTATAAGGTGGGTATAAGGTTGCGGCCGATAAAATGGCGCTTAATGGGTGTACACTCACACCCACCGCTTGCTTGATTGGTGGAGGGTCGTTAGCCGAACGGGTAGGATAGGGAAACCAAATCCTCTCATTAAAAGTATAATAAGAAATACAAAGTAACTACACGTTTTAAAAATTTCCCAATCTTAGTTACTTTAGGAAAAGTGAATTGATGCAATCCCATGAAATTACACTTTGCACATTGCTAAGAAGTTAGTGGAGCGTGTGTGGTTTACCGGCACACTAATTGGTTCTAAGCGAAGGTGGCAAAGGGTGATTCATTGTTTATCATAGTTCGATGGAGCGTGTGTGGTTTACCGGCACATCGAATAGGTGATCGTTACAATGAAGGCACCATGTGAATTTGCATGGTAATTCACACCCGCTTTGTGATCCTCGGCATCCCAGTCACAAACAAGAAGGGCATATCGAGATTTAAACATGCCATTGAATAGTTCAATGAATCTCATCCAAACCTAGGAATTCTCAAAAAAACACTTAGGACTAATAGTTTAAGTTTTGTAATGGAGAATTAGTGAATCGTCATTCACTTACCTTCAATTTATTTGCATGTTAGATTACGGCATCCCTTTTCTAGTATGTAAATGTTATTGTTGGATCCTAGCCCTAATTTTTCTTATTGGGTGATAATTAGGGATTCTTATTCTAATCTATCTTTGTCCTTTTTCTAATTGAAGATGTCAAACGCAAACAACGCTGCTGCTAGTTCTTTCACGTTGATGAGCCTTTGCCAAAATGTCACCTTCGATGGAACGAACTTTAGCGAATGGATAAGATACATTCGCACCATTGCTCGCTATGAGGATAAAGAGTATGTCCTCGATGAGAAGCTCAAGAAAATCAACCCCGAAGTTGCTACTCCCGAAGAAATCACCGCCTTTGAAACTCATGAGCGAGATGCAACGAAGGTACATTGCATCATGATCGCCACCATGAACTCCGAATTCCAAAAGTCCTACGAGGACATGTATCCTTACGAGATGCATCAAGACTTGTTGGAGAGATACCACCAAAACGCGAGACAAGAGCGTTATGAGATTTTCACTAACATGATCTCCGCTAAGATGGGTCATGGAGAATCTCTTACCGTGCACCTGCAAAAGATGCAAAGGTATGTCGACCGCCTTCGCAAGTTAAATGTTGACTTCGGTGAAGACTTGGCGATCGATATGGTGCTTCACTCTTTGCCTCCGATGTACAACCAATTTAGGATGACCTACCACATGAACAAAGAAGAGGTCACCCTAAGCAAACTCCAAGGTCTCTTGAGGGTCGCTGAGAGCAACTTCAAGGACAAGTCTGTTGCACCTACTCCCAATCCGTCCGCTGCTCCTGTCTTGGCTATTGGTCAAGGGAAGGGAAAGAAGAGGAAAGCTTCATCGAATAACTATCGCAAGGTGAAAACCCGAGATGGTGCCTCTTCTAGTGGGACCAAAGTTGATCCCGCTAAGCCCTGCTCCAACCCAAAGGAGGCAGAGTGCCACCACTGCCACAAGATAGGACATTGGAAGAGAAGCTGCCCGGATTACCTGCAAGCGATCAAAGAAGGAAAGATCAAGCCATCTTTCGCAGGTATATACACAATCAAATCTAACGATTCTAATCATGCTATTTCTTGGGTTCTTGATACCGGTTGTGGTTATCACATTTGTTCTAATGTGCAGGGACTAAGAAGAAGTAGGGATGTAGAGCAAGGAAGGATCAATCTAATCATGGGGAACAGAAGATCGTCGCCTGTGACCAAGATTGGAGTGTATTATTTAGTGCTTAGCAATAGTTTGGTTTTAGATTTGAACAATTGTTGCTATTCGCCAGAAATGGCTAGAAACATCATTTCATTTCATGGTTTATATAGACAAGGATTTAGATTTTCTTTTAATAATGAGAATGGTTCTATTTTGGCTTATCTAAATGGTGTCTTTTACTTTGAATCTATACCATGTAATGGAATATATGAAACTGTTATGATTGTTGATAACTTAGGAAATGATGTTTTGAACATTGATTCTTCCACTAGTATGGATAAAGCATCCTTGTGGCATTGTCGTCTTGGACATGTCAACAAGAAACGCATAGCACAACTCCAAAAGGATGGAGTGTTGGAGTCATTCGACCTTAGGGAAGATGACACATGCGAGTCTTGTTTACTTGGAAAGATGACTAAGTCACCCTTCACGAGTACTTGTGAAAGGGGTGAGGGGCTATTGGACCTAATACATACCGATGTATGTGGACCCTTTAGATCAACCACGAAGGATGGGAACCGCTTCTATGTGACTTTTACCGATGACTATAGTAGATATGGGTATATCTACTTAATCAAGCAAAAGTCAGACACCTTTGAAAAGTTCAAAGAGTTCAAGAATGAAGTGGAGAATCAATTGGGCAGGAAAATCAAGATGCTTCGATCCGATCGAGGAGGAGAGTACCTAAGTCTTGAATTCCATGATTATCTTAAGGAGTGTGGAATAGTTTCGCAATTGACGCCTCCTAGGACACCGCAGTTGAATGGTGTGGCAGAAAGGCGTAATCGAACCTTATTGGATATGGTTCGCTCTATGATGAGTCGTGCTTCACTACCTATCTTCTTTTGGGGGTATGCCTTAGAGACTGCCGCCCATATCCTTAACCGAGTCCCTACTAAGAAGGTTGCCAAAACACCTCACGAGATGTGGACAGGGAAAGCTCCCTCGTTGGCACATATCAAGGTTTGGGGTTGCGAGGTTTTCGTAAGACGAGATACTCACGACAAGCTTGAACCTCGAAGTGAGCGATGTATTTTCATCGGCTACCCGCAAACATCCTTTGGATATCTCTTCTATAGACCGAAAGACAATGTTGTCTTTGTTGCGAGGAGAGGAGTTTTCCGAGAGCGAGAACTCATAAGCCAAGGAGACAGTGGGAGGCAAATCGAACTTGAAGAGATTCAAGAATCGATAGATGAAGGAACCTCTACCGCTGGCATTCAACCCGAGGAGGAAACTCCGGTTGAACCGATTGACGAATCCTTACCTCTTAGACGTTCCGATAGAGTTAGATTTCATCCCCAGTTTTATGGTTTTCATATTACTACCGAAGGGGACACGTATATTAGTGATGGTACACTAGTAAATCTTGATGAACCTAATAGCTATAAGGAAGCCATGGCAGGCCCGGAGTCTGCAAAATGGAAAGAGGCAATGGATAGCGAGATCCAATCCATGTACGATAACCAAGTTTGGAATTTGGTTGATTATGTGCCCGAACGTAAGACCGTTGGGTGCAAATGGATCTTCAAAAAGAAGACCGACGTGGATGGGAACGTACACACATATAAGGCGCAATTGGTCGCGAAGGGCTTTACTCAAACTCCCGGAGTTGACTATGATGAGACCTTCTCACCAGTTGCGAAGATTAAATCTGTTAGAGTGATGCTAGCAATTGCCGCATTTCATGATTATGAGATTTGGCAAATGGATGTCAAGACCGCTTTCCTTAACGGAAAGTTGGCTGAGGATGTTTACATGGCTCAGCCAGAGGGGTTTGTGGATCCGAAGCATCCGAATAGAGTGTGTAAGCTTGAGAAGTCCATTTATGGACTTAAGCAAGCGTCTCGCAGATGGAATCTTTGCTTCGATGAGAAAGTCAAAGAGTTTGGATTTGTACGAAGCGAAGACGAATCTTGTGTATATGTCAAAGTCAGTGGGAGTATAGTAAGCTTTCTCGTTCTATATGTCGATGACATATTACTCATAGGAAACAACATCCCAACTTTGCAGGAAGTCAAGTCCTGGCTCGGGAAGTGTTTCGCTATGAAGGACCTCGGAGAGGCTTCTTACATTTTGGGAATAAGGATAGTAAGAGAAAGAAGTAAGAGACTAATTGGACTTAGTCAGAATACTTACTTAGAAAAGGTACTAAAACGTTTTAGTATGGAAAACTCAAAGAAGGGAGAATTACCGATACAAGGAAATGCCAAGTTGAGTAAGACTCAAAGTCCGAGTACCGAAGCTGAGATAGCAGAAATGAGCCGAGTACCATACGCTTCCGCAGTTGGCTCAATCATGTACGCTATGACTTGTACTCGCCCTGATGTAGCCTTCGCTTTGAGCATGGTTAGCAGATACCAAGGGAACCCTGGCAAAGCACATTGGATTGCGGTGAAGAACATCCTTAAGTACCTTCGGAGGACGAAAGAATGGTTCTTAGTCCTTGGAGGGAGTGATGACTTGAAGGTGCGAGGGTATAGTGACGCCAGCTTTCAGACCGACAGGGACAACTACCGTTCGCAGTCAGGCTGGGTCTTTACCCTAAATGGAGGAGCAGTGACATGGAAAAGTTCCAAGCAGGAAACCGTAGCTGATTCAACGTGCGAATCAGAGTACATCGCAGCGAGCGAAGCGTCGAAGGAGGCAATATGGCTAAAGAACTTCATTGGTGATCTTGGAGTTGTGCCGGCCATAAAGGAGCCCATGGAGATTTCCTGTGATAACGAAGGTGCGGTTGCCTTGACCAAGGAACCGAGGGATCATGGTAGATCTCGACATATCGACAGAAAATATCACTTCATTAGACATCGTGTAGAAAAAGGACAACTCGTAGTGAAGAGGATATCATCAGAAGATAACCCAGCAGATCCGCTTACGAAGGGACTGAGTAGGGTTAAGCACTTGCAGCATGCTAGGAGTATTGGGCTGAAGGATGATATTAGTATAGATTAGATGGTGTTAGAAACGTATAATAGATAAATGTAATTAACATTTGATGATTAAATAAAGGAGTTTTATTTATGAGTAAAGTTACTGTCACATGTTAATTGTTTAACTATTGTTTCACTTTGCATGTTTTGACTTCCAGAATAATTGAGTATATTAGGAATAATCGAATTATTCAAATGGTCCACAATTGTTCATATGTTGGGAGTAGATATGAATGAAGATTGTCATGAATTGGTGTGTAGAATGTCTAAATGGTGTTAGACATAGCAAGGGTTGCTGCAACGTTCATGAGTGCTTATGAACTGGTTTTGAGCATTGGAATAAACCCGCGCTTGCTGGAATCACCTTATGGAATACGATATAAAAGGTGATCGCAAGACGATAATATCATATAGTCTTAAAACCTAGATATATGGTTTATTATTTGTTAATTGATTGTACATTGATAATGCAAAAACACATCAGTAACTCGTTGTTATAAAACGCATTGTTGTGTATAGTTGGTTAATGAATAAGTAAATGCATATAAGTCGAAGTTTATCTGTAAATTTTATCCTAAGAGGGTAGAAGAGATATCTTGGCCACTCGATGATTTGATTTGACTTATGTGTCGGGCCCGGTCAGAACTGAATTGATGTGTTTGATTAAGTTCTATGTCAAATAAATCAGAGATCGAGAAATCTAAATGCTTGACTAACCATTCCATAGGATTGTCAGCATGATATCTAACAGAGGACTGTACGATCCCTTATCTAAAGGACAAGATTGATTAGATCAGAGTTGACAGCGTCTTTGAGAGCTACGATTGCAAACCGAATTGTACTTGTATAGTTACTAGACTTATCCAAGTGGGAGACTGTTGGAATAGTGTCTAAGGCTACAACTATATTAGGCAAGTATTTGATCCGGTTGTGCATGGTCCTTTTGGGTTGCCTTCACCATAGCAACTTGATGGATGATTTGTTAAGAGAGAGTAAATATTATAAGGAATAATATATGGTTATTTGATTAATATAGGTCATAGATTAATTGGAATTAATTTGGTGACTTAAAGAGATTAATTAAATAAAGGGGTATAAACTATCAATTGTTTGATAGTTAAACTTTAGACTATAAATCCATTGGGATATTCTTTGGACGAATTCTATGAGATATAGGATAGCTAAAATCGTCCAAAGGCTTATCTATGGAATGGATTTGGATAGCCTTAAGAGAAGATTATCCAATTAGGGTTTAGGTTGTAACCCTTAAGGAGTCTACAAGTATAAATAGACCCTAGGGGTGAGGGAATTCGACACATCATAAAAAGTAGAGATACTCTGGCCGAATTCCTCCCCTCTCCTCTCTCCTAAATCATCTTGCTTGCTATTGGTGTTTGTAAGCCATTAGAGGAGTGACATTTGTGACTCTAGAAGCTCCAAGACAACAAGATCAACAAGGAACTCAAAGGTATGATTCTAGATCTGTTTCAATGTTGTTATTTAACCTAATTAGCCATTAGAAGTCTTGGATTCAAAGCATGTTTAATTAGAAAGCCTAGATCCAAGCATTAGGGTTTTGTATCCGCACATAGGAAAGTTCTTATGGCTAAAACCCATCAGATACAACAACACATTTCCTCTGAACTCCATAAATAATTTCTCATTTTACCTAATGCGCAACTTCAGTGTATTCAAACACTCAATCGAAATACAAAGAAGGCGCTTAGGCTTCAGAACATACTGATGATCCTCTGAAACCCTTTTCCCTACTGCTCAAAATCCAAGCAAGTATTCACATACCGGCCCAGGAGTTGGCTGCTTGATAATATTCTATCCACCCTAAAAAAGGGCATAAATAATCCATACTTCGACCCAGAAGTCCTCGACCGCCCATACCATCGATACGAGTCTTCCCTTTGAAACAGCCCTGGCCACCACCGGATTCCTGACCATTGGCCAACTGCCGAGGAGACACCCATCCTTTCTCAGACACATACCACATGCATTATCTCGCTCTGCACCTTTCTTTGATCACCAATGACCCTGTCTTCATGAATTCGAGCTGCAAATTTATGTATCCAACCCCTACCCTCTCTTGCACAAATCTCTGGTTCCCTCAATAAAATACCTGGTTCTCCCCCACTTACGGTTCGAACCATCACCAATTGACACACACACCATCCCATAGACTGTTTCCACTAGCAATATCGCACCTGCCCTTGGAAGGTGCTACGCAACGCCTGATAATCTCCTTTAAAGAGATCAAGCAACCTCAAATACCCTGAATCTCAGAAGAAATCCTTAGGAACTTCTCATCATGACTGACTCTAGTTGTTCAAAGTCTCATACCATCCCAATACCGAACATCTCGACTATCCAGTAATATCACTGACTCTTAGACTGAAACAATAAATTATTGTACTCCTCAACCTCGACTTCTCAACCCAAGTTCCAACACCTGAATCATCACAAGAACAGGGTCTCCACTCCTATACTCAATATCTATCATAGACAGAAGAGTCGTCGCCCTGATATACTCGACTGGATTACCTGCTGAAACCGCCACCACACGCCCTACTATACTCAATTAGGGTGTAATGTAGTCCTTGGCCATCTCAGTCCCCACTGACTACCTGCTCATGGTAGATCATTTCCACACGGCGGACATGCTGCCTGATACTCTGGTGGAAAAATCAACATCAATGTCAACCCGCAGGGTTTTACTCCTATACCCCAAAACTGGAATATCACGTTTCTCCTATTTCCCACAGAAACATAAATAGCACCCATCAGGTCATAGAAGGTGACATCTCCTCCATTTACTGATCGCCCACACAGGCTGCAATCCCCCATAAATGCCTTCTCTACAAATCCATGAGTTTTGCGACTACATTTGGCATCTTACCAATAATACTTTGAAATGCTCCCGATCTCCCTCTCAAGGGATGCCTCTACGGACTCACTCGTGGCCCTTAGGCCTAAAACTCCATCGCGTCCAAACTCCACCAATCAATCCTGATCGGACACCCGGAGAATCACAAGCATCAATTACTAAGAACCATGGTACTCAACCTCTAACATCTCTTCTCAATCTGCTACGAGGTGTGGTACTCGAACCATGATATCACTCCTCAATCTGCTACGATGTATGGTACTTGAACCATGACATCACTCCTCAATATGCTACTTAGAACCTTCAGAATACTCCCTATATCGAGCATGGGTCCTCTACTTTCGGTAGTACGGGCCCATAATACCTGCCACATATACCCATACTTTCCACACGGACTGTCCCAGAGTTCCTAAGTAGCTGCTCAACCTTCTCGTTCACCAATTCTGCCATGCGTGATCGCTCCTCAGTAAAATGCTCTACTCCACCAGCGTACTCATCTGGCTAAGGTCACTCCCACTTCTCCACCATCAGCTGCTAAAGAGCTCCTAATGATGTCAGTCATCTACCTCCTGAATATCGTCATATTCACTTGGTAGCTGACTCCTATCATCGAGAGTTCCATAAAGAACGAATCAAGCAACATTCGGGCATCAAAGAATACATACAGCTCACTCTGGATGATAACTCTGCTTGCTCTGCTCATTCTCAAGGTACCACCAAACTCTGCAACTCTGCCCCTCGCGGGTTCTAACTATTCTTCGATAAACACCACAATACTCATCTAGGCGTCTCTTCTAGATTACTCTTCTACTCAAATCCCCTAAAAGGATTCCAACTGAATACTCTCACTCATACTGCGACAAGTAGAATGCCAAAAATCTCTTTTCTCAAAATAAGCATTATTAGATTTATAATAACCAAAAGCCTTTGTGAAAATATAATTTCATGAGTACACAAATAATCCATATAAGGGAAACTAGCAATCAAGTATATGTTAAAAAATCAACAATAAGGGATGTGTACTCCTGATATTTCACAAGAAAGCCAAAAAGGGAAATTGTACGAATAATACTAGAAAATAACCTTAACAACCCCCCCCCCCCCCCAACAAATAAATCCATTTCTCAAAACATGTGCTTATTTTAAAAGGACATCTCCTCATAATAAAACTGTCATAACAAGAAAAGAAAACATATATACATATATATATAACATAGCACAAAAGGGAAAACACAAGTAAGATACTTATTGTTGGGACAAGTGTTTCAAGGTAAGTGTACTCACCTTTAAGTCCTAACCTTGCAACACCAAATATATTCTAACCATGAGTTATTCCACTTCTAGCTCCAAAATCCCTAAATAAAACGCTTCTATGGGTCAACTTAATAAGGTGTCAAACAATTATAATACCCTTCTATGGGTTAACTTAACATTCCAAGTTCAAAATCCCCCAAAATGGTCTGTTACGTTATATATTAAGTTCTTAATTCCAAAACTTAGTTTTTATGGTTTCAAAACCTTTCTCGTGTTAAAAAAATAATGTGTTTGAAAATTATGCATGATTTCAAGTCCAGGTGAAAAAGTTATGACAATAATAAGTTTTTACACTATGATATGAGATCAGAACACCAGACACAACCCGTGTCAAACCCAGTAGGTCAAAATGGCCAAAATTCCACTTTTAGACATCTTACATTGGTCTCAATGCATCCAAACATCCTACAACTTACTCAAATGACTCATAGTTTCAAATAAATCTTACTTTGGATAACATTGTTGGTTGGGCTCAATGGCTCGTTGTGTGTGCTTGTTGACCTGGAATGATTAGGGTTTGGTGGTGTTATTTTTCAAACATTATTTTCAATTATGTTTCTTTAATTTTAGCTATGTTTCTTTAATTTCAATGTAATGAGTAGTTAGAAGCATTTAAGACGTGGTTGTTGGTTTTGTAACATATGATTTACAAACAAACAAAAATTAGTAACAGTGTGTTCATTTGAAGTATTTCCATAATTCACGGTTTATCATTTTTTGGATGTGATCCTTTAGTTGATCGAATTCAAAGTAATAGGTCTTAGTTTGTGTTCATATTTACAAGTTATAGGTCTAGTTTTTTTTAACAAATCTATCATTTCATTGTTTTATCTCAAACACTATCAAAAAGACCCGAAACATCTAGTTAATTAGTTTCTTTTGCTAAACAAATTTGAAGTTCTATCCAATCTCATACAAAATATCCCATACACATATCACCTAACCTACTACTTTTTAACATATTTTTTAGGTTCTAGTATTGAATGAGGTCTCATGACATTTTGAAGGTCATTGTGATGTAATGGTTACTTATCTTACGTATGATATTCAAATTATTTTGCTAAGACTTTTAAGATTTTAAGGTCGGATTTTTCAAGTGATGATTTTTCACTATAACAAGTAGTTTAAATTACTTTATAAATATAAAACAAAAAGAGGGGTGTTTCAAGATTACATTCTGATCATGGAAGTTGCAATTTGATCCAATTGTTGCTCTGGATTTTATATGTTATCCCTGGTCTCGTTTTCAAAAGTGTAGATACTTGTTGTTAAGCTTTTAACTATGACTTTTAGGGACAATCTGGAACTATATGTATGATGTTGAACATGTTGTTGTTGAAAGCCATATTGTTGTTAACAACATTGTTGAAATCCAAACTATTGTTGAAAAAGCATATTGATGTTAAAACTGGAGTTTTTGCTGATAATTGTTGTTTGGATTCCATCCACAATCTTGATTATTTTGGGGCTGATCAAATTTAATTTGTTGATGTCTCTGATACTATTCATAAATTTTCTCAAGTTTAGTACCTTATTACAGCATGGAACACATATGTGTAGTTAGCATGGGATGAAAAACATGTTGGAGAGGCATGAATATGCCAACTAATTTTGAAAGTGTTGATTTTTTGTTGGGATTTTTAAAGTATATGTATACTATTTACTAATATAAATACGATTCCATATCTTCATAATTATACATCTCTTTCAACCTTCTTCTATATATATTTTTAACTTAGTACTTTATTGGGAAAATGACATATATAGCCCATGAACTTTCTAGGTTTGACCTGTTTAGTCACTTAAGTTTTTTAATGACTATATGAAGGAATCAAGTTATGGGAAACTTGTATTTTTAGTCACATTTACTTGTTTTAGCCAGTTTAGGTGACACATGAACAAGGGTCTCACCCCCACCCTCTCTTCTCTATCTCTCCCCCCCCCCCCCCCTCTCTTTCTCTTTCTTTCTATCTATCTATCTATCTATCTATCTATCTATCTCTCTCTCTCTCTCTCTCTCTCTCTCTCTCTCTCTCTCTCTCCAATCACTTAAGAATATAACCCTATCCCCTTGTTCTTCCTCGCAACAACTCAAACCCACCAATAACCTTCATATTTTGGAAGAAATCAATTTCTGGGCTACATCTTCTCTAGCCCAACACAAACCAAACATGCATCCTAATTGTCGTGTCTCCTCCCATTTGAAGTCACCACGAGACCATCGATTTGATCTTAATCGGTACTTCATAAAATGTTAGCTGACTCGGTCCTAGATTGTTATGTCATGATATTGCCCTTTTCCTTAATACCATCGCATCTGAAAATAATAGGGTTAGGAAGCATTGTTTCCATTGATGGAACACCCATCTAAAATCGTTGCCCCTTTATGTTCCTTCCTCCGTCGACACTAGTCCTTCTCGCCTCACTATCATCTTCTCTTGGTTATGCCTTCAACACATACCCTTCCACACATCACTTTCATCTCTTCCTCGTTCAATCATTCCTCTTGCTGCCCACGTTCACCACCACAGACATAAGCATCCGATCTCCGCCTCTCCTAAGCCAATGCCAACCATTCAAGTAATTTCTTTGTTTTTTTTTCTCCATGTAGGTAAAAATCGAAAAATCTTGTATTTAAGTTGGAAAAAATTAGATGAAATTTTTGATGAATTTCTTTGTTTGTGAAATCATAGTATGTATATATGTGTGAAATCATATTATATATGAATTTCATTATTTGTGAAATCAGAGTATGGTACTTCTCCATGTTGTCATCATTTTCTTGTCACTCAATTTACCAGTTTTTACCGATTGCAACAATGAGGCATTGTTCATGAATCACCTGGAACTCAGACTCCGAATGAAAATGATGATGAGTCTAGTGAGTTGGAGAAGTAGAAGTTGGTGTAGGCTAATGAGGTGGTTCTGCTTTAACTGATAAAGAAAATAAGTAGAAGGATGTTGGAATCGAATAAAAGGAAGCGGCATATCGAATCTGAAGTTCAATGTGGTCAAGAATCAAAAGATGTAGATCTAAAATTGTGATAGACTCGACATTATGTGTGTCCTATGTATGGAATTGGAACAAACTGTTGTTATGTAATCATGGATGAACGAATGATTTGAGCATTATTGGTCAATGTCTATGTAGCAAAGGAAAATTGGTCAAACAAATGTCTATGTGGCACAGGGGTACCAGTTGACCCTTTCATTTTGTCCAAAAGAACGTAATATGATTTTAAGGACTAAAAAAATATAATCTGATTTCACACATATATACATACTCTGATTTCATAAAGACAAAAAAATCTATCAACCGGATAAAAACGACTTTCCTCCCCCATAAAGCCAAAAAAATATTTTAAGGACTAAAATGATCAATTCTAAAAATTTTGTAGGGTATTTGTGTCATTTTTCAGTACATTATTTGTCCAGCAAATTAATTTAAAAGGTAAATTACACGAATGGTTCCTAACTTATTTTTTAACTCGAAATATCCCTAAAGTTTGTTTTTGTTGCACCTTTGGTCCCTATCTTATCTAAAAATACTATTTTGCTCTTGATTTTTTTAATTTATTTTAATAAGTTTGGATATGTAAGAAAAGGTGGGATGAAAGTGGGGTTGGCATGAGTTTATTTAAATAAATTAAAAATATCCATGGCGAAATAGTCTTTTAGGTAAGACAGTGACCAACTGCACAATAAAAACAAACAGTAAGGACCTTACGAGTTTAAAAAATAAGTTAGGGATCAGACGTGTAAATTACCCCAAAACATAGGGACCATCCGTGTAATTTACTCTACTCTGGTTCAAAATGAAATAACAAAAAGTAGAAAAGTTAAACAAGTTTAATACTATCCACAAAAATAAAATGAATAAACATCCAAACTAGGGGTATAAATGAAACGAGACGGCTCACGAGAAACTCGAGCTCAGCTCGGAAAATACTCGAAATCGACTTGACTTTAATCGAGTCGAGCTCGAGCTTGAGTTACTCGAGTACCTTATTGATCCGAGCTCGAGTAGTAAAATATCCGCTCAGTAAGCTCGCTAGCTTAATTGAGTATTTATATAATTAAATTTTTATCCTTTATATATTTTTGAATTATTAAAATATTTCAACACTTTTAGCTTTTATACACCAATTATGGAGTAAGGAATTAAATTACACTTCAAAACTTTTGAGAATGTTTCTTTTTCGTGTTTTGGGTGTATGAAAAATGCAATCACATGGATGGTTGTTATATTGACATTAGATGGTTTATTGTAAATTTTTTGTTATTTTGAAGAAAGTAAAAACATGTGAAATGTTTTTAATTTGAGATGATTTTAACTTCCTTTTTTTTAATTTTTGTCGAACCGAACCGAGCTCGCGAGCGGAGCTCGATAGTATCGAGTATTTCGCGAGTCGAGTCTGAGCTTCAAATGTATGATCGAGGCGAGTTCGAGTCGAGCTTTGAGCTCGAGTATTTAAGGCGAGTCAAGCTTCGAACTTAACAGTATTCAGCTCGAATCGATTCGTTTACACCCCTAGTCCAACCGAGCAATTAGAAGTTGATGTTTGCTTGAGGTTCACAATTAATATAGAGTGCTTTATAATAAAACATTTCCTCACACTATATCATATGTGCAATTCTTAAAGATAATATGAAATGGTGTATCCGTCCACCAATGCCTAAATAATTGTCTTTCAATGAATGTTTTATTACCATTTGTCTTTTAGTTAATATTTTATGTTATTTAAAGAGGATCAAATTATAGGTATTATAAATAATAAAGTGTTATGTTTGTATAATTATTAAATTTTTTAGCTACTTATTTGTTATACTTTTATTTGTTTGATTTTTTAAAAAATGTTAAATTAGAGAAGGACAAAAATATTGTTCCAGGGATAAAATGATGCTTGGATTTCTCACGTGCTACGTTTGCGACGGGGGAAAATGACAAATTCGCCGGCCATCAGTCATCATCACCGGCAACAATTTCACAAGGAAATCGCCGTGAAGTTCAGCGTCACGTGACCTAAAGGGCCCATCGTTTTCCAGCATTACATTCACAATATTCCCCTTTGACTACAATATCTCGTGGGCCCCACGTGACATGTCACGTGACCCCATGGACCCACAAACCATCCTATATAAACTCTCCATTTCTCTTCACCACAAAATCCCGTGTCAAACAATCAAACACAAAATCGAAATGGCGACTAATGTTCAAAGAACGTCTTCCGCTTCACCGGCGCCGGAGAAACATAAGGAGGCGATTCAGTTCATTGAGAAGATGACGAGAAACACAGACAAAGTTCAGGCGAACGTTTTGGCTGAGATACTCAGCCGGAATGCCGACACAGAATATCTGGGGCTTTACAATCTCAACGGAGCCACCGATCGTGAAACATTCAAGTCGAAGATTCCAATCGTCACTTACGACGACCTGCAACCTATCATTCAACGCATCGCCGATGGTGATCGCTCTCCCATTTTATCAGCTCATCCGATTTCTGAATTTCTCACCAGGTTAGTTCCCAATCCATGGTTTATCTGATTATATTGATTGCATTTAACGATTTTATCGCTTGATCATCTTCTCAAACAGTTCTGGTACTTCTGCCGGTGAAAGAAAGCTCATGCCGACGATTCACGAAGATTTGGATCGACGTCAACTGCTTTACAGCCTTCTCATGCCTGTAATGAACTTGTACGTATTTTCCCAAGCTATCTAGTACTGCATGCATTAACAGTTGTACATAAAATGCCCCACCACCGCCTACAATCCACGTGTCTCCGTCGCCACCACCGACTAACTAAAGATTTCATTCACAGGTACATGCCAGGTTTAGACAAGGGAAAAGCTTTATACTTTCTATTCGTCAAATCCGAAACAAAGACTCCGGGTGGGTTACTCGCCCGACCCGTTCTCACAAGCTACTACAAAAGTGACCATTTCAAAACCCGACCCTTCGACCCGTATAACGTCTACACCAGCCCAAACGAAGCAATTCTTTGCCCCGATTCCTTCCAAAGCATGTACGCTCAGATGCTTTGCGGTCTGTATGACCGCAAAGAAGTGCTCCGTATCGGAGCAATATTCGCCTCGAGTTTGCTCCGAGCCATTCGGTTCCTTCAACTGAACTGGAAGGAACTCTGTCATGATATCCGGACCGGAACTCTCAACGAGAGAGTATCTGATCCGGATATCAAACAGTGTATGTCTCAGATACTGAGACCCGATTCGGATCTAGCAGATGTTATTGAATCCAAATGCTCAAAGGAGAATTGGGAAAGAATTATCGTTCGAATTTGGCCTAATGTGAAATACCTAGAAGTAATTGTGACCGGTGCAATGGCTCAATACATTCCAACCCTAGATTATTATAGTGGCGGGTTACCGAAAGTTTGCACAATGTATGCATCTTCCGAATGTTACTTCGGGATTAACCTCAATCCACTGTGTAAACCATCGGAAGTTTCCTACACAATTATGCCAAACATGGCATACTTCGAGTTCATACCCCACAATCCACATTCAGGGTCAACCAACAATGTGGTTGACCTAGCGAATGTGGAAATAGGGAAGGAGTATGAACTCGTGGTCACCACCCATGCAGGTCTTTACAGATACTGCGTGGGTGACATACTGCGTGTCACCGGGTTTCACAACTCTGCACCGCAGTTCCATTTCGTGAGACGAAAAGACGTGTTGTTAAGCATCGAATCCGATAAGACTGACGAATCCGAACTACAATCCGCCATTGAAAACGCGTCCAAATTGTTGAAGAAGTTCAACACGAGTGTGGTTGAGTACACGAGCTATGCGGATACCGAAACAATCCCGGGTCATTATGTGATATTTTGGGAGTTGTTAGTGAAGGATCCAATGAATTACCCAAGGGAGGAGGTGATGGAGCAGTGTTGCTTGGCTATGGAGGAATCATTGAATGCTGTGTACAGACAGGGTCGGGTTGAGTGCAATTCAATCGGGCCGTTGGAGATCCGAGTGGTGAAAAACGGTACGTTTGAAGAGTTGATGGATTATGCTATAGCAAGAGGTGCATCTATTAACCAGTATAAAGTGCCAAGGTGTGTAAGCTTCACACCTGTAATGGAGTTGCTGAATACGAGGGTGGTGGCCTCGTATTTCAGTCCGAGTTTGCCGTTCTGGAGTCCTGAACGTCGCCGGTGAGGGTGTGGGTTGACATGAAATTGACTTATTTAGTCTGAGATGGATAATGTGATTGATATCGAGCATGCGTGAAATTTAATGAAATATAAATAAAATAAGATATGGTTTTATGAATTTATGTTGCATGGGATGATTTTCTTTGAAAGACACAAACATGCGTCTCTCTCTCTCTCTCTCTCTCTCTCTCTCTCTCTCTCTCTCTCTCTCTCTCTCTCTCTCTCTCTCTCTCTCTCTCTCTCTCTCTCTATATATATATATATATATATATATATATATATATATATATATATATATATATATATATATATATATATATATATATAGAGAGAGAGAGAGGGGGTTTACCATATCACCAAAACAATTTATATAAAACCACCTTTTATATATATATATATATATATATATATATATATATATATATATATATATATATATATATATATATATATATATATATATATATATATATAGTAGGTTAAAACCCGTGGAACCCACGGGTGCTGTTTTTGAATCGAATTTAAAAATTAATTATTTAATAAAATATTATAACAATAATTCTGATAACTTATAAATTGTAATATTGAATATTTAAATAATTTTTTTATTGGTAATTATTTAATTACTAACTAAATGGGAAGTATTTAATTAGGAATGAAGATTTTTGAAAACTATTTTTTTTTATTCATCATTCTAATTGGACATATGCAGATGATACAATACCAATGTGTGTAATGAAATTAACATAAAATACAACAATACGTAATTATAAAAAAAATACAGTAATATGATGGATTAAGTGTGATTTCCTAAAATTGAATAAAACGACGTTACAAAAAAGTTGGCTACAAATTTCGAAAAACTTCTTTATAAACAACATTGGAAGTTTTATTTCTGAGTTTGCCATCTTTATCTAAAATTAATAATTTTAATCCCTCTCTACTCTGAACTCTAGATAAGGCAACATACAATTGTCCATGTGAAAAAACTAGAAATTGGGTTAATTAGGTTATTGATTGAGGGACGATTCGTGAAGAAAAATGCGAAGTCAAGAAGGACTGTGAAATGTGATTTGTTCAATATTGGGTTAATTGGGTTATTGATTTGTCAACAAACATAAATTTTACAAGCAAATATAATTAAAAGTTTATAAAATAAAATGAAAAACCTTTTGAACAGATTCGTGAAGAAAAATGCGAAGTCAAGAAGGACTGTGAAATGTGATTTGTTCAATATTGGAGTCAAATGCAGTTCACGTGTAAAAGCAAAAATGTTCGCATTTGGTAATACAAATCAAAATTGGGTTTCGCATATGAGGTTGTATGGATTGGGGTTAAAGATGCGAAGGTGATTATGGTTAATATTCATTTCGTATTTTGTGAGACAAACAACTCAAATGCAAATGAACTAAAAAAAAATGACTGGAACATGCGAAGAAAGAGGGTGAATGAAGAATGTGAATTTTACAGTAGAATGCGAATTAGGGAAGAAAGCTAAGAATTTCGAATTTTTATTATACAAATTGATTGATTTATTTATCTGTCTTAATTGTTAACTGCGATATATCAAATATTTATCAAGTTAGGGGCAATATGGTCTTTACATATATAGCAATATTTTTATTATACAAATTGATTGATTGATTGATTTGTCTTAATTGTTAATTGCGATATATCAAGCAGATGAAGTAAGATCGATTGTTTTGAAATGCGATGTCAAATCTGTTGAAAGGTGTAATGATTATTGTTTTCGAATGGTATGTGTTCGATTGGTTATTGGGTTTGTATACAGGGATCGATTTTAAACGGAGGTTAAAGATTGTGGGAACGAATAACTGTTAAATTCGATGTTTTCTGGAACGAAGCCTTGGTTATTAAATGAATCATACGAAGGATCTGTTATTTGATTTTGGAATTGGGGCGAATAATCGAACGATTTGGAGTTGCGAATTTGATTTTGAAAAGCCAATCAGTTGGGTTCGCATATGAAAACATATAAGTTTTGATTTTGGATTCGCAATTGGGTTAATTGGGTTATTGATTGAGGGACGATTCGTGAAGAAAAATGCGAAGTCAAGAAGGACTGTGAAATGTGATTTGTTCAATATTTAGTTAATTATGTTATTGATTTGTCAACAAACATAAATTTTACAAGCAAATATAATTAAAAGTTTATAAAATAAAATGAAAAACCTTTTGAACAGATTCGTGAAGAAAAATGCGAAGTCAAGAAGGACTATGAAATGTGATTTGTTCAATATTGGAGTCAAATGCAGTTCACGTGTAAAAGCAAAAATGTTCGCATTTGGTAATACAAATCAAAATTGGGTTTCGCATATGAGGTTGTATGGATTGGGGTTAAAGATGCGAAGGTGATTATGGTTAATATTCATTTCGTATTTGGTGAGACAAACAACTCAAATGCGAATGAACTAAAAAAAAAAATGACTGGAACATGCGAAGAAAGAGGGTGAATGAAGAATGTGAATTTTACAGTAGAATGCGAATTGGGGAAGAAAGCTAAGAATTTCGAATTTTTATTATACAAATTGATTGATTTATTTATCTGTCTTAATTGTTAACTGCGATATATCAAATACTTATCAAGTTAGGGGCAATATGGTCTTTACATATATAGCAATATTTTTATTATACAAATTGATTGATTGACTGATTTGTCTTAATTGTTAATTGCGATATATCAAGCAGATGAAGTAAGATCGATTGTTTTGAAATGCGATGTCAAATCTATTGAAGGGTGTAATGATTATTGTTTTCGAATGGTATGTGTTCGATTGGTTATTGGGTTTGTATACAGGGATCGATTTTAAACGGAGGTTAAAGATTGTGGGAACGAATAACTGTTAAATTCGATGTTTTCTGGAACGAAGCCTTGGTTATTAAATGAATCATACGAAGGATCTGTTATTTGATTTTGGAATTGGGGAGAATAATCGAACGATTTGGAGTTGCGAATTTGATTTTGAAAAGCCAATCAGTTGGGTTCGCATATGAAAACAGATAAGTTTTGATTTTGGATTAGCAATTGGGTTAATTGGGTTATTGATTGAGGGACGATTCGTGAAGAAAAATGCGAAGTCAAGAAGGACTGTGAAATGTGATTTGTTCAATATTTGGTTAATTATGTTATTGATTTGTCAACAAACATAAATTTTACAAGCAAATATAATTAAAAGTTTATAAAATAAAATGAAAAACCTTTTGAACAGATTCGTGAAGAAAAATGCAAAGTCAAGAAGGACTGTGAAATGTGATTTGTTCAATATTGGAGTCAAATGCAGTTCACGTGTAAAAGCAAAAATGTTCACATTTGGTAATACAAATCAAAATTGGGTTTCGCATATGAGGTTGTATGGATTGGGGTTAAAGATGCGAAGGTGATTATGGTTAATATTCATTTCGTATTTGGTGAGACAAACAACTCAAATGCGAATGAACTAAAAAAAATGACTGGAACATACGAAGAAAGAAGGTGAATGAAGAATGTGAATTTTACAGTAGAATGCGAATTAGGGAAGAAAGCTAAGAATTTCGAATTTTTATTATACAAATTGATTGATTTATTTATCTGTCTTAATTGTTAACTGCGATATATCAAATACTTATCAAGTTAGGGGCAATATGGTCTTTACATATATAGCAATATTTTTATTATACAAATTGATTGATTGATTGATTTGTCTTAATTGTTAATTGCGATATATCAAGCAGATGAAGTAAGATCGATTGTTTTGAAATGCGATGTCAAATCTGTTGAAGGGTGTAATGATTATTGTTTTCGAATGGTATGTGTTCGATTGGTTATTGGGTTTGTATACTGGGATCGATTTTAAACGGAGGTTAAAGATTGTGGGAACGAATAACTGTTAAATTCGATGTTTTCTGGAACGAAGCCTTGGTTATTAAATGAATCATACGAAGGATCTGTTATTTGATTTTGGAATTGGGGCGACTAATCGAACGATTTGGAGTTGCGAATTTGATTTTGAAAAGCCAATCAGTTGGGTTCGCATATGAAAACAGATAAGTTTTGATTTTGGATTAGCAATTGGGTTAATTGGGTTATTGATTGAGGGACGATTCGTGAAGAAAAATGCGAAGTCAAGAAGGACTGTGAAATGTGATTTGTTCAATATTGGAGTCAAATGCAGTTCACGTGTAAAAGCAAAAATGTTCGCATTTGGTAATACAAATCAAAATTGGGTTTCGCATATGAGGTTGTATGGATTGGGGTTAAAGATGCGAAGGTGATTATGGTTAATATTAATTTCGCATTTGGTGAGACAAACAACTCAAATGCAAATGAACTAAAAAAAAAATGACTGGAACATGCGAAGAAAGAGGGTGAATGAAGAATGCGAATTTTACAGTAGAATGCGAATTGGAGAAGAAAGCTAAGAATTTCGCATTTTTATTATACAAATTGATTGATTGATTGATTTGTCTTAATTGTTAATTGCGATATATGAAATACTTATCAAGTTAGGGGCAATATATTTTATTTGAGTTATAACCAAAATCAACTAACTTGTCCAATTTAAAAAAATAAAAGTATCCAAAAATATTCAAAACCAATAATATTTGACATCCTAAATACCCCAAAATAAAAATCATACCAAGCAATTAAAATATCTTTATAACCAAAACAAATGATCAAAATATATTAAATGTGTCTTATAACCGATAGAAACTCACTTTTCAATTTTTGGAATCAAGAGTGGAGTTTCCTCTGCGGTTGACTTTCTTTTAGCCTTAGTTGAACTTAAATCATATCCAGAATCAACATCATAAATTTCTTGGAGGTTGCACTTCAAATCACCTGATATTTTGCAAGGACTTGTTGCGGTTGACTTATCAACTGTTGAGGGTGTAAAACTTTCGTCTGTTTGTGAGATCACATCCTAATTTTTTTTTTTTTTAAAAAAAAAAAGTTTGATTCCTAAAAAAAATAACTAATATAATTAAAAGTTTATAAAATAAAATGAAAAACCTTTTGAACAGGCTGTACAACATCATCGGATTCCAAAGCAACTTGATTTAAGGAGACAGATTGAATACTCTAAAAAATAAAATGGAAATATGTTAATCGTTATGTACTTTAACATTAAAGAATTGTAAATTTTCAACAATAAAAAATTACATACCATAAGTTCTATTTTACTTTTCAATTCACAAACAATGGACATATCTTCTGTAACTCTGAGAACTATGTAGATGTTATTATAGTTGTTGACATTGTATTCTGTAATATCTACAACAAAACCAAACTTGCGGTTTTTCAACACGTTAAGTTACATTGGAAATAGGGCATCACTGTCTCCGGCCTGTAAGATATATTTTAATAAATTAAAAAAATTAAGTAAATGTTTTCTGATTTTAAAAGTATGAATAATATACCGCATCATGTATCTTTTTCAACTCGTAGGCACTTATATTTAACAACCTCCTTGCTTCCCTATCAAAAAGAGTCAATCCAATGGTTCCAGTACAATCTTGTACGTTAATTGGAATTATATACCTAAAACAAAAAATAATTATGTCATTGTTAGTGTTGTTTTAAGATTGACAAAATTAATAGAAATAAATATGTCTATACTTTATAACTGACTGAAATTCAGATTTTTTGCATTGTGCATTTGTACACTCGACAACCATAGTTTCTGAAATTCCCTCAGGGTTGGTATACGAATGATTGGTTTTGGGAACAGGGATAATTTTTTTTCCACATTTTTTGCATGCTTCATAATACCATGGTAGATTCTGCCTTATATTAACAATGGAAGCAACTAATAAAAACTTCATTTCCTGTATCATATCAAATGTAAAAATTATTAAAATAAATTATGCAAAAATAAAATGTCATATAAAATAATGCAATATACCTTAATTGGTTCAGTGATCTCACAGATTGTTTTTAATGGAAAATTGCCCTTAAAGTCATCTTATATGAGAAGAGTAGCTTTGAAGTGTAGTTATGCTTTTTTCAGTTATACCGAAATTGTCATGACATTTCAACCTGTAATGTTTAATTTAGATTCATGAATATTAGGTTTTGTGTTTTTTTTAAGTTAAAATACATTATAAAAAAATAAAAAAACAATTGGAAACTAACTTATTTTTAAACTCATTTATTTCATAAATGTCAGAATTTATGAACAATTTCGTTACTTCAAAATGACTTTTAGCTTCACCAAGACCTGTAAAAAATGTATATCCAATTATTAAAATTTATATAAAAACAGTAATTATAAACATCTATATATAAAGACTGAATACAAACCATTCCAAATGTTTAGCTTCAAAAACTGCATCACGATAACAACAAAATTAACAGTCGGGTTATTTTTTAGGTATTCTGAAATTTGATATGCTTGACTTCCAAAAATAGTAACCTTCAGATGTACAGAACTAAATAAACCATAAAATAGTATATTAATATTAATTTGTGATTAATTAAAGATAATAAATAATACAATATAATCTCACTCTAGGTTGCTAAGAGTGACTTTTATATAATGTTTGGATGGTACTGGATTTGAAGTTTCAAGAGGCCTAAATGACACGATATGTCCAATAACATCTACACAACAGATACCACAAAAAAATAAAAGTTTAGGATTAAATTCGTAATATTTAAATAATAAAATGTATAACCAAAAAAACAAATGATAAAAAATGATTTTATTAATATTTTATGACTAACCAAAGAATGTGTCTTTTGGGCATGTTTGTTCTATGATAGAATTAAAGTCAACAAACATAAATCCATTGACCGGACCCGAGAAATCATCACATTTTTTTAGGATGCTTTTCCAATCCAAAGTTAAGGTCTGTTTATGACCTGTATAACTAAAACCATTAGTAACAGCAGCCATATTGGGTTTTATAACTATATAACTTTCATCTTCCTTTAAAAGATGACGAAATCTGGAGAAATTCTGATTGAAGACACGAGCTTGGTATTGTGTACCCTGTTTAAAAAAAATTAAAAATTATTATGTTCATGAAACATGTCTAATATTGAATGATGAATAAAAAATATATCAAATACAACAAACCTCCTCATCCATGATGATCATTTCAATGGAACAAACTTTATTATTTCTGACAAAGTTCCAAATTTTAAGCACCCGAACCTTGATATGCGATTTTTCATCTATCTAGTCAATGTTATTTAGGTAAACCTTATTTCCTATTTCCATTTTCTGCAATAAATTTAATCATTATAGAATTGTAAGGAAAATTAGCAACCTTTTAAAATGTACAGAGCATCCTAACCAATAAGTAAAACAGAAAAATTATAAATCAACACATGACAATAACAACTGACTTAATGTACTCATAAATTTTTAAATTGAATAATTCATTTTATAATAAAATGGAATACAAACAAAAACAAATAATTCATATGAAATAATGTTTTAGATTGAATAAAAGTTTATATAATAAGATGGAACACAAATATATAATAAACATGAAAACGACAATTATACCGAAAATGCCCCTGCAACATACTAACACTAACAGATAACATAACAATGAATAAAACAGAAAAAATTAAAAATCAACACATGACAATAACAACTTACTTAATGTACTCATAAATTTTAAAATTCTAAATTTTTTTGAGATTGTATTTAGATAAAAACAAACAAACTTTAAAATTTCATACCATAAAAAAAAGTTACTGTGCACATCTGAAAAAGACTATTTTTAATTTTTTTTTAAAGAAAATGAACTTGTAATGTTCATTAGTTTTTCGTCTTTTAAACTGAAAAAGGTAGAAGAAGTAGACGATTAAGAAGAATTACAAAAAAGAAGAAGAATAGAAATCATACAATGAGAACGTGATAGATACAGATAAATAAGAACATGGAAGAAATAGAAATATTGGTAATTCTGATTTTTGAATACACTAACCTGATATTTAATTCTTGAAGTGTTGCAGAATAACAAAGAATGAAGAAGAATACGTTTGCTGTGGTTTCTATGGAGCAGAATTGTTATGGAGCAGAATGGTAAAAACAAAATAACCGTATAAATGATATTTACGTTTGCTGAAAAATACTGCAGATTTTTAGGGATTTAATGATTGCAATATATTGAATTTGCAATCAAAATAAACAAACTTTCAAATTTAATCGTGATTTTCGAATCTGATTATTCATTAACATATTTTTTCAAATTATTTCCATAATCTTTATTCATTTAAAATTAATGCATGAATATTTTGAATGCAGTTGACAGCTAAAATTTCCTGATATATTGCATCAGTTTGAACTTTTATTCAATTTTCGGATTCAATGGCATTTACGTAAATATAGAAGAAAAAATGAGCGGGAAAACTCTATTTTAGGGGGCTGGGAGAATGCCACGTGGCCGAGTTCTACTTATTTATTAGAATTAGGATATATATATATATATATATATATATATATATATATATATATATATATATATATATAGAGAGAGAGAGAGAGAGAGAGAGAAAGAAAGAGAGAGAGAGAGAGATAAAGTTTAGATGTCAACAAAATAAGTTATATAAAAACCACCTTATTCACTTATGGATCAAGTTTGATTCATTAATATGACTGCAAAATTTTAAATGGTATTTATTGAAAAAAGTTATAAGAAAAAAACATGAAATTTGTGAATTTATTATAATTAATTAACTAGTATCCAAAAATATTAAAATTTTACTCCATTAATACAAATCAATTTATAAATAATAGGGGATTTTAAAAATACACGTCAAAATATAATTTTGTATGGTTGTTAGATGAATGATAGTCACTATAAAAAGGGAATATGACTTATCAAGGTAATTAACTTTTCGGTATATTCACATCTGGGTAACTATCTTTTTTTTGTACATATGTAGGTAACAAACTTTTTGGGAGTGTTCACATATAACCATTATGACCTGCTATAGTAGGTTAAATCCTAAATGTGAACGTTTTCAACAAGTTTGTTACCTAAATGTGTACAAAAAAATAGTTACCCAAATATGAACAAAACGAAAAGTAAAAATTAAATTACATGAATGGTCCCTGTAGTTTGGGGGAATTTGTGGTTTTGATCTCTAAGTTATTTTTTTAAACTTAAATGGTTCATATTGTTTATTTTTGTTTCGCGTTTGGTCCCCATATTACCTAAAAATACTATTGTGTCCTTATTAATTTATTTTTTTAATTAATTTTTTTATCTATGTTTATTTTTTACATATTTATAAAAATTAATATACCACACATATTTGTATCTCATCGGATGATCCCTACTATCTATTTTTTAATTAATTTAATTTTTTAACTCGGATGGTCCTTACTATTTAATTTTGTTACGAACTTGGTTCCTGTCTTACCTAAAAAGACTATTGTGCCCTTATTAATTTTTTTAATTAATTTTCTTGTTTGTGTACTTATGCTTTATATGTTTAAGAAAAATTAGTAGACCTCACATATCTGTATCTCCTCACCATCCCATCTTTCATCATTCTCAACTTCTATTTATTTTTCATCTTTAGTGATATCGACGTCTTCATCATCACTTCTTTTTTCGGTCCTTCAACTCCGTCGAAACAACACTACAACCCACTAAATATGAAGAGACAGTAGGTTATGGTGTTGGTTCTCCAGAGTTGAAGTACCAAAAAAAAAGGACGGTGAAGACGTTGATGTTACTAAAGATGGAAAAGAAATAGAAGATGGGGAGGATCAGAGATGAGATGGTGAATGGTAAGACTCAAATTAAATTTCTCAAATGTGGTTTTAGATTTACGGTGATAAGATACATATATTTGGGGTATATTAATTTTTTTATAAAAAATAAATACATAAATAAGAAAATTAATTTAAAAAATTAATAAGGGAAAAATATTATTTTTAGATAAGACAAAGACCAAACGCGTAACAAAAATAAACAGTAACGATCATCCAAGTTAAAAAAAAAAATAATTCAAAATAAACAGTAGAGATCATCCGATGAGATACAAATATGTGTGGTCTATTAATTTTTTTAAATATGTATAAAATAAACACATAGATAAGAAAATTAATTAAAAAAATAAATTAATAAGGGCACAATAGTATTTTTAGGTAAGACGGGGACCAAACGCGCAACAAAAATAAATATTAGGGACCATTTAAGTTAAAAAAATAAATTAGGGACAAAAACCACAAATTCCCCCAAACCATAGGGACCATTCATGTAATTTAATTTTTAATTTTCATTTTGTTCATATTTGGGTAACTATTTTTTTTTTTGTACACATCTACGTAACAAACTTGTTGAAAGAGTTCACATCTAGGATTTAACCTGCTATAGCAGGTCATAATGGTCATATGTGAACACTTCCAAAAAGTTTGTTACCTATATATGTACAAAAAAAAGATAGTTACCCAGATGTGAACATACCGAAAAGTTAATTACCTTGATAAGTCATATTCTCCTATAAAAATTGCATGTGTGTCTTGAAAGACGTTATAGTCACATTTAATGGACAAAATCCTTGATTACCATAAGAAATTAGGAAAAATGATTAACAAACCTAAAGAAGTTTCCAAAACATTTAATGTTTATTCGTAATTGAGTTATTAATTAGAGACAACATCTTGAAAAAAAATATATATTTAAATATTGAATTCAATATTCTAAAACGATTTATTTTTATCAACCATTATTCATAAATATAAAATTTAATGTAATAAAAAAAAACTATTACGATTTATTCAAATATTTTATTAAAAAGAATCTAACACAGTATACCATATCATGGGTTTTTTATATACATAACTACTTTTATAATTTATAATATAGAAATATATATATATATATATATATATATATATATATATATATATATATATATATATATATATATATATATATATAAAGAGAAGAAAATGATATAATTATATATACAAAAATTATTTTAAAAAAAAACATATCTTTATAAAATGGTTATAAATGACAATTAGTGTTAATTTTTTACAAGATGATACAATTATAATATAATTTATAAGTAATTTAAATGAAAATTAAAAGCTATATATATATATATATATATATATATATATATATATATATATATATATATATATATATATATATATATATATATATATATATATAATACTAACATTTTAATTTGAACAATTAATAAAATTAACTTTTTAAAAGCGTTCTTTTGAAATTAGTATCAAACTACGGTCCAAAAATAATCAAAATATGTTGAACGTTTAAATGAATAGAGAATTGACGGGTTTTTTTTTTTTACTCTTTCAATATCTTCATATTTTCCAATTATTATAATCATTGTCATAATAATTAGTAATAGATTTTTGTGAAATAAAATAATAGTTATTAGATACACAATTATAATTTTATTTAATTTAGAGAATTGATTTAAAAAATAAACTAAAATTATAAATATTGTATTTAATTATATTAAACTAAAGGAAAAACTATTTATTGTCCGCTGCCAGACAAAGGGTAACATAGACAAATTACTATTTGCCGCCCATCCAAAGACAATTGATTGCCGAAAGGAATAAATCGTCAAAATGAAACAAATCGAAAGGAAAAAATTTGGTGACTACCGAAATGACACTAACTTTCGTTTGAAAATTAATCATCGGAATGAAACAAATCATCGTCACCGCATCGCACGGGTATGTTACTAGTGTCTCTCTCTCTCTCTCTCTCTCTCTCTCTCTCTCTCTATATATATATATATATATATATATATATATATATATATATATATATATATATATATATATATATATATATATATATATAGAGAGAGAGAGAGAGAGAGAGAGAAAAGGTTTAGCATGTCACTAAAATAACTTATATAAAAACCACCTTATTCACTTATGGATCAAGTTTGATTCATTAATATGATTGTAAAATTTTAAATGGTATTTATTTAAAAAAGTTATAAGAAAATAACATGAAATTTGGGAATTCATTATAATTAATTAACTAGTATCCAAAAATATCAAAATTCTACTCGATTAATACAAATGAATTTTTAAAATAATAGGGGATTTTTAAAATAAACGTCAAAATATAATTTCGTATGATTGTTAGATGAATGATAGTCACTATAAAAATGCATGTGTGTTTTGAAAGACTTTAAATCCTTGATTACCGTAAGAAATTAGGAAAAATGATTAATAAGTCCAACGAAGTTTCTGAAACGTTCAAAAAATCTTAATCATATTTTGTATGTTCAAAAAAATCTAACTTAACCTTTTGTCTAAAAAAGTCCAACAAAATTTTCAAACCATTCAAAAAAAACTCAATCATGTTTTGTCTGTTCAAAAGATTAAGTTCGTTGGGTTTTTTTGAATAAACAAAACATGATTGTGGTTTTTTGAACGGTTTGAAATTTTCATTTGTCTGACAAGTCATTTTCCATATATGCTAATAAACCATGTCATCTGTTTCTCTTCTTTGACTTCCATAGAATTGAACAAAAGTGTAACTTAGTTGGGCTTTTTTAGACAAAATGTTAAGTTAGTTGGGTTTTTTTGAACAAACAAAACATGATTGAAATTTTATGAATGTTTTAGAAACTTCGTTGAACTTGTAAGTCATTTTCCCTAAGAAATTATGGTACCCTTTAGCCACAATTTTATGATACAACCACACTTTTCCAATTGTCACAGCCACTAAATCTGAATGTGGTCGTATGATACCTAAGAGGATATGACCTTGGTCACATGTGGCTAGTTAAGGATAGGTCAGACGTTTTTGATGTGATCAATGTCGATTTTTATACTAATATACGTATATTATTAATTATAAACATTTATACTAAATACATAAATTGGTTATATTTTCATACACCTTAATAGATGAACATTGACAAACATTTGTAACAGATTAATGTTCATAAATGAACATTGACAAATATTCATTAAGAGAATGATGTTCATAGATAAACATTGACTTGACGACCATTAATAAAATTTTAACGTTCATAGATAAATATTGTCGAACACTTATAGGAGATTAATATTCAGCTATTAACATTTACACAAAATATATAAATTTGTCATATGTTCATACACATTCATAGATGAATATTGTTTGAACACTCATAACAAATTATTATTTATAAATAAACATTGATGAACATTCATAAAATTAAGATTGATATTCATAGATGAATATTGTCTATAAAAAACCAAAAATCGTCTATATGCAATATATAAATATTTAAAAGTGAACATTTATTCAAAAACCAAAAAATGCTCATATTTATACATGTTTCGTAATGAATATTTATACAAAAACAAAGACAACAAACTAATATACACAAATAAGCACCTTAACAATATTATACATTATTGCAATATATTGTCATATTCTCATCCAAATGAATATAGTTTTATGATAAAACGGCACAAATGGTTCTGTGGTTAATTGAAAATTGTCACTTTGATCCAAAAAAGTTTGGACTAGCACCAGAGGTCCAAACTTTTCATTTTGTTGCAATTTTGGTCAAACTTCTATTAATTTTTTTTATAATGATGATTTTGCCCTTACTTTTTTCTTTTTCGGTTTATTTATTTATTAAAAATACTTTTCCAATTAAAAAAAAATCTCCTCTCTCTCTCTCTCTCTCTCTCTCTCTCTCTCTCTCTCTCTCTCTCTCTCTCTCTCTCTCTCTCTCTCTCTCTCTCTCCTCTTCTTCCTAAAAAAACGTACACAGTTGAAATCGGTTTTGTAACTCAAGAACTCAAGACCAAAAGCATCAAATGCACACCTATATTTCGTTTTTGAAATCGATTTTGTATTTCATTTAAGAAACTGATTTTGTATTTCCTTTGTTGGGTTTCTAGAACTTGATTTCAAAAATTAAAACACACACGCACAAACAGATATATTCCCTTTCCTCTGTTCCTCACCAAAAAGGAACACCAAAAAAACCCATCGATGGTCTCTAATTTTAATTGAAAAAAACCATTATAGGGGACGTCGAACCCTATAATGGGGGGTGAAAGTGGGTTAGATCTGATCCCACATCGGCTGGGAAGGAGAACTAAGCATTCCTTATAAGGGGTGTAGATACATTCCTTATCACAACGCGTTTTAAAGCCGTGAGGGCGGCAGATCCCATAAGAACTCTGCAGTTAAGCGTGCTCGGGCGGGAGTAGTACCAGGATGGGTGACCCCCTGGGAAGTCCTCGTGCCGAGTGGTCCAAAGCGGACAATATTGTGATACTTGCTAGAGGGGGATGTTACAATATTTAAAGCCGAAATGTTGTCCAAATTACTATTTTAACCCCCGGTTAACTTAAGGTGAGTTCAATATATAGAAACAATTGTATGTTATGTGTTATATGTGGTATGTGCTTCTCAGTGTTATTATTCTGAGTTATTCTCTGTGTTATTTTATTCGCTATGTTTATAGCAATTATAATACCTTTGACCATGTGATCAGTGAAAGGACTTAGATTCACTTTGGTACTGGTACGTAGCCTCTGACCATGTAGAGCATGTCTCCGTAACAGAATGACTTCTATTCTATGGCATTGGCATAAGGTTTGATAGGAATGGTATGTAGCCTCTGACCATGTAGAGCATGACTCTGTAAGAGAATGAACTCTATTCTATGGTATTGGCAAATGGTTAGATAGGGCTATAAGCCTGAAATATACCTAAATGTTAATCTGAAATTGTAAGTCTTCGGTGCCAATTGGGCCAAATCTTTATTGATGCATATTAAGTATTGAAATCGTTATGTCTCATTGAAAAATATATCTTTGAATAAAGTCTTTGATTGATATGAACGTTTGTCACATGATTTCACATATATCTTCTTGTTCCCTTCTGCTTCTGTCATATTGGTATATGTAAGGCATAAGATTATATTGTATCTATCTATTGAATTCACTAAGCGTTATCGCTTATTCCTCCCAATATTTAACAAGTGCAAGTGATAAGTATTCCAATATAGCTTTATACTACTGAAAGATTTAGAATAGTTAATAGTATTTCTCTGTATTTTTAATGTTCATGTATGTATATGAATAGTAGATTCCTGGGTAAACATGAAATGTAATAAAACTTAGTCGGTTTGTATCCAATCCTTTGTAATCACTTTATCAATATAAAATATTGTTTTATAAATATGCATGTAGCATGTTTTGAGGAAGTAACTTAAGAAATCTTTTGAAATAGTATGAAAGTTTGGGTCTTTCATAAATACGAAAGTTGGGGTCTTTCAGATTTAATAAGTTGTGCCCAAAAATTTTGGACTTGTTGAATCCTTCTGTCTTTTACCTAAAGACAAAATATATATCTAATAAACTTTGAGTTTATAAAATTAAACAATCCTTCTACTTTACTAATTAGACAATTTTTGTCTTCTTTGAAGGCGTGGCCAAAATCATTACGATAAAAAGAGATGTTGTTTGTCAACTTTCTTCTTATGTCTTCCATGCTTCTAAAAGGCTAATAATATTTTATGTTATTATAATATAAATGTACGTCTGCACGGGAGTATAAAAGGAAGACTTTTGCCTGAGTTTTTGACTAGTTTTTCTACTCTTCTTTCTAATGGACAAAAAGTCTTATGCTCTCATCACCTCTCCTTTTGAAGCTAGTTTTTGGTGAGAAGCTCCTTTTGAGTTCTCTCATTTGGTGCTTATATGAGTTAATACTTAAAGGCTTGAGACATTCAAGAATAGAAGAAGTAAATATTATTCCAAGTTCCTTATTTTTTTATGGTGGATACACATAGAGAAATTATATTCTTGAATTTTTGCTATCTTCATCAACACCCCAATTCTAAGTGGGTTCAAAGGCTTCAAAGGTTGTCATTCTAAAACACTCCTTGGTTGTTTTTAATATCATTCTAATCTCTATAAATAGATCTTAGATGGGTTTTTTTGTTATAAACTTAAAATAAAGTTGTTATTTTTAACGCTTCTGTTGACCGGTTTTTACAAAAAAAGACAGTTATATTTGTATCAAAACTCATTGGTGGTATCAGAGCTATCATTTATATGTTAGAATGATTTTTTTTTATGTTTGATAATCTTTGATTTTTGGAAAACAAACATAGATTTCTTTTGGTTAACAAATATTCATATTTTCTTCTTGGTTAAAATTGGCAACTTCTTGGTTAAATTGGTTATATAAAAGTTGTCTTAGAAAAAACAAAGAGTTATTTGTTATTAAATTTGATATGTTTTGTATAAACAAGCTATTTGGACCTTTGTGTTGTGTTTAATTGATATTTATTTATTCATAAGATGTAATAGATAAATAGGTATTTTTTTTTTTCATTTGTTGATTTGTTGTAATAGATTAGTTAGACTAGTTGTATTTAGTTTTAAAGTAACAATATAAAGAAATGACATCTTGAAGATGACTTAACCATTTGAGACCATAATCCCAACCATAAGCTTCTACTTTTGGTTTTGGGCTTAGTTATAGTCTTAATGGTTGAAGTGCAAAAACTTTTATAATATGAAGAGTTGAAGTCCTTTTGCAAGTAAGAGTTGACTTGGCAAGTGGGAGTTTAAAGACCTTTTGAAGTGTCTCTTAAGTCCTTTAGGAAAGACTTAATAGTTCTTGTGATGGCTTACAAAATTTATTATCAGACATTGTTTGGTTTATACACATTATAATGCATGCATGCATGTGATGTTTATTTTATGTTATTGTATGTTATGTTTGATGCATTAAAATGGTTTTTACAAGCTAAATAACATTTTATCCTAAAATAATATCATTTGGAGTTTAAATAAAAAATATTTAAAATAGAACATAAGATGTTTATAAATGAATAATTATAAAAACTTTTTAACCTGTTAACGGTTTACCGGTTAAAAATTGATTTTTTGTTGGAAAATAGTTTTATTGTAAAACTTATAAATAGCCAAATTTAAAATATTGAAAATGGTTTAAAATGTGTTTCAACATTATATAAACTCTATGTTTTTTATAATAAATTACGAATTTTTATTAAAAAAGACTAAAATCAGTTTATAGCGTTATAACGATAAATAATAAAATTACTGATTATTTTTAGCGTCGAACCTTAATATGTGATATTAGTGTTTTAAACATAACGCGGCATGTAGATATTATGCTTTGTGCATGTCAAGTGAGATTTAAAACATAAGTATCATCACCTAAGTTTTGGTTTATCAAAATATGCATAAAATTGAGTTTATAAAATAAAATGAGTTTATTCTACAAGTTCATGAAATCATAAGATTTTGATTGCTAAAAGGAGATTTAAAATTGTGATTTTAGAACTCATCAAAACTCCAAGTCTTAAGTATAAAATGAAGTTTTATTAAGACTATTAAGGTTCTTAAAACTACTCTAGGACTAAACTTTAAAATATTAGATTTTAGTTTATAACTGTTTCATAGCTAATGGAAATTAAATTTTATTTGACACCTAAAAAACCTTATAGCAAGTGATATGAATTTTACAAAATGGTACATGAATTGTTGGATGCATGCAATATTCATGAGATCATGTTTTTTATAACTATAATTGTAAAACATACATAAAACATTTTCTTAAAATGCAGTTTATTGTCGTCCTTTTGAAGAACACTCGCTATCATTTGTATGGTCTTAGTGACATAGGGTCACCTGATCACTAGGATTATCTTATGATGTCCGTGGTAGTTTTGTAGTTTCTGGTGTCTAAATGGTCACCTTGTCACTGGCTAGTTTTAATATTATAAGTTGTTTCAAGTATAGTGACTTGATCCTAACTGGATTATAGCTAAAACTCTTGTTAATCGTCTAGCCTTGGCTATAGCCTCGGTGGTTGGTGTTCAATAATCCGCCTTTATAAAAGGTAGACAAATTTTGGACGAGCCTTTGTTATTAAATGAAGTGGTTTCTTGGTACACGAAGGTGAAAAAGAAAACCATGATTTGTAACGTAGATTTTGAAAAAGCTTATGATTTGGTCTCGTAGGATTTTCTTATCAAGGTGATGTATTTTATGGGATTCGATCCTAACTGGATTTCTTGGATCAAAGCTTGCCTTGTTTCCTCAAAGGCTTCGGTTTTGGTGAATGGAAACCCTATGATGGAATTTCACTTGGAGAGAGATCTTAGACAAAGAGATCCTTTATCTCCTTTTCTTTTTCTTCTTATCATGGAGGCCCTAAATGTCCCTATGTCTGATACGATTACCTTGGAGTTGTTTAAACCTATAAAATTGGTGGCAATCAGATTCCGATTTTTCATCTTATTTATGCAGATGACGCAATCTTTGTAGGTGCTTGGACAAGAAAAAATATTAAAAATCTTCTTCTTATCTTAAAATGTTTTTATAAGGTTTCATGTCTTCAGATCAATGTTCATAAATCAAAGATTTTTAGGGTCAGTGCCACTGATTTGGAGGTTCACGGTTTTGCAGCAATGACGGGGTGTGAGGCTGGTTTTTTCCCGTGTAAGTATCTTAGTGTTTTGGTAGCTCTAAATATGTTTCGTATTAAAAGTTGGGAGCCTATTATCGACAGATTTAGATCAAATTCAATGGTTGGAAATCTAAAATGCTTTTAGTGTGAGGTAGGTGTACTTTAGTTCGCTCAGTGCTTGGCTCTTTGGGTATTTATTATTTTTCGCTCTTTCAGATGCCAAATAAAGTTGTTGAGGATCTCGAGTCTTATAGAGCTAAATTCTTTTGCTGGCAAATCAAGATGAAAAACGTGTTTCATGGGTTAAATGGAAGCTGATTTTAGCCTCAAAAAATTAATGGAGGGTTAGGAGTGGGAAGCTTGAGGCTTGTAATGAAGAGTTGTTGTTAAAATGAAAATATGGGATGGTCAACAACCTAGATGCGTTATGGGTTAAAGTTATTAGATCTATTCATGGTCACAGTGCACGGTTTGATCTTGGTAAATGTTTGTCGGTTATAGGTGTTTGGTCTTCTATTGTGGATTCAATTTTGCATTTTCATTCTAGACAAATTATCCCTCGAACTTCTCTTAAGAAATCTATTGGTGATGGTAGAAATACATTTTTTTGGAAGGATGTATAGACTGGAAATGATGCTTTAGAAGTAACTTAACCGAGATTGGCAGCTCTTGATGTTAATGTTAATTGTCTAATTGTAGATAGACGTGAAGATGGGGATTGAAAATGGAGATGGAGATATGATCCGAGAGGTCGAGCATAGTCCGTACACCTCTCGGCTTTGTTAAAAGATTTGGATAATGTGACCTTTACTAGCAATAAGGATGCTTGGGTATGAGATAGTGTTAATAATGTTGACTTTTGTGTTAAAGACACAAGGATTGTAATTGATTATTTATCTTTGTCTCATGGTGCAGAGGAAACAAGATGAAATAAATTACTCTCTTTTAAAGTAATATTTTTAGTTGGAGACTTTCCTTGAATCGGCCTCCTACTAAAGATAACTTACTGCTTAGAGGGGTTGATATTTCGAGCTCTCTTTGTCCTATATGTACAGATCATGTTGAGACAATTGATCATTTATTTGTGGAGTGTAGGGTAGCAAAAACTTTGATTCAGAAACTAAGTCAAAGGTGTGATATTGATAGCTCTTTGTTGATATCGTTTGGAGGTTTCAAGTCTTTGTTGGATGTGATGCACTTGTCTTCTAGTAAACAATTGGTGTTGGAGGCTATTTTTAGCACATGTGGATTATTTGGAATTTCAGAAACAATGCATGTTTGATCATACGAGACCTAGACAAAATATATTATTTGATGATATTGTTACTTTTTCTTTTAATTGGATTGTTCACCGTAAACATAAATTCCATATTTCTTAGAATTTATGACTCCAAAATCCTATTTTGAACATTTCGATGTAATTTTCTCGTTTTAGCCCTAGCTCCTTACTATAGGGTCTTTATTTACATATCCATCCAGTCGTCTAAAAAAAATCAAAAATCCTAATCTGAAATGCAAATTTGAAGTCCATAATTATTTTGATAAATGCAAATAAAAAGTGTTACATAAATTTATGCCTTTCATTTTCTTCGAATCGCTGAATGATTAACTATCAAAAGTTACCAGATTGCCACCAAAAACCAATCACAACGTAATAGTCAAAATATGGCTTCATTTCTATGAAAATCCTATTATTTTCTCATTTAAAAATGGTCATACCAATTAATTTTTGTTTTGTATTTTAATCGGTTTAATATATTTTTTGTTAAGATTAAAACGATTAAACAACAAAACAAATTAATCACACTACATATTTAATCATCTTTCACGTCCACTTCGCTAAACTTGGATATGTCTATGTCGCGTTGCACTTTCGTGATTCAACCAACTAAATACACTACCATCAAAACAAATATAAAAACCCACATACACATTATTTTCCAATTCTACACATCACATCATTCACATTCATATCCTCCATCATTTCTCATCCTACACAACATATACACACACACACACACTTCACGCTCCTCCCATACCAATTCCTACACGCATCGGCTCATCATCCAACAATTCCTTTTCCGCATCCTTCGAAGTCAACATATTAACCTACAAACCAAACCATCAGCAGATAACAGATAACAGATAACAGATAAAAACAGACAACGTAAAGAAATGTAAAGAAACCGAACCTTCACAATTTCCGGGCTTGAGCTAGGAGACAAGTAAGCCGCCAATACACTCAAATTAAAATCCTTTAAAAAAAATCGCAAGTCAATTTATGAAGGATAAAAAAAAGGGATAAATAAATAAAAGAACTCACTCTAAATGGATCTCCTCTTAAAGATTGCACAAACATGGAAGATCCGGAACTTTTTCCCTCTAATGAAATATCTCTAAGGCGTCTTCCAGTTTGAGCACAACAAATTCTCACCACGTGTTCATCACAACTCCCACTTAAAATATAATCTCTTCCATTCATATAATAAGAGCGCGTGTAATTCTGAGAGCTTCCCGTTGGTGCTATATCAAAGTCCAAATGAACCCTTCCATCAACCGCCAATAATTGTTTAACCTAAAAAATACAAATATTTTAATTTTTTGATTTTAAACATTTTTTATATATAAAACGATGAAATTAAATTTACCTCATTGTCAACAGCGGAAGCAAGAAGGTAATGATCATCATGAGAGAAACAGACCATGACATTTCCTCGACCACTAGAGGACGTGTAACATGGGTGAATGGGTTTTTGTCTTAAATCCCACATTTTAACATCATGGTCAAATGATGACGTGGCAAACATGGATGGGGAATGGTTTGCAAATTTAACGACGTTTATGTGTTCTTGATGCATGTCGGTGAAGACTTGGAGGCGTTTACGGGTGTTGATGTCGTATAAAGCAACGTGTTTTGAGTAGCCGCTTGCGAGGAATAGTTCGTCGCTTGAGTTCACGTGGACTGAAGTCAACTGGTCAAACTCGTCGAAGGAATTTGATTCCGGAGTTCGGGGGAAACCGGAATCGGAATCGGAATGTTGGATGTCGTACAGTTTCAGTAAACCGTTGTCGGAACCCGAAATAAGCTGAAATATGAAAAAAAAAATTGAAAATTAAAAGTACAAGGCACAAATCCGTTATTGATAGCAAGTAAAATGGTTAAACTCGTAAAAGACTTTTTATTTTGTGTGTCTTTTGCCTGAAAAAGACCTTGTATTTTTTTCAAAAAATACCCTCGACCTTCTAACTTTTTCCGAAGAAACCCTCAACTTTTTTACTTTTTTCAGAAAAAAAATTCACATTTTACAAGTTTTTCAAAAGGGTTAATCTAATAAAAAATCTTATATTTTGTGTTTTTTCCAAATTAAACCTCAAATTTATTTTTTGCCTGAAAAAGACCTTGTATTTTTTCAGTTTTTCCGAAAAACCCCTCAACTTTGTATTTTTTTTTTTTCGAAAAGACCCTAAACCGTCTAAATGCTTCCAAATAAACCCTCAACTTTTTTAGTTTTTCTAGAAAAAACCCTCAGATTTAACAATTTTTTTTGGAAAAAAAATGACTAAAAGGTACAGATCGAAAAAAATGAAAAAAAAAATACGTCCTTTTCAGGCAAAAAAGAAATTTGAGGTCTAATCCGGAAAAAACACAAAATATAAGGGTCTTTTTTGAGATTAACCCTTTTTTTCAATCCTGCCTTTTGAGTCATTTTTTTTGCGAAAAAAACTTGTGAAATGCGAGGTTTTTTTAGGAAATAAGTAAAAAGGTTGAGGGTTTTTTCGGAAAAAGTTAGAAGACCAAGGGTACTTTTCGGAAAAAAACACACACACACACAAAGTAGAGGGCTTTTTCGGAAAAAATAAAAAAACACAAGGTCTTTTTCAGAAAAAATAAATAAAGTTAGGGTTTAATCCAAAAAAACACAAAATATAAGGTCTTTTATGAGATTAACTCCGAATAAAAGTGCATTACTATTATAATTTATAAGTAAAAAGAAAAGGCATCGATAAAGAAATGTAATGACATACCTTAGAAGGATATTTTTTAAGCCAACATAATCCAAGAACACTATTCATTTCTCCATGTGATGGAATATACCTAACAATTTTCTCACTTTCATGATTCACAACCACAACTTCTCCATCCAAAGTTCCAATAACCATAAGACTTGGATTATTCGGATGATATTCAAATTGTCTTGGACGAAATTTTCTTCCATCACCTCTTTGTATTATCACATTATTACTACAACTTAAAGAAAGCGGATGCAAACAAGGCAACACTGCACACCCAACTTTGGAAGCATCAAGCGATCTTGGATAAGAATATTGTGACTTTCCATAAATACCCTTTTGTTTGATCTCGCGGTTTTGAAGTATGGTGACAACGTTTTCTTTGTTTGTTCTTTTGTATGGGAGATGCTCGAATTTTTGTGAGTAGATGATGGAGGCTTTTTCTTTTTCGGTTTTTTTTATTGGGATGTTATCGAGGACTTTTAAATTAGGAAACGAGGAGATTAAGTATTCTCTATAGTGTTTTTCATAGCATATTGGTGAAGGGTGATATGAAAGATGCTTTTTTCGGGGTATACTAATAGGTCTTGATATTGATGAACTTGGAAAAGATTCTTCGGTTTCTTCTAATCCCCATGTGGTAGGAAAAATCTGGTTTTTTTTTTATTGAATAATGTTATAAAGTTAGATTAAAGATTAAGGGTATGTTTGGTATGATGAAAATATGGAATAATAGTATAATACTATTGCTAAGTGCTAACCTCATTAGGAAGATCAAGTAATCCATTCCAAGCACTAGGTCCATATGTGAAATCTTCCAACAACTTAATTCCAGGATGAGTATTTGAAAAGTCAACTTCACTATCCGTTGACTCATCCGATTCACTTACAGTTTCATGAACTGTATTGTAATTAAAAAGTTCATCTTCCAAATTGGAAAACAAGCTTGTGTCTTCTGTAGTTAAAAAAGGTGTTATCTTTTCAATTCCATGATCTAAAAGAGTTGAACTAGTGCTCTCGTTATCTTTTGGGCCAAAAGATCGAGGGCATACCCTTGTATCATCACAACATAAGCAACTTTGGAACCGAAGTTCGATTAAAGATGGAAGTTTTGCAAGTGATGCACTTGTAGTCCATAGATTTGATACTTTTGTTTCACATAAAGAAAGGGATTTTAGATTTGGCATATGAGAAAAACAATCTTTCCCGAAATTTGTTAGTGATGCACTAAAATCAAGATTGAGAGTGCGAATCTGGAGAAACTTCCCAATCATATTGATCTTCCGGAAATGTGAAAACTTTAGGTTTAAAATTTGGCATGATAAGCCTCCTAATGAAATCCCCCTGTTGTAAACAAGCATGAATTGATGTCGATTTACATTTTCTTTTGTATTTTCTTAAAGAAAAAGGATAAATGTAATACTTACATTAAGAAATCTTTGCCAAATGTCCTGTCTTGAAGATCCACAAGGCGAAGTTTTTGGTTTATTGCATGTAGTAACAATAGAACAGAATCTGCATCTAAAGAACATGATGACTTTTGAAGAATGTCAACTGTGTCTATCTCTGATAGATCAATTTGGAGAAAGATGTTGTAAAGTGGATGGAAGTCGATGCTTTTTAAGTCATCTAAGAAGATCACAAAGGTGGATTCTTCATTATTTGATTTCTTAATCTCAGCCTGCATCATGAAAATGGTAGTGGATTGGTATACAGATAGAATTAACATAAAACTAGTTTATGATGATGCGAACCTTAAAGAAAGCTGATAGAACTGCTTTATTAGGAACTGTTTCACAAGCATTGCAAGAATCAATATACCTACAAATAAGAGCAAACTACATAAGAAATCACTCCAATGCTTTTTTGTTTTTTATGGTCTTAAGCATTTCTGTAAATCAAGTTCGGTGAACTGATTTCCGATCGATCAGAGTGGAGCCAACTGTAAACCATCAGCAACAAAATTCACCGAATTTCACCTTCAATTTCATCAGATAACTCATGTATTCATTGTATCAAACATAATCTAAGCTGGTAGACAAGGCTACAAGATGAAGAAAACGGAAATGCATACAGAGGCCTCCACATAACATTTTTCAATACGACCAAAATTGATTTCAGTAAATTCCAAGGGAAAATATTACCTATCCTTTAGGGTTCTGATATCGATAGACATGGCGATGGCGGCTATCACGTCGCCGGACGGAGGAGCTCGAACTTCTAACGGCGAACACGGTTATCGGTCGGAGGTTAAAAAAAATGGATGATGCACGCACCTTTGCTTAGGGGGGAAATTTAGAACCGCAGGAATTAGATCTCTAATGTTCTTAATCAATCCATATGACTAAAATATCGAATTAATGTGGCCACTCAACTAGATCAATTTCTCGACTTTGATCATCGAGTCTCCAATTCAAGCCACCGATTAATCAAACTTCCAAACGTTCCTGTTCTCTTTGCACCTCAAAACGCTTATTTGTTTCGTATCATCAAAATTTCACCTAGGGTTTTAAGCATCTCCACAGATTTTCGTTAAGAACTGACCATTGAATTAATCTTTCTAAGAAAGTTGCAAACTTGCAATATGTAATCGTTATAATTTACACATTTTAAAACACTAAGAAATAACCTAACATAAAAGTTTGTTCTGATCTTGTTTATAGGTATGACATGTTATTCATATTTTTGTAATTAAAATTTTAATTTTTGTTATGATTTTTTTTTAAGTTTTTTATATAATTTTTTAAGCTTTTTTTTTTTAATTACTGTATATGTATTTATAAATTAGCGTTTTTACCAATTTACTTTCTTTGAAAATATTTTTTTTTTACAATTTTATTCATCATGTCCTTTGATATATTTGTTTTTATACATATTTTTCAAGATTTTTTTTCTCTTCTACAAGATAATGTTTTTTACAATTTCGTTTTCACAATATGTGCTTACTATTTTAACTATCACCTCTTACAAATAATATATGTTTATACTATTACATAACTAAAACAAATGTGTAAAAAAATATTTAAAAAAATACACTAAATCTATAAAGATGAAACAAAATGAACAACCATGCATGAAGTGAGTATGTATGGGTATATTGGAGAATGGTTGTAAAACAAAACTATGTTAATTAAAAAAAATCTAATTTTATAAAAACATGAAAGAACAAGGTTATAAAAAAATATAGTAAAAATTATAAAAAGATTTTTGGTTATATTTATAATGATGACCAAAAGTTTGGTAAAAATTATTTTTTTAAAAAAGTTATAAATTCTGTACAAATTCTATGGTTGATTAATTTTAATATAATAAAATATGATATTGTAAATATAATATGTTTAACAAATTTGGTGTAAACCTTTCAATAAATGATTATGTATAATGTTAAGAGGAATGGGAGTTCTTGAGCCCTTGCCACCCCCTTCTCTTGATTTTCATCAAAGTGCTCATTAAGAAAGAGTGTTCAGTTGGCTAACGAAAAGAAAGATGAGAGAGAGTGGAAAAAATGTGTTTCGTTGTTTGGCATTTTTTTAAATGAAATAGAATCATCACCACTCCCTAATATTTACAAGGTGGATATTTTTTTAATAAAAGCTCAGATAACACGTATAAATCTGAATTAATAATATGTTAACAATGTTTATACTCCTCCAACTATAATATTAATCAAAATGATCAATTTTATTAATTTATCTTGATGATCACATATTTTTAGCATATTCAAAACTTGGTTGAGTTTTTAGTTGATTATCAATTTATCTTTAACATAGTGATGATCACATATTTTTAGCATGTTCAAAACTTGGTTGGGTTTGAAGTACAATATGAGTTGTAAAACAAGCTTTTCTTACAAAAGTTGTTTGCTTTTTTCTTGACAAAAGTATAAGTTTCGAACTTACATTATTAGTTTCGATACATGTTTTTATAATTTCAAAAGCTATTTTGAAGGTTTACTTTTTTACGTAAAGTTTTGAAATACAAATTGAGAACTAATTACAATTAGGGGGTGTTTGTTTGGTCTCTTAATCATCCCATAAAGAGGTTGGCTATGGATCATCCAGCGTTTGGTTGAAAGTTTTTTAACCTCTTAATCAACTAGATATTAAAAAAAAAAAAAAAAAAAAAAAAAAAAAAAAAAAAAGGTCTTATTCAGTCAAATAAAAAAAAAAAAAAAAAAGGTCTGTCAAATATCATAAGGAGTCTGGATGAAAGATTTTCCTTTGATGCTCTTACCCTAAAATCGTCCGCCTCTTTTTTTTCTTCCTTCTTCTATTTCAGTGAACAACAAAACACTTTCTCCACCGATTTCAGCTTGCAATCGGACGTCATACAGCGTCGATTCGCCTCCACCTACGCTGCCTCCTCCCCTTTGCTGGTACGTTTCCAACTTCATTGGAGCGATTTTAAAGATTTTTTCTCTCTTAAATTTGTTTCTGGAAACGAAATCATCAATGTGTTGTGTTATTGTCATGTTCTTGCTGTCTTGCTATGTTGGCTGATCAATTTGTTTTTTGGTGAATGATTTGTGTGAAATCTAATTGAGTTTTAAGCATATTGTTGTGGTTTTGGTTTGTTCTTGCTGATTTGTTGTTGATATGTAATTAAGGGGTTGTCTGCTGATTTGTATGAAGTCTGAATTTTGTGCCGTATGTGTTCTTGCTAAGTTGCTGCTATGATTTTGCTTAATTTTTCTGTAATGTTGTTGGATTTTGTTGCTGAAATGTGTTCTTGTTGAATTTTGAATACTAAACATGGCACAAATGACACAAAAAAGCCTAGAATTAATTGGAAACAGATAAAAGGTGTTGAAAAAACATTTCTTGAAGCTTGTATTCAAGAAATTACGACTTACGGCCGTTAAGAGAGTAGTTTGAAAGCAAGCTCATGGAAGAATGTAACTGAAAGATTGAAAACAAAATACAATTTTGTAGTTGATCAAAAACAGATGAAAAGTTGATACGACTATCTAAAAGCAAAATTTGGTGCTTGGTTGAAATTAAAAAACAAAACAGGCAACGTTTATAACCCTATAACTAACACGTTTAACATGGAAGAAGACAAATGGCAACTAGAGATTAAGGTATTGTGATTTTTTATTAGAAGTAATATATCATAATATTTTATAATATTTATAGTATTTTCAAGGAGTCAAACAAAATGGTAGAAACTTTGAGAACTTCTCCACTAGTGTACCTTGATCTTTGTGTTCAGTTGTTTGATGGGTCGGCTGCGACTGACATTCATGGATGGGAGCCATCTTCTACACTTCCTCACCCTTCTCATGATTCGCCCGACATTAATTTAAGTGACTTCGATGGTGTTAATCAAGGTTCTAAATAACGTAAGGCGTGGCTTGGCAGCAAGGTAAAAGTTAAACCATGACAAGCTTTGGCGAGCCATGACGTTTTTCAAGGCGTGACTATATTATATACATTAAAAGATATAAATCATATTATTTTCGAATTTTATCAAATATATGAAGTTTTTAGAAGTGTTATATTAATATCTAATGGAAAAAAGTTAACAAAAACTCATTTATTTTAGGCCCGATAAAAAAACAAAAACTCGCGCATTGAAAAAAACTCGCGCCTTAACACACGATAAGGCGCACCTTGAAAAAAAAACTCATGTCGTAACTCATTTATTAATCAAAGTTCTAAATAACGTAAGGCTTGGCTTCATAAACCCGCCTTAGACGTTTTCATAACGGCTACACCACGCCTCGTACCTTGGCGCGCCTTGAGGCGTGCCATGGCGCGCTTTTTAGAACCATGGTATTAATGTAACTCATATGGAAATTATGACTTTACCCAAAAGTCCAAATGAAGGAACCTCTAGTGTTTCCAAAAACAAAGAAGCTAAATGAAAAGGAAAAGCAACAATCAATGCAAAGATCATTGAAAGCAAAGTTGCAAAGAAGTTAGTAGAGAAGCATAAAGAGCACGATATGGTATCATGTATGGAAAAGTTGGTGAAAACGAAAGGGGAAATATCTGATCCAAGATACCAAACGGCTGTTTTGCTTTTTGGTGAAAGTGCCGATCTTAGAAAAGTTTGCTTATTTCTTCCGACGGAAGCTTGTGAGATGTGGTTAAAGAACGTCGGATCAAAGTATGGTTTGATGTGATGTTTTCTTAGGATTTTATTTGATGTGTGTCATTATGGATTTAAAATGTTGAAGTTTTTAAGGATTTTATTTGAAGTGTGTTGTTATGGATTAAAATGTTGAACTTTTATATATTGTTTGACCTTATGTTCTTAAAATGTTGAATTTTCTATATTGTTTGACACTATGTTTTTATAATGTTGAATTTTAAATGTTGTTTGACAAGTGATTTATGAATACCGATGATGATATTGTGTATTTCATGTTGCTTTCCCGGTATTGGATGTTTTTAGCTTCGACAAGAATAGAAAGGATAAGTGACTTGAATTCGATATTGACCGGTCATGCATTTACGCAAGAATTGTTGCATGGATCTTCTTGACAATGTCATGAGTTGATGTGTCTTTTCACGAGAAACATATGTACTACTATGAAACCATTTTAAACAAAAAAATTGGTTGCAAAGTAGTCGGTCAATAAGTGTTGAAGAAAAGTTAGCTATGTTTTTAACAGTTATCGAACACAATGAGCGGTTTCGAATAGTTAAACGTAGATTTCAACATTCAATACAAACAATTCATAAGTGTTTTCATGAGGTTCTAAATGCAATGATGAATTTTGCAAGAAAAATTAATTGTGCCAACATCTTCTAATGCAAAAGTAAACACATCAGGACGACATAGAAGGTTGATAGAAATATTTTCGGGAGCGATAGGTGCATTAGATGGAACTCTTGTACATACAGTCGTGCCGCCGATCAACAAACTCGTTATAAGGGAAGAGGAAAAGGTGAATGCTATCAAAATGTTATTGGAATTTGTAATTTTGAGATGATATTTATATTTGTATGGGCCGGTTGGGAGGGCATAGCACATGATTCACAAGTTCTAAAAGAAGTTGTATTTAATCTAACTTTCGGCTTTCCATTTCCTCCACCAGGTTTGCAATTTTTTTTTAAACTTTGATTATTAAATACATTATCTATTTTTCATATAACAATTGCAAAATTCACATTTATAGACAAATATTACCTTTGTGATGCCGCATACACCAACACTCGTGGATTTATGGCTCCCTACTACAATACGAGGCACTCGTTATCCGATTTCCGAAGACAACATGCATTAAACAAGGAGGAAAAATTCAACCATGCCCACGCACAACTCAAAAATGTTATTGAGTGCGCTTATGGAGTTTTGAAGGCGAGATTTCCAATCCTAAAACAAATGGCTCCTTATCTTTTTCCAATACAAAGAGACATAGTGTTTGCTTGTTTTGCAGTCCATAATTTTATAAGGAAATGTAATATTCGTGATCAATTATTTATGGACTTTGAAAAGGACACTATGTTTACTGTTGACGTAGGTGTAGGAAGTGATGACCAAAGCGTACACGACATTCAATGGGGTAACCAAGACAATGAATATATGTCTAATTTACATAACCAGATTGCTAATCAATTACTTTAAAGGTGCATGTTGAGAATTATGTTTAATTTGCATGTTATATGATGTTTAATTTGGATGTTGTATGAATTTTAATTTATATTTTGTTTTATGTTTAATTTGGATTTTATATGAAGTTTTGTATTTTATTTTTAATTATTTACAAATTTTGTATCATTTAGCACAGCCGTTCAATCCAACCAAACAGTAACAAATAGTTCAGAAGGTTAAATTGGTTATTTTCACCATTAAAAGATAGACATTCAGATGTCTTACCAAATATCAAATTATCATTCAGATACAGATTCATACAGAGCCTCTAAATCATCCAAACATCTGTACCATCCAGATATAAATAATCCAGATGCTACCAAACAGCCCCTTAATCTTGTTATAACCAAACTAACTTTATGTTTTGTTTTAAAACATGACTGCAATTATTATTTTTATACATTGTAAGTTTCCAAACTTTAGTTTGAGCTTTTAAATAAGAGTACGACCTCATATTTTACCCACTTATCGGTTTCAATAGACATTATGTTAACATGGATTTCAGTATGTTCTAAATGGCATGGATTGGTATTGTCCACGTGGATGCCCACATGTAATTTGAATGAAAAATACATGATTTTTATTTTCTTTTGTAAATTATAATATTAGACATTACAAATTCGTTATCGTCTTCAAACCTCACTAAAGAAGAACAACGTGTACAAACGAAACCTATCTAAACGACATATGTCGTCGGCAAGCCAAGCTATGCATACGACATGTCGTCTGTACAACATTTTCCAATTTGACAATATTTCTTTGACCAAAAAAGCTATGTCGACGACACGTCGTGTGCATAAACTCATCGGAAATGAGCAAAATATTGGCGGTATATTGAAAACCTATGCCGATGACATGTCGTGGGTGTTATTAAAAAATATTTTCGATTTATTTATATTCATTGTCGTAGAAAATCAAGACGTCATTTTCGTCAACCTATGTTGTACAGGGTATTAAAAAAATGATTACGATTTATTTTTAACCCGTGTTGTAGAAAAGTAAGACGATGCCGTTTCGTAATCCTATACCGACGACATGTCTTCAGAAAAAGTGGGATCGATCCGCGTGAAATGTTTGCCCAAACAATATGTCGTCTAGAAAACCCTTTTATTATTATTTTTAATGATGTAAAGTGGAACGACGTAGTTTCGTTTTACATATGCCGACGACTTGTCGTCGGCATAGGGCTTCCCTATAACAAAAGTCGCAATTTGCATTCATTTTGCAGTCACTGCCAATTTCTTTCCCTCTCAAGCTTCGGTAACGCAAGCGATTTCCGGCCACTCTCGTTCATCGGTGACCTAAATGTATGGTTCTTGGTCCTTATTTTCTTCTTAATTTGTAATAGCTTGAGTTTTTACTCCGATTTTGGTGGATTTGTTTCTAGTTGTTGGAGCCCTAAATCACACAACCTTCATCAATGTCGGCAACAACCTTCACCACTGCTGAAGAAAACGATTTATGGTGATTCAACAGTCTTCACCATCGATTTTGAGGTAAGTTTTGTATTTTTTTCCCCTATTAACACACCCCAATACGTGAATCAAGTTTATGATTTTTTTTCCTATCAATACACCATGATATCTAAAATGTTAGGTGCTACTGTTGGAACTTTATATATAAAGGAATTGCAAGTTGGCAACTTCCTTTGTATCCCACATTGGTGGGGGGAAGAAACCTTTGTGGGTTTATAAGCCTATTCCCTTGTTAGGCCTTCAAAGGCTTTAGTGGATCAAGGGAATGGGCCAAGCCCACGCGCACGCCTAGCCTAGCCTAGCACTAGCCGACGCCGCGAGTGCGCGATTTAGGCGCACTTTGCACTTCGCTGGGAGCTGAGGAGCTTTTATTTTTGACCAGTTCGGGTCAAGCCGGTTTGACCGATCCGGTCAAATGGTTGACCGCCGTTGACTTCATGGAGACCAAGTCAGGGTATTCTAGAAGGATCAGGAAACAGATTGCTTGGAGAGCAAGCTGTCGCCCTAGGGTTTCTGGGGCCGGCCTATGGGGGCCCGTTTGATGCCTTCTAGGGTTACGATAACTATAAATACAGCTCCCTAGGAGCCATATAGTACTCACGAAAATCTGAAAGCTCTCCCTCTCTCTGCGGTTTTTCTTCTAGTTTCCGAGTAGTCGCTTTGTGTTTGTCGATTTCCAGTGTTGTTGGAATATCGATCTAGCTGCATTAAATCCTGGGGTTTTACTCTGTTGCTTACAGCCAATACAAGCGAAGTAAAAACCTTTAAGGACAAGAATCTGATCCGTGCAGTTGCTTCAAGATCAAGTCAGCAATCAACAGGTCGGTTTTACTTTCTGTCTTGTGTTTAATTCGTCCAATAACAGGACAGTCTTCTTCTACCTTTCTTATAATCGGATCTAATCAAGAAGGATAGATCTGGTTTTGGACGAAACTCGGTAATATAATAACAATAATTGGATCTATTATTCGCAACTAATCGACATATAATTCTCAATATTATTTGTCGGTTTCCTTGCGTGTTTATTAGTTTGTTTTATAAAACAATCTTAAAGGTTTTTTATATTGTGATCAATCAACAGACTAATGGACTCTACTGCTAGCCTCCACTTCATGAACCAAGAGTTTTCCAAACTTGACCAATTCGATGGTCAGAACTACACTCGTTGGGCCGAAAAGGTCAAGTTCATGCTTCATGTCTTGAAGCTCTCCTTTTTGTTGGACCCAAAACTGGCACCAATTCCTGATGATCCAATTCCAAAGGAAGGGGAATCTGTGGACCCAACGGTCATTGCAGAACTGGAAAAACAAAGGATTCTGCGTAGAGAATCTGAGGAATTGTGTGTGGGTCACATCAAGAATTCCCTATCTGATCGACTCCATGATCTTTACTCGCCGGTCAAAGATCCTAAAGAGCTATGGAGTGCGTTGGAACTCAAGTATAAGGCACATGAAGAAGGTACTAATAAGTACCTTGTGTCCAAGTATCTTGAGTTTCAAATGGTTGATGACAAACCAATTATGGAGCAAGTGCATGAACTCCAAGTCATGGTCAACAAGTTGAACGCACTCACCATCTCTCTTCCAGAACTCTTTCAAGTTGGTGCGATAATCGCAAAACTGCCACCCTCGTGGAAAGATTTCTCTAAGAGAATGATGCACAAATCTAAGGACTACTCCTTGGATGATCTGATGAAACACCTCCACATTGAGGAGGAAACTCGCATCAGGGACAAGCGAGGTAAAGTTGGACAAAGCGTGCATCATGTGTCAGGTGGGAGTTCTAGCCACAAAGGCAAATCTGGGGGACAGAACAAGAAGAATTTTGGGCCCAAGAAACAAAGCTTCAAGAAACCGGGTCATCAAAATCCTAACTCAAAGCCAAAAAGGGCCGGTCCTTGCCACGTCTGCGGAGAGATTGGGCACTATGCGAGAGAATGCAAAGATCGCAAATCCATACTGGTTGCACATGCAGTCGAGAAGGTTACTGAAATGGTGGCTAGTGTGAACCTTGGAGAGATTTTCATGATCTCTTCTCTTACTCGAGCAATCTGTGCTCGAGGTTGGTTCGTAGACACTGGAGCCACTGTGCATGTTTGTGGGCAACGAGAGAGCTTTCGCACCTACCAACCCATACCTCATGGGACGGTTGTCGTCTGTGCTGATGGCCATAGAGCTGAAGTTCTAGGAAGGGGTGATGTTTGGTTGAAGTTCACACGTGATGAATGGGTGACTCTTCGAGATGTTCTTCATGTTCATACTATCTCGAAGGGTCTGGTTTCTGCGGACAAGTTTGACAAGGGTGGGTTCAAGATGGTGCTTGAGAGAGGCAAAATTGTGATCACTAAAGGCAGAAGATATGTTGGGAGGGCTAACAACACTTCGGGAATGTATCGTTTATGTCTTAGTGATGAGGGAAATATGAGTGGTCCTAGTGTTGAGAGTGGTGTTGCTAGTGTGTCTAGTGTTGGAAATGATGTAATTGATGGATTGGTTGCTAATGTGAATGAAGTGAACTTTTCTTGTTATATTGTTTGTTCAATTTCTTTATGGCATAAACGTTTAGCTCACACTAATGTTAAAAATATTGAAAAAATGCAAACTAAAGGTATGTTAAAATATGACTCAAAAGATTTTGAAAAATGTGAAACATGTGTAAAATCAAAGTTCACTAAGAAACCATTTCCATCAGTTAAGAGAAACACATCTTTACTTGAGTTGATTCATTCTGATATATGTGAGTTAAATGGAATCCTTACTCGAGGAGGAAAAAGGTATTTCATCACATTTTGTGATGACTTCAGTAGATATCTACATGTTTATTTGCTGAGATCAAAAGATGAAGCTTTTGATGCATTTAAACGATATAAGGCTAAGGTCGAAAATCAACTTGAAAGACACATCAAAATTCTTCGCTCGGATAGAGGCGGAGAATATTTCAACCAAGAGTTTGACACATTCTGCGAAGAGAATGGAATCAAACATGAGAGAACATCACCATACACCCCTCAACAGAATGGTTTGGCTGAAAGGAAGAACCGAACTCTTTGTGAGATGGTCAACTGTATGTTGAACCAATCGGGCCAACCAAACAATATGTGGGGGGAAGCACTATTGACTGCTTGTTATGTTCATAACAGGATCACTAGTCGTGTGATTCCTACAAGCCCTTATGAGTTGTGGAAAGGTAGAAAGCCTAACCTAGACTATTTGAAAGTGTGGGGTGTGTTGCTTATTATCGGACTCCCGATCCTAAGCGAACCAAATTGGGAGCACGAGCTAATAAGAGTATATTTATTGGATATGCTCAAAATAGCAAGGCTTACCGATTACTAGATATTGATTCTGGTGTTGTTGTGTAATCCAGAGATGTGGAATTCTTTGAGGACAAGTTTTCTAAGGATGAAGAAAACTCTAGTCATACAACACTTACAAGTACCTCTCGAGAAATACTCCCACCTCCTCCCAGTGTGGAGGAACCAAGGAGAAGTACTAGGGATAGAATTGAGAAAACCTTTGGAGATGATTTCTATTCTTATTTGGTCGAAGGAACACAAAAGAAAGTGACGAGAGAGGTCATCTTTTCAATTAATTTGGATGATGATCCTAAGACATTTACTGAAGCCATGACGTCTCGGGATGCTCCTCTGTGGAAGGAAGCAATCAATGACGAAATGGATTCAATTATGGGTAATGGAACTTGGGAGTTAGCTGATCTACCCAAGGGGAGAAGACCCATAGGATCCAAATGGATATTCAAGAAGAAATATCATCCTGATGGATCCATATCTGCTTATAAAGCAAGGTTGGTTGCAAAGGGCTATAGGCAGCGAGAAGGGATCGATTATTTTGATACCTATGCCCCAGTTGCTAGAATTAGTTCAATTAGGACTCTCATAGCAATAATCAGCTTTGAAGGGATTGTATATTCATCAAATGGATGTGAAGACAGCCTTTCTGAATGGTTATCTCAAAGAGGAGATTTACCTGGAGCAACCTGAAGGTTTCGTAATACCTGGACAAGAAAACAAAGTATGTAGACTTGTTAAGTCTTTGTACGGGTTGAAACAAGCTCCTAAACAGTGGCATGAGAGATTTGACACCACTGTGACTGCCTTTGGTTTTCAGCACAATAGTGCTGATAGATGTATTTACTCTAAACATACATCTGATTACATAGTAGTTATATGTCTTTATGTTGATGATATGTTGATCATTGGCACTCACCTAGAAGGTATTCTTGAGACAAAGAAATACCTATCCTCGAACTTTAAGATGAAAGATCTTGGAGAAGTAGATACTATTCTTGGTATCAAGGTGAAGAGGACGGGTGGTCAGATTTCTCTGAGTCAATCTCATTACATAGAGAAAATTCTGACAAAGTTTCAACATTTGAACTTTAAGGAATTTAACACTCCTTTTGATTCAAGTGTGAAACTTAAGGTGAATTCTGGTCGATCCGTGGCCCAACTAGAATATGCTAGTGCAGTTGGGAGCATGATGTATGCTACTCACTGCACGCGACCTGACATCGTATTCGCTGTAAGCAAGTTGAGTCAGTATACAGTTAATCCAGGGACGGAGCACTGGAAAGCAGTGGATAGAGTACTAGGATACCTGAAAAGGACAAGTACTTTTGAATTGACATATTCGTCATCTAATGGAATACTTGAAGGTTATTCTGATGCCAGCTGGATTGATCACACCAGTGATTCAAAGTCCACAAGTGGTTGGATTTATACTCTAGCTGGTGGTGCTATTTCTTGGGTGAGCAAGAAACAGACATGCATAGCTCATTCAACGATGGAAGCTGAGCTAATTGCCTTAGCAGCAGCAGGCAAAGAGGCAGAGTGGATTCGAGATCTACTTATGGATATACGTTTGTGGGATATTCTGATGCCTTCAATACCCATGTACTGTGACAGTGAGGCCACACTGTCTAAAGTATATAATGCGGTATATAATGGGAAGTCAAGACATGTAGGTCTACGTCACAATTTTGTGAGACAACTAATTGAAAGTGGTACCATCAAGGTTGTCTATGTCAAGACAAGTAGGAACTTGGCAGATCCGTTTACCAAACCTCTGACGAGAGATTTGGTTACATCTACCACGAGAGTCATGGGTCTAAAACCACAATAGAATCGTTTAGTTATGGAAACCCAACTTGACATTAGTGCTCCTAATTTTCAAGTTTAAAGGGTAACAACGAAATCACTAACGATAGAAGGTACTATCATTCATGATAGATCCATGTGAGGTAGGATAGTGCGCCGTTGCCGAGAACGAGGTTGAGTTACGACTCTTAACGTAGTTTTGGAGACATCTAAGCAACGAAGATGTTGTAAAACTATGCCTATATGATCTAGAGGTGGTGCCGCCTCAAGTGAAGATTAGTGGTTTATCTTCTAAAGGGTCATGAAAAGGATTTATAGCGCATGGCCATAATAGCGCTCAGGGAGAACACAAATATGACTTGTGGTGTGTGGGGGTAAACCGGAGAGGTCATTGAGGTTCATGGTTTAAACCTATAAGGATACCATTGAATCGGTCTCTTCTTGTTTGTTCTCATTAAACTAGGGTTTAATCTTCGTGACACCCAAGTGACATCATCTGTCTGAGTGAAAGGAAACTTACCAACTTGGTGGGGGATTGTTGGAATTTTATATATAAAGGAATTGCAAGTTAGTAACTTCCTTTGTATCCCACATTGGTGGGGGGAAGAAACCTTTGTGGGTTTATAAGCCTATTCCCTTGTTAGGCCTTCAAAGGCTTTAGTGGATCAAGGGAATGGGCCAAGCCCACGCGCGCGCCTAGCCTAGCCTAGCACTAGCCGACGCCGCGAGTGCGCGAAATGGCGCGATTTAGGCGCACTTCGCACGACGCATCGGTCGCTGGGAGCTGAGGAGATTTTATTTTTGACGAGTTCGGGTCAAGCCAGTTTGACCGATCCGATCAAATGGTTGACCGCCGTTGACTTCGTGGAGACCAAGTCAGGGTATTCTAGAAGGATCAGGAAACAGATTGCTTGGAGAGCAAGCTGTCGCCCTAGGGTTTCTGGGGCCGGCCTATGGGGGCCCGTTTGATGCCTTCTAGGGTTACGATAACTATAAATACAGCTCCCTAGGAGCCATATAGTACTCACGAAAATCTGAAAGCTCTCCCTCTCTCTGCGGTTTTTCTTCTAGTTTCCGAGTAGTCGCTTTGTGTTTGTCGATTTCCAGTGCTGTTGGAATATCGATCTAGCTGCATTAAATCATGGGGTTTTACTATGTTGCTTACAGCCAATACAAGCGAAGTAAAAACCTTTAAGGACAGGAATCTGATCCGTGCAGTTGCTTCAAGATCAAGTCAGCAATCAACAGGTCGGTTTTACTTTCTGTCTTGTGTTTAATTCGTCCAATAACAGGACAGTCTTCTTCTACCTTTCTTATAATCGGATCTAATCAAGAAGGATAGATCTGGTTTTAGACGAAACTCGGTAATATAATAACAATAATTGGATCTATTATTCGCAACTAATCGACATATAATTCTCAATATTATTTGTCGGTTTCCTTGCGTATTTATTAGTTTGTTTTATACAACAGCTACAAGGTATAATTGTATGAAATTAGATGCATTGTTTAATTGTTTGAAATTAGAAATTGAATTTGATGTGTTGTATGCTTAATTGTTTGAAATTGTAATATGAAAGTGGTATTGTATGTCTAAAATGAAATAAAAATTAAAATTAAATGTATTGTATTGTCTACATGTATGATTATGTGATATTTAGGGTTAATAGTTTGAGTGTATATAAGATAAAGTGATAAAGTTCTTAATTGATAAGTTATAGTTTTTGTATTTAGATGCTATTGTTTGCATTGTAAAGTGCTTCATTGATAAGTTAAAGTATTTGATAAGTTAAAGTATTTGTATTTACAGGTATAATTGCAATAGAAGTTTATTATGTTTTTCTTTTCTTGTTAATATGGTTTTAAAGTGCTTAATTTTGTTAGTAACTTAATGTTGGTCATTACGAATTTAGCTTAATTAGATTATTAATAGTAATGTATTTTTAGTAATTTTAAATTAATTATAAAATAAAGTTGGATTAATTTAAAAAAATCAATAAAAAATATTAAATTAATTGTAAAATCAAATTAAATTAGTTTTAAAATCAAACTAATATTAATATTAAAACAAAATAAAATTAATTTTAAAATCAAATTAAATTATCTTTAAAAATCAAATTAATTTTAAGATTAAAATAAAATCAAATTAATTATAAAATCAAATTAAATTAATTTTAAAAAAATAATAAAAAAGAGAAAATATTAAATTAATTATAAAATCAAATTGAGTTAGTTTTAAAATCAATTTAAATTAACTATGAAGTCAAATTAAATTAATTATTAAATCAAATTATTATTAATATTAAAATAAAACTAATTATAAAATCAAATGAAATTAATTTAAAAAATTAAACTAATAACAAAGAAGAAAATATTAAATTAATTATAAAATTAAAAGAATTTGATTTTAAAATGAAATTAAATTAATTATTAAATCAAAATAATATTAATATTAAAATAAAATAACACTAATATAAAATCAAATTAATTAATTTAAAAAATTAAACTAATAACAAAAAAATATTAAATTAGTTATAAAATAAAATTAAGTTAATTTTAAAATCAATTTAAACTAATTATAAAATCAAATTAAATTAATTATAAAATCAAACTAAACAGTATATTTTTTAAACCAAATTATTATGTAATATAATATTACAAGTGCGATGTTATAATAGAAAAAAAAAAGTATGATGTTATAATTAACAACATTACGATACTTTTTTTTTTAATTATAACATTTTATTTTTGTTTATTTTTTATCATAACATTGTACTCTTAAAATTATGATTTAAATAACATACCCTATAATATATTTTTCTTATTAAAACACGTTGAATCATTAATTTTTAGTTTAAGTTTCTTCTTGATAACCATTGTGAATACTTTATCCATTTAGTCTTATTTTTACTTCTCGAGTATATATTTTTTATATACTTGTGAATACTATATTCATTCTTGGGTATATATTTCTTTATATAGCCCAAATACAATCTAACTTTCGATAACTATATATGTAATATAATTTTTAATAATGAAACAACAATGACGATTGATAGTGTTATCATATCTTCAAACTATTCTAATTGTTTTATCTCACATCTAGCGGATTCAAATTAGAATCGCCTGAAAGTGATTTGAAAATAGAATTTCCTCAATGGTTCAGAAGAAAGGTAAATACCTTATATTCTAATTTATAAGATAAAACTAATTTATATTATAACTTAAACGTATAATATTATATTTCCTTATAGATTTATCGCCTCGAAAGAGAATCGCCTTCAGAATGTACTAACGAATGAAAGGCGTTGGCACATGGTCTGTTGTTGCAACTTCTTACACTGCCTACATAGTAAATGGTGTTCTATTTGTTGTGCTTAGCCATGATCTCCAACGTACTACTCAAAATAGTGGCATTCTTACATAAGGAGTAAACGGTACACCATTCTTCGGTCAACTGGAAGACATCATAGAGTTGCACTATTTACATGGTTACTCAGTTGTACTCTTTCGTGGTAAATGGTTTAATGCAACATTAGATAATGGATGTTTAATTAGTAAAAAGAATATAATTGTTATCGATACCGGTCATGCATGGTATGTCAGTAAAACATGGTATGATAATCAACAATACATTTTAGTCACTCAAGCTAAACAAGTGTTTTATCTCTAAGATCCTAATCGAAACAGTAACTGGAGGGTTGTGGAAGATGCTCATCATCGAAAACTTTGGGATCATCCAAGTATCGGTGTTAATGAGATAGATGTGTTGAGTGACAGTCGATCAAATAATTTTTCCTTAGTTTTCGATTTAGATGATGATGATGATGATATATACTCTGGTGACGATGATGATATGTACTCTTTAAATAATGATAACGATGGTGAATCAATTGTGACTACTACTATAAACGATGACAGTTTTTTTAATGATGACGATGATGGTGGTGGTACATACTCTTCAGATAATTATGGCGATTTCATAAACGATGACGAATTCATTAATGATGATGTTGTACATGTATATTGTTCTAGTGATGATTCTGATTGATGGTATGTTATGGTTGTTATACATTTGATTGTTTAAAATTGTTTATTAGTTTTTTTAAAGTATGTTTAGTATATTTTCTAATTTTGTTAAACAAATGGTTACACATGTTGCGAGGGGGCATGGAGGAGACGGCGGGGAACGACCTCCACATGAGCTCGCAAGCAAGATACCGGCAGATTGTCAATCTTGTAAGTTATATGAAATTCTTAAATATATTGGATATATTTTTAAAGTTTTAAATTTATAAATTTTCAATTCTATGTGTCAATATAACAAACCCGACGTGTCGGCGTGGAAATGGAAGATGCTTAAATATGCAAAAAAAAAAAAAAAAAAAAAAGTTCAATGTTAGTGGTCAAAAACCTTTACCTGTGGAAGTTGATAGCATCGAGGGAACCTATAGATTCATAAATACAAATGAAAAAATGTTGATAAGGTTTATCTCAAACTTTGTGACAAATCATGTACCACTCTATTATAGGATTTGGAGACGTGTTCCTTTCCATTACTATACAGCGATATATCCTGAGATTGAAGTAAGTACAGTACATACTTTTTATATGTGACAAAATTTATACTTTTTAAATATATTTTTTTACTAATTAAATTTGTTTTTTTATTGCAGAAATATTTTGATCTTAATATGTATCAGGGTACATGTGTGTGGGAAGCCATTTGAGCGGCTGTACAGAGTGATTTCCAAAGAGCTTATAAAGAGCAAAAATATCAAGTGAAATTTTTTTTTGATGGGGTTGGTGGATATAAGGATGTGGAAGGTGTAAGACAATGTCCACCAGATGATATGGACGACGAAGCTTGGGATAAGATGATTGATCTTCTTTTTTTGGATGAGGGTAATATGAAGCAGTGTGAAAAAGGTAAAGAAAGTATGTCCAAACTTCCATTTACGAGTTCCCATGAAAGTAGAATATATGCAAATAGACGATGTGAGGAGGCAATTAAATTTATTTGTATTATATAAAAAATTTATTAACACTTATATAAATATATTAACTGTTTTTGGCTTTATGGAGCGAAAAATGACAAGACTCGCAACATATAGAAGGTAGGAGACATGCAATTTAAAGAAAGTCGGGGTTGGTGTACACCACAAGCAGAAGTAGTTTGGGTAACTAATAAACAAAGTTAATAAGTTATTTGATAAATATGTTATTATTACTATAGTTAGTTTAAGGAATATTATTATTATTATTATAGTATATAAATTTAGTTATTTGTTTTAATTAATGTATTTTTATTGTTTTCTTTATTTTAGAAAAACATTCTGTAACATCCGGATTTCCAGGTATATTATTTCATGTGTTTAATGTTGAGGTTTATTGAGTGACTCGACGAGTTGTGAGTCCAAATTGTCGAGTAGAGTCGAGTTGACAGCGTGGGATTAATGAATGGACTCGATGAGTCAGAGAGCTGACTCGCCGAGTTGGTGATGTGTTGTGAAACCCTAATTACCCGGGGTTGGGGCCTATATAAGGGAACTTATGCCCCCATTTCTGCCTCACCAGCTGCTAAACCTTTCTGTGTGAAACCCTAAATGAGTGTAGTGAGCTAAAAGAGTCTCCAAGTTAACCTTGAAGGATTTTAGTGCATCCTAGAGGAGGAAGTGGAGTTTGTTCAGCAAGGAACAAGAAGGAGTTGTTGGGGTACAGACCATTTCATCCAGAGCTTCAAGAGGAAGGTAAAAAGATTGAATTTTTCCCCTTTTATTTGGTTAGATCTCATGAGTTGAGAAGTTAGGGTTTTCATCACATTTTATTTGGGACTTCGAGCATACTAAATTATCAAGAGGTTTAAAACCTCAGATCTGGACCTTGTGAGGTCCCTAGAGCCCAAAAGTCCCAACTTTATTCATCTATTTGAGGATTATGGTGTTTAACACCTTGTGAGAACATGTATTGGTAGATTGGAGCAAAACCACCATGCATGAGCGTAAAGATCTAAGTTGTACGTGACAACTGAGTCTTGAGATGCTAGATCTAATGTGTGGAGTGGTACATTTGCTTAGCATCGTCTGAATGAGGATTAAGTTTGAATGGACTCGACGGGTCGATAAGCCGACTCAACAAGCCGGTGAGGGTTTGTCCCGATGAGCTTGATCATGCGATAACTCGGTGAGTTGGGGGTCAACTCGACGAGTCACATGGGTGCACTCGGTGAGTCGGGTCAAACATGGACTGTTGACTCGATTTTGACTTCTGTTGACTTTAGGGTTGGGTCAATCATGAGTAATGGAGACCATGGAGGGGTAAATGGTCTTTTATCCACTTCAAGAGTTATTGAGAGAAAAAATAGCCTTCGGTTATTAGAGTCGTGAAAATAGTATTAATTAGAGATATTCATCATTTGTGTTAGGCGGAGGCTAGTTCGAGATTCGAGTACGAGGTTATTTGCTTACTTGCTTGCAAGGTGAGTCTTCTCACTATACTTACCATGAGTGGTATCTTTGTATGATTGAGATGTTTTATGTGCTTACATTGTGTATTGTTATATCCTGCATTATTTCTTTGTGATTTATGTTGTGTATTATTCAGAGCTTATAGAGTTACGACCGAAGGGTCCATCAGAGTTGTGGGACCGGAGGGTCCCACTCAGACACATTGACCGGAGGGTCTTACTATGTTATAGCCTCGAGTGGCTAATGAGATGTGTGTGGTATTTTAGGGAACTCACTAAGCTTCGTTCTTACCGTGTTGTGTGTTATGTGTTTCATGTTTTCTCAGGATCACGGGAAGACACTGACTTGATTGTACATACCAGTGAAAGAGTTATGTTTTGAGGATCCTGGATTTTAATCAAACAATTATGGAGTTGCGATTTGTAAATTAAATAACTAGGATTTTTGTGAAATGTGTTATGAGAATTATATGATTTTAAATGAAAATTTTTGTTTGAAAATTTACGGTGTTACACATTCAATGAGAGAATATGTTGATGCAATTAGAGCTCGAGGAGAACAAAAAGTTTAATGAAGAACATTGTCTTGCTCATGCCCTCGGTGAGAGATGTGGGCATATTCGCGGAGCTGGATAGAAACCAAGCATCAACAATAATTTATTTCCAAATGAACATACCAAATGTTTCAAAGCTTCCCCATCTCAATCTTCAGATAATCCCCAAGTTGTTATATTAACCCAACAAATGCAAATAATGCAACAACAAATGCTACAAATGCAACAAATGTATAATAACACTTTCGCATCCATCATTCCTAACTTACAACCACAACCAATGCCACAATTCCAGTTTAATCTCATTATGTTTTCACAAAATAACCCCGAAACAACCAATGACCTCGATGATGATGATGATGATGATGATGATGATGATGATGATGATGATGAGGAGGAGGAGGAGGAGGAGAACTAGAATGATAATGAGAACAATGTTTGTTAAAACTTTTTTTTTGTTATTTTGTTATGTGGTAGAATATGAATTTGAATTTTAAATGTATGTTATGTTTATTAAGTGTTCGATATTATTCTGCAAATATCCTTTTTGGATTTGTTTTAAAAAAATAGATTTGTTATATGTAACAAAAGTTGTGAATATATATATATATATATATATATATATATATATATATATATATATATATATATATATATATATATATATAAAAGGCTATACCGATGACATATCGTTGGTATAGCTTTATAACTGTAAAAATGGTTTTACCAATCCCGACGATAAGTCGTCGGTATTACTAGAACGGAAGTTGGCTGGCACCTACTTTTCCCAACGACAAGTCATCGGTATTGCTATTACTTTTCCCTACGACAAGTCATCCGTATTGGTTTAACTTTTCCAGATGACAAGTCGTCGGGATAGAATCCGAATAAAACTTTTTCTTATTTCATCGAAAATCAATCACGACGACCATTTGACGACGACATGCCGTCTGGATTAGTTATTATGTACCGACGACTCCTGTCCGGACGACATTTTCGACTTTTACCGACAAAGCTATGCCAACAACTTTTTACAGACAAAATGTTGTCTGCATAACTTTATTGACGACATGTCGTCGGTACAATGTCCATAATTATCGTCTGCAAGGGTTCGATCCTTGTAGTGCCTCTCTCATCATCTGCTTTATTAAATCACCTACCCTTAACTCCCTGGTCTATTTCTTTCTCTCATCCATTACCACCAAAAAGAAAAACAGTTGCTTTGGATTTTATAGACAAACACATAGCTTAAAGATGAACCTAAATATTGTATTTTGAAGATGTGTTAGATTGATGTTTTGCACTTGCTCATCATCTTCTTCCTCGTGTTTTCCCTTCCCAACCCCAATATGTCTCTCCTGTGTCTTTTCATTTCTCTAAATCAGGAATTAAAAGCTAGACTTTTTTTGACATGTTTGATTATTTAATATCGTGAACAAAATGGAATCGATATTTAAGTAAAAACTATTTGTTTGAAAGAGATCTGAAATATAAATGGAGGAATAAGTTGTAGTGATGGTGGTTAACTATGGTTTTATGGGTGGGTGAATGATGATCATCGGAGAAGACAAAAAGTACAGCCATAAATCACGTTAAGGTGAATTTGACGCATCAATAGTGGGTGGTTGTAGCAATTCGATAACCCATATCTTCACCGATGTTTCACTTCAGTTCACCGGTAACCACGAGTGGTGTCAATGGATGATGGTTCTATTTGAATGATCGTTTGTAAACACTTTCCTTTTGTTCTCATTTAAATGTATGTGTATGTTGTATATCTTTGTTTTACAGTGATAATTTATGGATTGATTGTAATTAGCATTTAGAAAGGAAAAATAGAGAATGACAAGTGTTAGTTGGATAGAAACTCCCTTTGAAAATGCTTACCAATCCCTTTATAAGTGATCACGGTGCCAATGTTAAAGTTGTAGAGCAACAACGTTAAAAAATAAGAGATTTAATTTGGAAAGCCTATTCATGATCACCGGTCCAAGAAGCTTCCCAACATCAATTTATGAAGCTTCCTAGCTTCATAATGTTATCAAGTTAATGCTTCGTAGTATTATCAAGTCCAGTTTTAGTTTTTGAGATTCATGTATATCTTCCTTTGCCTCACCAATTACACATGGTTTGCTTAAAACTTGTCATTTATAGTGTTATATCCCAAATTGGCTCGACCCTAAAGGGATGTATGGTTTGCGACCATACAAACCCCCAAAAAATTAAGTCATGAATTTTAGCCAAATAGTTTAATTAGTATATAAATATGTATCATTTTATACAATACTATTCAAAAAATTACATATTTTGCCCTACAACTTTTATTAATTTGCATTTGTGATTTGACTCTTGTTAAGTAACTAGCATTTGAGTACATACTATGAGGATGGTGGATAAACACAAAAATTTACAAAACGAAGGGATAAACTGATAATTTATAAAGTTGAAGGTGGATTGGTGAAAATAATATTTAAAAAAAAATGATTGAAAATATTATTTTACAAAATAAAATGATTTTTTGAAAAGTAAAATAATCAAAAACATTTAAAAAAATAAAAAGATGAAAACTATTATTTTATAAAATAGAGGAGTTGAGGGAAAAGTGACAATTATAAAGTAAAAAAATTTGAAACATTATTTTACAATCGGAAAAACTGATATTTTAAAAATAAAACAAACGGAAACATTATTTTACAAAATAAAGAGATTACAAGTTAGGAATTTGAATTAATGTTATCATTTATGCTTTGATATAGTTCTATATTATGCATTGGGAGTGGTGTCATTCTATTCAAGTTGGATTTTATTTATATTTATAATTTAAAGTAAATTACATGAATAGTCCTTGTGGTTTGGGATAATTTATGTGTTTGGTCCTTAATTTATTTTTTTTTTAACTTGGACGATCCTTATAGTTTGGTTTTGTTACGTCTTTGGTTCCTTCCAAACATAAAATGATAATTTTACCCTTATTAATTTTTTTATTTAATTTTATTTTTAATTTTTCATAATTATACTAGACAAAAAGTTATTTGAGTATGAGCGATCTTTCTTAAAACTTTACACACACACACACACACACTCTCTCTCTCTCTCTCTCTCTCTCTCCAATTGTTCTTCATACTCTCATCGAAGGTTACTTCACCAAAATTCATCGTCGTAGTTCATCACCAAAAGAAGTCATGTGAGTTCATCACTAAAACAAGTTTGCTGCCCTTCACCAAAACCTTTCACCGGAGTTCATCGATCTCGCTGGAAACTGTAGATTGTCCAAATCTATCATTTCCTCTCCTTCCTCTTTCTCGCCAGCAACACTTTTATTTTCTAGATGTGCCATGTTTTTTCCAGCTAGCAAACTCTAGCTAACCTAAAGAACCTAGTTTTTCTTTTGCCAACAAACCCTAATGAATATGACATGTCAAGACCAGTGTAGTGCAATTGATGTCAATGACATGATCAATGTATTTGATTTTCTCGACAAAGCATTTCAATTTCTGGATCGATGGTGCAAGTCCAATGGTTCAATTTGGGATTTATGTTTTATGTCTGATTTTAAAGAATTTTGATTAGGATTCATCAAGTCTAAGGGTTTGATTTTGGTGTAAGTCAAACGTTTGTTTTAATTAAATATATGTAGGATGGTTTCCTTGTGCATGAATTGAGGTTCATCATATTTAATTGGGAAAATGACACTTACGCCCTATAAAGTTTCTAGGGTTGACCCTTTTAGTCATTTAAGTTTTTTCGTGGTTTTATGAGGGAACCAAGTTGTGAGCAACCTATTTTTTTAGTCCCCTTAATTTGTTTTAGCCGGTTTAAGGGACATATAGACAAAACTTGGGACCCACCCATCTCTCTCTCTAATCGCATCTCATCTCATATTTGTAAGCTAAACAACTGATTTGGTGAATACCATTGCTGTGAAATTACTTTCTCATTCTCTCAATCTGTAGCTGTTTGCAGAAATCTACTTCTACTGTTGCTTTAATGTGATGGAAACAGCGGCTTCACCCACGACTATGGAGGATTGTTGTGTCAAAGTAGCAGTACACATAAGGCCTCTAATCGGAGATGAAAATCTTCAAGCGTGTAAGGATTGTGTCGCTGTCGTCCCTGGGAAACCTCAGGTTAAGGAAGCCCACTCACTCATCTCCTAATCGTCTCTTCTTTCGTTGATTGCTGATTCCCTACTTTGGTTTAAGTTTTTGGTGGCGTTGATTGGTCTAAGAGATAAATGAAAATGAGTTATGAGAGATCCAGTAGATCTCAAATGTGAAGTAACGCAATTACTATCACTTATACCACTACGATTACGCATCAAGTTTCTCTTTATTTTAACTTATTTGGGGGAAATCTGAAGAGCCATCCAAGATGCATTTTTTTGTCTGTGATAGTATTGTTCGTGATATGAGAACTAACTTAACTTTTAGTTGTGATGGTGCTTTCTGGAAGTGTTTTTTGTCATTAATTGGGAAATTGCATGCGCAATTAAGATTTATTGCAGATTAACAATCTCCGGCATGATGAACTTTCCGGTGAGGAGGCAGACAGCAGGGAGATTGATTAGAGATGATCCTTTGAAAGCGGGGCTGTGCCGACTGAAAAATATCTCGACTGAGCCCAAGGCCTACCGTAGGACTTGGTTTAGAAGATCCAAGAGATTGATTGGAGCTGATCCTTTGAAAGCGGGTCATTTTGGCATACAATATGTCGACCTCCATCCACGGCAACAACAGTGATAATGGGTGGGTGTGGGTTGTGTTGGCAGCCCAAGAGAACACGATGGTGGGTGCTGGAGTCGATTACAATTCAGTGGGAGGGAGGGAAAAGTTGACTTTCACAATGTGTGAAAGAAGTACCGGGTGACTCCTTCATTTTGGCCAAAAGGATGTAATTGACTCGAAAAACAGAACTTCGTTCCCTTATAAGGCCACAAAAATTGTTTAGGGACTAAAAAGATTAACCCTATAAACTTTATAGGGCGTGTGTGTCATTTTCCCTATTTAATTTGAGGGAATGTATTTCTATGTCTCAGGAGGTTCATTCTGATTTAATTTCAAGGAATGTATTTTTAGTTTCCTTGTTCTTTGACTGTATTTCTATCGATTGTATTGATTATATTTTGAATGTATTTGGTTTGATTGTATTTGTTGCTGGAAAGATGTCGGAGTACCGTAATATGAATGGAATTGTCTGAAAGATGTCAGTGTAAAGGAATTGTCGGAATGGAAGAAGAAGGCGAGGGGTAAGTTGGTGGAGTGGTAAAGAGATGGTGGGACGTATTGGATTTAATAATTATATAAGATGTAAGTAAGTTAAAAAATAAATTAATAAGGGTAAAATAATCTTTTTATATCTGGAAGGGACCAAAGATGCAACAAAACCAAATTATAATAACCGTCCGAGTTAAAAAAAAAAAAATTGGAGACCAAATATACAAATTACCACAATCCACAAAGATTATCCGTGTAATTTACTCTATAATTTATGTCTTTTATTAATCTTGCAACACCACGTAGGCTTTCATAAACAACACTGAAAGTGCATGCGTGCATGCCTCTTGCATTGCTTCTTATTAAATTATGTATTATTTAATTCGCTTTATTTTTTTAAAGACATATTAAATGCTAGAATCCAATGGCATTAATCAATCAAATACCATATTTGGAAGATTACCATGACCAACCATATTTAATTTTTAGATTTCTAAAGTGAAAATTATACTGATATTTGTGCAACAATAGAAATATATTACACCAAAGGAAGATCAGATAAACCATAACTTCACGAGGGGTATTTAGACAAACAACAAAGATCAGGGACTTGAAACGGAAATTTACAAACACACGGAGTCACTCTACTTCTCGAAATAATCCTCGGTCCTTCCTTTGAACCCAATTTGCCCAAAAGTTAGGCATATAAAGAGTCCCAAATGCCATGTCACCAACCACAACCTATCCCATCAAAAGAAAACAAATATTAATTAACACAAATCCTATTGTCAAATAATATGTATTTACACATGAAACTTTTCTAAAGAAAAAGAATTATAATGACTTTTAGAATTACATAAACAAAAGCTAAAAGATGACCATTGTGATCCATTTATGAATAAGTGGGTTATTTGAGTTATTATTATTATATAATGGCCGTGAAGTCACTCAAATATATCTTTCAATGACTACAACATCCCAAATCCACAAATATACTATAATTATAATAATAGCCTTTTTAATCAACATTTATAATATTAATTGTACTTTTTGATACGAAAGAATCAAAAGCCTACTTTATCTTAACCATTAAAAACTTGTAATTAGTATTTAACACCAAATGGTTATATAATATAAGTTTTAATTAAACTAACCAAAATTGTGAAGTGAGAGCTGGAGGAGTGGGGAAGTGAGCGAGCTCAGTTCCAATGCTTCCAAAGAAGAGTCCTGTCAAACTGTCACCGTTGATTGCTGGTATGCTTGATGGTGCGAGCCATCCGATCAACCCAAATCCTATCACATTCAAGTCTCTACGTAGCCAGTCTCTTTCAAAGCTAACAATGTTTAATATCATTATATTAACAAAACAAATCAACACAAATATATATGTAATGTTATACAACTTATAAAAATTATATATCATTAATTTTTCAGTTGAAGTTTTATATTGTATATTTGAATTACTTGAAGATTTATTTACCATGTATATTTGCCACCTGAAGCATGTGAAACCCTCAAAGGGTTCCTTGTTGTTGTTGTAGACCTCAAAAAGGCTGAAAACAAACACAAATACAATTATTAATAAATTTGATAAGTATTTGACAAAGGACATTTTATTAAGAAATTATAAGTTTACCAGTTTAATTACCCATAGTTAATAAAATATAACTTGGATTTATTGTTTCTATCAGAAAACATATATACATCATAAGTTGATAATTACTAATATTATAGACCATCAGATCCTCTTATAAGTATGCGTGACATTATAAGTCGTTAAAGTCTTATTTGATTTGAAAGAATTGAATGTAGATCGATATTATTAACAGAAAATGATCAGAGTATGAGTATGCAGTGTATAAATCTTGCAATTTATCGTTATATATGATGAAGAGGTGGTGGACGTTGACCTGAATTTAAGGTGGTTTGCTTGCGGTTGAGTGACGACGGCGATGAGAGGGAGGAGGTGGCCAAGCCGACGACGGTTGAGGTTGCAGCGGCCATCGGTGCTTCTCTCTGATCAGAACGATTGAAGGGATGGATAATGGTGGTGGGTTGTTTAGGAGTTTTGATCATATGGTGTAGTGGAAGGATAGATTCAAGTGGTTCTGGATTGCATGGGTTATTAGATGTTCAATAGCATCTCGCCACGTAGATGTTATGTGGATAATATAGATCTTCAGTCAGATCTACACCTTGCCACGTGGTAGATAAAATGGATTTGTCTCTTAAGTAACTGATGATGTATACTTTTTGAAAATTTTATATATAAAAAAAATTTAGAACTTAAATACAAATTGATTAAGTTAAAAAGAAAAGCATTAGTTTAATATAATAATTTCAAATATGAAAAGGCTGTATTGTCTTTCAATAAAAAATTACATAAAAAATTATTATTTATTATTTTTGTATAGTTTAATATTTTACTTTTATTTTTAGTATACTAATTTTTATTTAACTATTATTTTCTTGTATATTATTTTCAACTTAGATTTAAAGTTTTTAATATTCTAATATTTAACTTGATATAATTTGGAATTTAGAATTTGTGATTAATATATTGTTTTAATTTTATATGATATTATTTAATTATAAAATAATAAATATATAAAATAAATAATAAAAAGTATGAATAAAAGTATAAAACGATGATGTTAAGTGTAATACTCCAAATTAGGTAATACCCCCTTTATATTCTTGAAATATAAATTAGTGCATAATGGTCCCTTAGTACGTTGGGCGTACTCCAAGAGTACGCTTAGCGTACTAAGGATGGATGATCGCGGAGGGTTGGCACGTGTGCTGGGCATACCATGGGGTATGCATGGCGTACGTGACTGATGGTCAAAACCCTAATTTTTGGACTTGACACCTATTTAAGCATCCTTAAATCATTGGGACTAAATCATAACCAGCCTTTATAGCCTTATATCGTCTCTTAACCTCATATTTCCTTGTGAGTGTGGTTCTTGAGCTTACAAGGTGTGTTGGTGGACATTTTACAGAGCATTCAAAAAGGAGAAGGTGGTATTCAAGCTTTGGGTGTCATTGAGCTTCTAGATCCTGCATCTAGAACATCTTGAGGAAAATTTGGAGGTATAAAGTCATAATCTTGTCATCCTTTTCATTATTTTGAGCTTTGTTATGGAGTCCCTTTTTAGCTTTTAGACATTCTTTTGTGAGTTGAGAAACTCCAGAGACTAGAATAGATAGATCTGAGCTCCTTCAACTTGTTCAATGCATAAAGGTGTGTAACACTCTAAATTTTCAAATAAAATTTTCATTTTTTAAACCACGTAAAACTCAATATCACATTTCTCAAAAACCACAAATGCATCGGTTATCAAAAACACAAATAAACAAAATGACTGATAATATCCCAGAATCCTCAAACATAATCTCGAACAGGTGTGTACAATCAAGTCGGCGCCTTTTCGTGATCCTGGGAAGTACCTGAAACACATATTACACAACATAGTAAGCACGAAGCTTAGTGAGTTCCCCAAAATACCACATACACAAATAATAAGCCTCTCATGGCTATAGCTCGGCAGGGACCCTCTGGTCATGCGCCTCGGTGAGGACCTTCCGGTCTCATGGCTCGGTATGGATCCTCCGGACATGTGTCTTAGTGAAGACCCTCCAGTCTCACAGCTCGGGTTGGACCCTCCGGTCCTGTATCTCAGTGAAGACACTCCGGTCTCACAACTCGGTTTGGACCCTTCGGTCCTAACTCAGAAAGGCACAAAATAATATATATCATAAATCACAAAGACAAAATGTTTAATATCACATAACTCAGTATAAGCACATAATACCCTCCAGTCGATAACTCAAATAAGACCCTCCGGTCATACAGTATTACCACTCAGGTAAGTATAGTGAGAAGACTCACCTCGTAAGAAAGCAAGTATATCTAGTACCCCATGAACAGTCTAGACTTTGCCTACATAATATAATCATCTCTAATTAACACTTATAATCACAACTCTAAGAAGTTAGGCTAACCTTTTTCTTCACTCTCGGAAAGGGTGAAAGACTATTTTACCCCTCCATGGTCTTCACAATTCATATCTTGACCAAACCCTAAAAGTCAACGGAAGGCAACACTCGAGTTAATTGTCCATGTTGACCCAACTCGTCGAGTGCATCTATGCGACTCGTCGAGCTCTTTCGTTTTCTATAAAGTATCGGGAAAATACAACTCAACTCGTCGAGTTGTCTCACCAACTTGCCGAGTTGTAAAGCGTACAGACTGTTGGGGAAAACCATAGCTAACTTGTCAAGTTGGCTCATTAACTCGTCGAGTCCCTTCAGTTATTCTTTCATTCAGACGTTTTTAAGCAGAGCTAAGGCCTCATACTCTAGATCTTGCCTTCTAAGGCTGAAGTATCACGTAGAGTTGCAAGCTTTACGTCCATGCATGGCATCTAGGTCTCAAAATGACAAAATATGCTCTATAGAGGGTTTAATGCATGAAAGTTGGCTAATAGCTTGATAAAGCTCGAGTCTTCTGGCCCAAGGGACCTCACACTGTCCAGATCTGAAGTCACAATTCCATGGCAAGCTCAAACAACTTAAGGACCCAAAGAAAAGATGGAAATGACCATAAACTCCTAGTAAAGAGATCTAACCAAACAATGATCAAGGTGATAGCTTTTTACCTCCAAATAGCAGCTAGCACTGATAGAACCCCGAATCTAATTGCTTCTTCTCGTTCCAGGCCTTTTGCTCTTCAGCCCCCTTCCAAAAATGCACTAGAAAATATAATCTTAGCCTTTCTCTCTCTTTCTCACACACACACACACACAAATGAATACAACTCGATTAGGTTTTCTCACAGAGGGTCAAGATGATAAGGGAGGTGGAAATGAAAGCTTAAGTTCCTTTAAATAGGGTACAAACCTTGAAAATTAGGGGTTTCACACTCAACTCCTACATGTCGAGTTGGGGGTCCTCCAAATCGTCGAGTAGACTCTAAAAATCATGTGGCCATTTAACTCTCTACTTGGCAAGTTGGGGCCTCCAACTCGTCGAGTTGCTCTGACAACATGAAAATAAATTAATTAAATATAATACCTGGGATTCGAGATGTTACAAGGTGACATCTTGATGATGGTTTGAACCCCATGCATAAGTTAGAAATCTTAAATGATGTCTTAATGTAATGTATGGACTATTGGAGTAATTCATGGCATGCAAGGGCATAAAGGTTCCAACTTTATGCCCTAGGACATCTTATTAAGTCCATATTTGAAGTTGAACGTTGAGAACTGGAGTACTAAGCACTTAATGGTCGTTTAGTTCATAATCTGTTTGTACGTCATGCGTAACTAGTTGTACGCTGCGCGTACAGCTTCTCAGTCAAATATGCTGTGCGTATTGGAGTGGTACGCAGGGCGTACGCACTCCAGTGGGATTTTGTGCTTTGTATGGGCTTGATGGTGTAATGTGATTTGATAAGTGTTGGGCCTGGTCCCATTAAGAGTTGTGGGATAATATTTTGAGTTGGGCCATAATTGTATTAGTAGGGCCTTATTGGGCTATATGGCCCATTAATAGTTTTATCATGGACCTTAGGCCTATTATCTAAGGAAAGACTTTTGGGCCACTATGGAAGGACTTGGGCTTAGGTGTTTGGACTCTTTAATTAGATTATGTTGTAATCCTAATTTAGGTTTATGATATTTTGGTTCAGTGTGTAAGTTCGGACTGTTAGGTGAGAAGTGTTCGGGTTCAGCTGACTGAGGTGAGTCTTCTCATCATACTAATGGGTCGAAGGCACCAATGTCGGCCCATATTCTTATATGTTTATAGTGGTTGATATGCATTGTATGGTTAATAGTATGGAATGATTCATATGAAGACCATGGGGGAGTCCATGGCCCTGGTTATCAGACTCTGGGGGGAGCCCAGGGCATTCCAGGTAAAGACCATTGGGGAGCCCATGGCACTTGGTTATTAGACCATGGGGGAGCCCATGACATTCCAAGTAAAGACCATGGATGGAGTCCATGGCAATTTATGTTTGCATATCTACTGTATGTTTTCTGTGAATTTGTGTATTGGGTATTTTGGAAAAGCTCACTAAGCACTAGCTTACAGTTTTGTTGGTTATATTCAGGTACTTTGGGGTGTAAGGGTAAGGGCCCGAAATGATGGCACGACATGCACTTTTTAGCAATTTGTTATGGGCACTTTGATCTTTTGAATAATTATATTGATGTAATGGATTTTTGTGAAACACATTATGGTTGGAACTTACATTTAAGGAACATGATTTTTATTTTAAATGAAAATTTTTATTTGAAAATTGGGCTATTGCAAATTGGTATTAAAGCCTTGGTTTGAGGAATTCGGGCACACTCTCGAGTGTGTCAGAACTCAAACTGACGAAATGGTAAAATTATTTTTCAAACATCAAAAGTCAGAAACTTCTTGAAACTGATTTCTTTGTAAGAAAAAGGGAGAGTGCAATGCGCATAATCGGCCGAGCTCAAGTACATGTTTCCCTAATATGTAAGCTATGCTATAGTTGTATTTAGAAATTGATAATTGGATGGATTTTTCTATGTGTATGCTTTCAAAGTTGTATACGTTTAGGATTGCATTGACAATATATACATGGAGTGATACATATGAAGAAGCAGTCAAGAAATTATAGAAGAAGTTGTGTGAAGCACCGATTCTTTTTAACTTGAAGGATTTGTAAAGTTTGCAGTCTATAGTGATGCATATGGAGTTAGGTTAGGTTGTGTTCTGACCCAGAGAGACAAGGTGATAGAATATGCATCTCAAAAATTGAAAGAGAACGAGAAGAACTACCCCACTCATGATCTAGAGTTGGCAACAGTAGTATTCGCATCAAAGATATGGAGGCATTATCTTTATGACACAAAGTTCAAACTCTTCACTAATCATAAAAGTCTCCAGTATCTCTTTGATCAAATGGAATTGAATATGAGACCATGACATTGGATAGAGTTAATTAAGGATTACGACTGCGAGATACTTTACCACCCTGGTAAAGTAAATGTTGTAGTTGATGCTCTAAGTCAAAAAGTAAACTGGAAAGAAAAAGGCCAAGAACATTAATAATAGAAGTTGTCTCGATAATTGTGGAAAGCATTAAGAAAGATCAGGAAGAAGCTTTGGAGAAAAATGACCAAAAGGAAAAATGTTTAGGCAAAACATTGGAAATCGGTACAAAAAAATCAAAGATTGAAGGTATTCCAAGATAGAATTTGGGTACCTAAGATAGGAGGAATAAGAGACCTTCTGATGGAAGAAGCTCACAGGACCATGTACTCGATTCATCCCGGCAGCACTAAGATGTATAGGAATATGAAACCTTACCACTGGTGGCCGACAATGAAGCTCGATGTTGCAGAGTATGTGGCAGATTGTGTAACATGTGCGAGAGTTAAAGCACAACATCAGAAACCGTATGGGAGTTTAAAACCTTTACCTATACCCATGTGTAAATGGGAAGACATCACCATGGATTTTGTGACTAAACTTCCTGAGACGAAGAACGGACACGACATGATTTGGGTAGTTATGGATTGGTTCACAAAGAGTGCACACTTCATAGTGGCCAATGAGAGATGGTCTATAGATAAGATTGTATATGCTTACGTGAAGGAGATAGTAAGAATTAATGGTGTTCCATTAACAATTATATCGGATCGTGACAGTTGATTGACAATAAGATTTTGGAAAAGTCTACAAGAGGAAATGGGTACAAAGTTGTGTTTAAGTACAGCCTATCATCTGCAGACTGATGGTTAGAGTGAAAGAACAATTCAAATAATGGAATATATGTTAAGAGCATGTATCCTAGAATTTTCCTACCACAATAGTTATCATTCGAGCATTAAGATGGCACCTTATCAAGTTTTCTGCAGTCAGAGGTGTTGTACATCGTCTTGTTGGCTTGAGGATGGGGAAAAGCAGTTTATGGGCCCTGAAATAGTCCATCAGACTTCTAAATAACTAAAAGTGATCAGAGAATGGATGTTAGCAGCTCAAGATTGCCAAAAGAGCTATGGTGACAAAAAGCAACGCCCAATGACATTTGAAGTTAAAGATTCAGTATTTCTCAAAGTCTCACCATGGAAGGGACTTTATGTTGGATTAGTGTCTAAGTCCATAACTATTTTGGTATGTACTTGACCCGATGGTGCATGGTCCTTTTGGGTTGCCGTCACCAAAGCAACTTGATAGGATGAATTATGGAGAGAAAGGATTAAATATGATTTATTAATATATTATGAGAATAATATATTAAAGGAGAAATCATATTGTTTAAATTAATATTAGTCAACAATTAATTGGTAATTAGTTTTGTGACTAAAAGAGATTAATTAAACTTAAGGGACTGGAATTGTAATTATAAGATAATTGCAATTTGGGCTATGGATTGCCTTATATTAAGGAGTGGACGAATTTTATGGGAAAGTCCATGAGGAAATCGTCCAAGGCCTTAAGGAAAGGAATCTATGGGTTGCTTAGGGCTTAAGCATCCAATTTAGGGTTTCCTTGTTGGATAACCCTAATAGCCTAACTATATATACATCCCTTATGACCCAAAAACGAAAAAAAAGCATCCTTCTAGGGTTTCACACGTTTTAGGGCAGCCTCCATCCTCTCTCCTCTTCATTCTCTTGCTCTTGGTGTTTGTGAACCATTAGAGGAGTGACATTTGTGACTCTAAGCTTTCTAAAGTCATTACAAGAAGGATTTGAAATTGTTATTGCTACATAACAATCAAGGTAATGTCTTAAACCCATTCTTATGTTAATATGATTACTTGTATGCTAGAATTAGGGTTTATAGTCTTTGATAACTTGCATGTACAATAGAGAAACCTAGATCCAAGCATTAGGGTTTGTATGAGCACATAGGATGTTCTTATGACCAAAACCCATTAGTAGTATCAGAGCCTTGATTGGTTTCCATTGTATTGATGCTTTGTTTGTTTGTTCAAGCTTAAAAATGGAAATTTTGGGTTTATGGGGGCTGAACTCGCCGAGTCTATAGATGAACTCGCCGAGTCTATGCTGACTCGACGACTCCATGCCTGACTCGACGAGTCAGTCGGTTAGAAAGAGGGAAAAACGGGATTTCTTGTTGTTTTTGCTTGAGGATACTTGCCTTATCATGTTAGATCAATATAAATCCGTTTTTTTATATATATATGAGTATATTCTTGATCTAATTGAAGATATTTATCAATTAATAAAATATTTGTTTTCTTATGTGATAATTGATTAATTATTTTGATTAAATTGGTAAATTGTTTTGCAAGAAATCACTAAATAAATCAAATATGGATAATTATGTAATTGAATGTTAATTTAGATTATTTTTTATTTGATCCTTGTTGTTATGAAAAGTTTCATATTTTCCCCTTTAGGTTTTATAGTTTAAATTTGAACCCAAAAGTTTTGTTGTTTTGAAATTTAAATAGTTAAAACCCTAATGTTTTGAAAAAGGTTTCAAAACTTGCCCTCAAGTTTTGGAATTTAAATTTTGATTAATAGTTTAATTTTGATGTATATTTAAATTCTAAACCCTAATGTTTTGAAATGTTTCAAAACTTGCCCTCAAGTTTTGGAATTTAAAAGTTGATTAAAAGTTTAATTAGGAATGTTAAACTCTAAGACCCTAGTATTGTTTTGAAAAAGTTCAAATCACACTCTTATGGTTTTATTAATTAATTAAGGAGTATAATTAAAAGAGGTTTAATAAATCCATAATAGTTTTGGTTTACAATTTAATTGAATTAAAGGTATAATTATTAAATTTGACCACCTAGTATTTTCAAAGTGTAAAATACACCCTATACTATATATAACATTAAAAGTCTAACATTATATATATATATATATATATATATATATATATATGTATGTATGAGTAAAAGTCAGTCTTACCGTTAGTAGGCTTCATTCACGAAGCTGGTCTATAAGGGGTGTTTTAGGAAATTGCTTATAATATGGCGATTGAATGGGTATCCACTTTTACCCACCGCACTCTTGACTAGTGGAGGGTCATTAGCCGAATGGGTAGGATAGGACGAAACCTTCCATTATAAGTATAATGAAATACAAAAGTAACTAAATGTTTTTACAAATTTCCAATCTTAGTTACTTAGGCAAAGTGAATTGATGAAATTCCATGAAATTACACATTGTACCCTTGCGAAGACGTTAGTGGAGCGTGTGTGGTTTACCGGCACACTAAATGGTTCTAAGCAAAGGTAGCAAAGGGTGACTCAATGTTTGTCATAGTTCGGTGGAGCGTGTGTGGTTTACCGGCACATCGAATAGGTGATTGTAACATGTGAGGGCACCATGTAAATTTGCATGGTTATTCACACCTGCTTTGTGATCCTCGGCATCCCAGTCACAAACAAGAGGGGCATATCGAGATTAAAACATGTCATTGAAATGTTCAATGAATCTCAAAAGGATCTAGGAGTTTTCATAGATTCAAAACTTAATTTCTTTTTCGTTTTTCATGGTGGAAATTAGTGAATCGTCATTCACTTACCTTCAAATGTTCTGCAATTTGGGTTACGGCATCCCTCTCCCGAGTTGTAGAATATTGTGTTGGGTCCTAGCCTTAGTATCTCATTTGGGTGATTTATTAAGGACTCAATCTATCAACTAACTTGAATTTGTTTTCTCCTATTTTGTAGATGTCAAAGTTCGACAACTATGGTCTTCCCAAATCCCATGGAACAAACTTTCCACATGAAGATGATATTCCACGATTCGATCGAGGAACAAGAAACCATGCTTCACTTCCTCCTCCTCCTCCTGTTATTCTCCCTAACCCACAAGATCGAAGAATTGAAAGGTTCAATGTCACTAAAGCCCTGTTGGAAATGAAACATGAAGATGGTAAACCCGTGTGTGCTCACGTTCTAGGAATGAAATCACACATTGATAGGTTGAGAATGTTGGGTGTGTCATTCCCGAATATGTTGGCTATGAACTGGGTTCTGCAGTCACTTCCTAAATCATATAATGAGTTCAAAAGAAAGTATTATATGATGGATCATGACGAAAGACTCATTGACCTAACTTACATGCTCATTGCTGCTGAATCAAAAATGATTTGGCAAAGCAATGGAGCATATTTGTTGGGAAAATCAATCAACCATGCTTCCGAGGATGTTCTAGGAGAATCGACCTGTGTTTGCTGCCAAGAGAAAGGGCGTTGGACACAAGTCTACCCTAAGAGCCTGAAGAGTCCAGAAGATGGGAGAGTCAAAGAGTATGATTGTGCTTCAGGTAAAATCCATTATCTAACTCGATTAAGTTCCTATTCGTTGATTCTTAATACATAATGTGATAAGATTGCATTTGAATGTTTTGCAAGATCGATGAAAGGAGAAGAAGCTTAATGAAATAGCAAGATGAGTCTAATCACGAAGAAATGGATCTTGATCGCATGGATGTGAAGATTAGATTTTGAGCTTAGATAGAGATGTTAGAAATATTTATTACATAGTTTTTCACTTGATTTTGCATTGTAAGGACAAATGTTTTTCGCTGCTTTTATAAATAAAATAAATTTAGTTTGACTTATTTATTTATTTGTTTATTTCCTTGTAATGAAATCGTTATGAAAATTGGTGTTTGCATATTTCTACAACAAATGGATATGATTCTTATTTATGGTGTTTATGGAAAAGTCGAGAATTTACCAAATAGGGAGAGTTTCTCATCGCCCAAGTTTCAATTGGACAAAAATTTGGAATCATGCAACTTGGTTGCACGAAGAATGAGAATTTTCATATTTGGAAATTAGACTAATTCATTGACAAAGTGTTAAGTGAGGGACTAGGAGATCGAGTAAACAAAGTTGTGTGTTGGTCAAAGTCCACCATAAGAGTAACAAGATATTCGTCATATAAATATGATTATACTCATAAGATTAAGTGTAATTCTGAATTGATTGAAAAAGTTTAAATCAATAGCAAAACGAATAAGAAGAGTCAAGTAGGCAGAAAGATAAAAGTTTCTCCATTCTAAGAAGAAGGGAGAGTACCTTTTATGCTTTATGATAGGTCTTAATGATTAAGAACATATCTCAATTGATCCTCTAAGTGAGTCTTAGTACAATTATATGTCTAAGAAGAGGAATCAAGAATTGAAGAAATGGTTAAATCAAAAGGTCAATCATACTTCGTTCCAATAACAAGTCTTAAAGTTAAGATTGTGGCAATAAGTGACAAGTATTAAGAAAGTTTTTTTTAACATTCATCAAATGTGGAAAGTTGTGATGTGTTGGATAAGACAAATACCAACTAGGACCATTTTATGAAGTGTTATGTTTTGATAAAAACTACACTAACTCTTGAATATTTGGTTGTCAAGAAATGTTTATTGACAAGAGAATCTTATATGTCAAGGAGTCAGTGGGAGTCTTAATGGTCTTGAAAGGTTTCAAGAACAAATCAAATAAACCTTATCGATCATCACTAGCACACGAGTTGAGGTTTACAACCTATCGTGTTGACACTATTTTGTTTTCTATGCCATTCCAATTGAGTTAATTGTGCATATGAGTCCTATGAGTTCTCGTTTGAATGCATAAAAGGCAAGGACCTTGATCAATGGAAAGTATTTTGATAGGAAAAGGTGAACTGCTTAACTACTTGGAAGACATGGTGGGCATCTGTGCTACCATAAGGCAAGAAATCAAGATTAAGAAAGTTCAGTCCATATGAGTTTGAATTTGTCGTAAACTTTGGTTTTAACAAATTCACATGGATAGGAACACATACACCGTTTAAATCTAAGTGTCATAAGATTTCCTCCTTCATGAAAATGATTGTGAGGAAATGCTTTCACTAAGAAAGATTTTAAAAAGATACTGATTGTAAAATTGCATTCTCAAATTTGATTATGGTTACGGTATCCCTTTCCATGATTTGAGTTGTGAGGTTTGGCAATTAGTCTTAATTGTTTAAACACACATATGAACTATCTAAGGAAAAGGTGTATAAGTTCAAGAAGCTTTGATAAAAGATTATCAAAGTACTAAGTATTAGAAACATGGACTTAAGAAATTCAATAGGTATTGTTTTTCTGAAAGTTAAGATGTTTATGAATACATGTCGAAGCTAGTGGGAGCATAAGTGTTATGTTTTATAATAATCATCATGATAGTGGGAGCATAAATGCTATGATTGTATGATTATTAAGGAAAGTATTGCAAGTTGGCAATATTAATTCTAGAAAACAAGAGTTATTCTTTGCAAAGTTGTAAGGATGGAATAGTTGTTTTGCTATAATTAAGGGAGGGAATATTATGCTTCATTTAAAATCTAAAGGCTTAGGTTGTGGAATATTAATAAATTTAGTCAAAAGTACATAGTGTGTTCTTAAAATTTTGATTATGATTACGGCATTCCTCTTCACAATTCGAATTTTGAGAACATAGCAAATAAAACATTATGGCAAAAAATTGATAAAGTATCAAATCTTTATGTAAGACATTTTGCATCGTGTCCCATACGCTTCGGGTACATGATCGATTGAAAATGCTATAATATTTGACCATTCTAAAATTTTCCAAATGTTTAGCGCATTTAGAGGGAAAAAGGACTAGAAACGGTTTTTGACCAAAATAATTAAACAACTATCAAAGGACAATCCAAAGTTCGCCTAGGATTGGTTGCTTGTGAGTAATTGGAAGTATAGTATTGGATAGACCATATCGACATTATTATATACATAAGATTCTATTGAGAATGAGTTGTCATATGTTAAGTATGGAAAGTTTTCCATATTGGGAATTGAATATTGAAAATCTATGTCTAGATTAGAATTTTTTTTTTTTTGCAAAAGGATGTTCGAAGGAATGTACTTTGAGTGAGAGATATCATATCTAAGGAGTTGTATTGTAACAATCTACGATAGAAGACTTTGTAATATCATTGGCAATAGTCTTTGTGACTTTGGTGCAGTGACATTACGAAAGGATCATTGCATAAAATGTTAGAATCTAGCATATTCTATAAGTAGCAAGAATTTGATATTCTTTCACTTATGAAAAGAGCATTTGGAGTTGTAAAATGAGAATGATTGGAAATGTGTTCAATTTGATCTATTTCACAAATTAAGAACCATAGGTAAACATTGTGTGCATGCGAAAGAGCATGGGACAAGTGTAATAATTCAAGTAAGAAGTTGATTACCCGAAACGACAAATAATGAGTAATCGATATGGTGATAAATAAAAGGTGTTTTATTTATGCTCAAAGGGTTGAGGCCATATGGGATTAGTATTATTCTTGTGTCTCACTTTTCATGTTTTGACTTCCTGAATAATTTAATTGATTAAGAACAGTCAAATTATTCGAACGGGCCACAGTCGTTCATATGTTGGAAGTAGGTGTGAATGAAGACTGTCGTGAATTGGTGTGCGGATTGTCTAAAAGAGTATTAGACATAAGCAAATGTTTGCTGCAACGTTCATGAGTGCTTATGAATATGAATTTGAGCATTGGATCAAACCCACGCTCACTTGGATCACTCCATGGATTGTATCACAATTGATTGGCGAGACGATAACATCTTATATTCTTGAAACCGAGATGTGTTAGTTGTATCTTGCTAATCGGTTGCACATTGATAATATGTAAACGCACCAGTAACTTGGTGTCATAAAACATATTGTTGTGTGTGATTCGGTGAGTAAGTACAAGCGAGCATTGAATCAAAGTTTATCCGTTCCTTTTATCCCAATTAGGATAAAAGCAATATCTTTGGTCCCCTCAATGGTTTAGTGATGACAAACATAAATGCTCGGCTTGGCTAGGGCTAATTTGATTTGTTCAATTAGTTAGTCGTCTTAAATCGGAAGTCGAGAAATAGTACATAAAGAATGATTTGAAATCATATCTCATACGATATCTAGAATGGAGGAATATATGATCCCTTATCTAAAGGACACACATATCTAATAGGATCAGAGTTGATAGCGACTTTGGAAAGCTACAATTGCAGATCAGGATCTGAAGTCATATGCATAATAGTTATTAGACTTATCCAAGTGGGAGACTGTTGGATTAGTGTCTAAGTCCATAACTATTTTGGTATGTACTTGACCCGATGGTGCATGGTCCTTTTGGGTTGCCTTCACCAAAGCAACTTGATAGGATGAATTATGGAGAGAAAGGATTAAATATGATTTATTAATATATTATGAGAATAATATACTAAAGGAGAAATCATATTGTTTAAATTAATATTAGTCAAGAATTAATTGGTAATTAGTTTTGTGACTAAAAGAGATTAATTAAACTTAAGGGACTGGAATTGTAATTATAAGATAATTGCAATTTGGGCTATGGATTGCCTTATATTAAGGAGTGGACGAATTCTATGGGAAAGCCCATGAGGAAATCGTCCAAGGCCTTAAGGAAAGGAATCTATGGGTTGCTTAGGGCTTAAGCATCCAATTTAGGGTTTCCAAGTTGGATAACCCTAATAGCTTAACTATATATACATCCCTTATGACCCAAAAACGAAAAAAAAGCATCCTTCTAGGGTTTCACATGTTTTAGGGCAGCCTCCATACTCTCTCCTCTTCATCCTCTTGCTCTTGGTGTTTGTGAACCATTAGAGGAGTGACATTTATGAGTCTAAGCTTTCTAAAGTCATTACAAGAAGGATTTGAGATTGTTATGTTGGGTTTTGAGCATTCTAACACTTCCTAAGTGTACATGCAACCCTAATAAACCTTGGATCTATGTTTGTCTAAGATACATGCAAATAATTAATTTTCCAAGGTTTATATCCTAGCTAGCATGGCATGGGGAACATGAATCAAATAAAGCTAGAAGAAATACTTACCTTGAAGTTGTAGTTGTTTGCTTGGAGTTTTTTAGCCTAGCACCAATAGTGTGGATGCCTCTAGTGGAAATCACAAATCACCACAAACTTGGAACTTTGAGAGAATAGTCACTACTATCTTGAAATTTTCCCTCACCTCAACAAGTGTCAACTAGTGTCATTTCAAGAACCAAAGCCTCCTTTATATAGTGTGGAGGATTAGCGTTACATCCCTAAAACCCATGTCTCTTCATTTCCATGAGATCCATGGCTTAAAGCTCCATGGAGTATCCATGGACTTTTCCATGCAAGCCTAGCTTTTCCAAATAAGCTTTAGCCCACACTATATAAATATAGAAGCCCATATTTAATTAGTAATATCTTTGATCTCTAAACTAATCCTAGATTAATTATAGATCACTACTAATTAAATAATATGATCTTATATTAATATATTAGAATTTATAATATATTAATAAATCATAACTTGTACTATTCTCAAATATTATCCATAAATTGTTTGGGTGAAGTGCAACCCAAATGGACCATGTCGGGTCGGTTCAAGTACATACCAAATATAGTTATGAACTTAGACACTATATCCAACAGTCTCCCACTTGGATAAGTCTAATAACTATAGTTGCAAGTATGACTTCAGGAACCGATCAGCAATCGTAGCTCTTTAAACTCTGTTGAACTAGAACGCGCCATTTAAGATAAGTGATCATATAATCCTTTGTTCTAGATATCAGCCGGACAAATACATGGAACATGGTCTTGCTTCTTGTCTAGCATTTGTTTCCCGATTTCCGATTTGTTTGACATAGAACTTAACTGAACACATCAATTTAGTTCTGACTGGGCCCGGTACATAGATCAAAACAAAATCATCGAGGGGCCCAGATATCAGCTTCTAATCCAAGAAGGAACAAATAAACTTCAACTCATATGTTTGTTCTACCACTCATTGAATTACACACAAAAGCAAGTTTTATAACATCGAGTTACCAATGCGTTTTTGTACAATCAATTCATAACCAACTTGTAAGTAACAAATCATATCTCTAGGTTTGAAGACTTATATGATATTACCGTCTCACGATCACTCGAGATAGAATTCCATGAAGTGATTCCAGTGAGCGTGGGTTGAGTCCAATGCTCAGAACTTATGAGCACTCATGATTGTTGTAGCCATATATCAAACATAATTATTCTGGAAGTCAAAACATGCAAAAAGAAATAAAGTAAACGATCGACAAGAGATAGCAACACTTTACTCATAAATAAAACACCTTTTATTCATCATCAAATGTCAATTACACTTTACAAATTTCATAATTTATCTAACTGCTAAAACTTATATCATCCTTTAGCCCTATGCTTCGAGCATGCTGGAGATGCTTAACCCTACTCAGTCCCTTCGTGAGGGGATCTGCTGGGTTCTCATCCGATGATACCCTCTTCGCCACGAGGATTCCTTCTTCTATTCGATGTCTGATGAAGTGATATTTTCTGTCAATGTGTCTGGATCTCCCATGATCTCTTGGTTCCTTGGCTAAGGCAACCGCACTATTGCTGTCACAGAAAATCTCCATCGGCTCTTTTATAGCTGGTACAACTCCAAGGTCTCCGATGAAATTCTTTAGCCATATAGCCTCCTTTGCTGCCTCGCTTGCTGCTATATACTCTGATTCACAAGTGGAATCAGCCACTGTCTCCTGCTTGGAACTCTTCCAAGTGATTGCTCCTCTGTTTAAGGTAAAGACCTAGCCTGACTGAGAGCGGAAATTATCCCTATCAGTCTGGAAGCTAGCATCACTATACCCTACAACTCTCAAGTCATCACTCCCACCGAAGGTAAGGACCCAGTCCTTAGTCCTTCGCAGGTACTTGAGGATATTCTTTACCGCAGTCCAGTGTTCCTTGCCAGGGTTCCCCTGATACCTGCTAACCATGCTCAAAGCAAAGGCTACATCAGGTCGAGTACACGTCATAGCATACATGATCGATCCTACAGCTAAAGCATAAGGTAGTCGACTCATTTCTGCTATCTCAGCCTCAGTACTAGGGCTTTGTGTCTTACTCAATCTGGCATTACTCTGAATGGGTAACTCACCTTTCTTGGAGTTATGCATGTTGAATCTTTTCAACACTTTGTCCACATAGGTGCTTTGACTAAGTCCAATTAGTCTTTTACTCCGGTCTCTCAAGATCCTTATCCCTAGAATATAGGCAGCTTCACCAAGGTCCTTCATAGCGAAACACTTCCCAAGCTAGGACTTTACTTCCTGCAGAGTTGGGATGTCATTTCCTATGAGTAGTATGTTGTCCACATACAATACCAAGAAGCTGACTATACTCCCACTAGCCTTGACATAAACACAAGGTTCATCTTCACTCCTAGAAAAGCCAAATTCCCTGACCTTTTCATCAAAGCAAAGATTCCATCTGCGAGGTGCTTACTTCAATCCATAAATGTATTTCTCAAGCTTACACACTCTATTAGGGTACTCATTGCTGAAAAAACCCTCTGGCTGACTCATGTAAACATCTTCAGCTAACTTTCCATTAAGGAAAGCGGTTTTGACATCCATTTGCCATATTTCTTAGTCATGAAATGCAGCTATGGCTAACAGAACCCGAATAGACTTAATCTTGGCTACTGGAGAAAAGGTCTCATCATAGTCCACTCCAGGAATTTGAGAGAAGCCCTTTGCAACCAATCTATCCTTATAAGTGTGTACTTTACCATCCATGTCGGTCTTCTTCTTTAAGATCCATTTGCACCCTACAGTCTTACGACCGGGTACATTCTCAACCAAGTTCCAAACTTGATTGTCATACATGGATTGTATCTCGCTATCCATAGCCTCTTTCCATTTAGCAGCCTCAGGGCCTGCCATGGCTTCCGTGTAGCTGTTAGGTTCATTGTGACATCCCCAAAATCTCGGCCAGAAAAGACCGATTTTCATTTATGCTTTTAAAATAAATTCAGAGTAAATCCTTTTGATTAGAAAGAGTTGCGGAATTTGTTCCCAAAACAAAACATGATAAAATAATATTTATCAAAGCATTTCATCAAGAGATGCATTTTCATTATATAATTAAAACTCGGGGTGTCATGTTCCGATACAGACCATTAAGCATAAACAATAACATTACAAGTCATTCAACAAATATATACATATACAGACTTGTAAACAAAACAACTTGATGGTTCGTCCATCTTACGCCCTTGTGCCACTTCCTGTAATACAAATAAAACTGAGTGGGTCAGGCTTGGGAGCCTGGTGAGCATATAGGGTATTCAACCCACAATAAATAAATTATATTTAAATTCACGAACCTTCACTATCCCGATTACCCATTCCTGTTATCCTCACTTTACGTCCCTAAAACAACATCTATCTCAAGGGACCTAATCTAGGATTTTCATCGGGACGGACATTACTGCTAAGGGGTTTCCTCAACAATAGATATCCTAAACGCAACCATGAGGGGGATAGAGTACACCGGTGAACACATCGTTCACAACACCTACAGGTTATGAACCTGCTAGCGTTCCATGAGACTGTCTAGAAGGAGTCTGTGGTCATTATCCATACTCCGCTGAATAACTAGGTCAACAACAACAACAACATCGAGGCCTCTCATCTGTTTATTACACACCAACTATCTACCCGTGTTCTACCCAACATATTAGTAGATAAAAATATATATTTTTATACATAGTTTAAAACCTGTATATATCATTTTCATTCAATATATATTCCACACAACAGATGAGGCATACCCACATAACACGTATTTCATAGAAAACAAATCAGATCTATGTGATTAAAGAGAGTGAATATACATTCACTTACATAACAACAAAACTATACACATAACACATATTTCGTATAAAATACTTCATAATTATGCGTTAGAAGAAAGTAACTACACACTCACTTGATCAGAACATGATCGGACAGCACTACGACTTGCAGAAGTAGTAATCCTTAGCAGATCTGGAAGATCTCTACAAAAGTCGAATTTCTCGCGGGCAGAGCTTCGGCTCGGAAACCGCACTTCTCGAGATCTCGGGACTTGCTTCGGGACTCGGGGATATTACCGGGGCTTCGGGGTACTTCTGGCATGCAAATCGAGGTAAAACGGGAGAGAGAAGAGAGAAAATAGCAACCCTAAACGGCTGTCCCTTCAAATCTATTTATAGGGCAATTTTGGCCCTTGCCACGTCGTGGCAACCTTTTTCCACGTCGTGGGCTTGGTCGTCACTGCATGCGTCATCCCAAGTTGCATCTGGGGGCCTCCCGGAGGTGTCAGGACATGTGCCACGTCGTGGCACTGCTTGCCACGTCGTGGTCTCTGACAGTTTTGGGGTTTCGCGCCCCGAACTTCAGAAATTCATAACTTTCGCATACGAACTCCGTTTTCGACGTTCTTTATATCTCCGTGAAGGTGAGATCATGATCTACAACTCTCGTTTAGACTCCATTGGCTAATTTTGACTTTATTTTTAATATATTATAAGTATATTACTTATATATTATTTTTAGTAAGCCGGGACAGGAAAACTCTGTTCGAAATTCATAACTCCTTCATTTGAACTCCGATTCCGTCCGTCTTTCCGTCGTTGCACTACTATCGATGAGATCTTCAATTCTCATTTAGATCACTAAGGATAGATATCTATCTACCTTAAATTCACTATTTACATCGCACTGGGTCGTGCCGGTTCTGTCGCGAAACTTCGACAGGTCATAACTTCTTCGTTATAACTCGGATTTCGGCATTCTTTATATCTTCGGAAACCTTGTTTCAACTACTACAACAGTATCTAAAGATATCGAGTTTATTTTACACTTAAATTTTGACGCTTATTTTTATTCTTAATTAATCAAACCACATAATTAAGCAATTAAGCACAAAACACATAATACTCAAATAATACACTTCTATTATTTCAAAATGGGTTACAAAGGTTAACCTAGACCATTACATTGCTAAAAATGGCAAGCCCAGAAACACAGGCGTTACATTCATCCAAACCTACTAGTGTCTCATCACTAATAAGTGTCTCACCTTCCGCAGTAATATGGAAACCATAATAATGCTCAGGTGCATTCCTAACTCTCGTGGAACGTCTTAGAGGTACATAATCGTCAATTGGCTCAACAGGAGTTTCCTCCTCAAGTTGAGGGCTAGGATTTGAAGTTCCTTCACCATTTGACTCTTGAAGTTCTTCAAGGTCAATTTGCCTCCCACTGTCTCCTTGGCTTATAAATTCTCTCTCACGAAAGACTCCTCTTCTTGCTACAAAGACCACATTATCACTAGGTCTGTAAAAAAGGTAACCAAAGGATCTTTGTGGGTAGCCGATGAAAATACACCTCTCGCTTCGGGGTTCTAGCTTATCATGAGACTCGCGCCTCACAAAAGCTTCACAACCCCAAATCTTGATGTGGTCTAGTTTGGGTACTTTACCAGTCCACATCTCGTGAGGAGTTTTGGCAACTTTCTTTGTAAGGACTAGATTAAGGATATGGGCGGCAGTCTCTAAGGCATACCCCCAAAATGAGATTGGTAGCGAATCTCGACTCATCATGGAACGAACCATATCCAACAAGGTTCGATTACGCCTCTTAGCTACACCATTCAACTGTGGTGTCCTGGGTGGTGTCAATTGTGAGACTATCCCACATTCCCTTAGATAGTCAAGGAACTCTGAACTAAGATACTCACCACCACGATCGGATCGAAGCATCTTAATGGTCCTGCCCAATTGATTCTCGACTTCCTGTTTAAATTCCTTAAACCTTTCGAAAGTCTCTGACTTATGCTTGATTAAGTAGACATATCCATATCTACTGTAATCATCGGTAAAAGTCAAATAATAACGATTAGCATCCCTTGTGGCATGTTTGAATGGTCCACACACATCCGTGTGTACAAGGTCCAACAAACCTTCACCCCTCTCACACGAGCCTGTGAAGGGTGACTTTGTTATTTTTCCAAGTAAGCATGATTCGCAACTATCATCTGACTTTAAGTCAAATGACTCCAAGACTCCATCCTTTTGGAGTTGGCCTATGCGCTTCTTACTTATATGTCCAAGTCGACAATCCAATAATGATGCTTTATCCAAGTTATTATTATTAATAGAATCAATACACATCACATTATTTCCTAAGTTATCAACCACATATATTGTTTCATACACACCATCACAAGGTAATGCATTAAAATAAAGAACATTATTAAAGAAAGCATCAATAGAACCAACTTCATTATTAAATGAAAAGGTAAAACCTTGTTTATACAATGCATGAAAGGAAATAATATTTCTTTCCATTTCTGGCGAATAACAACATTTATTCAAATCTAAACTAAACCCACTACTTAGCGACAAAGTATAAACTCCAATCTTGGTGACAGGTGTAACTTTCCTATTCCCCATGATTAAGTTTATTCTTCCTTCCTCCACATTCTCACTTCTTCTTAGTCCCTGCAAGTGACAACAAATATGAATACCAAAACCGGTATCAAGGACCCAAGATTTAGAATGGGGTGAGTTATTAGAAATGATAGTGTAAATACCTGCATGGTTGGGTTTAACTTTCCCATCCTTTAAATCTTGCTGGTACTTTGGGTAGTTTCGCTTCCAATGTGCCTTTTCATGGCAATAGAAGCATTCAGCCTCTTTTGGGTCAGAAGAAGGAGTGATGAAACCTTTCTTGGTTCCACTTGAAGAAGAGCCATCAAGGGTCCTAACCTTGGTACCCTTCGAAGAACTCTTTCTCTTCTTCCCTCATCCTTTCCCGATTGCCAAGACAGGGGCGGAGTTTGTAGAAGTAGCAGCAGTAACAACCGCCTTACCCTTAAGACCTGTTTCTGCGGTCTTAAGAAGTCCTTGAAGTTTGCTGAGTGTGACCTCTTCCTTATTCATGTGATATGTCATGCGGAATTGATCATAGCACGATGGTAAGGAGTGCAAAATGATATCTATTGCAAGCTCCTCAGGGAAGTTCACATTAAGCTTCAGCAATCGATCCACATACCTTTGCATTTTCTGCATGTGGCTCGTGACGAATTCCCCGTCCTTCATCATGGTTGTTAACATGGAGCAGATGATTTCATACCTCTTTTGTCGTGCACTTTGATGGTATCTTTCCATCAAATCTTGGTGCATTTCATAAGGGTAGAAATCCTCATAAGACTTTTGGAGTTCCGCTGTCATCGTGGCCATCATGATGCAAGCCACTTTCGTAGCATCCCTTTCATGTGCCTGAAAGTCAGCGATCTCCTGGGATTTGTAGTGGTCTCATCAATCTCCTTAAGCTCCTTGTCAAGGACATATTATTTGTCCTCGTAGCGGGTAATCATCCTGATGTTTCTGATCCACTCATTGAAGTTGGATCCATCAAAAGTAACTTTCCCACACAAGTTCATAGGGGTAAAGGAGCCATTAGGATTAGAGCCAGAAGCAGCATTGTTTGAAGACATCTGAAAGAAGAGAATAAGATTAGTTTAGATATTAAGAGAGTCCTTAATAAAACACCCAAATGTAATATTAAGGCTAGGATCCAATCACAATATATTATAACTTAGAAGAGGTATGCCGTAATCCAAGCTATAACATATTCGAAAGGTAGGTGAATGACGATTCACCAATTCCCACCATGAAAACCGAAATATTTAAATATTAGGTTTTTGATTGGTTCTTAGAAATTCCTAGATTCTTTGAGATTCAATGAACTTTTCAAAGGCATGTTTCAATCTCGAGTGTGCCCTCCAAGTTTTGTGACTGGAATGCCGAGGATCATAAAACGAGGTGTGAAATAACCATACAAATCACTTGGTACCCTTAAAGTTTATCACTCAATCGATGTGCCGGTAAACCACACACGCTCCATCGATACTATAATAAACCTTAAGTCACCCTTTACCTACCTTGTTAAGTCCAAGTTAGTGTGCCGGTTAACCACACACACTCCACCAACGACTTAGACAAAGTGTAAAGTGTAATTTCATGGATTAGCACCTTATTCACATTTTTCCTAAAGTAACTAAGATTGGGAATTTAATAAAACATTTAGTTACTTTATAATATTCATCATACATTTAATGAGAATTTATAAGTCCTTGTCTTACCCGTTCAGCTAACGACCCTCCACCGGTCAAACAAGCGGTGGGTGAGAGTGGACACCCATTAAGTTGCCATTTTATAGGCAACAACCTTATACCCACCTTATAGATCGGCTTCGTGAATGAGGCGTACTAGCGGTAAGATGACTTTGTTCTTATACATATACATACATATATATATATATATATATATATATATATATATAATTATTAAATCATAATAATATAAGTATAAGGGTTGAATTTTAACTTTTAAAATTCTAAGGGTTGGAACTAAAGATCAACTTGACTTTACTTGTTCTAAAACTTGAGGGCAAGTTTTGTAAACTTTCAAAACTTTTCATTTCTTGTAACTTATGAGTTTAATAGAGTAATAAAATGAAGACTCTTCATTTTTCTAACTCTTGTGTTCTTTTAATGGTTTTTAATCCAAGTGACTTTTGGTTTTCCATAACTTGAGGACAAGTTATGGACTCCATTAAAACACATTATGATCAAAATTAATCTACCACATAGGTTACAAATAATTCTTATGATCATCTAAACATCATAAGAACAAGAGCATGAATATGAACACTTTCATGAATCAAAATCACACTTAAACTTTGTAATTTTGATAACTAGTTGTTGTAAATGAATTAGCAATGACATTACACCATCTAAAACAAGTTTTCAAGTACCAAAATAGTTTAGGTAATGTTTCTAATCCATTTCCAGCAACTTAAATCGAAAATCTGCACTCTGTCGACCTTACTCGCCGAGTGCATGAACCTACCCAACGAGTAGGTTGAAGATACAAGTGAACTCGACGAGTCCCCCTATGGACTCGCCGAGTCCAACAGTCAGACAGCAAGTTTTTCGACTTTTTCCAAAATATTGTAACAAGTATTAAACAAACAAGCCTAGGCTCTAATACCACTGTTGGGTTTTGAGCATTCTAACACTTCCTAAGTATACATGCAATCCTAATAAACCTTGGATCTATGTTTATCTAAGATACATGCAAATAATTAATTTTCCAAGGTTTATATCCTAGCTAGCATGGCATGGGGAACATGAATCAAATAAAGCTAGAAGAAATACTTACCTTGAAGTTGTAGTTGATTGCTTGGAGTTTTTAAACCTAGCACCAATAGTGTGGATGCCTCAAGTGGAAATCACAAATCACCACAAACTTGGAACTTTGAGAGAATAGTCACTACTATCTTGAAATTTGCCCTCACCTCAACAAGTGTCAACTAGTGTCATTTCAAGAACCAAAGCCTCCTTTATATAGTGTGGAGGATTAGGGTTACATCCCTAAAACCCATGTCTCTTCATTTCCATGAGATCCATGGGTTAAAGCTCCATGGAGTATCCATGGACTTTTCCATGCAAGCCTAGCCCATTCCAAATAAGCTTTAGCCCACACTATATAAATAAAGAAGACCATATTTAATTAGTAATATCTTTGATCTCTAAATAAATCATTGATTAATTATAGATCACTACTAATTAAATAATATGATCTTATATTAATATATTAGAACTTATAATATATTAATAAATCATAACTTGTACTATTCTCAAATATTATCCATAAATTGTTCGGGTGAAGTGCAACCTAAATGGACCATGCCGGGTCGGGTCAAGTACATACCAAATATAGTTATGAACTTAGACACTATATCCAACATGTTATTGCTACATAACAATCAAGGTAATGTCTTAAACCCATTCTTATGTTAATATGATTACTTGTATGCTAGAATTAGGGTTTATAGTCTTGGATAAGTTGCATGTACAATATAGAAACCTAGATCCAAGCATTAGGGTTTGTATGAGCACATAGGATGTTCTTATGACCAAAACCCATCACTTTATACGATTTGGAAAGTGTGGAAAGCTGAGTCCAAGATTTATTGGACCATTCAAGGTTCTTTAGAGGATTGGGAACCAAGCTTACAAGATGGAATGGCCAAAAGAACCGGATGGTATTCATAACACTTTCCATGTTCGTTGTTTTAGGAAGCTCATGGGAGAAGTTCCCGATATAATTCCACTTTCGGAGTTAAGGATGGATGAGAATAAGAAGTTAATTGAAGAGCCTGAAGAAAATTTTGACCGTAAGACGAAGAAATTATGACGCAGAATGGTCGACCTTGTGCTTGTGTAATGGAAACATATGAATGGGCCAAACCTCACCTGGGAAATAGAGAGTGACATGATGAGTCGCTATCCACATGTGTTTGCTGATGCATGATTCCGAGACGGAATCATCCTAAGGAGAAGATAATTATAATGTATATGTTTGTGGCTAAGCATTAGTATGATGATGTAATAGTTAGGGTCAACAATTTTAACCTATTTTGAAGTAATGAAGAAGACTTATTTGAGTATTATGTGATCTATGTGATTTATGTGTGACATACGTGCTTATAACAATGTAATAAAATAATAATAATAATAATATGCATCAAAAATAAAATAATAGATAGACCCAGTATCTATGATGAAAGTTGAATTGTTCACAACATGAATTTCGAGGATATAAGGAATGTTAAAATCAGACTTATAACGAAGAAGTTATGACCTATCGAAGTTTTGCGACAAAACTGGCACGACGTTGTGTATCGTAAAAATTGAGTTTGCGATAAAATACTTTTTAGCCTTAGCATCCTAAAGAAAAGTCATATTATATGTTAAACCGAGAACGTACATAAAAAGAACGTCCAAATCTGACTTCGTATGAGGAAGTTATGATTTTTCTAAGATTTAACATAGGAGTGCACAACCCAGAAATCGAATTTTAGATCGATCAATTTTTAGCCGGCACAATTCAAACGAGAATCGAAGATCTCGTTAATAAGAACTCAACGATATAAAGACAGACAAAAACGGACGTCGGATGACAAAGTTATGAATTTTTAACGGGCTTTATCTGTCTAAGCCTATTAAAATATAAGTTAAAAAATAAAGTCCAAATTAGCCGACAAAGATTAAACAAAAGTTATAGATCCTTTCGATACCTACACGTAAATATAAAGAACGTCATAAACAGAGCTCGTACGCGAAAGTTGCAAAATTTAGAAATTCATTAAATTATGGAAGGATGCGAGGGTGACACATAGTCGAATCATGACCTTCACTTTCTCTCCATTCGCTTCGGATGGTGAGACCTGGCCCTCGTATGCGCAACGTAGAGCCTCGTATGTGAATCATACTCCGAAGTTACACCTAGTGTAGACCGAGGATCCAGCCTATAAATAGTTGTGATGATCACCTCATTTTCTCACACCTTTGCCATTCTTTCTCTCTTAATTACTTCTCTTAACCCCTCCCCTTCCCTAGTACTTTCCAAGTGCCAGAAGTGAGTCCTACAGCGCCAAAAGGCTCAGACAAGAAGAGATTTTGGCTCAAAAGTTCTGCCCCTGGAGAGCCCGACTCCTTGCTAAACTCCCTTGTAAGTAAGTTATGCTTACCCTAGTTTAAGTATAGCTTATGTTTAAGTTCATTATCGTTATTATGAACCTATAAACAATATATGTGCTAGATATTATAAATATAAAGTGTTATTATAATACCTTTTAACTGCTCGTGGTATGGGGAATCTGGTTTGAAGGGTCGCAGGGGGTTGTTGGATTTTAGAACAACTTTAATGCCAAAATGGTCCTGCTCTCCCGTGTTTGATGTCTGGGCCCTACCTGTACGTATTGGTTGAAAAGTATTGTTTAACACTTATATAATACAAGAAAAACAATATTACCTAGACTAATAACTCGTCGTAATAAATATTAGACTATGATCTAGTGATAATGATACTAGGTTTCGTCGAAGGAAAATAAAATTGTTAGAAGCGAACCGCTGCCCAAGTTTGGAGTCATTACTTTAACAAGTGAGTGCACATTTACTTTCATCTTACACATAGATATGAAGTATTTAATATATATTACGTGTTATACGTGCATATTATCTGTGTTCCTTATATCTATGTTGGATGAACGATGTATACATGTTTTTACTTGATTTTAACTATATATGTATTTTATACCTATCAATATGTTGGGAAAGATGGGTAGATGAAATAGATGGTGAGATATGAAATAAACTGATGAGATTCCTTGATGTTTAAGCTAACTTAGTCATCTAGCAGAGTATAGATGACGACCACGGACTATTCTAGACAGTCTAGTGGAACGCTAGAAGGCTCGCAACTTGTAGGTGTTTGTGAACGATGTGTTCACTGGTGTACTCCATCCCCCTCATGGTTACCTTATTAACATATATTTTCGAGGAATCCCCTAAGCACTATTGTCTTCCCGATGATGATCCTTAGGATAGATCCCTTAAATTAGATGCTTTAGGTACATGAAGTGAGGATAACGGGAACGGGTAATCGGCTTGAATAATTTGACGAAATTAATAAACTTAATTATTGTAGGTTGAAAACCCTATGTGCTCTCCAGGCTCCCAAGCCTGACCCATTTAGTTTCTTGTATACAGGTGGTGAAAAGAGAGCACATGAGTGATGATCTGATGAGAGATCAATGGATTATAGGCAATTAGAATAATAGACGTTGTAAGGCATTTACTACTTTTGTTTATTCTTATATATCGTATTGACAATGACATCCTGGCGTTTTTAATATAATGAAAATGCACTCCTTTAGGAATGCTTTGATAATTTACTTATCATATTTTTGGGAACATATTGCACAACATATTTCTTCAAAATTATACTTTGGTTTTCAAATAAAGCATAAACAAATCGGTCTTTTCTGGCCGAGAAAATGGGGGTGTCACAGTGAATGTGGTGGAGGATGCTTTGAGTCATAAATCGGTTGGGCCTTCAGTTGGGGTATCGTATATGAGGATATTAGTGGATTCCCCTCTTTTGTGATTGATTAGGGAGGCTTGGGTTGAGGGTGTTTGGGAAGAAAACTAGAACACAGAGAGGATCAGGGGTGAGATTTCCAAATTTGTTCCGCATGGTCGTAGATTGTAGACCTATTGTGGTCGGGTATAGGTTCCAATGTCTGGTGGGGTTAGACAGATTGTGTTGGAGGAGGCTCATAAGTATCGCTTTTCTATCCATCCGGAGGCCACCAAGATGTATCGGGATCTGATATTGAGCTATTGGTGGTCGTGTACGAAAAAGGAGATCGTCTAATATGTTACGAGATGTATGACCTGTAGGATGGTCAATGATAAGCATTAGAGGCCGCACGGCAAGCTGTATCCTCTGGAGGTTCCCATGTGGAAATAGGAGCAGATTTTGATGAATTTGATCACCAAGATGTTGCAGGCGGCAAAGGGCTTTGATACTATTTGGGTCATCGTGGATTGATTGACCAAGAGAGCCCACTTTCTGATAGTATGAGAGAGTTCTTCGGCCAAGAAGTTGGCTGACGTGTATGTTCGCAAGATTGTTGCTTGCCATGGGGTTCCATCCTCCATTGTATCAAACCACGATGTTCGATTTACCTCCCGCTTTTGGCTAAACTTCCATGAGCAACTGGGCACGAGGTTGCATTTCAGCACAACTTATCATCCGCATACCAATGGCTAGAGTGAGCAGGCGATACAGACCCTTGAGGATATGTTGCATGCATGTTTCATTGATTTTGGTGGGAGGTGGGACTCCTACCTACCCCTCACAGAGTTCTCCTACAACAATAGTTATCACTTCAGCATTGGTGCTCCGCGTTTTGAGCTCTTGTATGGGCAGAGATGTCGTACCCCGGTTTGTTGGGGCGACATTGGTCACAAAGTTATGGGGCGGACCGAAGTGGTCCTTTAGATAATGGAGATGATTTAGCAAATTAGGCAGAGATTCCAGATTGCTTAGAGTTAGAAGAAGAGCTATGTCGACCGACATCGATCCGAGTGGGAGTTTCAGGTCGGCAACATGGTATTATTGAAGGTCTCAACTTGGAAAACTATTATTCTCTTCAGGAAGAGGGGAAAATTAGGTCCTCAGTATATTGGGTCATTCCGAGTGATCTCTAGGGTTGACAAGGTTGCTTATAGATTATATCTTCCTGAGGAGCTCAGGCAGATTCACAACACTTTCCATGTTTCGCAGCTGCAGAAGTACGTATTGGATAAGGATGTGGTGGTTTCCTTAGATGATATTCAGGTCGATGAATGTCTGAAAATGTTGAAAGGCTGGTATCTATCCTCGAAAGGAATGTAAAGGTTTTGTGTAGTAAGGAACTACCTTTGGTAAAGGTAAGGTGGCAGCATCGGAGGGGCTCCAAGTGGACCTGGGAGTCGGAGGCTGAGATGCGGGAGCATTATCCCGAGTTCTTCACTCCATAAGACTTCGAGGATGAAGTCTAGTTAAATTGGGGGGGAGTTGTAACACCCCGATATTCAGGTACTTCCAAACCCATCCTTATGGTTTTAATTTATGTCAATTTGGTCCCTGTGATAGAAGCAAGTAGCCATGAGAAGCCCTAGTGGCAAAACCGTAATTTTGAAAGGATAAGAGTATGCCATGAATAAGAGTGTACGCTTAGCGTACTAGGGAGCGCCCTAGTACGTGGGCGTACTCATCAGACTTGCAAAAACCCTAATTTTAAAGGATGATTCCTATATAACCCCCCTTATAGCCTCATTTATTTCACCCTTTCAGCTTCCACCCTTTTTGAGTAGATTTTTGCAGCCCTAGCCCTTGTTAGTGTGTTGAGCTCAAGTGTGTGTGTGTGTGTGTGTGTTCTTGGTGTTGAAAAAAGAAGAAGGGGTCCTTTGAGAAGCTTCGGTGTGGGATTCAAGCTTGTATATATGAGAACTTCATCTCTTTGGGAAGCTCCAGAAGGTATAAAGTCTTGAACTTTACATGTATATCTTTAAAATCTAGAAATATGGAGTTTTATGAGATTGACCCCATTTCTTGGACTTGATGAGTAAATGCTACTCTAAGACCAAAGGAGCTACCTTTTCAGAACATTTAAGTTGTGTTAAATCATAAAATTGTTTTTTTGACTTATTTGGTGCTTGCATGCAAAGTGCAGAGGTCCTTAGTGGTTAAGACCAACTAGGAGAATGATTTTGAGTCTTAATGATGCCTGCATAACCATAAAGTTGGAAAATTTATGGTTAAGAGGACTTTTTTGGATATAGATATGGTTTGTGGACGTTATGTCTGTATGGAATAAGCCTTTTTCAAAGTTGTGCATGGCCACCACATACGATGCACGTACCACGGCGTACATTGGATGTAGGTGGTTGACATCGCTTTTTAGTCAAGATGGAGTACGCTCAGCATACAACTGGGTACACCCTGCGTACTCAACCTGTTGGGTTTTTGAGTTTGTGCTTCAAACTTTGGGTCGCCTTTTGATCTTGGATGCTTGGGCCCTTATTGGTCCATATGATTATGGGTGTTTTCGGCTATGTGAAGTGTTGGACCTTAGAGTAAGGCCCAAATAGGAGTTAGGCCCAATTTGGAAATTTGGGCCAATTATGGGCCTTGGATGGTTATTTAGTGGTTGGGCCTTTTGGATCAAGATTTGGGTATGGGTCTTAGCCCAAATAAGGAAAAAGGGTAAAGTGGCCATTTACCCTAATATTGGGCAATTAGCTTAGAATGTAATCCATGTATTGATTAAATGACTTTTATGTTGTGATAGCGCCGGGAATTTAGTGAGCTAGCAGCCGGAGGCTTTCAGTGTGATTCAACGTTGTGAGGTGAGTGTTCCTCACTGTACTTTTGGTTCGAAGGCACCAAGTTCGGCCCTTTTGGATTGTTATCATGTTTATCATATGATCAAAAATTGTAGTGATTTGTTAGATGGGATGATGTAATGCTTAGTGATATGTAAGATCAGTCTGCCTGTTATTAACTGGTAAATTGTGTGATTATTTGTAATATATGTGTGGTTGGGTTGAGGCGGACCTGTTGGATTAGTGTCTAAGCCCGTAACCATATTTGGTAAATACTTGACCCGGTTGTGCATGGTCCTTTTGGGTTGCCTTCACCAAAACAATTTGAATGGAGAAATAAATAGAGAAAGAGGTTATTATGATTTATTAATATGTTATAAGAATAATTAGGAATTAATATTAAAGGAGAAATCGTATTTTTTTAATTAATATTGGTTAATAATTAATTAGGAATTAATTTTGTGATCAAGTGTAATTAATTAAATTAGAAGGGCTGAATTTTAATTATGTGATAGTTGCAAAATAAGGCAATGGTTATCCTTGGAGAAGGGTGGATGAATTCAAGGGATTGGATATCCTTGAAATCGTCCATATGGTCCAAGAGATAAGGGTTATCAAGGCTTATCTTATGGTTGCTTGGTGGGCAAGTAATTGGATAAGGATAAGGACTGAAACCCTAATACTAACCCTATATAAAGATCCCTAGGCCTTAAGAAATCGTCCCACTTGCTTCTAAGAGATCCCTAGGTTGATTTCTACCTCTCCCCTTCTCTCTCTATAGCCTCTCCAATTGCTTGTGGTGTTTGTGAGCCATTAGAGGCACTACACTTGTGGTGCTTGCTTTCAAGACTTAGGGTTTGAAGATTTAAGTTGTTATTACAATATAACGACAAGAGGTATGTGACCTAACCTTATATTTGAATTTTGAAAATAGAAACATACTTTAGGGTTTTATTCATGTGTGCATAAAGTTGTATATCTAATAGTGAAAACATAAATCCAAATCTAGGGTTGCATGCACACATAAGATTGTTTGTATAACACCCATCAGTGGTATCAGAGCCTTTGGTTAACTTGTTTTCAATTAGTATTATTCAATTATATGAACTTGACAAATTAGGGTTTATTGCCTATAAACCCTAGGAGGCTATAGATTTCGAGATTAGGGTTTCCTAACCCTAATTTGCGAAAATCTTGAAGGGTTTTTTGAATCCTTTCCTTTTAATTCAAGATTTCGAAATCTAGGGTTTGCAAACCCTTAGATTTTGAGATTTTCCTCCTTCCCCAAGATAAGATCCTAAATTTGAGGGATTTGGATAATCCCATATCTTGTAATTATCTCTTAATTGTTAAATATGGTAATTAAAGATTTTGAATTATCCCCTCCCATTATTTTCGAAATTTAGAGAGATAAAAGGGATTAGGATAAGTTAATTGTTTAATTGGTAATTATCCTTTAAGATTTAATAATCCCTTATGATTTAATAATTTGAATTAATAGTTTAATTGAAGATAATTATTAAATCAAGAGTTTTAATATTAAAAATTTTAATTTGAATTGTATTAAATTTCGAAAAAAATTTAAATTGAAGATTAAAACCTTAGTATTTTGAAATGTTTAAAATACACCCTCTACTATTATATTATTACAAGCTTAATAAATATATATGTATAATTAAAATGCTAGTCTTACCATTAGTAGGCCTCATTCACGAAGTCGGTCTATAAGGTGGGTATAAGGTTGTTGCCTATAAAATGGAGCTTAATGGGTGTACACTCACACCCACCGCTTGCTTGACTGGTGGAGGGTCGGTTAGCCGAACAGGTAGGATAGGGCAATCCTCTCCTCATTGATAAGTATAATGAATATAAATAAAGTAACTAAACATTTTTTTAAAATTCCCAATCCTAGTTACTTTAGGCAAAAGTGAAATTGATGCAATCCCATGAAATTACACTTTGCACCCTTGCTAAGAAGTTAGTGGAGCGTGTGTGGTTTACCAGCACACTAATTGGTTCTAAGCAAAGGTGGTAAATGGTGATTCATTGTTTGTCATAGTTCGATGGAGTGTGTGTGGTTTACCGACACATTGAATAGGTTATTGTAACAATGAAGGCACCATGTAGATTTACATGGTTATTCACACCCACTTTGTGATCCTCGGCATCCCAGTCACAAACGAGAGGGGCATATCGAGATTTAAACATGTCATTGAAAAGTTCAATGAATCTCCAAGAAAAACTAGGAATTCTCAATACATTTAAAAATTAAGCTTATGTTTTTCATGGTGAAGAATTAGTGAATCGTCATTCACTTACCTCCAAATTATTTGCGTGTTGGATTACGGCATCCCTTTTCTAATATGTTAATAATGTTGTTGGGTCCTAGCCCTAATTTTTCATTTTGGGTGTTTAATTAGGGATTCAATTCTAATCAAACTTTGTCCTTTCTATTTGTAGATGTCTAATGCAAACAATGTTGCTGCTAGCTCATTCACGCTAATGAGTCTTTGTCAAAAAGTAACTTTCGATGGATCGAACTTTAGGCGAATGGATAAGATACATTCGCACTATCACGCTACTCCCGAAGAGATGGCTGTCTTTGAGACCCATGAGCGTGATGAAACGAAAGTTCATTGCATCATGATAGCCACAATGAACTCCGAATTCCAAAAGTCCTATGAGGACATGTATCCCTACGAGATGCATATAGACTTGATGGAGAGATATCACCAAAGCGCGAGGCAAGAGCGCTATGAAATCATTACGAATATGATCACTGCTAAAATGGGAAGTGGAGAGTCTCTAACTGTGCACTTGAAAAAGATGCAAAGGTATGTTGATCGTCTTCGCAAGTTGAATGTCAACTTTGGGGAAGATTTGGCTATTGACATTGTTCTTCACTCCTTGCCCTCGTGATACAACCAATTTAGGATGACCTACCACATGAACAAGGAAGAGGTCACCCTAAGCAAACTCCAAAGGCTCCTAAGGACTGCTGAGAGCAACCTAAAGGACACGTCTATTGCACCAACTCCTAATCCACCCACTGCTACTGTTTTGGCAATTGGGCAAAGGAGGGGCAAGAAGAGGAAGGCTCCGTCAAAGAGCCACCACTAGGGAAAGTCCCAAAATGGTTCCTCATCTAGTGGGACCAAGGTTGATCCTGCTAAGCCCAACTCTAACCCAAAGGAGGTAGAGTGCCATCATTGCCACAAAATAGGGCATTGGAAGAGAAGCTGCCCGGAATATCTGCAAGCCATCAAGGATGGAAAGATCAAGCCATCTTATGCAGGTATATACACTATTAAATCTAATGATTCATCTCATGCTATTTCTTGGGTTCTTGATATAGGATGTGGTTACCATATTTGTTTTGATTTGCAGGGACTAAGAGGAAATAGGGATGTGGAGCATGGAAGGATAAATCTAATCATGGGAAACAGAAGATCGTCTCTTGTCACTAAGATTGGAGTGTATTATTTAGTGCTTAATAATGGATTAGGTTTAGATTTAAATAAGTGTTGCTACTCGCCAGATATGGCAAGAAACATCATTTTTTTTCATGGTTTGTTTAGACAAAGATTTAGATATTCATTTAATAATGAGAATGGTTTTATTTATGCTTATCTAAATGGTGTTTTAAACTTTGAAGCAATGCCTTGTAATGGAATTTATGAAACTGTTATGGTTGTAGATAACCTAGGAAATGATGTGTTATGTATGGATTCATCCAATAGTATGGATAAAGCATCTTTATGGCATTGTCGTCTTGGACATGTTAACAAGAAGCGCATAGCCCAACTCCAAAAGGATGGAGTGTTGGAGTCATTTGACCTTAGGGAAGATGACACGTGCGAATCTTATTTACTTGGAAAGATGACCAAGCCACCCTTCACTAACACTTGTGAGAGGGGTGAGGGTTTATTGGATCTCATACATACCGATGTATGTGGACCGTTTAGATCCACCACAAAGGATGGAAATCACTTCTATGTGACTTTCACCGATGATTATAGTAGATATGGGTATATTTACTTAATCAAGCACAAGTCGGAAACGTTTGAAAAGTTCAAAGAATTCAAACAAGAAGTGGAGAATCAATTGGGCAGGAAAATCAAGATGTTTTAATCCGATCGAGGAGGAGAGTACCTAAGTCTTGAATTCCATGACTATCTCAAGGAATGCGGAATAGTTTTGCAATTGACGCCACCTAGGACACCACAATTGAATGGTGTGGTAGAAAGGCGTAATCGAACCCTGTTATACATGGTTAGTTCTATGATGAGTCGTGCTTCACTACCTATCTCATTCTAGGGGTATGCCTTAGAGACTGCCGCCCATATCCTTAACTGAGTCCCTACAAAGAAGGTTGCCAAAACACCTCACGAGATGTGGACAGGGAAACCTCCCTCATTGGCACATATCAAGGTTATGGGTTGTGAAGTTTTCATAAGACGAGATACTCACGACAAGCTCGGATCTCGTAGTGAGCGATGTATTTTCATCGGCTACCCGCAAAGATCCTTTGGATATCTTTTCTATAGACCGAGTGACAATGTTGTCTTCGTTGCGAGAAGAGGGGTTTTCCGAGAGCGAGAACTCATAAGCCAAGGAGATAGTGGGAGGCAAATTGATCTTGAAGAGATTCAAGAATCGACCGATGAAGGAACCTCTAACACTGGCGCTCAACCCGAGGAGGAAACTCCGGTTTAACCAATTGACCAATCCTTACCTCTTAGACGTTCCGAAAGAGTTAGAGTTCAACCCTATTTGTATGGTTTTCATATTACTACCGAAGGGGACACATATATTAGTGATTGTACACTTGTAAATCTAGATGAACCTAACAGCTATAAGGAAGCCATGGCAGGCCCGGAGTCTGCTAAATGGAAAGAGGCGATGGACAGTGAGATTCAGTCCATGTATGACAACCAAGTTTGGAATTTGGTTGACAATGTGCCCGGACGTCGGACGATTGGGTGCAAATGGATCTTCAAGAAGAAGACTGACATGGATGGGAATGTGCATACGTATAAAGTGCGATTGGTGGCGAAGGGCTTTACTCAAACTCCCAGAGTTGACTATGATGAGACCTTCTCACCAGTTGCCAAGATAAAATCTATTAGGGTGATGCTAGCCATTGCTGCATTTCATGATTATGAGATTTGGCAGATGGATGTCAAGACCGCTTTCCTTAATGAGAAGTTGGCTGAGGATGTTTATATGGCTCAGCCAGAGGGTTTTGTCGATACGAAGCATCGAAGCCGAGATAGAAGAGATGAGCCGAGTACCCTACGCTTCCACAGTTGGCTCAAAGAGTCTGGATTTGTACGAAGCGAAGATGAATCATGTGTATATGTCAAGGCCAGTGGGAGTATAGTTAGCTTCCTCGTTTTGTATGTTGATGACATACTACTCATAGGAAACGACATCCCGATTCTGCAGGAGGTTAAATCCTGGCTCGAGAAGTGCTTCGCTATGAAGGACCTCGGAGAGGCTTCCTATATTTTGGGAATAAGGATAGTGAGAGAACGAAGTAAGAGACTAATATGACTTAGTCAAAACACTTACTTTGATAAAGTGCTAAAGCATTTTAGTATGGAGAACTTAAAGAAGGGAGAACTATCGATACAAAGTAATGCCAAGTTGAGTAAGACTCAAAGTCCGAGTATCGAAGCCGAGATAGAAGAGATGAGCCGAGTACCCTACGCTTCCACAGTTGGCTCAATCATGTATGCTATGACTTGTACTCGACCTGATGTGGTCTTTGCCTTGAGCATGGTCAGTAGATATCAAGGGAACCTGGGCAAATCTCATTGGATTGCGGTTAAGAATATCCTTAAGTACCTTTGGAGGACCAAGGAATGGTTTTAGTCCTTGAAGGGAGTGATGACTTAAAGGTGCGAGGGTATAGTGATGCAAGTTTCCAGACCGACAGAGAAAACTACCGTTCACAGTCGGGCTAGATCTTTACCCTAAATGGAGGAGCAGTGACTTGGAAAAGTTCCAAGCAGGAAACTGTAGCTGATTCAACGTGTGAATCAGAGTACATTGCAGTGAGCGAAGCGTCCAAGGAGGCGATATGGTTGAAGAACTTCATTGGTGACCTTGGAGTTGTGCCTGCCATAAAAGAGCCTATGGAAATTTTCTGTGATAATGAAGAAGTGGTTGCACTAACCAAGGAACCAAGGGATCATGGTAGATCTCGGCATATCGACAGAAAGTATCATTTTATTAGACATCGAGTAGAAGAAGGACACCTCGTGGTTAAGAGGATATCATCAGAAGATAACCCAGTAGATCTGCTTACGAAGGGACTGAGTAGGGTTAAGCACTTGCAGCACGCTAGGAGCATTGGGCTAAAGGATGATATTAGTTTAGATTAGATAGTTTTAGAAGCATATAATGGATAAATGTAATTGACATTTGATGATTAAATAAAGGAGTATTGTTTATAAGTAAGGTTACTGTCTTATGTTAATTGTTTAACTGTTGTTTCAAATTTGCATGTTTTGACTTCCTGAATAATTGAGTTATTAAGAATAATCGAATTATTCGAATGATCCACAATCGTTCATATGTTGGAAGTAGGTATGAATGAAGATTGTCATGAATTGGTATGTAGAGTGTCTAAAAGGTATTAGACATAGAAAAGGTTTGCTGCAACGTTCATGAGTGCTTATGAACAAGTTTTGAGCATTGGAATAAACCCGTGCTTGTTGGAATCATTTTATGGAATATGACAAAAAGTGATCGCAAGACGATAATATCAAATGGTCTTAAAACCAAGATATATGGTTTATTGTTTACTAATTGGTTGTACATTGATAATGCGAAACCGCATCAGTAAATTGATGTCATAAAACACATTGTTGTGTATAGTTGATTATTAAATAGTAAATGCATATAAGTCGAAGTTTATCTGATACTTCTATCCTAAGAGGGTAAAAGCGATATTACGGTCACTCGATGATTTGATTTGACGTATGTACCGGGCCCGGTCAGGACTGAATTGATGTGTTCAATTAAGTTCTATGTTAAATGAATCTGAGATCGAGAAACTAAATGTTGGACAATAAGTTCCATGAAATTGTCCGGACAATATCTAAACAGAGGACTGTACGATCCCTTATCTAAAGGACATGTTACTGATAAGATCAGAGTACGACAACGTCTTTGAGAGCAACGATTGCTAATCGAGATGTATGTTATGTTTGTAGTTACTAGACTTATCCAAGTGGGAGACTGTTGGATTAGTGTCTAAGCCCGTAACCATATTTGGTAAATACTTGACCCGGTTGTGCATGGTCCTTTTGGGTTGCCTTCACCAAAGCAACTTGAATGGAGAAATAAATAGAGAAAGAGGTTATTATGATTTATTAATATGTTATAAGAATAATATATTAAAGGAGAAATCACATTTGTTTAATTAATACTGGTCAATAATTAATTAGGAATTAATTTTGTGATCAAGTGTAATTAATTAAACTAGAGGGGCTGAATTGTAATTATGTGATAGTTGCAAAATAAGGAAATGGTTATCCTTGGAGAAGGGCGGAAAAATTCAAGGGATTGGATATCCTTGAAATCATCCATATGGTCCAAGAGATAAGGGTTATCAAGGCTTATCTTATGGTTGCTTGGTGGGCAAGTAACTGGATAAGGATAAGGACTGAAATCCTAATCCTAACCCTATATAAAGACCCCTAGGCCTTAAGAAATCATCCCACTTGCTTCCAAGAGATCCCTAGGCCGATTTTTACCTCTCCTCTTCTCTCTCTATAGCCTCTCCAATTGCTTGTGGTGTTTGTGAGCCATTAGAGGCACTACACTTGTGGTGCTTGCTCTCAAGACTTAGGGTTTGAAGATTTAAGTTGTTATTACAATATAACAACAAGAGGTATGTGATCTAACCTTATATGTGAATTTTGAAAATAGCAGCATACTTTAGGGTTTTATTCATGTGTTCATAAAGTTGTATATTTAATAGTGCAAACATAGATCCAAATCTAGGGTTGCGTGCACACATAGGATTGTTTGGATAACACCCATCAGGACCTGCTTTGTGCTGAAGGCCAACAGACCCAAGGCATCCCGGATAGACTGAAGGCTAATGGGGCATACCAGTCAGGCTGAAGGTCTGGTGAACGGTCCAGATGGGTTGAAGGCCGGTGTAGTGTACCAATCATGCTGAAGGTTCTGTGAGTGTACCAGGTAGACTGTCAGCCATTGGGGCGTTCTAGTCAGACTGAAGGCTTTGTATGCATGTTGTTTATTATTATTATGTTGTTTTGTATTGGGTTGGTACTTTGGGGGAAACTCACTAAGCTTTGCGCTTACTGTTTTCGGTTATGTTTCAGGTACCTCAGATGATTGCGGGAAGGCGAAGTCTTGATCGTGCAAGTCCTCATGTTTTGTTTATGATTTTGGGAAAACTCTGATAATAGAGATGTTTTGAAAAACTATTTTTGTAAACAATTGATGATTTGGATTGTTTAAAAAGTTTAAATTTTTCGTGAAAATTTTGGATGTTACACTTGTCAATGATCATGACAATCAATCTAAGCATGGCATGGATATCTAACGCTCTCTAACACAATCAAAGTCACCAATTAGTATTATCTAACCCTATGCTTATGATCAAAGTCCTAGTCATACAAACCTTATGATCATAGATTCATATGATTCAAGTACATTTAGATAGAATTATCATCTAATCCTAATAATACTTAGCAATAAACAATAAAAATCATAGCTTTCACGTGAAAGTTAAAACAATCAATCAAACACAAGTAAAAACCAAATTCAATTAATCTTACTTATGAAATCAAAGCATATCAACAAGGTTTTATCAATACCTAGTGAAAGTAAAGATTTTTACACCATATTTAGTAAACTAAAGTAGAAAAACATCACCAAAAGAATGCAAGACGTGATCACCAAGCAAAACCAAAGTGAAATCTCGATACAATAGTGCTTTTATCTTCAAATTCTTGCTCTAATTGAATATCTAGCTTCAAAATCAACCCTTGGAGAGTTTTCCTTGTGAATAATCTCAACCCTAGGGCCTCCAACTTCCTGTAAACGACCTAATGACCGGAATATATATATATATATATATATATATATATATATATATATATATATATATATATATATATATATATATATATATATAGAGTTGCCAAATTTTAGCCACCATGACATGGTTAAGAGGCACCACGTCATGGTCTTCATTGATATCTCGTATTCTCCAAATCAGCTCAATGACCGCGAAGTTTCCATTTATCACGTTTTGGTGGTGATCACCACGTCATGGGAGTTAGATTTCATATTTTGGCATAAACACGAAAGTCATCCGCAATCTGGTTTAGTTTTCAGATCATTTTAAATGCCCTTAATCGGAGTTACAAGTCATGAGATATGGTCAAAACACTCACGAGCGGTCAAGCTATCCAACAACATCCTTTCTGTGTCTTTTTCAGCTCCGTTCTACTCCTTTTGTATCCCAACTCTCATTTTAACCGTAATTAAACATTTTAAAACATATTAAGTATCATATATCTAGAAAAATAACATTTTAATAGAATATATTAAGATAATAACCTAAAATATATAGTTAAATAAGGCCATATCAGGCACAAACACGAAAATCATCCGAAATTTTGTCTAGTTTATATATTATTTTGAATCGCCTTAATTGGAGTTACAAGCCATGAGATATGGCCAAAATAATGACGAGGGTTCAAGCTATCAAACAACATCCTTTTTGTGTCTTTTTCAACTCCTCTTCCTCTAAGTATCTAACTTTTGTCGGTATCAGTCACTTTCTTCGAGAATGTCTATTTTTGGTTGCAAAATATAATTTATAAATTATAAGTACCAAATATCTTTGCAATTCACCAAATTATAGCTTAAAATGTATTAAAACAAGGCCTATAAATATGTATAAATATGGCACTGTCACCATTCAATTCAATAACATTTATCAGAGTAACATCAAAAGTTATTACGTACAAAAATCTCCAATGGATGTGATGCAATCAAGTCGCGCCCCTCCTTTAATATAAGAAACCTGAAAACATTTAAACCATAAACCGTAAGCACAAAGTTTAGGGAGTTCCCAAAAATACCATACAATAAACACGAACGAACCTAGCCCATGCAATTTGGGCCCAACCTATAACATATATATAATCGGGCCTAACCCATATAATCGAGACCAACCCATAACATACATAATTGGGCCCAGCCTATAACATACATAATTTGGCCCAACTTATAACATACATAATCGGGCCTATCCTATATAAATAGGCCCAACCCATAACATACAACAGTCCCGACCCATAATAAACATAACTGGGCCCAAGCCATATAAAACATATAAATACATGCAAGAATCACAATGACAACTAGCATCCTACAAACATAATCCAGTGTGTCGACATTAGTGCTTTCGACCCATGAATATAGTGAAAAGACTCACCTCGATCGGTAAACGAATAGATCTCACACACGAGCTATCGGTGCTAAAGTCCCTCCCACTAAACATATCCACAAACCAAACTCTAATTAGCAATAAAGGTAAATACCCCAACTCAGCAACCCTGAATACCAAGATAAATCTTCACTTAAACAAAAGTCCAGTTTTCCCTTTTAAGTCCTCGACCCTTCACAGTTTAAGCAAAGTCAAACTGGTCGAAAAGTCAACGGTCAACCTTTGGTTGACTTACGCGTACGGTGCACCTAGATCTACGCAAAGCGTAGAGCCTTATCCAAAAAATGGGTGAAAATCAGGCTATGATAGGCATGGCCCAGATTACACCCCGCGTATAGTGTCTATTGCCAAACTTAATTTTAAGCACTTAATACATTAAGACTCAAAGCTCAAATCTAGTCATAATAGCTTTATAATGGATAAGTTTCCAAGTTTATCCATTTGCATGGTCCATACAAACAATATCTAGTCTTTAAGTTTCAAAGGGACCAAAAATGCATCTTTCTTTACTTAATCCATTAAGTCCAAGTTTCCAACCATCATATCTGAATCAATATGATGTTTAAATGTATAAAGTTGCATAACAAGGCCACAAACTTTCAAGATCTAAACTTTATGCACTAAAATGACCAAAAATGCTAACACAAATTGCATGGCTTAATGAACAAGCACCAAAGCACAACTTTCCAAGTCCATCAAGTCTCAGGAGTGTTCCATATAGCTCAAAATGTGTTGCAGTTCTTACAACTCCCAAAACACAAGCTCAAGGGACCAAAAAGTGGCAAATATGACAAATAACTAGATCTATGAAACCAATGAGAAAGTTAGAAGTTTTTACTTACAATGGTCCAGAAATGAAGTAACATTGTTGGATTTATACTTGAACTTTTCTTCTATACACTTTGCCACCACCTTGATCATTAAGACTCAACCTTCTAATAGAGACATAAGCTCATAAATGATGTCAATGCTCAAAACAAGTAAGCGGAGGCTAAGGTTTCTCAATGGATGATCTTAGGTGATGGAGGTTGGTCATGAGAGGGTTTCCCATAAGTTAGAGCCCTTAAATAGGGCTCAAAACCGAAGAATTATGGTTTTGATTTGCCACGATTACGCCATGCGTAGTTTACTAAACTCGCATCAATATTTCAGCATTTATGCCAAGCGTAGGACAAAACCCCCAATTTCCACTTCAACTTCAATCAACCATAACTTCTTCATTTCAAATATGTTTTCAGCGTTCTTTATATGCACAAAAAGGTATTGAAGAGCCCCACAATTCGATCTAATTACTTTTAACTTAGAACATACTGAACTAAAATCCTTAATTCTCGGAAGAAGTATAAGACATCACTCTTCCCATTTTACCCTTTGACCCCAAAACACAAACCAAGGGCTTGGATCACAAACCATTATTATCAACATCCAATAGGGTTTAAACCTTATTCCCTTGAAGTCCAAGGCATTTACTTGATCAATTTATTATCCACAATCCTGATATAAGAAACTTACCAAAAGAGGATGTCACAGGTTAGAGTCGTTGATTTGTATGACTTGGTCGTCGGTGCTTGTTTTACTTTGATTCAGTAGGGTGAGTGTGTATATGTGTGTGAAGGTTATGAAGTGTTTTTGTAAAATTGATTTCACCATTTTGACAGAGGCGTTGTAGTTTCTGGTTCCTAATTTGGATTTTCTTTAGTTTTGCTTTATATTTGAAATTTATTTCAGGTGGTAGTGGTGGTTGCCAGTGATTGGTGGTGGTGGTGGTTGCCGATGATTGGTGTTGGGAGTGAGATTGAAAGTGGGTCCCACTTGTCTATCCAGTTAATTTATTTTTTTAATTAATAGAAAATAAAAAAGGTATAAAAATATAAAGGACAATATAGTCATTTTATGTATGGAAATTTTAAAAAACACAATAAAATCAAAACCTAAGAACGATCTCTGAATGCAAAAAAAAAGCTAAGAATAAAACACGTAATATTCACAAACTATACAGACAATTTCAGCAATGTATTCGATAATCAATTTATAGACAAATGTTGCCACGTGAACGTGAATTCTCTCCAAGTGAAAATTTCTTGTGTAACTTGTATCTACCACCTTTACAACTACACCACCTACGATTCAACCTGACCCATACGTAGCAAACTAATTTGACACATTGTCCTCCTAGTTCGATTTGTCAATTTTGTCCCCTGCATGTCCAATAAATGATAGTGTAAATATAAGTCACATAAGTGAAAATACGTTTTCCTGAGATGCTTTGTTGTTTTGTTTTTTCTTGTTTATTGACGCTTGAAAAAATATATTGTTCGACAATAATTTAGCTATATATATATATAGGATGAGGTTTAATAAAGAACCATTATACTGAAATTTCGTTTTTTACATCAATATGAATCTATGATCAAATAATGCCAAAAAATATAAATTTTGATTAATCTATTAAATTTTTTCGATAAAAATTATGTTTTAACTTTTCAAAAAACAAATAAATGAAGTGAGATTTTTTGAAAAAAAAATACATTTTTTGAATATCAATATGGGTCTCTATAGACTTGTAACATCTCAAAAATACAACCCAAAAATTTTTGTTTTAACATTATTAAAAACCACAACATCGAATGTTATATAATAAAACCATGCATCGTATGTCTCAAAATGTCATCATAAATGTATCAAAGCAAAACTGAAGTTAATATCATATCGAAACATCTGAATAAAACTCCCAGAATAAAACTGTAACTGTGGTTTGTGTCATGCCATCATCCCAAGCTCTTCCCCTTGCTAGCGGAACTACCTGAAACCAAAACTGAAAACTATAAGCACGAAGCTTAGTGAGCTCCCCCAAACTACCACATACCATACAATAACATATAGAGCACATATTGGGCCTTGCCCACTACATCGGACCGAAATCCGGAAACTGCATCGGACCAAAGTCCGGAAACTAACCAGGGACTTGCCCTCTACATCGGACCGAAGTCCCGAAACTAACTAGGGCCTTTCCCTCTGTATCGGACCGAAGTCCAGAAGCTGACTGAACATAGTATAGCATAATCATAACGACTAGCATAAACACATATACTGCATAACCTACCCTGTCCAGCAATTATGGGGTGCCGACCTACCTTGTCTGACCATTATGGGGTACCGACCTGCCCTCCGGTTTATCTCAACCGGTTATGGAGACTATTTCACCCCCTACTACTACTATATAAGCACATAACATAAACATATTTTCAGGCCTATATGGGGTGCTCGACTTACCCTGTCAGTCCTTACAACGGATACTGGGGACTAACCACCTCTACTACTACTATCACATACCATCATAACAAGCTAACACATAACTCATAATATATAGTGACATAACAAACAATTATCACGCATATAATTATCTTGACTATAATCAACTACTAGGGGGTCGATATTGGTGCCTTCGACCCACTTCTACTGGAAGGTAACTCACTCAATGTCGTGAAGTGCCTGCACTGTCCTCGATGTCGGGATCAACTCCTCTCAAGTCCTACACATAACAATATTCCTTAATTTCCTTGTCATGATCAAATCAGGCCAAAGTCAAAGTCAAGGTCAACACCCTGGTCAAAGTCAACCTTTTGGTCAAGGTCAACATCTGGTTGACACAACTCACCAAGTTGGTCCCCCAACTCGTCGAGTTCCAAAAGTCCTCAAAATGCTAAAAGCTTTGACCCTACTCGCCGAGTCTTTCAAGAGCTCGTCGAGTTCTCCTTCAAACAAGGTCGGGACCTTCTATAACTGACTCGCCGAGTTCGTCCTTGAACTCGTTGAGTCCTTCATCATGCAAGATGGCACATCTAGTCCTGGACTCGCCGAGTTCTCCATAAAATCATCGAGTTCTTCTTCATGCAATTGGGGATTAGTCTTGAACTCGCCGAGTTCCATGATCTTCAGGTCCACAATAAACCCAATTGGCTGAGTGTTCTTCCACCTCAACATATTGCCCATTATCAGAAGAGGTTTGGGGGAAACTTCGACCAGACTCGCCGAGTTGTATGAGCGACTCGTTGAGTCCCTTCATGTCCAAAACTATTTAGTAGATTTCAGTTGGCCTTAATGCATTCAAAACAAAGATTTGACCTCCTAGGCTCCATATTACACGTAAAGTTACAAACTTGACGTTCATACATGGGGTATTCGGCTCAAATGGTCCTAAAAAGAGGTTTATATGATGCATGGGACTCCCACGGCCACAAATTTGGCACCTTTATACCATGGGGTCCCTTTAAGGCTCTGGATCTGAAGTTATAACTCCCAATCAAGCTGGTACTCATGAATGGTTCCATAAAATGCTCCATAATGCCCTAAATTACCCCCATGGAGGGATATAAGGAAGGATTAAGCAAGGTACAAACTTTATACCTCAAATGAGCTGGAAAAGTGGCATAATCTTTGGATCTACTTGCTTCCCCAAGAACCTTCGAGCTTTCTCTTCCTTCTCTAGCTTCAAAATCACCACAAACACACAATTATGGCTCAAGAATACTTCAAAATGGTCTATGATTTCGTGAATATTGTTTGGAGGTGATAGAGGCTGCAATGAAGGCCATTTAAGGTGTTTAAATGAGGTGCAAACCCTTAAAATTATGGTTTCATCCAGATAGGCCTACTCGTCGAGTCAGGGCATCCGACTCGGAGAGTGGGTTCTTCCACCGGTGTCCAAGGTTCACCTTGACTCGACGAGTTAGGGCATCCAACTCGCCGAGTCCCGGAGAAAAATGTAAAAATTTATATTTAAAGTACGTACCATGGGACCGGGCACTACAAATCTCCCCACTTATTCTAGATTTCGTCCTTGAAGTTTGCTACTACGTCTGGAAAAATCTCGGGGTAGTTCTCTCTCATTTCATCCTCCGGCTCCCAAGTCCATTCTGAGCCCTTGCGGTGCTGCCATTGCACCTTCACCGACTCGACCCTCTTGTTCCTCCGATCCTTCGACTTCCTGTCGAGGATAGCTACTGGATGATCGATGTAGTTCAAGATATCATCTACCTGAATATCATGTAGAGGTAACACTGCTGAGTTGTCTACCAGACACTTTCGTAGCTGGGAGACGTGAAAGGTGCTGTGAATCTGGCTAAGGTTGGCCGACAGATCCAGCCTATACGCCACCTTGACCACCCGAGCTGCAACCCTGAAAGGCTCAATGTACCTGGGGCCCAAATAACCCCGCTTCATGAATCAGATGACACCTTTCCAAGGTGACACCTTCAGGAGGACCATATCCCTAACCTAGAACACCAGGTCCGAACGATGCTTATCGGCATAACTTTTCTGTTGACTCTAAATAGTCTGAAGCCTACTCTAAACTTGATGGATCCTCTCCGTCATCTTGAGTACCACTTTGGTACTCCCCATGCCCCTATATCCAACCTCACCTCAGCATATCGGAGTCCTGCACTTCCTCTTGTACAACATTTTGAAGGGAAGTAGGTCAATACTCACGTGGTAGCTATTGTTGTAGGAAAACTTTGCCAAGGGAAGGTAGGTATCCCAGCTACCACTGAAGTCTAGAACATAAGCCCGCAACATATCCTCCAATGTATGAATGTTACGTTCGCTCTGACCATCCGTCTGTAGGTGAAAAGCAGTGCTAAAGTGCAGAAGAATACCCAACTTGTCGTGAAACTTCTTCCAGAATCTGGAAGTGAACCACACATCCCTGTCAAAAATTACAGAGACTGGCACTCCATGTTGTGCTACAACCTCTCGAATATAGATATTGGGCCAGCTTCTTAGCCGAGATACTCTCCTGGATTGGTATGAAGTGGGCGCTCTTGGTCAATCAATCCACGATGACCCAAATCGAATCCATTCCCAATGCGGTCCTCGGAAGCTTTGTGATGAAATCCATAGTAATATCTTCTCATTTCTATATAGGGATATCCAATGGCTGCATATTGTCGTGAGGCCTCTGGTGCCCTATCATGACCTTCCTGCAGGTCAGACATCTCTCAACGTACTAGACTACATCCCACTTCATGCAGGGCCACCAATAGTCAGGACGAAGATCTCTATACATCTTCATCGTCCCGGGATAGATATAAAACCTGGATTTGCGGGCCTTATCCATTAAAATTTGCCATACCTCACCGTAGTACGGAACCGAGACCCTCCAATGCAGGGTCAGCAGCCCACGACTGTCATAGTCAAACAAGGCCACCTGGCCAATGATGCGTTCGCACTTCCGACGATCCTCATTCAAACCCTCGACATGCACCTCTCGGATCTGCTCCAATAACGGAGTTACTACCATCATCCTCAAGCAAATGTCTCTGATCGGGGTTGTCTTGCGACTAAGTGCATCGACCACAACGTTGGCCTTCCCCAGGTGGTAGAGGATCCTACAATCGTAATCCTTCACCACATCTAGCCACCGACGCTGCCTCATGTTCAGATTCGACTAATCCATAAGGTACCTCAAACTCTTGTGGTCCATGTAAATGGTACATCGGACCCCATAGAGGTAGTGTTGCCAAATCTTGAGGGCGAAGACAATAACCCCCAACTCCAAATCATGCGTCGGGTAGTTCGCCTCGTGAGGTTTCAGTTGCCTCGAGGCGTAGGTGATAACATGCCCTCTCTGCATCAATACCGCATCTAACCCTGAGATGGATGCATCACAGTATACCACAAAATCCTCCACGTCCTCTGGCAGGGATCGACGCCTCATATAGTCTATGCCTTAGTGTCTCAAATGCTGCCTGCTGCTCAAGCCCCCAGCGAAAAACCACGACTTTCTTTGTCAGCCGGGTCAAAGGTACGACTATCTTGGAGAAGTCCTGAATGAATCTCTGATAATGGCCTGCCAATCCTAGGAAACTTCAAATCTCAGATGGAGACTTCGAAACCTCCCATCTCATCACGACCTCTACTTCTGAGATTATCTAACCTTTTTCACATGTGACATGACATATTCACTTAATGGATAACTCACATCACTCATGAGTTTCTACAAAGCTCAAAGCAAGCAGCATTCGAGTAGAGAAGCCGACTAGCACTAAAATGCAATAAAATCAGACACATCCTTGCGCGACATCCTCGATCTCCAACTCCGAGCACCACAGGTACACCTTCGCCTTACCCTCACTCTCTCAAGAGTGGCTAATCATTCCTCACGTTGGCCCACTACACACTGCACCCACTCATGAAACTTCCACCAACCCTGTAGCACTCGCGTATGCTAGCTATATGTAACATTGGATCCTATAGACAGGTGAATACTCTATCCTACTCTAAACCCACAACCAAACAAGGAATAGGAAATAAAGATAAACCAAATATTCTCGGTCTATAGAATCTTAGTTATGTACAACTATGATTCATACACTAAAAAACTATAGTAATGATGTCAATTTCATATAAAGGAGAATCCTAGGCTATCAGACATCATATAATCAAAAAGTTCTATCATGCAATTCTTAAATATCCTTAGCCTATCATTAGCATGTTATTCTAACATATCACAATATAAAATAACAATATGGTATTTTGGGGTCTACTTACTGGCTCCGACTGATCTTATACATCGCATCCTCCTTAAGTATTTTGAAAAGTATTTGAAAATCTTTTTCCTTAGTTTGAGAATGGATTCACATGAGTGCTCCTCCAATTCACTCAAACCAAGGCTCTGATACCAACTTGTAACATCCCAAAAATTTCATATAAATTTAAACTTATCAAAACAACCCTTTTTCTATAGAGGTATTTACAAAACCGTTGTTCCCAAAACATTATTTAAAAATCAGAATCTCTTTCAACATAGTTTTCAAAATGTTCACATTATCAGAGTTTCCCAGAAATCATAAGTCCAAAACGCAAGGATATGCACGGTCACACCTTCACCTTTCCATGATCTACTAAAATACCTAAAACCATAAACCAAAATTGTAAGCACGAAGCTTAGTGAGTTCCCCAAAGTACCAACACCCAAACAGATAACATGTATAAATAAACAACATGTATACAAAGCCTTCAACATGCATGGACCGCCTCACCGGGCTTACATCCTGTCTGGACTGCTCGTATAACCTTCAACATGTCTGGATCGCCTCACCTGGCCTACATCCTGTCTGGATTGTTCTATGGGCCTTCGGCCTGACTGGTCCGCCTTGTAGGCCTTCAGTCTATCCGGACCGCCCTGGGTTTGTTGGCATTCAGCACAAAGTAGGACCACCTCAACCCAACTACACACATACACACACACATATATCGACATATACATTAACTCATAAATACATAATCAAACAACAGGCAAGTATAGATCATACATATCAATAAGCATAACATCATCCTATCTACCAGGATACATATCTAACAGATTATAACAACATAACAACATCATATCTACCAGGATACCGATCTAACATATCATAAAAACATAACAACATCCTATCTACCAGGATAACACTTCAAAAGGGTCGACATTGATGCCTTCGACCCGTAAGTACAGTGACTAAAACTCATCTCGAATTCAAAATCTGCCCGAAAGAAATCCCTAGTTATTGCCCTGTTGACTTCCCGAGTTATCAATACCAATCAATGCACCCAATTAGCAATTGAGTTCCATGCCATAATCCATACTTGGGGTAAAATGACCATTTTACCCCTGACCCAACATACACCAAAATTGAGGCCCCAAACCAAAAGATCCATAAAGGCCCACTAATGGCCTAATTTTCCAAATTAGGCCCAACCCCATATGGGTCTTATCCTAAGCCATATTTTCCTTAAATTCAAATCAGGTCACCACAAACACCCATTGGGATAAACTTGGTTAAAGACATAAGTCAAAAGTCAAAGTCAATGGTCCAAGTTGACCCAACTCGCCGAGTTGTCCTTCAACTTGTCGAGTTTCTCCATCAATCTGCACAGATCGGGAAAAACCAAGCCAACTCGCCGAGTTCCTTTATCAATATGGAAATTTCTGGGAAAACCGAGCCAACTCGTCGAGTTTATCCAACAAACTCGTCGAGTTCACCAGAAACCTACCACTTAACACATTATGCACTTAATCCATTAAGTCATGACTCCAAAACATAGATCTGAATTCCTTGAGCTGGAAAATCACGTAAAGTTGCCAACTTTACGTTCATGCATGTCTAAATGAAGCTCTTAAGCTTGGAATGGACTTAATAGTTGACTTAATGCATACATGACACCAGAATCCTCATAAAGTTTGCACCTTTAAGCTCAAGGGTACCAAAACCAACCCAAACTTGGAAGAACAACCCCTAAAATGACTTTACTCCAATATCATCCCCAAAAAGAGGCCAAAACACCACAAAAGCCAACATAAGGAGATCTAATCAAATATTAAGCTAGGTTAGGACTTTATACCTGAAATATGCTAGAAATGGACCAAAGAACCCAAATCTGTAAGCTCCTACTCGAACCACCACTTTACACTAAGCTTTTCTTCCTTCAATGATCTTCATACACACCAAAACACACCCACCATGAACTCACAACACTCAAGGAGGCTCTAGAGTTTCGAGATTAAGGTTAAGGGCTATGAAGGCTGGAAATGAGGCCAACACCTGGGACTTAAGGTGTTTAAATAGGGTGTAAAACCCTAAAATTAGGGTTTCCTTATGAGTGGCCAACTTGCCGAGTTGAGGCTCCTCAACTCATCTAGTTGCCTCATTAAACTCCGCGATCAAGCCAACTTCTACTCGTCGAGTTGAGGCTCATCAACTCGTCGAGTAGACCCATTAAATCCACGATTCTTCATCTTCAACTCGCCGAGTTGGCTCCTCCAACTCGCCGAGTTCAACTAGAAATTAACATAATTCCACAATTAACTTTCTAGATTTCGGGTGTTACAAAAATATTGTAAGAAATTATAAAAATTCTTAAGAAATTTATAAAAAGTTATTCATATTTAGACAATTTCCTGTTTTTGTATACATTTAACCATTTAACTTGTTAAATGTGTTCATAATGTATGAACACATTTAACAAGTTAAATGGTCAAGTTGATTCTCATAAATCTCATTGACAAGTCGATCCTCCCATAACTGGTTGCTAGTTGGTATTGGAATCCTCTTGTACATGAGAAAATTGATATTTTGGCCTGAAGAATCTGTCATGGTAAGCTACCATCTATGGAAAATCTCAACAAACTCGGTACTGGGTCAACGAGCATTTGTAGGACATGCAACGGATCCCCAAAAACGATGGACCATATTTTTGTCGAGTGCCCAACGTTGAAAGACATCTGGCAACAAGTGTGCAGTTGGTGACATTTGTTAGAATACCCTTCTATTTCGGTGCATGAGTTGCTTAATATAGATCAAAGCTAGGCGGTCACCAAAGATTGTCACTGATTCACGAAGCCATAATGTTGGTGTTCATTTGGGTGGTCTGGAGCAACAGAAACCTTAAAACCTACTCGTCAAAGTTGAAGTCGCATTTGATGTTGACTCATGAGATTCAATCCCTCTCATACTTATGGATTAGTGTATTAAATTGAAATGTCTACGATTAAGATGAATAGATTTGAGTTGTGATCGCTATTGCAAGATTTAAATTTGCCCCTTTTTTTTCTTTGTTTTTTTCTTCTCTTGTTTTTGTACCTCCTATCATGTTTTTGTGCTAATAAAGTCCTGTATACCTAAAAAAAAAAAGTCAAATATGTAAAAAAAAATTTTTTTTTTACCTATACATAAAAATGTTCTAATCAAATACGTTGGGTTGAATTCACGCGCCGCGGCGTTTCCCAACAATAGTCTTTTCACCCTTTCGTTTCCTACTATATGACGCGCCACAGGTGATCTTGACTCTCCACTGTCCACTACAGTACAGCCTACCACACTTTCCATAGGGAGTGTCGTACAGTATAACTTCCCTATCTTCCCTATAACCCCTCCTCTGTGAAAAAAGCACCATTCTTCTCGCAGTTCAACAGTGGAATTAGCAATACAAACAAACCAAAATCCCAACAAATTTTACAGTTATTTCACCCAATTCGTCTCTCCTGCAAATTCACACTCAAAACCCCATTAAAATGGTTCACCATTTCTCTCTCTAGATTCCATTTAATACCTCCTTCTTGCTGTACATCTTTCTAAAGTAAGAATCAGGACTGTTCGTTTTGTTGTTTTGACAAAAAATGGAAAGGAAACAAGGTTTTTTCTCTGCTTTAAGAGACGAAGTAGTCCGTGGTTTATCGCCGGCGAGGTCACGTGGCAAGAGTCCGGCGAGGAGTAGTAGCTCGCCAATGACGGGGTTTCTTCGACTGAAACCTAAACAGTTGCAGAAACCGGAGCCGGTGGTTATAAGATCCGGGAGTTTGAGTGGTGAAACGCTGGCGCCGTTGATTGAAGGCCCCGATCCGGCCGCCTCTGACCTCGGGGAGACCAAGCGTCCCGGGTCGGGTATCGGGCAATGGATGAAGGGGCATTTATCTAGGGCTCCTTCCATGACGTCTTCTATGGCCTACAAACAGAGGTCTGATCTGAGACTTTTGCTCGGAGTTATGGGTGCGCCGCTTGCTCCGGTGAACGTTAGTTCCAGTGAGCCTCTGCCTCACCTTAGCATTAAGGATACTCCTATTGTAAGTGTTCCTTTTCAATATCTTTTTCACGTGACTTTAGGGTCACTTTTCTACTAGGGCTAACATCATTTTCCGCCATTGTCGTTGTCAAGCTGTTGTAATGAACAGTTCTACACCTGAAGTTCCAAATTACACCCAAAAACGAGGTTTATTATAAACAGTGTAACGTAACCCTGCAGAAAGTTTGTTTACGAATCTGTAAAGGGTTTTCCGGTGGGTGTTTGGTAGGGCCACACCACTGCTCCGCCCTCCACGGTTGCGTGATTTAAATACTTCCCGGAATAAGCCAACTTAAATAAATCGAAATTAAAACCTCTAAAACCTTCAATCATTGCTCGATTGTTTCAACATCCTTTCGATTTAGAACTTCATTTTTCCAAGATCTGTATCTTTATACTCCTTTATCGTACAAACCCAAAATTCAGCGCAATGATTTCCAAAACCCAAAATAGATCTTCACATGAAACTCGATGTCATTCTTGATTCAGCAAAAAGGGTAAATACCGATCCACTGTTCATCCTCTCAATTCTTAACCTAAATTAATCATTTCAAAGCAAAAAAACCCAACGTCACTCATTACAAATTCAAATTCAAAATCGCAAAAGATCCCAATATTCAAAATCAAGAGTTGACTATTTTGTGTACCCAAGAAATATTATTTTATTCCCAAGTCATCAAGTTTCGTAAAAATCCCGTTTAATCCATTCAAGATTGTTCCCTCCCGAGAATTACGGAAGAAACATCATCATTCATTCCTCTCGACTTCATCAAACATTATGAAATCAGTCAAATCTTTTAATCTAAATTAGCAATGACATTAATTTTCTTGTTATTATAGGAAAGTTCATCTGCTCAATACATACTGCAACAATACACAGCAGCATCCGGAGGCCAAAAGCTTCAAAACTCCATTAAAAACGCTTATGCAATGGGGAAAGTGAAGATGGTGGCATCTGAATTTGAAACTGCATCAAGGGTGATGAAGAACAAACATTCTGCAAAATCTGCAGAATCTGGTGGATTTGTATTATGGCAGATGAATCCTGATATGTGGTATGTTGAGCTTGCTGTTGGTGGCAGCAAAGTTCATGCTGGCTGCAACGGGAAGCTTGTCTGGCGGCATACACCATGGCTCGGTGCTCACACCGCCAAAGGCCCCGTTAGACCCCTCCGCCGTGCTCTTCAGGTAATCTTTTTATTAAAATTTCCGATAAATTAAAACCGCTATATTTGATTTTGTTTTTTCAGTCAAATCATAAAAGTTTGTTTTTTCCAAATTAACCATTTTTACATGTTTAAAAAAAACATTTTTGGGATTTTTAATAAACGCAGGGTCTTGATCCAAGAACAACTGCAAATATGTTTGTGGATGCAAAATGCATCGGTGAGAAAAAAATCAACGGTGAAGATTGCTTCATCCTGAAATTATCCGCGGATCCAAAAACACTAAAAGCAAGAAGCGAAGGTCCAGCCGAGATCATACGCCATGTCCTTTTTGGGTATTTCAGTCAAAAAACGGGTTTAATCATTCACATGGAAGATTCCCATTTGACCCGAATCCAAACCAATGGTGGTGATGCTGTTTATTGGGAAACCACCATTAACTCATTCATGGAAGATTATCGATCCGTTGATGGAATCATGATTGCACATTCGGGTCGCTCCATTGTTACCCTTTTCAGATTCGGTGAAATGGCAATGAGTCACACCAAGACAAGAATGGAGGAAGTTTGGAGTATTGAAGAGGTCGCTTTCAATGTCCCCGGGTTGTCAAATGACTGTTTTATCCCTCCTGCTGATTTGAGAACTTGTTCCGTTAGCGAGACTTCCGAGCTTCCTCGACCGGGAAAAGCTTCTCATTGTGCGAAGGTGGTGGCTTTGGAGAAGCCGTGCGAGGGTAGTTTGGGAAATGTGGTTTGGAAGATGGAAATTTGACGGAAGGGTAGTTTTGGAATTATGGAAAAAAATTGTTTATATAGGGTCTGATTTGATTTGATTTGATATTCGACTAACAAGGTAGGAATTTAGGAGAGGTTTAAATAAAGGCTGGCTGAATCCTTTTGAAGAAGGGTATTTTCGTCTTTTTTGCTGGTTATTAGGATTTGAAGAAAGGGAGGTTTAGTTTTAGTTTACCTTCCATTAATGGAGGAATGAAGTAGTAGGGAGGGGCATTTGTGGCAATCTAGTAAAGGATATATACAAGTAGCGGAATTTCATGTGCTTGTAGTTTTTTTTTTTTTACACCTAGTGGTGGTGTTTTTAGCGTGTGTGAATGAATGATGACAAAAAAAAAAAAACATGTTGTGAAGAAGAATATTTAGTGAATCTTCTTTTATTAAATTGTGTGTTCTTTCAAATTTTTGCTGGATTTCTATTTTTTTTTTTTTTATCTTGTTTGGTGTTGATCTGTAAAAGATTCTTCACCATGTGTTTGTTTTGTTTATATTCTTTTCTAAATTTGCATGTGCATTGAGGTTGTTTGTTTTTATCCTTTAAATTTGTATATAATATGTTATGCTGGTAAAAGTTGAATAAATTATAAAGATTTAAAGGAGGGGTATTTTGGGGAGAAAGTTTTATGATGATGTGCTAAACTGTCGATTCAAAATTAATGAGGATGATGGTCCAAGATGCATTTATTTTAAATTTCAATAAATTTGGTCTTTGGTCCACTCTATGTAAATAATAGAATGCATCCCAAATGACGGGGTACAATATGTGTCATAAATCAGAATATTATTGATATATTTGATATGGTTGTTATCAATAGTTAAAAGAGAGAAGTTTAGGGTAAGGTAGGTAGAATAATTTGCAATACATCATCCAATGTATTAACAAAACAATTATACAAGAATTTATGAGAGGGTACTATTTTGGAATCTAAGTGTAGATTTAGATTGTGGCATCTATTAAATGAGTGAAAATGCTTATCAAGCATTGAATTTGAGCACAAATGGTTGGCCCTCATTTAATAATTGTTATTAAATGTCATCTAGTCTTAATGGATTTACTTTTATTTATATAGTTTATAAAGAGATAAAGGTTGTTTTAAAGTTTGCTAATTGCCATTTAAAAAAGATTTGTTAAAAAATTGTATACGAGTCTCACTTATTTTGTATAGGAAGAAATGAAAACGAATTGTCAAAATGGCAAATTTAGAGTAAGTTTAGTAAATTCAACTTACCAAAACGATTTCTTAAATGAAGGACCATTTTTGAAAACCAATTTCATGTATATTTGTTATTGTCGGTTCAATTTGTTTTTTTTTATTCTATATCTTTTTTTTTATTATATTTTAATAAGAATATTGTAAAGAAAAATCACAAATATTTTCAAACATTAAATAAATACAATGTTTGATAACAAAAAAACAAAAGAAATATCTCAGTCACACATCAAACATCATTAAAACATTAATAGTAAATCAAAAGCCAAAAACACCTCATAACATTAAATACTAGTGCATCTCCAACCTCTTATACGTATCTCCAAGCTCTCATATGTGACTCGATCTAACGCAAGTATATCTAGCTTTGCTACTTAGACCGCATCACAATAATATGTGAGGCTATAAAGCTTGACTAAGACACAAGTGTAATAGTGTATCTAACTTCATCATCTATTTATCTAAGATAAGCATCACAATAGCATTTCAGAATATAAAGCTTAACAAGACACATAATTTTTTTACTGCATCACAATAGCATTTCAGAATATAAAGCTTAACAAGACACATAATTTTTTTACTGCAGAAAGTTAATATATAAACATCATATGAAAAGAACATCAAGGGAATCATATCATATAACCATCCTAATGTAACTATATGTGTTTTCTTTACCCAAAGCGTCCGACATCCCATCTAACATCTAAACTTTTTGCTGACACATAATTAGCGAAGGCTTATATGGAAATGATGTAACACCTCAACTCCTAGGTACTAGTTTTACAACTTTATTTTTCATATTGAAAAGTCTACTCGACGAGTTGGATGCACCGACTCGTCGAGTAGGAACGTTTTGGCCACGTGTTTAAGTGACCAACTCAACGAATCGGATGACACAAATCGACGAGTTGGAGCTGAAGGATGAAATCCTAATTTTCAGGGTTTTGCACCCTATTTAAATGATCATATGCCTCCTCAGCCTCCCCTTATAGCCCCTTGTGAGTCCAGAAACCCTAATTCGTGTGTGTGCTCCATTGGTTTTATGCTTATCTGTTTATATCTGTGCTTAGGTACGTTTTTAGTGAACTCCTCGCCTGCATTGGTTTTATTTGACTCAGGGGCGAGCAACAAGTTGGAGCTGAAGGATGAAACCTTAATTTTCGGGGTTTTGCACCCTATTTAAATGATCCTATGCCTCCTCAGCCTCCCCTTATAGCCCCTTGTGAGTCCAGAAACCCTAATTCGTGTGTGTGCTCCATTGGTTTTATGCTTATATGTTTATGTTTGTGTTTAGGTACGTTTTTAGTGAACTCCTCACCTGCATTGGTTTTATTTGACTCGGGGGCGAGTCAGTCGTTTGTATCTCAAACATTTAGTAGGGAGTTCAGTGTGCCAGTAGGAGAGCTAGAGTGTCAGTTGCGAGTTTCTATTGCCAACGAACATGAGGTTTTTGCTTCGTCGGTCTACCGGGGGTATGAGTTAAAGATCTTCGGGGTATCTTTTCCGACCGACTTGTATCTGATCCCTATGAGGGATGTTTGTGTGGTTGTGGGGGATGGACTGGCTTAGTCGATTCAGTGCTATGATCGACTGCGAGGGTCGACATGTTGTGGTTAGAACCCCAAGTGGGGGAGAGTTGATTATCTATGGCGAGGGTACCAGAGTGGGATCAATGTTTTGTTCAGCCGCCAGGGCCCGACAATATATTCAGCACGGCTGTGCGGGTTATCTAGCGTATGTGGTGGATACACGAGTCAGGGATCATATTTCAGTTTCAGAGGTTCCAGTGATCAGGGAGTTTGCTGACATGTTCCCGGAAAAGTTACCTGGGATACCTCCTGAGAGACAGGTCGAGTTTCGGATCGACCTGGTGCAAGGTGCGGCCCCTATTGCCGAGGTGTCGTACCAATTGACGCCACCAGAGATGCAGGAACTATCATCACAACTGCAGGAACTGCTGGGAAAGCATTTCATTCGACCGAGCAGTTCTCCATGGGGAGCACCGATTCTCTTTGTCAGGATGAAGGATGGTTCACACTGGATGTGCATTGATTATCGAGAGTTAAACAAGCTGACGCTGAAAAACCGTTATCCACTCCAGAGGATAGATGATTTCTTTGATTAGTTGCAGGGAGCATCTTGGTTCTCCAAGATAGACCTGAGGTCTGGGTACCATCAGGTCAGGGTTAGGGAGGAGGACGTGGAGAAGACCACGTTTCAGAATCGTTATGGGCACTACGATTTCGTGGTGATGCCGTTTAAGCTTACCAACGCCCCAGCAGTATTCATGGACCTGATGAACCGGGTCTGCATACCGATGCTCGATTGCTCGGTCATCGTGTTCATAGACGATATATTGGTGTATTCCAAGACCCGAGAGCAGCATGAGGAGCACCTTTGGGAGTTATTGGGAGTTCTGAGGTGGGAACGACTTTATGCCAAGTTCTCGAAGTGTGAGTTTTCGTTACAAGAGGTTCAGTTCCTTGGACACCTCGTTAACCAGGAGGGGATTTTGGTCGATCCGGCCAAAATCGAGGTGGTTATGTAGTAGGAGGTTCCGAAAACCCCTTTGGATATTAGGAGTTTTCTGAGATTGGCAGGATACTACCAGAGATTCATACAGGATTTCTCCAAGATTTTAGTACCCTCACTCGTTTGACGAGGAAGGGGTGGATTTCCGGTGGAGCCTCGAGCACCAGAGGGCATTTAAGACCCTCCGATAGCGACTATGCGAGGTTCCAGTCTTGACTCTCCTAGAGGGAGTTGAGGATTTTATAGTGTTCTGTGATGCATCCATCACGAGACTACGGGCGGTCCTCATGTAGAGAGGGCGGGTGATAGCTTACGCATCGCGACAGTTGAAGCCGCATGAGACAAGATACCCTACTCACGATCTAGAGTTGGGGGCGGTGGTATTCGCTCTCAAGCTTTGGAGACATTACCTCTATGGGGTCTGTTGTACCATATACAAGGATCACAAGAGCCTGAGACACATCATGGATCAGCCGAACCTGAATATGAGACAACATAGGTGGCTAGATGTAGTCAAGGACTACGACTATGAGATCCTTTACCACCCAGGTAAAGCGAACGTGGTGGCGGATGCTCTAAGACGCAAGTCAGTTGGGTCTTCCATACCAATGACATGTATGAGGATATCGGTGGATTCTCCACTCGTGAGTTTGATTAGAGATGCTCAGGCTGAGGGCATACGACCAAAGAACTGGAAACTGGAGAGGATCAGGGGTGAGAACACCTGGTTTGTGCAGGATAACTGAGATTATTGACCTGATGCGGTTGGGTATGGGTTCCGATGTCTGGTGGGGTCAGACAGACAATCATGGAGGAGGCTCATAAGTCTCATTTCTCTATTGACTCAGGGGCCACCAAGATATACAGAGACCAGAGTTTGAGTTACTGGTGGCCATGTATGAAGCAAGAGATCACTTGGTACATCGAGAGGTGCTTGACCTGTAGGATGGTCAAGACCTAGCATCAGAGGCCGCATGGCAAGCTGCAGCCTCTGGAGATTCCCATGTGGAAATGGGAACATATCACAATGGAATTCATTACCAAGTTGCTGAGGACAACGAAGAGATTTGATGCTATATGGGTCATCATGGATCGATTGACCAAGAGTTCCCATTTCGTGGCCATACGGGAGAGTTTGTCGGCCGAGAAGCTGGTTGACGTGTATGTATGCGAGATCATTGCTCACCATAGAGTTTTGGTCTCTATTGTTTCCGACCGAGATGTTAGATTCATCTCCCGCTTCTGGCAGAAGTTCCACGAGGAGCTGGGCACGGGGCTGCATTTTAGCACAAGATATTATCCGCAGACCGACGGCCAGAGCGAGCGGACTATATAGACCCTCGAGGACATATTGATAGCCTGTGTCATTGATTTCAATGGGAGTTGGGATTCCCACCTACCCCTTGTAGAGTTAGCCTACAACAACAACTATCATTCCAGTATTGGTGCCCCACCTTTTGAACTGTTGTACGGGCGGAGATGTCGCACCCCGGTTTGTTGGGGTGAGGTCGGTCATAGAGTGATGGGGCAGACAGAGGTAGTTTTACAAACTATTGAGAAGATTCAGAAGATTAGACAGCGGTTGTAGACTGCACAAAGTAGAGAGAAGAGCTACATCGACCGACATCGATCATAGTTAGAGTTCCAGGTCGGTGACATGTTACTCCTGAAGGTCTCGCCCTGGAAGGGTGTGATCCGCTTTAGGAAGAGGGGGAAATTGGGGCCCCGTTACGTTGGGCCGTTCAGGGTCATTGCAAGGGTTGGCAAGGTAGCTTACATACTAGATCTTCTAGAGGAGCTCAGTCAGATCCACAATACTTTTCACATTTTGCAATTGCAAAAATGCATCCTGGACAAGGAGGCAGTAGTACCATTGGATGACATTCTGGTCGATGAGCCCCTGAATTATGTGGATAGGCCCATGGCCATTCTGGAAACGAAGGTGAAGGTTCTGCGAAACAAGGAGATACCTTTGGTAAAGGTATAGTGGGAGCACCGAAGAGGGTCTAAGTGGACATATGAGTTGGAGGTTGAGATGCGGGAGCACTATTCGGAGATGTTCACTGCAGCGGACTTTGAGGACGAAGTCTAGTTCAAGTGGGGGAGAATTGTAACACCTCGACTCTCATGTATTAGTTTTATAGCTTTATGAGGAGGTGCATGATCACGCATTCGCCTTCCCAGGATCATCAGAAGTACCTGAAACAAAATTAACAATTGTATGCCCGAAGATTAGTGAGTTTCCCCGAAATACCAATGCCATACAAATATAACCAGATCATATAAAAAATACAGAACAACATGAATAATGAGCCTTCAGCCTGACTAGCCCTCCTTGCAGGCCTTCAGTCTATCTGGACCGCTCTCTGAGCCTTAGGCACGTCTGGATCGCCTTGCAGGGCCTTTAGCCTATCCGGACCGCTCGCCGAGCCTTCGTCTGACTAGCATACCCTCCTGTGTTTGTAATCTATCCGGACCGCCCTGGGTATGTTGGCCTACAACACAAAGCAGGACCGCCTCAACCTAACCCCCAATCAAACAAACATGTGCACATAAATATCATACGCTAGCTCATTACATATAATAGTCAAACCGATTTAACATATCACTAATCATAGCAACATCCCAAAACTGGGATACAGACCTAACCGATCACTAACATAGCATCATCCTATATACCAGGATACTGACCTAACCATGTTACTAAGCATATCATCTTCCTAATTACCAGGATGTATATCAATAACATATCATGTAAATAACTAGGATACAAATCCAAAAGGGTCGGCATTGGTACCTTCGACCCTGTCAGTATAGTGAGGGCAACTCACCTGGCACTGCTGAAGTCCCACGGATGAAACTCCAGCTGATGGTTGATAGATTCCCAAACTGCCAACATCAAACAATACCTATTTAATAATTGGGTTCCAAGCCCAAGGTCCAAATCACACACCAAAACCCCAAAAGTCAAGTAATGGGCCAAAACCCAACATATGGCCTAATTTTCCAAATTGGGCACAGACCTCTACATGGTCTTTCCTTAAGGCCCGTTCAATTATTTTAGTCCAAACTCTTGGTATTCCCATGGCCCAATATCACATAATCATAAAGGCCTAATTATGGCCCATCTATGACCCAATTTTCCAAATTGGACCCAAGACTCTCACATGGGCCTTATCCTAAAATCCATACAATTATTTAGTCCATTTACTTATTCTTGGAAAGCCCATTAATAGTCCAATCACCAAAGCCCAATAGAAAGGCCCAACTCGAGGCCCAAGTGAAATTAGGGTTTCCACATGAAATGACGATTAGGGATAAGTGTTTCTTACTTAACCCATTAAGGACTTAATCCATTAAGTCCAATATTGCCTTTGGTTAATTTGCCAATGATTGATATTTAAATATTTTAAGTTTATTAAATAATTCCCCGTGTGTGTCCCGATTAATTCCCAAAAATTAGGGTTTTATGACATTAAGGTTTTCCAAATCCTAATTAGGGTTTCCTACCTAATACTAACACATGGTTGGGCTTTTAGGTCAATTAGGGCTTCATTGGGCCCATTATGGTTTCATTGGCCTATTCTGTCCAAGCATCCCCAAATGAGTCAATACGCAAGCTAGGCATACCGCCACCCAACACGGTGGCTGGTGGCGGCAGGAGGCGGCAGCCACCACCTTACGGTGGTGGTTTAGAGTTTTCTTACTATTCCGATCGATTACAATGTTACAACTCCATATCCAAACACATACACACACCCACTAAGCTACACACACACATAAATAACACACACACACAACCACACTATGACGGCAGGTGGTGGTCGGAGGTGCTAGCCACCACCTTATGCTGGTGGTGGTGGCTCACTTTTGCTTCCAGTTTACACAAACCACACACACACAATTAATGAAATATAACATCAGTACACACACACACACGCCTACGTACATAGAAAAGCACGCACACAACCACCTTACACGGTGGATGGTGGTGATGGAAAATGGCAGCATGCGACGGTTATGCGATGACAGGAAGAAAAGGAGAAGGAGAATGATTGGGTCAGCAGAAACGACAGCTACACACTCCAATGTGGCTCCGCCATCCACAGAAATGATGCGACATCAACTGAAGATGGGAACCCGGCTTCGACGTCAGCGGTGGCAGCGGGAGTAACGATGACAACAATGCAACAATGAAGTGGGTTGGTGGATGGTGACGGGCGAGAAAAGAGCACTCCTCTTATGAAACAGGGAGTGGACGTCATGATGGCGAAGCAACGACGCTAATGGTGGCGATCGATCTCAACAAGGTGGCAAGGTGTTGACTGATACTGGCGGCAAATAGAATAGTGACATTCGCGACCCACCTCTTCACGAATATCTTGAGCTATCCCGATGTTGGAAAGAACGGAGGTCGACGGCGCTTTCTCCTGATGGACTTAACTGATCGGAAAGATGAAAAGGGAGGTGGCGGTGGTTGAAGGTGAGAGGGTGGTATAAGGGTGGCGGCCGAATGAAGTATTAGGGTTAGGGTTCTGGGTGTTGAGGTTATATACCCGCCTCATGTAAAGATCGACCCATAATGACACAAATGGTCCCTCCCTTCTCTAATTTCTTTTAAAACGGGTCCTAAATTTACCCTTTTAACCCCTCTCTCTTGTAACATCCAGAATTTCGGGTATGATAGTTCGTGTTTCAATTTTGAGGATTTAGGAGGGACTCGAGGAGTCGAATGCCTGACTCGCCGATTCACGACGGGTTGATAACGTGGATTTAATGAGCAGACTTGAAGAGTCCAAGTATGGACTCACCGAGTAGGTTCTGGGCTGAGAAAACCCTAAGTTTTGGGGTTGGAGCCTATTTAAAGGAACTTATAACCTTGCGTGCGCCTGATATCTCCTGTGAGAAACCTTAAATCTCCATTGGAGCCATGGGAGAGTTACTTTGATGCAATCAAATAATTTGGTGGGTTTTATAGAAGGAAAAAAGCATGATTCAAGCAAGGAACGAGAGGGGGGCTGTGGATCTAACATTTCTTCGCAAGGGACTGCTGTAGGAGGTATATCTTGCATCCTTTTCACATGTTTTTGGTTAGATCTCGAGATTTGGGAGTTTTAGGGTTTAACTCCCCTTCTATTGTGATTATGAGCTAAGTGAGTCATGATCTGAGGTGGGAAACCTCAGATCTGAACCTTGAGAGGTCCAGAGAGTCCCACTCTTTCAACTTTATTATGTTCCATTGGAATTGTGAACCTAGGTTGCCATTTTAGAAGCTATTTCACCAAATAAGACCCTATGAGTGGTACATGAGATTAAAGATTAGACCTTTACATGATTATTGGGTGTTAGAAGGTCAAATCTACAAGTTAAAGAAACAGATCTAACCTTAGCAGATCGTTTGAGTGTTGCCATGAAGGAAACTCATCGAGTCCATAAGAGAACTCGATGAGTGAAGTTGGGTTGCCCCACGATTCGTGATCAGTGGTGACCCGTCGAGTGAAAGGCTAACTCGATGAGTCGAGTGAGGCCTTAGGAGGATTCTGAGAGCACGCATGGACTCGCCGAGTCACCCGAGTGCACTCGACGAGTCTGGTCAAAGTTTGACCGTTGACTAGAGTTAACTTCAGTTGACCTTAGGGTTTTGGTGAAGCTGATTCAAGAGAGGTCAGGGAAGGGTAGAATGGTCTTCTACCCATTCTTTAGAGATGAGGACAAGAGAAAGTATTGATTAGAGATGTTATCATTTTGATAAGAGGAGTCTAGGTCGGGTTATCGAGCACGAGAGGGTATTCGACATTATGTGAGGTGAGTCTTCTCAATATTCATTACCTAGAGTGGTATCTATGTGCAGACCGAAGGGTATTATGTGTTATGTGTATGTTTGAGATTATGTGCCTTGTGATATATGTATGCTATATGTTATATATACCGGAATGGAGAGTCCAACGAGCTATGACTGGACCAGAGGGTCCAATGAGCTATGGGACTGGAGGGTCCCGCTGAGACACCTAGACCGGAGGGTCATACTGTGTTATAGCCTTGAGTAGCATATGTGTTGTATGTGGTATTTTGGGGAACTCATTAAGCTTCATGCTTACCGTGTTATGTGTTATGTGTTTCAGGTTTTCTCAGTATCTCGGGATGGCACCGACTTGATTGTACACACCAGAGAAAGAATTATGTTTCGAGAATCCTGGATTATTAAGTAATTAACAAGGGATTGTGTTTTGTAAACTAAACAAATGATGTTTTATGAAATGTGTATTGAGAATCATATGTTTTGAAAGGAAAAATTGTCTTGAAAATTTACGGTGTTACACTTTTGAAAACCCTTACAAATCAAGCAGGAATCTTACCAATCAGCCCCCTCCTCTATAAAATCTTTTCATCTTAGGTCCAAAATTTACTCTTTAGTCCCAGCTTCCATAAATCCTTACATATTAAGTCCAAATAGTACCAAACACCCTTTGACTTATGAAAATCTTTACAAATTAAATCCCAAAATTACACTTTAACCCCTGGAGATTCAAATCTTGTCATTTGGCTTCCCGAAACCAACTCCCAGCTAATTACTATTTGGTTTTAGCTATAATAATATAAAACAATAGTAAAATTAATTCAAGGATTTCCGGGTTTATTATTTAATTATTCTATTTTAAATGGGATGTTATACCATTCTTGTGTGATTTTCAAGCTTGGAAGGTGATTTGCAAGAAGAAGACTTGAAGTATAAGAGGAGTAGTGCAAGAAGAGCTAGTGGGTATGAATCTTCTATTTATTGGCATCAGTTTGAAGGTAACAAGTCATTACCTTGACCTTCCCTCTTTCTATATCACTTTATATTGAAGATTAGGGCTTTTCTAGCATATATATTAGCCATTTTGGGCATGGGCTAGGATCTGAGGTTGCAACCTTAGATCTGAGCTTATCTTGGTCTCTATAGCTATGAAGTATCAGACTGTAGCAAGTATGAACCTTCCCTTTTGAGTTAAACCCCATTATAAGCTTGGATTTGACATTCTAAGCCTTTAGAGCATTGCATGCACGTAAAGTTTGCAACTTTACGTGATAAACATGCCTTGGGAAGCTTGATCTGCAATATGGAGCTTTGGAGTGGCTTAAAAAGCATCTAACTATGAAAGGACTGAAGGGACTTGACGAGTTGCATGGCCAACTTGACGAGTTCAATGAAGATTGTCGTGCAAGGATTTATGCATGGACTCCGCGAGTTAATAAGGTGACTCGACGAGTCAGCTAGGGTTTTCCTGACATTTGGATATGCATAAAGTCAGCGAGTTATAGGGAAACTCGACGAGTCATCTGGGATTTCACAACTTCTCGAGTTCAGGAAGGACTCGACGAGTTGGTGTACTGCACTCTACGAGTCGGGTCAACATGGACTGTTGATCTTGACTATTGACTTGGACTTTGACCAAAGGTTGACTAGTTGGCTTCTGGGGTATTTTGGTAAATTGGAATTTATAGAAATGGCCTTATGGTAAATATAGGTGGTGGGGTTTGTGGCGAGGTGAGTTGTCCTCACTATACTAACAGGGTCGAAGGCACCAATGCCGCCCCTTTTCGGATATGTATCCGGGTTATTGCATGTTATGCTTTATGATATGTATCATGGTTATAGGATAGTTGTTATGTTAGAGATCGATTAGACCAGTATCTTGGTTATAGGATGGTTTCTATCTTAGTGATTGGTTAGATCGGTATCCTGGGTATAGGATGATTGCCATGATTAGTGATCTGTTAGATCTACATGATTACTTGTTTATATGTATTTGCACATGTTTTTTGGTTTGGGGAAAGGGTTGAGGCAGGTCCTGCTGTGTGCAGTAGTCCAAGACACCTTGGGTGGACCGGTTAGACTACAAGCCAGGGCCCGGGAAAATCTAGTCAGGTCAAAGGCCTAGCGAGCGGCCTGGATAGGCTGTAGACCCCTAGAGGGCAGTCTAGACGTGCCGAAGGCTCAGAGAGCGATCAAGATAGACTGAGGGCCTAGGGAGGCGGTAACGTTATATGATATGGTTATATTTTTATGTCGTTGGTATTTTGGGGAAACTTACTAAGCTTCAGGCTTACAATTGTTGATTATGCTTCAGGTACCTCTGATGATTGTAGGAAGGCGAAAGCGTGATTGTACAGCTCCTCATATTTTATGTTTTTGTGACTTATTATGGGATACTCTGACATCATACTATTTTGGAAACATGTTTTGTAATAATCCTAGTTTTGAAAATGTTTTAAAAAGTTTAAATTTGGAGTGAATTTTATGGACGTTACAAATGAATTCACAAGGAAACCACCCTAAGAGTATATGATTTACTAATTTAAAAAAAAAGATAGAATTCCCTAATTTCATAAATCATAATATCCATAAAACCATTTGTTAAATAAGTCAAATCCCAAAATTTGAGTATAACATAATAAATCTAGAATCTCAAAATTATAAAAGTTGTTGACGAGTGTGTACAATCATATTTTTGTCTTTCCACGATTAGAATAAGTGCATCAAAACATGTAATTCACAATTGTAAGCCAAAACTTAGTGGGTTCCCCAATATATCACATATAACATGGAATATCATACATAACAGTACCAATTTTTTTCAGCCACTGACCTGTTTCAGCCAACGGCCTGTATTGGCCAACGACCTATTTCAACCCATGGCTTGTTTACAGCCAATGGATGTTTTAGCCTATGACCTATTTCAGCAAAACGAAACATGAAAACATATAAGCACTAAGCAAGAACCTACTAGTCTAGCACAACATACAATCATGTCACCACAACTATGTCATAAATAATACAATGAGAAAAGTCAACTGAATCAAAGAACCGATAAGACAACACTTAGGGTCACACAGAAATATGCTACACATACCACCTAAATAGAACAGAGGCTCAAACCTCAATATATAACCCAAAACCTCCATGTTTGACCATAAGTCAAAATGGTCAAAAAGTCAATGGTCAAAGACCACCGACCACCGCGTCGCAACAATCTCTATTCTCGATACACACTGACTAAAATCCAAGATAGTCGTGTTTACTTAGTGTAACCTGTGCCACAAGATACCAATGTGTCTTGTTGTGACGAACGTCAAAACAACTTAATCCATTAAGCTCTTAATCCTTAACGTCCAAAGCTTAAAAACTCAAATCTAAAGCTCCTAGATGACTTAATGGATAAAATTCCTGACTTTATCTATTTCTTAACCAAGATGAATCCATAAATCAAACCATAACTCTCAAAAAGGCCAAAAGGACCAAAATCATGTGCATGACTTAAAGGAAATCCAAACCCACACTTTTCTAGTAACAAATGGCAAGGCCACTCAAATCTATCCAAAGGCTCTAGAATTCCTCAAACTCCAAAAACAAATGGTTAACCTTTATTCATTAATGATTATTATATTTCATCTAGCTTAAATGGATTTACTTATATATATATATATATATATATATATATATATATATATATATATATATATATATATGGACGTCTAAAGTCATAAAGTTCTTGAATTTATGCCTTTGCATAGATAAAGAGAGCCCAAAGTCAAACCATAACCTCACAACTTCATAAAATAGCCAACAACCCATGCATGGGTGACATGTAATCATCAAGATCTGATTTTTATGCATTGAAAACCTCATAAACATCAAGAAATGGTAAACCTAAGCTCTAGAGTAGCTTTTACTTACAAGAACCAAGCCATGGGACCAAAAGCGTGAATTTTTTTAGGTAACCAAGATCTAAGCAAGAAAATCATAAAGGTTCAAGCTTTATACCCTGAAGCTTGTAAAGGTGATGAAAGTTTTGGATATTCAAGCTTCAAGCTCACCAAAAGCTTCTACAATGGATTCCTTCTTCTCAAGAACACAAAAGAACCAAACTAATGCCTTAAACTCTCAGAAATGGAGCTAGGATTTCGAGTTGTAGGCTTAAGAGGATGGAGGCTGGTGATAAAGAGGACCTCAAGGGACTTAAGGTATTTAAATAGGGTCTCAACCCTAGAAATTAGGGTTTGGGATCAGCATAAGTAGGCCCTACGTACTCACCATGTACACCTAATATACTGATTGAGGTCTGTGTCACCCTTAGTGACTTATGCCCTGCGTATGCCTCATGTACGCCCATCATACGAACCAAAGTCCAAAAATCCAACTCAAATTCAAACAACCATAATTTCTTCTTTTTAGGTCCGATTGCCGCATTCTCTATATGCAGGGAAAGGCATTGAAGAGCCCCACAATCCTATATAGTTACTTTGGACTTACTACAAAGCGATCTAAAACCATAACCCTCTCAAGTAGCATGATCTATAACTTTTCCCCTTTCTACCCTTCAGGCTAACACACAAATCAAAGGGTTTGGGCCTCACAACCAACATTATTAACCTTCAATAAGGTCTAAAATTGCTTCCCTTAAAGCCCAAAACCCATTTCATGATCGAACTTTCGATCACAACCCTGAATTAAGAAACGACCCCAAACAGGGTGTTACAACTCCCCCCACTTCAATTAGATTTCGTCCTCGAAATCTTTCATTACTACCTCTTCTTCCAGACTAGCCAATTCAGACAGAACTCCTAAAATCCAATTAGGTTTTCCTCATACCGACGACTGCCCTCCATTATTTCAATCAAAACCTCAGCCCTATACCCCGATGAAGAAACGAACCTTGCCAAACAACTTTAACCAATGAAGAGTAATCATCACTACTCTGACAAAAATCCAAAAACCCAATACCATGTCTGACTTCCAGATAAATAGAATCACTCCTAAACACAGCCAAAAAATGACTTCAGACCGCAACTCGGACCAACAAACCTCTTCGTCCTTGAATTCTCCCACTGATTCCGAAGGAACAGAACTGTCAAACATTCACCAATATTGATAACCCTGTACCGGAAAACAAAGGCGACTCATAACACGAGTCTCAATTATTTGTTCCATACTAAAATCTTAGTCTTATCTTTTTGACCTGTAATCATATTTATGATCTAACCGAGATCTCCCTGGGCTTTTACTTACCTACCAATTAACTAAAGTTTTGGATTTCTAATTGGTTGCTGAAATTGACAGTCTCTCACAAGTTCATACCATGAGACTCTAACCAAGAGTCTATTTGGAAAAAGCTATCCTAGCCTGCTTGCCAATATGGCTCCAACATCCCTCCTATTCCAACCAGGGACAACATAAGCAACCATTACAAATGCGTAAGATATTCCACTTTGCTCTAACTGAATGCTACCCGACCAGCTGTATTCTTCATCATAACTGGCCCGAAATCGGCCTACAACCTTCCTGAATCCCATGGATGATGTGGTCCTTCCACAGTCTCAAAACCCTTATTTCCATGGTTTAATCCTACCTAGAGAAATCTACAAGCCAAATCGTAGATTCACAACACCCGTACGACTGTTCATTGACCAGGTGAATGCTACGGGCCGCCCCGTAGTCTTACAACACTTCTACCACTACCTGCCAACCTATTGAATGTTATGACCACCCCGCAGTCTTACAACACTTCTACCACTACCTAGCAACATAGCGAATGATATGCCCACCCCGCAGTCTTACAACACTTCTACCACTACCTGAGAACCTAGCGAATGTTACGACCACCCCATAGTCTTACAACACTTCTACCACTACCTGTCAACCTAGTGAATGTTATGGCCACCCGTAGTCTTACAACACTTCTACCACTCCCTGCCAACCTAGTGAATGTTACGGCCACCCCTCAATCTTACAACACTTCTACCACTACCTGCCCACCTAGGCACCTAGTGAATGATGCAGCCACCCTATAGTCTTACAACACATCTACCATTACCTGCCAACCTAGTGAATGCTATGACCACCCCGCAGTCTTACAACACTTCTACCACAACCTGCCAACCTATTAAATGTTATGGCCACCCCACAATATTACAACACTTCAATAACAACCTATCAACCTGGTGAATGTTATGGCTACCCACTAGTCGTACAACACTTCTACAACAACCTATCAACCTGTTGAATGGTACGGCTACCCCGTAGTCTTACAACACTTACACAACAACCATGGACCAAACACATGGCCTTTCTATCCATCTACCATATCATACCATAATCAATCATGAGTCGAAACCTCATCCGACTATACCTCAATCAAGTGTTTGAGTCATGTTTCGAAACCAAATTCCTTTATCATACAGGAACATGCAGAGAGGCTCTAACATAAGCCTCAACCTGATCCTAATCACATATCCGCCATGTGCCACTACTGATACGTCACATATTCAACAAGGTAACCTGAATCCTTATTCCTTGTGCAAACCTCAGTCCACCTGCCTAGGGTATGGAACTCTTCCTTGTTTTTCACATGGAATCATTCCTATTAATCCAACTGGTTCTCCCCTACATGGATTCAACTGTTCACTACCAACCACAAAATCAATGATTTCCAAATCATCTTACAACCTTACTACTCTAAACTATCGAAACCCTGAGCTTACAAGAAGTAGCATTTCATGACCAACCAATCCTAGCATACACACATTCCAAAACCAGATAAATACACCCCAATATATTAACGAAACTCAATATCTACAAACACCTTCCACTAATTTCACTTCAAAATCCTCAAGCAAACTTAACGGATGACGAAGACCACACAACTCAATTATTGATACAGGTGGATAGCTAATCCAACGACCTACTTACAATGGTGCAATTTCCCATACAAACATGAAAATGGCCACACTTCGAAGGTATGAACTTGACATCTACCGATCTTACTCCCACGATTAAACCCACCCTTTATTTCCTCATAACCATGAAAGATCCCTACAAATAATGTATTCAAATATGGAAAGCTCACCTATGGATTCCTTGGATTCCTTGCTGAAACTACCAAAAATCAAACCGGTTGTTGGTCTTCCTCTACATGAGGCTTGTTATGTCGTTATTCGATGTCTCCCACATTGAAGTTATAAAACTGGCTCACCTAAATATATTTTAAGCACGACTCTCGGTGTGCAAAATGGCATACAAATATTCTTGAAATTTAATAACCAAACCATTATTATAAGGAAATCTTAATTCCTAGCTGGGACTTAAATAAACCGCACATAGTGTCCCACAACTGCATCTGATGGGACTTAGGTGTCCTCGTCCTGCAACTGAAATTCTTAGCTCCCCACCACAATATCCTCCAATTTTTCCTCACGAACATCTAGGATACTTAGTGTAGCTGGAGAAGGTGCCCTTACTGCTCCATTTATCAACCTATGACAATCGTCCTTCTCGTGGCCCACTTAGTTGTAATGAAAATAATTTGGACTTGAAGCCTAAGGTTAATCCCTGCTAAAAATACCAGCTTGACCACAACTAAAATAGCCTATTCCTTTCTTATGAAAGCTCCCCTTGTGAGTTCTTTTATACTTGGAACAATGGCCTTGGCCCTGATGGTCTCTCGACCTCAAATCCTGAGTCTTCGGCTTCCTTACCCGACCTACTACGGGCTGGATCTACTCCAACTTGTGCTTCATCCAAATTTGTAGTTCAAAATCCTACTCCCAAGGTCTTACAATCATACCTCCTAAATCTTGCAGCTTGATACGTTCATAAACTCATGAATACCATCCGACAACATAACACAATACATTGTCTCTCTCATCACCTCATCCGCTGCACACTTTAGAACTAGTAAAAACCCATTGCCTGAACTTCATGGTGATCTCCACCACATTATCCTTCGTTCGGAAAAGGTACTGAAATTCCCTCGCCAACTGCCGCACCTCAATGGCTGGTGCAAATTTCCCTAAAACTCGCCACAAAATCATCCCAAGTCTTGGATGCCACGACCGTCAACCCCTACTGTCCTGCTGCAATCTTTTCCTGAAAATCCCCGAGACACTTAGCCAAAAGCTCCATGATCCCTTACTTGATGGTACCAAACATCACAAGAGTTGCATCCAAAATACCATGAGTAATCTCAGGCGAACGAACTCACAAATCCTCTCACCAATCAGCTCAGCCCCAAATCCCACAGTTTTACCTGAACCAAAACCAGAACCTCCTCTACAAGTTCTCACAACATACCCAAAGAATCCTCAACCCATAGGCTTCCTAGAGTCTCCGTGACTCTCCTTTATTCGAGTACAGATCCTATGCTTTCAGTAGTATGAGCCTAATAGTATCTTCCACACCTATCCATACTTTCCATAAGAATCATCTCGAATCCTCTAAGTCACCTTCTCAAACTGGTACTCGAATTACTCGCTAACAACGCATCCAAACACACTAAAACACTTCCTAGGTTCTCCTAGGTTCCTCATCCCACCCTGCAATCAGATGCTAAAGATCCCTTACTAATGTCAACTAACTACTTCATGAATACAATTGGATGCACCAAAGCTTAGATAATCCTTTGACTAAAAGACTCAACTCCATAATGGTTAGACTCAGATAAGAGCTATGCAATAAGGCCAAATCAATCACTCTGAGATTATTTAAACTATGCAACATGTAACTTAACATATTCATGAAATAATTAACTCACATCAACATGAGTCCCACAAAGCACAAAGCAAGCATCATTTGGGTATCGGAAAAATCTAATAAGTACATCACCTATAAGGCTATTCTATCTAATCATCAGATATCCATACTAGCATGAAGTTCTAAAAGTTTAACCAACAGTGTAACGCCCGGTTCGCAGGTAAATTTCTTAAATTTCTAATTGTTTATTTATTTTGCAGGGTGTCCTATTACACAGGGCATAATTAAGGTATGCGAGGCATACCTTGTCGAAGCTTGGACATGGGGTTTACCCCTAGTATGCAGGGTGTACTCGAGTCAAGGGAAACCCCTAAAATTTAAGGTTTGGACCATATTTAAGCACCTTATAACCTCAAGACCTCTTCTATCATCAACCTTCTTCATCCTAAAGTAGTTTCCACGAAACCTAGCCTCATTTTAGAGAGTATTGAGCCTTTTGTGTGTTTTGGTTTGTTTTTGGTACATCTTAAAGAAATAAGAACCCTTTGGAGAAGCACTTGTCGATTTGAAGCTTGTGGATCCAGAATCTATTCACCTAGATCATCCTCTTGGAGATATAAAGTCTCAATCTTGTTGAATCATCTCTAGATCTAGTAAGTTTAGGGTTTTTGGCATATTTTGGTTTCTTGGGCTGATTCATGTGAGTATAAGTTACTCAAAAAGCTTATTATAGTAGATCTTGGTGTTTCTGAGGTCCCTAATTCATAAAAATGGCATCTTGATGGCTTCAAATCAGCCATGCAAGAGTTGATGTTCATATTATGGAGTTAGAATGTTAAAAGTTGGTGTTGGGCCTCTTTGAGACATGAAAAGGCATCAAGTTGATGACTTTATCATTTTAGACGTTTCCGAAGAGCAAGATCTATGATTTGGACATTTGGACTTAAGTCATTAAGTGCTTAATGTGATTTTTGGCCAAAAGGGGAGTATGCGGGGCGTACATATCCGTACGCCTAATGTAATGTGTTCAACCCCATTTTGCTGTTTGTTGTTGAAGCTTGTATGTCGTACTTAAGAGGATGGCATGCCTAACATACTCAGAAAAAGATCTTTGAGTCCTTATTTGGGCCTTGGGGTTAGTTTGGGCTATTTGAGGCCTTAGGGTTAGTTTGGAATATTTTGGGCCTTGGGGTTGGTTCATAGCTTGTTGGGCCTACGGTAAGAAGGGTAAAAGGGTCTTTTACCCTTTGTGGGAGAGATTATGATTTGGGCTTTTAGTTATGGTTTATTACCCTAAATAGTGATTAGGGTTGGTTTGAATGTGTTCAATGAGAGGAGTCATTGTAGTAGTAGCTTACGTGTGATTGCTTATCATTAGAATGAAGTGAATCTTCTCATAGTGTTTGGGAGGGCTGACGACACCAATGCTGGCCCATTGATTATTGTTATTAGAATGTTAGTTGTCTGTGTGACTCTATCATGTATTGTATGTGTTTGTATGTATATCGGGTAGGGACTGATGCCAAGCGAGGCCTAATGAGTGTGTTGGGCGAGGCCCATTGCATGTTATGGATATATCTATGCTGGGCGGGGCCTAATGTTGGGCGAGACCCAATGGATGTCAGGCAAGGCCCATTGTATGTATGGTATGTGGTATTCTGGGGAAACTCACTAAGCTTTATGATTATGGTTTAAGTTTATGTTTCAGGTACTTCCAACTCGAAGGGGAAGGTCCCGACCTGATCGCAATGCATCCACCCGTGTTTCCGCAATTTTTATGATTTTAGGATTTGTAATCTGATAACTATTTCACATTGGCATACTTTGATGGTTTGATTTGATGATTTGATGGATGATTGGTTGAATTAAAAATAAATTTTTTACTTATGATTTTTGTGATATTTCAAATTGGTATCAGAACCTTGGTTTGAGGGATTCAGACACACTATTGGGTGTGCTTGAACTCAAATTGAGGATTTAGTAAATTTTTCATAACGAAATGACTTCTACTAGAAAGAAGAGGTGTGATACATGTAATCGACCAAGCTCAAGTAAGTATTCCCAAAATACCCATACATGTTTGCTTGATTCAGTATAAGAATATGTGAATAACATGATAGATTAGGGGTAAGGATCTACTCAGGATTGTATTATAGTAGAGATTCCTTGTATGCTTATTGTGTGAGCTCCTAGAACTGCATGCTAGTTTGGATTATAGATGTTATGAAAGGATGGCCTTTTAGGTAGAGCTCTAGTTAGAACTCGACGCTCGAATGGTACTTGCTTTGTGCTTTGAGGAACCACTGCTAATATGAGCTAACTATCAAGTGAATATGCTAGGTCACATGTTGCATAAATTAGATAATTTTATAAGGTTAGGTTCAACTCTATTGTGTAGCTCTTGTTTAAGTCCAACCATTATAGTGTGAGACCTTGCAATCAAACAATTATCTAGTGTCTATGGCATGTAATTATATTCGTAAGGTAGTTAGTGGGTATTAGTGGGGGTTTCTTTTAAAGTTGACGGTGAAGAGTGGCGGGATGGGAATTCTAGGAGAACCTTGAAAGCATACTAGCATTAGCAGATGTGTTGTTTAGGGAGTGACTTAGGGGAATCGAGACAAATCTTGAGGAAAGTACGAATAGGTGTGGAAGGTAGTATTGGGCCCATACTAATGGAAGCACAAGATCCATACTCGAGTCAAGGGATTCACGAGGATGCTAAGCGGCCCACTTGGTGTGAGATTATTCTAGTGTTTTATGATGGTTTGTATAATTTATTTTCGGTATGGTGGTCACTCGAGGTGGTTCAGGTCCTAGTGAGGGATCAAGTTCGGGATCTGGAGTTTGATTCATTTTGTATGAGATTACCCACAACATTCTGTAGCAGACTCCTATGATCTTTGGTTTGATAAAAATAAGGGCATTATGGAGTTGATGGATGAGCATCTGAGCACATTCCGTACTGAGATGGTGGCTATAATAGGTGCACACTCTTTGACCTTCCAAGAGTTTCATGCCCGTGGGGGCTTCTGAGTTCTTTGGGAAGAAGGACCCCATTTCAAGTAGATGGTGGTTGAGGGATATCGGGAATGCCTTACGGTCTAGCCTCTGTCCTGAAGAGGCGAAGGTAAGAATTGCATCCTATCTTCTAAAAGATAGAGCCGTGATTGGTGGAAGGAGGTAGGACATGCTTTGGGAGGCGAGGCTATCGAGGCGATGACTTGGGATGATGCTTTTCGAGGTTCAGGGCAGAGTTTGCACCAGTGACCGAGGTCCAGTAGCTGATGAGGGAGTTTCAGGACCTTCGCCAGACAACTAAGTCAGTGGCAGAGATTACCACCATATTCATGGAGAATTCCTTGCTAGTTCTGCAGTATGTGGCGGACGAGGAGATGAAGAATACCCGGTACCACGGTATGTTGAAAGATGAGATACGAGAGTTTGTGAGCATGTTTAGCTGCAAGACATTGGAGGACATGATAGCTCGGGGCTCGCAAGCGGGAGATTGATCAAGAGACTGTAAGGAAGAGGAAACCAATTTAGACACATGTATTTTAAGGATCAGAGAAGAAACCCAAGGTTTTGGATTCAAGATCAAGGGGCTAACGTGGATGAGTTAAGTGTGGTTGGTGTGGCCGAACACACAAGAGAGTTTGTAGAGCGGGTGGTTCTGGCTGCTTCAACTGCATCAAGACTGGTCACTTCGGCAAGTCTTGTACTGCCACCACCACCACCACCACCACCACCAAGGGATCAAGTCTAATTTGATTTCATTGCAATTAGAGGGGCCATAAGAAGGCCGATTGTCATAGTTTGGCAACAGGGGAGCGATGGTAGCACCCGCCACGACTACATTAAGGATTACCGACAGCCGCCAGGCCAAGGCGGATGCACCAGTGGTGAGGAGTTGAGCTTTCTAGCTGACAACCGAGGAGTCTCATGCAACACCAGATTTGGTTACATGTCACACCCCGACCGTCGGCGGAAACACCAGGTGGTGTAACGTCATTCTTCGTATCACACTCATATAATATACATTGAATAGTATTAAAGAAAATACATACCTAAATTGATAATTGAAAGTTACATAACTGTTTTTCTAGAACCTATTACATAATATCAGACTATATTTCTTAATGAACAGAAAGATAATAGTAAAACTTCTCTTGTTCGAATACATACCATCTTTTCAAGATCCTGAAAACACATACATTTTAAAATACGTCAACATAAAGTTGGTGAGTCCACAGGTTTGGACTCTATATAAAAATAACACATTTTCCAAGTTCAAAATTATAGTTTTGAAAGTATCATTTTGACTCTTCAACATTTAGTATATATTAGGTATACTATTCTACTTATCAAATAAGTGCTATACCTAAACGTTCTTTGAACCTAGAGTATAAGTAGGGGGAAACTTATACATATCATTAATACTTGTATACGACAAAGTATAATGTTTCTAACAAATTGCTACCATGAGCCTGTAACCGCTGTTATGACACAATACCTCTGATAAAACACACTCATGATTTCCATGAGAAACAATACACTCATAATTTCTATGAGAAACAACACCGTACGCTTCATCGATGCCGAAACAATAACAAGAAAAAAGATAGTTCGTCACTTGTTTATGGTTGACTGTAATTAACAATCACAAGTGGGATCGTCAACCCGTATACTAATTATACATGAATTCCTCGCTCACATTGGATTAACGGTTACAGTTCAGAGAATTTTCAATAAGATCCCCAATCTTAGTTGATGAATACAATTACTCATGTAGACTTCGACGACTTTCTATAACCCTAACAACAAAAGCATTTTCGTGTCTAAAACCCTAAGTTACTAGACTTTGATTTTAAACATTACTCCTAATTTCATAACATTTAGGTAGTATAACAACTATAACTTGAAGTAAAACCAAGTTTTATCTTGACATAAAACCAATAACAACAACATATAACATAACAAGTTTTATATTAACATAAAACCAACAATAACAACGTACATACTTTTTAACATATAGAACTTCTGAATATAACTTCGGAACTATATCGCACATAACATATATAGAATCTTAAGTATAACTCAAGATCTACATTGATATATTTCTATAACAATAGCATGCTAACAAGTTGACAATAGTTGTATATATTTAAAATATTATATTTAGAACAACTATATCTCGATTAATATAACTATCTATATTGATACAAATAAACTATCATATAGACCTAATAGTAACGTATATACAATATATAACATGTGTTTTCCCCTGAAAATATTAGAAAGTGGGTCTGTGAAACTCAAACTAGTAGCGTGATTTTATGTAATCTAAGCAAAAACAGTCAGCGATACGAGGTCGTCGGGGCTCGGGATGCAAGATGGCTTCAGCAAGGGAGAGAGGAGAAAGGGAAATAGTGTAAGGAATAGCTGAGGTCAAACCTACTATTTATAGTAAGGATTTTGGACTCTCACGTCGTGAGTTTCATAAAACTCACATCGTGAGTCTTGCATGCTCATCCCGTAGACTTGCCATTTGCGTCCGTAGCTTCAGAGGGTGGCCATGTGACTCCTTACGTCGTGAGTTATCCTTGCTCACATCATGAGTTTAGATCTTATCCCTTTGTATCCTCGTCACACACCTTCTAGATTCCGAGATGTGTCAAAATGACACCTCACGTCGTGAATAAACCCTTGTTCACGTTGTGAGTTCGGTCAAATTAGGTTTTCTAATAGCGGAAGGTCGTAACTCTCGCATACGAACTCCGTTTTTGACGTTCTTCATATCCACGCGTAGGTATTTACAAGTACTACAACTCTCTTTTAGACTCCATTAGCTAATTCTGATTCCATTTTAAATTTTGCTTATTATAGAGATATATAGTGTTTAGTTTATCACAACTTCCTTATGCGAAGTCAGATTTAGACGTTCTCTATATCTTTGGAATCGTATGGACATATAGTTTGATTTGTATTACAAAGAAAGTTCGTATTTGTATTAGAATTTATGATGAACTGCATAGTACGTTTATCACATTACTAGTTTACAACATTATATGATTGGTATAATCACATGTGATTGTCTATTGACCTATTTTGACTGGTGTTACATTCTCCCCCCGTTAGAATAATTTCGTCTCGAAATTTATCTTGTGGATGGGACTTTGTCAAATAGTTGGGGGTAATTTTCTTTCATCTGATCTTCATGTTCCCAAGTAAATTCAAGTCCTCGTAAAGCGTTCCATCGAACTTTCACTATGGGAATACGACTTTGCTTTAATCGTTTGACTTCTCGATCCATGATCTTGATAGGTTCTTCTACAAAGTTGAGTTTGGTATTGACTTGTATCTCATCAAGAGGTACTACAAGAGTGTCATCGGATAGACATCTTTTGAGATTTGATACATGAAAAACATTGTTTACATTACTTAGCTCTTGAGGCAACTTGAGTTGGTATGTGACAGAACCAATTCTTGCTAGAATTTCAAAAGGTCCTATATATCGTGGGTTTAGTTTGCCTCGCTTCCCGAATTGAATTACACCTTTCCAAGGAGAGATCCTCAACATTACTTTGTCTCCAACTTGAAATTCTAAAGGCTTACGTTTTACGTCGGCATAGGTCTTTTGACGATCACGTGCAACCTTTAATCGATCCTTAATTTGCACGATCTTTTCAGTTGTTTTGTGGATTATTTTTGGTCTAGTACGTAAGGTATCGCTTGTACGTTCTCTGGCCATTCGTGTATCTCTATCTTCTGCCCAACATATAAGGAACAACATTTTCGTCTATAAAGAGCCTCAAACGGGGCAACCTTGATGCTGGTGTGATGACTATTGTTGTAGGAAAACTCAATTAACGGTAAATGAGTATCCCATGCATTTCCAAAGTCTATTACACAGGCTCTAAGCATGACTTCTAATGTTTGAATGGTTCTCTCACTCTGACCATCAGTTTGTGGATGGTAAGCTGTACTCATATCTAGACCTGTTCCTAAGGATTTTTGTAGAGATTGCCAAAATCATGAAGTGAATCTACTATCTCGGTCAGAAATAATAGAATTTAGAACTCCATGCAATCTGACAATTTCCTTAAGATAAACTCTAGTCAGCTTCTCCATCTTGTCATTCTCTTTAATTGGTAAGAAATGGGCGGACTTAGTCAATCTATCGACTATTACCTAAATAGTGTCGAACTCACTAGGAGTTTTGGGTAACTTAGTGATGAAGTCCATTGAAATCTGCTCCCATTTCCATTCTGGTATTTCCGGTTGTTGAAGTAAACCTGAAGGCTTTTGATGTTTTGCCTTTACTCTAGAAGAAGTCAAACATTTGCTCACATAAGTAGCAATTTCTACCTTCATGTTTGGCCACCAATAATGTACTTTTAAATCCAAGTACATTTTGTCAGAGCCTGGATGAATGGAATATCTGGACTTGGGGCTTCTTCTAAGACCAAGTCCCTAACTCCACCGAACTTAGGCATCCAAATTCGGTTCATAAAGTGTCGCGTTCCATCATCTTTTTGTATAAGTTGCTTTTCCATTCCTCGTAAAACTTCTTTCTTGATGTTTTCTTCTTTTAGAGCCTCAAGTTGAGCTTCTCTAACTTGTGCGGTAAAGTTAGAATGGATAGTTGTAGTTAATGCTCGTACCCATCGGGGTTTAATATATTCTTTCTGGCTCAAGGCATCTGCTACCACGTTTGCTTTTCCAGGATGATAAAAAATCTCACATTCGTAATCATTCAACAATTCAACCCATCTTATTTGTCTCATATTAAGATCTTTTTGGTCAAATATGTGTTGGAGACTCTTGTGGTCGGTAAAAATAGTACGACTAGTACCGTATAAGTAATGTCTCCAAATTTTTAGTGCAAAGACTATAGCTCCCAATTCAAGATCATGGGTAGTGTAATTATTCTCATGCACCTTAAGTTGGCGTGATGCATAGTCGATAACTTTTCCTCTTTGCATCAACACACATCCCAATCCTTGATTTGATGTGTCACAGTACACGACGAAATCTTCTGTCCTATCTGGAAGGGATAGGATTGGTGCACTACACAACATTTGCTTCAGTTTCTGAAAAGCAACTTTTTGTTTGTCTTCCCAGTTGAACTTCGTATGCTTCTGGGTTAGTGTTGTAAGTGTCTTGGCTATTTTAGAGAAATTCTCTATGAATCTGCAGTAATAGCCAAAAGTCCTAGGAATTGACACACTTCTGTTGGTGTCTTTGGTGCGTCCCAATTTGTAATTGCCTCGACTTTGGATGGGTCAACATGAATTCCTTCATTGCTAACTACATGACCTAAAAATTGTACTTCTCTAATCCAAAACTCGCATTTGGAGAATTTAGCGTACAACTTTTCTTTTCTTAGTAGCTTCAAGATTATTTGTAGGTGTTGACCATGTTCTTCCTTGGTTCGTGAATATATTAGTATATCATCAATAAATATGATCACAAATTTATCCAAGTATGGTTTGCAACGCGATTCATGAGATCCTTAAACACTGACGGGGCATTACTCAATCCAAAAGACATAACTAAGAACTCATAATGACCATAACAAGTTCTAAATGTTGTTTTTGGAATGTCGTCTTCTTGTACCCTAAGTTGATGGTATACTGATCTAAGATCTATCTTTGAGTAGTAGCTAGATCCTTGCAGTTGATCGAATCGATCATCAATTCTAGGAAGTGGATAACGATTCTTGATTTTTAGCTTGTTCAGCTCCTGATAATCAATACACATTCAAAAGGATTCGTCCTTCTTCTTGACAAACAAGATTGGTGCTCCCCAAGGTGAAAAACTTGGTCGGATAAAGCCTTTTTCAATAAGTTCTTGTAGTTGGCTAGACAATTCTTTCATTTCAAATGGAGCCAATCGATAAGGAGATTTCGCTACTGGTACTGCTCCTGGAATTATGTCAATTCGAAACTCAACTTGTCGAACAGGAGGTATTCCAGGTAGATCTTCATGTAACACGTCAGAGAAATCACATACTTGAGGTATGTAATTGATTTCTTTTGTCTTTCTCTTCCTATCTATAATGTGGGCTAACAATGCGCTACATTTCTTATGTAGATATTTTTGGGTCTTAGTACAAGAGATGACTTTGAGGTTCTTCTCAGATTTATCACCATAGATAATCAGGGCTTCGCCGTTTGGTAAGGGTAGTCGTATAGCTTTCTCATGACATAAAATTTCGGCGCGGTGTGAAGATAACCAATCCATGCCAATTATGACATCAAAACTACCGATAGGCATTGGCATGAGGTTGACGTGAAAAATGCAGTTATTAAGAGTTAACAGACACTTTTCTAGGATTTCATGTGTTTTCTCAGATTTTCCGTTAGCGATTTCTACTTCATAGATTTGATTTAATCTGCTAGACTTATGACTTGACAATTTTCTAAATGTCGGAGTTATAAAACTTCGATCTGCTCCAGAGTTGAAGAGTATGGTAGCATATAAATTATCTATAAGAAACATACCAGATACGACCGAAGGGTCTTGGATAGCCTCTCTGCTTCCGATTACAAATGCCCTGCCACGTCCTATGCCTCCTTGACTACTTAACTTTGGGTATTCTTTCTTGATATGTCCAAACTTCCCACACTCGTAGCATTTTCTTCCTTCACCACGACCTGTCCCATTAGTGGTTTGTTGATTGACTGTTGTAGGTGTTGTGCTCTTGCAGTAACTAGCAGTATGCCCCTTTTTCTTGCACTTCATGCAGACAAAACAGTCACCTGGATGATGACGGTTGCATTGATTGCACCATGAAGATTTTGGTTGCGTAGGTACTGCTGGTGTGGCTGCATAATTGGTTGCCACTTCTTGTCTTTTCTCAGATGATTGTTTGGAATTCTTCCTATTAAACTTGCGCTTGTTTGTTCTAGATTTGGGAGACTCAGCCTTTGAGATTACTTCTGTTCCTTGGATCTCTGTGAGGGTTAGCTGATGAACTATCCTCTTGGTGCTGTCATAAGTCATAGGCTTTGATGCAATCACCATGCCTTTTGATTTGCGATGCTAAACCCCAAATATATCGCTGAATCTTCTAATATATAGGGGTTACAAGTGCTGGACACATTACTGCAAGATCATTAAATCTAGCGGTATAAGCTTTTATCTCTGAACCCTTCATGGTTAGGGTCCACAATTCTTGTTCCAGCTTATGCATTTCCTCCCTAGGACAATACTCCTCTACTAGGATCATTTTTAGCTCTTCCTATTTCATGGAATTTGCAGTATCAATCCCCATTGTATTCACATGGCTATTCTACCATGTAAGTGCTGCATCAGCGAAAGTACATGCTGCAAATCGTACTTTACAATCGTCTGGACAAAAGCTTATTTGAAAGACGGACTCTGTCTTTTCTATCCACCTCGTCAAATTAACTACCCCTTCATTTCCATGAAAGCTTTTTGGCCTGCAGTTCATAAAATCTTTGTAGCTACATGTTCTAGTGGTCCCTACATGGCCTTCATTTCTAACTTCATCTCTTGTGACATTAGATAGAGCCGCAACAATTATTTGAGATATGATTTCTTCAAGTTGTACTGTACTTATTGAAGGGTTTATTTCTGGTGGTGGTTGCGGATGTTGTTGTTGTGGTATTGATGGTCAGTTAGGGTTTAGCCGATTACTCCTTCTAGGCATTTTGTTTTAGTTCCTATTATAAATAATAAGAATTTTATGAGTTTTGTTAGTAAGTTAATACATGAATACTTAAATACTTCAATTATTCTTCAAAGTGTAAAACATAATGGATAACACAATGATTATTGTAATATATGCTTCATATTATTATTGGTGGTTACATCAATTTATTTAGGCTTATAGGAGAAAAGTTACTATAAACATTACAAAATTTGCAAGGTTTTCTACATTGCTATAAACATTTACTCTTCTTGCCTTAACTAGTCTGATTTTCTATATTTACACAACCACTAGTTTTAGCTTATCTACCAGAAACCCAAGTGATGACCTAGCACATCAGTGACATTAACTAGGGATGAGCAAAAGGACCGAACCGGCCGGAACCGGCCCGAACCGAACCGAAACCGGGAACCGGCTTCGGCCAAAATCAAGAACCGAACCGGCCCAGCGGTTCTATCGGTCCGGTTCTACCGGTTCCCGGTTCCTACCGGTTCTTGTTGTGTCTTCAAATGTTGGAACCGGTCCTTGAAAAATAGCATCATACGGTTCTGGTTTTTGCCGGTTCTACCGATTCCCGGTTCCTACCGGTTCCCGGTTCCAAAAATCTACAAAAATAACATCCCGGTCCCGGCCCGACCGGTTCCATCGGGTTTCGGTTCCGGTGCCGGTTCCCCGGTCCATTTGCTCATCCCTAACATTAACCACTTGCTCCTCAAGTGCTTGAGTTCTCTGCTTAAGACCTCCTGTGCGCTCCTCGTTTCTCGAGGTTTGATTGTATAGCTCTAACTCTGCAATCCTAGCATCGTGAGTAATCATATCGTTATAAGCGAAATTTATACAATGATGGACATCCATAACTGATTCCTAATCTCGCGTCCTTTGTCCTTCTAGCCGTCGTACTCTTCCAGAGAGATGAGTAGCCCTTACTTCAACAATTTCCATCTTATCTTCAATTTTCACACTTTTCTCAAACAATTGAGATAAGGCGTTCACTTCAGAAGAATGTAGGGGATGTGGACGAGATGATTGACCAGTCTCATACATCTTAGCAACTCTTTCTTCTGCCACCCACCTATCGACGGTTTGGGCCTGTCCGTGCAGGTTCATCTTGAACTCTATGACTTCCTAAAGATGTCACCTTCTGATTCTTCTTAATCTTTTTCCGTATTGGTATGGATTTACGTGCTGTGCGTTTCATCTTTGCTCGCCTGGAACTTGATGATAAAGAGTGTTCATTGGTGGTACTGATTATGTCTCCTCCATTGGTTCGCTCTCTTCCATTGGTTCACTCTCTATCATCTTGTTTTTTTAGGATCTGCTTGAACACCTTAAAATAGCCAATTCGGGCTTGTTCTAGCGTCCATTATTCTTCTACCTACTTTAACTATTGTTTTTGGATTCGAATATTGGAACACATTAGATTTGGTGAGGTTTCATATCGTCCACCTCCTTATTGGCTTTACCTACTTTAATAAAAACTATCAAAACCTTATGATGTTTTTAAATAATATAATGTAATAACTTACACAAATAGTCCTTGTGCATTGTTTTTCTCGAACCGGGTCCAAGGGAAATTTGGTTCTTTAAAAAAAATTAACCTTTCGAAAGTTAAATTTAACAAATGAAGAACCAACCGTGCTTGATTTGAAAACCACAATGACTAGGAATGTAGCGTCAACCAATTTTATCCTTAAGTTGTCACTTATTAGAGACCACATGACCGATTATGAAATTTTGTTTTTTATTTATGATGTACAAAAAATTTGATTCGGATAAAAAAAATCTTGAAACCAAATCTGTAAATCTGTTTAATACCTTAATGTAACTTGTTTGGAACCGGGTTTGGTAAATATAGTTTTAAAAACCATTTTATAACTTTAAAAAGTTATAGAGTGGTTTTTAAAAACCACGCTTCTATCTATCATTTTTTAAAAAGTGTTCTTCATATAAGGTTTTGAGGTTTTTGATGACCAGTTTTGACCTCTTATACAATTATAGATGTCTGGAGAATATTTTTCTAACAAATAAAAGTGGAAAAAATAGCGTTTTGAACCCCTAATTGATTTTGAAAGTCCGAAAACATCTTATGTTTTGGAAAAGTGGCGAGTTTTGCTTGTTGGGTGGAGTCTAAACAACCATATAAATTTCATTAAAATTTGACACTGAAATCAAAATATGAAAAATATGATAATAGATTTGTAACCTATTTGTTACATTCAATATATGTTTGTTCCGAAATCGGTTTAAAACCGGCCTAGTTTTACCTTAAAAAAACCGGTTTAAAGGTCAGCAAGTAATTCTAGGGAAAAAAAAGTTTTGAACTTTTTATGGAGCCTAAATTTGACGACAAAGGCCCAAATTACTCCTTAACCTTTAATAGGCCAAGCTCATGAACCCAAAATGGTTTTGAACGCTCTAATAGGCAAAACTCGTGAGTCTAAAAATAGCAATGCAAACGTTAGATGTGAGCTTCACCCTTCAATATCGATAATGATCGTAAGTATTAGATTAATTTACACGAATGGTCCCTATGTTTTGGGGTAATTTATACGTTTGGTCTCTAACTTATTTTTTAACTCGGAAGGTCTCTATAATTTGTTTTTGTTGCGCGTTTGGTCCATATCTTATTTAAAAAACTATTTTGTCATTGATTTTTTAATATATTTAAATAAGATGTGGTAGGTAAGGTAAGCTAAGGTGAGGTGGAAGTGGGGTTGAGGGTATGTTTATTTAAATAAATTAAAAAATTATGGGCAAAATAATATTTTTATGTAAGACAAGGACAAGCCTGCAGTATAAACAAACAATAGAGCATTTCGAGTTAAAAAAATAAGTTAGTGACCAAACATATAAATTATCTCAAACTGTAGGGACCATTCATGTAATTTATGAATGAGTTAAGACGGATTTGTGTAGACACGAGTGAGAACTTGTAGAATAAAACCTTACAACATGTTCGCACACGCATTACGCATCTTGTAATGAGATAAATAATTAATACGCAGTATATTAACAAGCTATGTATATGAACACATTTTGAGGTATTATACTAACAGAAAAGGTTGGAATCGAGGGTTAATAGCTTAATATAATTTGTTTAAGTACTATAATCCATTTGGTTATTAGTTTTGATATTTTTTAGGTATTTTTTTGTATTCATTAAAGGGGAATGCACATATTTCTCTTGGATGGATTTTTATTTTATGAGGATAGGTGTTTTATTTTTATTCAAGGAAGAAAATACTATATTATAACTATAAAATATTTTTATTGATATAATCTTCAATAATATTTTTAAAAATCAAATGTTTAGTTAAATTACTACTTTATTTACCAAAAACAACAAAAACTTGTTTTTATAATAATTCTATTTAAGATGTCATCTAGTTTATTAATTTTTTGGAATAATTTCGTATACGGATTTTTTATTGGAATAGTTTCATATACCAAATTTTTGTTGGAATAATTTCATATACAAAAGGAGAAAAACCCAACACCTGTTGCTACTACATACTTCATTAGTCATGTTTTGTGATTAATATTCCAAGGTTTTGGTATTAACATTCTTTCATTGCATTTGTTAGTTATAGGATGAAGGGAGTATTTGTAAACAAATGTTATTTATTTATGCATTGTTCATGCCTCCGATATATGCTCTTAGAGTTAGAAAAAAAAAAAAAAAAAGTTGGTACGGAAACTTCTCTTGAGGATTGAAATGGTAACATATTCAATGATCGATGTTTTTAATTAGACAAAACTGTACAAATGGTCCCTGTGGTTAGCTGAAAATTGCCACTTTAGTCCAAAAAGGTTTGGACTAGCACCAGAGGTTCAAACTTTTCATTTTGTTGCGATTTTGGTCCGTTTTGCTTTGAACTTTTTTAAAATGACGACTTTGCCCTTGTTTTAAAATGACGATTATGTTTTTAAAACTTATTTTTTAGTTTTTTATTAAAATAAATAAAAAGAAAATTGAAACTAATTTCTCTCTCTCTCTCTCTCTCTCTCTCTCTCTCTCTCTACACATACCCATCTTCTTCTTCCTGAAAATCAGTCCAGAGGAACAAAAAACACCCTTAACAAATTGTTGAACTCGTCGGTTATCAATGGAAATGGAGAAAATAGAAGGACAAACTAGTCTTCTCCATCTGTTTCCAGATCTGTTTGTATTCTCCATCATCATCAGGATCGGTTTACAACACCACCCCCTTCTCAGTTTATCTTCTCCATTTGTGTCTCGATTTTCAGATTTATCAACAGAAAACCAACCTCAACCACACCCTCTAGTACCATGGTAAATCTTCAACATATCATCTCCAATCTTCGATCTCGTCGCCTCCGTCCAAATCTGTAAATGTCACTCTGTCTGGAAACTCAAGCCACAAATGCCGCCTCTACCTCCGTCTCCATCGATCCTCGTCTCTCTCTATCTTTCTCCATCGAACGTGAAGACCGTTGCAGACCAAAGATTTGGCTAACTAAGGGCAACGATTGGTTAGGATTCTCAGATCCGACGAGTTAGGGTTTCAGAATAACGAGTATCAAATGAGTTAGGGTATCCCAAATGACGATATTTCTTCTTCTATGTCGGAAACCCTCTGTCGTTGTTTCCCTTCTTCTTCGTCAAAAATCCTATGTCGCCAACGTCTGTGGCTGGAGTTCGTCTCTCTACTTCTCCGATGTTAGTGGTGGTGGTGGTTACAAATCTGCATATGGTGGTGGATCAGCAAGGGTTTCTCACTCCCTTCAACACTCCCTTTCACTCCCCCTCTGTATCTTCACCTAGAATAGCCACTGTAGGTTACAAGACATTTCCGGAATTCAAACTTGAGAACGAGAGATGTGGAGGCGGCTAGCTACGGTGGAGACGGTAACCGGTGGTGGTGGTGTTCATGTTTACCAGAGGGAAAAAAGATGGGGGTGGGTGGTGAATGGATGATAACACAAATATTTATTTATTTATTTTTTTTTCTTTTCGTTTTTGTTTAATTTTAAATAAAAATATAACAAAATAAAAAAAATAAAAAATTAAATTAATGAGGGGCAAATCGGTCATTTTAAAAAAGTTCAAAATAAATTGGACCAAACTCACAACAAAATGAAAAGTTTGGACCTCTGGTGCTAGTCCAAACCTTTTTGGACCAAAGTGGTAATTTTTAGCTAACCACAGGGACTATTTGTACAGTTTTGTCTTTTAATTATCTCAACTAATTTACTCATTTTCCAGGTGTTAGTAATAATTGTGAAACCATGTTCTCATGGTTTTCATACATGCTTACTTTTTACAGTCCAACATCACAATGGAGACGGATCAGACTTTTCTTGCTCCTCTCGAAAAGATCTTGAAAATGTACCAAGTTAAAGTAGGTTATAGATTCTATAAAGAAGTTCTTTATGTACATACTCCACCTATATGCTAGATTCAAGAGACAAGTTGCAGAACTTTGTAAAGAACAGGAGAAAGGAATTTAAGATGTATTCTCCTACAACAAAATCAAAGCATTGTCATCTGTGAAATTAAAAGTGTCATTTTCTTATGTTATGGTGTATTCAAGAAGGTTTTTTTTTTTTTTTTTTTTTTTTTTTTTCTAATTTGGTAGAATAGTGTTGAAAATATATTCATATTTAGCAAACTTTACATTTTAGATCCTTAGGGTATTTACTGTATAGTTTTCTATTGTGTGGGGTAGATTATGTCTATATTGCATGCATGTATTGAATGAACACACGGATCCTGATCACGCATGGGTCTTAGCTGACACAGATATATATTAGCACCTGAAGACGATTTATTCAACACACAATTGTCTCACACATATTTCAAGTTTTCTCCCATTTTCTCTCTGTGTATCAGTTAGGGTTAGGGTTTGTGTATTTGTGTTCGTAAAATTTCTTGTATCATCTTCTTTCTTATGAGTGATGAGAGATCTTGTAGTGAGTTTTGAGTTGTAATAGTTGATGTATAATAATTTGGTTTATAATGAATAAACTAGGGATGGAAGTTGGTCCAAAACCGGACTGGTTTACCCGGACCGGAAAACCCGAAACCCGGATTTGACAGATTATAAGAACCGAGAACCGGACCGGTATACGGAAACCGGTTCCGGTTCGGTTCCGGGTATCAAACTTGGTATAGTGGGTATGGAACCGGTTGGAACCGGGAATTGATAATTGGAACCGGATTCATGTATTAGACTCGGAAATAACCGGAAACCGGAAATGGAAACGCAAACCTTGAAATGGACATTGGATATTATGATTATAATAATCAAACTTGTATAATAGTTTTTTTTGTTGTATTACGATACTTAACTTGATGGAAATAAGTAAAATATATTTTGGTCGTTTTGTTGCTTTATATTTTTGGGTTTTAGTAGTAATTGTTTTTATCTCTTTTATGATTTTATTACAGAACTAAATGCTTAACCATTTACGACTTTATTTTTTTTATATAAGTTGATATAAATTGGCCTATGTTCGTGTTTAGTTGTGTTTATACAACTTCAATTGTTTGTCTTGAAAGCTAAAACACACAATGTTTAAAAAGATATAATCACTTTAAAGTTTTGAAAACAAGAATGCAAAACAAATAACCAAAATAACTTTTTGATTAATTGGAAAATCACTCAAAACCAATGTTTTTACTTTTTACAATCTATTCTCATAATCATAAACTCGATTATAGATAGGTATATATATAGCCTAACAAACCAACTTGTATTAGACTAGGAAACTTATGACCAACTTGCCATAAACTAAATTTTCCATAAATTAGATTGCTTGGACCCCAAAACTTAGGATTCCAACAATCACCCCCGAATCTCTAAGTCCTTCTAGAGAATTCTTCAACCCGATCCGTATTTAGAACACGGATTCGTCGCTGTTGTCACGTTCCGAAAAATCACCATCTTGTAATTTTTGGAGTCGTTCCGGACATTTAGAAGCAAAATGACCCGGTTTGTCACACCGAAAGCAAATCACCTTAGATCGATCATTTTCCCTATTTTTGCGATTCTTGCCACAACAACAATTACAATTTTTGCAATCAGAATTAGAATTGGACAGTTTATTGGGCCGATTGCTTTGAGAAACCCTATTATTCCCTTTGGGCCCACCTGATCCGCCCGACCCGGATAACCCACTAGATCCGGACCCAGTTGACCCGCCAGTCCCATTAAACCCATTCACTTCACTCGTTCCTTTCCACTTTCCATTTTCCTTCGTTCCCGACGAGTTAAGTCCACCATCAGCGAACAGGACTTTCGATTCTTCTCCACCGTCATCCGCTTCCTTCACCCTCTCTTCGTAAGCTTTCAACCGCCCAACCACATCTTCGAAGCCCACCGTCTTCAAATCAAGAACTTGCTCAAGGGAGGCCACAATGTGGATGAATTTTCTTGGCAGTGACTTCAGGAACTTTTTCACCATCCTTGTTTCTTCAATTGTTTCCCCAAGGGCTGCCGATTGTGACGAAATTACGGATAGTTTTCCGGCGAAGCTATCAATTGATTCCGTCTCTGTCATCCTCAGCTTGTCGAAGTCAGCGTTTAGGGTTTGAAGACGAGCCTCCTTTACTCGATCAGTCCCAATGTATCGAGCCTTGATTGCGTCCCAAAGCGCCTTCGAAGACTCGGCTTCTCCGATTTGCATGATTAACGATTCTGGGATCGCCTGATACAATAATCCCATTGCTAGGTAATCCTTCTCATCGTTTTTCTCTGTTCCTGGGTCGATAATACTCCATGCTTTATGAATTTTTAGAACAACCTTCATACGCAGGGACCAAACTGTGTAATTTGTGGAAATGAGCATGGGACATTGAACTGAAGTCAATCCAGTTTCCTTCATAGTCACCGGAGCAGATCCTCCCTCGCCCCCTGCATCAGCCATGTTGACCTCGCTTGTCAACAGTTAAAGAATTTGATCTCACAGCTTCTTGACTCAAGCTCTGATACCAATTAAAGTTTTGAAAACAAGAATGCAAAACAAATAACCAAAATAACTCTTTGATTAATTGGAAAATCACTCAAAACCAATGTTTTTATTTTTTACAATCTATTCTCATAATCATAAACCTGATTATAGATAGGTATATATATAGCCTAACAAACCAACTTGTATTAGACTAGGAAACTTATGACTAACTTGCCTTAAACTAAACTTTCCATAAATTAGATTGCTTGGACCCCAAGACTTAGGATTCCAACACACTTAGGTATTTTATTATCAAACCACCAATTTTTTAATGTATCGTGAAATAACCTTTTGTTCAAGTGAGAGAAATCACTAAGGAGTTATTTTTCTGATATATCTTAGGTGACGTAAAGTTTACTAGAGACATCTATAATTTGAAAAACTATTTATCTGGCTATTAACCAAATATTAACAACTCTTTTATGATTTATTGTAACTTTAGGTTTAACAAAACTTTTGTAAAATCTAATTTTCTTAATCTTGAATTTTGACATCTTCTATCTTGAGCAAGGTTCTAAATTAATAACGTAAGGCGTGACTTGGCGGTAAGGTAAAAGTTAAGTCATGACAAGCCTTGGCGAACCATGACGTTTTTCAATGTGTGACTATATTAGATACATAAAAGATATAAATCATATAATTATTGAATTTTATCAAATATATGAAGTTTTTAGAAATGTTATATTAATATCTAATAGAAAAAAGTTAACAAAAACTCATTTGTTTTAGTCCCGATAAAAAAAAAAAAAAAAAAAAAAAACAAAAGAAAAAAACAAAAAAACTCGCGCCTTGAAAAAACTCGCGCTATAATGTGATAAAACGCGCCTTGACACGTTATTTGGCGACACGCTTCACAAACCCGCCTTGGCCATTTTCGTAACGACTATACCACGTCTCGCGCCATGGCACGCCTTGAGGCGCGCCATGATGCGCTTTTTAGAACCATGATCTTGAGACACGTCTTTCTTCAATTAAAAGTGAAATCCCAAAGTGAGCAACTTAGAACTTAGAATATTTTTTAAAGTATGGGGACGTCGATCACAAGAGATGAGGATAATTTTGTTTGAGTAGCTTTGGTCGTCAAATAAAGAAAAGAAAATTTTCAGTTTAGAGCTAAGTGAATCAGTTGGCACATATTTTGATAACCCATCAATTTTCGGTTTCTTGGCCCACTAAACCAGTTCCGGTCCATTAAACAAGCTTCCGTTTTTTTTACAAATCCGGTTCTAATACCCGGAATACCCGGACCCGTTGGATCGTACCCGGAATACCCGAGACCCGGATAAGACTAATTTTTAAACCCAATACCCGAACCGTTTAAGCATTTTCCGGTTATATCGGTTCCGGTTCTGGTACGGTTTTCCGGTTTTATAACTCATCCCTAGAATAATCTGATTAATTTGGGTAAACTATGAGTTCATATTTTCGTTCATGCTATCAGAGCTTATGGCTTTTCTGATCATCTTAGTCGCTACTTGGTGTCACATGGGCGCCGTTCTTCAAGGTTAGGTTTTCATCTCTATCCTTTTTTCTATTTTATGTTCTCCAATCTTACTCTAAATGTGTAGATCTTGTTGTTTCTGTTCAAAAATCATTAAGATAGTACATTGTTGGTGTCGATCGTGTTTTGTTGAGGTTTATTTCTTCTCATCTGTTGTTTACTCCTTTGTTGAGTCTTTGGTACTATGAAAGAATTATTTTCTTGTGCAGGTCTTTGGAGACTTGGATCGTATATGCTATGTGATGTGGAGTCGTTGCTTCATAATCAACGCTAGTGTATGAGTTATCTATTTAACTGCTAAAAGGTTTGAAATAACCCTATAGGAAACGGGTTTGATCACCGATTAACCCTATTAGGGAACGGAACCTAGTAGAATTGATCTTCTTCTTGAAACTTTGTAATCCTTAATCACTGTGAGGATTTCTTGTTCCCTTCTATCTCTTTGTAGTTTTAGTTGTGGGAGATCCTGGTGTCTTGTACACCAGTTACTTGCTTATTTGGGCATCTCTTTGTTGTTGTTTTATGTAATCGTTTTCTTTGACAATGTGTTAGACTTGTCATGGGCCCCAACATACCGTGGTGACCATCTTGACTTTATTTCGTCTACACATCTGGCTATTTTCTGTTTGTGTTTCTTGCTATTCCCTGTTTTCCTGTTAATTCTTCATGGTTGGTGATCCTACTGAAGAATCTAGAGGTAGTGGAAAGAATGAGACAGTTGATTTAGATGATCCATTGTACATTCATCCCTCAGATAATTCAGTTACGACCATTTTTACTATTAAATTGAATTGAAATGAAATCGTTCGCGTATGGTGTAGCTCTATGACAAGAATCCTTAAGGCTCGTAATAAACCGGGCTTTGTTGATGGAACTCTTAAGAAATCTAGCATTAATCAGTCTAAACATGCTAAGTGGGAACATGCTAATGATGTGGTTTGTTCTTGGATTCTTGGGACTATTTCTGAAACTATTTATGCAAGTCATGCTTACTCTGAAATTGCTCAAGATATTTGGTCTGAGCTTTTTGAAACTTACAATAAATCTAATTGGTCCGTTATCTTTAATATTTCACCAACAAATTAATATACACAGTCAAAATGGATTTTCTTTGTTTGATTACTTCAAAAAACTTGAAGCTCTTTGGAAAGAATTTGATGGTCTAACCAACTTAACTGAGTGTACATGAGAGGTTTCTGTTCACCTTAATGATCATTCTAAATTGATGAAACTTATGCAGTTTCTTAACAGTCTTGATGAACTTACAATCATGTTAAGAGTCATATTCTTATCATGGAACCTCAACCCAATGTGAAAACTGCCTTTTCCATTGTTTTCGTGAAGAATCTCATAAAAAATGGTTATCTTGCCAGTTCCGAGACCACTACCAATAATCAAGCCACTACTTTAATAACAGGCTTAATAATAGATTCAATTATAATAATTCTAAAGGGAAGAATCAAAACATTGTTCATTGAAAGAACTGTGGCGTAAAGGGTGATTCTAGTGAAAATTCCAATTAAATCATTGGATATCCCAAAGACTTTAAGTCAAGAAATGAACCTAATAGTCAAAATTTGTTTTAGCAAGAATGTTTCTGCTAATTCATCATTTGTTTCCTCTACTAGTGTAACATTCAGTCCCAGTACAAATTGATTTCTATGTTCTAACTTTTAATTAGGCGACCACGTCGTGGTGGAGCATCACCACGACGTGGCGGAGCGTTCTGGATTGTAGGGTTTTAATGACCACCACGACCTGGTGACCTATAACCACATCGTGGTGGCGGTCTTATGGAAATCCCTAGTCTTCGGGGTTTTCACTCCTATTTAAGGGAATGTGATGGATAAGGTTGCTCACCCTCAGCCTCCACCACAACCTCTCAGCCTCTAAGCAAACCCTAAGCTCCATTTTTCTTTCTAAGCCTTTAGTGTTGATTTTTGAGTATTAGAAGGAGAATAAGGTGACTTGTGTGTTTGGATTCAGCAGGGAACTCTTCTCATATTCTTGATGTGCATCTTTTGGACTTTTGTAAGTCCTTCAGTTCCATGCTTTTAGTTCCTTGTGCATAGATCTAGGTTTCTAAGCATTATTCTTCATGTTGGGACTTATTGGAGTCTTGGAATTCCATAAAGTTGTCAACTTTATGGATCCCTAGAGTCTCTTTAGGGTTAGGAGTGTTGGATCTGGAATTTCTTAGAGTATTTAACTCTTACATGTGATCTTGGCCCTTTTTACTCCGTTTTCACCTAGTTTGAGTTGAAGGCATGCATTGGACATGCATGTCTATAAAGCAACGATTTTTATGGTTCATTGGATGAGAGAATGCCTTATGGGAAGTTTGAATGGTTGGTTGATGGATTAAGAGCTTATTAGAATAAACTGGTCTGAATAGTCACCACGACGTGGTGGATGGATGCCATGCGACTAATTTGTCCTCTAGTCACCACGACGTGGTTGGAGCTAACCACGATGTCGCGACTGACTGAATTAACTTGTTGACTTTCACCTTTAACTAGGGTTTGACCAAGTTTGACCTAAGGTTATTTTGGGTATTTAGAGTGGTAATTGAGATTGGTTATTTCTTGAGGAATAGGTGATGAGTAGAGTTGATATTCGGAGCAGGGACCTATTTAACTATTCGTTCGGACTGAGAGGTGAGTTTTCCTTACTGTACTGTGGGTCGAAGGCACCAATGCCAGCCCATTTGGTTATGCATCCTGGTATATAGCGTGTTGTTGTGTTGTAGTGATACGTTAGATCTGTATCCTGGTATACAGGATGTTGATATGCGGTAATGATATGTAGATCTGCCTGTTTATATGTTGAATGGTTGTATGTTTATCTGATGCATATATGGACATAGTGTGGTTGGGTATGAGATCGTACTGCTTTATGTTGTCGTTCAACAATCCCGGGGAAATCCAACCGAGAGTCTATGGGCCAGGGTAATCCAACCAGGAGGTTGTGGACCCAGTATACGATATGTAGGGCAATCCATCAGGGAGTTTGTGGCCCAAGGAAAACCAATCAGGAGGTTGTGGACCAGGGTAATCCAACTGGGAGGTTGTGGACCCATTATGAGATATATATGGTAATCCAACCGGGAGATTGTGGTCTAGGGTAATCCAATTAGGAGGTTATGGACCCAACATGCATGATTGTATATGTTATCTGTTTGTGTTGTGGTACTTTGGGGAAACTCACTAAGTTTCGTGCTTATAGTTATAGTTTTATGTTTTAGGTACTTCAGATGATCGAGACAAGGCAAAGGCATGATTGTGAACATCCTCTTGGTTTTGATGATACTGATTTAGGGACACTCTGATATATATGATTCCTATTTCTTACTTATTTGGGGATAATCTGATATATGATTTCTATTTCTGAAGAACAATGTTTTGTTAATGAATGGTTTGATTTCGATGGTATCTAAAAACAATGATTTTACTTGGTTTAAAAATAATAAAAAAATTTCCTTGAGATTTGGGGTGTTACAACTAGTCCTTCATCTGAATCTATAGGAGGGTTTGAGTTTCATCACCTCATCAAGGATCGATATAATAATTTTCTTCAACTTATTACTTTGATAGTATACCTTTAGGTATTTTTTTAGGCAAATCTAATTCTCCTGTCTGTTATGTGTCTAATTTTACTTGGCATAGTAGGTTAGGTCTTCCTTCTGATTAGGCTCTTAATTCTTTAAAACATAGTTTGAATTTTGGAAACGAAACTTTACCTCCTTGTGATATCTGTCACAAGGCTAAACAAACTAGGGAACCTTGTCCTATTAGCCAACATGTTACAACTAAACTTGGTGAATTAATTCATTTAGATGTTTGGGGCCCTTATATGGTTACTACTACTGAAGGGTTTAGGTTCTTTCTGACTACTGTGGATGATTTCACAAGAGCCACTTGGGTTTATCTTTTAAAATCTAAAGATGAGGTTTTTAATTGTGTTCTTGGATTCTTTAATTCTCTTTTTAATATTTTTAATGTTAAGGTTAAGGTTGTAAGGTCTGATAATGGGACTGAGTTTTTAAATAATAAAATGAAATCTTTATTTGTTAGCAAAGGAATTTTTCATCAGACTTCTTGTGTCCACACACCACAACAAAATGGTGTTGTGGATAGGAAATGCATGCATATTCAGAATGTTACTAGATCTATTATATTTCAATCTAGGTGGCCACTTAAATATGGGAATGTGGCTGTTTTAACTGTTGTTTTCCTTATTAATAGAACTGCTACATCTGTTTTGGATGGTTTGTCTCCTTATCAGTTTGTTTATAAAAACCCCTCATATTTTTTAGAAACTTAGAGTTTTTGGTTGTCTTTGCTTTGCAACAAAGTTAGATATGCTGATAAGTTTTCTGAAAGGTCTGAAAAATGTGTTTTGTTAGGTTACTCTTCTAAACAAAAAGTTACAAATTATTAAGTCTTAACACTAATTCTATTTTTGGTTCCAAGGATGTGAAGTTCTGTGAATCTGTTTTTTCCTTTCAAACTAAATTCATCTTTTGTGCAAAAATACATATTTTGATTTTCTAAACACTTTGGACACTTTCTCCTAACATGAGTCTCTTTCTTCTGATTCTATATATGAACAATCTAATTTAGAGGACCTAAGAGCTATTCCTCACTTGGATGGTGCTAATGTAGCTCATGAATTGGATAAGACCAGTCCTTCAGTTAGCAACCAGACTAGTGAGGAAAATGTGCCTCCTGGTGATGGGACTGTTCCTTGTCTTTCTATAGATATAGAGGAGAGTAGTCAGAATAGTCCTAATCCTTCGGGTATTTATTCTTTAGGTATCAGGAGGTCTAAAAGGGATTTTAGAATTCCAGTTCGGTTTAGTGACTATTTGGTAGAGGGAAACCATAAGTTTGGGATTGAAAAAACTATTAATTATAGTTATTTGGATAATGATAATAATTTTTTTGTTTCAAGTTTAAATAAATCTATTAAACCAAAAACTTATAGTGAGTCCATTTTAGATTCTAATTGGGTAAAGGCCATGAATGAAGAAATGGAAGACCTTTATCGTAATAACACATCGGAAATAACTGAATTACCACCTAATAAAGCCATATTAGTGGCCAATATGTTATAATTAACAGGAAGGAATTGACTATGAGGAGACTTTTTCTCCTGTAGCCAAAATTGTTACGGTTCGTATATTTATTACTTTAACTGTTATCGAATCTTGGCCTCTTATTCAAATTGACATCAATAATGCATTTTTTATGGGGACTTATCTGAAGATGTTTTCATGGTTTTACATGAAGGTTATCATTCTAAAAGTGATAACAAAGTTTGAAAATTAATAAAATCGTTATACGGGCTCAAGCAAGCCCATAGAAAATGGAATGAGAAGTTATGTTCTTTTCTTTCTACCTTTGGTTTTACTCAAAAAATTAATGATTACTCTTTGATTGTGAGAGATAAAAATAATACTATGGCGGTTTTGCTTGTTTAAGTGGATGATGTCATATTAATTGGTAAATTTGAGATTGAATTAAATAAAGTTAAAGTATTTCTTAAATCTCAATTTTTAATTAAAGATTTAGGAGATCTAAAATATTTTCTTGGTATTGAGGTTATCAGGTCTAAAAAAAAAGGTCTTTGTATGAATCAGAGGAAATATTGTCTTGAATTATTACAAGAATATGGTTTACTTTGGTGTAAACCAGTTAAGACTCCTCTTGAGTCTAACTTGGTTATTAAAAGATATAATGCTTTAGATAGTTCTGATAGTTTTGTCAATATAACTGAATTTCAAAAACTTGTTGGAAAATTAATACATTTGACTTTTACTCGACCTAATCTATCATATGCAGTTCGTTTATTAAGTCAACAAATGTATAAACCTAGAAAGTCTTATTTGAATATTGCATTAAGATACTTGAGATACTTGAAGTATAGTACTAATAAAGAAGTTTATAATTTTAAATCTAGTCAATTTAGTCTTGTTGGTCATGCTGATGTGGATTGAGCTAAATGTATCGATACTCACACATTAGTTACTGGTTATTTAGTGTACTTAAGAAATTCTTTGATTTCCTAAAAAAAACAGAAAACAAAGTATCGTTTCAAGGTCATCTACTGAGTCTGAATATTGTGCATTAGGTATAATAACATGTGAAATAATTTAGATTCTAAAATTACTTTATGATCTAGAAGTTAATAATTTAACTCCTGTATCAGTTTTTTGTGATAATGAATATGCAAAAAGCTTGCTTTAAATCATATCTTTCAAGAAAAGACAAAACACTTTGAGATAGATTTACATTTTGTTAGGGAAAAAATTGAAATTGGTGTTTTGAAAATTTCAAAAATAGATTCTAATTTTCAAAATGTTGGTTTACTAACCAAGTCTTTGAGTTCACAACAACATGATTTTTTTAGTTAAAAGAGTTGGTCTCATTGATTTGTTTTCAAAAGATAATTTATAAGTTTTATTTAAAATGTCAAGTTTGAGAGGGGGTGCTTAAAATATATTTATATTTAGCAAACTTTACATTTTAGATCCTTAGGGTATTTAGTGTATAGTTTTCTATTGTGTGGGGTAGATTGTGTCTATATATCATCCACATATTGAAGGAACTGGCGAATCTCGATGACCCATGGGTCTTAGCTGACCCGAATATATATTGTTTAATGCAACCGAATACGTTTTATTCAAAACACATTCGTCTCACACATATTCAAGTTTTCTCCCATTTTCTCTTTGTATATCAATCATGGTTAGGGTTTGTGTAGTTGTGTGCCTACAATTTATTGTATCACCTTCTTTGTTATGAGTGACGAGAGATCTTGTAGTGAGTTTTGAGTTGTATTAGTTTATGTATAACAATCTGGTTAATAGTTAATAAACTGATTAAGTTGAGAAAACTTTGAGTTCATATGTAACGTCCCAAAAATTAAGACCAAAAATTTTGATTTTATATTAATAAAATCATTATCCATAACCATATCATAAAACCATAATGAAAACATAGTATATCAAATAAAATCCAAGTACAGTAAGTGTCATATAAAATGCAAAACATCATGGTGTGTGCACTGCAATCATCCCGAGCTTCTCCCCTTCGAACCAAAAGTACCTGAAACATAAAGTGAAAACCATAAGCATAAAGCTTAGTGAGTCCCCCAAAATACCACATACCATAAATATCAAACATATAATGGACCCCGCCCTAAAAATATTTGTCAGTCATCAGACCCGCCTGGCAATAGGCCCCGCCCGGTATACATACAAACATATACACACATGAAAGTATCACAAAGATAAATAACATACAATATAATCATTTGGCCCCACCCGGTATACATATAAACACATAACACATGCAAGAGTCACACAGACAATTAGCATCCTAATCATAACAAACCATTGGCCGGCGTTGGTGCCTTCGACCCACCAAACACAATGAGGAAACTCACCTCAAGCTGTTGAATCTATCAAATAAAATATCGGTCCGCTAGTTTGGAAAATCCCTGCACTAACATTTTTAAAATAATATCCAATTAATAATTGGATCTCAACTCATATTAGAGAATCTAAATTACTTGTCAAACATCGAGGGTAAAAGACCATTTACCCTTTGCTTACCTGGCCCTAAACCAAGGCCCAACCCATTTACTCAAAAGGCCCAAATTCCTAAACGATATCCCAGGGCCCAAACCCGTAAAAGTCAACCCAAAAGTCAAACAGTTGAGTACGGTAGCCGTACTCAGACTTACGCTTAGCGTACTCCTTCTAGGGTCATTACGCGTAGCGCACGAGTTGGGTACGCCCCACGTACTCCACAAACTACCAAACCAACTTATTAAGCACTTAATCGGTTAAGCTAAAATGCCAAAATCTCATATATGATTCTAGAAAGTGACATAAAGTTGGCAATTTTAATCCCATGCATTACTTAATAAGGCCCAAAACTCAAAAAGAACCATAACAAAGAACCTAACACTTTCATGGACCAAGATATTTCATAAAGGTTGCACTTTTATGGAAAAGGGACCTCAAATGTGCTAAAATCTAACTCCCATGGCTTCTAGAGTAGACCATAATCTCAAATATAGCTTACAATACCCAAAAATGCATAAATAACACCCTAAGATCTAGCATAAAGAACCATCAAGATTAGAGTTTTTTTTTACCTCAAATGACTTGTTAAGGTGAAGATGACTCTAGATCTACAAGCTCAAGCTACTCCTAAGAAACCTCCAAGTGTTCTTCTTCTTCTACTTCACCAAAAACACCACTAAAACTCACTTTCAAGCTCAAAACTCACAAGTGACACTTAGGGTTTCGATATTAGGGTATATACTGATGGAGGCTGGTCAATAGAATGTCCAAGGGTGTTATAACTTCCTTAAATAGGGAACAAATCCTAAAAATTAGGGTTTAACCCTACATTATGTATGCCATGCATACTCCCACATACGTACCATGCACGTGGGTGAACCTGCGATCTTGAAACGAGCTAGTACGCTAAGTGTACTCATAGAGTACTCCCCGCATACTAACTAAGGACTTTAATGATAGAAATTTTGCATTAAGGGTTAAAAGGGAAATATACCAAATCTCGAATGTTACATCATATTTTCATTCAAATAGTAAAAGCAGAAGCGTTTCTTTTTGGGTTGTTCAAGACCTCGTAGCAAAGTAAAACAAGAAAAATGTTAATTTTTGTGTTTATAAGATTGTGCTTTGGTAGTTCTTGTGTTTATAAGATAATAATGTTTTTAGGATATATGTGTAGCGAAACTAGAAATTTTTTTCATTTATTTATAAGAGAGTAAATTAATATATATCTTGCTTTTATAAGAGAATGTAAGATTAATAACTATAATCTTCAAGTACGATTACCTGAGATAGCTGTTAACCTTCATCATATTTTGGTTTTTTGAGCATTAAATTCTAGGTCTAGAACTAAAACTGAAGTCGATTTTGTTCACAGTTACTAATAAGTTTTCCTTAATTTCAAGTTCAAGTCATTCACTTGAGAGTTGTTAAATTAAAAGTTCATTTAAATTTGGTTTCCTGACATGGGGAGGAATTGGAGATACTTATGGAAATAAAAGATGACATCTAACTAATATTTTGATATAAATGAGAATGTGATTGGAAGATTTTCAAAGCTTCTAGAGAATGACAAGATAACATTGGATACTTAGGAGGAAATCTCATAGAAAATGGTTCAATAGCAAAGCTGGACAATAATCTTTAACCATTTCATGTCATTACTAATGATAAAACACCATGAGAAAGTTCTACATGTACAAAGGCAGAAGCCATAATGAAATCGTATCAATAGAATGCATATATGTTTTAAAGTATGTATGTCTGTGATTTTAGGGTTTGTATTATTTTCCCATGAACTAGACTTGTATTACCTATCAATATAAATGCAAATTACAATACATATCCTACTAGGCCTATACAATTATGGGCTAAATACACTAGGCTTATACAATACTACATATACACTAATACGCCCCTACATATTGAATGGGGGATCGAGAGAGAACACTCAAACTAGATCTAAAATCAACGAAAAGCGAAGACGGTAGTCCCTTAGTGAATATGTTTACTGCATACTGAAGGTGAGAATGGACATGAAGAACACGAATTTTACCAGTGACAACCTAATCCCCAACAAAATAAATATCAATCTCGATGTGCTTCGATCGTTGGTGCTGGACAGGATTGGTGGAGAGTTAGATAGCATTGGAATTTTAACAATACACAATGGTGGCTTTTACGAAGGGGTGGTGTAACTCACGTAGAGGACCACATTGGCAATACCTTGATATTCGGATTCGGAACTGGAATGCGAGACAATTGCTTTTCATTTAGAGGACCACAATACGAGGTTGTCATCGAGATACACACAATAGCCACTAGCAGAACGTCACAAGGTGGGAAACCCCCAATCTACGTCTGAATACACTATCAAACTGGTAGTAGCGGAGCGGGGAATCTGAATACCATGATCCAAAGTCTCATGAATGTAATAAAGGATGTGTTTGAGAGTGTGAAAGTGAGGCTCTCGAGGATCATGCATGTACAGACATATCATATCCGCTGAATAGAAAAGGCAATATCCAGTCTACTAAATGTCAAGTACTGAAGACCACCTACAAGACTATGATCAAATTTGGCCTGAACATCAGCCGGAGTCCGAAAAGGATTTCATGATGTCATATTGGCCTGGTGTAAAAGTTCCAGTGCAGATTTGCACTGTGAAAGAAAGATGCTCGACTCGTCTCGAGTAGCTAAAATACCGAGGAAATATGATATATGTCCTAGATTTGTCATTGACAATTTAGTGGACAAGGAGGAACTATTACGTTAGATAAGAGCTACCTAGGAGGCAGTGAGGATGATGTCATCCAAATATAGAAGAAGATAGGTAGTGTCAGCCCCGTGCATGTAGACTCGTAGAGAAGAATCTCATTTGTTGTGATGAAAACCAATCTGTGTGATATACTCATTGAAGCGGTGAACCATGCCCTCGGAGCTTATCTTAGACCGTACAGGGATTTCTAAAGATGATAAACATAATTAGGATGGTCTGGCTCATGAAATACCAGAGGCTGATGCATGTAGATTGTCTCATTCATCTAACCATGTAGGAAGGCATTATTCACATCTAAATGATGAATGGGACAGTGTCTGGAAGTAGCGATGCTAAGAACTGAATGGATAGTGGCTGATTTAACAACCAGACTGAAAGTCTCATCATAATGTATATCGGTTCGTTGACTCTTACCAGTGGCTACCAGTATGGCTTTGTACCTGTCAAGAGATCCATCCGATTTGTAATTCTTTTTAAATAACCACATGGAACTAACAATACCCTTGGGTTCGGGGAACAAGTTTCCAAGTTCTGTTAGAAACCAGAGCATTAAATTCATCTTGCATGGAAATGGTCTAGTCGGGGTCGCAAAGAGCATGGAGATGAGGTTTAGGCATAGGAGACTCAGTGGAGGTGTGAAGATTGAGACGAGAAATGGGTTTAGAGATTCCTCATTTTTCACGAGTCATCATAGGATGAGAAGTAGGAGGTGGGGGATTCTGAGGTTGAGAAGGATGTGAAGGGTGGGGGTCGGTAAATGAGGATGAAATGGGATCCGTAAGAGGAGGTGATTGTGTTTCAGTTTGGGTGATCTCGGTAGGAGTAGATGTAGTATAATTTTCACAAAGAGTGTTTAGAAAGGGAGAATGAAACGAAGGAGAATCGAGGAGCTCATAGGAGGATGGTTGAGTAGGTGTCATAGACAGAAAAGGGAATTGGGTTTCATCAAATGTAACATGGTGGAATATAATTATTTTTCTAGTGGAAAGGTAAAGACATCGATAACCCCTATGATTGGAGGGGTATCCAAGGAATATGCATGGAGTGGAGTGGGAAGTGAGTTTATGGGTTGCGTGAAGTTAGGGGTAGCAAAGGAATCCGAAGACACAAAGGTGAGAGTATGTGGGTGTTTTATTAAATAATTAGGGTAAGGGGAGGAATTTTTAATGGATGTGGAGGGTGTGATATTTATAAGGTGAATGGCCATGTGTAAAGCTTCAACCAAATAATGAGGTGGGGGTGCGCTTGAAAGAGAAGGGTGTGGATGGTATTGTTGATTGTACGGATCATTCGTTCCGACATCCCATTTTGTTGAGATGCTATAGGGAAAGAGAAGCGAAATAGGATGCCATATTTGTTGGATTAGGTGTCTAAGCCCATAACTATAATTGGTATTTACTTGACCCGATAGTAGCATGGTCCTTTTGGGTTACCTTCACCATAGCAACTTGACAGGATGAATTATGAGAAAGAGGTTGATAAATGATTTATTAATATATTATAGGAATAATATATTAATTGAGAAATCATATTATTTAATTAGTACTGATTAGAAAATAATTTGGAATTAATTTAGTGATCAAAAGAGACCGATTAAAAGAATGGGGACTGATTATGTAAATCAGTGATATTTGTAGTTTGGGATAATGGACCCTATTGATAAAGGGTGGAGGAAAATCTATGGGAAGCCCATAGAGTTTTCGTCCAAGGCCTATCATATTTGGGTTTGTGGATTGCTTAGGGCCTAAGCAAGGGAATTAGGGTTTCCAGTTGAAAACCATAGTAGTAGCTCAATTATATAAGGACCCCTTGGCTATAGTTTTCGACCCCTATGCTTCATGATCAAGCTATCAAAAAGAAAGGTATTCTTCTAAGTCTTGTTTAATTGTTAAATCTGAAAATCATATGCTAGATTAAGGTTCTTGCTTTGGAAATCAATTTGCATGTATAACTTGAGAAAATCTAAATCCAAAGAAATTAGGATTGAATGTGCACCATAGGAATGTTGTAATGCTCAAAACCCATCAATTTTGATCAAATAGAGAGTGAAATTCATTATTGTCAAATTCACCCCCATGATCACATTAGAACGATTTAATTTCTGTTTGAAATTGATTTTTGACATAGGCACCGAAATGAAGAAATTTTCTAAGGACCTCATATTTTTGTCTTAATGGATAGACCCAAAGAAAATGGGAGAAATGATATAAGAATAAGACATAATATTTTATTCCTATAACACTTGGGATGGGGGAGGTCTGAATGTTAGAGTGAACAATATCAAAAGCATGTATAACAATTGAAGTAGAAGAAGCAAAAGGTAATTTGATATGTTTGCCAAGACGACATGAATTACATGAAATAGTACTAATGTCTTAATTACATGTAATTAATGTATTCAAAGATAAAAGCCAAAGAACACAAGGGCTGGGGTGGCCAAGGCGTTGATGCCATAGGGAAGGACTGCAAGCAAAGTCACATCAACCAAAGTTGAAAGGACTGCTAGCTTCCTACACACACAATCCAGTAGGTTGACATTGGTGCCTTCGACCCATTAGTACAGTAAAGAGACTCGCCTCAATCGGTCAAAGAATAGATCTCACACATGAGTCTTCAGTGCTGAAGTCTTTCCCACTAAACATATCCAAAACCAAAACCTAATTAGCAATTAGGATAAATCCCCCAACCTAGCAAGTCCAAATACCAAAATAAATCCTCCTTCGGTCAAAAGACCATTTTGACCTTCTAAGTCCTTACAACCTTAGAAACAATAGAAACTAGTAACTCTAAGGTCTGGAGTAGCTCTTACTCACAAGAATCAAGATGATGGGACAAAAGAACATGCAAATCAATAATCTATTGAGATTTAACACATAGGCCAGTAAGATTCAAGCTTTATGCCTTCTGGAGTTGAGAAATGCAGTGTATATTCTGGAACCACAAGTTTGGGCTTCAACAGTTAACAATCTTGGACTTCCCATTCTTCAAAATGCACCAAAATTACACAAAAGGTACAAGATTTTCTCAAAGGGATTAGGGTTTCGAGTTAGATGCTCAAGGGGGAGACGACTGATGATAAAAAGAGCCTCAAGGAGGTTAATGTCCTTAAATAGGGTCCAAGACCCCAAAATTAGGGTTTGTACCGTGCATGGTTATGCTCCATGTAACTTGGGTTATGCCCTGCATAGGGCAATAAACCCTCGTGTCCATTTAATGATTTATGCCCTACGTAACTAGATATCTACACCCCACGTAGAGCAAAAATTCTCAAAATAAATTATATTAAAAACATGAAGAAAGGTACCAAAGAACCGGGTTGTATGTGACATCCCTATTTTCACGGCCAGAAAAGACCGATTTTTGTTTATGCTTTATAAAAATCAGAGTACTTCTTTTCATAAAAATGTTGCGGAATTTGTTCCCAGAAAAACATGATAAATACGTTATCAAAACATTTTCGAAGAAACGTATTTTATTTGTTTTAAAATATTTGGGATGTCATCGTCAATACAGAAACATAAGCATAAACAAAACTTACATTTATTTACACTAGTGATCTACATCTCTTTAATTTCTCAGTGTAATGTGGCTTCATATCGACACCTGTGATATAAATAAACTGAGTGGGTCAGGTTGGGAAACCTGGTGAGTACATAGGGTTTTCAACCCACAATAATATAATTACTATGTTTAAAACAATCAAATAATCAACCCAATTACCCATCCCCATTCTCTTCTTTACTCTTAAGGATCTTCCCTAAGAGTCAACTATTCCTCGTTTATTTATTCCTAAGGATCATCCTAAGGAGTTGACACGAATTCCATCGTTACCAAGGCTTATAGGTTACACCTGGTGAACACGTAGTCCAAAACATCTGGTAAACACTTAGTTCAAAAGTAGCTAGTGAACACACTTAGTTCAAAATACCTAGTGAACACACTCAGTTCAAAAATACCTAGTGAACACACTCAATTCAAAATACCTAGTGAACACACTCAGTTCAAAAATGTCTAATGAGAACCTAGTTCAAAAACACCTACAGGTTACGAGTCTGCTAGCGTTCCACTGGACTGTCTAGTATCGTCCATGGTCGTCATCTATACTCCACTAGATGACTGGATAACTGTCAACATTGATGTCTTTCATCGTGTTGTCACACAACAACTATTTCATCTACCCATGTTTTACCCAACACATTTTGTAGATATAAAATACATATACAGATTAAATTATTTAAAACATGTATAAACATATTTCACCAAGCATAGACAACAAGTATTCAGACAATATGCACACATAGCATGTAATTTATATTAAATACTTCATATCTATGTGTAAGATGAAAGGGACTATGCACTCACCTGAAAGGTGGTGACTCAACACTCGGATAGCGCTTCGATACTCTCAAAACAATTTTCCTTCGATAAAACCTAGTACCAATATCACTAGGGTTTAGTCTAATGATAACCGCAACAAATTAATAGTCTGACTATTATTACTATTATATAAGTCTTAAATAACACTCAATATAACTCATAATAATAGCCCAAATAGTTATTTTAAGTACCTAATAACATTACTATAATTATTTGAAAGCTATATTAAAAATAGTGTAGGCGTAACTCACTTACAACGGGTTTTATCGAAAATCGGTCTTTGCTGGAGCAGCGTTCCCGAGCCGAAAGGGTCCTCCTCTAGGAGCTTACCGGTGCTCCGGGACTTGCTTCTAACACCTTGGAGGTGCTAGGGAAAAACCTTGAAGGTTTGGGGGTATTTGGGAGGAAAGAAGTGGAGAGTTGTGAAGAAAATGGGAGATTTGCGCCTCTATTTATAGGCTGCCAGCGTCGAGTACGCCGAGCGTACTCAAAAATTATGCTAAGCGTAATGGTTACGCTGAGCATACTCAAAATTATGCTGGGCACAATGTGCCATGTGTCACCATCTGGTGGCTAGCCTTGGGGAGGAAGCAACGGCTATGATCGCGCTACGTGACCCAAACTCGCACATCACCCTCCCGACTTAGAAAAATCATAACTTTCGCATACGAGCTCCGTTTTAGATGTTCTTTATATCCACGCGAAGGCGGGAACGTACTCTACAAATTTCTTTGACTTTGTTGGCTAATTGTGACTTTATTTTAATATTTATATTTTTAACAGGCCGGGACAGGATTGATCCTTTAAAAATTCATAACTTCTTCATCCGACGTCCGTTTTCGTCTATCTTTTTATCGTTAGGCTACAAATAACGAGATCTTCAATTCTCGTTTAGGTTGTGTCGGCTAAAAAAACCGCTCGATCTAATATTCGAATTTTGTGTTGTACACCACTAAGCCGAAACTTCGAAAAATCATAACTTCTTCATACGAAGTCAGATTTGGGCGTTCTTTTTATGGACACTTTCGGTTTAAAATATTCTACGACTTACATTTAGATCGCTAAGGATAAAACTCACTCTATCGTAAATTCACTATTTACGCTTCCTGGTGTCGTGTTGGTTCTGTCGCGAAACTTCAACGGGTCATAACTTCTTCGTTATAACTCGGATTTCGGCGTTCTTTATATGTACGGAAACCTTTTGACATGTACTACAACTTGGTTCAAATTATTTATTCTAAATAATCTTTTGTCAAAAAGTCGTTTTCAACACTTATTGTCTCTAAATTGACTAGCCCGGATCTAGGGGCGTTACATTGTAACATCCTAAAACTTTAAGATAGGGTTTTTAAATTAATAAAGAAAATAAATGAAATATGATTTATATAGTTAAATCAAGGAGGAGTAAACATATCATTGGTTGATATGAAGTCTAGAAAGTTAGGAGTGAAAATAATAACATTCTTAGTTGACAAAGTAAGTTGTCCAAAGGGGTTGACTCAAGTAATGGGATGGACTAAAAAGGTTACATAATGGATCGAGGAGGGCTTTTTATGTCAAATTTTAAGTTAAAAATCACAAATATGAGTTTATGGTTGAAATTGGCAAAATAAGCAAACTTTAGGGACTAGTTGGTAAATTTTTGGAAATAAGATGCATTCTTCTTCCCCATTTTCACCTGACCGTGTTTTGAAAGCAATAGAGGAGCTTTAATGGCGATTTCTTCATGTTTCTACATCTAGGGTTTGATTCAAGTGGATATTTGAGCATCCAAACAAAAGAAAGTGGAATCAAAGGCTTTTTAGGTATAATTTCTCTTCCCCAACTCTATTTTCGAGTTCATGATTGGTGTTGAACCCCAATGTCAAAATTGGATTGAAATAATGATTAGGGTTTTGTTTTCTAACCTCCCTTGGGTCATTTCAATGGTTCCAATCTCAAATTAATCATTTAATTGATAGTTTTGGTGATTTGGGTAAAAAGTCAATCATGAACCCTAGAAAACCCAAAATTAGGGATATTGAAACCGATGATGAAATGGGATTGGATTCTATGACCTAGATGATATTTGATAGCAACAAATCCAATTGAAATGCTCAAATTCATCCATGATGGTGGAATCAAGTATAAACATGGATTTGTATTGATTTTGGGAGAAAGTGTGATGATAACAATGGAATCCTTTATATGTGAGCATTTGATGAGTTTATGATAATCATAAACAACAGTTGATACTAATAACATGATTTTAATGAAAAAAAAATACTTGAATGATTTATAGTTGAATTTATGGAGTATTTAGCCATAACGACATTTTGGGAATTTACTATGCAATTCAACAATCCCTTGTTGTTAAGAGCTTAGTATATGATTAGATTTTGTTACAACAAGTTTTATGAATTAGACAACACCAATGATGAAATAATTGATTTGGGAATAAGTCATATAGTTTGAAGAATGTTATTAGCAATTTCAGCTCGTAACCCTTTTAATGGAGTGTTTATGAGCATTGGAGTGTAGTGATGACACTGAGGATTCCATGGTTAATTAAACACTCATAATGGGTTTTTTTGTAGTTTATTTTGCTTGACCACATTTATATGAGTGCTCGATAACTTAGTAACAAGTATTGTGAGCTTTGGAATGTTCAAGTGAAAAATAGACTAGTAAACCCGTTATGCAAAACTTGAGGATTTATATGTTCTTAAATGGTTTCAATGAGTACTTAATGAATAAATGGGGTGTTTTAGGATGATAAAACACCATCTAATCATGTGTAAGAACCTAAACAATTGGTACAAAGTGAATGTGAAAAGGCTCTTCAAGAACTATGAAAAGTTGGGTATTATATTGAGAAAATTCACGAGTTTTGTGTGTGTACACCTCATTCCAAAACCGTGGAATTGTAAAGCAAATCATTCCACGGGCGTGGAATGACGTGGTTAATGTCGTGTATTTTTTTTGTAACTTTTGCATACGAACTCGGATTTACGCGCGATTTTCGCCTATGTTCATATTTTTGCATAATGAATGAGATGAAACAATAAAACTGAGTAATGGAACCTTTGAGAGATATTTTGGTCATTTTAACGACTTATGTCCATGTAATATAGGTGTTTCTTGTGAGTGTTGCTCTAAAGAAAGGAACTATAATAAGACTAGCTAGCCTACGTGTGATTGAGGTGAGTATGTGTTGGCCTTTTTCCTACATTGGGGTACATGGAAAAATGATTTATGATAATGAAATGCAATGTTTGAAATATGAAATGTTTTGAAAAGAAAGTGTTAAATGTTTTGGAAAGAATGCCAATGTTGTTTAAAGTGAAGAATGTTTGGAAGAACGAATGGTTTGATAACGTGTTGAAATGTTTTGAAATATATGTTTTAATTATGGAAGTGAGTATTTTGATACTAACATATAAAATATGTAAAGTATGAAAAGTAATGACAAGAAATGGAAAAGTAACGAAAAGAAATGGAAAATAATGAAAGGAATTGGAAAGTAATGGAAATAAGATATTGCTCGAGCCATGATGCCTCGTAAGAGGTCTATAGGAATCTACTGGGTTGGCACTTCCCCTTCATTAAGTAGATGTCCTAGTGAGCATGATGCCTTGGTGGATTGATTTGTTCTTTCCACCTTGGTCTAGACTTGGGGGTTCCCTAAGTATAAAAATTAGCAACGGTTTAGTACCAGAATTTAGCCCTTGATAAAAGACAAAGAAATGTAGAAAGATTCCTTTTGAAATGAAATGAAATGATAAGATATGAATGATATTATGAAGTGTATGAAAAGAGTTTTTGATTGAAAATGCTTGAAAATGTTTTATGGTCTAAAACTATGTTTTGCAAAAATGAAATGTTTTTGATGAAAACGTGATAAATGTTTTGGGTCATAAACCCATGTAGCTCACGAGTTATTATCGTCTTACATATCCTTTTTAATGTCAGGTATCTCAGGTTGCAATAAGGAGAGGGGATAATAGATGGAAGTTAGAAGCCAAGAGATAAAGAATGGAGTGGAACTTCATAAGTTCCTTATTTATTGTATTGATGTAATTCTCATTCGCTTGTTATGGTTTGTATGATGCTTAATGGTAACACTAACGTTTGTAAATATTTTTGTGGGACCGATTTTTATTAAATGTGGGTTAACACCCAAAAAGATTTTAAAACAATAGCATTTTAAAGTTTGAAAAATATTAGGGTGTTACACGTGTGTTAAAGAACCATTTCCAACAAGGAAATAATTATAAATTCTTTTATTGATAAGGACTTTAGAACACCTATGTCTGATGCCAGATGTGATGTCGCACCCGTGCCCATGTACCATGTGGAATCGGGAGGGTATGAGATGTAACATCCTATTTTTTTCGTTGCTAATTCAGGAAAAAAATTATTAATTAATAAAAAACAATATCAATAATAATCATGTAGTTAAGGATAAATGTTTTTTTAACGGATTATATTGGTGAATAAACAAATAAAAGTCATTCGAAGTATGAGTAACATCCAGGGTATTACCAATATATAAGATTTATCCATATCTGCTATAATCATCCGTAAAAGTCACGTAGAAGCGGCAAGCATCCCTTGTGGTGGATCTAAAGGGCCCACACACATCGGTGTGTATGAGATCCAATTGACCCTCACCCATTTCACAAGTACCAGTAAAGGGTAACTTGGTCATCTTCCCAAGCAAACAAGATTCACACGTGTCATCGTCCCTTAGGTCAAATGACTCCAACACTCCATCCTTATGGATTCGGGCTATGTGTTTCTTGTTGACATGGCTAAGGCGACAATGCCATAAGCATACTTTTTCTAGGCTAGTAGACGAATCAATATTCAACACATCATTTCCTAAATTATCAACAACTATCACAGATTCATAAATCCCATTACAAGGTAATGCATTGAAATAAAAGACACCATTCAAATAAACATTAATAGAACCATTACTATTATCAAAAGAATATTTGAAACCTTGTCTAACAATCCATGAAATGAAATAATGTTTCTTTCCATATCTGGCGAATAACAACATTTTTCTAAATCTAACCCTAACCCATTACTCAGCACTAAAGAATAAACTCCAACTCTGGTCATAGGCGACGATCATATGTTTCCCATAATCAAGTTTATCTTCCCATGTTCCATCTCCCTACTTCTTATTAGGCCCTGCAAATCAGAACAAATGTGGTAACCACACCCTGTATTAAGAACCCATGAAGTAGCAAATGATGAGTTATTAGATTTAATAGAATACATACCTACGAAGGTGGGTTTAATCTTCCCATCCTTTGTGTCTTGCAGATAATTAGGGCAACTTTGTTTCCGGTGGCCCTTTTGGTGGCAGTAATAGCACTCTGCTTCTTTGGGGTCAGAAGAGGGTTTAACAGAACCAGCTTTGGTTCCACTAGAAGAGGAACCATCTTAGGTCTTACCCTTATGGTGTCCCTTACATGGAGCCTTTCTCTTCTTTCCCTTTCCTTGACCAATTGCCAACACGGAAGTAGCCACAGTAGGGGATGGCGCAATAGATTTTTCTTTGAAGTTGCTCTCAGCAGTCCTTGGAGCTTGCTCAAGGAGACCTCTTCCTTATTCATGTGGTAGGTAATTCTGAACTGGTTGTAGCATGAAGGCAAGGAGTGGAGGATTATGTCAATAGCCAAATCCTCATCAAACTTAACATTAAGTTTGAGAAGACGATCAACATACCTCTGCATTTTCTGCAAATGAGAGGTTAGGGATTCTCCACTCCCCATATTATCAGTGATCATGTTAGTAATGATCTCATAGCGCTCTTGCCACACGCTTTGGTGGTACCGGTCCAGCAAATCCTGATGCATTTCATACGGATACATGTCCTCATAGGATTTTTGGAGTTCGAGGTTCATGGTGGCCAGCATGATGAAATGAAGTTTCGTAGCATCATGCTCGTGGGCCTCAAAGGCAGCCAACTCTTCAGGAGTAGCAACATCTGGGATGATCTTCTCAAGCTTTTCATCGAGGACATATTCTTTGTCCTCGTAGCAAGTGATCATGCGAATATACCTCATCTACTCGTTGAAGTTTGACCCATCAAATGTCACCTTTTGGCATAGGTTCATCAACAAGAATGATCCAGAAGCATTGTTGTTGTTGTTTGCACACATCTGAAAAAGAAAAGGAACATAGTTTGATTAGAAGTGAGTCCCTAATTAAACACCCAAATGAGAAATTAGGACTATGACCCAACAACATTATTTACAACTTAGAAAGGGATGTCGTACTCTAAAAGTAAATAATTTGAAGGTAAGTGAATGACAATTCACTAATTCTCACCATGAAAAACGGGAAAAAAAAGAGATTTAAGTTTTAAATGTATTGAAAACTCCTAGATCTTTGATATTCATTGAGCTTTTCAATGGCATGTTTAAATCTCGATATGCACTTCAAATTTTCGACTGGGATACTGAGGATCGCAAACAAGTTGTAAATAACCATGCGAATCAACATGGTGCACTCAATGTCTCTATCACCTAATCAATGTGCCGGTAAACCACACGCACTCCATTGATCTATGACAAACATCGAGTCACCCTTCGCCACCAATGTCAATCCCAAATTAGTGTGCCGATTAACCACACACGCTCCACTAACATTTGACAAGGGTACAAAGTGTAATTCCATGGAATAACATCATTTTCACATTTTTCCCTAAAGTAACTAAGATTGGGAATTCGTAAAAACATTGTAGTTACTTTGTATCTTACATTATACTTTTAATGAGGAGAGGATTGCCCTATCCTACCAGTTCATCTAACGACCCTCTACCAGCCAAGCAAGTGGTGGGTGTGAGTGTACACCCATTAAGTGCCATTTTATAGGCATCAACCTTATACCCACCTTATAGACTGACTTCGTGAATGAGGCCTACTAACATTAAGACTATCAATTTAAATTATACATACATACATACATACATACATATATATATATATATATATATATATATATATATATATATATATATATATATATATTAAGCTTGTAATAATAGTATAGGGTTGAATTTTAAACTTGAAAATTATAAGGGTTTCAAATTTAAATTATTCAAAATTAAACTTTTAATCACAAAATTTAAATTTCAAAACTTGAGGGCAAGTTTTGAACTTTTCAAAACACAAGGGATCAAATAAAAATAATTTAAATTAAACAATTAATTTCATAATTATCTATATTTGACCTAATCCTATTTTAGTCATAAGATAATTACCAAATAACTTTAAATAATCCATATTTATCATATAAAATACTAATATTCAAAAGATTTGAAATTATCTATTGTTTTGGCAGAGATAATCATTTAAATATAGTAAAATTCATATTTTATCTTCAAAAAAAGATTTAGGCATTAATCACATGACAAAACAGCAACAAAATCTCGAAATATCCTCTACTTGACGCACAAACTCGCCGAGTCAGTCCTGGACTCGCAGAGTAAGGCTAACTCACCGAGTCCAGATACTGACTCGCCGAGTTGAGTTGGGCAGGAAAGAAAAATGATTTTCAACAAGCAAATAGTTAAAGCATCACATACAATTGAAACCAATCATGGCTCTAATACCACTGATGGGTTTTACGCATAAGAACAATCCTATGTGCTCATACACACCCTAATGCTTGGATCTAGGTTTCTCTATTGTACATGCTTTGAATACAAGACTTACAACCCTAGATCTATCATATATAATTCGAAATTAACATCATTATTACAGATCCATGTGTTTACCTCTATCAAATAGCTTGAAATCCTTGTAGTCTTCTTGATCTTGAGCTTAGAGTCTCAATTGTAACTCCTCTAATGGTTCACAAACCCCACAAGCAAGAAGGCAATATGATAGAGGGTGAGAGATGCTTAAATCGGCCCTAGGGTTCTCTTGGAGTCAAGTGTAGCCGATTTTCATAGCCTAGGGGTCTTATTTATACTGCAAGCTGCTAGGGTTTCCGTCTAAACCCTAATGGACAGCTTAGCCACCAAGCAGCCCAAGGAATGTTCTGGAATAAGGCCTTGGACGAAAATATGATGGATCCCCATCACAATTTCGTTCCCTCTATAGTCCATTAGGTTTCCGAGCCCAAAACTCAACTATCATACATTTGACAGTTTATATCCCTTTATTTAATTAATCTCTTTTAGTCATCAAATTAATTCCTAATTAATTTATGACCAATACTAATAAAATAAATATGATTTCTCCTTTAATATATTATTCTTATAATATATTAATAAACCATATTATTCTCTCTCTCTCTCCTCAAATTACCTTATCAAGTTGCTTTGGTGAAGGCAACCCAAAAGACCATGCACAATCGGGTCAAGTACATACCAAATATAGTCACGGGCTTAGACACTAATCCAACAGTTAAGTTCATCCAAATTTACCAGTGTACTATCACTGATAAATGTATCACCTTCCGTAGTAATATGGAAACCATAATAATGCTCAGGCGGATTTCTAACTCTAGTGTAACACCTTAGAGGCACAGACTCGTCAATTGGCTCAACAGGAGTTTCCTCCTCAGGTTGATTGCTAGTGTCTAAGGTTCCTTCACCGCTTGAATCCTGAATCTCTTTAAGGTCAATTTGCCTCCCAATGTTTTATTGGCTTATAAATTATCTCTCACAAAAGACTCCTCTCCTTGCCACAAAGACCACATTCTTACTGGGTCTGTAGAAGAGGTAACCAAAAGATTTATGTGGGTGGCCGATGAAAATACACCGCTCACTATGAGGTTCGAGCTTATCGTGAGTCTCGGGCCTCAGGAAAGCCCCGCAACCCCAAATCTTAATGTGGTCTAAAGTATAAACTTTCCTGGTCCACATCTCGTGAGGTGTTTTTGCAACCTTCTTGGTAGGGACTAGATTAAGGATACGTGCGTCAGTCTCTAAGGCATACCCCAAAAATGAGATTGGTAACGAAGCTCAACTCATCATGGAATGAACCATGTCTAACAGGGTTTAATTGTGCCTCTTAGCCACACCATTAAGTTGTGGTGTCCTGGGAGGTGTCAGTTGTGAAACAATTCCACATTTCTTAAGATAGTCAAGGAACTCTGCCTAAGATACTCTCCACCTCGATCTGATCGAATCATCTTAATGTTCCTGCCCAACTGATTCTCCACTTCTTGTTTAAACTCTTTGAACTTTGCAAGGCTTTCTGACTTATGCTTGATTAAGTACACATAACCATATCTACTGTAATCATTAGTAAAAGTCACATAGAAGCGGCTAGCATCCCTTGTGGCGGTTCTGAAGGGTCCACACACATCTATGTGTATGAGGTCCAACAAACCTTCACCCCTAGCACAAGTACCGGTGAAGGGTGACTTTGTCATTTTTCCAAGCAAACAAGACTCGCAACTATCATCCGACTTTAAGTCGAATGATTCCAAGACTCCGGCATTTTGGAGTTGGCCTATGCGCTTCTTGTTAACATGTCCAAGACGATAATGCCACAAGGATGCTTTGTCCAAACTAGTGAAAGAATCAATATGCAACACATTATTTTCTAAGTTGTCTACAATCGACACTGTTTCATATACACCATCACAAGGTAATGCTTTAAAATAAAGAACACAATTATAAAAAGCATTAATACCACCACGTTCATTATCAAATGAAAAAGTAAATCCTTGTTTGTACAAACCGTGAACAGAAATAATATTTCTTGCAGGTACTTGCATGGGTAGGTTTAACCTTCCCATCCTTAACATCTTGCAGGTACTTGGGGCAGGTTCGTTCCAGTGCCCCTTATCATGACAATAGAATCATTCAGCTTCTTTTAGGTTGGAAGAGGGAGCGACAAAACCACCTTTGGTTCTACTCGAAGAGGATCAACCAAGAGACTTTCCCTTGGTACCCTTCGAATGGGCCTTCTCCTTTTTTCCCTTTATCTTGCCCGATTTCCAGAACAGGGGCGGTGTTAGGCGTAGGAGTGGTAACAACTGAGTTACCTTTGAGACCACTTTCAACGGTCTTCAAAAGTCATTGAAGCTTGCTGAGTGTGAACTCCTCCTTGTTCATATGATAGGTCATTCGGAACTGATCATAACAAGTAGGTAAGGAATGCAATATGATGTCAATAGCCAACTCCTCAGGGAAGTTCACATTCAACTTTAGCAAAAGGTCCACAAACCTTTGCATTTTCTGCATGTGGCCGGTGATGGATTCACCATCCTTCATTCAGGTTGTTATCATGGAATAGATGATTTCATACCTCTCTTGACGAGCACTCTAATGGTATCTGTCCATCAGGTCTATATGCATCTCAAAAGGGTTAAGTGCTTATAGGACTTTTGAAGTTCAGCTGTCATTGTGGCCAACATGATACGTGCCACCTTGGTAGAATCTCTCTCATGAGCCCTAAATTCAGCGATTTCCTATGGAGTAGCAGACGACTCACCAATTTCCTTTAGCTCCTTGTCGAGGACATATTCCTTGTCCTTGTAACGCGTGACCATCCTAATGTTCCTGATCCAATCATTAAAGTTTGAACCATCAAAGATGACTCTCCTACAAATATTCATGAGAGAGAATGAGTTGGTAGGGTTTAAGCCAGAGGCATTGTTGGAAGACATCTGCAAAGAAGAAAGACAAGTTTAGATTAGATAAAGAGTCCTTAATAAAACACACAAATGTAATATTTAGGATAGCACCCAACACAATACTTTATAACTTAGAAGAGGGATGTCGTAATCCAAGCTATAAAATATTTGAAGTTAGGCGAACGATAATTCACCAATTTCCACCATGAAAAACGAAATATGTATTAGGTTTTAATTGGATTGAAACTCCTAGATATTTTAAGATTCATTTTAACTTTTCAATGGCATGCTTAATCTCAATTGTGCCCTCTCAAGTTTGTGACTATGATTTCGAGGATCACAAACAAGGTGTGAATAACCATGCAAATTAACTTGGTACCCTTAACTTTATCACCTAATCGATGTGCCGGTTCACCACACACACTTCACCGATCAATGATAAACATTAAGTTACCCTTTGCCACTCTTACTAGTCGAAGTTAGTGTGTCGGTTAACCACAAACGCTCCACCAACGACTTGGTAAGCTAGAAAGTGTAATTTCATGGGTTAGCACCAAATTCACATTTTCCTAAAGTAACCAAGATTGGAAATTTATAAAAGATTTAGTTAGTTTATCATCATCAGTATACTTTTAATGAGAATTATAGTCCTTATCCTAACCATTCGGCTAACAACCCTCCACTAGTCAAGGAAGCGGTGGATGAGAGTGAACACCCATTAAGCTGCCATTTTATAAGCAACAACCTTATACCCACCCCCCCTATAGATCGGCTTCGTGAATGAGGCCTATTAACGGTAAGATTGACTTGATCTTATACACACACACACACACACACACATATATATATATATATATATATATATTATTAACTTATAATACTATAAAGTATAATGGTTGAATTTTAACATTTAAAACTCTAAGGATTGGAACTAAAGTGTGTATGAGAATTTACAAATTCCAAAACTTGAGGGCAAGTTCTGAAACTATTGAAAACTTTTCATTTATATAACTTATGAGTCTTAATGGTTTTAAAGAAAAGACTTTTGAAATTCCATGACTTGAGGTCAAGTTATGGAGTCCATTAATTGGCATTTAGATCAAGAATTACACTAATAAACGATTGCAAATAATTCCTATGATCTACCAAAACTCATAAGCATGAACATTCATATCAACAATTTTAAAGATTCACATAAACATATATAAAAATTGAAACTTTGATAATAACCTCTGAAAATGGATTAGCATAATCATTACCACATCAAAAATAGTTTTTACAAGTCCAAAACAATTTAGGGTAATAATTCTAGTCCATTTCCAGTAACAAAACTCGAAATTCTACACACAGGGCCTCCTACTTGTCGAGTAGGCACTCGTCGAGTGCAAGAACCTACTCGAAAAGTAGGATGAGTTTTCACTTGGACTCGTCGAATCCCCGCATGGACTCGGCGAGTCCACTGAACAGTTGGCACAATTTCGACTTTTTCCAACAATTTGCATCAAGTATGATGAAAACAAGCCTAGGCTCTAATAACACTGTGTCACAACTAGAAATTTTATGTCTTGTAATCACTATACTCAAGTAAATGTTGAAATCAAAAACTCAAAAGCATGTATGATGCTTACTCAATGGAAAACTAAACCCCAATTCACTACATCAAGCAATTGGAAAACCCTAGAAGTTCTTGTTAAGTCCATTTTGGACTAGAACTTCCTTATTGGATCCAAATGGACCAATAAGCTTCCAATTGGACTATCATGGGTTTAGAACCCTAATTGGGCTCTAATTGGACCCACATTCATTTATTTCAATATTTTAGAACCCTAATTGGGCTCTAATTGGACCCACATTCATTTATTTCAATATTATGGGCCATATTGGGCCTAGAATGAAATAAATTGAAAGCTTTGATCCATGATTAACCCAATCTAGCTTATTAAAACATAAAAATCACAATTTTATTTTATAAGGCCAATAAATACCTAAGACTAACTCTAATATTGGGCTTAGGAGCAAAAAGCCCAAATTTTTCCTTCCTCCTTCCATGTTCTCGGCCCAAAGCAAGCCCAAGAGAAGGGTTTGACTTTCTCATGCCACATCACTTTTATCTTTTGGACTTCCATGCAAGAGACTCATGTCTCCATGCAAACCTCACCTCAAACATCATTTCTTCTTCCTCTCTCTCTCACTCTCGGCTGAGCAACACCCACACACACACACATCTCTCACAAACACTCTCTAGATCACTCAAGGCTTCTTTCTTCTTCTCCATCCAAAATCTCGAGATTTAGGGAGCATTCAAGGAAGTTCTTCCACAAAAATCATCATCTAAGGTAAGGTTTTGCTTGGATCTATGACTTGTATTCCTTGTTTTATCAAAATCCCTTCCTAATCCATGCAAAAATCGTGATCTTGCACTCTAGAAAACTCCATAAACTCGAAAACTTCATCAAGGAGTGCAAAGGCCAAAAATCACTTCATTTCTTCCATTCTTTCTTCAAAACCGAATCAACACCCAAGGTGAGTTTCATACCCCCTTATTTTTAGTTTTCATAAGTTTTTGTGGGGGAGAATACAAGCAAAGGTGTAGATCCATCATTATGTGTATGTTGTGGTTGATTTCTATGCTTATATGTATGTTTTGTATGATTTTGATGCTAGATCTAGTTATGAAATGCTAAAAACCGAGATATGTATTTTATTATAGCATAAAATATACTACTACATGCAAAGTATACTAAGAAAAATAGCCAAATGGCTTGACAACACTTAATTTGGGCTAAAAACTCATTTTTTTGACATAAAATGTTGAAAATACAAAGTTGAAGGGCCTAAAATGAATTATTTTGAAATCTGATGGGTGAGATGAGTCAAAACAGTTTACATAATGTATTTTCTGAAAATATACTATTTGGAGGGTTAAAAACATAAATTCCAAGCTTAATGGGCTAAAGATGACATTTTCGGCCCAATGAGGCCCAATATGCGAAATTTTCTGTTTTGGAGGGCCAAAACTGCATTTTTCTGTAAAACAGTGGACTATAAGTGATCCAAGTCCTTTTCAAAGGTTTAGAATGCTTTTTAAATTTAAAGGGGACTAAAGTTGCAAAAAATTTTCAATTTGGGCCAAAATTGTGAAACTTGCGAAAAGATGGGTTATAACCGAGAAAACTGAAATTTCAAGGACTTAAACTGTCTTCAATGAAAAATATGCTGAAAAATATTAATTTCAATAATTTTTGGTATTAAAACGTCAAGAAAATCGATTTAAGGACCAAACCGGAAAGTTTTAAATAAAGGATTGAAAAAGTAAATTTTTACAAATAATGAGGGGCTGAAAACAGAAAAATTCTCAAGACTAGTTCAATACATGCAATTTGATCAAATGATGGTACCACGACTATCGACGAAATACAATACATTACAACACCAAAAGTCGTTGTCAAACGAATTGGTTCGGTCTCGAACCAATAAAAATCCGAAACTACTAACACGACGACACTATGACATTACGACATTACGATTCATAACTAATAACGATTGGGAAGTCACTATACATGCGAGTGTGCACAGACGTCTACGCACCACCTTTGAGCCCCAAAAGTGTAAAATCTTGTTTGTTGAGCCTAGCTAGCCCAATGACCTGATCTTAAGGCCCGAAGACCTCTCTCTTACGAAGTGTTGGGTTTTACCGATCCGACATAACGTAAAAGGACTTTCAATGGCAAACAAGCTGCTGGTCCCCACGGGTCCTTCAGTGCTGCTAGTAAAGTCGGGAACTCACGATTGCGGGATTGGGCTTCAGGCCCTTCGCAATTGCAATAGTCTTGAACGACGCTGGGAAATACCGAGGGTTTCGCACCTTCTCTCCTTCCCTCCGGTCGTGGGACTACACAAGTCCGGGAGGATTGAGTTGTGTGAATAATTACGAGTGACGCCTAAGGGATCGCTTGTAAGGTTGTCGATGGGACGTTTTCATTAACGCACGTCACAACACTTCACCACCCACTGTACTCGCAATGCCTCCGGAGCTCAACGATTACCTCTAACGCAACGAAACAACAGTATACAAACTAAGTAAAGCAAAGTGATAGGAAAACGTCGGGTTTTCCTAGGGTTTTCAACAAGCACAATTATGAATTAACGGTCGAATTTCACAACTCTTACGCTTACATCTATAGAATTCAAACAAGCATACTCATGGATCTTCGCATGTTTTTACACTATTCTATTTTTAGAAAATATCGGATTTTCTGATGGTTTTCAAACAATACATTGGATTTCAAACACTACTTATGAACTCACCAACATTTCATATGTTGACGTTTTTCAAAATACTTGTATTCTCAGGTAACAGATAAGGTGAAGGATGATTTGTACTCTATGAAGTTTTGTTGTGGTTTAAGTAGTATCAAACAGTTATTTTTTTTTGAGAATGTAATGTTTTGAACAATGTAATGAATGTAAACGCTACCAGTTGTATCATTCCAAATGTTGGTGATGTATAATGTTATGTTTCATGTATATGCATTGTGATGGTATTCAATGAGTCACGATAGCCCTCGGACGTTTCCGCCGTCCGGTTCGGGGGTGTGACACACTGATGGGTTTTGAGCATTTTAACACTCCTATGGTGCACATGCAACCTAGAAACCTTGGATCTATGTTTTCTCTATTATACATGCAAATATGATTTTTCCAAGGTTCTCATCCTAACTAGCATATCATGGGGTACTTGTAATATAAAAACTTAGTAGGATGTGACCTATCTTTTCTTATGGTTGATTGCTTGGAGCTTCAAGAGCCTAGCACCAATAATGTGAATGCCTCAAGTGGAATCACAAATCACCAAAACAACTTGGAAGACTTTGAGAGAATATAAAGCACTCAAGAAATTGGCCTACCCTTGTTATCTCACATACTAGTGCCATTTCATGTGCAAAAGACCTCTTTATATAGTATGGTGGATTAGGGTTACATCCATGTAACCCCTAATGCCCATGATCTTTCATTTCCATAGGATCCATGTGTTAAAACTCCATGGACTATCCATCCAAGCTTAGCCCATCCTAAATGAACTTTGGCCCATTCTATATATAAGAGTCCATATTTAATTAGTTTATTTTGATCACTAAATTAACTCCAAATTAATTCTTGATCAATACTAATTAAATAATATGATTTCATATTAATATATTATAACTTATAATATGTTAATAAATCATAAATGTACTATTCTCAAAAGATTATCCATACAAATTGTTTTGGTGAAATGTAACCCAAATGGACCATGCCGGGTCGAGTCAAGTGATATAGCAAATATAGTTACAGACTTAGACACCTTATCCAACAGATATATGGTTTATTGTTTGCAAGTTGTTTGTGCATTGATAATGCATAAAATCATCAGTAACCTAATGTTATAAAACACATTGTTGTGTATGATTTTATGAGTAAATGGTAAATGCATATAGGAAGAAGTTTATATGTTCCTTTTATCCTACGAGGGTAAAAGCGATATCTTGGGCCCCTTGATGATTTGGTTTGACTTATGTGTCGTGCCCGGTCAGGACTGATTTGATGTGTTCAATAAAGTTCTATGTCAGACGAATCAGAGATCGAGAAACAAATTGATGGACAATAAGTTTGACTATGTTCCATGTGATTTTCCACACGATATCTTGAGAACGGAAACTATACGATCCCTTAGCTAAAGGAAGTGTCAGAGTTCGACAATGGCTTTTGAGAGCTACGATTGCTAATCGGATTTTGAAGTCGTACTTGCATCTATAGTTATTAGACTTATCCAAGTGGGAGACTGTTGGATTAATGTCTAAGTCCATAACTATATTTGGTATGTACTTGACCCAGTTGTAGCATGGTCCTTTTGGGTTGCCTTCACCGGAGGAACTTGACTGGATGATTAATGGAGAAAGAGGTTGTTATGGTTTATTAATATATTATATGAAAAATATATTAAAGGAGAAATCATATTTGTTTAATTAATATTGGTCAAGAATTAATTTTGTGAACAAATGAAATTAATTAAACTTTGGGGACTGAATTGTAGTTATTGGATAATTGAAAAGTAGGTTGAGAAACCCTAGGGATAGGGTGGACAAAATCATTATGGATAGCCCATAAGATTTCGTCCAAAGGTAGGGATCCAGAAGATTCTTATGGACTGCTTGTTGGCTAAGTAACCGGATAAGGACTACGACGGAAACCCTAATCTCACACCTATATAAAGGACCCCTATGCTTCATATTTCGGCTACCACTTGAACCCTAGAGATCCAAGAGCCGATTTTGAGCCTTTTCCCTCTCTCCAAGATCTTCCAACTTGCTTTGGTGTTTATGATTCATTAGAGGCATCGCATTTGCGGTGCTAGGTTCTCATAAGCTAAACATCTTCAAGCAACAATCAAATGTAACATTCTTACTAGCTTATTTATGTTGATTTAAAGTTTTGTTGTATGCTAGATTAGGTTTTGCAAGTCTTGGAAAATTATGCATGTACAGTTAGAAAACTAGATCCAAGCAATTAGGGTTTGTATGAACACCATATGAATGTTGTTCTGCTCATAACTAATCAGATGGAACACAAACCTCAATTTTCATTTTTAGTGATGTGGTTCCTTTTTCCGAAAGAAACAGAAGATGGAGATACAGTGGAGACGGTGGCAAAACAGATGATAAACGATAATCTAATCCGAAATTTGCTAAGTGGAATGGTGGTTCTCACGAACCTAGATACGATGTTCAGGTAATAAGCTGCAAATAGAAGTCGTTAATTGAATCGTATGTCGAACATAAAACAAAAGCTAACAAAGAACAAAAACATAAACATAATTTTACCATGAATGAGGGGACGAATGGAGAAAATCAAACCTTCCATAGTCGATTTGTGTTGTTTTTACATTAATCTGTGGAGTAATTCTCTTCTCTCAATTTTACCAACAATCAAGAGAAAGAAAACAGGGAAAACCAAACTAGAAATATGACTCGAAAAAGAGAAAAATAAAAATTAGAAATAACAAGTGGCAAGAATCGGTGAGAAGAGGTGATGACAATGCAACTAATCAGGTCCACTAATAGGCAAGAAAATACAAATAAAAAAGAAAAGAACAAAATTTGAAAAAAATTAAGAAATGTTGGGCCAAAACTGTAAGCAACCAAATTGTATTGTCGTAAAATATATTTAAATTATATATATATATATATATATATATATATATATATATATATATATATATATATATATATATATATATATATATATATACACACGACAGTTCACTTGAGACTCAAAAAAATAAAGATCCTGAAATTCAACATCAACCACATATTTCTTATTTGTCCCTCTAACGCTCTAGCGTACCTGTAGCTAGGGGTGAGCAAACCCAAACCAAAAAACCGAGAAACCGACTAAAACCGACAAAACCGAAACCGAAAAAACCGAAACCGAAGCAAAACCGACGGTTTGGGTTTGATATTTTTAGAAACCGAAAAATCGGGTTCGGGTTCGGTTTCTAACCAGAAACCGACCCATCCAACCCAAGAAACCGACCCATACTTAAAACCGACAAACCGCCCCAAGAAACCGACCCATCCAACCCAAGAAACCACCCATACTTGATTGTGTTTTAGTTGTAATAGACTATTTCGGGCTTTAGTTGTAACTTGTAATTGACTATTTGTGTAAGAGTCATGTTTTTTGAAGTACTTAACTTAAATTTGTTATTTTTTTAAGTATCTAACTTGTTGCTTCATTTATGGAAAATGGGTTAAAACCTTAAACCCATGGGTTTAAACCCAGAACCCGTGAGTGTATGGGTTGAACCCAAGAAACCGAAAAACCGCCCAAACCGACCTCAGAACCCAAGAAACCGAACCGACCAGAAACCGATCCTATTGGGTTCTAAAAACCAGAAACCGACAATTTATGGGTTGGGTTGGGTTTGAGTCCAAAACCGACCCAAACCGACCCATGACACCCCTACCTGTAGCAGCAATGTATGTTATTAAAATGATTATATAGCGGAGATGTATAATCATGTATGATTTTATGTGTTTATACACATCTGTCTAATCATAAGTGATTATACATATATGTATGTTTAAAGGTTGTGTAATCGTATATAATTATGGTGGTTGGTGGCAGAGGATGTGGTGGTGGCACATGTGACGGTGGTATAGGTGAGGGAAGTGGCAATATTGGTGTCAATTGGTGGCAGAGGTGATAGTAGTGGCAATGGCAATGACAGTTGCGATGGTGTGGAAGGTGGCGGGGGGAAAATGAACAAGCGGTATTGAATAATCATTTATGATTATAACTTTTTTGTCGCGTCAGTACACCGAAGCACTAGAGGAGCAAATGAGAAATATGTGGCTGGTGTTAAATCTCACGATCTCTATTTTTTTTTTTTTTTGAAATCTCAACGGAACCTCTCTGTCTCTGTCTCTCTCTCTCTCTCTCTCTCTCTCTCTCTCTCTCTCTCTCTCTCTCTCTATATATATATATATATATATATATATATATATATATATATATATATATATATATATATATATATATATATATATATATATATATATATATATATATAGAAAGATGGTAGGAAGATAAAAAAGGAACCTCTCTCTCTCTCTCTCTCTCTATATATATATATATATATATATATATATATATATATATATATATATAAAAAGATGGTAGGAAGATAAAAAAAGATAGATACCTACGTTACAAAAGAGATAATGCACTAAAAAGGTAACATAGTTTAGATTGTATATACATTTATTCACTTATGTTAATTTATATACGTATTTAGTTTTTTATGTTTATGTACATGTTTAGTCACTTATGTTTTTACCTTTATACACATACAACCATCAAACGTAATGGTCATGTGTGTACAAAATAAAAATAAAAAAACATACGTGACTACATATACACAAAAATAAGCATAAGTGATTACATATTTACACAATCTAAATTATATTACCTTTTGAATGCAATCTGCATTATCCCTTTACAAAATTACTAAATTAAGTTTCGTTCCAAAATTTCAAACAAAACCACATAGGATTTTAATTTCTTTGAAATGCAAATCTATTGAATTTCAGTTCCGTTGATAATTTTCAAATCATTAAAAAAAATCCGTTGATTTCAATTTTATAATAAATTTAAATCATTCCAAAAATAATCAGTGAACCAAAAGCCTCTAAATGATAATGTGGAAAATGATGAAAGTTTCCAGTATACACATCAAAGCCTGCCGAGAGATCTTGTTATTTTTAAGTTTTAAAAGAAAAATGCTTAACATGTTTATTTGTGTACACATATCTTCTGCAAGGCATTGTAGTGCATGTTTCCTGTGTAATAAGTTTTGACCGTTAAATCACGAAGGTAGTCTAACTTGAATATATACCACAATATTGTTAGAATTTTAATTTCGAATATTAATGTAATTATTTCGATGATTACATAACCATGTATGAGAAATACCTTTCACTTTTCAAAATCTTTGATTTTGATTTTATAGACGGGTTACTACGAAATCTGATTTGAGATAATCTAAAAAAATCAATTTGAAATTACATACCTATTCCAAATCCTAAAACATATAATTACCTTGCTTTGATTGTGTTCGTCAAGAGACAATATGCAGATATAAGAAGCAGTTATCACAAATCTATCTTCTTCTTCGTTTTATATGTATGGCGATGGTTATGTAGGGAAATGGCGTCGTTTTTAATGGACGTAAACTTTAGGTCGTTTGAAAGGAAAACGTCGGTCTAACCCATTTTCTCTATATAGATTATTTTTCCTGTCGGGGCGTTGCCCTGCATCCCATAAGGATGGCCACTTGACCTTGCTTGCTGACCAGGCAACGAGACATCTACTAGGGGCTCTAACTCTTCAACTTAGTTACGGGCGTTTCCCTTAAACCATGTCAATGCCAAAGCCTCATAGAAACCCATCAGGGGAGCTGCCATTGGACCTCTCTCTTCCTGAGTCTTTTTAACCATCCAAGTGTGCAATTTATACCTACAATTTCGAAAAATAACTAAAAAAAACTCAAATTGTCTCATATTATTCCATCTACACTGAAACAAATTAATAACACTAAAATTACTAACAAATATTCAAGGTAGGATGATTGACAATAAGTTAAAATGAGCAAATAGATATACTAAAGCAAATGAGAAGTCTATAAATTCTATTTTGGTGTTGGATATTTGTAATTATATATATATATATATATATATATATATATATATATATATATATATATATATATATATATATATATATATATATATATATATATATATTCTAAGTGTTCAAAAATCCTCTCAAATCTTCTTTTATTTTATAATGTTTTAGTTTAATTTTGCTAGTTTTAATTTTAATTACATCAAATTTATAGCACATTATCAACACGAACGCTCTAATCAAGGTTATTAAACAAGCGAAAATCACATATATCTTAATCAATGTATGTATTACTTAGTAAAAACATCTATCATATTTTAAAAAAAAAAACGTTAATGAACTAATAAAACTTATTCGTTATGGATATTATGGACTACTAACGATTTGTATTTTTTATACTAACATTTACTTTATGCAACTAACTTTTATTTATGCATACTACTATTTACTTTATGCAATTAATTTTTATTTATGTATACTAACATTTACTTTATCCAACTAACTTTTATTTGTGCATAATAACATTTAAATTATGCAACTAATTTTTATTTATATATACTAACATTTATTTATACATGTCAATGTTTATTTATTTATATTTTAGATATTCTTCATAATTTTATTTAAATATTAACTAATATTTATTTATGTTTCTAATTAGTAAAATTATACCAAGTAAAATTATGTACTAATTAAAGGTCTTATTGAATGATTTATAAAAATAACACACACACACACACACACACATATATATATATATATATATATATATATATATATAGGGTTAGGTTTAAATGTGGATGAGTATTTATTGTGCGGACATATGGACAATGCTATTATGTGAGAATGACAAAGAAAATATGTTATTTGGTAATATGAATACGTTCAATCTTACATAACTATTATCATTATCACGCATTATCACTAATTAAATCGTCTTTAAGGTTATTATAGATTTTTTTTATGATTCTCATTTTGTCAGAATGTTTATTGAGTCATATTCTATAAGAATAAAAATGAGTCAAAACGATGCGTGATGAATAAAAATAATTAAGAATAAGTAAGAATGCATCGTAATGACGATAGTTGTGTGAGGTTGAACGTATTCACATTAGTAAAAAAACATATTATCCTAGTCATTCTCAAAGAATAACATTGTTCACGCGTCTACACAATAGATATTCATCCACATTATAACCTATATATATATATATATATATATATATATATATATATATATATATATATATATATATATATATATATATGCAACAGTTATAAACAACAAAAACAACGGCTCTTTTTCTATTATAAATAACATCACTATCATATTTCTTTCTACCAAAAATAGGAGTAAATTCTCTCACTTTTCAAGGTTATCAATATTAAAATGATTCATTTGGTTGGTATTCTTGAAACTATAATGACTATAGCACTTAGATTCTTATTTTTCAATCTCACACCGAATTTATTTTATCCTTTCTTAGTCTTGTATGGGATGATTCTTCTCCTGGTTCTGTTTTGTGCAATACATATTGAAATAAATGGATTTTAATTTTCATCTTGATATTTTGTTTAAATTTATAATTACAATATGTCGAACATTGTAAACTCGATTTTAGATCACTTGAAGTTAGTGGGAAAAACTATGTACCATGAATGATAGATGTAAAGATGCATCTTTAGTCCATGGGAATCCCAAATGCTATATATGAACTTAATAATTGCTTGGCGCAAGATAATGCGACAGCACGAGTTTTCCTTCGTATGCATATTGATGAAATGTTAAGATTTGAATATCTTGATATTACTGATCCAAGTATTCTCTAGAATCTCTTGAAAGAAGGATTTGATCATCAAAATGAAGTTATACTTCCAAATGCTAGAGATGAATGGAGAACACTAAGGTTTCAAGACTTCAAGAAAGTAAATGAATACAACTCAACTTTCTTCAGAATATGTTCACAACTCAAGTATTATGGACAAGAAGTTACTGATGAAGATATGTTGGAGAAAACTTACTCCACATTTCATGCAACAAACATTACCTTGATGCAACAATATCGGTTGCAAAAGTACACAAAATATTATGAACTGAATGCATGTCTACTTGTTGCAAAGCAAAACAATGAGATCTTGATGAAAAACCATGAATCGCATCCAATGGGATCAGTTGAACTTCCTAAAGCAAATGCTACAAATACTGATGGTTAGCTAAACAATACATGTGGACGAGGGCGCAACCACGGTCGAGGACCAACTTCATGAAAAACCATGAATCTCAATCTTCACGATATTTGCCCAGATCTTCATACCATCTTCAAATCTTCAATTGAATTCATCAAGCTCACATTCAAATCTTCATCATATCCTTCATATCTTCAAGTTTTTACTCAAGAACACAAGAACCAACTTCAAAAACTCATAATTTTCCCAAGAACACACCGAAAACTCTATTTCCCCACCGAGAACACTATTTTGCCCACCGAATTCACCCTTCAACATTTCAAATTATTCAAAATTAAATTTGTAAGTATTCTTTACATAATTAATTATTTAACACCTTATTTAAATTAATTTATTATTAAATTAAATACGACGACGAATACAAATCTTTTTAGGGTAACGTCATTAGCGCGTACACTTACCCAAGGATCGCTTCTACAACTCGTTAAATTCTAACACAAACACACATTTAATGCGAGTACTATCTTTTAACCCTTTGTAACATGTTGAGTAAAGGAAAACTTTTAGAACAATTACATTTCAAATGGAACACTGATATCTTATATACAAAATACGAAGATACAAACAAACGAACATATAAACTATAATAGTTATAGTCTATAGAACACTGACAACATATTTACAAAATGCAAAGATACAAAACCAACGAACAAATAAACTATAATAGATATAGTTTATGGAACACTGACAACATATTTACAAAATGCAGAGATAGAAAACCAATGAACAAATAAACTATAATTGGTATGTTTAAGAAACATAAGTATTATCATACCAAGTACAGGTTTTATCTTAGTAAGAAACATATAAACTATATTAGGTATAGTTTATGGAACATATAAACATATATTCATTTCAAAAGGATTTTTCGGATATTCTACACATAGTTGTCGAGATAGCTTTGTGAGGTAACGTCTTCAAGTACTTATTTAAGTGCCAACAATAGTCTTGACCTTAATAATGTGAGCCTCTTGGAGGGAGAACGTGAGTTTGTGTATAGATCTATACGAGACTGACAATTACGCACCAGAGTTGCTTGCAACAGCTAGGCCGGCAGGCCTGTGGTGACAAACATCATAAATGATTTTCGACGCTTGAAGAATGTCGAGTCAGGCCATCCGTCATATTATGCATGGTCATGAGAACTCACAATTTGGTATCGAATAACACGATTAGTGTATGAATAAGTAAACCACTTCACATAGTTTTAATTATTTAACAAGGCTATAGAACATTATTTTACAAGTATCACTGGTAAATCCAGAGGTTTTAAACATATGTACGAATACATAAGACTATTCCAACACATAGAAAACATACATTCATAGTTTTATGTGATATAAAACTATATTTTTACAAAGTACGACGACATTTACACGTTTTGAGTATAACAGATTACAACAGAAAATATAGGATTTTCTAGGAAAACATACTTACATTTTTTTCAATGAATAAATTGATGGATTTTAATTACAAACATACTTATGAAATCACCAACTTAAATGTTGATACTATCAATTACAAACATACTATCAAAATCACTTGTATTCTTAAGGAACTGATAAGACAGGTACACCCACAGATTTTAAGAAGATGGAGCTTTTAGATTCGCATCTTTTATACTTGTGGTTATACATTTTGATGTCATATAAGCCATGTATTAAACAGATGTAAAAACTTTACCTTATCAATGTGATGGTTGTGTTTACTTTGATTCATATTATACAATTGTTATGATATTGTAAATGATGTCCTCTGCCCCCGAACGTTTCCATCGTTCCGGTTTGGGGGTGTGATAGATTGGTATCAGAGAATTGTTTATAGTGAACTAAGTATATCAAACCTTACATGATATACAACTGTAAACAATAAGGGGCCAAAGAGCTTTTAACTAAAATATACTTTTAAAATCTAAGTATTTTATAAGAAGTATACAAGTTTACATACATACCAGAAACAGTATCATAAGAAGAACAAAACGAAAGTATGTAGATGTTGGACACTACGGTTAAACATAGGCATGTCTGATCAACTATATTTATTTAAGATACGACCAACAGGTGTTTGGGAGTGATAGTGGTGTCGCAACAAGTCTAAAGCTTACCAGACTCTATACAAAGGGAACATTAGAACTGAACATACAATTAAAATACTATAGGAGTATTTTATAGAACAATAATACTAGAGTCAAACACATTAAAACAAAGGAATCTTGTTGATAAATCTATAATTACTAAGTGTATACATATAATTTATATGTAAATAATATCTTATAGACTTAGAATAGGTGATTTAACTTTACTTCCTGTTCCTTGTTTGGTTGTGGACTTAGAGTAGGATCACTTAATCGAAGGTCTATTTGGTTCTAGTTATATATAATTTGTGTGCAATATGTGATTATAGGGAGATCAGGCACAAATCGCATCGTACAATTTCATTCCAAGTGTTGCTATTAATAAATGGCGATTGTTTACTTGTACTAGTAGACTTCCAATGTAAATTTCATTATAGAACACTATAATTGTCAAGATAAGACATACCCTGTTCAATATCACCTGACTCATAACCACCGGAGTGGACTTATCATCATTTTCTCTTAAATTATTTTAGAGAAAAATGCCTCCGAAGAAGTCTAATCAAAAGAACAACAATCCTCCAACGAATCTACCACCACCGCCACCTCCTCAATACGATCCTGTTGTGTTCCAAGAAAAAGTAACCGCTATTATGGCAGCAGTTATGATGCAAATAAATGCGAGTGGAACTAGCAGGGCCGGTAGTGGCGCCGACCCTTCCAATCAAGGAGACAGTCGCGGACACCCAATAGAGTTCCTACAAAGACTTCACTAACACCAAACCTCGGTCTTTCAATGGCATTGGATGAGTCATTGCATTGACTTGTTGGTTCAAAAAGACCGAACCAATCTTTGAGATATGTGCGTACCCCGAGTCGAGCAAACTAAAATTTGCGGCATGCACCTTCTCTGATAGAGAAACTTGGTGGAACAACCAAGTCAAATCCCTAACTCTTTTGGTAGCTAATGCTATGATTTGGGATGATTAGAAGGAACTGATGTTAGCCGAATACTTCTCGCTGGGCGAAATGCAAAAACTAGAGTAGGAGCTCTGGAATCTGAAGATGAAGGGTTCTGACATCGCTGCTTACACTGCTAGGTTCAGTGACCTGACCCATCTATGTCCCAGGTTGGTCACCCCGGAGAGCAAGAAAGTTGAAAGATACATATGGGGATTGACACCCCCAACTCAAGGGGATGTCTTATTTGCTAAATCACTCACATTTGACAGTGCCAAGCGTCTGGCACATACCTTAGTAGATCACGAGGATATCCACGACCCCGTAGCAGTCACTCCCGAACCACCGAAAGTAGGCAGTGGGAAGAAAAAATTCTGGAACAAACGCAAGGGATAGTCTTCACAGGAGCCTCCAAGAAACAGCAAACAGTGGCAGTCCATGCTGCTACCATTCCAACTGATGTTCCCACTACTCCAACACCTCCCAACCGATATGTTGGAACCCTCCGGTTATGCAACAAATGTAACTACCACCATACAAGAGCTTACAGAGAAACGATTTGCAAGAACTGCAACAGAAAAGGGCACACCGCCCGTTTCTGTTGGACGCCCATGCAACCGACCAACCAGACCACTAGTGGAGGGGTGAGCCAAGCTTGTTATGGATGTGGCGAAACAGAGCACTACAGAAGGGACTGCCCTAAAGCAACGACTGAAGGAAACACTGGAAGGGTGATAGCCATGGGTCAGGAGGAGGCTGTTGCAGATCCCACCGTTCTCACGGGTACATTCCTCCTCGACAACTCTTATGCATGCATTCTCTTTGATAGTGGTGCGGAGAGGAGTTTTTTCAGTCATAAATTCAAACATTTACTCAAACACAAATCCCAACCACTAAACGGAACATTCACTATCGAGATGGCTAACGGAAAGAAAGAGAGCACTAACAATGTATTCATAGGATGCACTCTCACTCTAAAAGACTATTCCTTTTCCATCGGTCTTATGCTACTCTCCATAAAGAGCTTCAATGTCATCATTGGCATGGATTGGCTAAGTCCTAATTGTCCTGATATCCTTTGTTATGTAAAATCCATTCGCCTCAATTTGCCAAATGGCGAAACCCTCATTATCTATGGCGATAAACTCAACACGAACCTTCACATCATCTCGTGCATCAAAGCTCAAAAATACCTGAGAAAGGAGTGTCATTCATTCCTAGCTCATGTAGTCAACGAAAAACAAGAAGTTAAATACCGCGAGAGCATCCTTGAAGTTTGTAACTTTCCTGATATCTTCCTCGATGATCTTCCAAGAGTCCCTCCTGAACGCCAAGTCGAATTCCGAATCAACTTGATTCCCAGCACTACCCCCGTAGCCAAATCCCCTTATCGTCTAGCACCGGCAAAAATGCAGGAATTATCCAGCCAGCTGAACGAACTACTCAAAAAGGGATTCATTAGACCAAGCTTCTCACCCTGGGGAGCACCGATCTTGTTCGTGAAGAAGAAGGATGGATCTTTCCGGATGTGCATAAACTACCACGAGCTAAATAAACTCACTATTAAGAGTCGCTACCCTCTACCCAAAATTGACAGACTCTTCGATCAACTTCAAGGAGCTAGCTACTTTTCAAAGATATACCTGCAATTGGGGTATCATCAGCTACGAGTCTAGGAGAGTGATGTTCCTAAGACAGCTTTCTAAAGTCAATATGGTCACTACAAGTTTGTAGTGATGCCCTTTGGTCTAACCAACGCACCCGTCGTGTTCATGGATTTAATGAATCGAGTGTGTCGTCCTTCCCAGAAAAGTTCATGATAGTATTCATAGACGATATACTTATCTATTCATGAAGAGATGATGAACATAGTCAGCACTTTAAGACAAGTTCTAGAAACACTGAGGGTAGAAAAGCTTTACGTGAAATTCTCTAAGTGCGAGTTTTGGATTAGGAAGGTAACTTTCTTGGGTCATGTGGTTAGCAGAGAAGGCATACATGTGGACCCTTCCAAAATAAAGGCAATTGAGAATTGGACAGCACCGAGAACCCACAGAAATCCATCAATTTGTGGGTCTAGCTGGCTACTATCGCAGATTCATACAAAATTTCTCCAGAATTGCTAAACCACTTACCACCCTGACTCAGAAGGGTGTGAATTTTAGTTGAGGAGAGAAGCAAGACACTACGTTCCAGACACTGAAACAGGCCATGTGGAGCGCACTTATACTATCTCTTCTAGAAGGGACAGAGGACTTTGCGGTATATTGCGATGCATTGAATCCAGGGCTAGGTTGTGTGCTTATGCAGTGGGTAAAAGTTATTGCTTACGCCTCGAGACAACTTAAAGCGCACGAAATCAACTATACAACTCACGATCTTGAGTTGGGAGCAATGTTCTTTGCCCTAAAAAACTGGAGACATTACCTTTATGATACCAAGTGCACTATCTTCACTGACCACAAAAGCCTTCAACACATATTTGATCAGAAGGAGCTCAACATGAGACAACGACAATGGGTAGAGCTACTCATTGATTACAAATGCGAAATTCGCTATCATCCTAGTAAAGCCAATGTAGTAGCTGACACCCTTAGTCGAAAGGACTACCCAGGTCGTAGGGTGAAGACACTAACGATGATAATCCATTCCCATCTGTCCACCCAAATCAAAGAGGCTCAGTTGGAAGCTTTAAAACCCGAAAATGTGGCAGGTGAAACTCTACGAGGAATGGAGAAGAACTTTGAGATCAAGGGAGACGAAGTTTGTTATTTCATGAACCGGATCTGGACCCTATGATTCGCCAATTATAAGGAGGTTGTCATTAATGAAGCCCACAAAACTTGATACTCCATTCCCCCAGGTTCAGATAAGATGTATCTCGATCTCAAGAAACTCTATTGGTGGCCAAACATAAAAGCTAAAATTGCTACCTACGTGGGCAAGTGCCTAACTTATGCCAAGGTGAAGGTAGAATATCGAAAGCCCTCAGGTTTATGCCAGCAGCCAGAGATACCTGAGTGGAAGTGGGAACAGATTACAATGGATTTCATTACCAAGTTACCCAAGATGTCGGGTGGTCATGATACTATTTGGGTAATCGTTGACAGACTGACCAAGTCCGCCCACGTCCTGCTAATCAAAGAGACAGACAAAATGGATAAGCTAACTACAAATTACATCCTAGAGGAAGTACGACTGCATGGTGTGCCTATATCTATTATCTCGGATAGAGATAGTGGATTCACCTCACGATTTTGGAAGTCCCTACAGAAGGCTCTTGGAACTAAGTTGGACATGAATACAAATTACCATCCTCAAACTGATGTGCAGAGTAAGAGAACAATTCAAACGCTAGACGACATGCTGAGAGCTTGTATGATCGACTTTGGTAAAGCATGGGACAACCATTTTCCACTTGTCGAGTTTTCATATAACAACAATTATCACACTAGTATTAAGGCAACTTCATTCGAAGCCCTCTATGGTCGTAAGTGCAGACCCCCTCTGTGTTGGGCTGAGGTGGGTGACACACTGCTAGCTAAAGGGAAAGTCCCTGATAGCACTCTCACTGGCCCAAAAATCATCCGAGAAACCACAGAAAAGGACGGTTGAAAGCCTCAAGAGATAGACAAAAGAGCTACGCAAACAGGAGACGAAAACCTTTGGAATTCCAGGTTGGTGACCGCATTTTGTTGAAGGTCTCACCCTAGAAGGGCATGATACGCTTCGAAAAGCGTGGAAAGCTAAATCCAAGGTACATTGGTCCATTCGAGATCCTCACCAGGATCGGCCCATAGCATACAAACTATGTTCACCTTAAGAACTTAACAACGCACACCCTGTCTTCCACGTGTCAAATCTAAAGAAGTGACTATCTGACGAGACTCCTATTATTCCACTCGATGAAATTGAGATAAATGAGAGTCTTAACTTCGTGGAAGAACAAGTAGAGATCATGGATTAGGAAGTCAAACAAACGAAACAAAGCCGCATACCGATAGTGAAGGTTCGCTGGAATGCCAAGCGGGGACCTGAATTCACTTTGGAGCGAGAAGACCATATGCAACAAAAGTACCTGCATCTTCTCCCTATTCCATAATGTACTCACTATAGAAAGAATTTTGGGAAATAAATTCCCTCTAACGGGGGGATAATGTAACAATATGTTCTTTCGAGTCAATAAAAGTCAATGAAATTCATGCTAGTTCAAATCAAAGTTTACCCTAGTTTACAATAAGGATTGAAATCCTTCGCTCTAGAACCTAATACTTAGTGTAAGTTGTGGAAAAACCATACTTTTGGAAACATATATAAACTTAACACTTAAAGGAAATTATAATATATATATATATATATATATATATATATATATATGTATATATATATATATATATATATATATATAGAATTCGGTATTTGGAATCAAATTCCAACCACCTAAAACCGAATTCCCTTAAAGAAGAAAAGCATGACCGAATTCCCTAAATAGTATAAGCCTAGACCGAATTCTCCTTCTTAATTAACTAGAAACCGATTTCCTTCCATAGTGTCCCACATTAGGACCGAATTCATGAGGAATTCGGTCTTGTAGGATTGAATTCACAAAGAAAATGGCCCATTAAGACCGAACACACACATAGTCCAGCCCATTAAGACCGAATTTTCACCCCTAAATATTTATGTTCAACGATCTCAACCTCATTTCCCCACTTTTCACATTGAACTCTTGCCAATTTTTCTCTCAAAATTCATCCAAGAATTCTCTCAATCTTCACGATATTTGCCCAGATCTTTATAACATCTTCAGATCTTCAACCGAATTCATCAAGCCTACATTCAAATCTTCATCATATCCTTCATATCTTCAAGTTTTTACTCAAGAACACAAGAACCATCTTCAAAAACTCATAATTTTCCCAAGAACACACCGAAAACTCTATTTTCCCATCGAGAACACTATTTTGCCCACCGAATTCACCCTTCAACATTTCCAATTATTCCAAATTAATTTTGTAAGTATTCTTTACATAATTAATTATTTAACACCTCATATAAATTAATTATTATTAATTTAAATACAACGACAAATACAATTATTTTAGGGTAACGTCATTAGCGCGTATGCTTACCCGATGATCGTTTCTATAGCTCGTTAAATTCCAACACAAACGAACATTCAAGGTAAGTTCATACCCCTACGTTTTCAATATTTTTCCATGTTTTAAGAGGGGGGATACAAGTACAAAACAATCAAATTTGTGTAAACATTTCAATGATTTCAAACGATTTCCAACAATTTCAAACGGTTACAAACAATTTTAAATGACTTCAAAACTAATTAAATCAGTTTCAACCATTGTCATACGATTACATATTATATATATATATATATATATATATATATATATATATATATATATATATATATATATATTGTATTATATATAAATGCGAGTACTATCTTTTAACCCTTTGTAACATGTTGAGTAAAGGAAAACTTTTAGAACAATTACATTTCAAATGGAACACTGATATCTTATATACAAAATATGAAGATACAAACAAACGAACATATAAACTATAATAGGTATAGTTTATGGAACACTGAAAACATATTTACAAAATGCAGAGATACAAAACCAACGAACAAATAAACTATAATAGATATAGGTTATGGAACACTGACAACATATTTACAAAATGCAAAGATACAAAACCAATGAACAAATAGTCATATAGATCTACAGATCACTAATCATAACATCATCCTATATACTAGGATACCAATCTAACAGATCACTAAACACAGCAACATCCTATAACCAAGATACAATCCAAAAAGGGTCGACATCGGTGCCTTCAACCCCTAGTAAGGACAACTCACCTCACAAGTAGCACTGAACAGATAAAGTCGAATCCCAACACATAACTCCAAAATCAACTGCCTGTAACAACCATATAATTAATTCCATTAAAATCCCAAATTACCAAAATACCCTCAGAAGTCAACCTGGTCAACCATGGTCAATATCAAAGTCAACTGTCCATGTTGACCCAACTCGTCGAGTGCATCTACTGACTCGTCGAGTTCCTTCATATCTCATTACATCATAAAAAGCTCGAGACAACTCACTGAGTTACCAGAGTAATTCGTAAAGTTATTTAGTGTTCAGAACCCAGGAAAAACTCGACCAACTCGTCAAGTTATTTCATCAACTTGTCGAGTTCACCCAGTATCCAGAAAGTGGGAAAACCATATCCAACTCGTCGAGTTTTCCTATCTAAACGTATTCAGCCATTTCTAGTCAAATCCAAGGCCCCAAACTACATATATATCCCCTTAGGACTGAGATACCACGTAAAGTTGCTAACTTTACGTGCATGTAAGGCATCAAAGGGATTAAAACACTCCTATGAAGCTTATTATGGGTTTTAGAACAGGAAGGAGGGCCAAGACTTAATAAAGTTGGCAACTTTAAGTCCAAGGAGGCCTTAAGATGATCAGATCTGACGTCCTAGCTTTAAATCATGCTCAAGACCAAGAATGACTCAAGAATAAGCTAGAAATGACCATAAACTCTATAATGAAGAGATCTAACAACAGAGTGATCAAGATGGTGACTGTTTACCTCAAAATGGTTGCAAAAATAGTAAAGTTCCCGGATCTAAGGCCTTCTATGCAATCCAACCTCTTCAAGCTTCTAGTTTCCTCCAAAAGAACATAAGATTTAATCTCCAAGGCTCACACACATTAAAGACTATAAGAAAACACAGCTAGGGTTGTTCTCTAGATAATAAGGTGGTAAGGGAGGCCGGTGAGGGGGCTTAAGGTCCTTTAAATAAGATGCAAACCCTAAAAATTAGGGTTTTCATGCACAACCTCAACTCATCGAGTAGGTTCCATAATCCATGCGACCTTATTAGTTTCTACACGACGAGTTGGGGCATCCAAATCATCGAGTAGGTCTTATGTGATGAACAAAAATCCTTAAAATTTCATACCTGAGAATTGGAATGTTACACACCTTGATGATCATTTATGTTAGATCTACTATATGGTGGTTCTTGGATATTTTTGAGTCTTTTGAAGTAAATATAAGCTTTTGATCTACTCTAAAAGTATTGGATGTTAGATCTAAGCTCCATTCAGGTCCTATGTTCATAAAAATGCAAACCTTATGGATGTTTTTGGCTCCAATAATCCATGCATGAGTGTAAAGTTGGCTACCTTATGTGATAAGTAGCCTTATAGAATCAGATCTAAGAGTTTGACACTTTGTCTTAGCCGATTAAGTGCTTAATGAGATGGTTTGGTAGTATGGGGACTACGTTGGGGGTACCTAGTTGGTACGTTGCACCTACTGACCCCGGACGTAGTACACTTAGTGTACGAGCTGAGTACGATCCACGTACTCAGCAAATGGGTGTTTGGGCTACATATTTGGGTTTTTGTAGTTTGGGCCTTGTTAGGCCATTAGACTTCTGGTTTGGGCTTTTGACTAGTATTTTTAGGCTTCCTAGGATTTAGGCCCATGATAGGTCTTGGGCCTAATTTAGAAGATTGGGCTATAATTTGAGCTTTGGGTTGCCATTTAGAATTTGGGCCTTTTGAGTAGTAGTGTTGGGTCTTGGATTTGGGCCAATTAGATAAAGGGTGAAATGGTCTTTTACCTTGGTTATGGACCAAGTAGCTTAGACTCTAGTTATGGGTCGGAAATCAATTAATAATTGGATGATATTTTCATGATGATAGTGTGGGGATTTTCGGACCAACGGTTAGAGATTCTTTTGAGTGATTCAGCATTTAGAGGTGAGTTTCCTCACTGTGTTTAGTGGATCGAAGGCACCAATGCCTATGGATTGTATGTTTAGTATGCTAGTTTTCTGCGTGACTCTTGCATGTGATATATGTTTATATGTTACCGGGTAAGGCCCGGTGACCATTCTGTATGCTATTTATCTTTGTGATTATTGCATGTGTTATGTGTTATTATGTTTATATGCTTATATGTATATCGAGCGGGGACCGATGCTTAGCGAGGCCTGATGACTAACAAATATGTATACCGAATGGGGCTCGATGTCGGTTTGATATGTATGGTATGTGGTATTTTCAGGAACTCACTAAGCTTTGTGTTTACGGTTTTCAATTTATGTTTTCAGGTACTTCTAGTTCGAATGGAAAGAGCCCAAGATGATTGTAGTGTACACACCATCTCGTTCCGCATTTTATGATCACTCTGATGTTTTATGATGTATTCGATATACTTTTGTTTCACTCTGGTTTCATGATGATGTTTTGGATAATAGTTTTATTAAATTAAAAACAAAAATTTTTAGTCTTAATTTTTGGGATGTTACAAACGGACCACACACACAAGGTGCGCGCTGCATGCGTGTGCACGCGACACATGTCTATGCGTGATGTGCTCCAAGAACACGAAAAACAGCAGACCATAAATTTGTTGTTTCGTCCAATTTCCAACACAATAACTACATAAGGATGTTCGATTAAGCTTCTAAAGTACCAATAAGCAATCCATTTCGTCTAAAACATTACAAATCGGAAGATTTAATGAGCAATTCGTAAAAATTTCCAAAATCTAAAAACTTGAAATTGGGAGCAATGGACAGGATAAACTCAAAAGTAAGTATTAGGGGTAGTAAAATCGACAATATAGCAAGCCCAGATAGCATCCCATTACAAGAAATTCGACCAAAATCAGTCAAATTGTGAAGTCCTCAAAAAGCCCTAAAACCCAAATAAGAAGTTAGGATTAGTGTAGATATACCTGGAAGTAGAGTTGGTAAAATATTCTAAGGAAGAAAACATAGAATATTTAAAGAACAAAAGAATTTTAGAAAGCTATGATATACAAAACCTAGGGAATAAGAAATATGATTCTATTCATAAACAAAGATCCTAACGATTTTCATAAAAAAAGTTTTATCGATATCTATTAAACCTGTGAACTCAACAACCTCAAGTTGACGTTTTCAAAATCGCAAGTATTCCTAGGAAGGAGAAGAAATCAACGCAAGGAAGGACAAACAACTCAAGGATAGATAGGTTTTATTTACTTCACGTAATGGTCATCATTTAGTAATAAAGGAATTCATAGTTTGTGCTTTGTGATTTGTACCACCGTCAGTCTTCAGTGTTTCCGCCATCGGGCGGGGGTGGTGTGACAGTTGATATCCATCTTTTGATTCAGATGAATCTTCTCACTATACTATAGAACATTGGGTGTTAGGTTATTCATGTTATTTTGTGACTCTTGGTTGTATGCTTATGTGCTTGTTAGGTTAGGTTCGTTGGGCTAGTCCCGTTTGTATGCTTGTTGGCTAGGCCCATTAGGTTAGACCCTCTGGGCTAGGCCTGTATGATTGAAACATAATCGTTAGGCTAGGCTTATTAATGTATGGTATGTGCTATTTTGGAGACTCACTAATCTTTGTGTTTACGGTTTAAGTTTAAATGTTTTCATGTACTTCTGGTAGCAAAATGAAAGGTCCGACGTGAATGCATTGAATCTTTTTATTGATTTTGAGATGTTCCGCATTATGACTTTATTACTCTGATTTTTATTATGAAAACTTTGGACGATTAACCCTTTATGGTTGAATGGAATGTTTTACTTGAATTTTAAAATTGAAAAATTTGTGTTGAAATTTGGAACGTTGAAATTTTGGAACGTTACAGAAATACCTTAGTGTACTTAAATCATATTAAAATTTCACATTGATAATGTTGACAAGTTAGGTGTACTGACAAGAATATTAAAAATGAACTTTAATCATTTTACTAATATAATTGAGTTGTACAAAATAAAATAAATATGCAAGCATTTGATTTGTGTGAGAAGCTCTTAACCTCATAAAAGGTTTATGTTTTGGATTTGACTCCAACTATCAATTTAAATTTCTAAAACAATAGTATTATGTGAACAACTTTAACAAGTTAGATGGTCGAATGTGGGAAAAAAAATTATCTAGATGTAAACAAAACCAATTGTTCATTACACTCACGATAATTATTTTTGTCATGTATACGTCACGTAAGCTGTAACTTGATACAACTTATTATAATTATTATATGTGAACATTTTCAATAAGTTTGTTGTCTATATATGTAAAAAAAATTACTTAAATATGAACAAAACTGAAAATAGTTACCTAATAAATCAATTATATATATATATATATATATATATATATATATATATATATATATATATATATATATATATGAGTAAAGTGAATATATCTAACAACCTTATATAAGCTTAGGTACCTAACTTCATAATACTACATCGGTTTGTATAATATTTACATTGTAATTGCCTAAAGTTCTTAAACTTCAACCCCATAACTTGATTACTTCCAAAATCTTTGAATTTTCATCAATATCTTTATTTTACATCAAGTCTTTCTATCGAATACCACCAGATGGGCTTTATATCCTACCGCTACAAATGAAAGGATGTAGGAGAAATATAATGATGAATTTCCAAATTTTTTTGAAGTAAATCAAGTTTAGGGATGAAGTTTAAGAACCTTGGATGATTGCAATGAAAATTTAATGCAAAATGACCTAGTTTGATGAGTTTATGTACCTAAACTTATATAAGGTTGTTAGATATATTCACTTTACCATATATATATATATATATATATATATATATATATATATATATATATATATATATATATATATATATATATATATATATATATATATATATTATAAAAATTTGTTAGAAAATCATTTTCTAACATTGGCAAAAAGATTGAAAATGTGCTTAGCTTTTTCACAAAAATGGTAATACAATCGATACCTCTAAATTGATTTAAGCAGCAAGACAAATACATTAAAATCGTAATTCAAGCATGTGAATCCCATGTATACTCCGAATCATCGATGGTGAAAGAATGAAGATGACGACGTGGCACAATATGATCGCATAGTCAGAAAAACACGTGTAGGGCAGTGATTGCATACGCTAAGATCCATCACAACCCGGGTCGGATCATCTTCTAAAAAAAGTCCGAATTTAGCCCTTCCATAAATCCCCAATTCTCTCACACTCTCTTCTCAAACTTTCTTCTTATCTTATTACTAGCAGTCAGCACCATTAGCCCCCAACAATGGCCATGCCTTTAGGGTTTTTCTCCACCTTCTCTTCCGCCGGAACGGCGTTACTCTCCAAATCTCCGTCTTCGTCGTCATCTTCGACGTTCGTTCCCCCGGCGGCGCTAAAACCATATAACGTTAAACTGCGTACTGTCATCGTCACCTACGCCACCGCTTCGGAGCCGGCAACCGACACCAAGAAGAGAGCACCTAGAGGCTTCTCGAAGCCGCGCCCAGTGTCGCCGGAAATGAAGGATTTCCTCGGCGGAAGAAATGAAATCCCCCGCACCGAAGTTCTGAAGGTGATTTGGGCTTATATCAAGGAAAAAGACCTTCAGGTAACAGCTTAAACATATATATTCATGATTTCAGCTTCAAACTTCTTCGTTTCCTTTTTGAAACAAGTAATATACGAAACTAGAAACCCTAGCTTGGTTTCTGTGTAGATTTTTCTCATAAATGTTGAGTGATTAGTTGATATTTATGAAGTTTAGACTGAAATGTTACTTTTGGTTGATGTTTTTGAATTTAGGATCCTGCAAACAAGAGGGTGATTAAATGTGATGAGAAGCTAAAGAAGATATTTGGGGAGAGGGAACAAGTTGGGTTTCTTGAAATTGCTGGGCTAATCAGTCCTCATTTTCTGAAAGTTGAAAGTTAGCATTGAGAATTGAGACACGAAGCTGTTTTTGTTGGTTGCTATGTATATGGAGTATGAACATCTCTTTTGGTTGATGATATTTACTAGTAAGAAGAAGAAGAAGAAAGAATAGTAGTACTAGTACCCCTGCACCCTGAAGCTTCTTTTTGTAGTTTTGTTATGTGCTTTTGGCCTTTGAGAAGCCATGTTTTAGAAACTTTGTTAACACCCTTGAAGATTTTTAAATGTTTTGGTTTTAATGGCAATTGGTTGTTACTATGTTTTGGTTCCCTGCATATAGGGATTAAGAAGACGATATTATTGAGATGAATTGTTATGTCTTTAAAGATTAGATGTTAAAGAATACATGCAAAAATGAGTTAAGATTAGCTCAACATTTAATCATTTATGCTCATTTGCTAGAACAAGTTGGGTTTCTTTAAGAACCCTACATAAACCATGAGGGTTTTATGTATGAGCGCAAGCCCATTTAAGCCAATGCATAAAATAATACATTGTGATGGGCTTACTTCATGTTGACCATATATACATAACTCAAATGAGAATCAATTGTTGTGTGATATAACAATTCTAGGCATTGGATTTGAATAATCAATCATTCTGATCAGAATAATAACCTTCAAACAAGCATGCTTTTGTGTGGGGAAAATGACTTGTAAGGATAACAAAGTACTAGACTTTGACTAAGAATACCATTGAATTTTTTTTTTTTTGTACATATATCACCAATCAATTATAGCTTTTGTACACATATGACCATTAAACTTCACATTTGTTCAAAAAATATCATTACATTACCGATAATAATAGGTCATTAGCCACGTAGCATGTCACGTGGCATGCCATGTGGCTGCTGACATGGATTTTACTGTTCATTATGTACATATTATACCATTAAACTATTTTTTGTACACATTATACCATTAATTTTTTTTTTTGTACACATTTTACCATTAAACTTTTTTTTTGTACACATTTCATCATTAATGTTATATAATTTATTGAATATCATGTCAAAAAATACATATCATTACATAATAGTAGGTTTTCCATCACCTGATGTGGAATTTACTGAATTCTAAATTTTAGTAAACTTATCTTTTCCATCACCTGATGTGGAATTTACTGATTTTCTAAATTTTAATATACTTATCTTTATAAGTCATTTTCCCATCGATAAACAACGACATAATTTTAATTCCATTTTTTAATCATCAACCATAATCAAGAAGAGGGGGGGGGGGGGGGGATTATAATAAGGTAACATGTACAAAATGTTTCATGAGTTTATAAGTGCGCCTCAAACATAGTTTCCTAAGAAAATGACTTATAAGAATATGTTTACTTGACATTAGCTAAAGTAATGAACAATTGAGTATTTCTTCACCGCTCCAGATAAAAGTCTCAAGTTCAAACCTTGTGGGTTTCAATTGATGTATGACCAACATAAATTCACAATGCAGTTGTAAAAGAAAATCCTTATTATCATTGTAAAAAACAAACCGTTTCCCCCAAACCTTACAAAATCAGGGCGTCACAATAGGTGATGGAAAACCCGTTTTATGTAAAAATATGTATTTTTTGAAATGATATTTTTTGAATAAATTATATAAGATTAATAGTAAAATGGGTACAAAAAGTTTAATGGTAAAATGTACACAAAAAAAGTTTAATGGTATAATGTGTACAAAAAATAGTTTAGTGGTATAATGTGTACATAATATACAATAAAATCCACATCAGCAGCCACATGGCAGGCCACGTGGCATGTTACGTGGCTGGTGACCTACTATTACCGGTAACATAATGATATTTTTTGAACAAATGTGAAGTTTAATGGTCATACGTGTAAAAAAAACTATAGTTAATTGGTGATATGTGTATAAAAAAAAGTTCAATGATATTTTTTGTACAAGTTTAATACTTCGTTACCCTTACAAGTCATTTTCCCCTTTTGTGTGTGTGAGTGTGAGAGTGTGTGTGTGCGAGGCCGTCTCTTTTCGAATTCTTACCGAAAATGTCCAAACCACTCAAAGTCAAGTCACACATGCCTATATACAAATGAGTGTGCATCGTGTATATGTTACATGCAAATATGGTACGAAAAACATTTTTCGTAATTTAAAGACGTCTTTTCAAACTCCTTTATAGTGAATGTCAAACGGTAACATGTAAGGTCATTTGCTCTTGATAGCAAATTTTGCTCAAAGAAAACCCTAAATCGGTTTCAACTTTCAAGCGTCCCTTAAATACCTAATAACTCTTTCGAATTTATTAATTCATATTAGTTAAATAAATAACTAGATTAAATTAATTTTAATTTATCCATTTTAATGGGTACTAGAACAATATAAGACTGAACGAAGGGGAGATGTTGGTTGCTAAGCTCGTTAAGACCATCTCCAACCCTATTCCATTTTTTATTTTATTTTTACTTCGAAAAAGTATATTCCTAGTATATTAGAATATTCCAACTTACATAGATTGTCAAACACACTTTTCTACTAATTTAGTTTTAACAAATATATAATCTATATTTTTTTTATTACATTAATATTAAATGCAAAAGATTATATTTATAACAAACTTATAAATAAATATTATACATGCATTTATAAAAATATTACACATACACACTTTTAAATAAATATTAAATAAATAAATAATAGTATTGTCATTTGTTGGTTTTTATTAGATTATTATTGTAATATATAGGTTAACTACCTGTTTAATAGCATATGTTATCGTGTTTATAATATATATTTTAATTATAAGTTTTTGTAAAATACATTATCGTTTTTTAAAATGTCAATATGTATTTAAATTAAACAAACTTTATATTTATAATTAATTAATATAATTTAATATATAACAAAATATTATAAGAATTAAATATTATATTTAAATTATAAATAGTAGGTAAAAATGAACTAAAAATGTTTAAATATATGACAGAGGGATTAAAACCGACAATGCAAAGTTCATCCCGATTTTGGACGAAATGAATGCTATAACACCATATTTGGTGTAATACTATACATATCCCCCAAAATGAAGGAATAAATAGGGGAATGGTGGAGAAGAATGGTGGAAGAAATAAAGAATGAGGGTGGGTTGGAGGTGCTCTAAGGGCTAAGGAACACGCAAGTTTTGCTCAAAGAAAACCCTAAATCGGTTTCAACTTTCAAGCATCCATTAAATACCTAACAACTCTTTCGAATTTATTAATTCATATTAGTTAAATCAATAACTAAATTTAATTAATTTTAATTTATCCATTTTCATGGGTACTAGAACGGTAAAAGATTGAACGGAGGGGAGATGTTGGTTGCTAAGCTGGCTAAGGGTTGAGGAACACCGCCCCCTAGTGCTCGCTTCCAAGTTATCACTACACTTTTGGCGAGATGAGAGAGAAAGGGTTGGTGGAACCTAATTTGTGGAAACTCTTTTGATTGAATTGCAATCTCTTTGACTAGAAAATCTCCATTTTGATTAAAAAAAAACTTTTTTTCTCTAAAATTTTAACAATTCAACCACTATAAATTAAACCACACTTTCAACATTTCATACACACAAACTATCATTTTTTTTCTGACGAATTAGGTCTTTCCAATATAAAACAATGGCGTCTTCGTCATTGTCATCATTTTCATCAGATGATGTTTTTGGTAGTATGATATAGTCAGTTGTCTCCATACGTAATAGACTAGAACATCTTAATAATAATGAATCGAACAATACGCAAAATAAACGAAGAAGATATATCCAAAAATAGCGTGAAGCAGCCCACCAACGTCTCATACATGATTATTCTGAAAAGCATGTTCTCTGTCAAGGATATTATTTCTATCAACGGTTCCGGATGCATAAAGATTTGTTTATGCGTATTGTAAAAGGTGTGAGTTCAGTGTTTGAGTATATGCGGCAACGCCCGGACGCAAGAGGTAGGTTAGGCTTTGATCCAATTCAAAAATGTATTGTTGTATTTCATATGTTAGTATATGCCCCCCCCCCCCCCCCCACTGATGCACTAGACGAGAGTTTTAGGATGTTTGCACGTACCACCGAATAAAGTCTTCATAGATTTTGCATATCTGCTATGTCTTTATACGATCCACGATATTTGCGTCATCCTACTTCTAGTAGCATACAAAAGTTGTATGCTCATCATGTTAATGAGTCTGGTTTACCTGTAACATATCAAAAATCATGAGAAAATTTTTATTTTTAAAACCATCAAAAAATCCATAATTCACACAAAACATAGTTTCAAAACCACATGTATAAATTAGAGTATCCCAAAATCATAAGTCAAATAAATATTCAGGATGATGCGCACAATCATGCATTCGCCTTTCCCCTATCATCTGATATACCTGAACCCATAAAATCAAACTGTAAGCTAAAGCTTAGTAAGTCCCCAAAATATTCCACACAATAAGACATACACACGTGCATCTTGGGTCCATAGTCAACGGATTGGGTTACTTCCGGCCCACATTCATCGAACTGGATTGCCCTGCACACTGGGTTCATAGTCATCGGACTTGATTACTCTTGGGTCCATATTCATTGGACTGGATTACCCCCGGCCCACAGTCATTGGACTGGATTACCCCGAGTTTGTTGGCTTACAACATAGAGCAGGAAAGCCTCAACCCAACTGCACTATGTCGACATATGCAACAAATATAATAACATATAACCAACAAGTACAAGTAATCATATAGATCTACCAATCTAACAGTTCGCTACAGCATAGCAACATCATATATACATGGATACATAACACAACCTAGTGGGCCAACATTGGTGCCTTTGACCCACGAGTACAATGACAAAAACTCACCTCACAGTCTGAAAGATAGTTGAACTGATCACTGCTCTAAACACTGACTCTACATGTCACCTGTACATCATAAAGAGACCAATCCTCAATCTACTACTCAAAATACCTCAAATGACCTAAAGTCAAACTTGGTCAAAGTCAACGTTCAACGGTCAAAAGGCCAACCTCCAGCTGATCGCCATGTCGCGACCATTATTGGCCATGTCGTGGCCGCTAAACGACAAAGCAGACATGTTCCTTCCTAGTCGTCACACCATGGCAACCTAAGGTCATGCCGTAGGGACTAGTCTGGACAACTTAATCCATCAAGCCATTTTCTTACAACTTTAGGAGCTCCAAATCTTAGATCTGATCCTTCCTATGGTCTTGATGGATAAATTTTCCAACTTTATCCATTAATACACCTCAATAAGTAAAGATCCCAAACCCTAATTCCTTAAAGGTAATTAAATGCATAAAGTCACCCATTAAGCACCCAATCTCATGAGCTTGTCCAACAACTGCTGGTTAAATGCACATTACTTAGGGGATTACTAAAGAACTTAAACAACTTAGCATTTTCTTCAAGAAAGTAATCGATGACTCTATTTGAAATTGTGGTTCAACATAGCAAAACTACTTTCCCGTTCAATGCATTTGTATGCTCAATAAATGATTCATTCTCTACAAACTTGAATGATAATTCTACAACTACAAATAAGTTTAACAAAGCTTTTTTATTCTTTTCTCATCATGCTTCAAGTCCCAATATTATTCTCCTCGTTTTCATTTTTTTAATATTTAAAGTGGTTTGGTTTTCTAGTTTTTTTTTCTAAAATTTTTGGGTTCATTCTACATCTTTTTGTATGTCTAATCATACTAGAAGTACTGTTTCCGCTGTATTTGGTTTTGAGCAACGTGTCATACTTTTTGCATTTGCTATGTCGAACTTTTTCAATATCAACTACATCATAATCAGCCCAACAAGCTGTCCTTTGGACATATTTTCTTTTCTTCGTGTTTGTTGTTTGACTTGTTCCGGCTTTGTTTTCAACTTGAGTGTTATCAACAAACACATCTTCATCATCAATCTAAAGCACAATAACACAACCATTCTAATATAATAAAATAACAATATAGGTTCTTTAACATTTAAATAGATTCATCAATGTGGAATGAAATAAGTAAAAGAAAAAATATGGTTGCTTTCTTCATTAAATTCTCTCATTCAAGGTTCTAAAACAAGCTGCTTTTAACTATCTCTCATTCAAGGTCAAAGTCCCTATTGCTTGGACTTATAGAGAAAATATTAACTTCTAAGACGTGACATATGCAACAAATACAATAACATATAACCAGCAAGTACAAGTAATCATATAGATCTACCAATCTAATAGTTCGCTACAACATAACAACATCCTATAGACCTGGATACATAAAAAATATGGTTGCTTTCTCCATTAAATTCTCTCATTCAAGGTTCTAAAAAAAGCTGCTTTTAACTATCTCTCATTCAAGGTCAAAGTCCCTATTGCTTGGACTTATATAGAAAATATTAACTGCTAAGACGTGACATAACACATTCAAATTTCAATTAATAACATACATAATAACACATTAAAAGATTGAGTAGTAAATTATCACATTCAAATATCAATGAGTAACATACATAATAACACATTTAAAGATTGAGTAGTAGATTAAGATATAAATACTTACTTGAGTTTCTTGACTTGGAACCCAATTTTCCATGATTTGAATGGAGTTCAATCACAATAGAAACTAGAAAATGAGGATGAAGACAACTTTTTTCTTACATCGTGAATCAATCAAGGAAGATGCAATCAATGTTCAAACTTCGCATTGGGGTGCAACCCAATCTCACATTGGTAAAATAAGAAACTAGATGCTTGCATATAAGGCAATGGGTAATCCCTTCTATCATTAATTTGTTTTAGAAAATGGAACCCCATTGTTCTTCTATGTTAAGCATGGTTGGGCTAGTAACGATCCTAACAAGTAGTATCATAGCTACGGTTGTAGCCCGGAAGATGTGGTCGGCATAGGTGGTGCAATCCCCAGTAATTCCCGGTCCAACGAAGTTGATCTTGATGCCTTGTATTGAAAGTCTTCATGATGGCCCAAGTCAGGTGAGCGTATCCCAAGAGTATCGACGGTATGAAAACGGATTGAATCTGATGAACGGTCGTTGATGGGAGGCCAAGAGCATAACTTGGGTTTGAGGGGAGGATTGTTGGGGTGCAAACCTAATCCCACATTAGTAAAATAATAAACTAGATGCTTGCATATAAGGCAATGGGTAATCCCTTTTATCACCAATTGGTTTTAGAAAATGGAATCCCCATTGTTCTTCTATGTTGGGCATGGTTGGGCTAGTAGCTATCCTAAAACTTTGATTTCATCGATGTAAGAAACACAAATCAATTGATTTTTTGAGATATTTTGATCGATTTCTTCATCGATTTCTCCAGGTTTGTTGGGTAATGACAGAGAACGCGAACCGAATAAGCTATCGATCAAGAGGAATAAAATTGTGACTTTTCAAATTCGGTTTCGGCCTTTTTGGCCCGATTAAGCCCTTATTCGGGTAACTTGAACCGAATAACTCAAAACCCGAATAAGCCTCATATAGATACCCGAAAACCAAACCGAATTGCTTATTCAGGCCTAATTCAGTTCGGGTTTTTGGGTCAAATTCTCATCCCTAGAAAGCCTCAACCCAACTACAGTATGTCAACATATGCAATAGATAAAATAAAATATAACCAACAAGTACATATAATCATACAAATCTACCAATCTAACAGTTCGCTACAACATAACAACATCCTATATATCATGATATGTAACGCACCCTAGTGGGCCGATATTGGTACCTTCGACCCACGAGTACAATGTGGAAAACTCCCCTCATAGTCTGAAAGATAGCCAAACTGATCACTGCTCCAAACACTGACTCTACAGGTTACCTGTACGTCGCACAGGGACCAAGCCTCAATCTACTACTCAAAATACCTCAAATGACCTAAAATCAAACTTGGTTAAAGTCAAAATTCAACGGTCAAAATTTCAACCTCCAGCTGATCGCCACGTCGCGATCATTATAAGCCACGTCATGGCCGCTAAACGACAAAGCAGGCGGGTTCCTTCCGAGTTGCCACACCATGTGTAACACCCCGTTTATTAAAATAAATAAATAAATTAATAAATGTATAATAACCCTAAAATCAATAATTATATAGCAGGGTGTTGGTTTACGGGAGCCAAAGGTTATAATTTTAGAAGTCAGGGGTTAAAGTGTAAGTTTCGGATTAGTTTCGTAAATATTTGCGAAAGCAGGGACTACTTGGTAAATTATAGGACTCAAATTGAAGAGATTTTGGAAGATTAGGGGCTGCATGGTAATTTTAGGGACTTAAGTTGAAGGTATTTTGGTGGCTGGGGTTAAAAGGGTAAAGTATTGACTTGATTGGAAAGGAATTAGGATGGAGGGGTTGTTAATGTAATTATGGGATATATGCTCATAATCGGGTATATAACCATCACCATGTCACAACCCTAACCCTAAGAGAGTGCAGTTGCCATCCCACCACCAGCCGTCACCCCTAACTTCCGGCCGCAACCATTGTTGAAGACGCTCCCACTGTCGCCAAATAATCACTGTCGTTTGTTTGTTGTCGTTGTTGCACCGCTGCCGAAGATGACAGATTCTCATCTTCTTCCGACCGTCACGTCGCTTCTGTTGGATACAGAGCCACAATGGAGTATGTGGTTGTTGTTGTTGTTGTTCCGATCATTTCCCTTTTTCCTCCTTCTTCCTATCGACGTACCACAACCACTACTCTCGTCGCCAGCGAAGGCGAGAGTTAGATCCGATACTGTGGTCGTGGGAGGGATCGGTTGAACCGACGACTGTTGGGTCTCGATGTTGTCGTCGCTGCCTTATCTCGTCACCACCAGCCACCATGGGAGGTGGCTGTGAGTTTGTGTGGGGTGTGATTTATGCTTTAAGATTCGTGTGGTGTGTGGCTGCTTGATTGAGAACCAAAAGAGATCATCACCACCACCGTGAGGTGGTGGCTGCCATCCCAAGTCCGATGTTGTCGCCGCCGTGAGCCACAGGGTGAGTGGTTGGAGGATGTTCTACCTTTTGAAGTGTGTGTTTGGGTGTTTTGTTAGCTAGAAATCGCAAGGAAGCCACCGCCACCACCATGAGGTGGTGGCTTCCACCATGTTCCGCCATGTGAATGTGTTATGTTAGTGAGCGGGTGTGTATATATTTGAAACTCTATCATTGTAAATTGTAAGAAAAAATAGAATAATGGAAAGAAACTCAAAACCACCACCGTAAGGTGGTGGTTGCTGCCACCAGCCGTCATGTCGGGTGGCGGTGTGCCTCGTTTGCATTGTGACTCGTTTGGGATGTTTGGACAAAGGGACTACAACCCTAATGGACCCGGGCGGTGTGCCTCGTTTGTATTATGACTCGTTTGGGATGTTTGGACAAAGGGATTACAACCCTAATGGGCCCGATAAAGCCCTAACTGACCTAAAAGCCCAAACATGTGACTAATGGGTTTAATGAACCCTAATTGATCAAAAGATCTAGTTATTGGGTCTATTGGGCTAAGATGGGTTTGGAAACCCTGATTAGGGTTTAGAAAACCCTAATATTAGATTTATGGACCATGGACTTATCGGGACCCACATTTGGGCCATTAGAATGGAACTGTGTATAAAAAACCCAATCACACCATATGATTTATTTAGAAGAGTGATGGACTTAATGGATTAAGTGAGAAACACTTAACCCTAATTATCATTTTATGTGAAACCCTAATTTCACTTGGGTTTATTGTTGGGCCTTTCTATTGGGCCTTGATGATTGGGTTATTAATGGGCCATCCAAGATCAAGCAAATGGACTAGAATAATTAATGGGCTTTGAGGTCAGGCCCATATGAGGAGTTGGGCCCAATTTGGATAATTTGGCCATAGATGGGCCATAGTTTGAGCCTTTAGGATTATCTAATATTGGGCCATTAGAATGTTGAATGTTGGACTGGACTAAATGGTTAGGCTTTATGGTAAGACCTTATAAAGGTTTGGCCCCGATTTGGAAAATTAGGCCATGTGTTGGGCTTTGACCTATAGTTGACATTTGGGCCTTTGGATTGAGCCTTGGGCTTGAATCAAGCTAAGATAGGGGTAAATGTAACGCCTGTGTTTCCGGGCTTGCCATTTTTTAGCAATTAAATAATCTAGGTTAACCTTTGTAACCCGTTTTGAAATAATAAGAGTGTATTATTTGAGTATTATGTGTTTTGTGCTTAATTGCTTAATTATGTGGTTTGATTAATTAAAAATAAAAATAGGCGTCAAAATTTAAGTGTAAAATAAACTTGATATCTTTAGATAATGTTGTAGTAGTTGAAACAAGGTTTCCGAAGATATAAAGAATGCCGAAATCTGAGTTAGAACGAAGAAGTTATGACCTGTCGAACTTTCGCGACAGAACCGGCAACGCTGAATCACGTAAAAAGTGAAATTTACATTAGAGCGATATTTAGCCTTAGTGATCTAAACGAGAATCGAAGATCTCGTTGTTAGTATCGAAGCGATAAAAAGTTAGGCGAGAACGAACGTCAAACGAAGAAGTTATGAATTTATAACGAAATTTTCTGTCCCGGCCTACTAAAAATAAATAATAAAAATAAAGTCAAAATTAGCCGACTGAGTCTAAACGAAAGTTGTAGAGTGTAGTCTCACCTTCGCATGGAAATAAAGAACGTCGAAAATGGAGTTCGTATGAAGAAGATATGAATTTCCGAAGTTTATTAAATAATTTGTATTTAAATTTAATCTTTAATTCTGGTATTATCCGAGGACGAGTCATCAGACTCATCCGAAGTACGCCCCGTGTACTGCAGTACGCCCCGCGTACTCCGAGGCTCCAGCCTCCTATAAATAGGATACAAGGGCAACCGACTCCTTTGCTATTTTTCTCTCCTCTCTCTCCCGTTTTGCATCGATTTGCGTGCAAGAATTATCCCGTAGCCCCGGTATCATTCTCGAGCCCCGAATCAAGTCCCGAGATCCCGAAGATCCCGAGAAGTGCGGTTCCCGAGCCGAAGCTCTGCCCGCGAGAAGTTCGATTTTTGTGAAGATCTTCCAGATCTGCTGAAGAATACTACTTCTGCAAGTCGTAGTGCTGTCCGATCATCTTCTGATCAAGTGAGTGTATACTACCTTTCATAAACACGATAATAATACAAGTATGGTTTGAGTGTATTAAGTATATTGTTGTTTATATGTGTGAATGTGTAGTCACTCTCTTCTATCTCATAGATATTATTTATTCTCTATGAAATACGTGTTATGTGTGTGTGCCTCATCCGTTATGTGAAATATGTGTTGATTAAAGCATGCTATACAGGATTTTAAACTATGTATAAAAATGTATAATTTTATCTACTAATATGTTGGGTAGAACATGGGTAGATAGTTGGTGTGTAATAAACAGATGAGAGGCCTCGTTGTTGTTTGATTTAGTCATCTAGCGGAGTTTAGATGACGACCACAGACTTTTCTAGACAGTCTTGTGGAACATTAGCAGGTTCGCCACCTATAGGTGTTAATGAACTTGGGTGTTCATTCGCTGTACTCCATCCCCTCATGGTTGCCTTATTTGACTTATATTGCTGAGGTACCCCCGAAGCATGTGTTAGGTCCCTTATGTTAGTTGTCGTAGGGACATAAAGTGAGAATAAAGGGAATGGGTAATTGGGTTATTGTTGGTTGGTGAAAATTAAATACGATTAATTATTGTGTAGCACCTGGTTCCCGGTATGTGAATTTTATTTAAGCATTGCCCTATTTTAGCCTTGGACTCGGCGAGTCATAAGGTCCGACTCGCCGAGTAGGGACGAGACTCAGGACACGTTTAAGTGGGCGACTCGGCGAGTCCATATCCTGGACTCGGCGAGTCACCGCTGCTGGATGAAACCCTAAGTTCCAAGGGTTTGCACCCTATTTAAACCCTCATTCCGCCCCAACTCGTCCCCATTCACCCCCAGAACTCCCCCAACATCGTTTTCCCTTATTTCCTTGAGAGATTGAAGTGTTCTTGGTGTGTTCTTGAAGGTTTTGAGGAGAAAGAGGAGTAGATCAAGAAGAGGAGAAGGAGATCAGCCATCTTTGTGTCATTTCAACATTTTCCTTGAGGTATATCTCGTTTTTCCCCTGTTTCTATGCTTAGGATTTCATTTGGGACACTCTTGAGCAATTCTTTAAGCTTGTTTGTGCTTAATGATTCGTCATAAGTGGATTAACCTTTAGATCTAGGCAAGATTGAGCTCCAGGAGCTCAGATCTGTTAGCTTTATGGCCCCATGTGGCTTGTTCATCCTAGATCTACCCTTTTGAGGCATTTTGCACCCTAAAATCCATATTGGTGAATATCTACACGTAAAGTTGGAAACTTTACGTGTGATTTGTGTCCTAGAAGCCCAGATCTGTGAATGGTATGGACTGGAATCGAGCAAATCGGTGTATTTGATGGATGCATGGCTGCGACTCGGCGAGTCATCTATGTGACTCGACGAGTCTGGTTGAGCCGTGAGTCACAGGGGGTGACTCAGTGAGTTGGAAGCTGAACTCACCCATGATAGGACTCGGCGAGTCAATGCCCTGACTCGGCGAGTCCAAGGCAATCTTCATAGGTCAAGAACAGACTCGGCGAGTTGTTCATACAACTCGGCGAGTCTTAGCATAAAGTGTTCTTCGGATGAAGATGAACTCGACGAGTTGTTCATACAACTCGGCGAGTAGGATGAAGGAGTTGAATGACAGTTAGAAGGTGAACTCGTCGAGTCATAGCCCGACTCGACGAGTAGAACCAGGGACCCAGGACAATGGTTTGCTAGGGACTCGGCGAGTGGTGATCCACTCGGTGAGTCGGGTCAACTGAAAGTTGACTCTAGCATTGGCTTAGAGCTAGACCAGGGGTAAAATGGTCATTTTACCTAAAGGACAGTTAGCAGTGTTTGATTGAGTATGTTGTGGGAATTGCAGCCGGAGGACTCCCGGAGCAGCAGCAGTCAGTTAGTTCCCGATCAGTTTAGCAGCTACTTTGAGGTGAGTTACCTTCCAGTAGTGGTGGGTCTAAGGCCACACGGCCGGCCCACCGGTAGGAGATGTATGATAGATGATTGTCTTTGTGATATCGTCTAGGTTTGCTATTACCTGTTATGTTACAATAGTAGTAGAGTTCGGTTGTTAGGACCGCTGGGTAGTCAGACACCCCAGAATTATCTGACTGTATGTGATGGTATGCTTGTATGTTGGTCTATTATGTTATGCGATAGAGGTAGCGGGAGGGGACCAGTCCCCGAGGATCGGTTGTTAGGACCGATGGGTAGTCAGCACCCCAGAATGGCTTGACATGGGTAGTCAGCACCCCAGAATGGCTTGACACGGGTAAGACGGCACCCCAGAATGGCCGTATGGGTAGGTCGGCACCCCAGAATGGCCGTACTGGGTAGTCAGGCACCCCAGAATAGCCTGGCAGTACGTATGTTATGTGTTTGTATGGTATGTGGTACGTTGGGGGAACTCACTAAGCTTTGTGCTTACGTTTACAGTTTTGTTTTCAGGTACCTCTGCATCGAAGGGGAAGGAGTCGGCGCGGTAGCGGCACGTCATACACACACTCTTCAGTTTCCGCATTTACGAGATTTACTGGGATTGTACTCTGATATTTTGATGGGATGTATGGTTTGACCTTTTAGAACATGGTTGCGATGTGTTATGGTGTGATCAAATAATGTTTTTATTTATTAATGTTTTCTAAAGTAATATTTTAAAATGAAATTTTCGGACGTAAAAATTGGGTCGTTACATATTGTGGGTTGAAAACCCTATATGCTCACCAGGCTCCCAAGCCTGACCCACTCAGTTTTATTTGTATTACAGGAAGTGGTGTGAGGGCATAAGATGGATGAACCATCAAGTTGTTTTGTTTACAAGTCTGTATATGTATATATTTGTTGAATGACTTGTAATGTTATCATTTATGCTTATTGGTCTGTATCGGAACATGACACCCCGAGTTTTGATTATATAATGAAAATACATTTCTTTTATAAAATGCTTTGGTAAACATTGTTTTATCATGTCTTGTTGTTGGGAACAAATTCCGCAACTCTTTCAAATCAAAAAGATTTACTCTGAAATTATTTTAAAAGCATAAAATGAAAATCGATCTTTTCTGGCCGAGATTTTGGGGATGTCACAGTTGGTATCAGAGCATTAGTTTAAGCGAACTAGGAATTTGTAGGATTTCTAGACTTAAACTTAGAATGTTAAGTGAAGTTTTGAGATATGTGTCAGTTATGTTTTAGACACGGGCACTAGTTTATTTTAGGAAAGTTGCCTAAAATGCTTTTATGTGCTAAATGTTATATGTTGCCATATATGATATTATTTGTTCGGATCTATGGTCTGTTGTCGACCGGATCTAGAAACCTTGTGTGTGTAGGATTCTAAGCGTACGTCTACGATATTAGAACTAGCATGTAAACGTTTCTGAGTGATAAGGATGATTTGAATATCTATCGTGATTGAGGATCTAATTTCACCTTGTTCGGTGTGTAGATCAAAATGGTGAGAACAAGGAGTGGAGTTGGAAATGCTGACGAAAACAGGAATCAACCACCAGTGATTGAACAATTACCTATTGTAGCTGCAGCACCGGAGCCAATAACAATGGTTGGTGTACAAATGATGATTCAAACAATGATGGATCGTCAAATGGAGGAGACTAGGCGGTTGCTTCAACAGGATTTTGTGAAGAACTGTCAATTCATGTAGAAGAGCCCAAATTAAATGAAGGGCACTCAGAAGGTGGAAACTTCAGTGGGTCTGTTGGTCAAGCCAACCCACCGATAGTTAGGCAAAACAGCCATGATGGAATGGGATGCAAGTACAAGGACTTTCTGACTTGCAAACCATCGACCTTCACTGGAAAGGAGGACCCGATCGGAGTGATGGATTGGATCTCCAAAATGGAGTTAGCCTTTATGACTTGTGGCTGCAGAGGCAAGTTGCAGACCACGTTCGCAGTGCGTCAGTTCCGAGGTGGAGCTGTTCGTTGGTGGAACACTCTAGGGAATACCTTAAGCCCTAATGAGCCACTGCAATTGACATGGGCAGAATTCTTGGTGCAATTCAAGCGTAATTTCTGCTCGGCTCAAAATCTGTTAGAATTGTCAGTTGATGAATACACTAATAACTTTACCAATAAGATGGAGTTTGCTTTGCGCATCGTTCCAGATGAGTTGACAAAGGTTGACCAGTACGTAAAGGGACTCTCATGGGAGTACGCAGTGCCAGTTCGTCAGGCACCTACTCTAGAGGGAGCTATTTGGGATGCCAAGTCTGTTGAGAACATGATTAAGGGGAGAACCACCGACAAGGTTGAGGTTAGTGTGAAGAGAAAGTTTAAGGGAACATTTGGTTCCGGTAAGAGAAGAAAATTTTCGAAATCTAATTCGAAAAATTTTGGAGGAAAAGGAGGCGAAGCGAAATGGTGTGATAAGTGTAAGAAAAAGCACTTTGGGAAGTGTAGTGAGGATGTAACCTGCTACAAGTGTGGAAAAATTGGGCATTTTGCCAATGAGTGTCTGTCCAACAAAAGGATGTGTTTGGTTGTAATGAAGAGGGGCACATTTTGAAAGACTGCCCGAAGAAGAAGGAGGTAGCTAAGCCCAACATTCCGCCAAAGCCGAAGGCGAGAGCCTTCCAAATGACACTTGAGGCTGCGAAAGATGAAGCTGATGTCGCTTCAGGTACCTTTCTCGTAAATGAATTACCTGCTCAAATTTTGTTTGATTCTGGAGCCACTACTCCTTTATTTCGCATGAGTTTGGTAGAAAACTAGCTTTACCTATTGATAGACTAGATAATGCTTTATTAGTCGAAGTTGCTAGTGGCAAGTTTGTACCTATTAGCCATCGTATGAAAAACATCCTAATCGACCTTAATGGGAATAAGTTTCACGAGGAATTATTACCTATCGAGCTTAATGGTTTCGACATCGTGTTGGGAATGGATTGGCTTAGCGCCAATGATGCCGAAATATTGTGCAAGAAGAAGATAGTAAAAGTAAACCCGCCTGGGAAAGAGTCATTTATGGTGTATGGGGACAAACGCAGAGTGAATTCTGGAATCATTTCCCTAATGAAAGCCCGAAAGTGTTTGACCAAGGGATGTACATCATATTTAGCATTTGTGATTGATGCTAAGAAGGAAAAGAAGGTGATGCAGAGTATTCCAGTGGTATGTGATTATCCGGAAGTATTTCCCGAAGATCTTCCTGGATTACCGCCTGATCGACAAGTGGAATTCCGTATTGACTTGTTACCAGGAACAACGCCAATTGCAAAAGCACCTTATCGATTAGCATCGACGAAGATGAAGGAATTGATGATGCAACTTCAGGAGTTATTGGACAAAGGTTTCATTAGACCTAGTTCATCACCCTGGCGAGCTCCGGTGTTATTCGTGAAGAAGAAAGATGGAAGCATGAGGATGTGCATCGATTACCGAGAGCTGAATAAGGCAACAATAAAGAATAGATATCCGTTGCCGAGGATTGATGACCTATTCAATCAACTACAAGGTTCGAGCTATTTCTCGAAGATCGACCTAAGGTTAGGATATCATCAGCTGAAAGTAAGAGAGCAGGATATAGAGAAGACTGCGTTTAGAACCCGAAATGGACACTACGAGTTTTTGGTTATGTCGTTTGGACTAACCAATGCTCCAGCAGCATTCATGGATTTAATGAACAGAGTTTTTAATCCGTTCCTTGATAAATCTGTGATAGTGTTCATAGATGACATTCTGATTTATTCGAAAAGCCAAGAGGAACATGGCAGACACTTGCGAGAAGTGTTAGAAGTCTTGAAGAAGGAGAAGTTGTATGCTAAGTTCTCCAAATGTGATTTTTGGATTCGTGAAGTCCAATTCTTGGGTCACGTGGTCAACCAAGAAGGGATAATGGTTGATCCAGCAAAGATTGAAGCTGTGATGAAGTGGGAACAACCAAAAAACGCGACGGAGATCTGAAGCTTTTTAGGATTAGCCGGATATTATCGAAGGCTTATCCAAGGCTTTTCTTCGATTGCTACTCCATTGACAGCTTTGACCCACAAAGGAGCTACTTATGCTTGGAATGATAAGCATAAAGAAGCATTCGAGAAGCTAAAGAAGAAGCTATGCGAGGCACTGATACTTTCTCTACCAGATGGAGTTGAATTGGGTTGGATTGGGTTGTGTTTTAACCCAAAGAGAAAAGGTGATAGCATATGCGTCTCGACAGCTGAAGGAGCATGAAAAGAATTACCTGACTCATGATTTGGAGTTGGCAGCGGTAGTTTTCGCTCTGAAAATATGGAGGCATTACCTCTATGGCACGAAGTGCAAACTTTTTACTGATCATAAGAGTCTCCAATATCTCTTTAATCAGAAGGAATTGAATATGAGGCAACGACGCTGGCTGGAATTACTCAAGGACTACGACTGTGAGATACTTTACCATCCCGATAAAGCTAATGTAGTTGCTGATGCTCTCAGTCGGAAAGTCAATCTTGAAAGGAAAAGGCCAAGAGCGTTGAGAATTGAAGTTGTCTCGACCATTGTGGAAAGTATAAAGAAAGCTCAAGAGGAAGCTTCTAAAAAGAATAACCGAAAGGAGGAACGTTTGGGAAAAACGTTGGTGTTCGGTGTAAACAGTCATAGACTGAAGGTGTTCCAGGATCAGATTTGGATACCTAAGATAGGAGGAGTCAGAGATCTTCTGATGGAAGAAGCTCACAAGACCATGTACTCGATTCATCCCGGTAGCACTAAAATGTATAGGGACCTGAAACCCTACTACTGGTGGCCGACGATGAAGCTTGACATTGCGAAGTATGTGGCGGAGTGTGTGACTTGTGCGAGAGTCAAGACACAACATCAGAAACCATACGGGAGTTTAGAACCATTGCCTGTGCCTATGGGTAAGTGAGAAGACATTGCTATGGATTTTATCACTAAACTGCCCAGAACAAAGAATGGTCACGACATGATTTGGGTGGTCGTTGATCGATTCACTAAGAGTGCGTATTTCATAGCAGCCAAGGAGAAATGGTCTATGGAAAAGCTTGCAAATTCTTACGTGAAAGAAATTGTGAGGCTTCACGGTGTTCCGTTAACGATTGTATCGGATCGTGATAGCCGTTTCACCTCAAGGTTTTGGAAAAGTCTACAAGAGGAAATGGGTACCAAGTTATGTTTAAGTACATCTTACCATCCGCAGACTGATGGTCAGAGTGAAAGAACGATACAAACACTTGAAGATATGCTGAGAGCATGTACCTTGGAATTCCTAGGTAATTGGGATGAACATTTACCATTGGTAGAATTTTCCTATAATAATAGTTTTCACTCGAGCATTAAGATGACACCTTATCAAGCATTGTATGGACAAAAGTATCGTACTCCGGCTTGTTGGCTTGAGGCTGGGGAAAAGCAATTTATGGGACCGGAGTTGGTTCATCAAACTGCTGAAAAGTTGAAAATAATTAGGGAAAGAATGTTAGCGGCTTAGGATCGTCAAAAGAGCTATGCTGACAAAAAGCGAAGACCGATGACTTTTGAAGTTGGGGATTCGGTTTTGCTTAAAGTATCGCCGTGGAAGGGACTTATAAGATTTGGAAAAAGGGGAAAATTAAGTCCAAGGTTTATTGGACCGTTTAAAGTTCTTCATAGGATTGGGAACCAAGCTTACAAGCTCGAACTACCAGAAGAACTGAATGGAATTCATAACACTTTTCATGTGTGTTATTTATGGAAGTTCAAGGGGGAAGTTCCCGACATGATTCCACTTTCGGAGTTGAGAATCGATGAGAACAAAAGGTTGATTGAAGAACCAGAGGCAATCGTTGACCGAAAGACTAAGAAGTTGCGACGCGAGATGGTCGAGTTAGTGCTTGTCCGATGGAAACACACAAATGGGCCGAATCTCACCTGGGAGACGGAGAGTGACATGATGGGTCGCTATCCGCATTTGTTTGTTGATGTGTGATTCCGGGGACGGAATCATTCTAAGGTGGAGAGAATTGTAACGTCTGTGTTTCCGGGATTGCCATTTTTTAGCAATGAAATAATCTAAGTTAACCTTTGTAACCCGTTTTGAAATAATAAGAGTGTATTATTTGAGTATTATGTGTTTTGTGCTTAATTGCTTAATTATGTGGTTTGATTAATTAAGAATAAAAATAAGCGTCAAAATTTAAGTGTAAAATAAACTTGATATCTTTGAATAATGTTGTAGTAGTTGAAACAAGGTTTCCGAAGATATAAAGAATGCCGAAATCCGAGTTATAACGAAGAAGTTATGACCTGTCGAAATTTTCGCGACAGAACCGGCAACGCTGAATCACGTAAAAAGTGAAATTTACATTAGAGCGATATTTAGCCTTCGTGATCTAAACAAGAATCGAATATCTCGTTGTTAGTATCGAAGCGATAAAAAGTTAGGCGAGAACGGACGTCAAACGAAGAAGTTATGAATTTATAACGAAATTTTCTGTCCCGGCCAACTAAAAATAAATAATAAAAATAAATTCAAAATTAGCCGACGGAGTCTAAACGAAAGTTGTAGAGCGTAGTCTCACCTTCGCGTGGATATAAAGAACGTCAAAAATGGAGTTCGTATGAAGAAGATATGAATTTCCGAAGTTTATTAAATAATTTGTATTTAAATTTAATCTTTAATTTCGGTATTATCCGAGGACGAGTCATCGGACTCATCCGAAGTACGCCCCGCGTACTCCGAGGCTCCAGCCACCTATAAATAGGTTGCAAGGGCAGCCGACTCCTTTGCTATTTTTCTCTCCTCTCTCTCCCGTTTTGCATCGATTTGCGTGCAAGAATTATCCCGTAGCCCCGGTATCATTCTCGAGCCCCGAATCAAGTCCCGAGATCCCGAAGATCCCGAGAAGTGCGGTTCCCGAGCCGAAGCTCTGCCCGCGAGAAGTTCGATTTTTGTGAAGATCTTCCAGATCTGCTGAAGAATACTACTTCTGCAAGTCGTAGTGCTGTCCGATCATCTTCTGATCAAGTGAGTGTATACTACCTTTCATAAACACGATAATAATACAAGTATGGTTTGAGTGTATTAAGTATATTGTTGTTTATATGTGTGAATGTGTAGTCACTCTCTTCTATCTCATAGATATTATTTATTCTCTATGAAATACGTGTTATGTGTGTGTGTGCCTCATCTGTTATGTGAAATATGTGTTGATTAAAGCATGTTATACAGGATTTTAAACTATGTATAAAAATGTATAATTTTATCTACTAATATGTTGGGTAGAACATGGGTAGATAGTTGGTGTGTAATAAACAGATGAGAGGCCTCGTTGTTGTTTGATTTAGTCATCTAGCGGAGTTTAGATGACGACCACAGACTTTTCTAGACAGTCTTGTGCAGGTTCGCCACCTGTAGGTGTTAATGAACTTGGGTGTTCATTCGCTGTACTCCATCCCCCTCTTGGTTGCCTTATTTGACTTATATTGCTGAGGTACCCCCGAAGCATGTGTTGTCGCCCCGATGAAATATTCTTAGACTAGGTCCTTTATGTTAGTTGTCGTAGGGACATAAAGTGAGAATAAAGGGAATGGGTAATTGGGTTATTGTTGGTTGGTGAAAATTAAATATGATTAATTATTGTGGGTTGAAAACCCTATATGCTCACCAGGCTCCCAAGCCTGACCCACTCGGTTTTATTTGTATTACAGGAAGTGGCGCGAGGGCATAAGATGGATGAACCATCAAGTTGTTTTGTTTACAAGTCTGTATATGTATATATTTGTTGAACGACTTGTAATGTTATCATTTATGCTTATTGGTCTGTATCGGAACATGACACCCCTAGTTTTGATTATATAATGAAAATACATTTCTTTTATGAAATGCTTTGGTAAACATTGTTTTATCATGTCTTGTTTTTGGGAACAAATTCCGCAACTCTTTCAAATCAAAAAGATTTACTCTGAAATTATTTTAAAAGCATAAAATAAAAATCGGTCTTTTCTGGCCGAGATTTTGGGGATGTCACAGTAAAGTAGTCTTTTACCCCAAGCGTGAACTTATGGATATGTGTTGGAACCCAATTATTAATTGGGTTTTATTTTGATGTTGACAGATTCGGGAATCTGTCAGCTAGCAGCCACAACTTTATCCGCGGGACTTCAGCAGTGTGAGGTGAGTCTCCTCACTGTTTGTATGGGTCTAAGGCATCAATGTCGGCCCATTTAGTTTATGTATGATAGGAAGACCTGGGGGTTAGCCCTAGGCATTATGCATGAAAGACCAGGAGGCAGCTCCTATCACACAATATGTTATTATATATGGTAGGAAGACCCGGGGGGTTAGCCCTAGGTAATATGTATGAAAGACTAGGAGGTGGCTCCTAGCACACTGTATGCTATTATGTATGAAAGACCAGGAGGTGGCTCCTAGCACATTATATGCTGATTAGCTAAGTAGATTAGTATGTATGCTAGTTGTCTTTGTAATGCTTACATGGAAGACCAGGAGGTGGCTCTTGGCACTTGTCTGTAAGACCGAGGGGGTGGCCCCCGGCTTGGCAAGAAAGACCATCTGGAAACCCGTGGCATAATGGCAAGACTATGTTTGGCACATAGCACATTTATTTATTATAATATATGTATGGCTCATGGTTATGTATGAAAGTATGTGAGTATGTGTTTATATGAGAGACAGTATTCGGTTGAAAGAGACCGAAGGGGTAGGCCAGCACCCAGATATGCTAGGCAGTATGTGTTATGTATGGTATGTGGTATGATGAAGGAACTCACTAAGCTTCGTGCTTACGGTTTTCAGTTTTGGTTTCAGATGCTTCGGATTCCAAGGAAAGAAGCCGGCTCGATCGCAGCGTATCACACTATGATTTTCCGCACATGAGATCTTTGGGATTACACTCTGATATTATTTTATGATAACATGTTTTTATTACTAACACTTTGGTTTTGATATGTGATGTTATTATGGATGTTTTTATACTTATGGTTTTATAACAACCTGTTTAAAAATGAAATCTTTGGCCTTGAATTTTGGGATGTTGCACCATGGCAACCTAAGGTCATGTCGTAGGGACTGGTCTGGACAGCTTAATCCATTAAGCCATTTTCCTACAACTTCAGGAGCTCCAAATCTCAGATCTAGTCCTTCCTATGGTCTTGATGGATAAAGTTTCCAACTTTATCCATTAATACACCTCAATAAGTCAAGATCCCAAACCCTAGTTCCTTAAAGGTAATTAAATGCATAAAGTCACCTATTAAGCACTCAATGTATGTCCATAATGGTTTCTTACACCTAATAATCCATAAAAATCATAGCTTTATGGACATGCATGTCCCTTCCATTTTAGGTCAAAAACATGGCAATAAGGAACTCAAGCTTGAGCATGGGACCAAAAACTCATTAAATCCTCAGACATGGAACATATGACACTAAAATGACCACATGGATCCATAAAAGTTGCCAACTTTATGAGATCCAACCTTCTAATTCCTCACACCATGTAGATTAAGGGACAAAGGGCTAGATCTAGCGATAAATAACATAAAGATTGGATATTGAGGACTTATAAGAGTCCAGAAAATGTGCATAAGATGGATAAGGATAGTGGCTTGCTGAAACAAAGCCCATGGGTGCCTTTTTCTTCTTCAAAACACCACCAAACACACAAAAACCCAAAGGTTAGTAATAAAGGCTATGGTTTTATCTTGGAGGTTGAGAGAGAGTGATTGACGATGAGGGTGTGCAACCTTAGTCATCACATTTCCTTAAATAAGGGCTTAAACCACAAATTAGGGTTTGGCATTAAATAACGGTCACGTCGTGGCGAATAAATATCACGTCGTTGGACTCCATCACCACGTCATGGCCCACTAGAAATCCAACATCCAAAATATTAAATAACTTACAAGAAACATACTCGATACTTAGCGTTACATTACCTGGGATGTTAGGAAGTTTAGATTGTATGCATTAGAGATGGAATTTGTGCCCAAATGCATATCATGAACAATACACAAAGGGTAATTATCATTATCATACGGTCGTACTTGAAGATGCAACCTCACAGGATTTGTGGTTCTGGCATGCCTATTTCGATAGTCCCAGTTCGATTAATAACGTTAATATTTGTAATAACTCACCAATATTCAACAAGGTGTATGATGGTACTGCCCAATATTTGTCATTTATACTCCGAGGAACTACATACAAATTTGTGTACTATCTTATGGATGGGATCTATTATGTTTTTGTTAAAAGTTTGTCATGTATGGATGACCCTTAATGGTCCATATTTAAGAAAGTCCAAGAAAAAGCGAGAAAATATATCGAATGAGCGTTTGGAGCACTTAAAAAACATTGGCAGATAGTTGCCAAAACATCCACGTTTCGTGATTTTCTACTATGACAGAGATAATGTATATGTGTATCATATTACATAATATGATACTAAAACATGAAGGAAACACGATGTGTGTACGAAGAGAATGAAGTCACCCCCGACACACAACCACTTGAATATGGTGGTCAAGAATGGATACAAAGAATGATGATAGTCAACAATGCAGTAATCCATGCCGATCTTCGTCACCATTTGACCGATCATCTTTAGACAATGGATAATATTGATCTAGATGTCACCAGAAGACGAATTGGAAGGGCAGTTTTCTGAGGAACACCCGTTGCTTTAGTATGTTTTTTTATGAAGTGTATTTTAGTTATGAAGTGTCTTTTTTATGTATTAAGAGGGTGTTTGGATATGGAAAAAAGAGGGTGCTTATTGCTTATTGTTTATTCCCACCATTATAAACTAAGTTTAAGTGTTTGAATAGGAATTATTAAAAATCAGCTTATTATGGTGGGAATAAGCTACTGATTTTAATAAGCATTCCCCCCTTGCTTAAAGTTTATTGCTTATTCACACCACAAACACTTTTACAAAAACTGTTTATTCTCACCGCAATAAAATAATAAGCAATAAGTTAATAAGCTAAAAACTAATTTGTCTGAACACCCTTTAAGTCATGTTTTCAAGTATTAAGTTGTGTTTGTTGGTATTAAGTCATGTTTGTCGTGGTTTGAATTATTTACTCGTGTTTCTAGGTATTTTGAGTTTTAATTTATTGTAACTTTTTTTTAATTTAATTTGAAATGTTTGTGTTTTAAAAAAATATAATTTATTTGATATAATTGTTTGCGGTTTAAAAAAAGGGTTTAGATCATTTTTGATCACTTAACTTTTGGTTTTGTGCTCATTTGCTTACTTAACTCTTTTTAAGCTTTAAAAGGTCATCAAACTTTTGATTTTGTGCTCATTTAGTCACTTAATTTTTGGTTTGGTCACATTTAGTCACTTAACTTTTAGATTTGTGCTCATTTAGTCACCTAACTTTTAAAATTGTGCTCATTTAGTCACTAAACTTTTGAAAAAAATTAAAAGTTTAGTGACTAAATGAGCATAATTTTAAAAGTTAGGTGACTAAATGTGACCAAACCAAAAGTTAAGTGACTAAATGAGCACAAAACCAAAAGTTTGATGACCTTTTAAAACTTAAAAAGAGTTAAGTAACCAAATGAGCATAAAACCAAAAGTTAAGTGACCAAAAATGATCTAAACCCTTAAAAAAATAAAACTTATTTAATATTAATTGTTTGTGTTTAAAAAATATATATAATTTAATTAAATTAAAAAAAAATGAAGTGTAAGAAGTTTTAAAACTCTTTACGAAATGCTAACAATTAAGTGTTAAGAAAAAAAAATAACGTGACACTCAAAAAGATAATGCGACAAGATACGAAAAATGTTACCATGTTCAAAAATAACTAATCTGGATTTACCAGAGTAACCTAAAGTGACAAATGTACTTATATGCCATGCATCTATTTACTTGTCAGAAGGTTTTCTAACTTGTTCTTCTTGGTTCGTGTTCTTACTCTAACAATGGTTCGTGTTCTTACTCTAAATACATGTATTTTTGAATTATCAAATTTTAACTAATCTCAGTTTCAAGTTTCGCATCTCAATTGATGAAGTGCAATTAGAAAACTTCATTTAAATTTTCAAATTTATCATCTCATTCGATCACCAATCTATAATGTCTCTTTGATGAATTGGTATATTTGAATAAACCATCAATACATAATCAACCTCACTCCTCTGTAATATCTTTTGAAAAAATAATCGACTAATCTCATTTCAAATTATATACATTCCAACCTACCAAGGAAATTACTATGATTTTTCATTTTTAAGTTGTCTAAAAATAACGGTTGTTTCTTGTTTATGTTGCAAAAATATTCATATGTTTCTTATGAAATTATTTTTTCGATTTATTTATAATTTTAGCGAGATTATTAAAAAAAACATTCTGTAAATCAAACCGAATGATAATTGATCAATTCCATTCCATTTCCTTGTCATTCCATTCCATCAAACCAAACATACAATTAATTCAATTTTTTTCCCAACTCCATACTTGTTCCTACATTTTTTATGTTATATGATTAGTAGATTTTGATAACTGTTATATCTTCAAGAAACTATCAACTTGTGTATCATGTTAGAGTTTTGCAAGAAGATATGCGAGTTGTTCATCAGACACCTTCACATCAACACATGTACCCAATGACACAGCAAGTCTAGCAGCCAATTGATGTTTGCACTGAGAAAGAAGAAACAATAATCAAAATCAAGGAAACAAAAACGAAAATGGAAATGGAAATGGAAATGGAAGAAAGCCTTACACAAAGCTGCTCTCTTTTGTTGACAATGTCGTAGAAAAACGAATAACAAGCACAATAGTGTTCTGGGAAACAAAGGTATTCTTCCTTTTTTTTAGACTCTCCAGTAATCTGGAAATACCATTTCAAAGTTCAAACCTCAAGCACTGGTTATAATGTTCAACAAATAATCAATGGAATTCAGAAGATCGCAACAGAGAAAACCTGGAATATGGAGCGTCCACTGGGTTCTCCGGATATCTTCTTGACACCTCGTTGATCAACTATCCTGCTTGCCCTTTCCAGATTTTTACCAAATAAAGTATGCAAACTGTGTTTTCATGTTGAAGGATCAGTCAATTTATGTGTAAATTGTGTAATAGAAGAATCAAGGATAGATCAAGTAGATTACTCACATCGAAAGCTGATCATCCGTCACTGTTTTTCAAATGCGATTTCAAAGAACGAAAATCAGAATCATTTTTGGGAAGAAGAAGAAGAAGAATTAGGGATATAAGATCGAAATGAGATAGAATTCATGGTTGTATGCGTACCTGAACGAGTCGATTGGATTTCTGTCCAGATGGTTTCTGCGACTAATAGGCTGCTGGAAGTCATTGTATGTTTGAAGTTTAAACCCTAATTTTGTTTATCTGATGCAGGAGCTTCAGTAGCAATAAAATGATTGAGATATCAGAATTCTTTGAAACACTAATGTTAATTGTTAAAATCAGAAAGTTATAGAAATCGCTAGCTTTAAATTGTGCTAATTTATTGTTCTAATTAAAACCTTAAACTCTTAAAATTGTAGTCATAGTGAAGACATGTCATTGTCAATTTGTCATGTAGACGATTTATGATCATCTTTATCCGATAACAGTTGATCTGGCATCCATATAAATAAAAAATTTAAAAAAAAAAAAAAAATTAAATTAGTTTTTGTTTTTTATTAGAATAAAATGACTTTTTTACGCTAAACCCAAAAATGATAAAACCTAAACAAAATCTGACACTGATTGATAGTAGCCTATTCATCACAATAAGAAATATCACCAAATATATAATACAGTCAATTTCTTATTTATTCATATAAAATACTAAGCAATCTTGAATTCTTATATAAACCAATAAAATAATTTCTGTCCACATTTCTGCCTATAATAAATAATTAATATCGATCCAAATCTATATTGTTAACTAAATTTCCTATTAGAAAAAAATGAAAAGATAAGCACACGTTTATGTGCCTTGTATATTTTTTCTTACTAAAATTGCTTTTTTTGTTTAAAGTAAACCTAATAATATAAACCAAAAACCAATAATAATAATAATAATAATAACCTTAATAAGGTTCAAAAAATAGTAACTATTTATAATTCTTGTGTCATCCATTGAATAATTGTTGACCTTTTGAAATCCACGTAGTTTTTTTTGGAATACATCTCAACTTGAGATGATTCAATTATATTTATAAAAGTGCATTCACAGTTTCACACGAAATAATGTTTAACTGAAAGTGTGTTCGAGAAGTACATTGTTTTATAAATGAGCTAATAAAAAACTGTTTTGAAAACTTATTTAAAATATTAATTCCAAATGAGCATAGACGCATACATAACAAATTACATGGTTTCAAATCCTCTATACAAAATCATTCACTCAATCTACACCAAATAGTTTTTTTTTAAAAGTCAGCTTATAAGCAATTTTACTTTAGTTATGTGCATCAAACACAGTCTAATCTTTCATAATACATTTAAATTTACGGTTATACCCTTTCTACAATTTGGGCAAGCCCCACATAACCTAATCCATGGAATCAAGCAACCGGAATGGAATACATGAAAGCAATGCAATCGTATCACTTCATCACCATTCTCAAAACCTTCTAAACAAATCGTACACTCCCTTGAAGTCTCGTTTCCTTTTCCATCATCACCAAAAACCTCTAATTTTAAACAATTTAAGGCATCTTGATGAAGTCCAGGATGATGATGATGATTTCTTGTTAATGGTTGCCATGATTCAGATGCCATTTCTCCATACAGATTACTGTCATCTTGATGACTGTTTGATGAAGAACTGCTGCTTTGTCTATAATAAGATTATTGTTGATTTTGATTAACATGAGTTTGAATTTTGAAAGATTGATGAAATTTTATAATACCTGTTTTGAGAAACAGAGACGCCTCTCAGTCTTTCAAGAAGTCTTTCTCTTGCAAGTAATACAGATCCAGGAAGCCTGTCATTCCCAGTGGCTCTGTGTCTGTGTATGCTTCTGAAGTCTTCTGAATTTATAATGCTACCGGATGGAGATTGATTATGAACTTGTTCAGGCTGAACTGATTCGTGTTCCTGATTTTTAACAACGAATAACATATCAGTAATTGTATGCTTAAGATCATCTAAGGCACGTAAAGTGATCGACTGTTGATTTTAGGTTTTGATAGATTAATTTAACCGAGAAATTAAAAGTTGTTGATTCATGGTGTGTGATTTTGCAAGGCGGGTGACATCGGAGATAGAGAAATACATAATAGAAGTCAGAAACATCGGGACAATACCGAGTGGTCGAGGCGACGGCGGTGGATCCGCCGGGAAGCAAGGTCACAGCCATCGTCGAGGCGATTTTCACGGCGATTATAGCGACGGTTTGTGGTGCGGTGTTGGAGAGAAGATAAAGAAGAACTGGCGTCCGGTAACGAGGTATCAAATCCTGAAATCTCGACGCCGTTGTAGCGAACACCAAAGCGATACCTCCGGCTATGAAATAGCTCTGAAGCACTTGTCATCCACAACATTCAGAGCAGAAATCCTCTGATAGAAATTAGATTTGCGTCAATTTTCAGTTAAATGTACAAAAACTTACACTGAGGAGGATACATGGAAGGATTCAAACTTGTAGCTTTGAATGATTGTGCGTTGATGTGATGAATTCGAGAGTGTAAAGAACAAAAGCAGTAGGAACCTGGAAAAAGGGTGAGTGAGGGATTCTATGAAATTGGTAAAAGCCGATTTGGGGATATTTCGAAGGAAACACGTAAGAAATGGTAAGGGATCAGATTTAAGTCGGTATAAAGTCAAATTCACTATCCACTGGTACAAGATAGGTCGGTTTCGTTGGGTTTGTCTTAAATGCACACCTAAATAGAATAATTTGGTTTAAAAAAAAATTAAATATTCACTTATAAAGTTTTTTCTACATAAGGGATTAAAATATTATTGATTTTATTAAATTTGATCGATATCACCATTTGATATGGATAGATGGATATTTAATTTCTTTTAAAAAAATTGTTCAAATTTAGTTTAAGTTTGACAAGATATCACAAATGAATAAAAGAAATTAACAAGTTAAAGATAACTATGATTAACGTGACATTGTTAACCATATTGTAACACCTCGATTTTTAAATATTACATTTTTAACCATTGGAGTGAGATTTGTTTGCAAAAGGGTCCCATGTGGGATTAAGAATAAGGGGTGTGCCTGCTTGAGTACAATGGGTGTACTCATATGGTAAGTTTGGTGTACTCCAACCAGGCCAAACCTTAATTATTTAGGGTTTCAGCACTATATATTCATCTTTATGGCTCAAGACCTCTTCCCGGAGCAAGTTGGAAGAAGAAGATCGTCCTTGAAGAATGGGACACTCTAGATCCAGGATACTACCATCTTTTGACACCCTTTGGAGGTATAAAGTTCTGAATTTGATGTTTATATCATTAGATCTTGTTAGCTTTAGATTTGTGGTTATTTTGGTCCATGAGATTGGTATTATGAGTATTTGGTACTCTAATCCTTTTGAGTTGTCTTTTCAGACGTTTGGGGGTGTCTTGAAGCATAAAAATGTGATCTTGAATGTGATATTTAGCCAATGCATGTGTTAAAGGGTCTTATGGGGTTAAGGACATAGGTTTTTGGACATTAAGCATCTTATAACCATACAAAGTCATTAATTTGAAAACTTTATGACTTAGGACATCATTCCGGGCTTAGATCTGAGTTTTGGGAGGAAGGGCTTAATGGGATAAGTTCTTAATGGCATTTTTAGGACTGGCAGCGTACGTTGGGAGTACATGGAGGTATGTTATGCGTACGCGGTTAGCGCCCCGTTTCTTGGTCAAAATCGGAGTACACGGGGCGTACTCCTATGGTATGTTGTAGGGAGCGTATCACAGTGTTCTCGGGTTTCTTCATTTCTCCAAAGTTTTGCCTTATTGTATTGTGGGTCGAAGGCACCAATGTCAGCCCACTAGTTTTGGTTATCTTTCAGTAGAAGGATGTCTTAGGGACTGTGTATAGTCACGTAGGATAGCTTGAGAACTCTTGGTCTAAGTTCTCTTATTTGTTCCTTGTTTGGTTGTGGTTCTAGAGTAGGACCACCTATCTGGGTGGCTATCTCACCTCTTGATATATACGATCATGATGCATTCCTTGGAATGTTTATACTTAGGATGTTGTTATGTTGTAGTAATCTGTTAGATCGGTATCATGGTATATAGGATGTTGCTATGTTGTAATGATTTGTTAGATCGGTATTCTGGTATATAGGATGTTGTTATGTTATGGTGCACTATTGGATTTGTATGTTATATGTGCTTGTTGGTTATCATCTGGTGTAGTGCTCTAGGGATTGTATGTGGTCACGTAGGATAGCCTGAGAACTCTTGGTCTAGGCTTTCTTGCTTGTTCCTTGTTTGGTTGTGGCTCTAGAGCAGGATTATCTATTCAGGTGGCTATCTCACATCTGGTTACTTATGGTTACGCATTCCATGGAGGATAGTGTCACACCCCCGAACCGGAACGACGGAAACATTCGGGGGCGGAGGACATCATGTATAGTATCACAACAATTGTATAATAGGAATCAAAGCAAACACAACCATTACATTGATAAGGTAAAGCTTTTACATCTGTTCGATACATAGTTTGTATGATATCAAAATGTATAATCAAAAGTATAAAAGACGCAACTTGATATGGGCATATTTAGTTATAAACTTCATGCATTATCTTAATACTTTATGTTGATTTTATCTCATTTAATGAAAAAAACGTGCTTAATTAGTTTAGAATTTAATTTTTCAGCAATGATGACATGCTCGGATGGAAAAGGAAGCGGAACTAGCGATTGGACGCTTGGATCTTGGATTTTGAAGAAAGAAGGATGTTGCTGGACAGCTTGACCCCTCGTTAGTGTTTTGGCCATATCTCATGAACCGTAACTACGATTGACGAGATTCAAAATGTTCTGAAAAGTAGACACATTTTCGGACGACTTTCGTGTTTTGAGAAAATGCTGATTCCAAACGTACTCGGCGAGTAGGGTCGATTACTCGCCGAGTTGCTCAGAAGTTTCGCGATTCTGGACGCGCTAACTTGCCGTACACGGGTTTTAAGTGATGGACTCGCCGAGTAGGTCAATGGACTCGCCGAGTAGCCCCTGTTTTGTGAAAATCTATATAAAGGGATTTTCATATCGATACCCTAGGATAGAGATAAACCCTTGGAGGCCAATTGTCGACTAAAGGTGCTGCTAGAGCGTGGGAAGCAAGGGAATCAACCCTACATTCAATTTTAAGGAGAATCAAGTCAAAATCAAGTTTACTCTTACCTAATCTCTTGTTTGAACTATTTTTTTACCAATTGATTTCGTTTTTGTGCTTGTTTCCATTGTAATGATGAGCTAAAAACTCATAACTTCTGTTTAGGTAGATGAATTTGTGAACATGGATTGATTATTTGATTAGGATTAATTTTAATTGGTGATTATGTTTTATTAAGCTTGTTAAAGAACCTTATGTGTTAACAATAACTATTCTTCTGTTAATAAATCAGTAATTAAGTTGTATGAACATCTCTTAGTTGCTAATTTCATATGATTTACGTGACCACATAGTTGTATGTCTAGGAATAACGAATGTGAAACTAGAATTAACTTGAAGATAGGTAAGTTAATGTGTGAGCTTGTGTGATACACCATCAACAAGAGGTTAATTGAATCACCAATTTGATTAGCTAATTACAAGTCTTTCTAAACCCGAATCAACAAACTAGGAAATTCATTAATTTAGACAACTGGTCATTGCTTGAATTAATCTGTTTTCTAAGGATTAGCTACAGCGAATGTGAATCTAATCACTTTAGTCGGTAACCAATGAAGAATTAATCCGATATATTTACCATAAAATCATCCATGGGAACAAATGAGTCGAACCTAAACAGAAGTCCTCTTTATTATTGAATTTAGTTGATTTTTATTTGCTTAGCTCTTAGTTTCTTAGTTTAAGTTTTAGTTAATTGTTTAAATTTCTAGTCTTGCAAAACTAGAGAAAACTCTTTCTATTACTTGTTTTATTTAGATAATATTAGCATCTATTTTAATTGTTTACCGTTCCCTGTGTTCGATACCCTACTTACCTGAACTAAACTGCTAATCGATAGGTACACTGCCTTTCGTGTGTTTGTCTTTGTGTTTAAGTTAATAGGATTAAAACTAGTTGGTTTCACACACATCACAACTCTAAAAGCTCTGTTTTCCCAAAATCTACGGGTGTACCTATCTTATCGGTTCCCTGATAATACAAGTGATTTTGAAAGTGTATCAACATTTAAGTTGGTGGGCTCAGACGTATGGTTGTAATTGAAAATCCATCAATTTGTTCCTTGAAAATGTAAGTATGTTTTCCCAGAAAATCATATATTTTCTGTTGTAATCTATTATACCCAAAACGTGTGACTGTTATCGTACTTTGAAAAAAGGTAGTTTTATATCACATAAAACTATGAATGTATGTTTTCTCTATGTTGGAATAGTAGTTTGTATTCGTACTTATGTTAAAAATCCTCTGGATTCATCAGCGATACTTGTAAAATAATGTTCTATAGCCTTATTATTTAAATAAAATTATGTGAAGCGGCTTACTTATTCATACACTAATCGTGTTATTTGATACCAAATTGTGAGTTCTCATAACCGTGCATAATACGACGGATGGCTTGACTCGACGTTCTTCAGGCGTCAGAAATCGTTCATGACGTTTGTCACTATAGGTCTGCTGATGTATGTGAAATGCACTAGTTTTAATCCTACTAACTTAAACACAAAGACAAACACACGAAAGGCAATGTACCTATTGATTAGCATTTTAGTTCAGGTATGTAGGGTATCGAACACAAGGAATGGTAAACAATTAAAATAAATGCTAATATTATCTAAATAAAAAAGTAATACAAAGGGGATTTTCTCTAGTTTTTCAAGGTTAGAAACTCAGTAATCAAATAACACTCAAACAAAAGATAATTAACAACTAAGGGAACAAAAGACAACTGGATTCAATAAGATAAAGAGACTTTTGTTCAAATTTGATTCACTTAATCCTATGGTTGATTTCGTGGCAAGTGCAATGGATTAATATATCAATGGTTACTGATTTCTAATGTGATTATGTTAATGTTCACTATTACTAATCCTTAGCAAACAAATTAATTCAAACAGTGATCAGTTGATTAACCTAAAATGTTTCCTAGTATTCAGTTCGGATCAAGTAAGACTTGTAATATTAGTAACTAAATCTGTCAATTCAATCAACTCATATGTGGTTGTTCATCACACATGCTCACACATCAACTTACTTGTTTTCTAGTTAACCCTAGTTTCATGTTCACTAATACTAGGCATATAATATCGTTTTCAAAAAAAAAACATATGATACAAGCAATTAAGAAGATGTCCATGCAACTTAATAAACTTGATTATTAACAGAAAATAATTATTGTCAACACATAAGGGTCTTTAACAAGCTTAACAAGACAATTCACCAAATCAAATTAATCCAACCCATAAAATCACACCATATTCATAACATCATCTAGTCTAAACATAAGTATGAAGCTTTTAGCTCATAATTACAGCAAATAGCATCCTAAAATCAAAATATGATGATTCAAACATGGTTCACACAAAAGATTGAGATAAAAGTAATGTTTGTTTGCCTTTGATCTCTTCAAAATTGAATTCTAGGTTGAATTCTCGAAAACCACAACTCTATGAACCCTTCTGACCTCCAAAAATCGTCAAAAGTCTCTAGAATTAGTTAGGGTTTCGAATGAAAGTGTTTCCATATATAAATTCTGAAAACAGATCCAACTTGACAAGTTTTGTGACCCAACTCGTCGAGTTTGTCATTAAAATCGCGTGTATGGCAAGTCAGCATCAAGAATTGCGAACTTTCTGATCAACTCATCGAGTTGATATCCAAATCGTCAAGTCCATTAATCAATATTTTCTCAAAACATGAAAGTCGTCTGGAATTGTGTCTAGTTTTCAGAATATTTTGAATCTCGTCAATCGGAGTTACGGTTCATGAGATATGGCCAAAACACTGACAAGGGGTCAAGCTATCCAGCAACATCCTTCTTTCTTCATAATCCAAGATCCAAGCTTCCAATCGTTAATTCCGCTTCCTTTTCCTTCCGATCATGTCGTTATTGCTAAAAATGAAAAATTAAAACTAATTAAGCATCTTTTTTCATTAAATGAGATAAAATCAACACAAAGTATTAAGATAATGCATGAATTTTATAACTAAATATGCCCATATCACCTACCGGCCTAGCTGTTGCAAGCAGCTCTGGTGCGGGATTGTCAGTCTCATATAGATCTACACAAAAAATCATGCTGTCCCTCCAGGAGACTCTGGTTATTGAGGTCAATACTTTTGATGACACTTAAATAAGTACTTGAAGACGTTACCTCACAAAGCTATATCGACGGTTAAGTGTAGAATATATGTTTGTATGTTCCATAAACTATACCTAATATAGTTTATATGTTCGTTATTGTGATAAAACTTGTACTTGGTATGATAGTATACCTATTATAGTTTATATGTTCGTTTGTTTGTATCTTCGTATTTTGTATATATGATATCAGCGTTCCATTTGAAATGCAATTGTTCTAAAAGTTTTCCTTAGCTTAACATGTTACAAAGGATTAAAAGATTTACTCGCATTTATATATAACAATATATATAAAAATTTGTAATCGTATGAACAATGGTTGAAACTGATTGAAATAGTTTTAAGTCATTTAAAATTTTTTGTAACCATTTGAACTTGTTGGAAATCGTTTGAAATCGTTGAAATGTTTACACAAATTTAATTTTCTTGTACTTGTATCTCCCCATAAAAACATGGAAAATTATTGAAAACGCAAGGGTATGAGCCCACATCGTATGTGCGTTTGAGTTTGGGATAACGAAGCGGTAGAGACGATCCTCGGGTTGTTGTACGAGCGAATAACGTTATCCTAAAAATAATTATATTCGATGTCGTTTTTAAATTAATAATATATTAATTTAAATAATAGGTTAAATAATAAAGTAATTATATAAGAAGGACTTACAATTAAATTAGAATTAATTGGAAATGTTGGAAATGGGTTTTCGGCTGGAAAATGGGGTTTACGGTTGGGGTTTATGGTGTTCACGGTTGGATCTTGGTGTTCTTGAGGATTTTATGAATATTTCAAGATATTATGAATGTATTTGGTGAATTCGTTGAAGGTTTGAAGATTCTGGGCGTAAACCTTTGAAGATTGAGAGGAAAGGGGTCTGTTCACGGTTGAAGATTGAGAGGATTTTGGAGTGGTTCACGGTTGAGAAATGAGGAAGTAGATTGATTCAGGGTGAAAACATATATATATATATATATATATATATATATATATATATATATATATATATATATATATATATGGTGTTTACGGGTGAAGTGGAATTGGGCTTTAGTGTTTACTGTCCATAAATGGACTTGAAATGAGGTTTTCAGCCCATTAAGGGGGTGTTCACGGTCAAGCTTGGCCGTGAACCCCTTGTTTTCACTTAACTTTGGCCCTGAACTCCACCTTTGATATGCTTTTGGGTCGTAAACTCCCTTTGTAACACCCCAAAATACGAGCCAAAAATTTCATTTTTGAAAACATTTTTAACAAACATTTGAATTAAAACATGTACTGATCATAGTATTTCAATAAGATGTCGCATGTCTAGAAAACATTTCAATAAACATAATAATGTCAGAGTACAAATCCCCAGGAAGTTCTCATGATGCGGAATACGAAGCATGTGTGTGATGGGCCGCTACCGCGCCAGCTCCTTCCCTTTCGAAGAAGAGGTACCTGAAACCAAAACTGAAAACTGTAAGCACGAAGCTTAGTGAGTTCCCAAACCTACCCCTTCGGTCCTCTCGACCGGATACTGTCTAGCATAACTAGGAGCTTGCCTCCCCTTCGGTCCTCTCGACCGGATACTGACTAGCATATCTGGGTGCTGGTCTCCCCTTCGGTCCTCTCGACCGGATACTGACTAGCATATCTGGGTGCTGGTCTCCCCCTTCGGTCCTTTCGACCGGATACTGGGGACTATTTCACCCCCTACTACTACCACATAACACAAATATCTCGTAATCTATCTAGCATGGCTGGGCATGACCGGCCCTTCGGCCCTATCGACCGGTAATCTGGGGACTATCTCCCCCTACTGTAACTAGCACATAGCAGCATATCATACTAGCACATAAACATATCACAGGTACTAGCAACCTTAGATGAATATCACAGAGACAATCATCCATCATACAACTCCTACTGGTGGGCCGACATTGTGGCCGTAGACCCACCGTTACTGGAAGGTAACTCACCTCGTAGTAGCTGCTGATCTGTGTGGGAATAGTTTGTCTGTTGCTGCTCCGGAAATCCTCTGCCTGTAATTCCCACCAAACACTTAGTCAAATACTGCTAACCGCCCTCAGGGTAAATTGCCCATTTACCCTTAACAAGTCATGAGTTAAGTCATAGTCAACTGCCAGTTGACCAGACTCGCCGAGTCCCTTTCTCTATACCCAAGTCTTAATAGTCCTGCATCCTACTCGCCGAGTTGTATGAACAACTCGCCGAGTTCGCCTTCATCCGAAGAACACTCTACGCTGTGACTCGTCGAGTTGTATGAACAACTCGTCGAGTCTGTTCTTGATCTAAGAAGATTGTCTTGAACTCGCCGAGTTACTTCATGAGTGAGTTTGGCGTCCAACTCACTGAGTCATACCCTATGACTCACTACTCCAACTTGCAGACACAAAAGGGAACAACCCTGGGACTCGCGACCCAACTCGCCGAGTCGGCCACATGCAAAAACCATACACGTGATTTTGCTTGGATCCAGCTCATTCCATTCATAGATCTGGGTTCCTAGGGCCTGGTTTACACGTAAAGTTTCCAACTTTACATGTAGAAATGCATATAATAGGGATTAGGGGCGAAATAATGGCTAAGAAGGTAGATCTAGGACATTCCAGCAATTTACTCCCATAAAGGTTATAGATCTGAGCTTCTGGAGCTCAAACAAGACTAGTTCTAGTGGATACTCAACCTATTACAAATTCCACTTCATGCACAAGCTTGGAAAAGGTTCAAGAAGAGCTCAAAAGGTGCTCTAATGGGGTTTTAAGCATGCAAACAGAATAGAGTAGAGATATACCTCAGAGAACTCTAAAATAGCACCAAGATATCTGGTCTCCTTCTCATCTTCTTGCTCCACTCTCCTTCTTCTCCTAAAAACTTCAAGGAATCACTCTAATCCCTTCAATCTCACAAGAAACGAGTTAGGGTTTGATGTAGGGCACTCTGAGGGTGAAAGGGGGCGAGCTTGGATCGCACAAGCTAGCTTAAATAGGGGGCAAACCCTTGGAATTAGGGTTTCATCAAACAGCGATGACTCGCCGAGTCCAGGATATGGACTCGCTGAGTCGCAAACTTAAGCGTGCCCCCCGGACCGCGTCCTTAATCGGCGAGTCGGACCTACAACTCGCCGAGTCCAAGGAGAAAATGACAATTACTTAGATAAATTTTTACGTACCAGGAACCAGGTGCTACAAATCTCCCCCACTTATTTTAGACTTCGTCCTCGAAGTCTCGTTCTCGATCCTGAAACAGCTCGGGGTAATGCTCCATCATTTCTTCCACCTGCTCCCAAGTCCACTCGGACCCCTTTCGATGCTGCCACTACACCTTCACTAACTCCACCCTCTTGTTCCTCGGATCCTTCGACTTCCGGTCGAGGATTGCGACTGGGCGCTCAATGTAATCCGGGCTATCATCAACATGTATATCCTCTAATGGTACCACCGCTGAATCATCCACGAGACACTTCCGCAATTGGGAGACATGGAAGGTGCTATGGATCTGGCTGAGCTCGGCTGGTAGATCCAACCTATATGCCACCTTGCCCACCCGGGCTACAACCCTGAACGGACCAATGAATCTCGGGACCAATTTGCCCCGCTTCCAGAATCGAATGACGCCTTTCCAAGGTGACACCTTCAGGAGAACCATATTGTGACATCCCTATTTTCACGGCTAGAAAATACCGATTTGTTTATGCTTTGTTTTATAAAATCAGAGTAATCTTTTTAAAGAAAACGGTTGCGGAATTTGTTCCCAAAACAAGATATGATATTAACTTATCAAAACATTTCTCAAAGAGAATGTATTTTCATTTAATAATAAAACCTTGGGATGTCATGTTCCGATACAGGCTTGGGAGCCTGGTGAGCATATAGGGTTTTCAACCCACAATAATATAGGGTTTTCAACCCACAATAATATAATTATTATATTCAATCATCAAACAATCAGTCCAAATACCCATCCCCATTATCTTCTTTTAATCTTCCCTAAAGATATTATCTTAAGGGTCATCTCCTATATCATATTTACCGCTCATCTCCTTACATCTTATATCCTTATATGCTTGTTCCTAAGAACTTTTCCTAAGGATCATCGCCTGTATCATATAGACAATACTAATTCGGGGATCACTCCCTCAATATATGTCTAGTAAGGGTTAGGGTATCATCGCATGATTACACAACCACAACATCGCCTGGACTCGTAAATCATAATAAGGGTTAGACTATCATCGCATGAATACGCAGCCACAACATCGCTTGGACTCGTAATTCATAATAAGGGATAGACTATCATCGCATGAATACGTAGCCACAACATCGCCTGGACTCGTAATTCATCACCTATCTATCATCACCTAATTATCATCACCATTATATCCTCACCTTTCTCTTATCACATTCTTTCAACACACATCAACTATTTCGTCTACCCATGTTATACCCAACATATTTGTAGATATAAATTACATATACAACGTATTTAAAAACTCGTATAAAACATTCATTCAACATCCATCTCAAGTAAACAAACAATGTATAAACACATAGCATGTATTTCATAGCAAATACTTCATATCTATGTGTAAGATGAAAGTGACTATACACTCACACATATAAACAACTTTATATTATACACATAACATGTATTTCGTATAAAATACTTCATAATTATGCGTTAGAAGAAAGTAACTACACACTCACTTGATTAGAAGATGATCGGACAGCACTACAACTTGTAGAAGTAGTATTCTTCGGTAGATCTAGAAGATCTTCACAAAAACCAGGCTCCTCGCGGGCAGAGCTTCGGCTCGGGAATCACACTTCTCGGGATCTTCGGGGCCTCGGGACTTGCTTCGGGGCTCGGGAATGATACCGGGGCTTCGGGATGATTCTTGCACGAAAAACGATGCAAAAACGCGAGAGAAAGGGAAGAAATGAGCAAAGAACCTAGCTGCCCTCGACACCTTTTTATAAGGGGCTGGAAACCCAAATTACACTGGGCGTAACGTGGATCAGATCGCCGACTCCCCCCATGGATAATATCGGTTAATTTATAATTAAATTAAATATCGAAAATATTTAATAAACTTCAAAAATTCATATCTTCCTCATACGAACTCCGTTTTCGACGTTATTTATATCCCCGCGTAGGTGAGACTATGCTCTACAACTTTTGTTTAGACTCCATTGGCTAATTTTGAATTAATTTTTATTATTTATTTTTAGTAGGCCGGGATAGGAAAACTCCGTTATAAAATCATAACTTCTTCATCCGACGTCCGTTTTCGCCTATATTTTTATCGTTTTACTCCTATTAACGAGACCTTAGATTATCATTTTGATTGTTTCGGATAAAAACCGCTCGGTCTCAAATCGAGCATTCGGGCTGCATACCGCTAAGTCGAAACTTCGAAAAATCATAACTTCCTCATACGAAGTCAGATTTGGACGTTCTTTTTATGCATGCTCATGGTTTAACGAACTCTACGACTTTAGTTTAGATTGCTAAGGCTAAATATCACCCTAACGTAAATTCACTTTTTACGTCATTCAGCATCGTGCCGGTTCTGTCGCGAAACTTCGACAAGTCATAACTTCTTCGTTATAACTCGAATTTCGGCGTTCTTTATATGCACGGAAACCTTGTAGCATATACTATAACTTAGTTAAGATTATTCCTTCAAAATAATCTTCCATAAAAAAGTCATTTTTGACGCATAACGTCTCTAATTGACTAGCCCGGATCTACGGGCGTTAAACATATCCCCGACTTGGAACTCCAGGTCTGATCGATGCTTGTCGGCATAACTTTTCTGCCGACTTTGCGCAGTCTGCAGCCTGCTCCGAACCTGCTAAATCCTCTCGGTAGTCTTGAGCACCGCTTCAGTGCTCCCCATAACTCTCTGACCAACCTCTCCCCAGCATATTGGGGTCCTGCACCTCCGTCCGTACAACATCTCGAATGGAGGGCAGTTGATACTCGCGTGGTAGTTGTTGTTGTACGAGAACTCGGCCAAGGGAAGATAAGTATCCTAGCTACCACCGAAGTCTAACACGCACGCCCGCAACATATTCTCCAAAGTCTGGATGGTCCGCTCGCTCTGACCATCTGTCTGCGGGTGAAAGGCGGTGCTAAAATGCAAAAGAGTACCCAGCTCGTCATGAAACCTCTTCCAAAACCTGGAAGTAAAACACACATACCTGTCCGAGATAACAGATACCGGCACCCCATGTCGCGCCACAATCTCCCTAATATAGATGTCGGCTAATTTCTCGGCCGAAATGCTCTCCTGAATCGGAATAAAATGAGCACTCTTGGTCAATTGATCTACGATGAACCAAATCGAATTTACTCTACGCGCGGTCCTGGGAAGCTTCGTGATAAAATCCATCGTGATATCTTCCCATTTCCACAACGGGATGTCCAACGGCTGCATCTTTCCATGCGGTCTCTGATGTTCGGTCTTAACCTTCCTGCAGGCCAAGCACCGCTTGACGTACCATGCCACATCCCGCTTCATGCAGGGCCACCAATAGTCTAGGCGAAGATCCCGATACATCTTCGTCGCCCCTGGGTGAATAGAGAATCAGGATTTGTGTGCCTCCTCCATCAAGATCTGGCGCACGCCTCCATGATACAGCAACCACACCCTACGGTGTAGTGTCAATAACCCCCGGCTATCATAATCGAAAGAGGTGACTTGACCCACTATTCGCTCACTCTTCCGATGCTCCTCCTTCATAGCCTCCTGTTGGGCCTCTCAAATCTGCTCCAACTGGGGAGTCACCACGGTCATCCTCATGCAAACATCCCTGATCGGCCCCGCCTTACGGCTAAGCACATCGGCCACCACATTGGCCTTCCCCGGGTGGTAAAGGATCTCGCAATCATAATCCTTTACCACATCCAACCACCGATGCTGCCTCATGTTCATATTCGGCTGATCCATGAGGTACCTCAAACTCTTGTGGTCAGTGTAAATGGTACAATGAAATGCCGCCATATCTTTAGGGCAAAGACCACCGCCCCCAACTCCAAATCGTGTGTCGGGTAGTTCGCCTCATGAGACTTTAGTTGCCTCGAGGCATAAGCAATGACATGCCCCCTCTGCATCAACACTGCGCCTAAGCCTGAGATCGACGCATCGTAATATACCACAAAATCCTCCACGCCCTCGAGCAGGGCTAAGATCGGCGCCTCGCACAATCTCTGCCTCAGAGTCACGAACACTGCCTGCTGCTCAAGCCCCCATCGGAAGACCACGACTTTCCTATTCAACCATGTCAGGGGTACGACTATCTTGAAGAAATCCTGAATGAACCTCCGATAGTAGCCTGCTAATCCTAGGAAACTCCAAATCTCGGATGGAGAATTCGGAACCTCCCATCTCATCACGGCCTCCACCTTGGCCGGGTCTACTGAAATCCCGTTCTGGTTGACAAGGTGTCCGAGAAATTGCCCCTCGCGCAACCAAAACTCGCACTTGGGGAACTTGGCATACAAGCTCTCCCTCCTCAGGGTCTCCAAAACCTCTCTCAGATGCTCCCCATGCTCCTCCTGTGTCTTGGAATAAACCAAGATGCCGTCAATGAAAACTATCACAGACTGATCCAGCATCGGTCTGCATACGCGGTTCATGAGGTCCATGAACGCGGCAGGAGCATTGGTGAGCCCAAACGACATCACCACGAACTCATAATGGCCATAGCACGTCCGAAACGCGGTCTTTTGCGCATCCTCCTCTCTGACCCTCATTTGATGATAACCCGAACGCAAATCGATCTTGGAAAACCAAGACGCTCCCTGAAGCTAGTCAAAGAGATCATCAATCCTCGGGAGTGGGTATCGGTTCTTCACCGTTACCTTGTTCAGCTCCCGGTAATCTATACACATCCGATGCGACCCGTCCTTCTTTTTCACGAACAGAATCGGGGCTCCCTAGGGTGAACTGCTCGGTCAAATGAATCCCTTGTCTAACATCTCCTGTAGCTGCGTAGACAACTCCTGCATCTTAGGAGGAGCCAACCAATACGGTGCCTTGGCTATTGGAGCCGCACCAGGAACGAGGTCAATCTTGAACTCCACCTGTCGCTCCGGAGGTATCCCAGGAAGCTCCTCTGGAAAAACATCTGTGAAATCTTGCACCACCGGAACCTCAAATAACCTCAAAACACAATCCTGAACACTGCTGATGCTCACACCGATCAATCATCGGCAATCTCTACCTCTAAAGGGCAATCCAACATGCCCGAGAACTCAGCGAACTTCTTGCTAAGCGCAAGGGAAACAAACGATCGGGTAGCACCCGAGTCGAACAACACCTGGACTGGGATACCGTTCACATGGAACGATCCTAACGCATATAGATACATAAACCGAGTACATATCAATATCATAACATCATATAAATGAGTGAGAAGGAAAGAATCATACCTGTCACCACATCGGGTGCAACGCGTGCCTCCTCGGCGGTCAGCTGAAATGCTCGGCTCCTCACCACTGGAGCCTCTGCCTTGCCCTGTCGGCCATCTGTGATCCGCAGGGTCGCTGGAGCTGGCGCCTTCACTGGCGCTGAAACTGTCAACTGGGGGCAATTGGCCTTCTTGTGGCCCCTCTGGTTGCAGTGGAAACACAGCAACTCAGACGTCTGAATAACTGCAATCCCCGCTATAGTGCCCAGACTTGCCGCACTTGTAGCAGCCTGATGATCCCAACCTGCACGCCCCCTCGTGCGTCTTGCCGCATTTCCTATAGCGGCCCCGTCCCTGTTGGCCTTTCGGCCCCATATCTGATCCCTTGGGCTTCTTCCCCGAAGCCCCTCCTGACTGTCCCTCCTCTGCCTTCCATTTCTGGATGTGCTCCAAATAAATCTCCCTCTCCCTCGCCCTGGAAATCATGGAGTCCAAGGTGGGGCAAGCTGAAAAACTAACGTGCTCCCGGATATCAGCCCGGAGCATGTCATGATAGTGGGGGTCCTCCTCATGTCCTCATCGCCCGCATATTGGGGCACCAACAGTGCCCTCTCCCGGAACTTAGCGGTGATCTCCGCCACAGTCTTCGTCGTCTGTCTCATGTCCAAAAAACTCCCTGGCCAGCTGCTGAAGCTCGACAGCCGGTGCAAACTCTGCCCTGAATCTGGTCACAAAATCTGACCAAGTCATAACCTCGATTGCTGAGGCTCCCAACGAGTCACCCACTGACTCCCACCAGTCTCGTAAGCACCCCGCCGCATACCTCACCTTCGACCCCTCGGGGCAGAAGCTAGTCAACTGTAATAGACTCAATGTCTGTAATCCATCGTCTGGCAGCTATGGGGTCCTTCGCCCCATGAAAGTCCGGTGCACTACTGCCCCAAAAGTCCTTGAAGGACAGTGTGCGAGATCCCGACTGGCCAGATGCCATGTCACTCCTGAATGCCAGGAGGCGATCCTCCGTCATATCCAATATCCCCTCCTTGATCGACCTGAAGATAATGGGGGTCGACTCAAGGATACCTCTGGTGATCTCAGACGCGATGAACTCGCGCAGCCTCTCATCTACTGGCTCGGAACCTGATCCCGAACCCGATCCCTCTCCTGAACTGCCAACTGTTGGCCTCGGGCGTAGTACCACCATTCTTAAATACAAAGAAATAACAACTGTTAGCGATACTGATACCCCTGGAGGGATCCCACCCACTACAAGTTCCCTGGTCTTATCTTAGCCTTCCTCGGTTCGGGTACGGATCCTCTGCTTTCAGTAGTACGGGCCCATACTACCTTCCACATCTATCCGTACCTTCCCCAAAGACCGCCTCAACTCAACCAGGTCCCTTCCACTACCGCTGATCACTGCTACTCTTTATCCTAGGCTTACCCTAGGAAACCTCTGACTCCACCCAACCCATTCCTCAGCTGCTAAATGCCTCTTAGTGATGCCAATTATCTATTACCTGAATACAATCACATGTGACGAGGCTCGGATAATCCTTTGAGTAAGGGACTCATCCCTACAACGGTTAGGACTCAAGAAAGAGCTACGCCATAGAGTCAAATCTAATACTCTGAGATTATTCAACCCTGATCACATGTGACTTTAACGTATTCACCTAACAGCTAACTCCCATCACTTCAAAGCCCACATAGCACAAAGCAAGCAGCATTTGGACATAAAGAAAATAATCTTAAGCAACTCTATCCTCGTAGAGAAAACTGAACTAGCATACAATGTTAAACTCGTACTATCAGGAATAACCTAAACAGGCTACCCTACTGCTGTCTACTCAACTCTAGCATGCAATTCTTTCATATACTGAAGCACATAAAGCAGACACATCAAGCATCACACCTAGATCCTTAGTCCTATTCTAGCATGCTGTTCTATAGAAACTGATAAACATAAATAAACTTGTATGGGTACATTGGGGAATACTTACTTGAGCTCGGCCGGTCACGCACATCACACACTTTGTTCTTTCTTAAAACCCTTTACTTAGCCTTTTAGAAAACATTTTCTCTTTCCAAAATCTTTTAATCCCTCAATTAGAGTTCAAACACCCCCGAAGGTGTGTCCAAATCCCTCAAACTAGGGCTCTGATACCAACTTGTAACACCCCAAAATACGAGACAAAAATTTCATTTTTGAAAGCATATTTTTAACAAACATTTGAATTAAAACATTTACTGATCATAGTATTTCAATAAGATGTCGCATGTCTGGAAAACATTTCAATAAACATAATAATGTCAGAGTACAAATCTCCAGGAAGTTCTCATGATGCGGAATACGAAGCATGTGCGTGATGGGCCGCTACCGCGCCAGCTCCTTCCCCTTCGAAGAAGAGGTACCTGAAACCAAAACTAAAAACTGTAAGCACGAAGCTTAGTGAGTTCCCCCAACCTACCACATACCATACAATCACATAACATGCATATATCATCAGGCATATCTGGGTGCCCGACCTACCCCTTCGGTCCTCTCGACCGGATACTATCTATCATAACTGGGAGCTTGCCTCCCCTTCGATCCTCTCGACCGGATACTGACTAGTATATCTGGGTGCTGGTCTCCCCTTCGGTCCTCTCGACCGGATACTAACTAGCATATCTGGGTGCTGGTCTCCCCCTTCGGTCCTCTCGACTGGATACTAGGGACTATTTCACCCCCTACTACTACCACATAACACAAATATCTCGTAATCTATCTAGCATGGCTGGGCATGACCGCCCCTTCGGCCCTATCGACCGGTAATCTGGGGACTATCTCTCCCTACTGTAACTAGCACATAGCAACATATCATACTAGCACATAAACATATCACAGGTAGTAGCAACCTTAGATGAATATCACAGAGATAATCATCCATCATACAACTCCTACTGGTGGACCGACATTGTGGCTGTAGAACCACCGCTACTGGAAGGTAACTCACCTTGTAGTAGCTCCTGATCTGTGTGGGAATAGTCTGTCTGCTGCTGTTGCTGCTCCGGAAATCCTCCGGCTGTAATTCCCACCAAACACTTAGTCAAATACTGCTAACCGCCCTCAGGGTAAATTGCCCATTTACCCTTAACAAGTCATGAGTTAAGTCATAGTCAACTGCCAGTTGACCAGACTCGTCGAGTCCCTTTCTCTATACCCAAGTCTTAATAGTCCTGCATCCTACTCATCGAGTTGTATGAACAACTCGCCGAGTTCACCTTCATCCGAAGAACACTCTACGCTGTGACTCGTCGAGTTGTATGAACAACTCATCGAGTCTGTTCTTGATCTAAGAAGATTGTCTTGAACTCGCCGAGTCATGGCATTGACTCGCCGAGTTACTTCATGAGTGAGTCTGGCTTCCAACTCACTGAGTCATAACCCTATGACTCACTACTCTAACTTTCAGACACAAAAGGGAACAACCCTGGGACTTGCGACCCGACTCGCCGAGTCAGATGAACGACTCGCTAAGTCGGCTACATGCAAAAACCATACACGCGATTTTGCTTGGATCCAGCTCATTCCATTCATAGATCTAGGTTCCTAGGGCCTGGTTTACACGTAAAGTTTCCAACTTTACATGTAGAAATGCATATAATGGGGATTAGGGGTGAAATAATGGCTAAGAAGGTAGATCTAGGACATTCCAGCAATTTACTCCCATAAAGGTTATAGATCTGAGCTTCTGGAGCTCAAGCAAGACTAGTTCTAGTGGATACTCAACCTATTACAAATTCCACTTCATGCACAAGCTTGGAAAAGGTTCAAGAAGAGCTCAAAAGGTGCTCTAATGGGGTTTTAAGCATGCAAACAGAATAGAGTAGAGATATACCTCAAAGAACTCTAAAATAGCACCAAGATATCTGGTCTCCTTCTCCTCTTCTTGCTCCACTCTCCTTCTTCTCCCAAAAACTTCAAGGAATCACTCTAATCCCTTCAATATCACAAGAAACGAGTTAGGGTTTGATGTAGGGCGCTCTGATGGTGAAAGGGGGCGAGCTTGGGTCGCACAAGCTAGCTTAAATAGGGGGCAAACCCTTGGAATTAGGGTTTCATCAAACAGCGATGACTCGCCGAGTTGCCAACTTAAGCGTGCCCCCCGGACCGCGTCCCTACTCGGGGAGTCGGACCTACAACTCGTCGAGTTCAAGGCTAAAATGACAATTACTTAGATAAATTTTTACGTACCAGCAACCAGGTGCTACACCCTTTTGGTGGGATTTGTTGGCTGTGAACTCCATTTGGAGTTCACCCTTGACCATGAACCCTTTTTGGGGTGTAGTTTATTGATTTACACATTAATATATTCACTTATATTAGGTTATAATATCATGGTTCACTTAACACTTATGCTTTATTTATTTAGTAGCTTATAACTATGCCCTTGGGATAATAGAGGGTATGAATAAACATAAGGATCAGAATGATATTTTGGCTCTTATTGAATTGAGAATAATGGTTTATTACATTATTCCCCAGTTAGAGGGAATTTTGTTCCAAAATTCTTGCTATAGTGAGTACATCATGGACTAGGGAAGAGATGCGGGTACTTTTGTTGCATATGATCTTTGTCGCTCCCAAGTGAATTTAGGTCCCCGCTTGGCATTCCAGCAAACCTTCACTATCGGTATGCGACTTTGTTTCGTTCATTTGAATTCCATATCCATGATTTCTACTGGTTCTTCCATGAAGTTTAGACTCTCGTTTATCTCAATTTCGTCGAGTGGAATCACAAGAGTCTCGTCAGATAGACACTTCTTTAGATTTGACACGTGGAAGACAGCGTGTATGCTGTTAAGCTCTTGTTGTAAACGAAGTTTGTAAGCTACGGATCCAATCCTAGTGAGGATCTCGAATGGCCCAATGTACCTTGGATTTAGTTTCCTAAGCTTTCTGAAGGATATCATGCTCTTCCAGGGTGAGACCTTCAACAAAACGCGGTCACCAACCGGGAATTCCAAGGGTTTTCGTCTTGTGTCTGCGTAGCTCTTTTGTCTATCTCTTGAGGGTTTCAACCATTCTCAGATTTGTACTATCTTTTTTGTGGTTTGTTGAATGATTTATGGGCCAGTGAGAGTGCTATCAGGGACTTGCCCTTTAGCTAGCTGTGTGCAGTGTTGCAAAACTCGGTCGATTACTCGGAATCGGCCCTCTACCGAGGCGAGTAATGTGAAATCGGAAAAAAAAACTCGGATTAAGTCAAACTTGGTAAAAAATCGGTCAAAATCGTTTAACATCTCTCTACCTCGGGCCTACTCGGTTAAACTCGGCCAACTCAGTTAAACTCGGCCAAGTCAGTTAAACTCGGCCAAATTCGGTCAAAGGGTCAAAATTGTCATAAAAAGATAAAAAAAAATCAAGAATTTCAAGATTAATATGTATAATACATTTAATGATATATTATTTAAAACACACATGTGATTATTACTACATATATATCTTAAATTTTCAGTAATTATTCACGAAGTGAGACAATTGTTTGTATTTCAGTTTTTATGTATTCACATGTATCTAATTTTGTTATATATCTCAATCAAATTATGATTTTAACTGATGATTTTGACATATATAATTTTCCTAAAAATATTTCTACATGAATTACCGAATCTGAGTACTCCTTGAGTACTCCCGAGTACTCGCTACTCCTCAGTCGGTCGAGCAGGTACCGAGTAGCGAGTTCTACAACCTTGGATGTGTGTCACCTACTTCAGCCCAGCACAGGGGGGATTTGCACTTACGACCATAGAGGGCTTCGAATGGAGCAACCTTAATGTTAGTGTGATAGTTGTTGCTATATGAAAACTCGACCAGTGGCAAATAGGTATCCCATGCTTTACCAAAGTCGATCACACAGGCTCTCATCATGTCTTCTATTGTTTGAATTTTTCTCTCACTCTGGCCGTCGGTTTAGGGATGGTAAGTTGTACTCATGTCCAACTTAGTTCCAAGAGCCTTTTAAAGTGGCTGCAAAAATTACGAGGTGAATCTACTATCTTTATCCGAGATAATACATATATATATATATATATATATATATATATATATATATATATATATATATATATATATATATATATATATATATATGGGTACACCATGTAGTCGTACTATCTCTCAGATGTAAGTTCTAGTTAGCTTCTCTATTTTGTCTGTTTCTTTGATTGACAGAAAGTGGGCGGACTTGGTCAATCTATCGATGATCACCCAGATAGTATCATGACCGCTCGGGGTCTTGGGCAACTTGGTAATGACATCCATTGTGATCCATTCCCACTTCCACTCAGGTATTTCTAGTTATAGAAGTAAACCTAAGGGCTTTTGATATTCTACCTTTACCTTGGTGCAAGTTAGATACTTACCCACATAGGTAGCAATCTTTGCTTTCATGTTTGGCCACCAATAGAATTTCTTAAGATCCAGATACATCTTACCTAAACCTCGGTGAACGGAGTATCGATTTTTGTGGGCTTCGTTCATGATGACCTACCTGTAACCACCAAAATTTGGGGTCCAGATCTGGTTAATGAAATAATGAACTCCGTCTCCCTTGATCTCAAAGTTTCTCTCCATTCCTCGTAATACTTCCCCTGCCACATGTTCTGGTTTTAAAGCTTCTAGCTGAGCCTTTTTGATTTGTGTAGACAAGTGGGAATGAATTGTCATGGTTAGTGCCTTCACCCTACGACCTGAGTACTCCTTTTGACTAAGGGCATCAACTACTACATTGGTTTTACCCGGATGATATCGAATTTCTCACTCATTGATGCGTGCAATTAGCTACACCTAATTTTAATATTTATAACCTAACTTCCTTACTAACTAAATTGCACCTAGGCAGTGTGCCTAGTCAAAATTATAGAATAGTCGAGTAAGTCGGGTGTCGATCACAGGGAACGGTGCTAACTGATTAATCTATTTATCACTAAATTAACCTAATTAATAACAAAGGAATGGTTTTTATCTGATTTTTCAAGATCAGACGAACTTAACTCAAATTCAATCAATTACTAAAAACACTCTTGTTTAGTTCGAATCCACTTCTTCTTTATGTTTAGCTAACAATTATGGATTATCAAGTTGGTTATTATTGTATTAGTAATTGAAGTCTAAATTTACCAATATTAAACTAATTCATGTAAAACTGTGTATGGTCACACACAATCAAACACATAATAAGTTGTAGATTATGAATTTGCTATGTAAGATTAGGCAAACACAATTATGGTCATAATTTATGTTCTCTAGCACAACTAAATTTATTTACTTCAATTACTATCTAAGATTTTGGTTGATCCTAGCTCTTGCAATTTAATGCTCACTAAATCACTAGGTTTCAAGTTCATGTAATCTAATAATCACCAAGCTACACATAACATGAATTCAAACAACTAAAAAAACAAATATTAACATGCTAGGTAATAACAAATCAAACACAAGCAATTTACCAACTAATCAAATCCATTAATAATTAAGCTAAACCATATGTCAGAAGCTTCATCTAGCTAAACAAGAGTAGCTAAATTCAGCTACTCATAGCAGCAATCAAACAAACACAAATCAAATTAATAAACATGTTCATAAGTACCAAACAACTAAACTTATTAAGAACTTTCGCTCCTTTGGCTTTGAAACTCTTTTTCCAGAACTTCTCTCCTGCTAAAAATCGTCTTCTGAAAACCTTCCAACCAACCAAAAGTCCTTCAAATCGGAATGAACAAGAGTATTTATAGTTTCTGATTTTGCCAAGTTCACTTCGTGAGCCAATAAGTCTCACAACGTGAATATGAGATAAATGTGTTCGACAATGATTCTTTCATCCAGATGCATATCTTCTAGATTACTCCACTCACGTCGTGAATCTTTAGTTGCTCACGTCGTGAGTATGTATTATTGCTGGATTTTTATATTTCTTCTTTCAAGCCTTCATAGTTCCATGCTTTGTCCATTTTGGTCCCTTTCTTCGAAAATGCTTCATTTTGGCTGCAAATAACAATTTAACGCTATAAGTACCATAATTCTATGCAAATAACCAAGATATTAATAAAAACGTAAATAAATATTGCCTAAAAATATGTATAAATATGGCAATATCACTCGTAATCATTGAGTAGCTCTACCCATCGTTGTTGTCTAATGTTAAGTTCCTTCTGATCGAAAATATGTTGAAGGCTTTTCTGGTTGGTGAAGATAGTGCACTTGGTGCCATAAAATGTAATGTCTCCAGATTTTTAGGGCAAAGACCATTGCTCCCAACTCCAGGTCGTAAGTTGTGTAGTTGGCTTCGTGTGCTTTAAGTTGTCTCGAGGCATAAGCAATAACTTTTCCTCGTTGCATGAGCACACAGCCTAGCCCCTGATTATTAGAGGCGGTTGTTTTACATGATTTATGGTTTTATTATTATTTGGTATGGTGGGGTCAAACAATGACATGAATATGCTTGGAGCATCTCCGTTATTTAACATCATTCTGCAGGGTAAAACATCAAACATATCGTATGTTGTGAATGAAAATGAATATAAGTATTAGTATTACTCAGGTGATGGGATATATCCAGATTATGCTACATTTTTCAAGTTATAATCATATCCGACCGATGAAAAACGAAAATTGTTCAATTTAGCACATGAATTTGCAAGGAAGGATGTGAAACAGGTGTTTGGAGTCTTCATACAAAAGTGACTATTTGTGTATTTTTTACATAACATGATAATAGAAGAAGGTGACAGAGATATTTGAACGTATACCATAAACAATATACGTACCGCGAACGATATACTTAATCCACTTACAATAATACAAGTCGGCAACCCAATATACTTCACAAGAGTTATGGAGATACAAAACCGTGAAACACACCACAATCTACGTCACGATTTAACCGAATACATATGAGAAAGACAACTCCAACGGCAAAATGACAATGACAACGATGATGACGAGGACGGTAATGAGGAGGAGGATGATGATGACAACGACGACGAGTAATATTTTTTTTTTATGTTTTAAATTTTTATTTTTTATAAGTAATGTAGCGTTTTATTTGATATGTTTTATGTTTTTTTAGTAATTTACATTTTAATTTTTTTATGTAATTTAAGATTTAAATTTGTTTTTTAGTTAATGTAAAATATTTATTTATATTTTAAATTATGTTTTTTATTTAATCTAATAAAAAATAAAAAATAAAAAAATAAATGTTATAGAGTGGTAACCATTTCTTTTTCTCTAAATCTTTTCTAAAAGGCGGCTTAAACTTTAAGCCTGTAATTAAGAAACTTTCTCTCATAGCCATCTATTTCGAAGAAGCACTACCAAATAATATTTTTCTAATTTTTACACTTATTTTTAATTTTTTTTTAATTTTATTTTAAATCTTTCAACAAAGACTTTGTTTAACTATGCTTTCTTTCAAAACATGAAGATACTTGCCATAAAACAACTTAAAAATATTTTACAAAAATCTTGATTTTTGATAAAAATATGAATAATTTCATAATACGAAAAAAGATTTTAGAGGAAAAAATATGATTAATCTCACATAATATTTTTGTTATTTTCGGATTAAACCTCATATTTATTTTTTCCTGAAAAAGATTTTATATTTTTCATTTTTTCCGAAAAAACCCTAAACTTTGTATTTTTCTCTTATAAAAACCCTCAACCTTCTAAATGTTTTCGAATAAATCCTCGACTTTTTAAATTTTTCCTACAAAAAACCTTCATATTATACAACCTCTTTTTTTTGGAAAAAATGAATAAAATGGTCGGATCGGAAAAAATGAAAAAATGCAAGGTATTTTTCAAGTAAAAATAAAGTTAATGTTTAATCTATAAGATCTTTTATGAAATTAACCCGACAAAATATGAATTTTGCAATACTAGTTTTTTCCGCAATAAATAATAGTGTTTGACACAAAAACAAATATTTTACGCTATGTTATTTTAGAAACAATATCATTTTAGGAATTTCATTTTCACCTTTTTAATGCTATTGTGTATTTCACTCATCAAATTTGATGGTTATAAATATAATTTTCTTAATTATATATATATATATATATATATATATATATATATATATATATATATATATATATTTTAATTTTGAAGCCTCTTAGTGAACATTATTTCATTGTGATTGGATCAATATCAATTTTTTTCTTTAATTTTTTACTGAAATGGTTTCCACATGCTCTGCTTTAAGCAGTCAGTGATACTGTTCATTGTGTATACGGATCGTTCCCACCGCTACTTTCATTGGTTTGGTCCTTCCACGTAACCATCCACCGCTCAAGTCTCTCGCTACCACACATCTTCCCATATTTCACATTCAATCTTCAGTCTTCTCTCATATGCATCTTCCAGCGATTTCTATGATTTCAATCGATGGAACCCTCCCAAGTTCTACAGCGGAACATCGACAATAAGGAAAATGAACCTGCCTGTTGCTGTTTGGATTTTGCGTAAATTGTCTCTTTCTTCTATTTGATTTTCAATTTTTACCTGTTGCTGTTTGGATTTTTGGTACGTTGACTCTTTCTTCTATTTGATTTTCAATATCTATTCGATTGCATCAGCATGAACACCTAGGTTGGAGCCGAATCAGTCATTCGTCCTTGATTTTCTCTCCTAAACTTCCATTTTCTCTCCTAAATTTGCAACACTGCTTTTGATACGTGTTCTTCCTAATCGACCCACAAATGTTTATGTTGGTTTCACCATCCGCTTAAACGAACCACAGAGAACGCAGATGCCCACCACCGGTTACTGATTATGGCAACCGCCTCCGACTATTTTATCGTTTATTATCCTTATTTCAATCATTGTGTTTTGCCTTGAATCGCCCACTGCTCTCAGCCATCAACCACATCAAAATACCCACTGCTTCCCCATTTATTGATCACAAGTTGAGACGTACATCGATTTTTGAGGGATGGAAGAAGCAAGGGTCGACACACACACGTATATTTGGATCATGATGGAAAAATCAATTGAGTCAACGACCCAATCATCTTCCCCATTCAATTACAGTTTCGGCTTATATGTGGAGATACGCTCAAAGAATTGCCTCCGCTGCATCGTTTTGTGTGGCTTCCGTCTTCCGATACCCCAAAATGAAGGCCAAACCTGAATCAATTCTCTTTATCGGAGAATCATATGATTGAACACAATAAATGTGAGGATTTGTGCATCTTACTTGGAAATGCTGAGTACAGGTTTAAGAAATGGAAAGGCTCAACAAGGTTATTTATTTTGGCCATTTTTTCGATTTGTACATTTTATTTATTATTATTTTTTTTTCTGAAATTTTTTGTCAGATGTAAGTTTTTTGGAAAAATAAAAGTTTGGGGTTTTTTCGGAAAAAATAAAAGGTGTTGGTTTTTTTCGGAAAAGAAATCATAAGTTCAGGGTTTTTTTTGAAAAAAATAAATAAATGCAGAAGTTTTTTTCAGGGAAAAAAGTAAAGCTGAAGTTTGATGTGGAAAAATCTAATATATAATATTTTTTATGATATTAACATGGTTCAACCCTTTATACTATATTCTATCCGATCAAAAGTTTAAGACATTTTTCAAATTAATTGTTTTTTTTAACTGTTTTATCAGGTTTTACCACCTTAATTATTTAATCGGTTATATCCTGTCAAATGGTTAGTTTAAGAAAATGTTTGGGCTTTGGGCCTTTTTTGGTTCAATTGGAAAAAATGTAATATACTTGGTTAAAACTAAATTGTCCAAATATAGTGGACAATCACCAACATTCATGTTTTTTTTTTTATAATTGATTGAAAAATGTGTGGAATTGCAATAAATTAAAAGACTTTTTATATCATGTTTAACTATTTACAGGGATGGTTGCCTAGGTTGAAAGGTGACGGAGATTCAAACCAACTCCCAACTATTGCCATTGTTGAATCATATGATATATTTGGGGCAACTCCGGTATTTTAGTATTTTACCATTTTTCATTTAGCTCTACAATCACAGTGTTTACTATTTACATTATTCATAATCATTTTGAAAGAGTCGCGATTTGTGCTTGGTATTTGGAAAATGTTCAACCGTACTTTCAGTGTAGCATCCTACTTTCATTTTTCTTCTTACAATGTTGTTTTCAAAAGCTACCTAATTTTAGCAATGTCATCGAAATACAAACGAAGTTGAATGTTGGATAGATTTTTCAAAGTAAAATGTTCAAATAAGATTGTTTTTTTGGGAAGTACGATGCCTATAATACCCAAATAAATGAAAGTTCTGCATTTTTTTCTCACTTAATATCATTAGTTTTAGATATTTGTTATAAAAGCTCAATAATGTATTATATTCTCTTCCATATTGTTTAAACAAATGGAAAAGCTTTAGAATTAGATGGAAAAGCTTTACGACATTGGGTATTTTCTATTTTAATTTGCCAGAAAAAATAAAAACTTCAGATTGATCAACTTGAGCGACTATAAAGTTATTTTCTTGTTTCTTTTTTATTCTTAAAAGAATAAAACATCAAAAAATGAAAAAATAACATGTAAAAAAAAACATTACTTTATTTAAAATAAAAAAATAACTATTATTAGATGGAAATGAAAGTATAAGTGAAGGTTTAATGGGGCTTTTTAATTCACATTTCACCCCTAATATGAAAATTATGTTTATAAACTCACTGCAATATTTTTCTACTTTTTTTTTCTCCATGTTTTAAACTCTCCTCGCAATAAATGAACGAAACGCTTAAATGGATCAAAGCTACGAAAATAATCTTGTAATCTACCATAATAAATGAAAATGTTATTGTCACTTGTCATTCTCTCATTTATTTGGCCACATGTCATTTTGTCATAATTTTAAAATATATTTATTTTTTACTTGTCAATTACTTCATTATTCATTTCTATTATATCATTAATTTAGTTTCCATAAATTAAACCTCCTATAATAACTGTTAATTTCAAATTTTAAATTTTAAATTTCAATTTCAAATAAATTTACATTTTAAATATTTGTATTTAACATTTTATTATAATAAATCGTTTAGTACACGGGTTTAACAATTAAACACATAACTTTAATTAATTTATTTGTTGCATGTTTTTTTTTTTTTTTTTTTTTTTATAATTTTCACTTATTTCATATTTCAAATTCAAATAAACTTTTCATTTAATCGCTCCTGTTTAACATTATGTTTTAATTAACCCGTATAATATACGAGTTTCACAACTAGTGATAAATATGTGAAGGAAAAGGTCTTTGGTCAAGCTTATTTAAACAAGGAAGTTGATGGAAGCATATCATATGGTGATTCCAATTTAAATGTAAGCTTTTGTTTCTTTGTTTATTTACAAACAAAGAAATTGACAAACTTAAGTTGGGTAAAAAATCATAGCATACTTCAGTAAGGTACATCTAACCGTTGAATAAATTTATAACCATAAACAAAGCAAAATCATAGCATAAACTTTATAACCATAAACAAAGCAAAATCATAGTATTTTAATGAGTAATTACATATGGTACATCTAACCGACGAACCGTGAAGCTCTACTAATATTAACATTATTAATAGCAAATAGGTTGATTAACTTTTCGTAGTCTATACTCTAAGATTTCGTTCTCGGTGGATAAGTCTAGGTTTTACTTTATTGACAATGAATTAAACGTGCGATAAAAAAATTAAAAAATATATATAACCACAAAAGCATACAAGTCCAATAGTTTTAGTTTGAAGATAACATTAAGTTTATTAAAATAAACAAAGGCGTAAAAAAAACTTAATTGCAATTTTAATAATATAGTTTTAAATTTTTTCTAATTAATTTAATTATTACAAAATTACAACAAAATGTTGATGAATTAATTAATCGGATCCGTTTGAGTTTTGATTGTTTTGATTTACGATCAAATGTTCGTCATTTTTAACAAAGTGTTATGAGTTTTAACTATTTCCAATCGAGAACCCATAACTTAAAGTAAAATCAATTGCTTTTATTTAAAGAGACAAATTATATTCCTTTGTTAAATCCAGTAGTAACCTCACATTCATAGTATTTGTTGGACTATGGATATGAAAAAAAAAAAGTTGGGCCCCAAAAAATATTAGGCCCTATGCACAAGCTCCTATTGTCCACTCTTACAATCGGCCATGAAATCTAATGTAAACTACATCTATTACAATGTCTATCATCTACAATAATAAGTTCTAATAGTTTCTTCACTAGTTTTAGTGTAATTTTTGAAAAATAGCCAAATTATTAAAAAACCAAAGATTTGTGGCCAAATTGTGAATTCAGTAAAACTAAACTGACCGAAACAGTGGCTCCTGAAGGTGGACCGTGGACCCCCACCATGACTAAAAGCAGTTGTAGTCTTGTAGATATAAACACGCCAAAAAAGAACGGAAGTCAAGGAGATTGATTTTATTTTCATAATAACCCCTTTACTCTCTTCAATAGGCATTTTTAGTCCTCTAGTTGTCATGTGTCTCGTGTCCCGTTGTAGTCTTTATTTTGGTCATAATACTCATGTACTTGAAATAATAATCACGTGCATGGCATTTGTTTATTTAGTTATGACATACAAAATATCTTCCATTTAATTCATAACTTCATCCTCATGGCACATATGTGATTACTTTATTTTCGTATGGATTTAGTTCGAAGAAGAATATATAATAATATCTATATTTCATATAAACATAAGAGTTTGTTAATTTTAAATAACAAATACTAACAAACATCAAGAAAATCTCAATGTCATAAGGATGGAATAAGGGAGAGATAAGATATAAACAGGTCTAGTCTTTTCATAGACAACCTTCAACATAAGAAAAAAAAACGTGCGTCAACCGAAGCACATGAAATGTTAAATGGTACCTAAATACAAAATTAAATGCCATTGACATCTATCCGATTAAAGAACATTTTCAGCAAACTTTTTTATTAACATTCTTATTCAAATCATCGAGGAAAAAGGAAATTCAAATAGAAAATAACACAATTGTTAGTACGATAATGATTCATACAAACACCAAACCAATTTTATAAATTTTTTTATAATCTTGTGTTTTGTCTTTTTTGAAAATGGATAACCTATTTGGCTTACTTTATAATTAACAAATCATTAGTGGTATAGTGCGTTATATTAGTGAACACCGTTTGATAAGAATCCATTACAAATCAGTATTTATTGTTTCCTAATTTAAATAATTAATTTAACTTTTATAAGTTGAGAAAATTTATAAAGTATTAAATATCAATACTAGAACAAAAAAAAAAAAAAAAAAAAAAAACATGTAACTATGGTAATAAGTAAATAAAAAAAATTATATATAAAAAAAAAACTTTGAGGTACCATTTATGTCATTTTCTCAATCTTAGTGCTTTATAAAACAATAGCTCAACAATAATCATGAGTCATTACAAGTTCACAGCCAAAACGTGAGACTTTTCCATGTCCTTTCCTTTCCATCGAGTTTACTTTGACCATATACAGTTATACACCTCTTCAGTCTTCCCTACCCATCTTCTTCATAACCCCACTTCAAAAATCCTTTAATTCTCATAAAAATGGCGTCTTTTAGCTTCTCATTGTTCCTTCTATCAGTCTCCCTCTCTCTCATTCCCATACTATGCACCAATTCCGAAGGTAAACTCACTGGTTCTGATTCTGTTTCTCTCTCTCTTTTAGGGTTTAAAATTTTCCATTTAAACGCGTTAAATCTATGTTGTTTTGGGAAATCGTTCATGGGTTTTGAGCCCTAAATTGAATTCTTCAAAACCCATCTCATATCCAGGTTGAATTTATGATTCTCGATGTTTATATTTCAGGAAATGCTTTGCATGCTCTTAGAAGCAAGCTTTCTGACCCTAAAAACGTCTTACAGAGCTGGGATCCTACCCTTGTAAATCCTTGTACATGGTTCCATGTTACTTGCGATGCTAACAGCCATGTTATTCGCTTGTAAGATCGAAAAGTTCTTTGATAAAACTTCCAATTTCTAAAGTTTCTTTTTTCAATTTCAATTTGGATAAAGTTTTTTTTTTCGATTTCAGGGATTTGGGGAATTCCAACATTTCTGGGTCGTTGGGTTCTGAGCTTGGTGAACTCAAGCATCTTCAATACTTGTATTATTCTCTCTCACAACTCTTTAATCTCTTAATTTTATATGTTTCAAGGATTAAAAATTTAAATTATTAACAAATTAGTCAAATTACAGGGAGCTTTACTGGAACAATATCGGAGGCAAAATCCCGAAAGAATTAGGGAACTTGAAAAACCTTGTTAGCATGGATTTATATGGCAACAATTTCGAAGGGGAAATCCCAAAATCATTGTCTAAATTGAAGTCTCTTAGATTTCTGTAAGCATATAATTTTGATTTTTTTTTTTCGGAAAAATTTGATCTTTTTCGAAACGAACATGAGATTATGAATCGTTTTTTGCAGGCGATTAAACAACAACAAGCTGTCAGGCCCCATTCCAAGGGAGCTCACAACTCTTTCTAACCTTAAAATTTTGTAAGTTTAAGGATTTCATATTTCATACGAACATATTTATAAGTTCATGTTTGATGATTGTGATTGTTAATGATCTTTCAGTGATGTTTCTAATAATAATCTTTGTGGAACAATACCTATTGATGGTCCTTTCACAAGTTTCCCCATGGAAAGGTGATTCTTTTGCAATACTCTTAATAAAGTTTGTACCTTTTTAATCTTTACTTTCATGGGTTTCGATCATGTTTATACCATTTTTATTCTTTATATTTCGTATTATATGGAATTAATAGTTTTGTTTTTTTTTTGTCAGTTTTGAAAACAACAAGTTAAATGGACCGGAGTTGCAAGGACTCGTTACTTATGATTTTGGATGCTAAATTATCGAAATGGTTGATGCTTGGATTTATTGATGATGTTCATTGTAGTTGCAACAAGTCATTACCAAGATATAATCTTTTCATTAGCCCGAGATCTGTTTTCTATATTTATCTTTTGTATTTATAATTAATCTTGAAAGACAGAAAAAGTTGCTATAAATTATAACTTTAGGGTCTTTTATTGTGTGTCGTATTAATGGAATTATAGTTGATTTGATGCTTGTATATTTTTTTATTTAGAATTGGCTTTGAGACTTGATGTGTCTTGGAAGTTTAATTTGTAGGTTAGATAGTTAGAATTTAAGGGTAAAACAAAGCATGCATGTTAGATTGGGTTGTGAATTTGTGATGGTAGTTATTGTGTTTGGTTTTCATATTTTCTTAGGTAAAAGATACAAAAAATACTCTTTTTACATAGAAATTCGATTTTAACACTGTGTTTTTTTTTTGTATCAATTATTACATTGTGTTTTTCAATTTGTCACAATTCTGACCACTTGATCGGTTAACCAGGTTACATGCTGATGTGGCATGATGATATTATTGCTGATGTGTCAAAATTGAATTTTTTTATCACAAAAACACTAAGTTTTCATTTTTTTTTCGATTTTGACACTAAGTTTAATTTTTTCTTTCAAATTTGACACTATGTTTTTTTGTTTCAAATCGAACGTCATTTTTTCCAATTTTGTTCAGTGTTGATAATTTTATATTTGAAACCATATAAGTATTTTTTTTAATACATTTAAACCGTATAAATTTATTTTTTTTCATTTAAAAACTATAGTTTTGTATAAATACATTTTTTTAACACTCAAACCAAATTTTTATATATAAATATGTATTAGTTATATAAAAATTATATTTTATATTAAATATGCAACTTTAAAATGTGTTTTGAGGTTTGAAGGCGTGTAGTCGATCAAAACTCATCAAATTTTTACATCTTATTAAAAGCTTATGGTTAGTGTAATTCTCATGATATAACTAATGCTTTAAATGTAAGAAAAAAACACATTGTATCTAAATAAAAATGTGGTTTTTAAACGAAAAAAATATGTTTATATGATTTAAAATGTAATAAAAAAATATATTTATACGGTTTCAAATAGAAAATAGACAAAATTGAACAAAATTTGATAAAAGATGTTCGATTGGAACAAAAAAAAACAGTGTCAAAATTGAAATAAAAAGTTAAATTTAGTATCAAAATCGAAAAAAAAGTGAAAACTTAGTGTTTTTTATGGAAAAAAAAATAATTTTGACACATCAGCATATCATATCAGCATGCCACGTCATCAAAAATGACACGTCATCATGCCACGTCAGCATGTAACCTGATTAACCGGTCAAGTGGTTAGAATTATAACAAATTGAAAAACACTGTGTCAAAATTGATACAAAAAAAAAAATACGGTGTCAAAATCGAATTTCTGTGTAAAAAGAGTGTTTTTTGTGTCATTTACTCTATTTTCTTTTCCCAAATGAGCAACACATTTGAGAGCAATGTAGACTTTCGGTACGATTTTTATTCGAATGTATTATTTCCTTAAAACAATACTTTTGCTTTTTAATTAATTAGGGGGATCGAGAAATACAATGTAATCATCTTCGGCTCTTATTAATTGGGTGTTTGAAGGAAATATAGAAGAGCGTGTGAACGATAGTCTAGTGACTGATTTTAGTGGGCTTGCATCATGGAAACACATTGCTATTTGGTTTGATATTTTGTAATTGCTTAGTTTGGATTCTTGTTGGAATAAAGATAGATCCAGCTTCTCTTGTTGATGTCCACTATCGTATCTGTAGTGAAACCGTGAAAATCTCTATTTTTGCATGGATTGTATTTTATTTGGTTGATTTTTACATTATTATTTGGTATATGGTATCTTGGGTGACCATTATTTTTTTCAAATGAGTATGTTTTTGTAATCGGTTGTTCATTTGGTTCACGTTCTTCGTTTAGGGATTGTGAACCATTTTGATATAAAATCTCAACAAATCGTATCACAACCCGGATTTTCATAGGTCATCAAGATGTGGAATATATAAAATAATTCATCCACCTCATGTAATTGTCCCCATTAGGGATAAGCGTTTGGACCGAAAACCCTAACTGAACTGAACCGAATTAGGTCCGAATAAACAATTTGGTTTGGATTTCGGGTATCTATATTAGGTTTATTTGGTTCTCGGATTTTTCGGTCAGGGTTATCTAAATAAGAGCTTATTCGGTTTCAAATACCCGACCCGAAATTTCAGCATGTTGAATTTTAGGCAACTTTGAACTGTTATAATGTCTTCGTTATATGCCCGATTTGCCTGATTTTGATGTTTGGATTTTACATTCTTATATCACAAGAATAATTAATTCATGTTTACAAAAAATTTAAAGAAAAAGTGAAATCATTTTCAGTATATATCAAATATTTGATCCGTTAATTTGGGAACAAAAACATACCAAATATAAAGTCTGTGTTTATATGTAAGCCTACAATTATATGTTTGTGAGTTTGTGCTTACTGTTCATGCTTACTGTAACATCCCGATTTTTAGGAATAAAATTTTAAGGATTTTTTTTACGCAAATAAGGAAGCCTACTCGATGAGTTTGAGGCCCTAACTTATCGTATAGAGAGTAGCCAACCCGAGTGAAATTTTAGGACCTACTTAACGAGTTGGAGGACCCAACTCGACGAGTTAGAGCTGCACATGAAAACCCTAATTTTTAGGGTTAGCACCCTATTTAAAGAACCTTAATTCCTCTCCGTTGCCTCTCTTATCACCCTATCGTCCAGAAACAAACCATACCAAGATAACCCTCCATTTTTTTAGTGTGTAAGGTTAAAAGAGTGTGTGTTTGGACCATTTCTTGAAGAGTTGAGAGCTTGGAGCAAGGAAGATTCTATAGATCCGACCTTTGCATTGTTGTAGCCGCCATCTTGAGGTATAAAGCTAGTTGTTTAGATCTTCCCTTGTGAAAGAAAATGGTCACTCCTAGTGCAAAACGGAGTCATTTTCGGGTTTGAGCTTGTCACAAAGATACGACTTTAGATCTGCACTCTTCTAGACCCCCTTAAGCATAAATTTCCTGATTTTAGCAAGCTTTGGCCCTTCTCCATGCCTTAAACCTCATCTTAGACTTGGTTTTTGTGTTTCAAGCCTTTTAAGGCCTTGCATGCACGTAAAGTTGGCAACTTTACGTAGTAGTTTCACCCTAGGAAGCTGGATCTGGAGTTTGGAGCTTTGGACTCGACTGGAATGAGCTGAATGCGATTTGGTCGAAGGAACTTGATGAGTTGGTAAGCTAACTCGACGAGTTGAGACGAGTTTTTCCGTTTTTATGGATTCTGCATGAACTCGACGAGTTAATGAGGTGACTCGACGAGTGGTTAGGGTTTTCCCCGATATTTTGGACATTGCATGGACTCGACGAGTCGATTGGCAACTTGGCGAGTTGACTCAGTTTTTCAGGTTTTTTCTGAGTTCTGGAGGGACTCGACAAGTTGCTAGATGCACTCGACGAGTTGGGTCAACATAGGCTGTTAACCTCGACTGTTGACCATTGACTTTGACCAGAGTTGACCAAGTTTGACTTCTGAGCGTAGTATGGTAATTTGGGATTTTAATGGAATTAGTCATATGGTGGTTACAAGCGGTTGAGTTGGTAGTTATGATTCGAGAGTTGGATTTTATCACTACAACCCTACTGTGAGGTGAGTTTTCCTTTATATACTCAAGGGTCGAAGGTACCAAGGCCGACCCTTTGGATTGTTATTATGCTTTGTTATTGGTAAGATCGGTATCCTGGTAAATAGGATGTTGCTATGATTAGAGATCTCTAGATCGGTTTGATTGTCTATAGACTGTTATATGATTACTAATTATATGTGCACATGTTTGATTGGTAGTTAAGGGTATTCCATCATGTGGATGATTGGACCCTAGTATGTTGTCTCTGTAGACTGTTATATGATTATTTGATATAGGTGCACATGTTTGATTGGTAGTGAGAGTATTCCATCCCGAGGATGATTAGACTCATAGTATGTTGGCATTTCAACCCGATGGTTGAAGGTCGGGGGTATTCCAACCGATAGTTGATTGGACCCATAGTATGTTGGCATTCCAACCTGATTGTTGAGGTTTGGGGGTATTCCAACCCGATGGTTGATTGGACCCATAGTATGTTGGCATTCCAACCCGATGGTTGAGGGTCGGGGGTAGTCGACTTAATGGTTAATTGGACCCATAGTATGTTGGCATTCCAACCCGATGGCTGAGGGTCGAGGGTATTCCAACCGATAGGTCATTGGACCCATAGTATGCTGGAATTCCAACCCGACAGTTGAGGGTCGAGGGTATTCCAACCCGAAAGTTGATTGGACCCTTAGTATGTTGTCATTCCAACCCGATGGTTGAGGGTCGGGGGTATTCCCACCCGACGGTTGATTGGACCCATAGTATGTTGGCATTCCAACCTGATGGTTGAGGGCCCGGGGTATTCCAACCCGGTGATTGATTTGACCCATAGTATGTTGTTTGTGTTTATATGTATATTGTTGTGTGTATGGGTATTTTGGGGGAACTCACTAAGCTTCAGGCTTACAGTTTTGGATTTTGTTTCAGGTAATTCAGATGATAATGAGAAGGCGAAGGCGTGATCGTGCACCTCCTCACATCTTTATGATTTCTGGGATACTCTGATAGGAAACCATTTTGAAAACAAATTTATAATAATTGTTGGTTTTTGAATGATTTAAAAAGTTCTAAATTGGCTTGAATTTTATGGATGTTACACTTACTACACAAATTCTGACATTTTTTTTTTGCACATTTGATACAATTATGTATACTTTCATTATTTTTAATCAACAAATTTGTTTCTTTAAAAGTTTTGTTATGGAATCATGAGCTAACGAAAGTAATAAAAAATACAATGTTTATAATTATATTGTAAATGTTATTCGGGTTATGGAATCATAATATAGTTTATTTGGTTCTTTCCAGTTATATTATGTCGTTAATCATATTGTGGATGTTATTCGGGTAATAACTGACCCGATCGATTAATACCCGAATTGAACCGAACTCGTATTAGGTTAATAGATTTGGGTTTCGGTTCCTCTAATTGTCCTTATCTGGTTTTCGTGTTATTTTGGTTCGGGTTGATTCGGTCCGGTTCCTACCTGAATAACATCCTTAGTCCCATCCAATTTGGTTATGTTAATGGTTCTTACGTTACACCAAATTCTTCTTTCCCAAGTGATAAGTGGATCAAGGATGTAGATTACAGTAAGTAGCGATGAAAGATAAAGGCTATCATTGGAAGGAATTGTGTTCACTTTGTTGTCTATAAATTAGACAAGATTTTACTAGAGATCTGATCAATTGAGTTGGAATAATGGGAGGATCGGGTACTGCCCACTTTGCATTTTGTAACTAACCATAGGTGAGCAGGTAATTCTAGATATTGGTAACGAATCGAGTGCTAGATGCATTTAAATGAACTTTAAAAGTATACCTCAAGAAATCTTTGATAAATAGTTTGGTCCTTTTGAAGAATTTCATTACATACAAGGTGAGAGATGGATGATCCATCAAGATGTGTCTTAGTGTCACAACTAGAAATTTTGAGTCTTGTAATCACTATACTCAAGTAAATGTTGAATTCAAAAACTCAAGAGCATGTATGATGCTTACTCAATGGAAAACTAAACCCCAATTCACTACATCAAGCAATTGGAAACCCTAGAAGTTCTTGATTAGGTCCATTTTGGACTAGGACTTCCTTATTGGACTCTATGGACCAATAAGCTTCCAATTTGACTATCATGGGCTTAGAACCCTTAAGTGGGCTCTAATTGGACCCACATTAATTTATTTCAACATTTTGGGCCATATTGGGCCTAGAATGAAATAAATTAATGACTATGAACCATAACCCTAACAAGTCATAAAAATCACGTTTATATTTATTTGGACCAAAAAAAAAATCACTCAACTTAACCATGAAAATTGGGCTTAAGCATTTAAGGCCCAAACATTCTCTTTTCCCCCACCATTCTCGGCCCAAGTCCAAATAAAAGGGTGGAGTTGACTTCTTGCATGACACATCATCTTTGTATGGAGGATATCTAAGCATTACCCTTCAAAAATCCATGCATTCTCATTCTTCCATGCAAACATCACCTCAAGGTCTTTTCTTCTCTCTCTCCCTCCCCCTTCTTGTTTCGGCCGAGAGTAACCCTCACACACACACACTCACAAAAATCTCTCAAGCTCTCTCAAGAACATCCCTTCCTCTCCCCTCAAAATCTCGAAAATTAGGAAGCATTCAAGAAGGAATTTCCACAAATTCTTCATCTAAGGTAAGATTATGATTGGATCTATGAATTAGATTCTTTTTGTTATCAAAATCTTTTCCTAATCCATGCAAAAATCATGATCTTACACCCTAGAAACACTCAAACTCGAGATCTTCAAGGAAAGAGTGCTAAGGCCAAAAATCACCAAGTGTTCTTCCATATTCTCTTCAAAAACCGAAACTACATCCTAAGGTGAGTTTCATACCCCCTTATTTTCGGTTTTTATAAGTTTTTGTGGGGGAGAATACAAGAAAAGGTGTAGATCCATCATTATGTGTATGTTGTGGTTGATTTCTATGCTTATATGTATGTTTTATATGATTTTGATGCTAGATCTAGTGATGAAATACTAAAAACCGAGATATATATTTTATTCTAGCATAAAATATACTATTACATGCAAAGTATACTAAGAAAAATAGCCAAATGGCTTGACAACACTTAATTTGGGCTAAAAACTCAATTTTTTTGACATAAAATGTTGAAAATACAAAGTTGAAGGGCCTAAAATGAAATATTTCGAAATCTGATGGGTGATATGAGTCAAAACAGTTTACATAATGCATTTTCTGAAAATATACTAATTGGAGGGTTAAAAACATAAATTCCAAGCTTATTGGGCTAAATATGACATTTTCGGCCCAATGAGGCCCAATATGCGAAATTTTCTAATTTGGAGGACCAAAACTGCATTTTTCTGTAAAACAGTGGACTATAAGTGTTCCATGTACTTTTCAAAGGTTTAAAATGCTTTTCAAATTTAAAAAGGACCAAAGTTGCAAAAATTTTCCAAATTGGGCCAAAAATGTAAAAATTGCGAAAAAGAGGGGTTATAACCGAGAAAACTGCAATTTCAAGGACTTAAGCTGTTTTCTATGAAAAATATGCTGGAAAATACTTATTTCAATAAGTTTTGGTGTTAAAATGTCAAGAAAATTGATTTAAGGACCAAACCGGAAAGTTTTTAAATAAAGGGGTGAAAAGGGTAAATTTTACAAATAAGGAGGGATTGAAAACAGAAAATTCTCAAGGCTAGTTCAATACATGCAATTTGACCAAATGATGGTACCACGCCTATCGACGAAATACAATACATTACAATACCAAAAGTCGTTGTCAAACGAATTGGTTCGGTCTCGAACCAATAACAATCTGAAACTACTAACACGACGACACTATGACATTACGACATTACGATTCATAACTAATAACGATTGGGAAGTCACTATACATGCGAGTGTGCACAGACGTCTACGCACCATCTTTGGGCCCCAAAAGTGTAAAATCTTGTTTGTTGAGCCTAGCTAGCCCAATGACCTGATCTTAAGGCCCGAAGATCTCTCTCTCTTACGAAGTGTTGGGTTTTACCGATCCAACATAACGTAAAAGGACTTTCAATGGCAAACATGCTGCTGGTCCCCAAGGGTCCTTCAGTGCTGCTAGTAAAGTCTGTAACTCACGATTGCGGGTTGGGCTTCGGGCCCTTCGCAATTGCAATGGTCTTGAACGACGCGGGGAAATACCGAGGGTTTCGCACCTTCTCTTCTTCCCTCTGGTCGTGGGACTACACAAGTCCGGGAGGATTGAGTGGTGTGAAGAATTACGAGTGACGCCTAAGGGATCGCTTGTAAGGTTGTCGATTGGACGTTTTCATTAACGCACGTCACAACACTTCACCACCCACTGTATTCTCAATGCCTCCGGAGCTCAACGGTTTCCTCTAACGCAACGAAACAACGGTATACAAACTAAGTAAAGCAAAGTGATAGGAAAACGTCGGGTTTTCCTAGGGTTTTCAACAATTACAATTATGAATTACCGGTCGAATTTCACAACTCTTACGCTTACATCTATAGAATTCAAACAAGCATACTCATGGATCATCACATATTTTTACACTATTCTATTTTTAGAAAATATCGGATTTTCTGATGGTTTTCAAACAATACATTGGATTTCAAACACTACTTATGAACTCACCAACATTTCATATGTTGACGTTTTCAAAATACTTGTATTCTCAGGTAACAGATAAGGTGAAGGATGATTTGTACTCTATGACGTTTTGCTGTGGTTTAAGTAGTATCAAACAGTTATTTTTTTTGAGAATGTAATGTTCTGAACAATGTAATGAATGTAACATTACCAGTTGTATCATTCCAAATGTTGGTGATGTATAATGTTATGTTTCATGTATATGCATTGTGATGGTATTCAATGAGTCACAACAGCCCCCGGACGTTTCCGCCGTCTGGTTCGGGGGTGTGACAGGTTGGTAACAGAGCTTTGTTTATAGTGAACTAGCATATCTAGCCACATATGGATATGCAACTATAAACCAAAAAGAGGGACTAACATAACTCTGAACAAAACAAGTAAATAAAACACCCTTGCTTGCACTAGGAATAGGAACATAACGCCGAACCAAACAAAAATAATACTAGTGTCTCGGTTAATTCGGGAACTGTTCTTAGTGATACCAAGGAGTGAATGCAGCCTAATCAACTACATTCTCTCCAAAGTAAAACTAACACACGTCCTGATGAGATCGGGATTTCTAGGGAATCTGAAACTATACCCCTACCACCGAAAAGAGAACGTCTGTTTAGCTTGTGCCATAGCGTTAGAATCATAGGAAAGTGATAGCTTATTCGTATACTTTCTCCCAGTCTTCATGGAGGGAGAGCATCAGGGCATTCAGTTCCTCCAAGCCCCAGGGGCACACGGGGTACTCGAAGACGAACCAGAGGGGAATCAAGAGGGAGTCCACGGCGTTGAACCTGACGAGTACATGGACACCGACTACGAGTTCGAGGAGACCGACGATGACATGGAGGAGGATCAGGCCCCGGACATGGGTCACGTCGCATCTCCTGTTAGCGAAGTGCAACAGGATCCCCACGTCCCACCAGTGAACTCCGCGAGGGAGAATCGCTCCCCAGAAGCCGTGATTACCGACTTACGGCAACAACTGTTCGCCATGGAAGCACGAGCCGTGCAAGCAGAGCTTGAGAGGGATGAGGTCATTATAGACATGACAGAGATGGCGCAGCTGTTGGCTCAGCACTTTGGCATATGATTTCACCGTTATAGTAGGACGCAACTCATCGCGGTTAGGGATAGACTTATCTTAGTAGGTCGTTAGGAAATATGCTATGTACCCCGACTCTATGTTTAAGTGACTACACTACTCATAGAGTCGTTATGCTGTCGAACTAGTATCACTCATGTATGCTCCTACGAGCAAATTTTCATGTATCAAATGCGGATAATATTAATAAATTTTTACGTGTTTTATTACGATATTGCAAATTGCTATGTGTTGAGATATTATTATTGATTGGTCAATAGTAGTAGTGTTAAGTTCGTACCATGCACCTAGTCAGTAGGATCACGACCTCACCGAAACCACATACCCTCAACATCTTTTCGTTTTGTCACAGAAAGATGCCTATCCGACCTACTCGCGGAAACCCAGGACCAACCCCACCTGAAGTTGACTCAGCCGCCTTCCAGGCAGCTGTATCTGCGGCAGTCACTGTAGCGATTGCGCAAATTCAACAAGGGAACAATGGAGGAGTCAATGGGCAAGGAGCCGGAAGTTCAAACAATGGAATGAATCAAGGACCCACCAAGACATGTACCTACAAGGACTTCACAAACGCCAAACCACGAACCTTTAATGGCACTAGAGGAGTGATCACTCTGAAGCGATGGATCGAAAAGGTGGAGTTGGTATTCGAGATATGCGACTGCCCTGAGCACATGAAGGTGAAGTTCGCAGCCTGCACTTTTGTGGATCAAGCACTCACCTGGTGGAACGGACATGTAGAATCCATGACACTCCCTGTAGCCAACTCTATGCCGTGGACGGAGATGAAAGAAATGTTAATGGCAGAGTACTGCCCACGAGGAGAAATACAGAAGATGGAACAAGAGCTATGGAACCTCACTGTGCAGAACGCGAATATCGATGCCTACATATCGAGATTTAGCGTACTATCTCTGCTGTGGCCGGGTATGATCACCTCGGAAGGAAAGAAGATTGAGCGATTCATCTGGGGACTCACATCACCAATTCAAGGGAATGTGATAGCTGCAAACCCCGAAACATTTGACAGTGCAAAGAGACTGGCAAAAAGGTTGTACGACCATAACAACAAAAAGGGAGAGAAGCTAGTGGAGGCTGAGAAGACGAAGGAAGGAGATGGCAAGAGGGGAAAGAACAATAAGAGGAAGGGGTGCCAGGGCCCCGACACCTCCAAGAAGCAGCAGACAGTGGCGGTTAATGCTGTTACCACATCGGTTCCAGCCGCACCACATGCTCCAACCTCAGCCACTTCAAATGCTTCCAAACCTTATTCCGGTAATCTTCCCAAATGCAACAAGTGCGGTTTCCATCACTATGGAGAATGCAAGGATTTTCAGTGCACCATTTGCAACCGAAGGGGTCACACCGCAAAGTACTGCAAGGCTTACCCGTCCCATAACCAAAATCAGGGAATCAACAACAACAACCCTCGCAACAACAACAACGCCCATGCCAGCGGCAATAGCGCAGGGCCTAGCTACACCTACTTCGGATGCGGGAAGACTGGACACATCCGCCGAGACTGTCCCAACAACAACAATTTAAGAAATAGAGGAACAGGAAGGATGTTGACCATGGGTCAGAGTGAGGCTATTCAAGACCCTTCTGTTGTTACCGGTACGTTTCTCTTAAACCACGCATATGCATGCATCTTATTTGACACCGGAGCGGAGCGAAGTTTCGTAAGCAATAAGTTTAAGCACTTATTAAAACAATTTCCCCAAAAGCTAAATGAAGCCTATACGATGGAAATGGCCAATGGGAAAACCGAATCCACTGGGGAAATCTACACCGGATGTACCCTAACTCTTAATCAACACGTTTTTCGAATAGACCTAATGCCAGTGTCAATTAGGAGCTTCGATGTGATCATCGGCATGGACTGGTTAAGCCCCCACCATGCCGAAATTATGTGTCATGAGAAGGTCGTCCGTCTTCGCCTTCCAAATCACGAAACCCTAGTAATTTACGGAGACAAATCTAGCATGAACCTTCGCCTCGTTTCGTGTATCAAAGCACAAAAATATCTACGAAGGAACAATCTGGCGTTCCTGGCTCACGTGGTGGACAAAACCAAGGAGGAGACTAACATTCGAGACATTCCCGTAGTATGTGAATTTCGGACGTGTTTCCTGAAGATCTTCCGGGAGTACCCCCAGAGAGACAGGTTGAGTTTCGAATCGACCTTATTCCAGGAGCAACTCCTCTCGCTAAATCACCCTACCGGTTGGCTCCTGCCGAAATGCAGGAATTATCCAGCCAACTCAGCGAACTTTTGGATAAGGGATTTATACGACCTAGTTACTCGCCATGGGGAGCTCCGGTGCTCTTTGTCAAAAAGAAAGACGGATCTTTTAGAATGTGTATCGATTACAGAGAGTTAAATAAACTCACAATCAAGAACCGCTACCCACTCCCACGAATCGATGACCTATTTGACCAGCTCCAAGGAGCTAGTTATTTTTCTAAAATAGATCTACGGTCCGGATACCACCAACTCAAAGTCCGGGAAGAGGATATTCCAAAAACCGCTTTCCGAACTCGCTACGGACATTATGAATTTGTCGTAATGCCCTTCGGTCTAACGAATGCCCCTGCCGCATTTATGGACCTAATGAATCGAATCTGCCGACCGTTTCTCGACAACTTTGTCATTGTTTTTATCGATGACATCCTCGTCTATTCTCGAAGCAAGGAAGAGCATGGCCAACATCTTCGACAAGTCTTAGAAACTCTACGATCAGAAAAACTTTACGCCAAACTCTCCAAGTGTGAGTTCTGGCTACGGAGCGTGAACTTCCTAGGTCATGTAGTCAGCCAAGATGGAATCCATATGGATCCCTCTAAGGTCAAAGCTGTAGAAGGATGGGCAATCCCGACAACGCCCACGGAAATTCGTCAATTCTTGGGATTAGCAGGCTACTATAGGAGGTTCATTCAAAACTTCTCTAAGATCGCCAAGCCACTTACCTCGCTTACGCAAAAGGGCGTACCATTCAAATGGACAGACAAACAAGAGATTGCGTTTCGAACCTTGAAACAAGCTCTCTGTAGCGCACCGGTACTATCTCTGCGTGAAGGAACGGAAGACTTTGTAGTCTACTGCGACGCGTCAAATCAGGGTTTAGGTTGCGTTCTCATGCAACGTGGGAGAGTGATAGCCTATGCATCCCGCCAGCTAAAGACGCATGAAGTAAACTACACGACCCATGACCTAGAGTTGGGAGCTGTAGTCTTTGCCCTAAAAATTTGGAGGCATTACCTTTACGGTACAAAGTGCACCATCTTCACGGATCACAAGAGTCTCCAACACATCTTGAACCAAAAGGAGTTAAACATGAGGCAACGAAGATGGGTTGAGTTGCTAAATGATTATGAGTGTGAGATTAAGTACCACCCAGGCAAGGCCAACGTGGTAGCTGATGCATTAAATCGGAAGGAGTACTCTAATCGTTGTACGAAAACTCTCTCGATAACCATTCAATCACACCTGGCCACTCAAATTGCAGTAGCCCAGTCAGAGGTCATGAAGACAGAAAATAGAGCAAGCGAAGTATTGCGCGGAATGGAAAAGAACCTGGAGGCAAAGGAGAATGGAGTATACTATTTCATGAACCGTATTTGGGTCCCTAAATTTGGAGGGTTTAGAGATGTTGTCATGAAGGAAGCCCACAAGACGCGATACTCCATTCATCCCGGTTCCGATAAGATGTATTTGGATATTAAGCAACACTATTGGTGGCCTAACATGAAGGCGGAAATCGCGACATACGTCAGTAAGTGCCTTACGTGCACCAAAGTAAAAGTGGAATACCAAAAACCCTCAGGATTGTTACAGCAACCGGCAATCCCTGAGTGGAAATGGGAGGGGATTTCTATGGATTTCGTGACCAAGCTAACCAAAACGTCGGATGGATTAGACACTATATGGGTAATAATCGACCGACTAACGAAATCTGCCCATTTCCTGCCAATTAAAGAATCGTACAAGATGGAGAGATTGACGCGTTTATACATTCAAGATATCGTGAGACTCCACGGAATACCAACATCTATCATCTCGGATAGGGACAGTAGGTTCACGTCCCGATTTTGGCAATCACTCCATAAGGCGATGGGAACAAACCTCGATATGAGTACCGCTTATCATCCACAAACGGATGGTCAAAGCGAGCGAACCATCCAAACGCTCGAAGATGTGCTCCGCGCATGCGTGATAGACTTTGGAAAGTCTTGGGATACCCACCTACCCTTAATCGAGTTCTCATACAACAATAGTTACCATTCGAGCATCAAGGTGGCTCCTTTCGAAGCACTGTACGGGCGTAAATGTAGATCACCGCTATGTTGGGATGAAGTAGGTGACACCCAGCTAGCAAAAACCCATACATCGGACAAAACACTAACGGGACCGGAGATCATCCGTGAAACCACGGAAAAGATCGTTCAAATCAGAGCTCGACTGCAAGCATCGCGTGACCGACAAAAGAGCTACGCTGACAAACGGCGGAAGCCCTTAGAATTTCAGGTCGGTGACCGAGTACTGTTAAAAGTCTCGCCCTGGAAAGGGGTTATACGTTTCGGAAAACGGGGAAAACTAAATCTGCGATACGTTGGACCTTTCGAAATCGTCGCCCGAATTGGTCCAGTAGCATACAGACTGCAACTACCCGCAGAGCTAAACGGTGTACACCCCGTGTTCCACATCTCTAATCTGAAGAAGTGTCTCTCAGATGAAACACTCGTCATTCCTCTTGACGAAATCGAAATCAATGAGAAACTCCTGTTCGTTGAGGAACCAATTGAAATCATGGACAGGGAGGTGAAGCGTACTAAGCAGAGACGCATTCCGATCGTGAAAGTACGGTGGAACGCAAAGCGTGGGCCAGAATTCACTTGGGAACGCGAAGGCCAAATGAAGCAAAAGTACCCTCACCTATTCTAGCTCTCTTAAATCTAGCTTTCAAACAGAATTTCGGGACAAAATTCCCTCTAACGGGGGGATGATGTCACAACTAGAAATTTTGAGTCTTGTAATCACTATACTCAAGTAAATGTTGAATTCAAAAACTCAAGAGCATGTATGATGCTTACTCAATGGAAAACTAAACCCCAATTCACTACATCAAGCAATTGGAAACCCTAGAAGTTCTTGATTAGGTCCATTTTGGACTAGGACTTCCTTATTGGACTCTATGGACCAATAAGCTTCCAATTTGACTATCATGGGCTTAGAACCCTTAAGTGGGCTCTAATTGGACCCACATTAATTTATTTCAACATTTTGGGCCATATTGGGCCTAGAATGAAATAAATTAATGACTATGAACCATAACCCTAACAAGTCATAAAAATCACGTTTATATTTATTTGGACCAAAAAAAAATCACTCAACTTAACCATGAAAATTGGGCTTAAGCATTTAAGGCCCAAACATTCTCTTTTCCCCCACCATTCTCGGCCCAAGTCCAAATAAAAGGGTGGAGTTGACTTCTTGCATGACACATCATCTTTGTATGGAGGATATCTAAGCATTACCCTTCAAAAATCCATGCATTCTCATTCTTCCATGCAAACATCACCTCAAGGTCTTTTCTTCTCTCTCTCCCTCCCCCTTCTTGTTTCGTCCGAGAGTAACCCTCACACACACACACTCACAAAAATCTCTCAAGCTCTCTCAAGAACATCCCTTCCTCTCCCCTCAAAATCTCGAAAATTAGGAAGCATTCAAGAAGGAATTTCCACAAATTCTTCATCTAAGGTAAGATTATGATTGGATCTATGAATTAGATTCTTTTTGTTATCAAAATCTTTTCCTAATCCATGCAAAAATCATGATCTTACACCCTAGAAACACTCAAACTCGAGATCTTCAAGGAAAGAGTGCTAAGGCCAAAAATCACCAAGTGTTCTTCCATATTCTCTTCAAAAACCGAAACTACATCCTAAGGTGAGTTTCATACCCCCTTATTTTCGGTTTTTATAAGTTTTTGTGGGGGAGAATACAAGAAAAGGTGTAGATCCATCATTATGTGTATGTTGTGGTTGATTTCTATGCTTATATGTATGTTTTATATGATTTTGATGCTAGATCTAGTGATGAAATACTAAAAACCGAGATATATATTTTATTCTAGCATAAAATATACTATTACATGCAAAGTATACTAAGAAAAATAGCCAAATGGCTTGACAACACTTAATTTGGGCTAAAAACTCAATTTTTTTGACATAAAATGTTGAAAATACAAAGTTGAAGGGCCTAAAATGAAATATTTCGAAATCTGATGGGTGATATGAGTCAAAACAGTTTACATAATGCATTTTCTGAAAATATACTAATTGGAGGGTTAAAAACATAAATTCCAAGCTTATTGGGCTAAATATGACATTTTCGGCCCAATGAGGCCCAATATGCGAAATTTTCTAATTTGGAGGACCAAAACTGCATTTTTCTGTAAAACAGTGGACTATAAGTGTTCCATGTACTTTTCAAAGGTTTAAAATGCTTTTCAAATTTAAAAAGGACCAAAGTTGCAAAAATTTTCCAAATTGGGCCAAAAATGTAAAAATTGCGAAAAAGAGGGGTTATAACCGAGAAAACTGCAATTTCAAGGACTTAAGCTGTTTTCTATGAAAAATATGCTGGAAAATACTTATTTCAATAAGTTTTGGTGTTAAAATGTCAAGAAAATTGATTTAAGGACCAAACCGGAAAGTTTTTAAATAAAGGGGTGAAAAGGGTAAATTTTACAAATAAGGAGGGATTGAAAACAGAAAATTCTCAAGGCTAGTTCAATACATGCAATTTGACCAAATGATGGTACCACGCCTATCGACGAAATACAATACATTACAATACCAAAAGTCGTTGTCAAACGAATTGGTTCGGTCTCGAACCAATAACAATCTGAAACTACTAACACGACGACACTATGACATTACGACATTACGATTCATAACTAATAACGATTGGGAAGTCACTATACATGCGAGTGTGCACAGACGTCTACGCACCATCTTTGGGCCCCAAAAGTGTAAAATCTTGTTTGTTGAGCCTAGCTAGCCCAATGACCTGATCTTAAGGCCCGAAGATCTCTCTCTCTTACGAAGTGTTGGGTTTTACCGATCCAACATAACGTAAAAGGACTTTCAATGGCAAACATGCTGCTGGTCCCCAAGGGTCCTTCAGTGCTGCTAGTAAATTCTGTAACTCACGATTGCGGGTTGGGCTTCGGGCCCTTCGCAATTGCAATGGTCTTGAACGACGCGGGGAAATACCGAGGGTTTCGCACCTTCTCTTCTTCCCTCTGGTCGTGGGACTACACAAGTCCGGGAGGATTGAGTGGTGTGAAGAATTACGAGTGACGCCTAAGGGATCGCTTGTAAGGTTGTCGATTGGACGTTTTCATTAACGCACGTCACAACACTTCACCACCCACTGTATTCTCAATGCCTCCGGAGCTCAACGGTTTCCTCTAACGCAACGAAACAACGGTATACAAACTAAGTAAAGCAAAGTGATAGGAAAACGTCGGGTTTTCCTAGGGTTTTCAACAATTACAATTATGAATTACCGGTCGAATTTCACAACTCTTACGCTTACATCTATAGAATTCAAACAAGCATACTCATGGATCATCACATATTTTTACACTATTCTATTTTTAGAAAATATCGGATTTTCTGATGGTTTTCAAACAATACATTGGATTTCAAGCACTACTTATGAACTCACCAACATTTCATATGTTGACGTTTTCAAAATACTTGTATTCTCAGGTAACAGATAAGGTGAAGGATGATTTGTACTCTATGACGTTTTGCTGTGGTTTAAGTAGTATCAAACAGTTATTTTTTTTGAGAATGTAATGTTCTGAACAATGTAATGAATGTAACATTACCAGTTGTATCATTCCAAATGTTGGTGATGTATAATGTTATGTTTCATGTATATGCATTGTGATGGTATTCAATGAGTCACAACAGCCCCCGGACGTTTCCGCCGTCTGGTTCGGGGGTGTGACAGGTTGGTAACAGAGCTTTGTTTATAGTGAACTAGCATATCTAGCCACATATGGATATGCAACTATAAACCAAAAAGAGGGACTAACATAACTCTGAACAAAACAAGTAAATAAAACACCCTTGCTTGCACTAGGAATAGGAACATAACGCCGAACCAAACAAAAATAATACTAGTGTCTCGGTTAATTCGGGAACTGTTCTTAGTGATACCAAGGAGTGAATGCAGCCTAATCAACTACATTCTCTCCAAAGTAAAACTAACACACGTCCTGATGAGATCGGGATTTCTAGGGAATCTGAAACTATACCCCTACCACCGAAAAGAGAACGTCTGTTTAGCTTGTGCCATAGCGTTAGAATCATAGGAAAGTGATAGCTTATTCGTATACTTTCTCCCAGTCTTCATGGAGGGAGAGCATCAGGGCATTCAGTTCCTCCAAGCCCCAGGGGCACACGGGGTACTCGAAGACGAACCAGAGGGGAATCAAGAGGGAGTCCACGGCGTTGAACCTGACGAGTACATGGACACCGACTACGAGTTCGAGGAGACCGACGATGACATGGAGGAGGATCAGGCCCCGGACATGGGTCACGTCGCATCTCCTGTTAGCGAAGTGCAACAGGATCCCCACGTCCCACCAGTGAACTCCGCGAGGGAGAATCGCTCCCCAGAAGCCGTGATTACCGACTTACGGCAACAACTGTTCGCCATGGAAGCACGAGCCGTGCAAGCAGAGCTTGAGAGGGATGAGGTCATTATAGACATGACAGAGATGGCGCAGCTGTTGGCTCAGCACTTTGGCATATGATTTCACCGTTATAGTAGGACGCAACTCATCGCGGTTAGGGATAGACTTATCTTAGTAGGTCGTTAGGAAATATGCTATGTACCCCGACTCTATGTTTAAGTGACTACACTACTCATAGAGTCGTTATGCTGTCGAACTAGTATCACTCATGTATGCTCCTACGAGCAAATTTTCATGTATCAAATGCGGATAATATTAATAAATTTTTACGTGTTTTATTACGATATTGCAAATTGCTATGTGTTGAGATATTATTATTGATTGGTCAATAGTAGTAGTGTTAAGTTCGTACCATGCACCTAGTCAGTAGGATCACGACCTCACCGAAACCACATACCCTCAACATCTTTTCGTTTTGTCACAGAAAGATGCCTATCCGACCTACTCGCGGAAACCCAGGACCAACCCCACCTGAAGTTGACTCAGCCGCCTTCCAGGCAGCTGTATCTGCGGCAGTCACTGTAGCGATTGCGCAAATTCAACAAGGGAACAATGGAGGAGTCAATGGGCAAGGAGCCGGAAGTTCAAACAATGGAATGAATCAAGGACCCACCAAGACATGTACCTACAAGGACTTCACAAACGCCAAACCACGAACCTTTAATGGCACTAGAGGAGTGATCACTCTGAAGCGATGGATCGAAAAGGTGGAGTTGGTATTCGAGATATGCGACTGCCCTGAGCACATGAAGGTGAAGTTCGCAGCCTGCACTTTTGTGGATCAAGCACCCATCTAAGGGAGGTTCTAGAATGCTCAATGCTCAACTATTCAACATTGTTACCTTTAGTCCTTACAGTTCAATTATTTCCTTTAATCCTAAAATTAACTCCAAGTTAATTTCTGATTAAATATTAATTAAACTATATGATTAGTAATTAATATGTTATTCACATAATATATTAACTAAATCTTTATTTTGATTTCAAATTACTTTATCAACCAAGTAATAAATTAATAAATCATTCTTCTCTCTCTAATATTTATCCTATTTCCATTACCAGGTTTGAAGGCAACCTAAAAGAACATTGCTACTATCAATTCAAGTTTATATCAATTATAGTTATGAGCTTAGACACCTAATCCAACAGTCTCCCACTTGGATAAGTCTAATAACTATAGTTGCAAGTATAATTACCAAATTGACTAGCAAATTGTAGCTACCAAAAGCCATTGTCGAACTCTGGTTTTATCAGTGACACGTCCTTTAGATAAGGAATCAAATATTCCTCCGTTCTACAAGATATCGTATGGACCTGAGACATGGATTATAATAATTCTCTCTGTCCATGTGTTGTTTCCCTATTTCTAATTTATGACAACTGACTACATAATACAATTGAGCACATCAACTTAGTACAAGCTTGGCCAAGCGCTTAGGGTGCCATCACTAAAACAACAAGGGGCCCATAGATACCGCTTTTATCCCATTTAGGGTAAAAGGAATGGATAAACTTTGACTCATATGCTTGTACAATTTACTCATCAAATCACATACAATAATACGTTTGATAACATCAAGTTACTGATGCGTTTATGCATTATCAATGCATAACCAATTTGTAAACAACAACTACATGTCTCCGTTTCAAGAATATAAGATATTATTGTAACGATGAGATTTTCAAAACAAAATTTTCATTTTTCAACAACCAAATTTATATAAAAATATTCTCAAAAGTATTCAACAATAGTTATCAAAACATAACATATCCCAAGATCACAAAATCAAATCCCTTCTCTAGTGTGTACAGGTCATGTCGGCGCCTTTCCACGGTCTTCGCTAGTACCTGAAGCACATAACACAACAATTGTAAGCATAAATGCTTAACGAGTTCCCCAAAATACTACATACAACACATACGCCACTCGAGGCTACTGTACGACCCTCCGGTCGATGTGTCTTAGCGGGACCCTCCAGTCCCATAGCTCGTTGGGACCTCCGGCCCGGTCTAAATCGTTGGACCCTCTGGTCCAATCTGTAATGTTGGACCTTCCGGTCCGGTCTACACAATCATATAACATACAAATATCACATAGCACATACATTCACATAATCTCATACATAACACATAAGACCCTCCGGTCCACATAAATACAACTCTAGGTAACGTATAGTGAGAAGACTCACCTCGTGCAACTTGGTAATTCGAAAATCTCGGACTCAGTGAAGTAAGACATAGCCTCCGCCTAATCATATGAAATAAACACTCGTCATCAACATATTTCCCAAGGCTAGACCATTCCCTCTAATCACTCTCAGGAAGGTAAAAGACCATTTTACCCCTTACTTGGCCCAATTACACTAAAGTTGACCAAACCCTAAAAGTCAACAAAAGTCAACCCCCCGAGTTACGATGCGCGTACCAAACGTGTACGCTGGGCGTACCCGAAGCCTTCATAGAATCGGGGTACGCGACCCCTTACACCGCACGTACTGGGATTACGCCTAACGTAATACTTAGTTTCCTTATCCATCTCATTCATGTCTTAATCGGTTAAGACTTGCATCCAAAATTCAGATCTGACTCCTCTAATATGACTTAATCCATAAAGTTGAAACCTTTAAGGCTTTCCATGGCTGTAAAGGTCACTTTGTTTTCAAAACACCTTTCCTCTAATGAGACTATAACTCATGCATGACACAAGATCCACATCCAAGACTGGATTTTTATGAATCCTCAACACAATATACACTAGAAAAGGTCAGATTTAAGCTCATGGAGACCTTTGCACACAAAGTCTCCAACTTTGAACCAAAAACCCTAAAAATGGTCCAAAAAGAAAAACTTATGAAGAACAAGGAAAGCTTTGAGCTTTTTACCTCAGAAGGGATCTACAACCATTATAGAACTCGGATCTACACTTGTTCTTCAACTTCTAGCTCCAACAATGGCTCCTTCTTCACCTTGAAAAGATAACTTCAAGCTCAAAACACACACACAAGCTAAAGCACGGATCTCAGCTCTCCAAGGACTCACTCAAGGGGATATGGTGGCTAGGGCAAAGGACTACATGTTCCTTTTATAGTGCACAATCCAGAAATTAGGGTTTGCATCTTGGCTTACTACGCCCAGCGTAACCCCTGGGTACGCCCAGCGTACCCGGGCGAGTCCGCGTTCAATTTAAGCGCGTGAGTACGCGCGACGTACACCTCAGTACAGCCAGCGTACTCACCAATCCACCATACAACTTTAAGGGACTAATTTTCCAACTCCCCCAAAATAGAAGGGTTAATAAGCTTGCCTGTATTTCGGGCTGTTATAATTCTCCCCCACTAGAACCAGACTTCGCCCTCGACGTCTCATGCTGCGAACAACTCCGGATGCTGCTCCCGCATCTCCGACTCTGGCTCCCAGGTCAGCTCGGACCCTCTCCGATGTTGCCACTGTACCTGAACCAGGGGCACTTCCTTGTTCCTTGGAACCTTGATCCTCCAATCCAAGATTGCGATCGGCTTCTCAGCATAATTCAGAATTGCGTCCACATGGATATCCTCTAATGGTACCACTGCCGACTCATCGGTAATTCACTTCCTCAGCTGCGACACGTGGAAGGTATCCTGAATCTGGTCCAACTCCGCAGGTAGCTCCGAGTGATATGCTACTTTGCCCACCCTCACAATCACTCTAAACGTACCAATATACCGGGGTCCCAGCTTGCTCCTCTTCCTGAATCGGATCACTTATTTCCAAGGAGATACCTTCAGGAGCACGAAATCACCGATCTGGAACTCGAGTTCGGATCGTCGCCTATCCGTGTAACTCTTCTGGCGACTCTGAGCGGTCAATAACCTCTGTCTGACCTGCCATGTCTGCTCTATCATCTGAAGCACTATCTCCGTACTACCCATCACATGCTGCCCTACCTCGCCCCAGCAAATGGTGGTACGACACCTCCTTCCATACAACAACTCAAAAGGTGGCATACCGATGCTCGAGTGATGGTTGTTGTTATAGGAAAAATCAGCCAATGGAAAATACATGTCCCAAATCCGGCCGAAATCTAGTGCACATGCCCGAAGCATGTCCTCGAGCGTCTGAATCGTCCGCTCGCTCTGCCCGTCGGTCTGTGGGTGGTATGCGGTACTAAAATGCAGCCTCGTACCCAATTCCTCATGAAATTTCTTCAAAAATATGGAAGTGAAGCGCACATCTCGATCTGAGACGATCGATATCAGTACTCCATGTCGCGATACCACCTCCCTAACGTATAACTCTGCCAGCCTCTCCACAGAAGAGCTCTCACTGATGGCAAAGAAGTGAGCGCTCTTCGTCAGCCTGTCTACAATCACCCAAATTGCATCGACACCCCTGGCAGTCCTCGGTAATTTGGTGATAAAATCCATGGTGATCTGTTCCCACTTCCACCCAGGAATCTCTAACGGCTGCAACTTACCATGCAGACGCTGGTGCTCAGCCTTAACCTTACGACAGGTCAAGCACCTCTCCACGAACCATGCAACATCCCTCTTCATACAGGGCCACCAATATTCCTTCTTCAGGTCCAAATAAATCTTAGTGGCCCCGGGGTGGATCGAGAACTTTGATCTATGCGCCTCCTCCATCAAGACGGTACGCGTTCCGCCCACAAACGGTACCCAAACCCAACCGTGGAAGGTCATAAGTCCTCGACTATCGGTAACAAACTCCGATACCTTCCCGGTCACTCGCTCCCTCTTTCGGTTCTCCGTTCTTACGGCCTCTGCCTGGGCCGCACGAATGGTGTCCCACACCAGAGTCATCACTGTCAATCTCATGCAAACATCTCGTATCGGGCCTCCCTCCGCCCCACGACTCAAGGCATCGACTACAACATTAGCCTTGCACGGGTGGTACAGGATCTCACAATCGTAATCCTTCACTACGTCCAACCATCTCCTCTGGCGCATGTTCAGATTGGGCTGATCCATCAAATACTACTGCCCCCAATTCCAGATCGTGAGTGGGATACCTCAACTCATGAGGTTTTAGCTGTCTCAATGCATATGCTATCACATTCCCCCTCTGCACAAGCACCACTCCCAACCCTGATATCCATGCATCATAATATACCACGAAATGTTCCATCCCTTCTGGAAGGGCCAACACCGGAGCTTCGCATAATCTCTGGCGAAGTGTCTCGAATGAGGTCAGCTACTCCGGACCCCAAGAAAATGCAACACCCTTCCGATTCAACTTGGTGAGTGGCACGACGATCTTGGAGAAATCCCTAATAAATCTCCGATAATAGCCTACCAACCCTAAGAAACTCCTGATCTCAGTAGGTGACCTCGGCACCTCCCAACTCATCACAGCTTCAATCTTGGCCGGATCAACCAATATCCCCTACTGGTTAACGAGATTCCCTAGGAACTGGACCTCCCGTAACCAAAAATCACACTTGGAGAATTTGGCGTAAAGCCTCTCCGATCTCAGAACTCCGAGGATTTCCCTTAAATGCTCCTCATGCTGCTTTCTGGATTTCGAATATACCAAGATATCATCGATGAAAACAATCACTGATCGATCCAACATCGGCCTGCACACCCGGTTCATGAGATCCATGAACGCTGCTGGTGCATTGGTGAGCCCGAATGGCATCACCACGAACTCGTAAATGCCTGTAACGAGTTCTGAACGCTGTCTTTTGGATGTCCTCATCCCGAATACACATAATATAAGCACATCAATCATATATATTCAAACAATTTCATTTTATTTATTCATGTAAAGATTACAATTGTTGACCAACATTGGTTAAATATTCTAATAATGACTAACAAGAAACGCAAGCATTACTGTATATACTGTATACCAAATGGATCCTACCTATGATATAGTCTTACAACGTTATTCCTTATTTGATAGAGCTTGAGGTATTCACTGGGATTAGTGAAATATCTAGCTTTTATTACCAGATTGTCTTAGATATCAATAAATAATAGTATTATAGACTAATACTTGTTAGGCACGTTGCTCGTCAGTTAGAACCTCCAGATAGCTATTAATCGTTCGAGTAATTGTCCAGGTGAGTATTTCATTATGCTATATAATATAATATATATCCTTTATATGTTAGGATGTAATTGCTATATATATATATATATATATATATATATATATATATATATATATATATTATGATATTAGGCAGATAATTAGTTAGTTGCTTGTTATGTTAGACTGTTTGTCTGTTATTTACTTATATGTTGTCGATTGAAATAGACATGTTGGGTTGAACCATATCCTTTCGACTGAAATAGGCTTATCGGTTGAAATAGACCTATCGGGTTGAAGCATACCCTTTCGGCTGAAATAGGCTTGTCAGTTGAAATAGACATGTTGGGTTGAAACATACCCTTTCGATTGAAATAGGCTTATTGGTTAAAAAAGATTTGTTGGGTTGAAACATACCTGCTACTGTTATGTATGCATTGCCCTATCCTACCCGTTCGGCTAACGACCCTCCACCAATCAAGCAAGCGGTGGGTGTGAGTGTACACCCATTAAGCGCCATTTTATAGGCCGCAACCTTATACCCACCTTATAGATCGGCTTCGTGAATGAGGCCTACTAGCGGTAAGACTAGCATTTAGTTATACATATATATATTATTCTAATAATATCATATAAGTATAGGGTTGCATTTTAAACTTTTCAAAATCTAGGGTTTGAAATTTAAGTTGTCTAAATTAAAGCTTGTAATCACAAATATAAATTTCAAAACTTTAGGGTAGGTTTTAAACATTTAAAACATAGAGGATCAAATAACAAATAATTCCAATTAACAATTAATATTCTAATTATCTTTATTTGATTTATCTTGATTTCTTTGAAGATAATTACCAAAATAATTAATTATTATCATATAAGGAAATTAAATATTTTATTAGATGATAAATATCTTTAATTAGATCAAGATAATAGTCATATTTATCAAAAAATCGGATTTACATTGATCTAATATGATTAAGGTAAGTTTCCATAAGATAATTATGAAAAAATCCCGAATCTGGCCATTCCTGACGCTTGGACTCGCCGAGTGCACAAGGGGACTCGACGAGTCAGGCCTACTCGACGAGTCCACCATGGAACTCGACGAGTCAGTGACTCAAAACCCAAAAAATCGAATTTTGCAGGTTTGTTTCAGTTGTTCAAGCAATAATTTAAAGAAAACCAATCAAGGCTCTGATACCACTGTTGGGTTTTAGCCATAAGAACTTTCCTATGTGCGCATGCAAAACCCTATTGCTTGGATCTAGGCTTTCTAATAAACATGCTTTTGAATCCAAGACTTCTAATGGCTAATTAGGTTAAACAACAACATTAAAACAGATCTAGAATCATACCTTTGAGTTCCTTGTTGATCTTCTTGTCTTGGAGCTTCTAGAGTCACAATTGTCACTCCTCTAATGGCTTACAAACACCAATAGCAAGCAAGATGATTTAGGAGAGAGGAGAGGGGATGGAATTCGACCAGAGGTTCCTTGCTTTAGGTTCTGAAAAGTTGTACACGAATTCCACATCCCAAGGGCCTATTTATACCTTTAGACTCCTTAAGGGTTTCACCCTAAACCCTAATTGGATAATCTTCTCTTAAGGCTATCCAAATCCATTCCATAGATATCCCTATGGACGATTTTGAGCTATCCTAAAGCTCTTAGAATCCGTCCAAGGTCCATCCTAATGGATTTATAGTCTAAAGTCTAACTATCAAACAATTGACAGTTTATACCCTCTTATTTAATTAATCTCTTTAAGTCACCAAATTAATACCAATTAATTTATGACTTATATTAATCAAATAGCCAAATATTATTCCTTATAATATTTACTCTCTCTTAACAAATCATCCTTCAAGTTGCTATGGTGAAGGCAACCCAAAAGGACCATGCACCACCGAATATAGTTATAGCCTTAGACACTATTCCAACAGTCTCCCACTTGGATAAGTCTAGTAACTATACAAGTATAATACGGTTTGCAATCGTAGCTCTCAAAGACGCTGTCAACTCTGATCTAATCAATCTTGTCCTTTAGATAAGGGATCGTACAGTCCTCTGTTAGATATCATGCTGACAATCCTATGGAATGGTTAGTCTAGCATTTAGATTTCTTGATCTTCGATTTATTTGACATAGAACTTAATCGAACACATCAATTCAGTTCTGACCGGGCCCGGCACATAAGTCAAATCAAATCATCGAGTGGCCAAGATATCTCTTTTACCCTCTTAGGATAAAATTTACAGATAAACTTCGACTTATACGCATTTACTTATTCATTAACCAACTATACACAACAATGCGTTTTATAACATCAAGTTACTGATGCGTTTTCGCATTATCAATGCACAATCAATTAACAAATAATAAACCATATATCTAGGTTTTAAGACCATATGATATTATCGTCTTGCGATCACCTTTTATATCGTATTCCATAAGGTGATTCCAGCAAGCGCGGGTTTATTCCAATGCTCAAAACCAGTTCATAAGCACTCATGAACGTTGCAGCAACCCTTGCTATGTCTAACACCATTTAGACATTCTACACACCAATTCATGACAATCTTCATTCATATCTACTCCCAACATATGAACGATTGTGGACCATTTGAATAATTCGATTATTCCTAATAAACTCAATTATTCTGGAAGTCAAAACATGCAAAGTGAAACAATAGTTAAACAACTAACATATGATAGTAACTTTACTTATAAATAAAACTTCTTTATTTAATCATCAAATGTCAATTACATTTATCTATTATACGTTTCTAAAACTATCTAATCTATGCTAATATCATCCTTCAGCCCAATACTCCTAGCATGCTGCAAGTGCTTAACCCTACTCAGTCCCTTCGTAAGCGGATCTGCTGGGTTATCTTCTGATGATATCCTCTTCACTACGAGTTGTCCTTCTTCTACACGATGTCTAATGAAGTGATATTTTCTGTCGATATGTCGAGATCTACCATGATCCCTCGGTTCCTTGGTCAAGGCAACCGCACCTTCGTTATCACAGAAAATCTCCATGGGCTCCTTTATGGCCGGTACAACTCCAAGATCACCAATGAAGTTCTTTAGCCATATTGCCTCCTTCGACGCTTCGCTCGCTGCGATGTACTCTGATTCGCACGTTGAATCAGCTACGGTTTCTTGCTTGGAACTTTTCCATGTCACTGCTCCTCCATTTAGGGTAAAGACCCAGCCCGACTGCGAACGGTAGTTGTCCCTGTCGGTTTGAAAGCTGGCGTCACTATACCCTTGCACCTTCAAGTCATCACTCCCTCCAAGGACTAAGAACCATTCTTTCGTCCTCCGAAGGTACTTAAGGATGTTCTTCACCGCAATCCAATGTGCTTTGCCAGGATTCCCTTGATATCTGCTAACCATGCTCAAAGCGAAGGCTACATCAGGGCGAGTACAAGTCATAGCGTACATGATTGAGCCAACTGCGGAAGCGTATGGTACTCGGCTCATTTCTGCTATCTCAGCTTCGTTACTCGGACTTTGAGTCTTACTCAACTTGGCATTTCCTTGTATCGGTAGTTCTCCCTTCTTTGAGTTTTCCATACTAAAACGTTTTAGTACCTTCTCCAAGTAAGTATTCTGACTAAGTCCAATTAGTATCTTACTTCTTTCTCTTACTATCCTTATTCCCAAAATGTAAGAAGCCTCTCCGAGGTCCTTCATAGCGAAGCACTTTCCGAGCCAGGACTTAACCTCCTGCAGAGTCGGGATGTCGTTTCCTATGAGTAATATGTCATCGACATATAGAACGAGGAAGCTTACTATACTCCCACTGGCTTTGACATATACACAAGATTCGTCTTCGCTTCGTACAAATCCAAACTCTTTGACTTTCTCATCGAAGCAAAGATTCCATCTGCGAGACGCTTGCTTAAGTCCATAAATGGACTTCTCAAGCTTACACACTCTATTCGGATGCTTCGGATCCACAAACCCCTCTGGCTGAGCCATGTAAACATCCTCAGCCAACTTTCCGTTAAGGAAAGCGGTCTTGACATCCATTTGCCAAATCTCATAATCATGAAATGCGGCAATTGCTAGCATCACTCTAATAGATTTAATCTTCGCAACTGGTGAGAAGGTCTCATCATAGTCAACTCCGGGAGTTTGAGTAAAGCCCTTCGCAACCAATCGCGCTTTATATGTGTGTACGTTCCCATCCACGTCGGTCTTCTTCTTGAAGATCCACTTGCACCCTACGGTCTTACGTTCGGGTACGTAATCAACCAAATTCCAAACTTGGTTATCGTACATGGATTGGATCTCGCTATCCATCGCCTCTTTCCATTTTGCAGACTCCGGGCCTGCCATGGCTTCCTTATAGCTATTAGGTTCATCAAGATTTACTAGTGTACCATCACTAATATACGTGTCCCCTTCGGTAGTAATATGAAAACCATAAAACTGGGGTTGAACTCTAACTCTATCGGAACGTCTAAGAGGTAAGGATTCGTCAATCGGTTCAACCGGAGTTTCCTCCTCGGGTTGAACGCCAGCGGTAGAGGTTCCTTCATCTATCGATTCTTGAATTTCTTCAAGTTCGATTTGCCTCCCACTGTCTCCTTGGCTTATGAGTTCTCGCTCTCGGAAAACTCCTCTCCTCGCAACAAAGATAACATTATCTTTCGGTCTATAGAAGAGATATCCAAAGGAAGTTTGCGGGTAGCCGATGAAAATACATCGCTCACTTCGAGGTTCAAGCTTGTCGTGAGTATCTCGTCTTACGAAAGCCTCGCAACCCCAAACCTTGATATGTGCCAACGAGGGAGCTTTCCCCATCCACATCTCGTGAGGTGTTTTGGCAACCTTCTTAGTAGGGACTCGGTTAAGGATATGGGCGGCAGTCTCTAAGGCATACCCCCAAAAGAAGATAGGTAGTGAAGCACGACTCATCATAGAGCGAACCATATCCAATAAGGTTCGATTATGCCTTTCTGCCACACCATTCAATTGCGGTGTCCTAGGAGGTGTCAATTGCGAAACTATTCCACACTCCTTGAGATAATCGTGGAATTCAAGACTTAGGTACTCTCCTCCTCGATCGGATCGAAGCATCTTGATTTTCCTGCCCAATTGATTCTCCACTTCATTCTTGAACTCTTTGAACTTTTCAAAGGTTTCTGACTTTTGCTTGATTAAATAGATATACCCATATCTACTATAATCATCGGTAAAGGTCACATAGAAGCGGTTCCCATCCTTCGTGGTTGATCTAAAAGGTCCACATACATCGGTATGTATTAGGTCTAATAGTCCCTCACCCCTTTCACAAGTGCTCGTGAAGGGTGACTTAGTCATCTTTCCAAGCAAACAAGACTCGCATGTGTCATCTTCCTAAGGTCGAATGACTCCAACACTCCATCCTTTTGGAGTTGGGCTATGCGTTTCTTGTTGACATGTCCAAGACGACAATGCCACAAGGATGCTTTATCCATACTAGTGGAAGAATCAATATTCAAAACATCATTTCCTAAGTTATCAACAATCATAACAGTTTCATATATTCCATTACATGGTATAGCTTCAAAGTAAAAGACACCATTTAGATAAGCCAAAATAGAACCATTCTCATTATTAAAAGAAAATCTAAAACCTTGTCTATATAAACCATGAAATGAAATGATGTTTCTAGCCATTTCTGGCGAATAGCAACAATTGTTCAAATCTAAAACTAAACTATTCTTAAGCACCAAAGAATACACTCCAATCTTGGTCACAGGCGACGATCTTCTGTTCCCCATGATTAGATTGATCCTTCCTTGCTCCACATCCCTACTTCTTCTTAGTCCCTGCACATTAGAACAAATGTGATAACCACAACCGGTGTCAAGAACCCAAGAAATAGCATGATTAGAATCGTTAGATTTTATTGCATATATACCTGCGAAAGATGGCTTGATCTTTCCTTCCTTGATGGCTTGCAGGTAATCCGGGCAGCTTCTCTTCCAATGTCCTATCTTATGGCAGTGGTGGCACTCTGCCTCCTTCGGGTTAGAGCAGGGCTTAGAGGGATCAACTTTGGTCCCACTAGAAGAGGAACCATCTCGGGCTTTCACCTTTCGATAGTTATTTGAAGAAGCTTTCCTCTTCTTTCCCTTCCCTTGACCAATAGCCAAGACAGGAGCAGCAGACGGATTGGGAGTTGGTGCAACAGACTTGTCCTTGAAATTGCTCTCAGCAACCCTCAAGAGACCTTGGAGTTTACTTAGAGTGACCTCCTCTTTGTTCATGTGGTAGGTCATCCTAAATTGATTATACATTGGAGGCAAAGAGTGAAGCACCATGTCGATCGCCAAGTCTTCGCCGAAGTCAACATTTAACTTGCGAAGGCGGTCGACATACCTTTGCATCTTTTGCAAGTGCACGGTAAGAGATTCTCCATGACCCATCTTAGCGGAAATCATGTTAGTGAAGATCTCGTAACGCTCTTGTCTCGCGTTTTGGTGGTACCTCTCCAACAAGTCTTGATGCATCTCGTATGGATACATGTCCTCGTAGGACTTTTGGAACTCGGAGTTCATGATGGCGATCATGATGCAATGTACTTTCGTCGCATCTCGCTCATGAGTTTCAAAGGCAGTGATTTCGGCGGGAGTAGCAACTTCGGGGTTGATTTTCTCGAGCTTCTCGTCGAGGACATACTCTTTATCCTCATAGCGAGCAATGGTGCGAATGTATCTTATCCATTCGCCAAAGTTCGTTCCATCGAAGGTGACCTTTTGGCAAAGGCTCATCAACGTGAAAGAACTAGCAGCAGCGTTGTTTGCGTTTGACATCTATAGAAAGGACAAAGATAGATTAGAACAAGAATCCCTAATTATCACCCAATAAGAAAAATTAGGGCTAGGATCCAACAATAACATTTACATACTAGAAAAGGGATGCCGTAATCCAACATGCAAATAAATTGAAGGTAAGTGAATGACGATTCACTAATTCTCCATCACAAAACTTAAACTTTTAGTCCTAAGTGTTCTTGAGAATTCCTAGGTTCGGATGAGATTCATTGAACTATTCAATGGCATGTTTAAATCTCGATATACCCCTCTTGTTTGTGACTGGGATGCCGAGGATCACAAAGCGGGTGTGAATTACCATGCAAATTCACATGGTGCCTTCATTGTTACGATCACCTATTCGATGTGCCGGTAAACCACACACGCTCCATCGAACTATGATAAACAATGAATCACCCTTTGCCACCTTCGCTTAGAACCAATTAGTGTGCCGGTAAACCACACACGCTCCACTAACATCTTAGCAAGGTGCAAAGTGTAATTTCATGGGATTGCATCAATTCACTTTTCCTAAAGTAACTAAGATTGGGAAATTAAAAAGAAAGTTTAGTTACTTCGTATTTCTTATTATACTTTTAATGAGAGGATGAGGTTGCCCTATCCTACCCGTTCGGCTAACGACCCTCCACCAATCAAGCAAGCGGTGGGTGTGAGTGTACACCCATTAAGCGCCATTTTATAGGCCGCAACCTTATACCCACCTTATAGATCGGCTTCGTGAATGAGGCCTACTAGCGGTAAGACTAGCATTTAGTTATACATATATATATTATTCTAATAATATCATATAAGTATAGGGTTGCATTTTAAACTTTTCAAAATCTAGGGTTTGAAATTTAAGTTGTCTAAATTAAAGCTTGTAATCACAAATATAAATTTCAAAACTTTAGGGTAGGTTTTAAACATTTAAAACATAGAGGATCAAATAACAAATAATTCCAATTAACAATTAATATTCTAATTATCTTTATTTGATTTATCTTGATTTCTTTGAAGATAATTACCAAAATAATTAATTATTATCATATAAGGAAATTAAATATTTTATTAGATGATAAATATCTTTAATTAGATCAAGATAATAGTCATATTTATCAAAAAATCAGATTTACATTGATCTAATATGATTAAGGTAAGTTTCCATAAGATAATTATGAAAAAATCCCGAATCTGGCCATTCCTGACGCTTGGACTCGCCGAGTGCACAAGGGGACTCGACGAGTCAGGCCTACTCGACGAGTCCACCATGGAACTCGACGAGTCCACCATGGAACTCGACGAGTCAGTGACTCAAAACCCAAAAAATCGAATTTTGCAGGTTTGTTTCAGTTGTTCAAGCAATAATTTAAAGAAAACCAATCAAGGCTCTGATACCACTGTTGGGTTTTAGCCATAAGAACTTTCCTATGTGCGCATGCAAAACCCTATTGCTTGGATCTAGGCTTTCTAATAAACATGCTTTTGAATCCAAGACTTCTAATGGCTAATTAGGTTAAACAACAACATTAAAACAGATCTAGAATCATACCTTTGAGTTCCTTGTTGATCTTCTTGTCTTGGAGCTTCTAGAGTCACAATTGTCACTCCTCTAATGGCTTACAAACACCAATAGCAAGCAAGATGATTTAGGAGAGAGGAGAGGGGATGGAATTCGACCAGAGGTTCCTTGCTTTAGGTTCTGAAAAGTTGTACACGAATTCCACATCCCAAGGGCCTATTTATACCTTTAGACTCCTTAAGGGTTTCACCCTAAACCCTAATTGGATAATCTTCTCTTAAGGCTATCCAAATCCATTCCATAGATATCCCTATGGACGATTTTGAGCTATCCTAAAGCTCTTAGAATCCGTCCAAGGTCCATCCTAATGGATTTATAGTCTAAAGTCTAACTATCAAACAATTGACAGTTTATACCCTCTTATTTAATTAATCTCTTTAAGTCACCAAATTAATACCAATTAATTTATGACTTATATTAATCAAATAGCTAAATATTATTCCTTATAATATTTACTCTCTCTTAACAAATCATCCTTCAAGTTGCTATGGTGAAGGCAACCCAAAAGGACCATGCACCACCGAATATAGTTATAGCCTTAGACACTATTCCAACAGTTCATGTAACAAAGGGAAAGACGCGTTTTGATTGCATCGCATCCATTGACATGTTTTAGAGACTTCCAGCACTTTTGGTTTTCACTATATTATTATTACTCTGATTTTGATGATGGTTTGTCAAACTTGAACAAGTGGTTGCTAATCTATCTTTCGAGAATGAAATTAATATGATTGTCTTTTATTAACAATGAAAAGTTTTGTTTGAAATTTGGGATGTTACATTGACAATTAAAACAACTGCACAGAAGAAGCTCCTGCCCTTAAAGACTTTTTTGTCGCTCTAAGGTTGTAAGCTTCAAAGTAAACATCCAGGATTTGAAGCAAATTATTATTCATTCCAACAACTATGGAAAAAGAAATAAATGTAGAGCGATTACTCGAAAAAACGGAAGAAATTGGATTTTGTGGAATCAAAAATCACAAAGAGAGGGAGAGCAGGGGGTGGAATACAACTCCTATTTATAGTTGTAGAAACCCTAGAAGGCAGCAAACCTTTCATATGGTCAGTCCCAAGAAACCCTAGGATGACACTTTTCTCTCCGAGCAACACATTTTGTAGGCCTTCCAAACATGCAAAGCGCGTCTAAATCACACCATTTCTCATACTCACGACATCAAATAGGCAAGACGCACATGTGGATTTGACCCATCTCTTGATCCACTTAAAGCCTTTGTATGCCCATCAAGAGACAAAGCTTATAAACCCACTAATTGTTTCTTCTTCACCTTAAGTGGAATAATAGAAAACTAGCCTACTTACCATTTCCCCTATAATTTACAACGGGAGATAGATTGCCATATCAGATTTGAGTACCAATCCTCTTGTTTTGAGGGTTGATCTATTTTCGAATGTTGTCAATTATGAAGACCAGTCCATTTTTACCCTTGCATCGGTTAAACTTAGTTGTTGTTTTCTACTTTGGAGAACATGTCCAACTTAGAAAGTTTGACAGGGTTTAAATATTCTATTTTATATTATAGGCACCCAAAAAGGGTTTATATTATCAAATGATCAATGAATTTGAGGGTATTATTGCGCTTTAGTATGATTACTCTATTGATCATTTATTCCCTTAAAAAAATATATTGCTTTTGAAGTTTGGGGTTTTTGGAAAGACATTGTTTTCATGTTAAGCTCTAATTTAGGTAGTCACCGATGATTTAAAGGTGCATACAGATGGTTGTTTAGTAAGTGACTTTTATTGGCTTACATCATAGAAATAAATTGTTATTTAATTTAGTCTTTTGACATTGGTCGACGTGGATCCTTATTGGAAACATTTCATCATCTTCTCATATGTACACACATTATAATGTTGATAGTGGAACAACTTAAATACGTGTTTTTATATGTGGTTAATATTGTGTTTGGTTGATTGTTTATATAGTTCATTGTTTCTCATTTGGCCATTATTATTTTATCCATATTAGTTTTCACAATCGGCTAATGGGGTGGTTCACTTTGTTCGTGTTGGAAATATGAATCGTTTTTCATATAAAAACATAGTTATTTTGTTAGAACAATGCAAATGAATAACTGGTTTGTAGATATGTTGCTTGGTTTCTATCTTAGATCGATTGAATGTGGTAAAACATGTCTATAGCCTAGCTACGATGAATACATACATGTTCGAAGGATAATATCATTAAATAGTTAGCAACTTTCAAATTCGTTCCGTTTAGCTACCTAAAATCTTTTTGGAAGAGGTTTAACCAGTCGATATTTCTTTTCTTCAAATTTTATTAAGCTTTATATTTTTGTTTCATTTTAATGTAGTTTGAAAATGCAATTTACCAGCTAAATGTTCTTTTGATAAATCCTAAATGGAAAATTGGTTTTTATTTTTCTTTTTCGTCCATGTCATGCCAAAACAAAACCCAATGATACATATCATGCGAAAACAAAACTCAAGTTTATTTTCTAAGGACCCGTATTTCTTGTTTGTTGGTTTCTATGCTAAGTTTTACATTGTATTAACTTACAAACAATGGTTTATATATTAATAATCATCATGTACGAAATTTTAAAAAAAATGAGTAGATTATAAATAATTTCTAAATTAATCGTTAAATTATAATACTAAATCAAAATCCATATTTAGTTTTATTTAAACACAATATATACTAAGTGTTATTATTTTATAGCTATTGTCTTATTATTTTCAATATTTACATTAAAAAAATATTTATATAGTTTTATTATATGCAATGCATGATATTCACCTAGTTTTAATACAATTCTTACATATACAATGTTATTCTTTTTGAATATATCAACAAGAATTAAATTGCAAAATTCATTTACACCCATAGAAAACCCATTTAAGTAAGAATAATCAAAACTAGAAATCTAACCTTGAGGAGGTGCAACGGAGTCTCCATCGTCTAGGTTTAATGATTTATTAGTCGTGTTCTTGAACTTAGACTTGGAATTCTCCCTCAACGTGAACTTGATCGTCGACTTCTCATTCTTATTATTTGGTTAGTTGTTTCCAATTTGTATTTTGCCACTAACGTGGTCCAAAAGAGAAAACAAAATGATATGGATAAAAAGAGGCATAAAGCTCAATTATGCAAAATAATTGTACTTTTGTGTGTTCAAGTTGAAATAAATGGGTTTTGTTTTTCCATTTCTTAGAATAACATTTTGCATAACTCTTCATTTACTTTCTTAAGAACTTCGATCATCGAAGTAATCTCTATTTAGTTTTGTTTATTTGTTTATTGGAGTTTGTTAGGTTTTCTTTCGTCATCACATATAAGTTTTGTTTCTTTGATTTCTTAGTTGAATTTATTTCTATGTATTAGGTCAGTTAAACCAACAAAAAATTATGGATATAAAAAATATTGATAGTTATACCAAGGACACTATAGCTAAAGCATGAAAGGGATCAAATCCATAAGGACACAAAACTATGGTTATATAGCTCTTTGTATAAGGTATATTTACTTGACACAAAAGTAAACTAAAAATGAAATAAAATATGACTTTGTTATTAAATAAAAATAAGATTATAATTAACATGCAATAAAATAAACTAATCTAGCTTTTTAAAGAAAATCATATTTGAGACAATTTTGGTTACGTGTTTGTTTCAACAATATGCAATTGATTATGAATTGAGGTTTAGATAGGTTTAAGGTAAGTTGGTACTAAGAAATATTAACAAGCTTTAATATCATTTTACATTAATCCAATAGTATTAATTAAACTAATCCAATTTTGAACTTAAAACCGGAAAAGTGAGGTTTTTACTAGATCATGGCTAAAAATTAACTCAAATATGGAAACTAACAAGTGTTTCTACGAATTAAACGACTAAAAAATACCAAAATATTGCTCGAAGTGATGTTCTTCAACATTTCGTGATGTGTGATTGATAGTCTATAAAATATACTTGAAAATCATTCCTTTGGACAATGGCTCAAAAACTTGATGTGTAAAAGATATAGACTTGAAAATACAAATCTAGTTTTACATTTATAAATCTTAACAAACCAAAAAGTCTAGACCATCAATATCATCTTACCCGCTGATATAACCTTCTAGACCATAAAACGGACTCTTTTGGTCGTTTTCTCCTCTAGGGTTTCTAGAAATTACCCTAATGATTACCCTCATATGTTGGGCGAATTTGGGGGGTCAATTTTTAGTTTTATGTATCCTACTTATTTCTCGGCGCGACAAACATATCTCGACGAGATTTAAATTCGAAAAATATCTTCAAAATCTTCTATAACTTTATTGGTCTGACATCAAGACCACTTTTGGATTAGATAAAAGTTGAATCGGCAAAATGCCTCCCACGAATTGTAGGAAACTTTGTTTGCTTTTCAGAACATATTTAAGTTAGTCAATTGGTGTTACCAGTCGAAATATATGGCCCAAACACTAAAAAATGGGTCCATCACCCAATTTATAATTTAACAAGCATTTTCATATTTTGTTCCAAATAGTCATTGTGTAAGGTATGTTTTATATTTTAATAAGTAGTGTAATATGTTAGGTTAAACAAAATAAATGAGTGAATAAGTAATATAAATTAGGTTAAACGAAGGATTTCGAGCCAAATGAGATTAATAGATTCGGGGGAAACGCGAAAATGGGACCGGGGTCATTGGTGGCCTTGAAATTTGGGGGCGGATTGGGGGCAGGGCCGGAAAATGCTATTTCCATCATTGTTTGGTCCCTTAACATCCATAGCCTTAACTACTCAAGAATATAGTATTCCGAACTAAGTGGTTATTTTGCAAATATTAAAAAAAAATGGGCATGTTATTCAAAACAGACATTTATATTTGTTAGATTACTAGATTAGTCGATTGCTCTTATAAAATATATTTTTATGATTAACAATATTTATAATGAAATTTATTACACTATATATACTACTAATAATAATACAATTATTATATATTTATAAATTTATGTTAATAGTTTTAATAACAATATAATAATATATTATTTGTAATAATTGAATTATTATTGGTGTTGTTATATTTTGAAATTTTAGTATCAAATTTATTACTATTACTACTATTAGTGATGTTATGTTTTATTTGTTATATTATTATTTTTTTAACGTATACAAAATAAAATTATTGAATTATCCTAATTAAAACTAATTAATGAATAACTAATTATATTGTTAATTAATTTTTTAAAATTTATTTGTTTAATGTTTTAGTTTTTATCATTATAATTATTTAAAACATCAAACATTGTTTTTTGATTTTAAGAGTAATAGCATAATCATTTATATAGAGTTATTTTTAACTATTGTTATTGTAAGTTATTTTAAACTAATTATTTGAAAACTTTTAACGGTTATAAAAATATATTTAGGAAATATTTTAGTTAAATTGAAATTACAATTTAGTTTTTGCATTTATCAATACAATTTATCACTTTTAACTATTTAAAAAATATTCTTTGGTTTTTTAAGTGAAATTCAAATTTATATTTAAGTTAAAATTGTAATGTTATATTTAAAATAACAATTTAAGTATTTTCTCAAAACTATTCAAAAGTTATAGGTTTAAACTGATAATGGTTTAAATACAAGTAAAACAACAAATTAAATCTAATAAATTAAATATAATATGTTAAAAGTAGGCATAACTTTATAAGTAAAAGTAAATATATTATTTTAAAATTGAAATTTAGTATATTGATGATTACACTTTAGGTTTGATATTTATTTAACCTTATTAACCAAGTTATAATCATTATTTAGAAAAACACTACAATTAATCACTTTTAACTATTTATAAAATATTTTGTGGGTTGTTTAAATTAGACTAAAATTTATATTTAAGTTGACCATGTAATGTTATATTCAGATTAATAATTTAAGTGTTTTATACAAATTGTTCCAAAATTGTATCTTTAACATGATAATGGTTTACATTCAAAAATATATTAAAACTAATAGATTTAGTATAATACGTTAAAAGTTAAAAAAATCACTTAACAAGTAGAAGTAAAGATATTATTTTAATATTGATATTTAGTTTAGATATGATTACACTTTAGGTTTGATGTTTATTTAACCTTATTAATCAACTTATAATTATTATTAGAAAGAAATTGAAAAGTCATAGGAGTTTCAAATAAATGTGATGAATGGGAAAAATACATGAGAGTTTCAAATGAATGTGGTGAAAGAAAAAATGTTTCATTTATAATATAGTATGATATGATATGATGATATGATGTTTTTTTTTCTTTCGTCCACTCCTTTGTATGAGACGTGTTGTTTCGTGATTAAAGATACAAATTTTAGCTTAATCTTTTCTTCACTAAATGTGTACACTGTATAAATATTTACTTTTTTGCAGTTGTCATATTATGTAAAAAATTATAAATTTTGAAAAACAATGATTTATTGAATTCGTATTGTAAATTTGTAATATGTCCTGTATATAACAATAAATAGTAATCTACTTTCATTCTTATGCTGCTATAAATTGTAAAATAACTAAAACTAAAAGTATGTCATTTTATGTTTCCTATAATATCCTCGTGTATGTGTTGTAAAATAAAATGCAAAACTTCTCCATGTTATCTTAAAAATATCCAGCATGTGTTATGTAGCACTCGGTTCCTGGTATGTAATTTATTTTGTTGTATTTTGCATTTTTGGCCTGGGGCTCGACGAGTTGAAGGCCCAACTCGTCGAGTATGAGTGGGATTGGACACGGGACTTAAGTGATGGACTCGTCGAGTCGACAGCCAGACTCGATGAGTAGGCTCTGATTGGACAAAACCCTAATATGAGGGTTTGCACCCTATTTAATCATCTCTTTCAGCCACCACTTGTCCCTATTGTTCCCAAAGAGTCTCCATAGCAAACCTCAAGTGTTTTGGTGCAAGAACTAAGGATTTTGAGTGATTTTTGTGGGTTTTGACCTCAAGGAAGAAGGAAGAGCATAGAAGGATCAAGAGGAGACTGAAGGATTCGAGTTTGGTTCATCATTTGCAGTCTTTGAAAGGTATAAAGTATATACCTTGCTTGCTTGTTTGTTAGATCCCTTTTGGGGAAGATTTAGGGCTTTTAAGCCATATGAGGTGACCAACCATGATTTGCAAACATGGTTGGGTGTCAAGACTTCTGATCTAGCACTTGGGAAGAATCACAAGGCATATTTGGGTTGCTTTTGCACCCAAGAAAGACCCCACACAACAAAAGAGCCATTTTAAAGCCTTTTTGGCTCAAAAGTGTAACGACCCAATTTTTACGTCTGAAAATTTCATTTTTAAGGTATTACTTTAGAAAACATTAATAAATAAAAACATTGTTTGTTCACACCATAACACATCGCAACCATGTTCTAAAAAGTCAAACCATACATCCCATCAAAATATTAGAGTACAATCCCAGTAAATCTCATAAATGCGGAAACCGAAGAGTGTGTGTATGACGTGCCGCTACCGCGCCGGCTCCTTCCCCTTCGATGCAGAGGTACCTGAAAACAAAACTGTAAACGTAAGCACAAAGCTTAGTGAGTTCCCCCAACGTACCGCATACCATACAAACACATAACATACGTACTGCCAGGCTATTCTGGGGTGCCTGACTACCCGGTACGGCCATTCTGGGGTGCCGACCTACCCATACGGCCATTCTGGGGTGCCGTCTTACCCGTGTCAAGCCATTCTGGGGTGCTGACTACCCATGTCAAGCCATTCTGGGGTGCTGACTACCCATCGGTCCTAACAACCGATCCTCGGGGACTATTTCACCCCCTACTACTATGATCACATATAACATAACAAGCCAGCATGCAAACATATCATCACATACTGTCAGACGTATCTGGGGTGTCTGACTACCCTTTGGTCCTAACAACCAAACTCTACTACTATCACATACAACATATCATGCTAGCATATAACATATCAGGTAGTAGCAAACTTAGATGATATCACAAAGACAATCATCTATCATACATCTCCTACTGGTGGGTCGGCATTGTGGCCTTAGACCCACTGCTACTGGATGGTAACTCACCTCAAAGTAGCTGCTGAACTGATCGGGAACTAACTGACTGCTGCTGCTCCGGGAGTCCTCCGGCTGCAATTCCCACAACATACTCAATCAAACACTGCTAACTGACCTTTAGGTAAAATGACCATTTTACCCCCGGTCTAGCTCTAAGCCAAAGCTAGAGTCAACTTTCAGTTGACCCGACTCGCCGAGTGGATCACCACTCGCCGAGTCCCTAGCAAACCAATGTCCTGGGTCCCTGGTTCTACTCGTTGAGTCGGGCTATGACTCGACGAGTTCACCTTCTAACTGTCGTTCAACTCCTTCATCCTACTCGCCGAGTTGCATGAACAACTCGTCGAGTTCATCTTCATCCGATGAACACTTTATGCTAAGACTCGCCGAGTTGTATGAACAACTCGCCGAGTCTGTTCTTGATCTATGAAGATTGCCTTGGACTCGCCGAGTCAGGGCATTGACTCGCCGAGTCCTAACATGGGTGAGTTCAGCTCCCAACTCACCGAGTCACCCCCTGTGACTCATGGCTCAACTCGACACATGAAGAAGGGACCAAATCGGTGACTCGCGACCAGACTCGCCGAGTCACCTATGCGACTCGCCGAGTCGTCGCCATGCATCCACCAAATACACAGATTTACTCGGTTTCAGTCCATGCCATTCATAGATCTGGACTTCTAGGACACAAATCACACGTAAAGTTTCCAACTTTACGTGTGGATATTCACTAATGTGGATTTTAGGGTGCAAAATGCCTCAAAAGGGTAGATCTAGGATGAACAAGCCACATGGGGCCATAAAGCTCACAGATCTGAGCTCCTGGAGCTCAATATTGCCTAGATCTAAAGGTTAGTCCACTTATTACGAGTCCTTAAGCACAAACAAGCTTGGAGAATTGCTCAAGAGTGTCCCAAATGACATCCTAAGCATAGAAACAGGGGAAAACGAGATATACCTCAAGGAAAATGTTGAAATGACACAAAGATGGCCGATCTCCTTCTCCTCTTCTTGATCTACTCCTCTTTCTCCTCAAAACCTTCAAGAACACACCAAGAACACCTCAATCTCTCAAGGAAACAAGGGAAAACGATGTTGGGGGAGTTCTGGGGGTGAATGGGGACGAGTTGGGGCGGAATGAGAGTTTAAATAGGGTGCAAACCCTTGAAACTTAGGGTTTCATCCAGCAGCGGTGACTCGCCGAGTCCAGGATGTGGACTCGCCGAGTCGCCTACTTAAAACGTGTCCTGAGTCTCGTCCCTACTCGGCGAGTCGGATCCTATGACTCGCCGAGTCCAAGGCTAAATTAGGGCAATGCTCAAATAAAATTCACATACCGGAAACCAGGTGCTACAAAAAGTCCCATGCATGCACGTAAAGTTCGTAACTTTACATGCTAGATTGAGCTTAGGGGATTGGATCTATCATTTGGACAAGTGTTGTACATCAGAAATCGAGGATTTAGGGTGTGGACATTATCGACTCGGCGGGTCCGTTCTTGGGACTCGACGAGTCCAAGGCTTTGAGTCCCATGTTTGTTGAGGGTCAAAAGAACTCGGTTGGGTGTTAGAAGGGCTGTAGCAGGACAGAAGGAGTGACCCAACGCATTTGACTTAGTTTTAGACCTGGAGTTCATGGGACTCGACGAGTGCTAGAATAGATTCAGCGAGTCCAAGGCAATCTTCTTATGTTTGAAGATGAACTCGACGAGTTGTTCATATAACTCGGCGAGTCAAGGTTAGGAATTGTTCATCAGATGAAGTTGAACTCGACAACTTGTTCATACAACTCGGCGAGTGGGATGAAGGTTCATTAATGTTTGTAAAGAAGGGGAACTCGTCAAGTCGTTGCCAAGCCCGACGAGTCGAGTCATGGATAAGGACGAGTAAAGGGTAGGGACTCGACGAGTGGACAGCCCAACTCGGCGAGTCAGGTCAACTAGAAGTTGACTTTGACTTGGACCTGGCAGGGGGTAAAATAACCATTTTACCCTAAGAGTAGATATCAAATTCTGACTAAATGTTTTGTGTGGATTATAGCCGGAGGATTTCCGAAGCAGCAGCAGACAGAGGTTTCCCACGCAGATTATCAGCAGCTACTCGTATGACGTGAGTTACCTTCCAGTAGGGGTGGGTCTAAGGCCACAATGTCAGCCCACTAAAGAGGAGTATTTAGGAGATGATTGTCCTTGTGATAATTATCTTGGTCTGGTTATGTGCCTTGGTTATGAGATTCATTTGTATGATATGCTATGTGTATAGTAGGGATCAGTTTCCCTAACAGTGGTCCTTAGGACCGAAGGGTAGGTCAGTACCCGGATATGCCTGATTGTATGTTTATATATTGATAATGTACGCTAGTAGTAGGGAGTGGAATAGTCCCCAGTTACCGATTGAAAGATACCGATGATGGTTATCGGTTGAAAGATACCGATGATGATTACCGGTTGAAAGATACCGATGGAAGTTACTAGTTGAAAGATATCGACGATGATTACCGGTTGAAAGATACTGATGATGATTATCGGTTGAAAGATACCGATGATATTGTATGGTATGTGGTATGATGGAGGAACTCACTAAGCTTTGTGCTTACGGTTTCTGTTTTGGGTTTCAGGTACCTTTTGTCTAAGGGGAATGAGTTGGCGGCATAGCATCGCATCACACACAAACACACATATGATTTTGCATCGGATTTTCTGGGATTGCACTCTGATTTTCATTATTTTGATGTCATGGTTTGGGACACAATATTATGATTTTGTGATGTGTTGTTTTATTGACAATGTTAGGGTAAAATGTTTTAAAAATTATTAATTCCAAAATGAAATTTTCGAACTCGAATTTTGGGATGTTACATGTTATGTTTTTAGTAATTATACTTATAACGTCAATACGAAATTATAAAAATCTCATATGTTCAGCACCTAATCACCCAAATTTTTGCCATAGCTAATAGATTGCCTTATTACAAATTTAAAAGTGTGATATCTTGATTTTTTACCTTTACATTATGTATTTTGAATCCGTTATTAGCCTCCAATTATTAAAAAAAACAAAAACACCAACTTCTCAATGTTGTGTTTTTTCTCTCATTGCTACGACATCTGTTGTGGCTATCATCTTGCAGTTTAGTATTTCCTGCATATTAAAAATGTAAATTTCTATGTTTTTTTTTTGTTTCGTTTTTTTTTTTTTTGTCGTCATAAGCTAGCAAATTAGATACATTAGTTTGTTTGTATTCGCCTTCAAGATTTGGTAGCATTACCTCTATGTGGTCCGTTGTACTATTTACATGGATTTGGCAGCATTACCTCTTTGGTTATGATAGCCACAAATTGTTGACTCTGCATCAGCAGGTTTGGGTTCTGTATTGGGGAGGTGCACGTCAGACTTTGATGGAGGAGGTGCACAAGTCTAGGTTCTCTATTTATCTCGGGGCGAAGAAGATGTATAGGGATTTTCGTCCTGATTATTGGTAGCCCTGCATGAAGCGGGATGTGGCTTGGTATATGGAGCGGTGCTTGACTTGTAGAAAAGTCAAGGTTGAGCATCAGCGACCTCACGAAAAGATGCAGTCGTTGGAGATTCTCGTATGGAAATGGGAAGATAGTTGGGCACTCGTCTCCATTTCAGCACAACATTCCATCCGCAGACCGATGGCCAGAGTGAGTGGACTATTCAGACCCTATAGGATATACTGCAGGCGTGTGTTTCGGATTTTGGTAGGAGTTGGGATACATATCTTCTGTTAGTGGAATTTTCATATAACAACAGTTATCATGCCAGAATTGATCGACCTCCTTTCGAGATGCTCTACGGGAGGAAGTGTAGGTCCCCGGTTTGTGGGGGCGAGGTTGGTCAGCGGGTTATGGGGAGTATCGAAGTGGTACTCAAGACCACTAAGCTGATTCATCAGGTTCGGAGTAGGCTCCAGACAACTCAGAGTTGGCAGAAGAGTTACGCTGACAGGCGTCGGTCAGATTTAGAGTTCCAGGTGGGAGATATGGTTCTCCTGAAGGTTTCACCTTGGAAAGGTGTCATATGATTCAGGAAGCAGTGCAAGCTGGGCCCCACATATATTGGTCCTTTTAGGGTTTTAGCTCGGGTGGGTCGTGTTGCTTATCTCTTGGATCTTCCAGATGAGATCAGTCAGATTCATAGCACATTCCATATCTCTTAGTTACGAAAGTTCTTAGTGGATGATTCTGCAGTGGTACCATTAGAGGATATTTAGGTGGATGACTGCCTGAATTATATTTAGAGACCGGTGGCGATTCTTGATCGGAAGATGGCAACCTTGAGGAACAAGGTCGTAGAGTTGGTGAATGTGCAATTGCAACATCGGAAGGGTTCAAAGTGGACTTAGGAGCCGGAAAATGAGATGAAGGAGCACTATTCGGGGCAGCAAACTTCGAGGATGAAATCTGATTCAAGTGGGGGAGAGTTGTAACACTTGGATTTGGGTATGTTTGGTATGTTCCTTCTTAGCCCCTTTGTATTTAATTATTGCATTTTGGTCCTTGGAGTTAGTATGTGGGGCGTACCACTGGGCACGCTTATCGTACTAGCCAAGAAGCTAGTATGTAGAGTATACCACATGGTATGCTTAGCGTACTAGGTGGGATTGATCGGGGCAACGAGGCCTTGTACACTGGGAAATGAGGCCTCGTACGCTGGGCATACAAGGGGTTAATGAAACCCTAATTTTATGGTGTTGCACCCTATATATAAACTCCTTAAGTCCCTAGGGCCGGCCTCTTTATCAGCCTCCATACCTCATAAGCCCTAAATTTCAACCCTTAGCCTCCCTTGTTGTGTCTTTGAGCTCTTGAGATGAAGTTGGTGCTTATTTTGCTCATTTTTAATGGATTGAAGAAGATTGAAGGTGCATTGCTTAGTGTGAAGCTTAGAGATCCAGAATCATCACTCATTTTGCAAGTCTTTTGAGGTATCAAGCCCATGCCTTGTCTTATCCTTGCTTAGATCTCTTCAAGTTATGATTTTATGCTTCTTTGTCCTCTTTTGGTTGGTCTTGATGGGTTAAGGTCGTTTTAGAAGCTAAATCTTGTAGATCTGGATGTTTGGAGGGTTCATTATGCTTAAAGGTGCAAACTTTATGGGGTTTATGGTCTCATAAGTCATTTATTAAGTCCTTTTGAGCTTTAAGGGCTTCATTAAGCCATTCATGCACATAAAGTTAGCAACTTTACATGATAAACCATCTCATGGAAGCCAGATCTAAGTTTTCGAGTAAAGTCTTGATGGATTAATTGTTGGAAATGAAAGTTGGCTGAATGAGGGAGTACGCTAGGCGTACAAGCAGGTGCGCTTAACATACAAGCCCTAAGGCGAGTACGCAGGGCGTACTCAATGAAGGAGTACGCTAGGCGTACAAGCAGGTACGCTTAGCGTACAAGCCCTAAGGCGAGTACATTGTGCTTACGAGCTGAGTACTCCCCATGTACTTAACAGGTTGGGCCTCATATTCTTGGGTCTTCGGTTTGGGCTATATTTTGGGCTTAGATGATTAGGGCCTTGTTGGGCCATCAAAATTCAAGTGTGGGCTAGGAATATTTTTGGACTTTGGATTAAGGCCCATGAAATGGATTTGGGCCCAATTTGAAAAATTAGGCTATGATTGGGCCTTGGATGATTATTTTGGTAATTGGGCCTTTTAGATTCTAAGTTAGGCTTTAGTATTGGACCAAATTAGGTAAGGGGTAAAATGGTCTTTTTACCCTAATTTTGGACTGATGGTTATGGATTGGAATCCAATTATTAATTAGATGTTATTTGCTATTGATAGCTCAGGGATTTGTCAGACCAACAATCATAGATTTATTCGTGTGATTTTATAGTTCGAGGTGAGTTTCATCACCGTGTTTAGTGGGTCGAAGGCACAAATGCCAGCCCATGATCTGTTATATTAGAATACTTAATGTCTTTGTGACACTTATATGTGTATGTGCTTATATGCTTACTGGGTGGGGCTCGATGGTTATCCTGTATGCTATTACATGTTATGCTTATATAAATTGTATGTGGGAGGTGTGGCAACCCGAAATTTCTAGCTTACATTCTTCTTTTATATCAAATTTAGCTTCGTTTTGCTATATTATAATGAAGTTTTGGATCTAAAAGAGTGCTTAAAGCTTAGTATAATTGAGCTACGTGTCGGAGGATGGGTTAGTTTGGTTGTAGCATTGGAAAAATGAGCCAAACACAGCAAAACTGGTGTGTGCGACCGCACACTAGTGTGTGCGGCCAGCCAGTCACACACAGACCAACCACACACACCTCCAACCGCACACACCCTCCTATAAGTACTATCCTTGGTCATTTTGATCATTTCTTACACTCTTGCAAAGCTAGGACTCAAAAATCCTCTCAAGTATCATTCGGAAAGGTAACATCTTTCACCAAGAACACCAAGAACACCATGTTTTCTGGCAGCACACACTTCTGGTAGCACACCAGGTCACACACCTGGCCGCACACAGGTGCTGGCAGCACACCTTGCCGCACACATGGTCGCACACACACTTATAGTGTGTATTTTGGCCATACACTCTCTTGTATAGCCTTTTAACCCTTCGTACAATCATTTATGGTTGTAAAACATCAAAAGAAGTGTTTACTAGTCCCTAAGGTGGTCCCAATTCGTTAATTAGTTATTCATAACACTAATTATATTCACATATGTGCCAATATATGCTAAATAGGATTCGCGTGTGTACTCAAGTCACCACTTGATACTTAGCAACAGATCCAACATTGTCATCAGAACCACTCACTACAAGTGAGTTCATACCCCTAAAATAACCTTTGAAATGTTTTTAAATGCTTTTAGGGGGGGGGGGGAATACAAGTTGAACAATTATAGTTATTATATCAATCACATGTGATTAATGACTACCAAACAAATGGTTTACTTACTTTCCAAACTATTTATCAAACTGTTTTACCTCAAATTGTCTTACAAACTCTTTCAATGGTCAAATACTTTTACTTAAACTCTTTTGAACTTATATTCTCTGTATCTATATAAATATAGTTATATAAGTAGGACTGAAAGGACTTAGGACTGCTAGTCTACCTTGCTTCCCGTTCTTGTTTGATGTGGTCTTAGCGTATCAAGGTTAGTTGTCCGAAGGTCGTTTGAATCCTAGTTATGTACTATGTATATGTATATAGATATAAAAAGTTATTTCTTTCATCCAAATCCATGCCCTTGGGTAGCACGGGCATACAGAACAATGAAACATACAATGAGTCAGTTCATACATGAGTCAATACATACTTTACTAGTAAGCTACCATAGGGGTAGTTTAGGAAGATACTATTACTAGAACAATGAAACATACAATGAGTCAGTTCATACATGAGTCAATACATACTATGATGAGAATCAAACATGAAACAGAGTGAGGAGAAACAAACAATAGACACTATGACGAGAAACAAACATACAGGCTAGATAGAGAAAGAACGCACAATACAACTAGCACACATATACATTACATATACATTACATATACATAAACATAGTTATGTGAGCCATTAAGCAGGGCATGTCACTACATGCCATGACTGTTTTGTATCAGAATCTCCTTAATTGGGGAGCGTATGAGTTTGTGTATAGATCTATACTGGATTATAAAAATATTGAATTATAAAAATTAAAGTGTTTTTTTTCTTTAAATTTAAACAAATAATTTAGATAAATAAATAAAAGAAATTAATAAAGCTTTAATCTAGTAATTTTGAAATTAAAAAGAAAGTTCATTAAAGAAATTAATATGCATTTAGCATTTATTAAATACTATGTGAAATTAATAAAATAGAAAAACCATAAAATGACATGTGGAATAAAAATTAATTCAAAATAACTACAAAATGATATTTGACAAATTGAATGAGAGTGTGACAAGTGACAAAAAAAACATTCATTTATTAGAGTAGATATATAAATCTTATTTATATATAAAAGATTCATAATAAATTTTCAATAAAGTGTAGAGAAAATAATTATTAAGGAACTATATATTTTGGTGTATAACTTTCTTTTTAATAAATGTCTATGATTGAGTCCAAGATACAAACCAGTAGTACCATCTAAAGCCTTCATGATGATAAATGGTGAATTAAACTTTACTTGATATAGTTTATTTTCTAATCGATAGAAATATCCTCATTTTTAATATTTTTGGGATTACACTTCAATCACTATTAGTTGTATCTAGAATACAAACACCAACTAATTAGGTCTTTATTCTCTTCTCTTCTTCTATCTTCCTCTCTTCTTCTCTCTTGCATACCACGAGGAAATGGATGTTGAGCACCTTCCGAGCTAGGTTGAGGAAGAGTTGTGGTGGTGACCTGGAGGTGGAAGACGATGGTGGTCGTGAAGACCATGACGGATAGTCTAATAACATAAATAATTATACAACAATTAAAAATTTAAAAGGAAAAAGCAAAATCAAAGCAAAAACTAAAACTAAATTATAAAGATTATCTTTAGTGAAAAACAACCACATAATTTACACAAACCAAATAAAAGATTGATGTAAAGTGTAATTAAAATGATAAGTAGTCCTTTTCTGAAAAAAGGAGTCGACTTCCTTCGGTCGACGAGGATGTCTGTCCAAACTACATAAATCTTGAACTCTTGACACTACGACACGTCTTTTCTTGACTAACCCAAAAACAAGCCGACTTCCTTAAAATCTCACCTACATAAACCCTAGAAACAACCACACCTCCACCCACAAATTCAGGAGAAGAAACGAAAAAAAAAAATGAGCGCAGGTTTCCTCAAGAATGGCAACAAGGCACACATCTACATCAACACCATCTGGAAAAGACACTCGATTTCCGATTCACTTGGAGCTCCGATTACCAGAACCCCTTTCCAACAACCCAAAGCTTCATACTCCCGATTTCCTCAAAGAAAAGCGAAAGACATCGAGTTTTCTGTTCCATTTCCGACCACCAATACACAGAGCGCATCGCGTTTATCGTCGATTTCAAAGAGTGCGTTTATTGGATGGTATTTGGGTATGATTAAAACCCGACCCATTCTTACTAAAAGCATCACCTCTGCTCTTATTTATACTGCTTCTGATTTATCCTCTCAGGTACTTGAATCTGCTCTTCGTTTTCTGTTAGATTTCTTCTTATTGTTACTGGGGTTGTAATTTCTTGATTTTTAATCGAGTTTATATGTTCAAAATGTGTCCTTTTCTTGTTCAACTCATATTCAGACAATTACTCGATCATCTTCAGAGTCTTACGATGGTATAAGAACTTTTCGCATGGCTGGATATGGAATGATCGTATTAGGTCCAGCACTACATTATTGGTTCAATTTCGTATCGAGAATCTTTCCAAATCGTGACCTTATGTCAACATTCAAGAAAATGTTCTTGGGTCAGGCGATATTTGGACCTGTTATGACTGTCGTGTTCTTCTCTGTGAATGCAGGCATACAAGGTTACTAGTTTCTTCACTTCTTGCTTGCATTTTAATGGCTGCCTTTGGTGTTTTACTTTGAGATTTGTGTAATTTTGATCGAATGATTCACAGGTGAAAATGGTAGAGAAATTGTTGCTAGATTGAAGCGAGACTTGATTCCTACTATGATCAATGGTGTTATGTATTGGCCTGTTTGTGATTTTATCACATTCAGATTCGTCCCTGTTCATTTGCAGGTAATTAACCAAAAAAAAATCATTTCTTCGTTGGTTTGATTCATTGATTCATTGATTCATGAAGATTTTGATGTTAAATCGTGTATTGGTTTTGTGAAAATGCAGCCATTAGTGAGCAACTCATTTGCGTACATATGGACTTGTTACATGACATACATGGCAAGCTTAGAGAAAGCAGGGATCAAGTAACAAAAGTTGTTAGAGCTATCAAGTTGTTACAATTGTAGGAAGTTGGAGTTGCAGAAATGTTGCATTTATTTTGGCCACTAATTGAGAATATGAGACCACTTGTGTAGATTAGGCTGGAGCTATTAGAGCTATTAAGTTGTTACATGGTGAATCATATCTTATAGTAATCATACATCCATTTACAGTCTTTTATTCTCCTCAATATCTCTTTTCTTAAGCACACAAGGTAAGATTATAAAACCTATGACTCTGTCAAAAAGTGTCATAATTGTAATACTTTTGGTGGCCGAAACTGTTTCCAAATAACACGTTTGGAATGCAAAGAGAAAGAAAGAAAAATAAAATTTGAAATTATACATGAAGATATGTTAGATGCAACATGCTTTCAGATGATTGTTTTTCTTTGTTTTGTTTTTTTCCATTCCGAAAGGCGCAAAAGGGTGTGAACCATGATGGCGAAAAGTTGTGAACCATAATGTAACACCCATGTCCAAAAAATAGCAACTTTCAAAAGCAAATATAGGGAAAATGACTTGTGTGGGTAATTAATTATTTCCTTTGTATTTTTTTTTTGGGTATCTCATTTACCATCAAATTTGTTATAAGTGTTCACAAAAATCGGCTATTGAAGGTTTCCGACAGTTTCTTATCTCCGACAACTCTCCAGTCGTCTTCTCCGACGAGCCTCCGGCAAAAATGAGTTTTTTCCGACAGACTTTTCAACTGCCATCCAAGTGATACCTGCCGCCGATGCTGCTACTTAGCTTTCTCCACCTCTTCTCTCTCCCTGACGAAGAAGGGACGAGGCAACAAGCCACCTATCACCTCCTCCCGCCATCACCGAAACCTACCTGCTACCTCCCTTTTGCCGCCGGTAAACCACCATCACCACCTCCTGCTGCTTGCTGCTGCTGTAAGTCATCTAGCCGAGATTAAAGGATCCGTCAGAAAACTCATTTTTGCTGGAGAAGACGACCGGAGAGTCGCTAGAGATAAGAAATTGTTGGAAATCTTCAATAGCTAGTTTTAATGGTTTATGTGAACAACTGCAATAAGTATAATGGTAAATCAGATACAAAAAAAGGAAAATGACCAAATGAATACAAAGACAATAGTTAATTACCCACATAAATCATTTTCCCAAAAATATAACATCAATAATACACATGTCATCTAAAATGATATATTTGCTAATGTAGGCTTTTATAACAAAATATATTTGCTATTGTATGCTTTTATAACAAAATATATTCATAACAAGGTCGTAGGGAGTGGTAGCATCTTTAGTATGCTGTCATATATGATTTTTTTAAGCCACATAAGATGGAAAGGGTGGTAGCATCTAAGTTGTAAAAGTTAGAGAGTGATACCATCTAAATCCTGTGTTATTTTTATTTTGGAAAAACAAAACAAAAAATAAATAAAAGAAAAATGAAGTCAATCACAATTCTTTCTCTTCTCTTCTCTCGTTACCCGGTTGACAAGCTATCCTTAGTGAAGCATGTAGCACGGTTGATGGGAGTGGTGGAGGTGAGCTCCTGGCACAAACTACTCGTTACCCGGTTGACAAACTATCCTTAGTGAAGCATGTAGCACGGTTGATGGGAGTGGTGGAGGTGAGCTCCTGGCACAGGCTACTCCTTCTAGCCTAAGGCATATCATGCAAGTAGCAAACATGTACGGTTTGCTTTGATGATGAGTGTCACTTTACAATCGCATCTACAAGTACTTTCAAAAATGTTTTTGTAAATAGAACCGACAAAAATCGATCCAATCCACCAACTCAACCTAAAATTGGAAGGTTGGGTTGAGATTTCCAACCAATTTAAATTAAATGGGTCAACCCGTCTAACTTATTTAATTAAATAGGTTGGGCTGGGTAAAAATTATCAATCCATTTTCAACCCTCAAACACATTTAAGTATATTATATATTTAAATTAATACATTTTTTAAACATTATTATGTATTAATTTAAATATTAATTTATAAATCCCAATGTTGTATTATGATTTATGTTGTAAAAAATACAATCATAATTCTTAATCTTTTTTACGGACAACATTAGTTACTCTTCAATATCACTTCAAAATTACACATCTTTGATGTTATTTGAACAATTTCTTTGTATTTGCGAATTGAGATTATGCTTTTGTCATACTTTGAAATTTTATTTAAGTTTAGAAGTAATTTAAATGGTTCAATCTTTAGTTAATTTATTTACTTTTTTTTTTAATTTTAAATGAGTTAATCCAACTTAAACTAATTTATTTAATAGGTTGTGTTAGAAATTATATAAACAGCTCAATTCGATAACAACTCATTTATCTGAAATGTTAGGTTGGGTTGGATTAAAAATATCAACTCATATAAATAAACAGGCTATGCTGGATTGAAATGATCAATCTAATTAATAAATGGGTTGAATTCAAACTCAACCTAAATCGATTCATTGCCAACTCTACCTGTAAATTGTTTTTTTTTTTTTTTTTTTAATGTTGGCAAGATTATGATCGGATCGTATAAAGAGTTATAAAACCATCATATTACATTCTTTACTAAACATTGTTTTCATCTATTTTTATTAAATATTTAGAATTTTGTCCACTAAGACACCATTATACTTAACTATTAACATTTTTATGACGAGATGATTAACTTAGAGTATAATCCATTAATCACCATATTAAAGTATAAAGAAATAATTTTACTCTTAACTATATTTATTTAAATGTTTTTAAACCAATACAGTAAATAATTTATACCTGATAGTGTTGTAAAATTCGGTCAACTCGGCCGAGTACTTGGATTCGGCCTCTTACTGAGGCGGGTTAAGCCTACTCAGCCAAATAACTCGGAAATTGGTCAATATCGGTACAACTCGGACCAAATCGATCAACTCAGGAGAGTACTCGGCCAACTCGGTCAAATGGTCAAAATTATCTTAAACAGAGAAAAAATCAAGAATTTTAAGATTAATGTGTAAAAGACACTTAATGATGTATTATTTAACACACATATGCGATTATTACTACATATATATCGTAAATTTTCAGTAATTATTCTCGAAGTGAACCACTGTGTGTATTTCAGTTTTTGTGTATTTATATGTATCTAATTTTGTTATGTATTTCAATCAACTTATGATTTTGACATTATATTTTTTCTAAAAATATTTCTTCATGAATTATCAAATCCGAGTACTCCCCGAGTATTCTCAAGTACTCGTTACTCGGTAGTCGGCCGAACAGGTACCGGTTAGCGAGTTCTACAACCTTGACACCTGGTCCCATAACAATTTACATGACTTAACTATTGTCTTAGGATTTGTGGGATGGTAGGACCCAGATGTTTTCACAATAATTTAAATAGTCATATAAATAATAAAATGGTATTATTATATATACCCATAATTTATAAAATTCCTCCATCTACCCCCTCCCACCATATTGTCATTTTGTAGTTTTCTTTATTTTGTTTTTTATTTTTTTTTATTTTTTTGTTTTTTGTTTTTTGTTTTTTTTTGTTGTTTTTATTTTTTTTTATTTTGTTGTTTTTTATTATTATCTAATAATAAAAATTAATAAGCACAACTTTTTTTAAAAAGCTCATTTTAATAGTCAAAGCATCTTCATCTTTTCATCCATGATGTTCATGACTTTTAATAATACATTTTTATATAAAAAATAAATCTCCTTTTAACAGTCAAAACATCTTCATACCATAGATAATTCATTTTTATTTTGTCATTTTATCTCTATTTGTAACAATAAAAAAAAATCATTTTTTTCAATCATCACAATCATCACAAACCAAACGAGATATACAGGAATGGAATCTTACTTTATTATCTTTCGTCTGTTAAAATTCATTTTCAACCTTTCAACTTTTATGATATATTCATTTTCTTTGCATGTTATTCAATCGATTATCTTTAATAATAAAGAAATTGATTTGATGCTTTATTTTCTTCCATTATTACATATATATATATATATATATATATATATATATAATACGATCGATCGATCAATTGAAATCATTCAAAATTCCATCTCTCACATATCTACGTAAACATATCTATAACCATTGAATCATATGACGGATTTTCAGACTAATCAATTTTTTTTTTTTTTTTTTTTTTTTTTTTTTTTTTTTTTTTTTTTTTTAGTTTTAGTATACTAATACGTTGACATAATTATCATGCTGAGCATGTATGTATTTTATTTGTCAGATGTTTAGCACCCGTGAAAATCTGAAGGAATGGGTTGACAACGTGGCATGAATTCTCGGATATGTGGTCATTACAAAAAGATCAAAACCGAAAACAAGTGGTGGCTATGTTTCAAGAATCATTTTAGTTTGTGATCGGAGTGGTGTGTATAAAGGTACAAATACATGAGGCAGAAATAAGACAGATGATTTTTGGACCTTGAAAGTTATAAATGGTGAACATAATCATGACCCTACAATGTATATGGAGTGTCATGAATTTTCAAGATGGCTGACTGCAGATGAGCGTTGTATGGTGGAAGACATGACAGATAATGATGTTCGTCCACGTAATATTCTTTCGGCATTGAAGAGTCAAAATGAACACAATGTAAGCATAATATAAACCATTTATAATGCACGAGAAAAATATCGATCACAAATGCGTGCAGGTCGAAGCAAAATGCAAGTTGTATTCGAAATTTTGTTGTTAAAATGATATATATATATATATATATATATATATATATATATATATATATATAGGTCGAAGCGAAATGCAAGTTGTATTCGAAATTTTGTTGTTAAAATGATATATATATATATATATATGTGTGTGTGTGTGTGTGTATGATACATATGATACGACAAATGAGTTAAAAGGCTTGTTTTTTGTTCATCAGACATCATTCAATATATTGTGTGCATTTTCATAAGTGTTAATGATGGATGCTACATATAAGACAAACAAGTATAACATGTTTTTTATTGAAATTGTTGGCGTCACTTCAACAAACAACACATTTTCCATAGCTTTCGTGCTTACAGACAAAAAGAAAGAGGCAAATTATACTTGGGCATTAAATCGTCTAAGGACCACATTGGGTGGATACGATGGGGCATATGTAATCGTCACATATAGAGAATTAGCTTTAATGAATGCATGTGTAAATGTATTCCCCGAATCGTATTTAGCAGAAGTATTTCTTCCAATACGTTTAAACATACAGTTAATTTGTTCTCATTCTTCATCTGATCATCAACTAATCCATCACGAATTTTTTCTCAATCCTAGATTTGTTCTGAGGATTCATTGACCTTTTTGAAGGACTGGAAAATCTAAAAATCAATAACGTATAGAAATTGATTAAAAATTAAGAATAAGATGAACCCAATTTGGCGATAAAAACGATGTCAAAATATAGGATCTTTGATGAAAAGGGAAATTATACCAGGTGGGTTGTTTGATGATGATAGAACTCGTTCGTCTACTTTGCTACTTCACTCAGTTGTACATATCTTTCTAAGTATTTGTATGTGTTTCTCTCTCTAAAATCTTTAGTTAAGTGTTAGAGAGAGAAAGAAAAGGTTGGTTTGGCTGTTTGGTTATGAGTGTTTGGAAGATTTACAGTGTCGTTGCAGTAGCCGTGGTTGCTGTTGCAACAATGTCGACACGAAGACGAAACATGTGGGAAATCAAGGATTGAAGTCATTGGAGAATGATGGGGTTGTGGGGGGATATTCCAACCACCTGTCTCTCTTACTCCTAGTCCCGCTAAGAAGCAAAAGGAAGGTCGTCTCGGTAACCCAGTCGAAGTTTATGATGGTAGGGATGACACTTGCATCATACTCTATAAATGAAAAGAGCATACCAGAGTAATGGCTGGTGATGCAGAGCACATAAATATCCATAATTGAAAATCCAAAATCAAAAGTGATGTTAGTAAGAGGCGACGAAGACGAACCGAAACCCTTTGGAGGTGGCGACACTAAGTCGATCTAGACTTCAGACCTTTTGGAGAGAAGAATACATTTCCAAGGAGTCCAATGGAAGAATATTGTAGAAACAAAGCGGCTGCCGTAGCCGAAAGATAATAGGAAAAGAAGATGTATCATGTACACACACATGGAATTTAAATGAGAGAGTGGTCGAGGCGTAACAACTGTCAGTCGGAAAACTTAGTTGATGGAAAAGGATGATATGGCAAACAAACAAAAATACGAAAATAAACACGTAGATGGTAGGGGCAGGTCTGAAGACACATGTAATCCACTATACAAAATAAAGAATAGCATAAATGCATAAACCGTAAAAATAATAAAAATAATAATAATAATAATAATAATAATAATAAAAATCAGCCAGATATTTAGGGAAGAAAAAGAAAAAAATAAGCCAATAAAATCAATGTATTCACCTAGAGTTCTAAATTAATCTATGTATATAATTATAAAATAGTTTATTAGAAAACGGTCACACAACCCATAAGCAACCCATTAGGGTTTGACCGAACTCACAGTATAAATACTATTTTCCTTACAATTTCCAAACCCTAAACACATTAGCTGCCGCTATTACAACGATCTTCTCAGCATCAGATTCAAATGGGGCACTCAAACGTCTGGAACTCTCACCCTAAGACCTATGGTCCTGGTTCTCGCACCTGGTAAACCCTAATACTCTCACCATCGTTGTTATCTGTTTATCCATGTTTCCCTTTTCAATTCTGTTAACTTCCTACGAAATCCTCGTATTCTCTTGTTTATATGCGTGATAGATTCTTCGATTGAATCCGGAATTCCATGGCGTGAATTAGAAACTGTTTTAATACGAGAAATTGGTAATCTATACCCATTAACAACTGTGAAAAGTTAGATGCAATCGACTCTAGTTATAGAACATTCGAGTAGGTTCAATCCTAGTTATTTGTTGATTCGAAGAACGAATAACGATTAGGGTTTTCGTAAGAATTTGTAGTCTTTGCAAAGCTTGTAGCTTTTTTTCTGAATTGGGTCTTAATCAATCATCTCATCATGAAAGTTTTATGAAGATAATCACTTCTAAAAAGGGTTTTAAGAAATACAGATTATTGATTATCATTACATTGTTTGCAGCCGTGTGTGTGGGAACTCCCATGGCTTGATCCGGAAATATGGACTTATGTGCTGCAGACAGTGTTTTCACAGCAATGCCAAGGAAATTGGTTTCATTAAGGTATGAAGAAAGTCTTTTCAACTTTTTTTGAATTTCTAAAGCCTATAAAGTTGAATTTGTGTTGATTTTTATCTCATTTTTGCAGTATCGCTAAGGAGTTTTGAAGGGTTATCAGTTGATCATTTATGATAATGCCCAATTGAAAGAAAGATGGTGTTTTTTGGTTACAATTGTAGTATCTAAATTGTCTTTTGTTTTGTGTCTTTGGGATTACTTTGAATGTAGTTGGATTTTTATAAAACCCCTTTAATTATTTACATGATAATTTTCTTGTGAACATCAAGATCATGTGTGTTTGGTTTCATTTAATCTTAGTTACTTGATTGTGTCTAATATCTCTGGTTAGTCTAACAAAATCCACTTAGAAAGTTGTTTACTCGTTATTCTAATAAAACTCTTGTGTTTGTAACACAAGATGAATCTATTTAGTTATAGCAAAGCCATTTAATTCGAAAGCAATTATCACAGTTCTTACAATTACACTTGGGGTAAAAAGTAAAGTACTTAGTTTGTTTTAGTGTTGGGGTAAAAAGTAAAGTACTTAGTTTGTTTTAGTGTTGGGGATGCTCTTCCAACATACGATTTGCACTTGATGCAATAAAATAAGATTTGCACTTTGACTCAATAAAATGAGTGACACATGGCATATTGCATACTATTAATTAAGATGTATATTAGAGTGATAAACTTTTTTTTTTTAGGTCAGTTAGGCACATTTCAAGTATAGACTGAATTATGAGATGGGTCAATGCTTGCTGATCAAGTTAGCCCAAATTGGGCCTTATCAAACAAGCCGCTCAGACCAAGTTAGCCAAAAAGTGCTGATTTGAACGGTCAATTATGTATCACACACCCTCATAATTTGTTATAGAAATGGTCATTAATTCCATTCTGAGTCTTGAGCATTATCGGCAGTGAGTTTCGATTCCAATATGAAGTTTGACTTTTTGAGTCATAATCTCTCTCCATTTAGTTAATTGTGGGCATTAGAATCTTATATTAGCCATGTAGTTGTATATCTTATTTTGATTTTACATGATGATTATGTATGGGACATTTTGGGCTAACTTAGTTGTGAGAAAAGATTTTTTTTTTTTTTTAATTTTTTATCTTTTTAGAAACAAAATTTGATAATTTATATTTACATCCATATATTTATAACTAAGCATCTAACTTTTTTTTAATAATAAAGTGTAAAACACTTGCAATTATATTCGAGTTTGTGGGATTTCTCAACTACCTGATCATCATCTTTATGTGGCTATGCAGAATTTTTATTACTATCTTCATATTCTGACATTGTTTACGATTAAATTTTTTTAGTATTACTTGCACTTAAATTTGATTTTGAGAAATTTTCTGGATCTTTCCGTAGTTTTGATGAGGTGGAGTCAGTGGAGAAGTTTCATGATTAGTTGACATTTCAGGACATCAACATGAATATATAACATCTTGTTAGCCCAATTTCTTTTTTTTTTTCTTTTTTTTTTTCTTTTTTTTGAAATTAATGACTTCGTCTTCTCAACCGCACCAAGTTTTTTGAGTTTTTTGAGGTGGAGTCAAATGGATAAGTTTCATGTTTAGTTGACATTTGGTGTGTATATATATATATATATATATATATATATATATATATATATATATATATATATATATATATATATATATATATATATATATATATATATATATATATATATATATATAAAAGTTCAATTGAAAACCATAACTATTGGTTCTTCAAGGAACCAAATTTTTTTTCAATTTCTAAACATTATTTTTTTTTGAAAAAAAATCTAAAAATATCTAAATTCATATATTAATATTGTGAATGTGAAAAATATTTTTTGGGTTGACCGTGTGAATCCGGATTCATGTTGTGAATTTTCACAAATTCACATTGTGAATTTGACGTAAAAAAAATCGAATTTGATATCACTAGAAAAAGGATAAAAAGTTATGAATTTCTGTATTTTTAGTTTTTTATTTGATAAAAAATAAGTTCTAAAAGTTGAAAAAAAGATTGGTTCCTTGGTTAATTATGGTTTTCTATTGAATCTCACATTTTATATATATATATATATATATATATATATATATATATATATATATATATATATATATATATATATATATATATATATATATATATATATATATATATATATATATATGGAAAAGTTCAGTAGAGAACCATATATATATAGTATTTTTTTGAAAAGGAAAATAACGTAACGACCCTACTACCCTACAATGTATTACGATTTTGCCTATAAAGTTCCTAAAGTTATTTTCATGTCTTTTAAGGGAACAAAATGGTTTTTGTCGGGTCGATTTGATCACTTTGGACAAAATGAAGAGGTAACTTAGTTATCCCTTTGCTACATAGAACTTGACTAATCACTCTTGGTTCATATGACCTCTCTCTCTCTCTCTCATGGTGTCCTAGAACTCTATGTAAACCTGCAACTTACTCCATATTTTTTTCTTACAAACTATCAAAATGGTGCAATCATACTCGAACGAAATTGTTTCCATGAGAAACAAAGTCATTTTCATCAACAAATTCTTGTGCTCTTCGATCTTTAACCTCAATTTCAGATCTTTTTTTTTTTATTATTTTTTTATTTTTTATAATAATATTTTAGTTCATATGTGTGTTATTAAGCCTAGATTTTAAGAACAAACCCAAATTTGATCTTCATCGTCTTAATGAAAAATCAAGTCTGATCTTCATCTTGTTCATCAATGCCCAAGTTATCTTTGTCACCCCTCCCTCTCCGAACCCATGTGTAACATCCCAAAAATTAAGAGGTAAAAATATCCTTTTTTAACATAACCAAAACACCCCTTATCTTTTATTCAAACGTTCAAAAGTATTTCATAATAAATGAATCATCAGAGTACAATCCCAAAATCGTCATATTGCAGAAACATGGGTGGATATGCTGCGATCAAGTCGGGCCCTTCCTTTTCGAACCGGAGGTACCTGATAACATAACCGTAAAACTATAAGCACAAAGCTTAGTGAGTTTCCCCAAAATATCACATACCATACATACCGTTGGGTCTAGCCCTCACATTGGGCCCAACCTACATATTGGGCCCAACCCATCAATATGGGCCTAGCCCTACCAAACCAATGGGCCTAACCCGATCATACAATGAAAAAGTCATAGAGTGAGCTATCCATTCCTAAACTATGGGCCTATCCCAACATACTAATTAGCCTACCCCAACATACAAAGTAAAAGTCACAAAGACAAATAGCATAACATAACCTAGTGGACCAATATTGGTGCCTTCTACCCATGAGTACAGTGAGGAGACTCACATTGATTCGTTGATAACCAAATAACTGTTTGGGTCGCTGAACAGGATAACCTTGCACTAACTAATATTAAATACAACCTTAATTAATAATTAACCCGATAACCCAAAATCCAAGGCACACTCCATAATACAACTTCCTAAAGGGTAAAAGACCATTTTTACCATTCCCAAAACTAGTCCAAGAACTCATGGCCCAAACCCCAAAAGGCACAAGGCCCAATTGGAACTTCTACGTAGTACGCCCCGTGTACCAGGAGGGTACGCCCTATGTACTTACCCATGAAGCACAAGGTACAAGCTGTCTATGCACAAAACTAGCATTATGCTGAGCGTACTTCTACGTACGCCCAACGTACTCATCAGAGGCCCATAATCAGAAACAAGCTCTTAATGGTTAAGACAAAAGCATCCAAACACTTATCTTGACCCTAAATCATGTCTTAACATGTAAAGTTGACAACTTTACTCCTTTGCATGACTTAATGGGACCAAATCCTTGTTTTTATCCATTTTAAGAGCACCAACTCATGCATGCATCAACAAGAACATTCAAGATGACATGTTTATGAATTAACAACTCAATAAGGACCAAATATGAGGCTCAAAGGTCCTGGAGTAGCTCCTACTCACAAGATCAACAACCTTAGGACCAAAACATGGAAAAACACCACCCAAAGCTAGATCTATACTAGAGAGACATAAAGTTTGAAGCTTTATACTCCTGGTACGCCCAACGTACTCCATGAGGCATTCGCGACTTCCCTACCTAGTACACCCAACGTACTCCTAAGTACGCCTAACGTGCTAGGCTAAGCCCTTAAACCACCAAATTTCTGAAAGCCATAACTTCTTCATTCTAAGTCTGATTCCGATGATCCTTATATCCACGGAAAGGCAACGAGAAGATCCACACTTCTATGAAATCACCATTTCCTTAAAACTTCTCGAACTAAAATTCAAAATTCATAAAAGGTCTGAACTACCAATTTACGGTTACACCCTTGGGCTCCAAGTCACAAACCAAACTCACGGATCATCTAAGGTCCCGTTTGATTGTTCCTGACTGAGAAAGAGCTGACTGGGAAATGTCTGCCTGGGTAAGAAATGCTGAATGAGTAAGAAACCATGATGTTTGATTGTACATCTGACTTAATGTTCTAACTGATGAAAAATGACCATTTTACCCTTCTACGCTATACAACAATGGATGAAGTTGTTGAAAAATTATAAAAATGCACTAAAGATAATCAAATTTAATTGCTCTACTCATTTAAAATATTTTTCTTCAATCTTCTTGCCTTATATCATTTATCAAGATAAACATTAAAAACAGAATAAATTCCGAAAAAACACAATTCTCATTTCAATATGACCTAATTATGATATAATAGTCGTAGCCTATTTCTTGTTGGGTTTCGTCTTTGAAACCGAAGTCACAGCCACCTGTGGGTTTGGATGCTTTTCAGCTTCACTTGGATCCAACCACTTGAGAGGATGTTTGTTAAAAAAGGGCCAATTAAGAATTATAATCAAAGATGTCAAAATCACCCCCAGCATACAATATCAACATCAGTTGAAATGAACCTACAACATAACTTGTTATAAATGTTGCAACTGCAAATACCACCAGTAATATCTGCATCAATTGCTCTGCTACCTTCTGTCCTTGCCAATCTATCTATTTACCCAAGGGTATTATCGGAATTAAAAAATATATAAGGTGTAATTGGAGTCATACAACTACCTTCACTAGTAAATAGAAGGATTTAGGGCAAGGAGTAAGCAATTGCTCTGCTACCTTCAACAGTAAATTCATTTTTATCAGTTTTGTACATGTAATTGAAATCGGAGTCAATCAGCTGCAAAGGAGTAAGCAAAAGGACAATCATAAGGTGAAATCGAACACAATGAGCATTTAGGGCAAGGAGCTTTGATCGGCTGGAGAAGAAAAGAACAACAGAAGCATACCTGATAGACGAGGAAGGAGCTTCGACCGGCGATTGAAAGAGGAAGAAATAGGTCGATGTTGCTTGCTGGAGAAGAGGAATCGCTGAAAGGGGAGAAGAAAGGGCACCGATGGAAACTTTTCTCCTCTTCTCAGTTAGCTGATTTCCAACTTTTTTCTCAATCAGCTATAGATTTCTGAATCAGACACACATAAAGTGTTTATCAAACACAAATAGCTGAGCGAGTCAGCCAAAATGGTCTGAGCCGACTCAGTCAGACCAATATCAAACACAACCTAACGTACATTACCCACATCCAAATGGATCTAAATCTCTATTTCCTAAAGGCCCTAAGCCTTATGATAACCAATCTATGGCTCATGGCCCCAAATTAGGAAACGATTCGGAATAGGGTGTTACACCATGCCCATCTGATTTCCGACAACACCAAAATTGAGATACCTCATCTTCTCCACCCTATTTCGTCTCTTTCTCCATTTGAAACACTGAGCTTCTGATGAAAACCATATCAAGAACACAAAAAAATCTGAGCAAACCTATTTTAGTTTATTGAAAACCACATACAACCTTGATTTTGACTGCAATAGAAAACAAAGAGATTGAAGAAGTCAACAAAAAGGATATTACCAGATAATTTAATGTAATAATTTTCGAAACCCATCTGAATTTCTTCACGAAATCGCATAAATTTGGTACCAAACCAAGAATATAAGCAAGAAAGTGTGAAATCATAATTTTCACAAAACCTTATCATTATACGTTCAAAAACGATGAATAAAAAGATCACATGTCCTTCACAAAATTAGCAATACCCAAATCGTTTACCCATTATCCATCAACAATAAACACATAGAACAGAAAGGAAACATACATTTATGAACCCAAATCTAAATTTATTGACAAGAATTTAACTGGAAAGATGAAAAAGGAAGGAACTTTACCTCGAAGAACAGCACCACAACCACCACACTGATAAGCTGCATATTCAGTGACCTCAAGGAATAGATTTTCACATTTGGGGCAACGAACTAACCAGACTTTTGCTAGATTGTGTAACATCTAGAAAATTCATAAAAATTTTAAACTTTTTCAAACATTCCAAAACCATCCATTTTTTACAAATTGTTTTCAAAATAATCCAACATCAAAGTTTTCCCAGAAATCACAACATGACAAATGAAGGGGTGCACGATCAAGCCTTCGCCTTTCCGTAATCTTCCAAAGTACCTGAAACAATATCCACAACTGTAAGCCTGAAGCTTAGTAATTTCCCCCAAAATACCCGCACAATAATAACACACATATAATAACAGCATACTATGGGCCCAATCAACCATCTGGTTGGAATGCCCTAGGGCCTCAACCATCGGGTTGGAATGCCAACATACTATGGGTCCAATCATCTATTGGGTTGGAATGCGAACATACTATGGGTTCAATCATCCACAGGATGGAATACCCTCGGCCCTCAACCATCGGGTTGGAATGCCAACACACTATGGGTCCAATCATCTATCGGGATGGAATACCCCAACCATCAGTCAAACATGTGCACATATATCAGATGATATCGATCTAATAGACCACTACAACGTAGCAACATTCTGTCTACCAGGATACCGATCTAACATATCATAACAACATATGCATAACAGAACACCAATCCACTAGGTCGACATTGGTGCCTTCGAACCGCAAGTATAGTGAGGAAAACTCACCTCAAAAGTAGCACTGACTGACAAGATCCGACTCTCGAATCACAGCTCCGAACTAAATTGCGTACAACCATCATGTGACTAATTTCATTAAATTACCAAATTACCAAAAATACCCTTAAAGTCAAACTTGGTCAACCTTGGTCAAAATTAGAGTCAACAGTCAAGGTCAAGAGTCCATGTTGACCCAACTCGTCGAGTGCATCTACTGACTCGTTGAGTTCCCTCAGAATTAAGAAAACCGCGAAAACCCGAGTCAACTCGTCGAGTTCGTATAGTGTCCAGATGATCAAGGAAACCCCGAGTCAACTTGCCGAGTTGGCAGAGAAAATCTTCGATTTTTCCTTGTCTTAATAATTCAACCATCTCCTAAGCAAGTCTAATGCTACAAACTATAGATCTGGTCCCCTAGGACTGAGATACAACATAAAGTTGCTAACTTTATGTCCATGCATGGCATTAAAGGAGCTAAAACACTCACACGTAGCTTAATAAGGGGTTTAGGGCATGAAGGAGGGACAATACTTTGATAAAGCTTGGAACTTTAGGCTCAAAGAGCCACAAAACATCTAGATCTGAAGTAGCAATTCAAACAATGCATCGTTCCAAGAATGACTCCAGTATGGACCAAGAATAACAATATCTTTTCATAAAAGTAGATATAAAAAAATAAGAGGCCAAGGTATCGACTTTATACCTCAAAATGGTTGCCACATCAGAGTAAACACCGGATCTACGACCTCTCCCTTCAGCCAACTTCTTCAAGCTTCTTGTTCCTTCCAAAATAGCACCATAAATCACTCTCTAAGCTCCCACACACACAATGAGGGAAAAAGCACGAAATAGGGTTTTCTCTGGACAAGGAGGTGATGAAGGAGGCCAATAATGAGAGTTAAGGCCTTTAAATATGGTGAATACCCTAAAAATTAGGATTTTTATGTATAGCCTTCAACTCATCGAGTTGGGGCCTTCCAACTCATCGAGTAGATATTGAAAGATACGCGGACATTATATACTCTACACGACGAGTTGGAGCCTTCCAACTCATCGAGTTGCCCTAAAAATATAAATAATAAGCTTTAAATTCATACTTGAAGATTGGGATGTTACAGATTGTCATACATTTTTGGGAGGATGGATAAAGGATATGAAGAAGGTGATTGTACTCTTTGCGTCCATGAGAGCGAGAGCGAGAGAGAGAGAGAGAGAGAGAGAGAGAGAGATGTGTATTTAATTTATTTTTTAATTAACAAAAAGCCACCTGCGTCTATTAACCTGCTAAAAAAGGTTAAGGGGACTAGATGAAGAGGTCACTACACACTTTGTTCCCTTAAAAGGCTCGAAATAACTTTAGAGACTGAATGAGCAAAGTCAAAGTATATAGTAGGTTCGTTGCGTCGTTTTCCCTTTTTGAAATCAATGACTATGTTCCCAACCGCCTTAAGTGTAGGATGTCTTTATATATTCCCAACCATCCTAAGTTCCCCGTTTGTTTCAAGTAGTAACGATGAGGTGGAGTCAAGTAGATATGTTCCATGCTTAGTTGTTATTTGGAGACTTAAATATGAATGAAAAACATTTTGTTAACCCAAGTCTAAGTGTTTTTTTTTTTAAATCAATGATTGTCTTCTCAACCGCTCCAAGTGTAGGCCGTCTATATGAATCAGTTTCACAAGGTCTTAAGTTCAGGTGTGATATGGTACACAGATGAGGGGACTGATATGGTGATGACGTGACGTGACACATCGACGACCAAAAGAAGGATGTATATTTCATAGTTGCACGTGCATGCACTAGATAATATCCAAAAGATCATTTTATGTATATGTTTTGCTTATGATTTTTTTTAAAACTTAGTGCTTATTTTTTATACAAAAAAAAAAAAAAAAACTAAATATATCAAAATTCATAAGTTTTTTTTGTCTTTTAAAAATAGACATCCACATCGATGTATGTGTGTGTCTATATATATATATATATATATATGTTTAGCTCGTTCATACTGACATGTGAATCTAGACATTATCTAATTTATAAAATTATAAATTTTTTCAACTCGTTCAAATTCACATTCTGAATCAAACTTTTTGTTAGTTTTAGCTCGTTTAGATTTAGATTCACGTTATGAATGTGAATATTAACTATTTTTTTATATTCATAATGTGAATATGAATGAGGTGAAATGAAAAATAAATAGTTCAAAGTCACAATACAAATCTGATCAAGTGGAAATTAAAAAATAGTTCATATTCATAATGTGGATAATTGTAAACCATAACAAACTGAACCATTTTTTTTAATAAACTAGATACTGTTTAGATCCACATGTGAATCTAAAACTTAAAAAAAATTATATATTGATATGAATGTCTATAATAGAGGACAAAAAAACAAACATTAAAAAAATGTGTGTTTTTTTCTACAAACTAGTACATATACGTGCAACTAATAAACATACTAATAGGCTTTCTAGGTTATAATTCAAAGCATGAGGTGAAATAACATAACCATTAAGTTCACATGCAACCTATTTGAACATCAAAAACCCTAAGGAGTCCCTACTATAATAGAAAATTACAAGGGATTAGGGTTTACATACCTTTTGATTATTATAGCTAATAATTAAAGCAATTCCTTTCTTCGAATGTCTTGGAAAGCAAGCACCATAAATCTAATGCCTCTAATGGTTTGTACCCAAACTCTAACAATTAGAACACTTGACGAGAGAGAGGAGAGGGAGTAGAAAATTTGGTTATTTCTTTGGTATAAGTGATGGACGGAAGTGAGGACTACTAAGGGTCGTATTTTTTGTTGATAGGAAACCATATAAACCCTAATTTAAAATAAAATAATATTATTTAAAATTCAGAATTATCCAATTTCCTAATTATCCACATTATCTACATGTAGCATTCTAGAAATCCTAGAGGCTTAACCAAAACTCAGCCAACTGTAGGAAGATTCTACAATTCTTTTCTTGTTCAAATATCGAACAATTACAGCTTAAATCATTGCACTTTTAATTAATCCAATTAATCTAAAAAATAATTACAATTAATTTCTGATTAAATATTAATTAAATAATACTATTTATAATTAACATATCAATCTCATAATATATTAATAAATTATTTATTTTTATTTATTAATCATATAATAAATCATTAAATCATCATTTCTCTCTAAAAGCCATTCTAGTCAATTACAAGTTTTTAAGGGCAACCTAAAAGGACTTTACTTATAATTTAAGTATATACCAATTTAGTTTTTGGCTTAGACACCTTAAGCCAACAGTCTTCCACTTGGATAGTCTATAACTACAATTGCAAGTATCTTCTAAATTAAACATCAAAGTGTGCTTTCCGAAGCAACTACCGAAGTCTAATCCAATCGAACATTGACCCTTAGTGATCAAATATTCCTTCGTTCTTTACGATATCATATGGACATGAGACATAGATTACAATCAATCTTTTGTCAAAAAGTTTGTTTCCTGATTTCTTGATTTGTGATGATGTCATTAGACTACTAATTGAACACATCAATTTAGTCTTGGATGGGTCCAACACTATAATGTTAACACCAAATCACCGAGGGGCCGAAAGATATCATTTTTCATGTTATGACAAAAGGGACGAATAAGCTTTAACTTATATACTTGTATCGTTTGCTCACCAAATCATACATGACACTACGTTTTATAACATCACGTTACTGATGCGTTTTCGCAATACCAATGTATGTTTTATAACATCATAATACGAGGTTTAAATATTAATTATCTAAATTAAAATTTTAATAAATTAAAATTTCAACCAAATATGTTTGAATATTTATCTTTTAATTAAACAATTAATTAAATTAATTTAAATCAATTAGGGATTAAATAATTATTTTCTATTAGACAATTAATAAAATAATTCAAATTTAATCCTAATCCAAACCCTTCTTTTGGTTAATCAGTTTTTAATTATTTACATTTAAAGGCATTTAAAATCATAATTAAGGAAACAAGATAAACCCTAAAGGAACTCTGCATTTTTGAAAATAGGTTCAGGAGGCTACGGTTTCAAGAAACCTTAGCAAAGTCGAAAATCCAAGGCCTTTAGGGTTTAATTTCTATTGCAACACCGTAAATTTTCAAACCAAAATTTTCATTTTCAAACACAAATAAACACGTCACATTTCTCATAAATATAAAGTATCAACATCAACACATATTTCAAAAATTGTTTATTACAAATCCAGGATCCTCCAAAAACATATCTCCAATGCGAGTGTGTGTATAACTAAGTCGGGGCCTTCCCGCGATCCTCGGAAGTACCTGAAACACATAACACATAAGATGGTAATCACGAAGCTTAATGAGTTCCCCAAAATACCATACACATCACATTAGCCACTTGAGGCTAACTCAATACGACTATCCGGTCAATGTGTTCCAGTGGAGACCCTTCGGTCTCACAAATCGGGTGGACCCTCGAGTCCTAACTCAATAAGCTCATAATAATAATGCTCAACATAAATCACAAAGACATAATGAAGAATATCACAATACACAGACAAGCACATAAGACATCTCGGTCACACAGAGATACCACTCATGGTAAGTATAGTGAGAAGACTCACCTCGCAAGAAATCAGATAATCTCGAACTCAAATCACCGGTCTAGCCTCCGCCTAACACATAAGACAATTATCCCTAATTAATCATGTCTCTCAAGAAGCTACACTAACCCTTCTACAAACTCACAGAAGGGTAAAAGACCATTTTACCCCTCAATGGCCTTAATAGTCCACAAATTGACCAAACCCTAAAAGTCAACCAAAAGTCAACGGCAGAGAGTACGGTGCGCGTACCAACTCTCTACGTTGGGCATACTCTGCTGTCATCCATGCATTGGGGATGCTCGACCCCTACGCTGCATGTACTGGGATTACGCCCATTGTACGTCCCAGTTTCACTCTTTCCACTCATTCGGTCTTAATCAGTTAAGACCTTGGCTCATATCACAAATCTGGACTCCTTAATAGCTCTTACTCCATATAGTTAGTGACTTTAAGCCTTTGCAAGGCTTATATGGTCACAAATACACAAAACATCCACTCTCTTATCTCAAAAAGCTCATATCTCATGCATGGATTGATTCCAACGTCCAAGACTGGATTTTTATGACACTTCACCACTAAATACACTCAAAGGGGGTTGATCATAGTCTCTGGAGTACAATATCTCATAAAGTCTCCAACTTTTGGGACAAAACCCTAAAATACTCTACATGATGCACAAAACAAAAGAGTGAGAAAGCTTGAAGCTTTATACCTGTATATGAAGCTCCCAACATAGGTATGCTCAGATCCAAGGGCCTGGACTCTCACTCCTTCTTCTCCAAAGCTTCTCCTTCTCTTCAAGAACAAAGAAAGACTCTCAAGGCTCTCAAATGCACTCACAAGATCTAAGAATAAAAGCTAGGGTTTAGGAGTGTTTGTTGTCTGAGAATGGTGGCTAGGAATGAGGCCATCATATCCTTTATATAGGGGACTCACCCTAAATTAGGGTTTTCACTCTGGGCCTAGTACGTCCAGCGTACTAGGTGACTTCCATGTCAAAAGCATGCACATGAGTACGATGAGCGTACACTCATGTACGCCCCGCATACTCATTCACCAACTTTTCTCAAAAAGGGCTAAAATGGATAAGTACTCAAAAGACCAAGGGTTACAAGGTATACCTGGACTTGGGATGTTAAATCTATAAACCCTAATTTTGATATAATCATTATTATACATAATCAAATGATTAACTATGGATGATTGATAGGTTTTCTAGGTTATAACTCAAAGCATGAGGCGAAATAACTCAACCCTTAAGTTCACATGAAACCTATTTGGATTTAAGTTTTTTAAAAGTTTGTATCGATTAAATACACTTCAAGTATTAAGAACAAAAGCACAACTAATCTAAACAAATAAAGAACATGAGGTAAAGAGCACAAGATGTTCTCCAAAATTGTCTTTCACTAAGAAAACGGGTTTGTTACAAGAACGGTCACAAAGACGATCAACGATACCAAGCCATAAAGATAAATTAGGGTTTCACCCTAATATTGAATATATACTTGTGACATCCCCATTTTCACGGCCATAAAAGACCAATTTGTTTATGCTTATTTAAAAATAGGGATGAGCAAAAGGACCGAACCGTCCGGAACCGGCCCGAACCGGACCGGAACCGGGAACCGGCTTCGGCCAAAATCAAGAACCGAACCGGCCCGGCGGTTCTATCGGTCCGGTTCTACCGGTTCCCGGTTCCTACCGGTTCTTGTCGTGTCTTCAAATGTTGGAACTGGTCATTGAAAAATAGCATCATACAGTTCCGGTTTTTGCCGGTTCTACCGGTTCCGGTTATATTGGTTCCGGTTCCTACCGGATCCCGGTTCCAAAAATCTACAAAAATAACGTCCCGGTCCCGGCCCGACCGGTTCCATCGGGCTACGGTTCCGGTGCCGGTTCCGGTTCCGGTACCGGTTCCGGCCGGTTCCCCGGTCCATTTGCCCATCCCTATTTAAAAATCAAAGTATCCTTTTTGAAAAATAGTATTCCGGAATTTGTTCCCATAAAACATGATAATGATATTATCAAAGCATTTCCAAAGAAATGTATTTTATTTATATTAAAACATTGGTATGTCATCGTCAATACAATTGCATAAGCATAACGAAATATTACAAGCCTTACAGTAATTAAACTAGTGGCCTAATACTCCTTGAATCTCTCGGTACAATGTATCTTTTATTTAGCCACCTATGATACAATAAACTGAGTGGGTCAGGTTGGGAAACCTAGTGAGTACATACGGATTTCATTCCCAAAATGTGATAATTATATATAACTTAATCCTGCAAATCCAACTATTATCATTAATACTTATATATCATATCTCTAAAACAATTTATCTCATCCCCTTGACTCCCACGTATAGATCCTATACAACGATATTACAAGATCTAGCCTAAATGATCAATATGAACAACAAACTGACGATGTTGCTTTGGAAATTCCCTGACAGCAAACGAGGAACAATAAATACATCAAATGAGGGGAATGGATAAAGTTTCACCACGAACCTATGTTTGTAAAACAACACGACAATCAACTATGGGCCTTCCGGTTCTTCTTTAACTCGTCCACCTAGTCTGGCCTACATACTTTCTCTCAACGATGCAATACTCATTCGTTTATTGTTAACTAGAGGGCTCCTTGAAAGAATTGGCAGGACTGCTGGTTGTTGGTTAACATCGACTTGATTGATCATGGCTATCCTCATGTGACCATCTCTTCGGACCGGTCACCTCAGCTATCAGGCGCTAGTTTGTATGTGGTTGAAGCATTGAAAGGGATTTGCTTCAACGAGGAAGATTGGCAGGACTACATCCTGGTCGCGGCAGTAGTCAGGGTATATATGTATGGAAAATAGTATATATATATATATATATATATATATATATATATATATATATATAGACACAGTAGATAATTATGAGATCTAAAAGGTATAATTATCAAATAGAAAATTAAATGAAGATAAAAGGTAAAATACCTAAGGTTAATGCGTTAGTGAGATGATATTATTCATCCTTAGCCTAATTAAATTCGGCTACCTCGAACATGTAATCGTTAATCATGAGAGTGCTAGAAAGATACCTATAGATCTATACGAGTATTGACACCACCACCTGCGATTGCTAGCTACAATCACAACAAGATAACTTTCTTATTAATCACTATTCGACGTCCGATGAAGCGTCATGGCAAGGAATCACTAGTCAAACAACATCGATTATGGGTGATCATGGTAATACATTACAACCATCTTAGAGATTCGACAACCAAGAGGGTGCGCCTTAGAGTGGTAGAGAAAATATGAAAAATCCTAAAAGATAATAAGATATGATCGATAAATATCCTACAAAATATAGTAAATTAGGATTAGTAAAATATCCTAAAATGTTAGTAAGCTAGGGTTAATAATATATTTTAAGAAATGTTTTTCTAAAAGAAAAAGGATTCTTGATTTAATACAACAAAATAAAGTAGAAAACTATAAAAACTTGTGAACTCACCAACATTATGTTGACGTTTTCAAGATACATGTATTCTTAGGGAGATAAGTGTGGAGGATAGTCGTGCCAAGGAGGAGGTCTTCAAGGAAGCTTACTAGAGTTTATATCCGTCAGTTTTTTTTTTTTTTTTTTTTTTTTTTTTTTTTTTTGTTTTGTTTTGTTTCTAGTTATGTCCAATATGTGTGATTGATCTACTAAACAATGTAATCCCAAATAAATTATAATAAATAAAGTATCGTTTGTGTTATACTTTTATATATATATATATATATATATATATATATATATATATATATATATATATATATATATATATATATATGCCTCGATCATATATCCCTACATCGCACGGCCCGACGTTTTCACTGCTGGTTGGGTGCAACATCCCAAAAATACAGTCCAAAAATTTCATTTTAATTCATTAATGAAAACCGTAAGTATCATTCATCATATAAAAGTCATACATCATGTATTTATAAAATATCATAACATCTGTCACTATAACAAAATCGTATGCCAAAACATTAGAGTGAATCATCCCAGGCTAAAAGTATGGTGTGTGTCATGCAGTCATCCCGAGCTCTTCCCCATTACTAGCAGAAGTCTCAAAAACCAAAACTGAAAACTGTAAGCACAAAGCTTAGTGAGTCTCCCCAAACTACCACATATCATACATATAGTCACATAAAAGCATACATCGGGCCTTAACCGTTACATCGAGCCCCACCCGACATCAGACTGAAGTACGACATCCGGCCCCGCCAAACATTAAACCAAAGTTTGGCATCGGGCCTCACCCGACATTAGATCGAAGTCCGATATACATATCACATATCAACATGTATATAACATAAACATATAGACATTCCTCGGGCTTGCTCCGACATCAGACCGAAGCCCACAACATATAAACATAACATATAAGCTAGAAATTCCTCGGGCTTTCCCCAACATCGGGTCGAAGCTCGGAACATATAAAGAAACACATGAATGAATCACAAAGACATCAAACATACAAACATTCCTCGGGCTTTCCCGGTATCGGACCAAAGTCTGGAAACATATAACCTACATCGGGCTAACCCCGACATCGGATCTAAGTCCGACATATGCTAACATACATAAACGGGCCGACATTGGTGCCTTTGACCTGTTGCTATTGGAGGAAAACTCACATCGCAAGCTAGTTGTGAAATCTCGTGTGAGGAATCTCTAACGACTATTACGACCACTCCCGACTATCATTATCACAATAACAGTTAGTCATAAACTGATAATCCTTCTTAAGGTAAAATGACCATCTTACCTCTGGTCAAAGTCAACGTTTTAGTCAAAGTCAACATTCTGGGTTGACTCAACTCGCCGAGTTGCTCCATCTACTCGCCGAGTTCAATAAGTCAAAACCCTGAAATCGCGATCCAACTCGTCGAGTCACCCCCTGACTCGCCGAGTTCCCTGGCTCCTCAAAGTCGCGATTAAGCGAGTCAAATCGTCAAGTCATCCTCAGACTCATCGATTTCTACCATATTCAGCACTCAGGACAACTCACCTCAACTCGTCGAGTTCCTCTGTCTGTTTGGGTCATCTTAACGGATTAATCCCCTACACTTCAAATCTAAGCTTCTTGTTTGTCATACATACTTAAAACGTCCTTTTGAGGGTAAAGTTTCCAACATTACCTGTTAATACCCTCATTTGATGGGGTTGACTCAAACCCTAACTCTCTAGAACTTAGATCTTGGTCAACAAGTCATCCATATTCCAACTAAAGCATGCACACATAGATCTAGGCATTTGACATCATTTGAACACGTAAAGCTTCTACCTTTTCCTCCATGCGTGGCCTTTTGGGGCTCAAAAGGCTGAGATGACATCTTAGAGCTTGCATGGGGGCTCTAATGGCATAAAGTTTACACCTTTATGCCATAACAGCCCTTAATGATTCCAGATCTAAAGGTATCCTCACTTGGGACGTCTATATCCCAAGTATCAAGCTTCTTGGACCAAAAAAACCCAATAAATAGCAACTAAGGGGATCTAAGAAACTATTAGGCAAGTTAGAGACTTGATTACTAGAAAATGATGAGGATGGAAGAAAGTCTCTAGATCTACTATCTTCTCCTTGAATCCTCTAGCTTCTTCTTCTTCTACAAGCTTCAAAGACACACAAAGATCACTCAAAAATGGATCACAAGCCCACAAATGCATCAGGGTTTCTGAAACTAGGGTTTGGTACTTGGAGGCTAGAAATAAGGCAAAAAATTGGGGATTAGGATGCTTAAATAGGGTGCAAAACCCTGAAATTAGGGTTTCATCCCAACAGCCCTACTCGTCGAGTCGAGGCTCTCAACTCGTCGAGTAGGTGACTTAAAATCCCACAGCCATTCTGGTTTCTACTTGATGAGTTTGGGGCTCCCAACTCGTCGAGTAGCTCTACAAAAGTGAATAAATTATAATTAAACCTGTACCAGGAACCAGGCATTACAATTCTCCCTTACTTGTCTTACACTTCATCCTCAAAGTCTGTTGTGTCAGGAAACAACTCAGGGTAGTGCTCCCTCATATCCTCCTCGGGCTCCCAAGTCCACTCTGAACCCTTGCGGTGCTGCCACTGCACCTTCACCAGCTCAACCCTCTTGTTCCTTAGCTCATTCGTCTTCTTGTCGAGAATAGCTACTGGTCTCTCAATGTAATTCAGGCTGTCATCAACCTGAATATCCTCTAGAGGCACAACCTTTGATTCATCCACTAAGCACTTCCATAGCTAAGAAGCATGGAAAGTGTTGTGGATATGGTTGACCTCTGTTGGAAGATCCAAACGGTAAGTAACCCAGCCTACACAAGCCAACACGCTGAACGAACCGATGTATCTAGAACCAAATTACCCCACTTCCTGAACCAGACGACACCTTTCAAGGTGACACCTTCAGGAGGACAATGTCGCCCACCTGAAACTCCAAGTCTGAACGACGCATGTCGGTATAGCTTTTCTACCAACTATGAGCAGTCTGGAGCCTTCTCCGGACCTGTTTGATCCTCTCAGTGGTCTTGAGTACTAATGCAGTACTCCCCATGCCCTTTGTCCGACCTCGACCCAACATATTGGGGTCTTACACTTTCTTCTATAGAGCATCTCGAAGGGAGTTCGGTATATGTTGGCATGGTAACTGTTGTTATATGAAAATTCTGCTAACGGAAGATACGTATCACAACTGCCACTGAAATCCAAAACACATGTGCGTAGCATGTCCTCAAGATTTTGAATCGTCCTCTCGCTCTGCCTATATGTATGAGGGTGAAAAAACGGCGCTGAAGTGGAGACGAGTACCCATCCCGTCGTGAAACCGCTTCCAAATCTGGAAGTGAACGAACATCTCAGTCTGATTGTAATGCCTGTGTTTCTGGGCCTGTCATTAATGTTGATATAATAGTCTAGGTTAACCTTTGTAACCCGTTGTGAAATAATATAAGTGTATTATCTGAGTATTATGTGTTTTGTGCTCAATTGCTTAATTATGTGGTTTGATTAATTAAGAATAAAAATAAGCGTCAAAATTTAAGTGTAAAATAAACTTGATATCTTTGGATAATGTTGTAGTAGTTGAAACAAGGTTTCCGAAGATATAAAGAATGCCGAAATCCGAGTTATAACGAAGAAGTTATGACCTGTCGAAGTTTCGCAATAGAACCGACAACGCTGAATGACGTAAAAAGTGAAATTTACGTTAGAGCGATATTTAGCCTTGGTGATCTAAACGAGAATCGAAGATCTCATTGTTAGTATCGACACGATAAAAAGTTAGGCGAGAACGGACGTCAAACGAAGAAGTTATGAATTTATAACGAAATTTTCTTTCCCGGCTTATTAAAAATAAATAATAAAAATAAAGTCAAAGTTAGCCGATAGAGTCTAAACAAAAGTTGTAGAGTGTAGTCTCACCTTCGCGTGGATATAAAGAACGTCGAAAACGGAGTTCGTATGAGGAAGATATGAATTTTCGAAGTTTATTAAATAATTAATAATTAAATTTAATTATTCAATCTCGGTATTATCCGGAGGCGAGTCATCGGACTCATCCGAAGTACGCCCAGCGTACTGGCGTACGCCCCGCGTACCGCGAAGCATGATGCACATCGCACTCGAGTGATTTCGGATGACGCATGCAGTGACGAATTCGGAGCAGTACGCCCCGCGTACTACGAGGCCTCAGCCTCCTATAAGTAGGATGCGAGGGGTCCGGGCTTATTTGCTCATTTCTCCTCCATTTCGTGCCGAAGCTCTGCATTTTAACCCCCGAAGCCACCCCGAAGCCCCGATAATATTCCCGAGTCCCGAAGCAAGTTCCGAGATCCCGAAGATCCCGAGAAGTACGGTTCCCGAGCCGAAGCTCTGTCCGCGAGAAGTTCGATTTTTTGTAGAGATCTTCCAGATCTGCTGAGGATTACTACTTCTACAAGCCTTAGTGTTGTCCGATCATCTTCTGATCAAGTGAGTGTATACTACCTTTGATAAACATGATAATAATACATGTATGGTTTGAGTCTATTAAGTATATTGTTGTTTATATGTGTGAGAGTGTAGTTACTTTCTTCTAACGCATGATTATGAAGTATTTTATACAAAATACGTGTTATTTGTATAATTTTGTTGTTATGTGCGTGAATGTATATTCACTCTCTTCAAACTCATAGATCTGATTTGTCTTCTATGAAATACGTGTTATGTGGGTATGCCTCATCTGTTATGTGAAATATGTATTGGATGAAAATGCTATACAGGTTTTAAACTATGTATAAAAATATATATTTTTATCTACTAATATGTTGGGTAGAACATGGGTAGATAGTTGGTGTGTAATAAACAGATGAGAGGCCTCGATGTTGTTATTGTTGACCTAGTTATTCAGTGGAGTATGGATAACGACCACAGACTCCTTCTAGACAGTCTCGTGGAACGCTAGCAGGTTCATAACCTGTAGGTATTGTGAACGATGTGTTCACTGGTGTACTCTATCCCCCTCATGGTTGCCTTTAGGATATCTATTATTGAGGAAACCCCTTAGCAGTAATGTCCGTCCCGATGAAAATCCTAGATTAGGTCCCTTGAGATAGATGTTATTTTAGGGACGTAAAGTGAGGATAACGGGAATGGGTAATCGGGATAGTGATTGGTTGGTGAAATTAAATATAATTTATTTATTGTGGGTTGAAAACCCTATATGCTCACCAGGCTCCCAAGCCTGACCCACTCAGTTTTATTTGTATTACAGGAAGTGGCGCAAGGGAGTAAGATGGATGAATCATCGAGTTGATTTGTTTACAAGTCTGTATATGTATATATTTGTTGAATGACTTGTAATGTTATCGTTTATGCTTTATGGTCTGTATCGGAACATGACACCCTGAGTTTTAATCTTATAATGAAAATGCATCTCTTGATGAAATGCTTTGATAAATATTATTTTATCATGTTTTGTTTTGGGAACAAATTCCGCAACACTTTTAAATCAAAAGGATTTACTCTGAAATTATTTTAAAAAGCATAAATGAAATCGGTCTTTTCTAGCCGTGATTTTGGGGATGTCACAGTTGGTATCAGAGCATTAGTTTAAGCGAACTAGGAATTTGTAGGATTTCTAGACTTAAACTTAGAATGCTAAGTGGAATTTTGAGATATGTGTCTGTTATATTTTAGACACGAGCACTAGTTTATTTTAGGAAAGTTGCCTAAAATGCTTTATGTGCTAAATGTTATATGTTGCCATATATGATATTATTTGTTCGGATCTATGGTCTGTTGCCGACCGGATCTAGAAACTTTATGTGTGTAGGATTCTAAGCGTGCGTCTACGATATTAGAACTAGTATGTAAACGTTTCAGAGTGATAAGGATGATTTGAATATCTATCGTGCATGAGGATCTAATTTCACCTTATTCGGTGTGTAGATCAAAAATTTTGAGAACAAGAAGTGGCGTTGGAAACGCGGATGAAAACAGGAATCAACCACCAGTAATTGAGCAAGCACCTGTTTTAGCAACAGCACCAGAACCAATAACGATGGCTGGGGTGCAAGCCATGATTTGGGCTATGTTAGCCGAACAAAGGGAGGAGATGCGACAAATGTTGCATAATAATAGGGACGAACCTATCATACCTATCGAGGAACCTGAATTGATTCCCGAGCAATCGGAGGAAGGGAACAATAGTCGCATTATGAGTCAAGTTGGGACTCAAGAAGAATGAAGGAACAATCCGGAAAGGAGAAACAACAAGGATGGGCGAATGTACAAGAATTTCTTGGGCGCCAAGCCGCCAAGTCTTTCTGGAAGCCCGAAGCCTGTTGAGATAATGGATTGGATCTCTGAAATGGAGATGGTATTTGAAAGTTGCGACTGTAGATCTTGACTAGCTTCTCAGCCTATATACTCTCCTGGATCGTGATAAAATGAGCACTCTTGGTCAACCGATCCACGATGACCCATATCGAATCCACTCCACTTGTGGTCCTGGGAAGCTTGGTGTTGAAATCCATGGTGATGTCTTCCCATTTCCACACGTGAATATCCAAAGGCTGCATCTTGCCGTCAGGTCACTGGTGCTCGGCCTTGACCTTCCTACAAGTCAAGCACCACTCCACATACCACGCTACATTCCACTTCATGCAGGGCCACCAGTAATCAAAGCGAAGATCTTGGTACATCTTTGTTTCCCCGGGGTGGATGGGGAACCTCGACTTATGGGCCGCATCCATCAAAATCTGTCATACTCCACCCTAGTACAAAACTTAAACCATCCCATGCGAGGTCAGCAACCCCTGACTGTCATAGTCAAATGAGGCCACATGGCCTATGATCCGCTCACACTTCCGACGCTCCTCCTTCATACCATCGACCCGTAACTATTGGATCTGCTGCAACAACGGAGTAATCACTGTCATCCACATACATATGTCTCGAATTAGATCCGCCACCACCTTGCGGCTAAGAGCATCGACCACCACATTGGCCTTGCCTGGGTGGTAAAGGATCTCACAGTCGTAATCCTTCACTACATCTAACCACCGACGCTGCCACATGTTCAGATTTGGCTGATCTATGAGGTATCTCGAACTCTTGTGGTCTGTGTAAATAATAGAATGAACCCCATAAAGGTAATGATGCCAAATCTTGAGGGAGAAAACCACAACCCCTAGCTCTAAATCATGCGTTGGATAGTTTGCCTCATGAGGCTTCAACTGCCTCGAAGCGTATGTTATCACAGTAAACCACGAAGTCATCGACGCCCACCGACAAAGTCAGAATCAGTGCCTCGCATAACCGCTATCTTAGAGTCTTGAAAGCTACCTGTTGCTCAGTCCCCCAGCGGAATGTCACCGACTTCTTGGTCAGTTGGGTCAAAGGAACAACGATCTTAGAGAAATCCTGGATGACTCTCCGGTAATAACCCGCTAGACCAAGGAAACTCCAAATCTCAATTGGAGACCACGAAACCTTCCACTGCATCACGACCTCTATCTAGGCCAAATCGACCAGAATACCCTTCTGGTTGACAAGATGCCCTAAAAACTACACCTCGCACAACTAGAACTCACACTTGGAGAACTTTGCGAAAAGTCTCTCCCTCCTCAGTGTCTCCAACACCTCCCTCAAGTGCTCCTCATGTTGCTTTTGAGTATTGGAATAAACCAAAATGTCATCAATGAAGACTATCACAGACCGGTACATCATCAGCCTGCACACGCGGTTCATGAGATCCATGAACGCGGATGGAGCATTGGTGAGCCCAAACGACATCGCCATGAACTCATAGTGACTAGGGATGGCAACGGGGCGGGTTTGGGACGAATTTTGGTAATCCCGCCCTCGTCCCCAAATATGAAAATTGATCCCATCACCGACCCGATTACCAACAGGTACCCGTTTATCAAACACTATCGGGTTTGTAGGAATCCCAATGGTGTAACGGGGATCCCTGTTTAACATTCAAATTAAGAATAATTTTGATTCAATGAGAATACAAAACCATTGGACTTAGTGATGAAAGCATAAATTCATATCCAAAATAAATTTGATAATTTACAAAACCACTAAGAGCAGACATATTTGTTCTGATACGTAAGTGGTTACTAGTAGCAAAAAAAAAAAACAATAAAGACACTAGCATTCATAAACCATAATCTCACTATTACTCTAAGTACTATGAATAAAAAATGTCAAAACACTAGCACTACAAATAATCAGGAAGCTATCTCAAGAAATTATCTTTAAATCGTTCACAACAAAGAAGATACTCAATGATCGGGGCTCACCGTTACCTTATTCATCTCCCGGTAGTCTATGTACATCCGATGTGACCCGTACTTCTTCTTCACAAACAGGATCGGGGCTCCCGATGGTGAACTGATCAGTCTGATAAATCCCTTGTCTAACACCTCTTGCAATTGTGTAGACAACTCCTGCATCTCAGGAGCATTCAACCAATATGGTGCCATGGCTATCGGAGCCGCACCAGAGACTAGGTCAATCTTAAACCCAACCTATCTCTCCGGAGGTATCCCAGGCAAATCCACCGGGAATAAGTTTGGGTACTCTCGCACGACCTCTACGTCATCGAGTGTCGCCTTACCCTTATCCTATGTATCCATGACATAGGCGACATAGCATGCGTAACCCTGCTGAAGGTAGCGCCTTGCTCTCGCTGCTGAACTTGGTGTCGGTCCACCCTACGGCCTCTCGCCTTGAATCACTAACCCTCCCCCACTAAGAGTCTAAAGTCTAAACCCTCACTAGCTACTGTTTGCAGTCGATCACTGCCCTATTGGGGCTCAACTAGTCCATACCGATAATAACCTTATTCCCTCGCAAGGGAATAGGGACTAGATCCACAAAAAAATGCTCATCGAACAACTGTAGTGTACATCCTCGGTGAACCCTCACAACCCTGACGGTCCTATCATCGGCTATCTCCATGTCAAGTGGGCAGTCCAGCTCCCCCAGAGCCCTTACAAATCGCTTGCTGAACGCGAGGGACACAAAAGATCGGGTAGCCCCCGAATTAAACAATACCAGAGCATATATACCGTTAAGAAGGAACGATCCTATAATGAAACAAAGAAACATAAGCAATAATCAATATAAATAAAGAGATAAGGAGAAGATACATACCCGTCACCACACCAGGAGCCGCTCGTGCCTCCTCTACTGTCAACTGAAAGGCCCTGCTCCTAACCAAAGGCGCCTCTGCCTAACCTTCACGACCCTCTGTAATACTCAACGTAACAGGAGCGGGTGCTATCACTTGCCATGCCGCTGCTAAACTTGGGTATTGGGACCGCTTGTGTCCCCTATGATTGCATCGAAAGCAAATCAGATATGATACTATCATGGTAGTGGTAGTAGCTGTAAAATCTCTGTTCACGTGACCAGTTTGGTCACACTTGAAGCAGCCTGAACTCCCTGTCTTGTACGTCCCCTCGTGCAACTTACCACATTTGCCACAACGGTTGCGGCCCTACTAGTTCCTAGGTCTGTGGTCTGATACCTTGGGCTTCTTACCCGAACTCCATGACTGAACCCCTAGGGTTTCCTCTTCCTCTCCATCTCCAAATCCAACTCTCTCTCTATCCCTAGCAATCATATCCTCCAACGTCTTGCAGGTGGATCGGCTCACAAACTGGCGAATATCACTCAACAACATCTCATGATATCGGGCCTTTTTCATCTCCTCGTCCGCCACATATTGTGGAATGAGAAGGGCACTCTCCCTGAACATGGCAGTGATCTCGATCACCGTCTCAGTTATCTACTGGAGATCCTAGAACTCCCTAGAAAGCTGTTGCACCGCAATCACAGGTGTAAACTCAATCCTGACCCTAGCCGAAATATCACTCTAGGTCATCGCATCTAGAACTGCATCATGTCCAATGGCTCGTTTGACCTCCTCCCACCAGTCTTGTGTCCTGTCTTTCAGAAGACAGGAAGCAAGTCGGACCTTGTCCCCTCTCGGGACATCGATTCATACAGAAGGCATTGGCAACATCAGCCAACCACTTGCTGCTAGCATTAGGGTCCCGAGCCCCATGATAGTTTGGAGCTTCGCAAGCTCGAAAATCTCTGAACGTCAACGTGTCTGACCCCATCATGGCCGCCACCTCGGTGCGGAATGCACTCAGTCTCTCATCCAAAAGCTCAAGGATACCCTCCTTGATTGTACCGAAGATCACAGGAGTCTGGTCTAAAATAATGTGCATGACCTTAGACGAAATGAACGCTCTTGTCTGCTCGTCGAGCTACCAAGCCACAGAGCTCGAGCTTGATCCCTCACCGACACCTGAACTGTCGACTGGCCTAGTGCATAGCGCCACCATACTAAAAATACACCATAACAAACATTAGTATACATATCATCACTTGAGGGGTCTCACACACTACAAGTTTCCTAGGGTTCATCTCAGTATTCCTTAATTAGAGTACGGATCCTCAGCATTTAGTAATACGGATCCATACTACCTTTCACATCTATCCGTACTTTCCTCAAGAACTGCCTTGACTCTACCAAGTCCCTTCTACTACTATTGCTGTTCTCACGCTAATCTCATCCTAGGCTTGCCCTAGGGTAATCACCAACCCACTCTCTGCTATTAGCTACATAAGAAGTCCCTGCTATCTCCCCCTAACTAGCTCGTGAATTCCATTACATATCATTAAGACCAGATAATTCTTCGAATGAGAGGTCCTACCCTACAACGGTTAGACTCAAACGAGAGCTGCGAAATAGAGCTAAACCTAACCTTCTGAAATTAATTAGTCCTCGCAATATGTAACTTAACGTATTCGTTTACTAGTTAGTTAAAGATAACTAGGACTCCTAAAAGCACAAAGCAAGCAACATTTGAGCATTGAGTACACATAATCAAGCATATCCTAATCAGGTCATCATATCATTGATTAATTTGTACTAGCATGCAGTTCATATAGCTGATATACATATAACAGGCACATAAGGCATCATTCCTAGATCCTTAGCCCTAATCTAGCATGCAATTCTCATAAACATATCATAACATGAACTTGCATGGGTAATTTGGGAGTACTTACTTGAGCTCGGCTGATTGCATGCACCACACCCTTTTCTCTTTTCAAAAATCCTTTCTCTTTTCAAAAATTCTTTTCTCTTTTCAAAGTCCTTTTTATAAAAATGATTTTCTTTTGAAAAATTTCATACCAAGTCCTTAGTTTGAGTTCAGACACACCCTAGAGTATGCCCGAATCCCTCAAACCAAGGCCCTGATACCAACTTGTAACATTCCAAATATACGGTCCAAAATTTTCATTTTAATTCATTAATAAAAACCATAAGTATCATTCATCATATAAAAGTCATAAATCGTGTATCTCAAAAATATCATAACATCTATCACTATAACCAAATCATATGTGAAAACATTGGAGTGAATCCTCCCAGGCTAAAAGTTGTGGTGTGTGCCATGTAGTGATCCCGAGCTCTTCCCCTTACTAGCGGAAGTACCTGAAACCAAATCTAAAAACTGTAAGCACAAAGCTTAGTGTGTATCCCCAAACTACCACGTACCATGCACATAATCACATAATAGCATACACTGGGCCTTGCCAACTATATCGGGCCCCGCCTGGCATCAGGCGAATTTGGAATCGGGCCCTTCTCGACATCAGAACGAAGTCCGACATCGGGTCCTACCCGACATCAGACTGAGGTTCGGTATACATATAACATATCAACATGCATATAACATAAACACATAACATATACATATAAACATTCCTCGGGCTTGCCCCAACATCGGACCAAAGTCCGAAACATATAAAAATGACATATAAGCTAGATATTCCTTGGGCTTGCCTCGACATCGGACCGAAGCCCAAAACATCTAAACAAACACATGGAAGATTCATGAAGACATCAATCATACAAAAATTCCTCTGGCATTCCCCGACATCGGACCAAAGTCTGGAAACATATAACCTACATCGGGCTAACCCCGACTACGGACCTAAGTCCAACATATGCTAACATACATAAACGGGCCGACATTCATGCCTTCGACCCGTTCCTACTTGAGGAAAACTCACCTTGTAAGCTAGATGTGAAATCTCGTGTGAGGAATATCTAACGACTTGTAACACCTGGTATGTTTTCTTCAGTATATGTATTTTTCTCTAGGACTCGACGAGTTGGAGGATCAACTCGCCGAGTAGGGACGTGGTTGTGGACATTTTAAGTGACCAACTCGATGAGTTGGGAGACTGACTCGGTGAGTAGGTGCTGGTTAAGTGAAACCCTAAATCTGAGGGTTTTCACCCTATATAAACAACTTAACTCAGCCTCCCTTATCCCTAACACTCTCTTGAAAGCTTCATATCAAACCCTAGCTGTTTGTGTGTGAGTTAAGGTCATTTTTGGTGTTCTTGTGTGGATTGTAAAGCTTGGAAGGCAGAAAGGAGCTTGGAAAGCGAGTTGGGGCTTATAGATCCGGAGACCTTACTTCATCTTCAGCAGCTTCAAGGTATGATGCCCCTGTCTTGACTCATCTATGTGTTTATTCATCTTTAAATTGGGATCTCCTTGGATTTCTAGGTCATTTTTCGAATTTGGAAGTGTTGAGTGAGTTTTGACTTCAGATCTAGGCCTTAAGAGGGGTCTCATGGCATAAAGGTGCCAACTTTAGGGCCATGAGAGCCCCATGCACATTATAGGACACTTTATATGGATTCTTGAGCTAAAAACCCCATGCATGTGCATCAAGTTTGGAACTTTACGTATAAACTGGACATTAGAAGGCCAGATCTATGGTTTTGGTGTGTTAAACCTCATTTAAATCGACTGTATGAGATTGTTCAAGGTTGGACTCGGCAAGTTGTTCTTGGCACTCGACGAGTTGGTGACCATTGTGCACCAAACCCTTTCGGTGAATGGGTAAGTGTTAGGAAGGAAGTCCCTTGTGGGTTTAGACGCGAAAAGGGACCTGGAAGCCATGGGACTCAGCGAGTGGTATGAGCAGACTCGGCGAGTCCATGGCAATCTCCCAATCTTTGAAAATGGACTCGACGAGTTGTTCATATAACTCGGCGAGTCATGGACTGGACAAGTTCTTAAGTTGAAGATGAACTCGACGAGTTCAAGAAGGAACTCTGCGAGTCGGATGAAGATGGTCCCGATGTTATGATTGAAGGAGAACCCGTCAAGTTTTTGCTAGACTCGATGAGTGGAGCCGGGGTTTTATGTAGGATTAGAGAAGCATGGACTCGACGAGTTGGTAGGCCAACTCGGCGAGTCAGGTCAACTGAATGTTGACTTTGACCAATGCTGAATTTGACTGAACTTGGACTGATCGTGTTTAGGGTTGTATGTGATGTGTTGACTTGAAGGTTGTCGTGTAGGGATCGAGGAGTCGTAGGGAGTCGACTTGTGCACCGAGGATAGTTCAGACGCTGCACGATATTAAGGTGAGTTACCTTCCAGTAGGGGTGGATCTAAGGCCACAATGCCGACCCACCAAAAAGGGGTATTTAGAAGATAATGGTCTTTGTGATAATTATCTTGGTCTGATTACATGTTGGTTATGAGGTTTATCTGAGTAGTATGTTATGTGTATGGTAGGGATTAGTTTCCCTGTCAGTGGTCCTTAGGACCCAAGGGTAGGTTAGTACCCAGATATGCCTGACTATACTCTCATTTAAATCGACTGTATGAGATTATTCAAGGTTGGACTCGGCAAGTTGTTCTTGGCACTCGACGATTCAGTGACCATTGTGCACCAAACCCTTTCGGTGAATGGGTAAGTGTTAGGAAGGAAGTCCCTTGTGGATTTAGACGCGAAAAGGGACCTGGAAGCCATGGGACTCAGCGAGTGGTATGAGCAGACTCGGCGAGTCCATGGCAATCTCCCAATCTTTGAAAATGGACTCGACGAGTTGTTCATACAACTCGGCGAGTCATGGACTGGACAAGTTCTTAAGTTGAAGATGAACTCGACGAGTTCAAGAAGGAACTCTACGAGTCGGATGAAGATGGTCCCGATGTTATGATTGAAGGAGAACCCATCAAGTTTTTGCTAGACTCGATGAGTGGAGCCGGGGTTTTATGTAGGATTAGAGAAGCATGGACTCGACGAGTTGGTAGGCCAACTCGGCAAGTCAGGTCAATGAATGTTGACTTTGACCAATGCTGAATTTGACTAAACGTGGACTGATCGTGTTTAGGGTTGTATGTGATGTGTGACTTGAAGGTTGTCGTGTAGGGATCGAGGAGTCGTAGGGAGTCGACTTGTGCACCGAGGATAGTTCAGACGCTACACGATATTGAGGTGAGTTACCTTCCAGTAGGGGTGGGTCTAAGGCCACAATGCCGACCCACCAAAAAGGGGTATTTAGAAGATAATGGTCTTTGTGATAATTATCTTGGTCTGGTTATGTGTTGGTTATGAGGTTTATCTGGGTAGTATGTTATGTGTATGGTAGGGATTAGTTTCCCTGTCAGTGGTCCTTAGGACCCAAGGGTAGGTCAGTACCCAGATATGCCTGACTGTATGCTTATATATGTTGATTGTATGCTAGTAGTAGGGGGTGAAATATTCCCTAGTTACCGGTAGAAAGATACCGATGTTGATTACCGGTTGAAAGATACCGATGATGGTTACCGGTTGAAAGATACCGATGAAGGTTATCGGTTGAAAGATACCGATGAAGGTTATCGGTTGAAAGATATCGACGATATTGTATGGTATGTGGTATAATGGGGGAACTCACTAAGCTTTGTGCTTACAATTTTGGTTTTGGTTTCAGGTACCTCTTCGTCGAAGGGGAAAGAGCAGGTGGTGTGGCAGCGCATCACACACACACACATGTTTCCGCAAGAAGTTTGTTTTGGGACTGTACTCTGATTTTCAATACTTATGATGTTATGGTTTGAAATACAACATTATGATTTTGTAATGAATGTTTTATTGACAATGATTTGGTAAAATGCGTTAATTCAAAAAATGAATTTTTTGGCCTTGAAAATTGGGTCGTTACACGGCTGCCCTGACGACTCCCCGACTATCATTATCACAACAACACTTAGTCAAAAACTGATAATCCTTATTAGGGTAAAATGACCATTTTACCCCTGGTCAAAGTCAACGTTATGGGTTGACTCAACTTGCCGAGTTGCTCCATCAACTCACCGAGTTCTATAAGTCAAAACCCTGAAATTGCGATCCAACTTGTCGATTCGTCCCCCTGACTCGCCGAGTTCCCTGGCTACTCATAGTCGCGATTAAGCGAGTCAACTCGTCGAGTTGTATATATTCAGCACTCGGGACAACTCACCTCAACTCGTCGAGTTCCTCCATGGGCTTGACGAGTTCCTCTATCTGTTTGGAGCATCTTAACGGATTAAGCCCCTACACTTCAGATCTAAGCTTCTTGTTTGTCATACATAATGAAAACGTCCTTTTGAGGGTAAAGTTTCCAACATTACCCGTTAATATCCTCATTTGATGGGTTTGGCTCAAACCCTAACTCTCTAGAACTTAGATCTTGGTCCACAAGTCATCCATATTCCAACTAAAGCATACACATAGAGATCTAGGCTGTGGACATCATTTGAACACGTAAAGCTTCTGTCTTTTCCTCCATGCATGGCCTTTTGGGGCTCAAAAGGCCAAGATGACGTCTTAGAGCTTGCATGGGGGCTCCAATGTCATAAAGTTTTCACCTTTATGCCATAACATTCCTTAATGATTCTAGATCTGAAGGTATCCTCACTTGGGATGTCCATATCTCAAGGATCAAGCTTCTTGGACCAAAAAACCTAATAAAGAGCAACTAAGGGGATCTAAGAAACTATTTGGCAAGCTAGAGATTTGATTAACAGAAAATGATGAGGATGGAAGAACGTCTCTGGATCTAATATCTTCTCCTTGAATCTTCTAGCTTCTTCTTTTTGTACAAGCTTCAAAGACATACAAAGATCACTCCACAATGGCTCACAAGCTCACAAATGCATTAGGGTTTCTGAAACTTGGGTTTGGGACTTGGACGCTCGAAATGAGGCCAACAAGTGGGGATTAGGATGCTTAAATAGGGTGAAAAACCCTGAAATTAGGGTTTAATCCGGGCAGCCCTACTCGCTGAGTTGAGGCTCTCAACTCGTCGAGTAGGTGACTTAAAATCCCACGACCATTCTGGTTTCTACTTGACGAGTTTGGGGCTCCCACTCGTCGAGTAGCTCTACAAAAAAGTGAATAAATTATAATTAAATGCGTACCAGGAATTAGGCGTTACATTGGGGGTGTGACATGAACAATTACTCAGGCGATTAACATCTATTTGGGTGATCCAACTGGCGGGTAATGCCCTTAACAAGTATTAACCAATAATATTATAACTTATTAATCCCTATGGCAATTTGGTATTGAAAGATACATATTTCTCTAATTCTAATGAATATTGAGAGTTCCATCAAATAAGAATCATCCGCGCCTACCTATCTGCGCACCGCACCCATGGGTAGGTGGGTTGGATGGGCCGCCTGTTGCTACGTGTTCACTCCTGAGCCTCCCATGCCAGGTAAAATCACAGATCTTCTAAAAATCGCATTTCTCTCAGAAGATCTCCATTTTTGACGTTCTTTATATCCACCCGTAGCAATCGATGAGTACTGCAAGTTTCATTTAGATCCCATCGGCTAATTCTTGTTTAATCTTAAATTTAATAGTCTACAAAGATTATATTTCTAACGACCGTGTAAAATTTATAACTTCTTCATGCGGATTCCGTTCTCGACTGTCTTTATATCGATGGAATCATATAGATGAGATCTTTAATTCTTGTTTAGATTGTTTTTCTTAAGAATTAACCGATCTTAATTTCGGTTTCTGTGTCGTGCACTGCTATGTTAAAACTTGAAAAAGTCATAACTTCTTCATACGAAGTCAGTTTTAGATGTTCTATATATGTACGCTCTTGGTTTTACAACTACTACGATTTTCATTTAGATCACTAAGTCTAATAAGTAATCTATCTCTGATTCATATTTTATGACGAGCACAACCGTATCGGTTTAATTGCAAAACTTCGAAGAAGCATAACTTTTTCATACGAAGTCGGATTCGGGTGTTCTATATATCTACAAAAATCGTATTAATATTTCCTACATGCTCATGCCGATTACTTTGGCTAACAAGTAAGATATCTCTAGTTCTAATTCTATAAACCATGATTTATATTGAATTCTATTGGAATGTGAAAATGGGGGGCTACAGATGGTGTTGCAACCTACGAGGTAAAATCCAATGTGTAAAGTCGGTTTCTGAAATCGATGGTAATTTTACTCATGCTTTTTCTGGTTCATATTCGAAAATAGATTGTAAAGTTGATTTCTAAAGTCCTATTGATTTCTAAAATTACTGAAATGGGTTTCTATGCATGTGATTTAAATGGAATAACACAAAATTAGTTTAGTTCATATGGATCGACTTTCTTTTTCCTTTTGGTTCCTGCTTCACTTCGGCAGAAATGAGAATAAAAGCAAAGAAGGTTTTTTTTTTTTTTTTTTTTTTTTTTTTTTTTTTTTTTTTTAATTTTATTTTATTTTATTTTTATTATTATTTTTTTTCTATTGATTGTCTATACTTTTGCTACCGATTGAACCAGGCAGAAAAATGTTTGTTTTTATTTTTATTTGTTTATTATTATTTTTTGTTGTTTTATCAATTCTTTAGTTTATAGATTATACTGTAGTTATGTGTTTAACTTATTCACTTGTTAAATTTGTGAGATGTGTAAACTTTTGTGCTTAACCAAACTATTATTGTTATATATCCGTATATTTATTCAATAACATTATTAATTTTGTTTGGTAATTGCATTTTAAGTTTAATGATTCTTTAAGAATGCTTGTTAAGATTGATGTAATATTTATTTTGGTTAACATACATAGTAATGGGTAATTGTATGATGCTAAATTTGGTTTAGTCGAACGGTTTCGCTTAACTTGTATTACTATTGAGTAACTAGATTATAACCCGCGTTAAACGCGGGAAATACATAAAAAAAAAAACATATAATCGTTTATAGATATTGTATAATGATTATTAAAAAAATATATGGTTATTGGTATTATTGAAATATGTAGAAAATACATTGAAAACGATAAATATATATAATCATTGAAAGATCTCTTTGTAGACATCATTTTTTTGTTTTATTAGTTGAACGATTTTCCTCGTCTTATATAGTTATAATATTTATATATTTATAAGCATTTTAATTAGACGTTCATTGCATAATAATGTTAACTAATTTAAACATATATTGACAACCAATATATCGTTTTTTCTATTGCATTAAATATTAACAACTATTTCATTTATTCAAATAAAGTTATGTAATATAATTTATAAAATGTTAAATGTTATATAGAATTAATTTTAGTATATCATCAATGGAGATTCTTTTCTAAATCATGATTGGTTTATTTTAAATTGATTTTAAATATAAATGCTAGCTTTTATGTTTGTTCTTATTTATTTAGTGTTCGTAAAAATTTTGCATTAGTTTTGGCGCAACTTTGAATAATTTTAGTATATTAATTTAATTTGATATATCTGTCAATTATATGAAATATCAAATAATCACATTTCATTACTATTGTGATAATTTAGTTTATATATTGTATTTTCAGTAATCTTAACTCTTTTATTTTTTCTAATAACCGTAACGCTTTTACTAAATGTACTATTTACAAATCTCCTAATATCTTATAATTTTAATCTTACTTTATAATTTTTCATAACTATGTTATTTTCAAGATTGACTGCTTTAATAGTGTTTTTTTTAGTCTATTCACTTTTATATTTCATTGTACAACATTATCGTTTGTATGTATTCTGAAATTTCACTTTCAAAATGTTTAATGTTTACACATTGATATTAATTTTTTTAATAAACTCATGTAATAATTATGGAATATATATCTCATTTTAATTAACATTCACTTCCTTTATTATATCAAATTCCTCATTAAATGGATATACTTTTGGAAAATAATAATTATAATAGGGCAGCATTATCTAAAACGTAAATGTTTGATATACTTTTGGAGAAAAAAAAATCAGGATCATTAAAAAAAATTATATAAAGAAAATACAAATTTAAATTTGTTGAAATTATAGATGAAATTACTAACGAAAATTTATTTTGGAAGGAGTTGTATTCTGTAAGGTATAATAATATTACAAAATTTGAAATATCTATATTTGTTGTGTAAATTAATAAATTTTATTGTTACTATACGAAGATAAAAAAGTAGGTTGATATGATATATAAAAACATAATAATTTCAATGATATTTTAAAATCATGCCAAAATTAACCGGATTCTTATGACATAAAAATTAAAAAAAAATCATAATCATCTCTAATATATAAAAGTAAAATTTTCGTAATTAATGTCACTTCCCAGGATAGTTAATTTTTGTTTTGTTAAAGGTACCTAATACCTTTTCATGTTTATTTGAAAAGTTTCAGAAAAGTAGTTAACTGATTTCATGTAATTTGTGACAAAGAAAATCGGAATATATGAATACATACATTTGATATAGGAGCAAAAAATGATCGAAAAAAATATAAAAAACGAAAGAAGGTACCGACCTTCTAACACACAAGAGCGAATGTTGATAGCAGAAAATGATGATGGAAGTTATAAGCAATATTAACGATGTTGTATGAGAATGTTTGAAGAAAAGAAACGATTGAAAATAAATGTGAGTCGCGGATTCAATGATGAATCGTATATGTATGTGATGATTTGAATATGATTTTTCGGTATAAATGATTTCCTAATAAAAAAAGATTTTATATTACTGGTTTACTAATATAAATGGATTTATATTAATGGTTGATATTAAGGCCTTATTTGAAATGATTTGTTAGTAATATATTTTTAAAATTGATCATATTAAAATCTTCATAACTGAAAATTCAAAATGTAAAATATGGAAAGTTTTTATTGGAATTAAATACATTCCATTTCAACGAATGTAAGTTATTGATTGATGATTGAAAATCATTTATTGGAATTAAATACATTCCATATGGGGAAGATGATGTCAGCAATTTGATCTAAGGGTGGAAAAAATAAGATTGAAATACAATCAATGGTCCAGATTATTTAAGATGATGTCATAAAGTTTCTGTTTTAGTAATATTTAAGATATATTCTATAAATTTTTTTAAAGAATCTTATTGTTGCATCATGATAGACTTTTAGTTAACTATTTATACGTTGAATGTGCAGCTGTTACACAAACAACAATACAAAATATTTGACAAATCACTCATGGACTAGTGCAACCATATCCTTCTCCAATCTCCTCAATTGGTTCATAAGTTTTATGAACATTCAAACATCTTAATCAGGCTTTATAAGAATGATTTGAAGAAGGAATTACAAATTGATCACACGTTTAAGAATGTTGTTATTTTTTAAAGAGTTATTTTTATAATTTTATCAGAATGTTATTATTCTTGAAGATTTTTTTTGTATCATGTTTATACAATGTAGTTATTTGATATAATATTAGTTGAAGAATGGTTTTTTTTTTTTTGCATTAAATTCTTTCAAGAATTGCAATTTAATGAAAAAAAATAAAAAGTTGATATATTATTAGTTTAAAGAATGTTTATATGTATTACATTATGTCAAATATAAATTCTTTTAAAAAAGAAAATTTTGAAATCATATAATAAGTATATTCTTTTAAGAATGTACATTATACTCACTAATATATTCTTTTAGAATGTTAATATTAAATGAAACATTGTCTTTGGCCTAGCGGTAGGGAGTGATTCTCTCAAATGAAAGGTCATGGGTTCAAGTCTCAGTAGGAGACATATGTGGTGTTTAAGATTTAATTAGGAGTAAGACAGTTTGCCATTAAAAAAAAATGAAACATTATCCCATAAAATCAGATTTTTAAAATTAAGAAAATCAAGGATCCTTTAAAATATGAAATTTTATTTTTTAAATCTGGATTAATTGATTAAAATACAATTGCAATGCGATTTATGTGATTACTCTATTTTCTTTAATTTATCAATATAAGTAAATCACTTAAAATAAATAAAATCTTGGTTCACATTCATACCTACTGTTTTAGTCACGTAATGTTATTCTCGCATAACATGTAGGGATGGCAAAAAAACCCGAACCCGATCATTTCAGGTCGGGTAACGGGTCGTTATCGGGTTTTTTATCGGGTTCGGGGTAGGGAGTGGGTTATCCTCGCCCCGACCCGCCCCGATTATATATATATATATATATATATATATATATATATATATATATATATATATATATATAATATGTTCTAAAAAATTTGCTGTTAATTGTACACGTTCAAATATAAAATACTTATCGTGGACAATTTTTTTAGTTATTAACAATCTGGTGTTAATGATCATTTTTATGTGTTTTGACGTATTAAACAAAACTTAAATCAAATAATTTTTTATATAACATCCACTTTATTTTATTAAAGTAATGCATCATGTTTTTAATTTAATAGAGTTGCTAGAACATGTATATTTTATAAGACATTGGGGTACCCTAAAAGAGAATAAAGATTTCGTTATCAGTTGTTGTAAACCCGATAAGATACCCGAAACCCGACGGGGAAACCCGAAACCCAATGGGGCGCCCCGATAAGATACCCAAAAGTTATCGGGGCGGGTTTGGGAATCCATGCCCCGCCCCAAACCCGCCCCATTGCCATTCCTAATAACATGCAATATGCTTCTATTTTACCGAGCCAAATAATCTTATCAATGCACAACATACTTACATACTTCTACTTTGTTGCTATTCTAGGAAAGTCAAATGGTCCATTGTCGGCTTTAGAGATTGATACAATGTATGCGGATTGAGCAAGGTTGGAAAATTTTAGAAAGATTGTGGGAGCAACAAGGTACAAAGAATACGTTAGAAGCAAGGTAATGAATGACCCAACAAAAACGACGGGGTATCCCATAAAAGTGTGACTTAAATGCCATATGTATAAATTTAGGAGTTATTAAGGTCGAATGTAGGAATTATTAAGGTCGCATGTCATGCTCACCCATTTCCTTTATCTTGACCACAACTCCTTCATATTCATGATTTCCCCACCAATAAGGTAATTTCATTTTGCTATTACTCTAATTTAGCTTTATTTTAATCATGAAAATTCGATAAAAATGTCTAGCCATGTCAATATGTAATTTTTTTAATCCAATTTTAATATTAGTAAAAAAAGGAACAAAAGGTGGTACTACTAGCATATCCAAGATTTATCACTTGGATTGTGTCCTTTTATGATAAAGATGGTGTAGGTTTTCTAGGGTGAGTTTAAACAACCTTACAATAGACAAACATTATATAACTTATCAAGGTTTTTACCTAAAGATTTAAACAATCTATAGAAATTAGTACAAATATATATCAAAATCATTTAGCAACTATATTTATTTTGTATGCCGACTTACTTTGTCTTATTGGTTTAATCTTTGCTATTCATTAAACGATATAAAAGTAATTAAGATTATGATGGTTTAACGAAGTAGTTTGCTTCACACCAAACTTTTAATTTGACGTGCAAACTGAATTTATATTTGCTTTATGACCCTTTTCAATGTAAATATAATTAGACACTATAATATTGAAGTAATTAAAAAGGGAATTATATGATAATAATGAGTAACTGATGATTAAATAAAGCAAAGGTCCCATGGCTACAAAGGAATCTCAAAAAGCTTTCTAAAGTTTCAACTCTCTCACCACTTTTCCCATGCTTGTAGACATAGGCCCTATTAAACCTTCTATATTTTATGTATGACACATATAATATCTTATTATTAAATGTCTTATCTTTTTCCATAAATATATAAGGAATAATATTCGTATAGGGTTGGGTTGGAGGCAAGAAAGAGTTGAAACTAGGCTATGGATTTCCATTTGGACGTTTATTTAGGTGCTAAAAGAGTACACATCTTCCTAATATAGGTAAGTATATTTTCATTATTAAATAATAAAAAAAATACTATATTACTTTGTATTTGTATTTTGTACTCTATTAGTTAAGGTATTTCCTTTAAAGTTAATTATTGTATTATTAGTAGCATATGAGCAAGCGATTAAGATTCATAAAGATGTTTTGTTAATTATATATCATGTCATTCGATTTTAAACGTGTTGTTTTTGGTCTTGATGTTTGAGTCAATATATCTTATTATTATTATTATTGTTTAAGTTATATATATATATATATATTGGATGTGTGCTCATGTAAAACACGATTATAAATAGTTATTTTGATGAATAGTCTTTACGGAAAAATAGTTTTTAGATTTTATTATTAGTTATTATGTAATAAAAAATCTATCAAATTTAAATAAAATATATTTGTTTATACCTTATATTTATGTTGCATCTTTATACTATTGATGTAAATTAATTAATATTTGTGTATAGTTTAACAAATATAAATTAATTTATATATATTAAATTAATATTTTAAAATTTTCATTTTGTTCCAAATATAAATTTTTAATATATTTTTTAATTCAAATCTTCAAACTTTTCGTAAGTATTAAAAAATTATTTATGTATAATAAATTTATAAAGAATACAATATTCTACATGATCCACGATATTAAATGATATGAACCTGATAGAAAGATAAACAACTTTAAATAGATTGTTTTGACATCTCAACCCATTTATACATGTTATTGTTGATATTTCTATGTTATTATTTCTAACTAATTTATAATGTTAGCCATTGGCTTAAAAAAATATTTTACATAACAACCTCATGGAATAAATGTATAAAAAGTATAATTCTTTCTTTAAACATATCACATGGACCTAAAAGCTAGAAAGCAATACGTCTTTATTCTTTATACCATACACCCATTCTTTTTAATTTTCATATATACACATTGACAGATTAAAAGTATTTAACATCGTGTTCTTTACAATAACTGAGGTAAAAGAAAAGACCGGGAATACATAAAATTTTTAAGAATTTTTGAAGCCAGTTTCTGCCACAATGTCACTAAACCGACGGATTTACATTAAATTCATAATTATCAAATTTTGCGATGGATTGCTAAGGGATTTTTGACAGAATTATGGATTTGTAATGGATTTCTATAAGATTTGTAACACTCTCACTAAATTTATATTTGACAGAAAAATTTAAGAATTTGAGAGATTACATATGTTATATACTAAATCTTCCCTCGGTCTTTACCAATTATTTTCATTAACCATTACAAAATAAATAAAAACATTTTTTGGCGTCAAAAGAATGTAAAAAAAAAAAAAAAAAGCAACCAAAAACAAGAAAAAATGAAAAATATTATTTGTTTAACGTAACGTTTCTCCAAAGATTCACAAAACCCCAAACTCACCTCCAAAGATGCACCAAAGCTTCTCTCTCTCTCTAAAAGGAAATAAAGAAATACTTTTTCTCTCTCTTAAATCTTCAGCTTAAACAGTGTACGGTTGCTACTATTTTGTGGGTTTCTGATCAATTTACTGAAAAATTCTGAAAAATGTGGGAATTCCGACTAACCATTAACGGGGTTTGAATTACAATGGTGTTTCTCGATCTTTCTGTTTCAGGGGTTTTCTTGTTTTGGAGAAAAACAGGTTTTTCTTGATCTTTTCATGGCGTAAATCGACAATGTGAGGTGAGTTACTGAAATTCCTTCTGGGTTTGATTTTTCATCGATGATGGTGGCTGCCGTTTCTGAAACAACAACCAGAAATCAAACAAGACCTCCATTGTTGCCTTCGGAAAAAGATAATGGTATCAGTATCACTACCCCTAATAAGTCAATTAGACATAAACCACGACAAGTTTCTTCAAGATACCTTTCTCCTTCTCCTTCAACTTCTTCAAATCCAAATTCAATTTCAATTTCAAATTCAAATTCATCATCTCTACCCACATTACGAAGGTCGCCTTCCCCTTTAATTTCAAGAAATTCAACTACTCCGGCACCAAAACGGTCGGTTTCCGCTGACCGGAGACGACCCATCAGGGCGGATCTTACGCTGAAACCCAACAATGCCGGTGGTGGCGCCGGAGATGCGTTGTCGGCGGCTACTAAACTTCTGGTTACATCTACGAGAAGTTTATCTGTGTCGTTTCAAGGCGAAGCGTTTTCTCTACCGATTAGTAAAACCAAAGTAACTCCACAATCCCCAAATTCAAATACAGTAAGAAAGGGTACCCCTGAAAGAAAGAGAACTCCGACTCCCACCCCTATGAGAACGACGGTTGACGGCGGCGGAGGAGATCATCTCGAAAACACTAAACCGATAGATCACCACCGGTGGCCTGGCAGAATCCGGCAAGCAAACGTCACCGTTTTATCGAAAAGTTTGAGCTTGGATTGTGGGGTTGAAAAGAGCACGATAAACTCTTCCGGGAATGTAATTAGACCTTCTTCACACCAATCGAATCTTGATTTTGAACATTCAATCGATCTTTTAAACCATTTTCAACAAAACCCAGATGGGAATTCATTCAAAGATTCCGATACAGATAGCGTATCATCTGGTAGCACTTCAGGAATTCAAGAAAATCGTTCAAGAATCGGGCCTAGAGGGATTATCGTATCACCAAAATTTTGGCAAGAAACTAATAGTAGAATAAGGAGATTACAAGATCCAAGTTCACCACTTTCAACAAGCCCAAAATCAAAACTCATAACCCCACAAAAACTTTCAATCTCTAAAAAATTCTTGCCTGAAATCAGTCCATTATCATCACCAAGAACAATCGCTTCCCCAAATAGAATGCGCCCATCATCACCAAGTAAGTTTTTAGCATCACCAAGAACACCTGGTTCAAAAATTAGTAGTAATTTTAGTGAGACACCATCGGTGCTTAGTTTTGCTGTTGATGTTCGAAGAGGGAAAGTAGGTGAAAATCGGTTTTTTGATGCACATTTGTTGAGAATTTTATATAATCGGCAATTGCAATGGCGATTTGTGAATGCTAGAAATGAAGATATAGTGTTGAAGCAGAAACATAGTGTCGAGGTATGATATAAAATTATAAATTTTAGTTTTTTGATTTTGTGTTTTTATTTTGATGTATCATTTTTTTTCGTTTAGGAAAATTTATGGAATGCGTGGATTACAATATCGGATTTACGTGACTCCGTGACTAAAAAAAGACATAGGTTGCAATTATTGAGACAAAAATTGAAGTTAGCATCTATTCTTAAGGCACAAGTAAGTTTATTTAATAAAAATCTTGAAATATTATAGCGACAAATTTAGTGACATTGTCCCAATTCAATTGTAGCGTTGAACGTAAACTTATGTTCTTTTCAAGAAACTAATTACTATTTTCTTGAATAAATATTAGATTATTTTTCTTGAAGATTGGGGATATTTAGATAAAGATCATTCAATATCATTACTTGGAGCCATTGAAGCTTTGAAAGCAAGCACACTTCGTCTTCCCGTTGGTGAAGGAGCAAGTGTATGTGTTCTTCTTCCATTTTCAACATCATTTTACATGTTTTTTCAAGAATTCAAAAACATTTTTTTTTCTTTAATAATAATCTTGATTTTGTTAGGCTGACCTCCAAAGCATGAAAGATGCCATAAATTCGGCACTCGATCTCATTCAAGCAATGGGTTCATCAACAAGATCACTTTGTTTGCAGGTATTTGGTTTTTTTAAGACAGAACAAAACAGGTTGTACTGCGTTTGACTTATTGGACTGAGACTGAGACTGATATCAGTGTGACATGAATTACAATTTTCAGGTCGAAGAAGTGAATGTTATGGCGGCTGAGCTTGCAAAAGTGACTGCAAAAGAGAGAGCTTTGCTTAGGATTTGCAAAGATTTCTTGTCAATTTTATCGACTCTCAAGGTAAATTATTATTATTATTATATAAAATATATGAAAAGAAAGGTTTATTGACGGATTTTTCTTGCTAATTACGATTATACCCTTGGCAGGTGAAGGATTGTAGTTTGAGAACACATATGTTGCAAACATGTCGTGCTTAAAGTGAAGTTACTTTGACAATCATTACCCCTAACATTACTTAAAAACTATTAAGTAGATGATTTTCCACTTTCCCCTTTCCCCTTTGTGGTTTATTTTAATTTTAATTTTAATTTTTTTTTTAAATCTTTTGGTGGCGGAGGGGAAGAAACAAAGGCGTTGTTTGTGTCGTGTTTGTATCTTCCTAATCGATGTAAATGTATATATGAACATATGTAATTTTACCAATTCTTTTTAGGTTCATTTGTGATGTTATGAGCTCTTCGGCTTTGTTTTGTTTGTGATGTAAATAAATTGAATGATGCAAGTGCTATACACAATGGATAAAATTGCATATGTGAACCATGAATGATATAGTAAGGTTTGACCTTATTAAGGAAATCTGTTAATTTCATTTGTATTTTATTATTTGCATGTTCAATGTGTATGATTATGAAAGTAGCTATAAAAGAATAGGTCAAAGGGATTAAACTTCATTTAAAGTATACTAAAAGTAACAATAATTTGTTTTTTAATGGTTAACTGCTATATTATCATTGTGACCATGATATTTCTACTTTACTATATGTTAAAACTAACATAATTTTCCATTTATCTACATTGCATCATATATATTTTATTAAATAGCATCATGTTTCTGAAGTGGCTTCTCATAGGACTAAGACTAAGAAACCAGAAAACTAAATTATATTTTAGAAAATATATATGATATTAAACCGGAAATAAGGTGCCATAGTAGTCGCATTAAATGATGGATGATTTTAATCGACTGAAATAAAATATAATGGTTAAATTGTAAAAAATAAAAAAATAAAAATAAATTAATAATAATGACTTTTTTTTAGAACGACAAGCATATATTAGAAAAGCTAGCCAGGGGCTAGGTGGTACAAAATGGTCCAAAAACAAATAAACAAAGCAACATAAAACAACAAGGAAAAGAAAAAAAAGGAAAATTAACTACATCTTGCAATAACACTCAAAGGTTGGGTCGCAACACCACTCGATCCATCGTAGATTTTGTCCTTTCCGATTCCGCGCATTGATCCAAAGGTGTGAATGTGCTTGTACCTCATATGCCAGTACCGATTTTGATAAGGAGTTTGAGTTCAGGGCATGAGCCTTGCTATTTCTGAATCTCCAAATTACCCATAAGAAAACCAACATTATAGCCTCTTGAACCACCTTCAGCCTTTGATGTCCTCCTAGCAAGTCTTTACAATCTAACAACTGTCTACAAGAGTTAGGAGAAAGTTCCAGTAACCGCCACCAACTGCATACCTGCAACCAAACTTCCTTTGAGATCGGGCATCCCACAAAGATGTGATCTACTGTTTATGGGGCTTCATGGCACATCGGACACAAATCTGAAGAGCTGATGCCAAGCTTACATAGATTCTCCATGCATGGAAGTCTACCTTGGCAGACTCACCAAGCTAGAATGTTTATCTTACTCAACACCAGTGGGTTCCATATCCATCTGTCATTACTATGAGGCAGGGCTAGATTATCACTGTGATTCCGTAGTGAAGAAACAGAATATTCCCCCGAAGGATCAAGTGACCATGACCATTTATATGAACCATCTACATTTAATATACTCTGGAAGTAATTTAAGAATGACATTTGTTCCTTTTCTAATGATGTTGGCAGGCCTGCAATTGAACCCCAAAAACTGCCTCTTCTTTTTGCTGCCATAGGACGAGACACTCCACCATCGGGTCCATGAATGGCTTTAATCACCAAAGCCTATATGCTTTTAGGCTGTTTTCTGAAATGCCACCACCATTTTCCCAAAAAAGCAAGATTATGTGCCTTTAAGCTGCCAACATCGAGCCCACCTCTTTCTTTAGCTGCGAGAATCTTATCCCAAGCGACCCAGGCCATTTTCCTTGATTCCATGTAGCCTCCCCAAAAAAACCTCATCTGAATTCTTTCAAGGCGTTTAATCACCTTTGTCGGGGCCTTGTATATAGAGAAGTAAAATGAGCCAAGGCTACTTAGAACAACTTTGCATAGGGTCAATCTACCCCCAAACGACAAGGTGGAGGCTTTCCATCTAGATAGTTTCGCCTGGAATTTTTCAATGATAGGTTTCCAATGGGTTACTCGTGCCATCGAAACACCAACTGGAAGACCTAAGTAGGTAAAAGGGAGATAACCAATCGAACAGTTGAAACTACGGGCCACCAACTCCAGCTCACAACTTTGGACACTAAACCCATATAGTTTACTTTTTGACATATTAATATTGAGCCTCGATGATAGTTCAAAACATCTTAGTATTCTGATCAGGTTTTTCGTGTTTTCCAATGACCATGATCCCATAAATATCACGTCATCAGCGTACTGAAGGTGAGAGATTACTGGGCCACGGTGGGGGAGCTGGATACCTTTAAATACGCTCTTTTCTTTCGCTGATTCTAATGCAACATGAAGTCCTTCAGCTTCGATGATGAACAAAAACGGGGATAATGGATCCCCCTGCCGAACACCACGCTCCATACCGAATTCTTTTGTTGTTGACCCATTAATAATGACCGAGACCCTTGCTGATGCTAAGCATCCTCGAATCCATGCTCACCATTTAGCCCCAAATTCCATTTGTTGCATGGTTGAGTCTAGGAATTCCCAGTTAAGACTATCGAAAGCCTTTTCAAAGTCCACTTTAAACATGAAAGCTTTCTTTTTATTCTTCTTTAACTAGCTAATGACTTCATTAAGGATAAGAGGCCCATCCAGGATATTTCTATTTTTAATGAAAGTTGTTTGTGTTTTGTTGACCACAAGATGTACCACCTTTTTCAACTGATCAACTAGGACCTTTGAGATTGTTTTATATAAACATCCGATTAGGCTGATAGGCCGAAAATCGTTTATCGTGATCGGGTCTTGAACCTTTGGGACGAGAGTGATAAAGGATGAGTTACATCCCTTTTCTATGAGCCTTGTAGCTTCAAACTACTTCACTGCAAGGTAGAAATCCCCACCAATCACCTCCCAATGTTTTTTTAGAAAAGCGAAAGAGAATCCATCAGGCCCAGGAGCCCTGTCCGAGCCACACGCCCAGATAGCTGATTTGATTTCTTCGAGGGAGAAAGGCTCTTCCAAGAACTCAGTCGCATAGGGGGAAGTTTCATGAATTTTGAGATGAGAAATTTAGGGCGCGATTTAATTGGCTCAGCGAATCTCTCGGCAAAATGCTTAACTACCCTCTCCTTTATGTCAACATGATCGGTTATCCAAAAACCATTTTCCTTAATACCGTTTATCCTCTGAGATCTTTTCTGCTTATTATCTAGACCGTGGAAAAATGCATTGTTCTCATCATCTTCAAGAGCCTATTTGGTACTAGACTTTTACTTTAGGTCCTCAATGCGCCCAGATTCGATTTCAATGATTTTTTGGTAAGCATTATGTCGACTTTTAAGCAATTCATTATTAACCAACCCCTTCTCAACCAAGAGGTCAATGTTATTTATTTTTATTGTAAGCTTATCTATCTCCCTTCTAGCTTTCCTAATAACTTCCGTCCTCCATGACTTAATATGCTCCTTTAAGTTCCTTAGTTTACTAGCAACCAGGGAGAATGGGGATAAATACAGTTGATGCCTTGAACTATTACTGATTGACCAACCACTCCTTAAAATACCCTAAAAATCTGGATCCTTAAGCCAAGAATTATAGAACATGAATGAAGATGGATCAAAATCAAACTGAGAGGCAGATAAGATTATAACATAATGATCTGAATGCACCCTAGGCATGGCTGTGACGTTTAGATTCGGCCAGGATTAGATGGAATTGAGAGAGACAAGAAATCTATCAAGATTGATGTGCTTGGCACCAGATGAATTCATGTATGTAAATCTACACCCCCTTCCCCCACCCCCCCATTTTAATTTCTGTAAACGTAGAGAACGTATGAACTCATTGAAATAATAGGCACTGCTTTGACAGAACACTGAGCCCAGTCTTTCTTCCGGAAGCCGAACAACATTAAAATTTCCAAATACAAACTAGAAAGATTCTGAGTCTGAGTTTACGAGGTCAACCAGTTTGTTCCACAAAGACCTTTTCCTCAGAGGCTCCTGTGGGGTATACACATTTACAAAACAACAAGATTTCCTCAATCCCAGCCACACACCTTTAATTGCAAGGAAACCTTCACCTTTAATTGATTCTGAGACTTGGAAGAGAGAGGGATCCTAAAAGGAAGCAATTCCACCGGAGAGCCCCACTGGGTCAATTATCTCACACTGAAAATTGGAAGAGCCCTAAATTTGCATGTCTAGTTTATTTTTTATCTCCTGGATTTTGTTTCCTGTAGGCCGACAAAAAAATAGTGATTTTGAATACGACAATCCCTGAGCCAGCTCCTTTTTACTTCACACCCAATTCCACGAACGTTATTTGAGAGGATATTCATGGATCAATAATAGTCACTCCACGAGATTTAATCATTTACTTAATTTGATCATAATGATTGCCTACATGGAAGCCAACTGATTCTCCAACATCGATTGTCTTGGCAACCTCCATAGATGTAGCGTTCGACTCGACCGGTTGGTTCTGAGAGACTTCAGGCTGTGACAGGTGTTGAGACTGAAACACATTCCCTTGCAAGTTTTGGGAGTCGCCGGAGTGACAGGGTGGGGGAGGCATCCGTATGGGGGAGGGGGCATTGCGTGATTGTAGAAGGATCGGAGAGGCTCTATTTAGGTCCAAAGGGAAATTAGGCTGGGGGATTTTAATAACAGGTGGAGATTGGGTCAGTCTTCTATTATGGCCCAAGGGGGTAAAGGATCCGGATGCAACATGACCTACACCCGAGGGCGAGGGCAGTGGTGATACAACTTCTTTACTATACTCCAAGGGTTTAGAAAAACGAGGAGTTTCCTTGGCCTCCGAGCTGGAGATGAAGGCGTGCGACTTTTCCACTTCCCCATCCTGTTTCTACGCTTGACATGACTTCACCGGAGATATTCCCGGAGACTATAAACTAGCTTCAGAATGGACCGAAACTTCGTTGTTGAGGCTGCCATTTTCACCAGTAGTATCTTCATACCACCATGATGTCCGTTGATAGAAGTCATTTGCAGCAAGCACCGGGCTAAGTTTGAGGGATTCAAATATATCCTCCATGACATTTATCTGATATGGTTTTCCATCCACAAAGATTTTGATGGAAGAGCTGATGATTTCGAGATGAGATGTGAGGATTCCAACCCACCCAAAGGCCAAATTTTGAGAATCTGTATTGCATTCTTCCGGGATTACCACCATCCCCCACGATATTGCAATAATGTTGAATGCTTCCTCACACCATGCATGTTGGGGCACACATTAGATGATTATGGATGCAATTCTTTCATTGAAATTACCTTCCACGTCCCAAGTAGTGACCTCTTTGAACCACGGCTACCAAGTCTCCTTCCCTTTATTTATGAACTCGACCTTTTCCATTGTATTCTCGAATTCGAGAAGCATTTTTAGGCCTCCCAAATATCTTAATTGCATTGAAGGGCATCCCTCAACCTCCTGAAAAGCTTTCACGTTCATTAGGGCTTGGAAGTTTTCTACTTCCCCCACCAAGGTGTTCTGGATGGCTTCTCTTGACTCCAGCCTGGATATCATCTTTATTACTTTCCTTGTAGGGGTCGACCCTTCATCGAATTTGCTTGAATTACCAGATCCATTGTTTGCGGTTGGCGTTGTCCCCCTAACAACATCAGCAAATAACCTATCATGTAGTCGTGTGTTCTTTACTGGTTCTGCTTGTAGTCTTCCAGTGGGTTGAAAGTTTCTTATGTGATTCACGTTCTCCAACCTTTGATATCGTGCCACATTGACTTCAATCTTATGTGATCCGATGTAAATCTCATTGAGACGTTTTTCAAAGGAGATACAATCTTGGATCCGTATAAATCTAACAAATCCGAAGTTCTTATTGAGGCGGTTCAATTTCTTTGCAATGTAAACATTGACAACGATCCCATATCTGTTAAACATCCGCCATAATGCAGCTTCATTCCAGTCTGATGGGAAGTTCTGTACATAGAAGGACATAGCTTTCCCATTAACTTCGAAATCTCTCCCGTAGTTCTTTCTCCGACGTACTTGACTCCATCCCTCTTGGTCGTCTCGTTCTTTGTTCTCTCCTGGCTCCATCCTACACTGCCCTCTATGATGTTATATTCCGTTTATCTTTATTGAAGCAACTATCTCGTATATATAATGACATTTATGTATATTATTATTGCACTATTTTATAAATAAATCTTTTAATAATAGTTTATGTAATAAAAAGTATTGAAATTTGAGAGATTGGTTTAATCAACCAATCTATTTTGGTTGTTTAAGGCCAATAACCGTGGGTCTACAAAGTCTGGTGTAGTTTGGGCCTTGGGGAATACTAGAGTCTAGAAAGTTAGGACTAATTAATTTACATATGAAATTCTGAATACGTGTACAAAAAAGTTACGAAATCGCAAGAATTGTATAAGTTAGAAAAGAATGCATGTTTTGTGTTTGTACTTAGAAATTTACAAGGAAGATCATATATGAAATTATAAAAATTACAAGAAATTGTTGACAGGAAAAAAAATCCTATCACTCATCTAGTTTGGTTCCAAAAAATAAAAAACCGACCCCGGTCTTTCCCAAAAAGAGTTAGACCGAACCCTTAAGACTTTAACAGTCCCAAAATAGACTGATGGGTTCAAATCCTATTTTCTATATCAAAATATATAAATCATCTTTAACTTCATTCGATTTCTTATACCATTTTGATATAAGAAAATAATAACATTAAATTAAATAAGTTTTACGATAAAAAGATAAAATTAAATATATAAAAACTAATAAACTGAAATATGGTATATGATTGGTGATGAAACATTATTTGTATCATTTTGACATCCTTTTGTTGTAAAAGAAATAAAGTTGGATTGGAGATGGTCTAATAAAACTTATTTTACGCAGAGCTAAACACAAGTCGAACAACCTTGAGCTACACCAACACAAAAGGAGTTGGGTATGTCTTAAAGGGTCAAGTCTTTTTGGGGCTTCATAATTTGTACTCTAATATATGTACGAGATTGTACGGAGTGCACACATGTATAAGATCGAATTAAAAACCGGTTCGACGACTAGGCGGGGGTCCAGGGGCAGCACCCCTGGGTCCAGGGTTTCTAAAGAGGCAGCGCCCCTAGCGGGGTCCAAGGGTAATTATGGTAAAACTAACGAAACTCATTAGTTTTGATAACCCTAAATCCTCATTAAATCCAGATTTTGCATGACTTGCTTCCAAAGCACCTAATGACGGCCCAATCCTAATGAAACCCTAATCTCGTTTAATATATAAACGGTTCTTTCTCTTCAGAAGAGGTTACGATTTTAAGCTCTCGTTTTCATCATACTTTCATAGAATCCTTTAGCATATTGGCTTACGATTTTCGTGTTTGATATCGTAAGTGTCAACTTGGATTAACCTAGACTGAATTTATTGCAACCCAGACATAGAGTAGAAATATTAGTTCGGAAAGTGATATCATGATTCAAGTTGGTATCCAGATCTCCACTACAAATTCTAAATTTTCCTACATCATTCATGTTTAGTCTTCAATTTTTTTTTTCTAGGACCATCGAAAGTAAATTGTGTGTTCACATCTAGATCAATCTACACTTGAATAAATCTAAAAATATGTACAAAATATATATTTAGCGAAACAAACACGATTTGAAAGCTTGATTAGTTCACAAATATTTATATATCTGGCGACGGGCACAGGGAGATTGCCGACATTAGTAGTCTGATAGACAGAAATGACAGCAAGAAACAACAGACACAAATGGCAGATGGAAATGACAAACATAAAGGAACGACAAAATTGACAGCCAAAATAACAGATATAAATGACGGACATGACAAAAATGTATAGCCCAAATGCATCACTCAAATGCGTCACTTAAATGCATCGCTCAAGTGCATGGCCTAGATGCACCACTCAAATGCACGACCCAAATGCATGATTCATTTGAATCTAACTATATATATATATATATATATATATATATATATATATATATATATATATATATATTTTTTCGTGTTGATCAAAGCGTGTTAGTTGAACATATTAGAATATCCTAAGCTAAAAGATTATCAAAGTGATAAACATATTCTCCACATAATTCACATATAATTATATCTTAATTTTAGTCCAAGGTTATTAGATAAGAAACCCTAATACCCTTCTTTGAGCTTTGATCGTTCTCTAGTCAAAAAGTGACTTTACCATCGGAGTGTCGTCTCGGAGAGATTATTTCAGGTATCACCGAAATCAAGGCTGAACAGAGGTCAAAACGAAGATCACGACACATTTTCTTATTTCAACCATCTCTAGAACCTAGGTATTCATCAATACTAAAACAAAACAAGTTTGACCAAAATATAACAATTATACATAAAGCTTAAGAATTTGAGTAAAATCCTGCTAATTTCAAGCTATTTACTCGAATTCTTATCTTTAATTCCTTCTAAAACTTATTCAAAAAAGATATAAGAACCTTTAAATTTGAAAATTTGTTATAACGGAATTGTGAAATAACGAGACATTATACAACCTATACATTTACTAAGAAGATTTAGGTAGTTTTTTTTTTTTAATTATATTTTTTATAAAGTTATTAAATCAGTTTTTATCTTTGAGAATTTTATAGAAATAGTCCCTATAAAACTTATCTAGTGCTCTATATATCCAACAAAACAATAAAAATGATATTTATATTTGAAAAAAATTATAGAACCGGTCTCTGCTTAATTATCTAGAAAAGTCCATATGTTTGAAAAAATTACAGAAATGGTTCTTGCATTATTCTTTAATGGTCCTTTTGTTTGAAAAAAAATTACAGAAAGGATCCATGTATTAAAATTATGCTTTTTAAATGGTTTCTATATTTGAGAAAATTATAGGGATAGTCTTTGCAAAACTATCTAACGGTTCTTATATTTGAAAAACAGAAAAAAATAATAATTAGAAATGGTCCCAATGTAATAGTAAAATCACAAAAATAGGCCATATGTAAGACATTTACAAAAACGGCCGTGTATAAGATAAAATTACAGAAATAGCCTTAAAGAAATGGTCCCTACAATAGCAAAATTAGAGTACTTCCTATATAATACCAAATTTACAGAACTGGTCCATATATAAGACAAACTTACATCAATAGTCCCAGTGTGATAATGAATTTATAGAAATGGTCAACGTAAGAGAACATTATGAAAAGGTGTCCAAAATATGAGATTATACCCACTAGCTGTATGTATAATTTCTTGTATATTGTATGATTTACGATGTATACCTTAATCTTTAATGGTTCTATTTTATATACTAGCGATAAACATTTGGGCCCCCAATCTGTGCGTAAAAAAACCCGACCCACGAAGCCACGAGCAGGCCCAACCCATTTTATTTATCCAGGATATCATGTCTGGAAATACTCGTGGGCTTTGACCAGATAATCCTTTAGGGCAAAAAGTTTGTGCATTTTCGGGCTCTTTTTTACTTTGTATTCTACATTCGTTTACGTTTCATACTAGATTACTAGTCAATTAAAGGAACCACCGTTAGGAAATAGGAACAGTGCATTAAAATGCATCGGCTAAAGTTATTATTTTAGAAATTACAAAATGAGGGATAGAAAAAAGTATATAATAAATTACAAATACTCATGATGCAAATTAAAAAAATATAATTGTCTTAATCCTAGTTTCCATATCGTGAATACATGGGGTTGCCAAGGTTGTGGATGATTCTTGAGTTTACGAAACACTTTGCAAGTCATCAAAATGCCGATATACGTTTGCATATATTGTTTGGCTTTCTATTTCATTTTGGAAGAGTTTTGCTTCCAATGGATCCATACCTTCTACAAGAATTGCATCGTATTGGTTCCCAGTAAGGGTGCCAATTTATGATAAGATACGATAAAAATACATGATACGAAACGAAATGGGACGAAACTAAAATTTGAATTCGTGTTCGTGTCAGCTGTAAAAAACACGATATCTGTCGTGTTGTGTTCGTGTTCAAAATTCGACACGAAATTGTTACTATTTAACAGTACTTTATCATGTTTTTTCGTGTTTGTCGTATTTTTTGTGTTTATCATGTTATATTTGATAAAGTATTCATTAAACAAACTAGTTTTTAGTATATGTTATATTTGTCGTGCCGTGTCATGTTTGTCGTTTTTTAATTCATTCGTTTTCGTGTTAGTTAAAAAAACACGACATCATGTCGGGTCGTGTTCGTGTTACAAAAAAATTATCTAGTCATGTTGTGCCAGACAGAAATACGAAACGATAGCACGATTTGCTATCCCTAACTCCCAGTTAACGAGTCATGATACCTCTTTAATTAGCATAATCGATATTAGAATAAAAATCGCCGTCAGTGAATTCCTAATTGAATTTATAATCATACCAATAAAAAAAAAATCTCTAAAGCGAAAAATTTGGTTTATATGGTTAAAACATATCATCTCACTATGGTTATAACTAAGGGTCTTCTCATTATGGTTGTAACTAAGGGTAAATACTCTACCATACCAATTTTTTTCCCCAAATTGTTTGATACATAAACTTAACAACAAAATTTGTACGAGTTATACATGATATTATATTTGGCTACCAATAAGTTTAGTTGGTACAAACTGATAATGATATATACCATAAACACATACTAATATAAATATGAAGATTTTTTTAATATAAAATTATCTACAACCATGGTATTTAGAAAGATATTGGTCGATACAAGTCACTAATATATATATATATATATATATATATATATATATATATATATATATATATATATATATATATATATATATATATGTGTGTGTGTGTGTGTGTAAACTTGAATTTAATAGTGGTTAAAGACATGAAAAAAAAGAAAGAGATTGTTGTTAAAACCACTTTTAAATTTATATTACCATAATACACTCCAATGTAAACTTATTGTCTTTAATTTAATACTAATAAATTTAATTTCTAAAGTATATGTCTTTGATTTTTATAAGATAAAATATGTTTTCGCATTAACCTACTTGTGTGTGTGTGTGTGTATATATATATATATATATATATATATATATATATATATATATATATATATATATATATATATACACATATGTGGGCTTGAGAAATATATGATTGTTATGTACCTGATCTTAAGTACAAAACCATTTTAAAACTACATAGTTTTAACAGAATAGAACCAAATGTTTTCCCATGTTTTTTGCATCCATTATTAGAACTTATGTTAGGCTTTGTATCATTTTTTAGTTTCATGTTAGTTTAGGGAATTAGAATAACAATATGTATACTTGGGTGGTGTCTAGGATCATGTCTTTCCAACAGTTTTTGAAATTTGTAATTCGTCGCTATTGCCTAGGGTATACGAATTCAGAAGTGTGATAATCTAAGAACAAAACCAAGCTGAATTACATCCCTAATTCAATATCAGAAACACTGTAACACCCATTCCTCAAGTACTTTTCCTTATGATTTTTAAAACTATATTTTTGGGGGAATTAAGGGTATATACAAGGCGTAGATAGCTAACTACGCAAGGCCTAGTTCATTAATCAGGCATGGGGGTTTTATGTCCTATGTAGGCATAACCCAAGTTATGCATGACATAACTACTTAGTGTGCAAACCCTAATTTTCTGGGTTTTGAGCCTTATTTAAGGATTTTAAACCCTTAAGGCCCTCCTTATCATCAACTTACATCATCTTTGACACCCAACTTAAAGCCCTAATCCTATTGAGCAAACTTTGAGCATTTTTGGTGTGTTTTGGTGTATTTTGAAGAAGGAGAAGTCCAAGATTATGGATTGGTGAATATCAAGTTAGTAGATCCAGAGCCTACATTATAATACTCAACTTCAAAAGGTATAAAGCTTGTACCTTGTTGGCCCATGTGTTAGATCTCATTAGCTTCTTGGTTTTCATGTTCTTTTGTCCCATAATCTTGAGACTTGTGAGTATGTAACATTCAAGTTTAGGTAAGTTCCTTTTTAGTCCCTTATGTTAAATTGCTTTCAATATGGTCATTTGCTAGTACGTGGGGCGTACTCTATGAATACACTTAGCGTAATACCCTCCTGATGATCGTGAATCCCATCTACATACGTTGGGCATACATGGAGTACGCATGCGTAGGACGAACCATAATTTTTAGGTTTTGTGCCCTATTTAAGCATCTTAAACTCATATCTTTGCCATTTTAGACTAGCCTCCATATCTTCTAAACCCTAATATTGCCATTAGCCTTTGTTTGGTGCTTTTGAGCTCTTGTGAATAATTTTTGTGTATTTTTCTGCATTTTGAAGTAGTAGAAGGAGATTGAAGACTCATTCCTTGGAGTGGAGCTTAGAGATCCAGAGTTAGCATCTTCATTTCGAGCCTTTTGAGGTATAAAGTTCTTATCTTGGCGACTCCTTGTGTAGATCTAGTTTGGGTTTGTTTATGGCTTATTTTGGTCCCTTTTGGTTGGTCCTTGTGAGTAATGGTTGTTTTAGAAGCTTACCCCTTAGACCTGGACGTTTTAAGGGCCCCTTGTGCATAAAAATGAGATTTAATGCAGTCTTAGGGAAGAAAGAAGAGGAAGTTTAGACTTCAGTAAAGATTGTCAAAGTGATGGACATTTCTAAAGAGAGTCTGTTTGAAGGTTTATTGTAGAATCGTCGCTATTTTGTGGTCAGAGTGAATAATGTAGTATGCGACTTCTCGATTGCAGACTTCCCTTTGATAAACTTGAATGACTTGATCAATGCGACAAAGATTCTAAGTACTATTGATGTGTTGAAACTTCAAGAAAACAACAAGGATGATTTCATTATAGGGTTTGCTCATATCAAAATATTCATATATAAATACTATGATTGTTTGGCAGTTACTGATATCGAGCTATCAATGGCATTTAATAGGACTTCCAAGGTTCCTCAGTCAATTCTGAAAGAGCACATTAATCTCGAAGTCTATGTTGATGGGGAGATTGTGCTTAAACCCTTGGGAGTTTTTTTCTTGGAAAGAACAAAAACGTGAAGATGACTAAATTTTTGTTTCAAGTTTATGATGTAGAGAGGTAAATAAACTCTCAACATACAAGTCTTCTAGTTCGTCTCAACAATTTCAAAAAGAATAGTGCAGAAGATAAGGCCGAAGTTCAAAACACAATTGTTTGGTCTATGGAACTTCACCAGGTACTTCACCAGACCCTGAAGACGATGACATGAGTTTGACACTTCTCACCAAGGGTTCGATTGTTAGGGTCAAAATGTCTAGTGAGGTGTCAAAGTACTCTTTGGTCTGTGTAGTCTCGAAGAGTCACACCCCAAAACCGATAACGGCAGAATACGTTTCGGGGTGGATGACGTAGTGTACGGTATCATCACAATTGCATAATAGTAAAAGCAAGAAACATACAACCATTTCATTTACATAGTGAGTGTATTTACAAGTGTGTTTTGTAATGTTCAACAAACACCAAAAGTAAACAAAAATAAGAGATGGGTCTTGCATGCTCCATCTTCTCCAAAAATGTTGCAGTCATACCTGTCTATCTTTGACCTGAAGACACAAGTTATTTTGAAAAGAATATCAGCATAAAGCTGGTGAGTTCATAAGAGTTTAGTGTGAGTTCTGATATAAAAAGCATTAGAATCGTTAGTACGAAAACTGAAGTTTATAGTCATAAGTAGTAGTAAAACCCAGAAAATCCTATATTTTCCAGAAATGTATAGTAAGTGAAAACCTTTAAGAGATATGACATTTTCGTCTTTGAAAACCATTTAACGTGGAAGTATAATAGTGACTCACCAATAAGTAAAGCAATATGGTAAGTTATACTTGAAGTAAATAATAGTGGTGCAGCTTCCTTTAGTATTAGATACTTATTTACTTCGGGATATTAACTTTATCTGTTGATTAGGGTTTTAGTGCGGTTATAGTGTATTTCTTGTATGTTACCAATAGTGTGAGTAATAGCGGACCCCCATGACCCTCCCGGTCATGTATAGTGTAGTGGAGTGAAGGCATCCCTGGACCTGTGCGGTTCGGACTGAAATTAACAGTCGGTATGTAATAGCGTCTGCCCCGTATAGATCTATACATATAGTGTCATCTTCCTATCGGAAAACTTCGGGCGTAGTGCGTAGCGAATAGAGTATCTCGTAGTGGGTTAATGAATTATCTCATGATTAGTACTTTCTCTTGTATTATAGTGTAGTAGTCTTTTGTATAACTCGTATTGTATTCTCTTATTAGTGTATAGTTTCATAATAGAGAGAATTATAGTAGTGCAGAGTAGTAGTTAAAACGAGTGATAGAGACCTTAACTATACCTATTATAGTTAACTTAGTGTGTGTGGTTCTAGTCAGGTTAGTGATTTAGGCATCTAATGAAATAAGAAATGTTCGTAATCCGTACTAATATACGAGATACATAACTAAGAAATCAATGACAGTCGGACGGATAACCACTACCCTAAGCCCACAATCAAACAAGAACAGGAAATAAGGCGAGCTATCGGTCCTAAGTCCTTCAAGTCTTACTTATATAAATATATCAGTGTGGCTACATTTTTATAAGGAGATTTATTAAATAAAAGTGTTGTACATAAGAAAAATTTAAAACTTGTTTGTTTATCCAAAATAGTTTTGAAAACAAATGATTTATTTGTAAAGCATAGTGATAAATCACATGTGATTTGAACTACAGGTAGTGAATCACATGTGATTAATTCTGTAATATGAAAATTTGTCTTGTATAACTTTTCATAAACATGTATATTCAACTTGTATCTCCCCCCTAAAACATATAAAACATTTGAAAGGTTCATTAAAGGGGTATGAACTCACTTGAAATCGCGTAAATCGGGTGAATCGGGTAAAAGTGTCGGTTGAGCGTTTTGTTCCAAATAGTGACTTGTGCACCTCTTAGGACCCTAATGTCATATGAAAATATGTGTTTTACAAGAAATTAATCATTTCATGCTTTCCATTTAAGTATTTAGGCATTCTAGCATCAATTTGGGGTTTTAGGGCCTAGACGGGGTTCCCGGGAGTGGTATAAGGTTAAGAAAGATTCACAGGAGGGTCCATGAGCTCACTCCCTTGGATTTTACGGCCTAGAGGCCACTCCTTGGGAGTTTACAGCCGTAAGCCCCCCAGGCTTGGCTGTAAACTCATGTGGTCTTCCAAAATGGAAGTTTAAGGCCTTATTTCACTTCCTTAATTTAATGGTATGTGTCTTGAACTAATATGGAGGGATTTAACCCTCATTTTGTGACATTTTGGGGAGTTTACGGCCAAGACTTGGCCGTAAACTCTTCTTTTGGCCTCAAATGAGAAGTTTAATGGTACAACACACATCCTAGGGCCTTAGCTAAATTCCTTACATGCCTTAGATAAGTTTTGGGACTTGTTTGACACAAAAATTTGGGTGTTTACGGCCCAAGCTTAGACTTGGCCATAAACTCCTCTTTTTGTCCTCAAATGGTGTTGTTTAATGCACTTAAACATTTCCTAGTGTCAAGACTAAATTACCAAACACCCTAGATGAGTTTTTGGGGCTTTTAACAAGGGTTTTTGGGGTGTTTACGGCCTAAGCATAAGCTTGGGCCGTAAACTCCTTTTTAAGCTTCAAACTCTTGTGTTTTAATGTCCAAACTCTCCTAGGTATATCCCTTAATTAGTACATAAACTTAAAGGAAGGAAAAATGAGGTTTTTGGCAAGTTTTTAGGTGTTTACAGCCTAAGGGGCTTCTTAGGCCGTAAACTCCTTTTTGGTCCTTGTTTTCTATGATTTTTGGCCTCTAACTACAATGAAGTATGTTTAGAATAAGATAGGGAATGAGTCCTTACGTTTGGATGCCGGAATTTGCGGATTCGGGGTCGATTTTGGGTCTAGAGAGAGAAAGTAGTGAGAGAGAGTGAAGGTGTGGTAAAAGAGTTCAATTGTAGTGTCCATTTGTTTATATATGTCTCGGGTATTGCACCCGATACACAGCTACCCGATTCTAAAGTTTAACGGGGTTAAAACTTTTTACCCGGGTGAAGTGGTTGAAAAGTAATATAACTCTATTTAGTTAAACGGGGTTAACATTTACAAGTTATAATTACTTATGATAATATCGGAACATATAAATAACTAGATATTTGTTTATTGATAACTCCAGACATTACCGAAGATAACATATAGTGACGCATTCCGTTAGTGAAAATAGGGTTTGTAACGACAATATATTTGGGGTTGTCACATCATCCCCCCGTTAGGGGAATTTCGTACAGATAAGAATTACAGTACTACTACGCGAAGAGATGGGGGTATTTGAGTTTCATTTGGTCTTCGCGCTCCCAAGTGAATTCCGGTCCTCGTTTGGCGTTCCACCGAACTTTCACAATTGGGATACGACTTTGTTTCGTTCGTTTTACTTCCCGATCCAAAATCTCCGCAGGCTCTTCCACGAAGTTGAGGCTCTCATTGACCTCAATTTCGTCGAGGGGAATCACGAGAGTCTCGTCATACATACATTTCTTCAAGTTTGAGACGTGGAAGGTAGGATGTATGTTACTTAGCTCGTGGGGTAAGTTGAGTTTATAAGCTACGGGGCCGATTCTGGCGAGAATCTCAAATGGCCCTATGTACTTGGGTTCAGCTTTCCACGCTTTCCAAAGCGTATTGTGCCCTTCCAGGGCGATACCTTCAACAGTACTCGATCTCCCACCTGGAATTCTAAGGGTTTTCTTCGTTTGTCGGCGTAGCTTTTCTGTCGATCCCTAGCGGCTTTTAGTCGTTCACGTATCTGTACAATCTTCTCGGTCGTCTCTCGAATGATTTTCGGACCAGTGAGGGCGCTGTCAGGAACTCTTCCTTTAGCTAGCTGAGTGTCACCTACTTCAGCCCAGCACAGAGGGGATCTGCACTTACGGCCGTAGAGGGCTTCGAATGGGGCTGCCTTGATGCTCGTATGATAACTATTATTATTAGAAAACTCCACAAGAGGTAAGTGTGTGTCCTATGATTTGCCGAAGTCAATCACACAAGCTCGCAACATATCTTCTAAGGTTTGGATCGTCCTCTCACTTTGTCCATCGGTCTGCGGATGGTAGGCTGTACTCATGTCCAGCCTCGTCCCTAGTGCCTTTTGCAACGATTGCCAAAACCTAGATGTGAATCTACTATCTCTGTCTGAGATAATAGATATAGGGACGCCATGCAGTCGTACTATTTCTTTAAGGTATATTCTAGTGAGTTTCTCCATCTTGTTTGTTTCTTTGATGGGTAGGAAGTGTGCGGACTTGGTCAACCTGTCAACGATGACCCAAATGGTATCTAATCCACCCGCTGTCTTGGTCAGTTTGGTTATAAAGTCCATTGTGATCCGCTCCCACTTCCATTCTGGTATCTCAAGTTGTTGGAGGAGTCCTGATGGCTTTTGATATCCGACCTTGACCTTCGCGCAAGTAAGGCACTTACTCACAAAGGTGGCGATCTCCGCTTTCATGTTCGGCCACCAGTATAGCTTTTTGAGATCCATATACATCTTATCTGAACCCGGGTGGACGGAGTAGCGAGTGTTATGTGCTTCTCTCATAACCAAATCTCTAAAACCTCCATGGCGTGGAGTCCAGATTCGGTCCATGAAGTAGTAGGCTCCGTCACCCTTAACCTCCAGATTTTTATCCATTCCTCGCAGGGATTCTCCCGTCATGTTCTCAGGCTTTAAGGCTTCCAGCTGAGCCTCTTTGATCTGTGTGGATAAATGCGAATGGATAGTCATCGTCAACGACTTGGCCTTTCGACCAGTATACTCCTTCCTACTCAGTGCGTCTGCTACTACGTTGGCTTTTCCCGGGTGATATCTAATTTCACAATCGTAATCGTTAAGTAGCTCGACCCATCGCCGCTGCCTCATGTTGAGTTCTTTTTGGTTCAGTATGTGTTGAAGGCTTTTATGATCAGTGTACACCACACTCTTCGTCCCGTATAAGTAGTGTCTCCAAATTTTTAGTGCGAAGACAATCGCTCTTAACTCGAGGTCGTGAGTAGTGTAGTTCGCCTCATGGGTCTTTAGCTGCCTCGAGGCATAGGCGATGACCTTACCTCGTTGCATCAAGACACAACCGAGCCCCTGATTGGATGCATCACAATATACAACAAAGTCTTTTGTCCCTTCGGGAAGGGATAATACTGGTGCGGTGCATAGGGCTCGCTTTAGGGTCTGGAATGCCTTCTCCTGTTTCTCTTCCCAGTCGAAGGATACACCTTTCTGCGTTAGCATAGTGAGAGGCTTCGCAATCCGAGAAAAGTTTTGGATGAATCTACGGTAGTAGCCAACGAGGCCTAGAAATTGACGAATTTCCGTAGGCGTCTTCGGTGCTGACCAGTTCTCAATAGCTTTAATTTTGGAGGGATCCACATGGATTCCTTCTTCACTAACCACGTGACCTAAGAATTCAACTCTTTGGATCCAAAACTCGCACTTAGAGAACTTCGAATAAAACTTTTCGGATCGCAACGTTTCCAGGACTCGTCGTAAGTGATCCCTGTGTTCTTCCTCGCTCCGAGAGTAAACGAGGATATCATCGATGAAGACGATGACGAACTGATCCAGATATGGACGACACACCCTATTCATCAAGTCCATGAATACTGCGGGGGCATTAGTCAGTCCAAATGGCATCACTACGAACTCAAAATGTCCGTAGCGGGTTCAGAAAGTTGTCTTTGGAACATCTTCCTCAATTACCTGTAACTGATGATACCCAGATCTAAGATCAATCTTGGAGAAGTAACTTGCTCCTTGTAGTTGGTCGAATAGATCGTCGATACGAGGGAGAGGGTAGCGATTTTTAACCTTGAGTTTATTGAGTTCCCTATAATTGATGCACATCCGAAACGATCCGTCCTTCTTCTTCACGAACAAGACCGGAGCTCCCCAAGGTGAGAAGCTCGGTCTTATAAAGCCCTTGCTGAGCAGTTCGTTGAGTTGACCGGATAGTTCTTGCATTTCGGTGGGCGCTAGGCGGTAGGGCGACTTAGCTACGGGGGTGGCTCCTGGAATTAGGTCGATTCTGAACTCAACCTGACGTTTGGGAGGTAGGCCGGGAAGATCCTCCGGGAAGACATCAGGGAAATCGCATACTACGGGAATGTCTTTTGGATCTTTCGATTTCTGGTTAGTATCGACGACGTGAGCAAGAAAGGCGCGATATTCCTTGCATAAGTATTTCTGAGCTTGAATACTGGAGATGATATGAAGACTCGTACTCGGCTTATCTCCATATATCAATAGGGTTTTGTGATTCGGAAGTTTCAGGCGAATGGCTTTGTCGGAACATAGGATATCTGCGCGATGGAGACTCAACCAATCCATACCAACAATGACATCGAAATTCTTGATTGAGACTGGCATAAGATCGATTGGAAATGAGTGGTCGTCTAACATGAGAGTGCAACCTATGTAGATTTCGCTAGAGCTTTCTGTTTTCCCCTTAGCCATTTCTACGACGAATGTTTCTTTTAGTGGTTGAGGGGTTTGTTTGAGTAAGCGTTTAAAGTTATGATTTACGAAGCTTCTTTCTGCACCACTATCAAATAAGACACAGGCATAGGAGTTGTTGAGAAGAAACGTACCCGTGACTACCGTGGGATCTGCTACCGCTTCATTGTGACCGATAGCGAGTAGCCTTCTAGTTCCCCCAGCATTTGTGGTCTTTGGACAGTTTCTCTTAAAATGACCCGCCTCTCCGCAGCCATAACAAGTTGGGGTCACTCCCATACCAGGAACCTGCGTGATAGGTTTGGGAGGGGCCTTACAAAATCGGACAATATGGCCCTTTCGACCGCAGTTGCAACACTGCAGTTCACGGCAGGGGCCGTTGTGGTGGAAAGGGCACTTAGGACACTTGGGAAAATTTCCACTGTAAGCTTTCAGCGGGGTTGGGGATGCTGGAGTGGCCGGGGTGGTGGCAGCATGGACCGCCACAATTTGTTGGTCCTTTGAGGAGGTTTGAGTTTTCTTGCCCTTCTTCTTATCCCATCGCTTCCTCTTTCTATCAGATGAAGCGGGTGGTGCAGTGGTTGTTGTGGTTGCTGTTGCTGGAGTGGAGGAGATTTCGTGGTTGATCAGACTTTGGGCCAATTCCTTGGCACTGTCAAAAGTGGTAGGGTGTGAGGCTAGAACATTTCCTCGATACGGGGGCACTAAACCCCAGATGTATCGTTTAATCTTCTTGCTTTCAGAGGGGATCATATTGGGACACATAGCCGCCAAGTCGCAAAACCTAGCCGTATAAGCCGTTATGTCAGTCCCCTTCATCTTGAGGTTCCAGAGTTCTTCCTCAAGTTTCTGAACTTCGCCCCTAGGGCAGTACTCTCCTCTCATGAGATCTTTTAGAGTGTCCCAACCCATGGCATTGGCTGTGACCAAGGAGAGTGAACTGACATGGCCGTTCCACCATGTCAAGGCCCTGTTAGTGAGGGTAGCAGTGGCGAACTTGATTTTTCTCTCTTCGGGACAAGAGCACATCTCAAACACAGCTTCGGTTCTTTCGAACCATTGGGATAATGCCAAAATTCCTCCAGTACCGTCGAAGAAGGTAGGTTTACAGTTCATGAAATCCTTATAAGTGCATCCCTGCACCCTTTGATGGACTTCGCCGAACCTGGAGTTACCACCGCTCGCATCCCCAGAGTTCATCTGAGCCATGGCTGTTGTCACGGCCGCGGTCACTGTTGTTTGGAACAACACCGGGTCGATCTGCGGAGGAGGAGGTGGTGGAGGAGGGGTTTGAGTTGCGGATCTTCCTCTACTGGGACGCTTTCGTGGAGGCATCCTTCACTGGAAGATCATAGAAATGATAGCAATAGTAAGAGCCTATTGCGAATATGAATAGAGTGTTTCGTGGATTAAATCAACATAATCTAAGATCAGAATGAGAGTTATAGCAATAGAGAAATCAACTGCCAATGTACTGGTATTAATGATGCAACACAAGTTCATGAAAATTGACCTAGCAGTAGGTCTTACATCATACCATAGAGAAAATGTTGGCAGTTTAGAGGTTTAACTAGAGTACTTTCAAGCTAGGAATGTTTACAGATGATAGACCTACGGAACATAGAGTGAAAAGGCTAATCCTTTAAACAAAAGATTGAGGTAACTAGAAGTCTTCTACCGGCGATGGTTACTTGTTGGGCGAATCCTCAGATCTGCTAGCTGATGCATAACTTCTTGAAGGTGTCGATCATGAGTCCTTTGGCGTGTACGAAGTTCCCTAACTTCGGCTCAGGATGCAGCCAGTTGATGTTGCAGAGCCTCATTGGTCCTCATTGTCCTATCCATGGTTTCTAAAGGTTGACGGATGCGAACCGTGTTGAGATTCGAGTTGTCATCCACTTCTACAACTCGACCTATAGTAGCTTGACCTTGCTCGACATTCCTGGCAATCCTTCGGATCATGATGGGCACAACCTGATCTGATGATCCTCCTTCGTTTATGTTGTAGAAGTTTTGGTCTCCATTGTATGGCATGGGCTGAACCTGCTCCTCGCTCCATCTGTGCAAGGATATGGCCCACATAGGAGTGGGACCCTGAAATGTTGGACGGGGGTTAGGGTTCGGAGCTCCGGAAGGTAGGTTATTAACTTCTGGCTCGGAGTCGGAGTTATCCGGAAAGCCTTCTGCTCGGTGGTCATCCAAAGGGATTGGGTGATCATCGTCCGACTCTTCGTTGAGCCATCCTCCATTACCCTGGTTTGGGTAGTACGGGTCGCCAGGAGGGTGGAAGCCAACCATGATATCTATACGAGAAAAGGGAAAAGAAGATTAATAGGCGCACTAACCTAAATTACTTATAAGATGATCGTCACGAGTTAGACCAATACTTGCATAATGCATACTAATTACATGTGACTTGGGCAGGATAGTCCGTCGAATAAGTGACCCTAACTCTAAATCCACAACCAAACAAGGAACAGGAAGTAAAGCAAAGATTACGGATTCTAAGTCTATAACGCCCTAGTCACATGTAACCGGAAAGTATCCATTTAGCAACTATTGCTCCATCAGTAACGACCCTTTTTAGTTCTCACAGATGTATGTTTTTAGAGGTACAGAATACTCCTATAGTATTCTAATGTTAACGTTATTGTGGTAGTGTTGGTAAGTTTTAGACTTGTTGTAACACCACAACCATGCTTAGGCACATGCTAGTCATTCCCAGGAAAACGTAGTTGATCAGGCTACATCCCCCTAAATGTGACTATATGTCTCTAAGCCCAATTGTGCTATCCAACAATCTTAATACTTTTGTTTTGTTCTAGGATGATACTGACTTCTGCGTTTTATAGTGATGTGTGTATATACATATATATATACTTAGTTAACTCTTTTAGATACTTAACAGTATATATTCTTGGTCAGGGTGTTTTAGTCCCGAAGTGTTTATAGTTCGTATATCTTTTATAGGTTGATATACTTGATTCACTATAAACAATGCTCTGATACCAATCTGTCACACCCCAAAACCGATAATGGCAGAATACGTTTCGGGGTGGATGACGTAGTGTACGGTATCATCACAATTGCATAATAGTAAAAGCAAGAAACATACAACCATTTCATTTACATAGTGAGTGTATTTACAAGTGTGTTTTGTAATGTTCAACAAACACCAAAAGTAAACAAAAATAAGAGATGGGTCTTGCATTCTCCATCTTCTCCAAAAATGCTGCAGTCGTACCTGTCTATCTTTGACCTGAAGACACAAGTTATTTTGAAAAGAATATCAGCATAAAGCTGGTGAGTTCATAAGAGTTTAGTGTGAGTTCTGATATAAAAAGCATTAGAATCGTTAGTATGAAAACTGAAGTTTATAGTCATAAGTAGTAGTAAAACCTAGAAAATCCTATATTTTCCAGAAATGTATAGTAAGTGAAAACCTTTAAGAGATATGACATTTTCGTCTTTGAAAACCATTTAACGTGGAAGTATAATAGTGACTCACCAATAAGTAAAGCAATATGGTAAGTTATACTTGAAGTAAATAATAGTGGTGTAGCTTCCTTTAGTATTAGATACTTATTTACTTCGGGATATTAACTTTATCTGTTGATTAGGGTTTTAGTGCGGTTATAGTGTATTTCTTGTATGTTACCAATAGTGTGAGTAATAGCGGACCCCCATGACCCTCCCGGTCATGTATAGTGTAGTGGAGTGAAGGAATCCCTGGACTTGTGCGGCTCGGACTGAAATTAACAGTCGGGATGTAATAGAGTCTGCCCCGTATAGATCTATACATTTAGTGTCGTCTTCCTATCGGAAAACTTCGGGCGTAGTGCGTAGCGAATAGAGTATCTCGTAGTGGGTTAATGAATTATCTCATGATTAGTACTTTCTCTTGTATTATAGTGTAGTAGTATTTTGTATAAATCATATTGTATTCTCTTATTAGTGTATAGTTTCATAATAGAGAGAATTATAGTAGTGTAGAGTAGTAGTTAAAACGAGTGATAGAGACCTTAACTATACCTATTATAGTTAACTTAGTGTGTGTGGTTCTAGTCAGGTTAGTGATTTAGGCATCTATTTAAACAAGAAATGTTCGTAATCCGTACTAATATACGAGATATATAACTAAGAAATCAACGACAGTCGGACGGATAACCACTACCCTAAGCCCACAATCAAACAAGAACAGGAAATAAGGCGAGCTATCGGTCCTAAGTCCTTCAAGTCTTACTTATATAAATATATCAGTGTGGTTACATTTTTATAAGGAGATTTATTAAATAAAAGTGTTGTACATAAGAAACATTTTAAACTTGTTTGTTTATCCAAAATAGTTTTGAAAACAAATGATTTATTTGTAAAGCATAGTGACAAATCACATGTGATTTGAACTACAGGTAGTGAATCACATGTGATTAATTCTGTAATATGAAAATTTGTCTTGTATAACTTTTCATAAACATGTATATTCAACTTGTATCTCCCCCCTAAAACATATAAAACATTTGAAAGGTTCATTAAAGGGGTATGAACTCACTTGAAATCGCGTAAATCGGGTAAATCGGGTAAAAGTGTCGGTTGAGCGTTTTGTTCCAAATAGTGACTTGTGCACCTCTTAGGACCCTAATGTCATATGAAAATATGTGTTTTACAAGAAATTAATCATTTCATGTTTTCCATTTAAGTATTTAGGCATTCTAGCATCAATTCGGGGTTTTAGGGCCTAGACGGGGTTCCCGGGAGTGGTATAAGGCTAAGAAAGATTCACGGGAGGGTCCATGAGCTCACTCCCTTGGATTTTACGGCCCAAAGGCCACTCCTTGGGAGTTTACGGCCGTAAGCCCCCTAGGCTTGGCCGTAAACTCATGTGGTCTTCCAAAATGCAAGTTTAAGGCCTTATTTCACTTCCTTAATTTAATGGTATGTGTCTTGAACTAATATGGAGGGATTTAACCCTCATTTTGTGACATTTTGGAGAGTTTATGGCCAAGACTTGTGCTTGGGCCGTAAACTCCATTAAGTCCCTCAAAATGGATGTTTAATTGGTACAACACACTTCCCTTCACCTTAGATAAATTCTAGAAGGCCTTAGATGGAGTTTTGGGACATTTTGGCATGAAAATTGGGGAGTTTACGGCCCAAGAATATCCTTGGCCATAAACTCTTCTTTTGGCCTCAAATGAGAAGTTTAATGGTACAACACACATTGTAGGGCCTTAGCTAAATTCCTTACATGCCTTAGATAAGTTTTGGGACTTGTTTGACACAAAAATTTGGGTGTTTACGGCCCAAGCTTAGAATTGGCCGTAAACTCCTCTTTTTGTCCTCAAATGGTGTTTTTTAATGCACTTAAACATTTCCTAGTGTCAAGACTAAATTACCAAACACCCTAGATGAGTTTTTGGGGCTTTTAACAAGGGTTTTTGGGGTGTTTACGATCTAAGCATAAGCTTGGGCCGTAAACTCCTTTTTAAGCTTCAAACTCTAGTGTTTTAATGTCCAAACTCTCCTAGGTATATCCCTTAATTAGTACATAAACTTAAAGGAAGGAAAAATGAGGTTTTTGGCAAGTTTTTAGGTGTTTACGGCCTAAGGGGCTTCTTAGGCCGTAAACTCCTTTTTGGTCCTTGTTTTCTATGATTTTTGGCCTCTAACTACAATGAAGTATGTTTAGAATAAGATAGGGAATGAGTCCTTACGTTTGGATGACAGAATTTGCGGATTCGGGGTCGATTTCGGGTCTAGAGAGAGAAAGTAGTGAGAGAGAGTGAAGGTGTGGTAAAAGAGTTCAATTGTAGTGTCCATTTGTTTATATATGTCTCAGTTATTGCACCCGATACACGGCTACCCGATGCTAAAGTTTAACGGGTTTAAAACTTTTTACTCGGGTGAAGTGGTTGAAAAGTAATATAACTCTATTTAGTTAAACGGGGTTAACATTTACAAGTTATAATTACTTATGATAATATCGGAACATATAAATAACTAGATATTTGTTTATTGATAACTCCAGACATTACCGAAGATAACATATAGTGACGCATTCCGTTAGTGAAAATAGGGTTTGTAACGACAATATATTTGGGGTTGTCACACGAAGTCAAATTTAATCACTTCTCTATGTTTGTATTATGTAAGGCAATGTTAGATGTCGAAGCATAAAGTCTAGTCCTTACATATTTATGTACGTCTGTATCACCCTATAAATAGGATTAGTATAGGAGTCGAGAGTAGATCTTGAGCACTTTGTTCTTTTGTCTCTCGTGTAATTGTATACTCATTTAGAAGAAATCAACGACTCAAACAAAATTTATTTACGATTGTGTTCTATCCTCTTTCTATTATTGATTTTGTTCTTAATACTCGATTCAAGCACACTACAGAGTTATCGCATTATAGGTCAGGTGGCTTCCTTTGATTATGATAGCCGTAGGTTATTGACTCTTCACCGGAGAGTGTGGCTTCTGTATTGGGACGACGTTCATCAGGTGTTGATGGAGGAGGCCAACAAATTGAGATTCTCCATTCATCCCGGAGCAACGAAGATGTAGTGGGATCTTCATCTTGATTATTGGTGGCCCTGCATGAAACTGGATGTAGCATTGTATGTGGAGCGATGCTTGACTTGCAGGAAAGTCAAGGCCGAGCACCGACGACCTAACGGAAAAATGCAGCCGTTGGATATTCTTGTTTGGAAATGGGAGGAGATCGCCATGGACTTCATTATGAAGGTTCCCCGGACTGCGCGCGGAGAAAATATGATTTGGGTCATTGTTGATCGATTGACCAAGAGCGTGCATTTTATCACGATCCAGAAGAGTATCTATGCAGAGAAGTTGGCAGAGGTATACATCAGGGAAGTTGTGGCATGACATGGGGTGCTGGTTTTTGTGGTTTCAGACTGGGATGTCAAGTTTACTACTAGAGTTTGGAAGAGGTTTCATGATGAGTTAGGTACTCATTTTCATTTTGGCACGACCTTCCATCCCCAGACTGATGGACGGAGCAAGCGGACCATTCAGACACTAGAGGATATGTTACGGGCGTGTGTTTTGGACTTTAGTGGGAGCTAGGATATGCATCTTCCGTTAGCAAAATTTTCTTATAACACCGGTTATCACACTAGCATTGATCGGCCTCCTCTTGAGATGCTTTATGAGAGGAAATGTACGACCCTGATATATTGGGTGAGGTCGGTCAGTGGGTTATGGGGAGTACTAAAGTGGTACTCAAGACTACCAAGTTGATCCAGCAGGTTCGAAGTAGATTCCAGAAGGTTTAGAGTCAGCAAAAGAGGTATGCCAACAAGCTCCGTGCAGATCTTGAGTTCCAGGTGGGGTATATAGTTCTCCTGAAGGTTTCACCTTGGAAAGGTGTCATCCAATTCAGGAAGAGGGCAAGCGGGTCCCTATGTATATCGGGCCTTTTAGGATTTTAGCCCAGGTGGGCAAGGTTACATATTGCTTGGATCTTCCCGATGAGCTCAGTCAGATCCACAACATGTTTAATGTCTCTCTGTTTCAGAAATGTTTGGTGGATAATTATGTAGTGGTTCCATTGGAGTATATTTAGGTGGATGACCGCTTGAATTATATTGAGAGACCAGTGGTGATTTGTGACCAGAAAACAAAAAACTTGAGGAACAAGGTTGTTGAGCTGGTGAAAGTACAATGGCAACATCACAAGGGTTCATAATGGATGTGGGAATCAGAGGATGAGACGGGGGAGCACTATCCAAAGTTATTTGGAGCAACAAACTTCGAGGATGAAGTCTGATTCAAGTGGGGGAGAATTGTAACACTCAAGTTTCGTAAGTTTCACATTAAACCTATTTATTTTAAAAACCTTGCATTTTGATCTTTAAGCTAGTACGCAGGGTGTACTAGGTGGTATGCTTGCGTACTAGCCCGAGGTTTTGATCGTTGACTCCACCCACGTACGTTGGGCGTATGTGGAGTACGCAAGCCTAGGAAAAACCCTAATATTTAGGATTTTTTTCCCTATTTAAGCATCTCAAACTCAACTCCTGACCATTTTAGACGAGCCTCCATATCTTGAAAACCCTAACCTCGCCCTTAGCCTTTGTTTTGGTGCTTTTGAGCTCTTTTGAAGCATTTTGGTGTGTTTTTTTTATCTATTTTGAAGTTGAAGAAGAGGGTTGAAGACTCAATCTTTGGAGAAGAGCTTAGAGATCCAGAGTTGGCATCATCATTTCGTGACTTTTGAGCACATGGATTTACCAGACCAGGAGTCAGAGATTTATTCTAGAGATTCAACAACTTTAGGTGAGTCTTCCTCACCATGTTTAGCGGGTCAAAGGAGCCAATTCCGACCCACAGGTTATTATGTTAGGGTGTTAGATGTCTGTGTGACTCTTTCATGTGTATGTGTTTATATGCTTAGTGGGTGGGGGCCAATGGGTATTATGTATGCTATTACTTGTTATACTTGTATGTTTATATGTTGGGCGGGGATTGTTGTGTGAGTTAGGGTGTTAGGCATGTCAAACCTAACAAATAAAGGGGTACAATAGACTCCAAATACACTGCTTTAATGCACTAAAAAGTAGTACAAGGCAAGAAGGGACGAACCACAGAGACACGGGACAAAAGTCTATACCTCTTTGCGCAAGGTACTTTGATCACAAGAAAGGGGATTTGTTTGCAAAAGTGAAATAATAAAATAACAATCAACTTTGGAACATGCAACAAATGAAATAGATTTGTAAACAAGTTGTAAAAGTGCTTCCAATTCTAGTTCTCAATGTTGTTGTTCGACTTGATTATGACTTGATGTAATTCAAGATTGCTATTCTAAGTTGGTACTGAAAGATATTAACACGCTCTAATACCTCTCACTTGCCAAATTATCTAACCAAAATACGCTCTTTGACTAGACCTAGCTTCACCAATTCAACCTAAACACACTCTTAGATTGTATTGAAAAATTACATTAAGTTTTGTACAAGCTTCCCAACAATGTTCATTTCTTCTCATACGCTCGGAAGTGTGAAAACATGTGATATATGTTTTACAATAAGAAAAATTATTACTTGTTACCAATTATTAACTTAATAGAATGATTAGGTGCCCTAAAAGTTAATTAACTGCAAAAAAAATTCAATTCATGAAAGTGGCCAATCAAACACAAATCAAATTTAAGGGTTCTAGTTTAAACAAAAACATAATCACTAGAATAGAATCACAAATCAAACATCAAATCATATGCTTCAAGTCAAACAATCAACATGTTTTGAACAAGAACTAGAAACTAGGGTTTCTTAGCCACACATGGCTACGAACAAATCAAACAAGAATAAGGATGGAATTGAAATGTTTAATTCTTAAAAAAATGAAATCCAAAGTGTTTGCAATGATTAGGTCTTCTCAAAAACTCCAAGAATTCTCCCAAAATCACCCAAGATCGCCCAAAGCTGCTTTAAAAACCGTCTCCTATGAAATGGCGACATCTTCACTTGCTTTATTAATTTTCACGTGCTTTCCATAAGGCCATGCGTTTTTAGCATGGCCATGCCTTTTTCCGATGCATTTTTGGCATGGCCATTTGTCTAATGTGTTTTTGGCATGACCCATGCTTTTTGCTAAAATCCCAAAAAGTCTTTACTGTTGGCTCCATCTTCAATCTAGCTTCACCACGAGTCATGTTGCTCAAATATAAGATGACAAAGGACAAACACGACCCGTGTCGGTGTGACAAGAATCACGTTTCAAACATAGTCCTTTGCTATGATAATAATGCATAATGACTCGGGTTCCATCTCCATGTTTTCTGCCATGGAATGACCAGTTCATCTTCTCTTCATGCTTCAAAGCTCCAAGCATCCAAGCTCCATGCATCCATGCATCCATGCTCCACGTTCCATTCTCCATAATGCCTACAAAATAAATAAAAAATGGTGAAGTACCAGACATTCTTAATGAGATATGAAATTGCCCAAATAATTAACTAAATGCAAGAATTATGAAGTAGAATGCTATGAAATGACATAAATAACATGCAAAATAGCTGCATAAAATGCACCTATCAGACCTCCCCAAGCTTAAACTTTTCTTGTCCTTAAGAAAGAACAAAATCAAGAATCACCCTAGAGAACGATATACGACTAAAAAGAAACTAAGAAGAAAAGAATGGAAGGAACGAAAAGGACTAAATGGAATGAAGAGTGAATGCATGCAATAAAAGGAAAAAAACTAATGAAAATAACATATTTACAAAAAATATGATTAAGAAAAAATGATCCAAAGAAAAATTCAAAAGCACAAATAATATTATATATATATATATATATATATATATATATATATATATATATATATATATATATATATATATAATACGATCAGACTTTACATCGATGGGGCTCCAATCACTAATACCTAGGCGATCATCCTGTTACCTATCATGTATCACAAACTCCCAAAGTGAGGAAGATCACGAAACGATGTAACCCAATAATCCAACCATAGTTTTATTTAAAATTTATACCTTAATTAAATTTGTGAGCGAAAATAACATAGTTCGGGATCTCATGTTCTTAAGACTAGATAGTCAAGAATCAGAATTGACGCGTCCTTAAGAACCCGTCACGGCAAATAAGCTTTCGCTGAAGCAGTGAGCCCACCCGAAGGGCCCCAACTCCTATGCTTTCACTTTTTCAAGAGCCACAAGTATCATATCACACAGTTCTTCATTCGCCAAATTTGACTTTGATATGGCTTCTGGTTTGATTGACTTAGATTTGTATCTTCGTTTTGAGCTTGAGTTCTTCAATCAACTTTTTTTTTCGATTGAGGGCTTGAAAATTTGATTTGGGTACCGGATATGACGATTGTACCCTTTCTTCATTCTTGACTGTGTGGATCTGATACTTAAGCTCTCTGTTACCGTGAGGGTAACGCGTGTCAACAAATAGGTCCGTGTTCTGTGGGTCCAGATTTGTCGATAAAGATTCTTTTTGAACATTCAAAAGCAAATCATCCTAAAGCTTACCGCCCACAAAAACGTTTTAGTATGCCATTTTTTTATTATCTAAGGCTGGGGTCTCGAATTACGGTGTTTGGGTCCCCTAGTTGTAACAGCTGATTCTACACTTCCGATGATTATTCGGTCACTTCGATATTTTTTTCATTTTGATTTTTTGTTTTCCTACTTCATGGAGCTATCGTATGTAAAGATTGTCCTCATCTGTATTTTTTCCGAATGCTTTGAAATGAATGCATGAAAATAAGAAAAGTAAAAATGTTTTTGGATTTTTTTTGTTGTTGTTTTGACAAAATGCATGTAGAAACTAGAACCTAATGTACAAAGACCCCTCCCCAAGCTTAAGAGTAGGTATTATCCTCGATGCTCGGAGAGGGTAGGGCAACCTACTGACCACGAATGTATAGCTATATAGAGCATATGAACGAATTCTCAACAATTCTAGTCAAACAATCTTAAGATTAATGTATATGACTTGAGATATGGAAAGAATGTACTAGTCAAATGCTTGAATTTGTGATGTGTGTTTGGCTTTTTCACTTCATCTTTAACCTCAAGAAACGTTTGAACACATCAATGGTGGAATGCACAACTGGAGATGCAAGCTTCTAATCTACTTTACAAAATACCTCCCCAAGCTTGCTCTTGAAACCCTACAAAAGAATTTTGAAACCTAATACAAGAATCAAGTCAAATTTTACAAAGAAAAAAAACTAAGGTTTTATGCAAGATTCGATTTTGTACACTTTCATGGAGGGAATTCTATCTAGATGAAGAAGAAGATGAGGTTAGGAACTTAAAACAACAAACCTTTGAGCTTTAATGTTGGAGTTATTGATGAAAGTCAAAAGTTTATGAGTGTTTAGGAGGAGAGAGTGCACGGTCTTGAGTTGTTAGGAGGAAGAATGACACAAAACACATGGTCCAAGCCAGACCGTGCTTTTTTTTTTTTTTTTTTTTTTTTTTTTTATGATAGCCCATGCGTTTTTGAAGGTAGCATGTGAGTTTTTTTTTTTTTTCCCGAAAATGTGCATGGTCTAGGGACAGGCCGTGTGTTTTCAGTCAGCCCATGCGTTTTTAGCATGGTCCCTGAGTTTTGGTCATGCGTTTTTAGCATGGCCTCTGACTTTTGGCATTAGGCCGTGCGTTTTTTTTTTTTTGAAATTTGCGACTCTCACACATGGTCTAGCAATAGGACGTGCGTTTTTTTGATCTAACCCCGCGTTTTGGAGTTTGCCCATGCAAAATCTTTTTTATTAAAAACCTCGACTTCCTCGCATGGGGTAAAAATTGGACCATGCCTTTTATGCCTAGCCCATGTGTTTTTTTTGTGAGACCATGCGTTTTTCTTTCTGTGAACCTCAAAAACTCGTTTTTTTTAACCTCACAAAAACATTTTTTTTAATTTTATTTATTTATTTATTATAATAATAATAATAATAATAATAATAATTATTATTATTATTATTATTATTATTATTATTATTTTTATACACATGACTCCTTCGCATTCTTTTTTTTGGAACTCTAAAAATACTTAAAAACATTGTAACATAATAAAGTAAATAAAAAACGAATATGAAGAAAAATACTCCCCGAACTGTCTCTCGGTTAGCCGCCCTTGTTTCAAGTCATTTGCTCGACTTGGCCCTTGAAATATGTCATTCTTTGAATATTGGGGCTTTCCAACTCAGTGAACTTCTTACTACTTCCTCAAATTGGACACTTATCTTGTACCTAACTTTCTTTTTTCTTGGGAACCATACTGGAATTAGACCCTTGATGATAACAACCATCCAACTGACCCCTTTCATGTACTTGTCCAGTAAAGTAATTGATTCTTCTTTCTTTGATACGGTGGTTGAGTTGATGACTGATTGAGTGTCTTCTTTCTCAGGATATGTATCCTTTAAAGGGTTCAACAGATTTATTGTTTCCGACTCTTGTAGTTGGTCTACCAGTGATATGATTTTCTCATTGGTAGTGGGTGGCATAGTCTCTTTTTGGTCAACCTCCAATACATCCTCTACAACTTCCATGTCATCCTTCTCAATTTCTACGTCTTCCTTGACAACCTTCTGATGGGTTTTATACAAACAATCCTATGTGTGCATGCTGATGGGTTTTGGTCATAAGACATCCTATGTGCTCATACAAACCCTAAAGCTTGGATCTAGGTTTCTCTATTGTACATGCTTTGAATCCAAGACTATAAACCCTAATTCTAGTATATGAAATCAATATTAACATATGAATGGGTTTAAGAACATACCTTGATTGTTATATAGCAATAACAATCCTAAATCTCCTTGAATTGACTTTGGAATGCTTAGAGTCACAAGTGTCACTCCTCTAATGGCTTACAAACACCAAGAGCAAATGGAGAAGGTATAAAGAGAGAGGAGAGAGGTTAGAATTCGTCCTTAGGACTTCTTGGGAAAGGATACACGAATTCATGTGCCAAGGGGTGTTTATATAGGTGTTCAGATAGGGTTTCAGTCATTATCCTTATCTAGATGCTTATCCACAAAGCAACCCATAAGATAATCTTTGAATCCTTATCATAGTCGCATTCTAAGGCCTTATCACCTCAAATTCGTTCACCCTAATAATAAGATAATCCTTACCTTATTTTGTAACTATCACATAATTACAAATCAACCCCTCTAGTTTAATTAATTACACTTGATCACAAAATTAATTCCCAATTAATTATTGACCAATATTAATTAAACAAATATGATTTCTCCTTTAAAATATTATTCTTATAACATATTAATAAATCATAATAACCTCTCTCTCTATATATATATTTCTCCAATCAAGTTGCTTTGGTGAAGGCAACCCAAAAGGACCATGCACCATCGGGTCAAGTACATACCAAAATAGTTATGGACTTAGACACTAATCCAACAGTCACCCACTTGGATAAGTCTAATAACTATTATGCGTATGACTTCAGATCCTGATCTGCAATCGTAGCTTTCCAAAGCCGCTGTCAACTCTGATCCTATCAGATACGCGTGTCCTTAGATAAGGGATCATATATTCCTCCATTCTAGATATCGTATGAGATATGATTTCTAATCATTCTCTTTGTACTATATCTCGATTCCGATTTATGACGACTGACTAATTGAACAAATCAAATTAGCCCTAGCCCGGCCGAGCATTTACGTGTGTCATTACTAAACCATCGAGGGGCCCAAAAGATATCGCTTTTATCCTTCTTTGGATAAAAGGAACGGATAAACTTTGATACAATGCTTGCTTGCACTCACTAACCAAATCACACACAACAATATGTTTTATAACACCAAGTTACTAGTGCGTTTACATATTATCAATGTGCAACCGATTAGAAAGATACAAATCACACATCTAGTTTCAAGAATATAAGATGTTATCGTCTCACCAATCACTCGTGATATAATTCATGTCAAATTCATATTCATAAGCACACATGAACGTTGCAGCAAACATTTGCTTATGTCTAATACTCTTTTAGACAATCCACACACCAATTCACGACAGTCTTCATTCATACCTACTTCCAACATATGAACGACTGTGGCCCATTCGAATAATTCGATTATTCTTAATAAACTCAATTATTCTGGAAGTCAAAACATGCAAAGTGAAACACAAGAATAATACTAATCCCATATGGCCTCAAACCTTTGAGTATAAATAAAACTCCTTTTATTTATCACCATATCGATTACTCATTATTTGTCGTTTCGGGTAATCAACTTCTTACTTGAATTATAACACTTGTCCCATGCTCTTAGCATGCACACAATGTTTACCTACGGTTCTTACTTTGTGAAATAGATCAAATTGAACACATTTCCAATCATTCTCATTTCACAACTCCAAATCCATTGTCATAAGTTTAAGAATAACAAATTCTTGCTACTTATAGAATATGCTAGATTCTAACATCCTATGCAATGATTCTTTCGTAATGTCACTGCACCAAAGTCACAAAGACTATTGCCAATGATATTACAAAGTCCTCTATCGGAGATTGTTACAAGACAATTCCTTAGATACGATGTCTCTCACTCAAAGTACATTCCTTTGAACATCCTTTTGCATAAATGTTTCTAATCTAGTCATAAATTTTCAATATTTACTTCCCAATATGGACACGCTTCCATATTTTCCATATGACAACTTATTCTTAATAGAATCTTATCTATTCATAATAATGTCAATATGGTCCATTCAATACCATGCTTCCAACTACTCACAAGCAACCAATCCTCGTCGAACTTTGGATTGTTCTTTGATAGTTGTTTAATTATTTTAGTCAAAACCGATTCTAGTCCCTTTTCCCTCTAAATGCGCTAGACATTTGGAAAATTTAAGAATGGTCAAACATTAAAGCATTTGCAATCAATCCTATACCCGAAGCGTATGGGACACGATGCACAATGTTTTATTTGCTATGTTCTCAAAATTCGAATTGTGAAGAGGAATGCCGTAATCATAATCGAAATTTTAAGAACACATTATGTACCTTTGACTAAATCTATTAACGTTTCACAACCTAATCCTTTAGATTTGAAATGAAGCATAATATTCTCTCCCTTAATTATAGCAAAACAACTTTACAACCCTTACGACTTTGCAAGGTATAACTCTTGTTTTTCTATAATTAATATTGCCAACTTGCAATACTTTTCATAATAATCATACAATCATAACTTTTATGCTCCCACTATCATGATGATTACTATAAAACATAAGACTCATGCTCCCACTAGCTTCGACATGTATTCATAAACATCTTAACTTTCAGAAAGACAATACCTATTGAATTTCTTAAGTCCATGTTCTAATACTTAGTGCTTTGATAATCTTTTATCAAGGCTTCTTGAACTTATACACCTTTGCCTTAGATAGTTCATATGTGTGTCTTAACAATTAATACTAATTGCCAAACCTCACAATTCAAATTATGGAAAGGGATACCGTATCCATGATCGAATTCGAGAATGCAATTTTACAATCACTATATTCTTAAAATCTTTCTTAGTGAAAGCATTTCCTCACAATCATTTTCATGAAGGAGGAAATCTTATGACACTTAGATTTAAATGGTGTATTTGTTCCTATCCATGTGAATTTGTTAAAACCAAAGTTTACGACAAATTCAAACTCATATGGACCGAGCCTTTTTTAATCTTGATTTCTTGCCTTATGGTAGCACAGCTGCCCACCACGTCTTCCAAGTAGTTAAGCAGCTCACCTTTTCCTATCAATGTACCTTTCATTGATTAAGGTGCCTTGCCTTTTATGCGTTCAAGATGAGAACTCTTAGGACTCACATGCATAATTAACTCAATTGGAACAACACAGAATCAAAATATTGTCAATACGATAGGTTGTAAACCTCAACTCGTGTGCTAGTGATGATCGATAAGGTTTATTTGATTTGTTCTTGAAACCTTTCCAGACCAATAAGACTCCCACTGACTCCTTGACATATAAGATTCTTTTGTCAATAAACATTTCTTGACAAACAAATATTCAAGAGTTAGTGTAGTTTTTATCAAAACACTTCATAAATTGGTCCTAGTCGATCTTTGTCTTATTCAAGACATCATAACTTTCCACATTTGATGAATGTTATAAACCTTTAATACTTTTCACTCATTATCACAATCTTAACTTTAAGACTTGTTATTGGAACGAAGTATGATAGACTTCTTGATTTAACCATTTCTTCAATCCTTGATCCTCTTCTTAAACATACAATTGTACTAAGACATACTTAGAGGATCAATTAAGATATGGTTCTTAATCATTAAGACCCATTATAAAGCATAAAAGCTACTCTCCCTTCTTCTTAGAATGGAGAAACTTTTATCTTTCTGCCTACTTGATTCTTCTTATTCGTTCTACTATTGATCTAAACCCTTTAATCAATTCAGAATTACACTTAATCTTGTAAGTGTAATCATATTTACTAAGCCTTTAGTAAATCATGACGAATATCTTTGTTACTCTTATGGTGAACTTGATCAACACACAACTTTGTGTACTCGATCTCCTAGTCCTTCACTTGACACTTTGTCAATGAATTAGTCTAATTTCCAAAATATGAAATTTCTCATTCATCGTGCAACCAAGTTGCATGATTCCAAGTTTCTGTCCAATTGAAACTTGGGCAATGAGAAACTCTCCCTATTTGGTAAATTCTTGACTTTCCATAACACAATAAGAAACAAATCTATTATTGCTATTAATTTTAACAACAATTTTTCATACACGCCATTGTAAGGATAAATAAATAAAATTTAAAATCAAAATTTATTTTATTGCGGAAAAATTTGTCCTTATAATGCAACTCATTGAAAAACTTATGCTAATACATCTTTCTTAGCAATCTAATTCTAACTCTAAGTAGTAGCTCAAGAATCTAATCTTCGAGAAACGCGATCAAAATCCATTCCTTCACGGTTAGATTTTGCTCACTTCTTCCCTTAAGATTCTTTTCTTTTCTTCGATTCTTCAAAACATCAATTGTAATCTTATCACATTATGTATTCAGAATCTAGAATGAAGCTTAAAAGAGTTAGTCAATGGATTTTACCTAAATTAGAGCCATACGTTTCGACTCTCCCATCTCTTAGATCTCTTAGGTAAATAAGGCAGCTTCGTCTCCAATGCCCCTTCTCTTGGCAATAAAAGCAAATTGACTCCTTTTGGAACAGGACATGGAACTACTTCAGACATTGCCTTTCTCTTATGATCAATCTTTTCAATCATAGCATGTCTTTCGTTGCCATTGTCTATATTCATAGAGGTCTCGAAGGCAGATTCACCAATCAACTTTGCTTTTCTATTGCGCCAAACCATTGCTGATTCAGCAGCAATAAGCATATAGGTGAGATCTATAAGGGTCACGTCGTGGTTCATCATATAGTACTCTCTTACGAACTCACTATATGAGTTAGGAAGTGACCTAAGAACCCAATCAACAGCCATTTCCTCATAGACAACGGATCCCAACAGTGTGACTTCATCCCTAGGACGTGTGCACACACCAACTTTCCTTATTTATGTTCACTTGCCAAAAGGGCTTGAGTGATCTTGAACTTTTCAAGCCTTTGAACTTGTGGGTTAGGGAGAATAATTGGAGGAGGAGGAGGAATTGAAGCATGATTTCTTGTTCCTCGAGCGAATCGTGGAATATCATCTTCATGTGGAATGCTTGTTCCACTGGATTTGGGAAGACCATAGTTGTCAAACTTTGACATCTACAAAACGGGAGAAAACAAATTCAAGTTAGTTGATAGATTGAGTCCTTATTAAATCACCCAAATGAAATACTAAGGCTAGGACCCAACACAATATTCTACAACTCGGGAGAGGGATGCCGTAACCCTAATTGCAGAATATTTGAAGGTAAGTGAATGACGATTCACTAATTTCCACCATGAAAAACGATAAAGAAGTTTAAGTTTTAAATCTATGAAAACTCCTAGATCCTTTGAGATCCATTGAACTTTCAATGGCATGTTTAAATCTCGATATGCCCCTCTTGTTTGTGACTGGGATGCCGAGGATCACAAAGCGGGTGTGAATAACCATGCAAACTTACATGGTGCCCTCACATGTTACAGTCACCTATTCGATGTGCCGGTAAACCACACACGCTCCACCGAACAATGACAAACATTGAGTCACCCTTTGCTACCTTTGCTTAGAACCATTTAGTGTGTCGGTAAACCACACACGCTCCACTAACGTCTTCGCAAGGGCACAAAGTGTAATTTCATGGAATTGCATCAATTCACTTTTTCCTAAGTAACTAAGATTGGCAATTTGAAAAACATTTAGTTACTTTGTATTTCATTATACTTATAATGGAAGGTTTCGTCCTATCCTACCCGTTCGGCTAATGACCCTCCACTAGTCAAGAGTGCGGTGGGTAAGAGTGGATACCCATTCAATCGCCATTTTATAGGTAATTTCCTTAAACACCCCTTATAGACCAGCTTCGTGAATGAGGCCTACTAATGGTAAGACTGACTTTTACTCATACATATATATAATGTTAGACTTTTAATGTTATATATATAGTATAGGGTGCATTTTATACTTTTAAATTACTATGTGGTTAACTTTAACAATTACACTTTTAATTCAATTAAATGGTTAACCTAAACTTTTATGGATTTATTAAATCTCTTTTAATTATACTCTTTAATTAATTAATAAAACCATAAGGGTGTATTTGAACTTTTCAAAACATTTCTAGGGTTTTAGAATTTAACATTCCTAATTAACTTTTAATCAACTTTTAAATTCCAAAACTTGAGGGCAAGTTTTGAAACATTTCAAAAACATTAGGGTTTAGAATTTAAATATACATCAAAATTAAACCTTTTAATCAAAATTTAAATTCCAAAACCTGAGGGCAAGTTTTGAAACCTTTTTCAAAACATTAGGGTTTTAACTATTTAAATTTCAAAACAACAAAACTTTTGGGTTCAAATTTAAACTATAAAACCTAAATGGTAAAATATGAAACTTTTCATAACAACAAGGATCAAATAACAAATAATCTAAATTAACATTTAATCACATAATTATCTATATTTGATTTATTTAATGATTTCTTGCAAAACAATTTATCAATTTAATCAAAATAATCAATCAATTATCATATAAGGAAACAAATATTTTATTAATTGATAATTATCTTTAATTAGATCAATGATATAGTCATATATATCATAAAATCAGATTTATATTGATCTAACATGATAAGGTAACTATCCTAATGCAAAAACAGCAAGAAATCCCGAGATAAGCACTATCTGACGAGTTGACTCGTCGAGTCACCCTAGACTCGGCGAGTCCAACCTCTAATGCACCAAAAAACGAATTTTTCAGATATACAATGCATTAATACAATTGAAACCAGTCTAGGCTCTGATACCACTGATGGATTTTGGTCATAAGACATCCTATGTGCTCATACAAACCCTAAAGCTTGGATCTAGGTTTCTCTATTGTACATGCTTTGAATCCAAGAATATAAACCCTAATTCTAGTATATGAAATCAATATTAACATATGAATGGGTTTAAGAACATACCTTGATTGTTATATAGCAATAACAATCCTAAATCTCCTTGAATTGACTTTGGAATGCTTAGAGTCACAAGTGTCACTCCTCTAATGGCTTACAAACACCAAGAGCAAATGGAGAAGGTATAAAGAGAGAGGAGAGAGGTTAGAATTCGTCCTTAGGACTTCTTGGGAAGGGATACACGAATTCATGTGCCAAGGGGTGTTTATATAGGTGTTCAGATAGGGTTTCAGTCATTATCCTTATCTAGATGCTTATCCACAAAGCAACCCATAAGATAATCTTTGAATCCTTATCATAGTCGAATTCTAAGGCCTTATCACCTCAAATTCCTTCACCCTAATAATAAGATAATCCTTACCTTATTTTGTAACTATCACATAATTACAAATCAGCCCCTCTAGTTTAATTAATTACACTTGATCACAAAATTAATTCCCAATTAATTATTGACCAATATTAATTAAACAAATATGATTTCTCCTTTAATATATTATTCTTATAACATATTAATAAATCATAATAACCTCTCTCTCTATATATATATTTCTCCAATCAAGTTGCTTTGGTGAAGGCAACCCAAAAGGACCATGCACCATCGGGTCAAGTACAAACCAAAATAGTTATGGACTTAGACACTAATCCAAAACATGCAACCCTAGAGTTGGATTTATGTTTCACTATTAGTTATACAACTTTATGAACACAAAAAGAAACCTGACATGCTACTATAATTTTCGAAATTCATATATAAAATTAGAATACATACCTTTTGTTGTTATATAGCAATAACAACTAGTTCCTTGAATTTCCTAAGCTCTTGAAAGCAAGTACCACAAGTGTAGTACCTCTAATTGCTCACAAACACACTAGGTGAAAGGATGAATATGGGAGAGAGGAGAGAAGGGTATCTTACCCTAGATTTCATCCCTTTTAGGGTTCCCCAAGGGTTGGACGAAATCTTAGTGCCTTAGGGTGCTATTTATACTTAAGGCTAACTAGGGTTTCAAGGTGTAAACCATAATCCCTTAGCTTAGGGCCTAAGCAAGTCCATAGACTCCTTTCCTTAAGCCCTTGGACGAAAACTCCTAGATCCTTCTAGGATTTTCGTTCAATCCTTAATAAAGGTGATCCAATAGCCCAAAGTCTCAACTATCAAATAATTACAAAACAACCCCGGTACTTTTAATTAATTCCTTTAATCCCGAAATTAATTTCTAATTAATTTCTGATTAAATACTAATTAATAATATGATTCCAAATTAATATATTATTCATATAATATATTAACAAATCATATTTATACCCTTAGCTATCATTCTTAACAATAAACCAGCCTCTCTCCTCAACAATCATCTTGTCTACTCACCAGTGTGAAGGCAACCCAAAAGGACCATGCACAATCGAGTCAAGTACATACCAAAATAGTTATGGACTTAGACACTAATCCAATAGTCTCCCACTTGGATAAGTCTAATAACTATTATGCGTATAACCTCAGATCCTGATTAGCAATCGTAGCTTTCAAAAGCCGTTGTTAACTCTGATCTATCAGATACGCGTCCTTTAGATAAGGGATTATATATTCCTCCATTGTAGATATCATATAGACTGAGACATGGATTTAAATCATTCTCTCTGTCTATGTGTTGTTTCCCGATTTCTGATTTATGACGACTGACAACAGACTACAATTGAACACATCAAATTAGTCCCGGCTTGGCCAACCACTTAGGTGTCATCACTAAATCATCGAGGGGCCCACATATATCGCTTTCATCCCACTTTGGATAAAAGGAACGGATAAACTGTGATTCAATTCTTGCTTGCAATCACTTACCGAATCACACACAACAATATGTTTTATGACACCAAGTTACTGGTGCGTTTACATATTATCAATGTGTAACCGACTCGCAAGATACAACTCACACATCTCGGTTTCAAGAATATAAGATATTATCGTCTCACCAATCACTCGTCATAAAATCCATGAAGTGATCCAAGTGAGCGTGGGTTTAATCCAATGCTCAAATCATATTCATAAGCACTCATGAACGTTGCAGCAAACATTTGCTTATGTCTAATACACTTTAGACAATCCACACACCAATTCGCCACAGTCTTCATTCATACTTACTTCCAACATATGAACGACTGTGGTCCGTTCGAATAATTCGATTATTCTGAAATAATTAATTATTCAGGAAGTCAAAACATGCAAAGTGAAACACAAGAATAATACTAATCCTATATGGTCCCAAACCCTTGAGTATAAATAAAACACCTTTTATTTATCACCATATCGATTACTCATTATTTGTTGTTTCAGGTAATCAACTTCTTACTTGAATTTTTACTACACTTGTCCCATGCTCTTAGCATGCGCACAATGTTTATCTATGGTCCTTACTGTGTGAAATAGATCAAATGAACACATTTCCAATCATGCTCATTTCACAACTCCCAATCCCTATCACAAGTGTAAGAATATCAAATTCTTGTTACCTATGCTAGATTCTAACATTTTATGCAATGATTCTTTCGTAAAGTCATAACTCAAAATCATCAAGACTTGGCAAATCTCTATAAGAAACAATTCTATAGATAGGATGCCTCTGACTCAAAATACATTCCTTTGAACATCCTTTCTTGCATTAAAGTTTCTAATCTAGATACATATTTTCAATATCCAACTCCCAATATGGAAACATTTCCATATTTTCCATATGACAACTCATTCATAATAGAATCTTATCTATTCATAATAATGTCGATATGTTCCATCCAATACCATACTTCCAACTACTCACAAGCGACCAATCCTCAGCGAGCTTTGGATCGTCCTTTGATAGTTGTTTAATTATCTTAGTCAAAACCGATTCTTGTCCTTTTTCCCTCTAAATGCGCTAGACATTTGGAAAATTTTAGAATGGTAAAATATTATAGAACTTGAAATCGATCCTATACCTGAAGCGTATGGGACACGATGCATAATGTCTTACATAAAGATACGACACTTTATCAATCTTCTGCCATAATATTTAATGTGTCACGTTCTCACAATTCGAACTATGAAGAAGGATGCCATAATCATAATCGAAATTTTGAGAACGCACTATGTATCATTTACTAAATTTATTAACATTCCACAACCTATGCCTTTAGATTTGAAATGAAGTATAATATTCTCTCCCTTAATTATAGCAAAACAACCTTTCAACCCTTGCGACTTTGCAAAAGTATAACTCTTGTTATAATTAATATTGATAACTTGCAATACTTGCCATAATAATCATACAAGCACAACTTTTATGCTCCCACTATCATGATGATTATTATCATATAAGCATAACTCTTATGATCCCACTAGCTTTGACATGTATTCAGAAAACAGCTTAACTTCCAGAAAAACAATACCTATTGAATTTCTTAAGTTCATATTTCTAATACCTAATGCTTTGATAATCCTTTATCTAAGCTTATACACCCTTGCCTTAGATAGCTCATATGTGTGTCTAAACAATTTAGACTAATTGCCAAGTCTCACAATTCGAATCATGGAAAGGGATACCGTAACCATAATCGAATTTAAGAATGCAATTTTCACAATCACTATCTTCTTAAAATCTCTCTTAGTGACAACATTTCCTCACAGTCATTTTCATGAAGGAGGGAATCTTATGACATTTAGATTTTAATGGTGTATGTGTTCCTATCCATGTGAATTTTTCAAAACCAAAGTTTGCGACAAATCCAAACTCATATGGACCGAACTCTTAATCTTGATTTCTTGCCTTATGGTAACACGAGTGCCCACTATGTCTTCCAAGCAGTTAAGTAGCTCACCCTTTCCTATCAATGTACTTTTCATTGACCAAGGTCCTTTCCTTTTATGCATTCAAATAAGAACTCATAGAACTCACATGCATAATTAACTCAATTGGAATGACACATAAACAAAATAACGTCAACACGATAGGTTATAAACCTCAAGTCGTGTGCTAGTGATGATCGATAAGGTTTATTCTTGATTTGTTCTTGAAACCTTTCAAGACCATTAATACTCCCACTGACTCCTTGACATATAAGATTCTCTTGTCAATAAACATTTCTCGACAAACAAATATTCAAGAGTTAGTGTAGCTTTTATCAAGACAAAACACTTCACAAAATTGGTACTAGTCGGTCTTTGTCTTATCCAAGACATCACAACTTTCCACATTTGGTGAATGTTATAAACCTTCTTAAGACTTGTCACTCAATGTCACAATCTTAGCTCTAAGACTTGTTTTGGAACGAAGTATGATTGACTTCTTGATTTAACCATTTCTTCAATTCTTGATTCTCTTATCAGACATACAATTGTACTAAGACTCACTTAGAGGATCAATTGAGATATGGTTCTTAATCATTAAGACCTATCATAAAACATAATAAAAGGTACTCTCCCTTCTTCTTAGAATAGAGAAACTTTTATCTTTCTGCCTACTTGATTCTTCTTATTTGTTCTGCTATTGATTTAAACTCTTTCAATCAATTCAGAATTACACTTAATCTTATAAGTATAGCCATATTTACTAAACCTTTAGTAAATCATGAAGAATATCTTTGTTACTCTTGTGGTGGACTTGATCAACACACAACTTTGTGTACTCGATCTCCTAGTCCTTCACTTGACACTTTGTCAACGAATTAGTCTAATTTCCAAATATGAAATCTCTCATTCATCATGCAACCAAGTTGCATGATTCCAAGTTTCTGTCCAATTGAAACTTGGGTGATGAGAAACTCTCCTTATTTGGTAAATTCTCGACATTTCCACATAATTAAGAATCAAACCCATTATTGCTAATAATATAAACATTCAAAACATCAATTTTTCATACACGCCATCGCAAGGATAAATAAATAATATAAAATCAAAATTTTATTTTATTGCGGAAAAATTTGTCCTTACAATGCAATTCATTGAAAAACTATGCTAATACATATTTCTTAGCACTCTTATTCTAACTCTAAGTAGTAGCTCAAGAATCTAATCTTCAAGTAATGTGATCGAAATCCATTTCTTCATGATTAGATTCCGCTCACTTCTTCCCTTAAGCTTCCTCTCTTTTCTTCGATTCTACAAAACATCAAATGTAATCTTATCACATCATGTATTAAGAATCTAGAATACAAACTTAAAAGAGTCAGTTAATGGATTTTTACCTAAATTAGAGCCATACGTTTTGACTCTCCCATCTCTTAGATCTCTTAGTTAAATAGGGCAGCTTCATCTCCAATGTCCCTTCTCTTGGCAATAAAAGCAAATGGATTCCTTTGGAATGGCACATGGAACTATCTCAGAATCTACCTTTTCTGGATCTCCAATGTCACCATTTTTAATATCCATTGAAGTTTGGGAGTTTGATTTACCAGACAAATTTGCTTGACCAGCTCGCCAAATCATTTCTGATTCAGCAGCTATAAGCAAATAGGTCAAATCAATGAGGGTCACGTCATGATCCATCATATAGTATTCTCTTGTGAACTCACTATATGATTCAGGAAGCGACTGAAGAACCCAGTCAATAGCCAACTTACCTGAAATCTCGACACCCAACATCCTTAACCTTTCAATGTGTGACTTCATCTCTAAGACGTGTACACACATAGGTTTCCCATGTTTACTTGCCAAAAAGGCTTGAGTGAGTTTGAACTTTTCAAGCCTTCGAACTTGTGGGTTAGGGAGAATAATTAGAGGAGGTGAAGGAAGTGAAGCATGATCTCTTGTTCCTCGATCGAATCGTGGAATATCATCTTCATGTGGAAAGCTTGTTCTGCGGGATTTGGGAGTACCATAGTTGTTGTACTTTGACATCTACAAAACGGGAGAAACTAAATTCAAGTTAGTTGATTGATTGAGTTCTTAATAAATCACCCAAATGAGATATTAAGGCTAGGACCCAACACAATACGCTACAACCTAGAAAAGGGATGACGTAATCTAGTTGCAGAATATTTGAAGGTAGGTAAATGACGATTTACCAATTTCCACCATGAAAAACGAAAAAGAAATTTAAGTTTTAAATCTATGAAAACTCCTAGATCCTTTGAGATTCATTGAACTTTTCAATGGCATGTTTAAATCTCGATATGCCCCTCTAGTTTGTGACTGGGATACCGAGGATCACAAAGCGGGTGTGAATAACCATGCAAACTTACATGGTGCCCCCACATGTTACAGTCACCTATTCGATGTGCCAGTTAACCACACACACTCCACCGAACTATGACAAACATCGAGTCACCCTTTGCTACCTTTGCTTAGAACCATTTAGTGTGCCGGTTAACCACACACGCTCCACTAATGTCTTCGCAAGGGCACAAAGTGTAATTTCATGGAATTGCATCAATTCAATTTTTCCTAAAGTAACTAAGATTGGGAATTTTGTCAAAATTTTAGTTACTTTACACTTCATTATACTTTTAATGGAAAGGGTTTTCCCTATCATACCCGTTCGGCTAACGACCCTCCACCAATTAAGGAAGCGGTGGGTAAGAGTGGATACCCATTAAACGGCTATTTTATAAGCCATAACCTTATACCCCCCTTATAGATCGGCTTTGTGAATGACGCCTACTAACGGTAAGACTAGCATTTTAGTTATACATATATATTATTAAACTTTTAATCTTATACATAGTATAAGGGTGTATTTTACACTTTTAAAATACTAGGTGGTTTAAATTATACTTTTAATTAACCAAAATCATTATGGATTTATTAACTTTCTTTTAATTATACACTTAATTAATTTAATAAAACCATAAGGGTGTAATTTGAACCTTTCAAAATTAGGGTTTTGGAATTTAGACTTTCAAAATTAACTTTTAATCAACAATTTAAATTCCAAAACTTGAGGGCAAGTTTTGAAACTCTTCAAAACAATTAGGTTTTAATCTCACTTAAAATTTTCGAATTTAAGACATTTAAATTAAAATTTTAAATATTAAAACTCTTGATTTAATAATTACCATAAATTAAACAATTAATTTAAATTATTAAATCCCAAGGGATTATCTAGATCATGAGGATAATTACCATTTATACATTTAAGATATCTTAATCCCTTGAATCCCTCTCTAAATCTCGAAAATAAGGGATGGGATAATTCAAAGATCTTTAATTACCATTTTTAACAATTAAAAGATAATTACAAGATATGGGATTATCCAAATCCCTAAAATTTAGGATCTAACCTTGGGGAAGGAGGTAATTTCGAAATCCAACGGTTGGATAACCCTAGATTTCAAAATCTTGGAGGCTAAGGAAAGGATTTGGGAAACCCTAGCAAAAATCGCCAACTAGGGTTTTGCAACCCTAATTGCAAAAATTACCTAGCCTTAAGGGTTTATTAGCCATAAACCCTAATATGTCAAGTTCATATATTTGAATAAAGGCTAATTGAAAGCAAAAACCATTGGCTCTGATACCACTAATGGGTTTTATACAAACAATCCTATGTGTGCATGCAACCCTAGAGTTGGATCTATGTTTCACTATTAGTTATACATCTTTATGAACACAAAAACAAACCTGGCATGCTACTATAATTTTCGAAATTCATATATAAAATTAGAATACATACCTTTTGTTGTTATATATCAATAACAACTAGTTCCTTGAATTTCCTAAGCTCTTGAAAGCAAGTACCACAAGTGTAGTACCTCTAATGGCTCACAAACACACTAGGTGAAAGGATGAATATGGGAGAGAGGAGAGAAGGGTATCTTACCCTAGATTTCATCCCTTTTAGGGTTCCCCAAGGGTTGGACGAAATCTTAGTGCCTTAGGGTGCTATTTATACTTAAGGCTAACTAGGGTTTCAAGGTGTAAACCATAATCCCTTAGCTTAAGGCCTAAGCAAGTCCATAGACTCCTTTCCTTAAGCCCTTGGACGAAAACTCCTAGATCCTTCTAGGATTTTCATTCAAGCCTTAATAAAGGTGATCCAATAGCCCAAAGTCTCAACTATCAAGTAATTACAAAACATCACCTGTACTTTTAATTAATTCCTTTAATCCCGAAATTAATTTCTAATTAATTTCTGATTAAATACTAATTAATAATATGATTCCGAATTAATATATTATTCATATAATATATTAACAAATCATATTTATACCCTTATTTATCATTCTTAACAATAAACCAGCCTCTCTCCTCAACAATCATCTTGTCTACTCACCAGTGTGAAGGCAACCCAAAAGGACCATGCACAATCGGGTCAAGTACATACCAAAATAGTTATGGACATAGACACTAATCCAATACCTTCTCCATTTCTACTTCTTCATCCTCTTCCATGTATTTAAATTGCAATCGTTGGTCATTAAAATATTTCCCATCGTTCAAGGTGATGGCAGAAATGGTATACCTTGGGTCCTCTTCAGTCTGCGATGGTATTTTGCATTGAGTTTCCAATACAATCACAAATTGAGTAAGTTGTGCAATTTGTTTCCCTAAGCTTTTGAGGCTAGCTTTGGTTGTTTCCTGGAAGATTTGGGTAGTGGTGGCAATGCTTTTCACAATGTCTTCCAAGGACATGCTCGAAGTTTCAGCTTGTTGGGGAGGTGCAGAATGTGGTTGTTGGAACCGTGGAATTGGTTGGTATTGGTCATTTCCTCAAGCTTGGTATGAGTTTTGGCATTGATTGTTTCCCCAAGCTTAGTTGTTTTCCCACCATTGATCATGTTGAGGTTGATCGTGACTCCATTGATTTGGCCAGTAGTAGCTTCCCCTTTCCTGCACTTCCACCCATTCCCCTTGTAAATATGGACACATGTTGGTGTGATGTCCATTCTGAGTACAAAAATCACAAGGAATAGATGTGGGATGCACACTTTGGTCACTTTCAATCATCATAAATATCTCGGCTAGCTTAGAAAGTTGGTCTTTAATGTAATGAGTTTTCATTTCTGAGCCACACTTTTGTTTTTTTTGATTTTTTTGATTTTATTTTTGATAGAGATGTACCTGCTCACAAAAATCTTGGCATAAACAATTAGTAACACCGTGTACCCAGCAACGATGCCAATTTGTTAGGCGTGTCAAACCTAACAAATAAAGGGGTACAATAGACTCCAAATACACTGCTTTAATGCACTAAAAAGTAGTACAAGGAAAGCAGGGTCGACCCATAGAGACACAAGACAAAAGTCTATACCTCTTTGCGCAAGGTACTTTGATTACAAGAAACGAGATTTGTTTGCAAAAGTGAAATAATAAAATAACAATCAACTTTGAAACATGCAGAAAATGAAATAGAATTGTAAACAAGTTGTAAAAGTGCTTCCAATTCTAGTTCTCAATGTTGTTGTTCGACTTGATTATGAATTGATGTAATTCAAGATTGTTATTCTAAGTTGGTACTAAAAAATATTAACACACTCTAATACCTATCGCTTGCCAAATTATCTAACCAAAATATGCTCTTTGACTAGACCTAGCTTCACTAATTCAACCTAAACACGCTCTTAGATTGTATTGAAAAACTGCATTAGGTAATGTACAACCTTCCCAACAATGTTGATTTCTTCTCATACGATCAGAAGTGTGAAAACATGTGATATATGTTTTACAATAAGAAAACTTATTGCTTGTTACAAATTATTAACTTAATAGAACGATTAGGTGCCCTAAAAGTTAATTAACTGCAAAAAAATTCAATCTAGCTTCACCACGAGTCATGTTGCTCAAATACAAGATGACAAAGGAAAAACATGACACGTGTCGGTGTGACAAGAATTACATTTCAAACATAGTTATTTTCTATGATAATAATGCACAATGACTCGGGTTCCATCTTCATGTTTTCTGCCATGAAATGACCGGTTCATCTTCTCTTCATGCTCCAAAGCTCCAAGCATCCAAGATCCATGCATCCATGCTCCATAATGCTTGCAAAATAAATAAAAAATGGTGAAGTACCAAACATTCTTAATGAAATATGCAGTTGCCCAAATAATTAACTAAATGCAAGAATTATGAAGTAGAATACTATGAAATGATAGAAATAACATGCAAAATTGGTGCATAAAATGCACCTATCATAGGGCGAGGCCCATTATACTCAGTGGCGGGGCACTTTATACGAGTTAGGGTGAGGCAAGTTATACTTAGTGGGTGGGGCCCATTATGCAAGTTAGGGCGGGGCCTGTTACACTCATCGAGCGTGGCCTATTATATGTTTGATATGTGTGGTATGTGATATTTAGGGGAAACTCACTAAGATTCATGCTTACGGTTTTTAAATTATGTTTCAGGTACTTCTGGTGCAAAGAGGAGTGCTCGGGGTGATTTTAGTGCACACACGATATTGGTCTGCATTTTAATGATAACTCTGATATTTTATAATGTATTGACACATTGTTCCACTTGGGATTTATGATGATGTTTTGGGATACTATTTTTATTAATTTAAAAATGAACATTTTGGATCTTATTTTTGGGATGTAACACCAAAGGTCAAGAATGCTCAAACAAGGGACTAGGGTTTGCTAAGGTCGAGTGAAGTGATGGAGGCTAATGAGATAAGAGACTTGGAGGCCATATGTTTAAATAGGGTACAAACCCTAAAATTTAGGGTTTGGGATCTTGCCACTTAGGGATGTGAATTTGGCCCGAAAACCCGAATCAAACCGAACCGAATTAGGCTCGAATAAACAATTTGATTTGGGTTTCGGGTATCTATATTATGCTTATTATGTTCTCGGGTTATTCAGTTCGGGTTACCCAATACGAGCTCATTCAGTTATAAGTACCTAACCTGAATAAGCATTCCTCGTTCCCTTTCTCTGATCGACAGAAATCAAAATCATGATTCACATTTCTATCCTCGTTGTTCTTAACAAAAAAAAAACCTATGTTTGTTCTCACCGTTTCAAAATTGACCAATCTTCTCATCTATTTCCAAACACGAAATCACTTCTGTCAATCCTTCCTCTTGTTTCAAACTTTCTAAAATTAACTCTTCTTATTATCTCTAAGGATTCGTGAATTCCTACTTTGTCTAGTCATGTAAAATTAGGCTCCAACTCAAGAAACTCAAGTAAGAAATTAATTTTCATTATCTTAATCTACTATGTAAATGTTATTCTTTCAATGTGTTATTCTCTTATGTTAGTCTTTGAATGTTTTATGTTGATGTTTAAAAGTACATTGTTATTCTATTATTCGAGTAATTCGGGTTATAGAATCCTAATACGGTTTATTTAGTTTTTTTAGGTTATATTAGGTCATTAATCATCTTGTACATGTTATTCGGGATATTCGGGTAATAACCGAACCAAACCAAACCCGAATGGGTTATTCAGTTTGATTTTCGATTCAAGCAAATACCCTTATTCGGTTTTCGGGTTATCCGGGTTCAGATCGATTCAGTCCGGTTCCGACCCAAATAACATCCCTACTACCACATACACCCAACGTACGTGCCACACACTTGTATTTACAAAAATGCCACTATGGGCCATTTTGCAACATTTCTTCACTTGTTCCATTCGGAGGACAAGAAGGTCAGGTATGCTCTGAACCTTCTTTGATTGGGAGTGAAGGACTAGTGGAACCTGGTGATTGGTTCCTATAATCCTGAGTAGAGGATTGATGTTACTTGGGGATAGTTCTCGGAGATGTTTCGCACGAAGTATGTTTCCAGGTGAAGAGGGAGAGGTTGGCTTAAGAGTATCAAGCTTTGAGGCATACGACATAGGTGGTCACTGAAATCACCAAGATGTTTACTAATAGGGCACTTTTCTATCTTGAGTATTCTTTCTCGGAGTAGGCCAAAATGGTGCGGTACTTGAGCATGCTCAACACTGAGATTTGACAGTTTGTGTCTAGCCAATGTTACAGTTCCCTCTTCGAGCTTAAGGATGTCGCATAGAGACAGGAGATTGTGAGTGAGATCTAGACAAGGGATGAGAGGCGTCTCTAGTGCAGCCACAATCTGCAGCAAAGCAGTTCAAGCCTGATATATCACGATCTGGAGGTCAGAGGGACCATACTTGTGGAAAGTGTGGGAAGGCGCATGTTATCCTCTGGCGATCAGCTACGGGGTACCACAAATGTGGCAAGGAGGGGAATTTTATAAGGGATTGTCTCTAGCAGGACCCAGTACCGGGTAGTAGGATTTGTTACCATTGCGATCAGGCAGGCCACGTGAAGGCCTAATGTCTTTTGCTTGCATTCGGGCCAGTGCAGACACCAACCCCGACTACTTTGAGGATTATAGATGGACAATAAGCGAAAAATGAGGCCCCAAAGGCTAGGGATCGTGCCTTTCAACTCACGACAGAGGAGGCTAGGACGACACCGGACATCGTAATTGGTATATTTTTGTTTATGATTCCGTTGGGTTATTTTATTGTATGCTTATGATTGTATATATGTTAGGTACCTTCTTATGGAGCTCCTTTCCTACTCTTGTGCTTTTTAAATTGGTTGCGAGTTGGTCCTTTGTGTCTCAGTCCTTCAGTGGGAGTTTTGATATGTCTCTTGGAGATTTGGAGTGCCCGTTGCGAGTTTCCATCATCAATAGGCATGGGGTTTCTACATCAAGTATTTTTTGGGAGTGTACCTTGGAGATTTTCGGGGTGTCTTAATTGATCGATTTGATCCTTATCCTGATGGGGGGTTTATGCATAATAGTAGGGATGGATTGGTTGATCAGGTTTGGTGGCATGATAGATTGTGAGGGGAAGCGGGTGGTGGTTCGAACCCCAAGTGAGGGAGAACTGACTATTTATGGAGAGGGTACCAGGGTTGGATCAACCTTTTGTTTTGCTGCCAGGGCTGGATAGTATCTATAACATGGGTGTTTGGGTTATTTCACGTATGTGGTTGACACTCGGATAAAGAAAGGGGTTTCAGTTTCGGATATGCATGTAGTCAGAGAATTTCCATATGTATTTCTAGAGGAATTACCCGACGTGCCTAGCGCAAGGCAAGTGGAGTTTAGGATCGATTTGATCCCTAGTGCAGCGCCAATTTCTAATGTCACATCCCGACACCAAGGTATAAATTATGAATCTTTTATATTCACATTTTTAGACCTACTCGATGAGTTGGCTGCCCCAACTCGTAGTATAGAAACTGATCAGGCCTTGTAAACTTTAGGACCTACTCGATGAGTTGGAGGACCTTAAGTCGATGAGTTGAGGTTGTGCACGAAAATGTTAACTTTTAGGGTTTGCAACCTATTTAGAGGACCTTAAGTCCTTTATCCAACCTCCCTTACCACCTTCACATCCAAAGATAAACCCTAATCGAGCTAACCTCCTATTTTGAGTGTTTGTGAGGCTAAAGAGTGTGCGTTTGGTGTATTTCTTAAAGAGACTTGAATACTAAGAAGCTTGGAACGAGAAGGAGCTTATAGATCTGGCATCTACTTTGTTTTGGCATTCATTTGAAGGTAAAAGTCATTACCTTGATCATTTTTTTTATATCACTCCACTCAAAAGTTTAGGGTCATTTCTAGCTCATTCTTAAATAAATTTTCGTTTTGAGCACGTTTTGCAGTGAGGAATTTAGATATGGACTCCTTCAAGACCTCATGGACAGAATGTTCCCGACTTTAGCAAGATTGGCCTTTCTCCATGCCCTAAACCTCTTCCTAAGATTAGTTTGGGGTGTTTTAACCTTTTGAGGCCTTGCATGCACGTAAAGTTGGCAACTTTACGTGGTAACTACACTCTAGGAAGCTAGATCTATAGTTTAGAGCCTTGATTTCAGTTTAAAGCATCTAAATGAGAAAAGGGCTGAAGGAACTCGATGAGTTGCATAGCCAACTCGACGAGTTGGGTGGTTTTATCCGCCTTCTGGATTCTGAGTGAACTCGGCGAGTGGGTGAGATGACTCAGCGAGTTTATTAGGGTCTTACCAGTCTTCTGGACACTGAAGAACTCGATGAGTTACTCGGGTAACTGTTGGATTTGGTGTCTAAACCCATAACTATTATTGGTATGTACTTGACCCGAGAGTAGCATGGTCCATTTGCTTGTTTCGTTTTGATAATGTTAATGGGCATAGATAAATCCAACACAAAACATAACCCACAGGAATAAGATATTTTCTCATATAATGCCAAAGATATAAAAAAGAGTAGAGTGGTTGCATACCGACAAGTAAAAAAGATACAAGCTTTTAATTATCTTATACATGCCTAGTAACAAAATTTCACATCCACCTCAAACTTTCTTGGAAATCCACCAAAAAACAAAAATGGTAACAATAAATAGTTATATGGAATTAATCTTTTATAAGAAGATGTAAAACTAAAATGGATATTATTATAAAACCTTTATATAGTAAGGATGAAAGCAAATAAACATCTCTTAAAGTTTGCTGGTGAAATTTTGTTTCCTACCAAAACTAAGCCAGGAAACTAAGCTCCAGGTTCCTTTGTTTTGGTTTTACTATTAAACAGGCACACACATTATGAAACACAGATAACAAATATATCCAATACACAACTTAAAATAAAGCATATACCTGCAAATAAAAACCATATATTCCATCCAGTAACCACCATTTGAAACCTCACAAAAAGAAAAGAATTAATAACATTATTGTGCATGTAGGAGTATCTCTATATAAGATATATGAAAGCCATGAATAAACTAACCCCAATTTCCTTTATGTTACTCCTAGATTTTCAAATATCCTGAACAAAAAAAAATTCAATAAAACTGTCAAACCTTCAATGGTCTCTTTAAACAATGTCAATGATGAGAAATGTTAGAGATTATTTACAAAACCTTCTGAAGCTTTCTCTATACACATCCACCAGGCGTTTCTGTTTAGAGATAAACCGAAAGAAGGTTGAAGAGCCCATAACCAAAACCCTAAATCAACGATTAAGAGACAAATAAGAGAGAAAATTAAGTGTAAACTTTAATGTCCATAAGGTAAAGTATAGGGGAGAAGGGAGCAGGTGGTAGCTGCTCGATGTTTGTGAATGTTGTGCTGTCTTCCATGGATGTTGGTGACAACATTGTAGGAGTGGCGACAGTGTAGCATTAATGGTGGTCACGAAGGAGTAGGGTAGTGTGTGGTGATGAACGACTGACATCAAGGATTGTTCTAGTGAAGGAAGTTGAATTGAACAAATGTCTATTGTTGGAGGTAATGGCGAGGACATCGAAAAAAGATACAGACCTAAAAGGTGGACACTATGGCGTTTTTTGGTTCTAGGGTTTTAAGAGAGAAAGCATGGCTATGTAAAGCTTCAAATGAGGCAAAGCTGATAATTTTAGACTTTTGTATATAGGTTTAGAAGAAAAACACGAAATTCATTTATGCAGTCCAACTTGTACCTCTTAATCTTAAGAAGACGAAGGTCGGGGGAGGCGGCATCAATTATGTTGAGTATTTCCATTAAGGTTTGTTTGTTGGTGGAAGAAAGATAAATGGTGGTGGTGTGCACGACGTAACTGAGGGATTCGGTGGTCATGAGTAGTGAGTGGCCTTAGGGTATTTTTAGGAGAAGAAGAACGGATATAGGGGAAGGGGGCATGAACTGAAAAGATTTTTTCCGGGATCTTAGCTTTTTCACAACTCATCGTTTGGACTAAGGGACTTGGTCGAACTTGATGCATTGGTTAATTGTACTTCATTTTTCATGTTTTATACGACTTAAGAATATTATTATTTTATTGATGGATACTTATACCATTAGCTTAATAATTTGAACGTCTTAAAAAATATTATTATTTTATTGAATCTATTTATAGAAATGGTGAGATTTCTTTTATAAGATAACATATATATATATATATATATATATATATATATATATATATATATATATATATTAAAATAGAAACCTGATGATGTCACCTTCAACAATCAAAACCATTTATTGGATTCCTTTGATTGATTTCAACCCTTAGATCGTTCTTAATATTTCTGCAGATGTCATCCTAACAAAACAATTCACTATTTATTTCCGTCTATCATAACTACTTCCCATATTCAAATCGAAAAATCAGCCACCAAAGACGGGAACCAAACTAAACATCAACATTATCTAATTTTTAAATTTTAAAAAATAATCCTAAAATGTTCTACATTATCTATCGTAACTACATTTTGAAATTCAACATTTAAGGGATAAGATAAAAATGACTTTTATCTTATCCCTCCAAAACCAACTTGGATGCTCTCTCTCTCTCTCTATATATATATATATATATATATATATATATATATATATATATATATATATATATATATATATATATATATATATATTCCGCCAAAACCCATTTTTATTTTTCCTTCCATGCTCCTGCAAAAGGTGGGTTTTTATTATGTTTTATCTATGTTATTACATCTTCATTTATATTGATATTCACGATATTAAATTAATACTTCTTCCTTCTATAGCCTTCTATATCAGTAAACAATTGTTAGCTTGGTTAATCAAAGGCAAAAATGTACACATTTCATTGTTTATCAATACTTTTTCTATTCTACAGTCTTCTATATGATAAGTGTTAATACTTATTTTTTTGCTTTGTTGTTTTCTGTGAAATATATCAACATACTATGTATGTTTTGATTTGATACCATCCTACTTCCATTAATCCATAATTGCAGCCAATTATTATTTTGCAAAATACAATTAATGTTTTTTTTCATAGTTAAGTATGCCAACCAAGAATATCTATGTTAATTGAACAACATCATATTTACATTAAACAAAAACCTTGTGAATCTTTGAATTACTATTTTCGCTATATCTCATAATTATCTCTAATACTTTTCTATTTCTCATTGCACAAACGAAATGACACATAACAGTAACAGTGAAATCGTCATTGATAAGCTGGATGACATAGATGCCTCCAAAGAATCATGGAATATTCGTGTTCAAGTTGTCATGATTTGGAAACAGACATACACAAACAACCCAAACATAGTTAGCAGCTTGGACATAATTTTAATGGACCAGAAGGTAAGCTTAAAATAATATGAAAAAAACTTATGTTTTTTTTTTCATATAATAATATTCTTTATCACCTACAGAGCACTAGAATACATGCAACAATCAAAAAAACCTCATAAATGCTTTTCAAGCCCTTGAATTTATTTAATTGATTTCAACCCTTAAACCGTACTTAATATTTCTAGTGATGTCATCCTAACAAAACAATTCACTATTTATTTTCGTCTATCATAACTAATTCCCATATTCAAATCGAAAAATTAGCCACCAAAGACGGGAACTTAACTAACCATTAACATTCTCCAAATTTTAAATTTTAAAAAATAATCCTAAAATGTTCAACATTATATATCCGAACTACATTTTGAAATTCAATATTTAAGGGATAAGATAAAAATGATTTTTATCTTATCCCTCCAAAACCAACTTCGATTTAATATATATATATATATATATATATATATATATATATATATATATATATATATATATATATATATATATATATAGGGAAAATGGAATATACATTACAGCTCCACCTAAGCTTAGGTACTAAACCTCTTGAAAATACATTGTTTTACTATATAAAGATTACGGTTAATGGATTCATGATTAATACTTCAAGATGTAAATTCAAGATCGACACAACAGGATTTAGGGTTTAGATTTAGGGTTTAGGGTTTAGGGTTTAGGTTTAGGTTTAGGGTTTAGGGTTTAGGGTTTCGGGTTTAGATTTAGGGTTTAGTGTTTAGGTTTAGGGTTTAGGGTTTAAGGTAAAGGTTTAGATTTAGGGTTTAGGGTTTAGGGTTTAGAGTTTAAATTTAGGGTTTAGGGTTTAGTAATGTTCACTTGGGTGAAGTAATAAACGGTAATTAAGGAAAGAAAACAGGGATGATAAAACGATAATGAAAGAAAGAAATGTTGTGGAGGATGATATATTTACCAAGTGAAACCAAACCGGGTATATCTAGCATGTTAAAACGACATATTTTAGAAGTTTAATACCTAAGCTTAGGTGGGGCTGTAATGTATATTCACTATATATATATATATATATATATATATATATATATATATATATATATATATATATATATATATATATATATATATATATATATATATATATATATATATATATATATATATATATATATATACCTCCAAACCCCATTCCTATTGGGCATCGCTTCCAACAATTAGCACACAAACACACTCAAGGTGTTGTTGCATGAGTAAGATTAATTCAATCAAGCAATAATGAGTTGCAATGGCTGCCGAATTCTTCGAAAGGGCTGCAACGAGAACTGCATTCTCAGACAAAGCCTCTGTTCCATCGAAAGCGCTCAAGCTCAAGCCAACGCCACTTTGTTCGTTGCCAAATTTTTCGGCCGTGCCGGCCTTATGTCCTTCCTCTCCTCCGTCCCTGAGCACCAACGACCTGGTAAATATCGTCACAACTGTTTGAAGTTTTGTCTATTTATCTCATATATAACCTTCTACACGTCAAACTGTTTGAAGTTTTGATTGATTAATACTTTGATATATACTGCGACTTGATTGTAATTAACTGTTTAATTGGTTACGTTCAGGTTTATTTCAGTCTTTACTGTTTGAAGCCTGTGGCCGGACGGTGAATCCAGTGAACGGAGCAGTCGGACTGCTGTGGACAGGAAACTGGCACGTCTGTGAATCAGCTGTAGCGACGGTGCTCCGAGGTGGAAGCATACGTCCCATGCCGGAGCTGTTTGCAGTCGGATCTACTCAAGTGACAACGGAAAGCGACAGTGCATCAGAAGCTATCAACTGCAACTTTGATGAAGCTGCTAAACTGAACCCCGAGGATCTAAAACTTGGACTTACTAGATCCGCTTTCATGGCCGATGCTAGAAGGAGCTCCGGCGATGGTGGAAGTAGTAATCAGTGGACGGAGAAGCTGATAAAGGTGACATCTACAGATGTATCTGAAACGACGACGTTGGATAGCAGTAGCCGTTCAAATTGTAGTGAAAAGAAGCTTCTGAGACTTTTCTTGTGATAAGAGCAATGAATTATGGCCAATGATTGTTTTTTTTTTTTTTTTTTTTAAATCTTATTTTGACTTTTTAGCTTTCTTCCATTAACAATAGAGTTAGATTTGAGTTTAATAACGTAAAAATATGTCAATTAAATTGATCATAACTGATACCGAAAATATATTAAAATGTTATCAGCTTACTTCTCAGTATTTGTAAATCGTGTGTAAGATAAACATGTAAATTTAAAAACGTTGTTAGTGATACAAAAATTATCAAACAAGGTTAACAAGGACAAATATAATGAACAAATGTTTTTATTTATTTTTTTATAAAAACTTGAAGGTTTAAATGATTTCACTGTTTTATAAAAACTTGATGACAGATCTCCAAAATTTTGGGAACTTAATGTAATGATTATTCGATTCATAGTTTTGTCATTATGATACCACTGATTAGATGGAAATATGGAATGCCTCGTTGGATAAGAACAACAATAATTGCAATAACATTGATAAATATAATGAAACAAAATAATTGTAGTTTTGTGTATGGGAGAATATATCGACCACTACCCACTTCACAAGTTAAGATTCTCAAGTAGACCTACTTGTTACCTTATCTAAACAAAAAGGGAAAAGGGTAAAAAGGACATTTCCCACTCAAGATTCAAGAAGTCATGGAGATAGATTGGCTCATGAATTATAACTGGCTCTTGCATCCCTCCAGGAGGCAATAATAGCATGTAAAGATCCTGGGACAAACAGACGGGTCACATTGACCAAATTTGTGGGTCCATATTTCTTTGTGGCTAACCCAATTGCATTTCTTAAAATCTCGATATTTCCTTAGGCCCGGGAAACTACACCACACAAATGCTATACATAAATAAAGGCCTGAGATCATACTTCCACATGAAAGTGTTTCAACAAGTGGCATGGGTCACGTTTGAGCTAAATATTATAAACAAATTGAATGACATAGATTTATGTATTTTAAGTTTGTGCTTGTTTGAATAGAATTTTGTAGAGTTAAAAGGCACTAAATTATTTTATAAAGCTTTACCTACACATATTATCTATATACATATATGTAGTTAAATAAAATAAGTACTTTATTTTGCTATAGCGCCTATTTATACATGTATTTTCATCATTATCATATTATTTGAGTTGTATTTTGATGTTTGTTAGAACAAAAGATGCTTATATATTTCAAATTGCTGTTATTTTAGATATAATACATAGTTAGGGTGAAAGGAAGCGATTTGGATGAAAATAGAGTTGGAATACAGAAGTTGTGAAATTGTGCTGAAAAGTGTAAGGCGTGACACGTCCTAGCCATGGACGTGATGCGTTCCCAATGAGATTGTTTGGAGGGCACGTGACAAGCGCTAAGTCGCGACGTGTTCGATGTTTCTATTGAATACCTCTATAAATAACCTTAAACGTTTGACCTAATGAGACACACATCTAATCGGTCATACTTTTTGATTTAAGGTATTAATACTTGGTTTTCCAAGCGTCGCTCCTCTAGTTGAAGTATCGGGCCCCTTTTTGTTGCCTAGGTTACACCTTCGGAATACCCCAAGTGTTGCAAGTGGCTATCTAGGCTGTCACTGTAAATCAAGATGTCATCGAAAAAAACCAGTAAAAATTTCCTCATAGAAGATAGAGTGAAAGAAGTCTTTATCTCTGTACCATCCCTCTACAGACTGACTTGAGATAAAGAAGAAAGAGAAAGACTTTCTGCGACAACTCCTATGTTGGAAACAACCTATACCTTACTTCATAGTCATAGGGAACCTGGCAGGTTGGACGTGGTATCCTGCAGGCAGGATGTGTTTTATCCATCCTTAGGCAATTCTGACTTGTTCATCGGCAACTGATCTAGCTCCTGAAATATATAACATTCTTGATCCTTCCTTTTACTAGTCTTCTCGGCTGGAATCAAAAAAGATTCTCCGCTCTTTAGTCTTCATCATTTACTCCCCTTTCTTTTAGTAGGCGCCAGTCTTCGGAAGAGTGTACTGGTGGTGGTTTAGTTAGAGACAACAACGGGAAGGGGCTCTGATGGAGGTGCATATTCATATTCTCCACTCGGGAAACGGGCAAGCAAATCAACTAAGGCTTTACTTTTCATTGCGTTGGGAGTTACAACAAAGAGAACTACAATTCCAACTGGATCCAATGAGAAGAGAATTCGAACACCAACCCTTAAGACTGTATGCAAGTGAACGTGTACGAAAAAGCTGTCGTAAAGTTTCGTTCTTCGTTCCGTCTTCCTTTTTATGTTGTCGTGATGGTTACCCTAGTCGTCATGGGAAAGAAAGGCAGAAAGAAGAAAGAAATTATTCCCTTTTTTCTTGTCCAATACCACCAGTACCAGAAATGCATCTCCTTCACCCGCGCGAGAGACGCAGCGCAACGACTAGGACTCGTGTCGGAGGACTTTTGAGCGTGAGCTACCACTCATGCAGCGACAAGGACCCGCAACTCTCGAAGGGGCCACCAACCAAATCTTTTCATCCTAATTGTTTTCTTCGGTTCGTATTGTTGAATCGAAAGCAAGATTGACTGCGAACTCACTCGAACCATTTCTTGTCGATCGCGGATCTGGAGAAGCTTCCGGTGGGGACTGCTCCGCCGACATTGGAACGAGGCAAACCGCTGCTTATCACAACCTCTGGTGCCGGTGGAGGTTTGACCTCCCAAAGAATTGAATGGAGCACTTTGCATAAAGAAAGGTAAGCCTTACAACGGTTCTAATCAATCAACTTATATATATATATATATATATATATATATATATATATATATATATATATATATATACAGTAGATTATAACCCGTGTTAAACGCGGGGGAACGTATTAAAAAAATTACAAAACATTTATATATATTGCATAATAATTATAAAAGAAAGTTTATGGCAACTGTTATTATTGAAAGGTGAAGAAGAAACACTGAAATCGATAAATAACTATAAACGTTGCATGACTTTTTTGTAGATAACGTTTTTTGTTTTATTAGTTGAGCGATCTTCCCCGTCACATATGAGTACCTTCAAACGTTTTTTGTTTGTTACACAAGAAACAACTACATATAACTGACCATGGGTGAAGACAGGTCTACGCAAGTATAATCCAACATTTGATAATGACTGTCTTTGACTTTTGTTAATGGTCATAGCGAAACAAACTGCTATTGGGAATTTCCTACATTGAAAACAGAATGGAATTTTTTATCGGATGGGGTCAACTTCATGCGAGGCATATAAGTAATCTCGTTGAAAAATCTACTATATATGATTTGTGCTTCAATGACGTGTCTTCCAAGCCTTACGATTTGTAATCTGGTACCATTGCATAGCCCTCTGGTTTGGTCGATCTTACGAAGCAACATGACCGGAACACCTTTTTTTAGTATAAGTTTATGGTTGGGAATTCCGGAGGCCTTAAAAGCGTTCAACACATCCATTGAGTACTGATTTCTCAAAAAAATCTTCTGTCTTGGTCTCACATAAGGAATCTGATCTCAGATATGTTTCCCCTTCATCTTTCATCAATTCTAACATGTAGTCGTTGATAACATTAACTTCTTCATTAGTAGGGACCAAAATAGTTTTATCTTGAAAATACGATGGATCATCAAGATTGTTCTGAAAAGATGAATAAATGCAGGATACAATTGAATGAATATGGTCACTCGTAGAGGGAACGGTCACATCTTCTGGAAATTCAACTTTAACTTCACCATCATTAGGACCACCGATAGTACCTTTACCAATTTTAAGAATCCAATTAGCAAATGATTTTGTCTCTTCAAAATCATTGTTTGGACACCCGAACTAAAGTCTCATGTTTACAGTCAAACATAAAACTGTACATTCACGCCATAATCTTGATGAATGCAATGATGTCTACACAATATCTGAACGATTTCCTCCTTGTATTACTGGAAGAATTTGTCGAAAGTCACCTCCAAATACAATGGTCTTGCATCTAAATGGTTTATCATTGTTCTTAGGAAGGATAATATCTGTAAGTGTCCTATTAGCTGCTTCGAAACAATGACGATGCATCATTAGGGCTTCGTCCCAAATTATAAGGCCTACTTTGTTCAACAGGGCAGCTACATCGTTACCTGGCGTAATATAACAAAACGATCAATTTGATTGATATATGAAATCTTGAATACGCTGTCTTACCACCAGAAAGAAAAATCATCAATGATAAATATCAAATAATCATAACTGCTAAATTTATTCGAGTTTTTCCATTTTTGGAATCTTAAGGGTATGAGGAGCAACACCATCTTTTGAGGAAGACCATTCAAACGATTCAGTGGTGGTAACAATCTTAATAAGTGTTTCAATGAAGTAGTTGTTGGTGTCACCGCATCAAGATCAACAACATTAATATTGTCACCTTTAACAGAAACATTATTTTCCTGTATAAAATTAATAAAACAATGTTAATTAACAACATTAAGATTGTCACCGCATCAAGAATAAATGTTTATTAACAATGTTAAAATGTTAAATTATACGAATTTAATTTTACCTTAATAGACTTGTTGATAGGAGTACCATCAGAATGAATAATGTTTTCTTCGTATGCAGGTGAATGTTTGAAAAGTGCATCAACTACAAGTTCATCATCAGTCATCTTATGAACGATGTAGGCGTGATAATTGTTCTCGTGATTAAACTTTGAAATCTGAACTTTGAAAACAAACTTCCTATTAAGCATCGTATTGAACTCATCGGGGATCTTTTGGCGTCCTTGATCCTAAAGAATATTATAATAAAACATGTGAGTAGTTTATAAATCCTGATTAAAATAAAATGCAATAACAATATACAGTTAACTTGTCGTGTGTACAAATTAATAGAATAATATAATATAACACTACCTTTCATATATTTTCCATCAACCAATGATTACTGCGGTGAATAAGATCTTTAATATGACGGTCAAACAATACAAAAGAAGCAAACCCAGTTTCATGTTGAGCACGTATTACGACCCTTACCCTAAATATTATTGTATGACACGTTAATGGACAATGAAATAAAAATTGAAACATTGTAATAAAGATTCATAAGACAAGAAGTTTACAAATGTAAAATTATGAACTTACTTGTTGAATACATCAGAAACTCCTCCGCAACCATTAATATTAAATGGTTCACCATCACTATTATCACCAGTTTTAGTTTCATTTTTTGAACAGTCACGACAATAAAAAAGAATACCATCCTTCCTCTAAATCGAAACCGATTATAGTAGCAATGATAGACAAACCAATTTCCTGATTGGTATATATATATATATATATATATATATATATATATATATGTATATATATATATATATATACACACACACACATTAAAAAAATTGTTATATATAGTGGAAAAATATGAATAATATTAAGTATACCTCATTGTAATCTGGAATATCATCAATGCTTTTTATTTGAAAAAAGGAGGTAGTAATCTTCTGGCTTGGCCACAACAGTTTTTGTGTTAGGTTGTGTAGTATTAATGGAAGACTCAACATTCAAATCGATATCAACAATGCTACATATAAGAAGGAAAAATGAAGAAGATCAACAATAATAATAATTATTGATTAAGAATAAGTAAAAATAAAATAGTAAATAATTATATCATAGTCATCAAATACATAGTCTTTTTTAAATTCTGAAATATGATGCATATCATCATTAATATGCAATCTTGACCCAAATAAATAGTTACGACTTGTGGCTAACCTATAAATAGCAAATGAAGTAATAGATTATTTCATATTATAAAAAAAATATTAATGTAATGAGCATAGACATCTAAAAATAATTATTCTTACCACCCCAAGTCTTGAGCTTTGCTATACGTAGGAGGATGATCACAATAGCATTTTCATTTTGATGTTCAGATATGTAGCTGTTCAACTTCAATGCAAAACCATCCCACAAAGCAACTTGCATTTTCCTACCACTATAATTAATCGTTTGGGTTATATGAATAAAATATTAAACATGATAAATTAATGAAAAATAAAGAAAAGTACCTCAGATCTTGTGCAACAATACTCGTTAGCCTTGTTTCCCTTGCATTCTCCTTAATCACTCTCATGAGTTCAGTAGATAAAACTTGACCAATACAATCTACAAAAGGTAAATTTGAATAAATTATTATAATATAAATTGGTTAAAAAAATATATAATATAATAAATGCAAAAGTGTTAAGGGGAAAAAGCTCACCAAATGCAACACGAGTGTCAAAATTTCTGACCATTAGATCATGAAAACTCACAAAATTAATGTAACATCCCAAGTTTGGAACAAGAAGTGAAGGGTGCTAAGTGTAAATAAAGGAAGGGACTCGACGAGTAGGTATGCTTACTCTCCAAGTTGGAGCGGGTTTGGATTGCGAATTAAGTGACCGACTCTCCGAGTCGGAAGCTGGACTCAACGAGTTGGTGCTGGAATGAGAAAAATCCTAATCTTAGGGTTTACATCCTATTTAAAGGACTTTATGTCCTTCTCCCAGCCTCTTAATCCCCCAAAGAGTTCACGAAACCCTAATTTTGTGTGAGGCTTGATTATTGAGGAGATTGGAGCTTGGAAGAGGAAATTGGTGGGAAAGAGCTTGAGGAATTAAAGGCTTGTTGCAAAGGAGTGGTGATCCGGGATCTACTTTAGTTGGAGCTTATATTGGAGGTAATAATCTGTTGCTTGGGTTCTTTTGCATCTAGATCTTTTATCATTTGAAATTGTGGGGCATTTTTGGTATGATTAAGAGTTATTTCGAGTTAGAGGCTTAGATATGAGGTTGCTACTTCAGATCTAAGCTTGTGATGGTCCATAATGTCATAAAGTTTCAGTCATTGAGTTGTTGGTGAAGCCCTTTGTCCAAAACCCAAGCCATAGTGTTTTTTGAGCCTATATCTCCTTGGTCTCACGTAAAGTTTGCAACTTTATGTGAGGGTTAGATTGTAGAAGGGTGGATCTATGGATTTGAGCCTCTGCATGGCTCAAATAGCTTATGAATGGGTTGAGAAATGGAGAGACTCGGCGAGTTGCATGGGTGTACTCGATGATTTGTATGAGCATGTGCATGGACTCGGCTAGTTGGAAGAACAACTCGGTGAGTCTGTTGAAGATTGCCTTGGACTCGGTGAGTCTGGTCGCAAAACCCAACCTCTTTTGGTGAAAGCCTTAAATTAAGTGAGTCGGTTGGCGACTCAGTGAGTCGGTCAGGATGGGACTCAAAGATTGTTGGACTCCGCGAGTCTTGGGGTGACTTGGCGAGTTAAGGTGTGTAATGAGAGTTTTCTAGGTATGGGAACTCGGCGAGTTGGTGGGGTGACTCGGCGAGTAGAGTTAACCAGGAAGGTTGACTTTGACTTTAACCAAGAGTTGACTAGTTTGACTCCTAAGGATATTTTGGTAATTATGGAATTGGTTCTTTGGTAGTGTTTTGAGGTGAAGTTCGTCTCGGTGGTTGGAGCAGCTTGGTCTTATCTCTTCAGTCGACAATTGCAGGTGAGTTATCCTCATAATATCGACAGGGTCTACAACACCAAGGTTGGCCCTTTATCAGATGGAAATCCGGGTATTGTTTGTTATGTTATTGCTTTGCTAAACCTGCATCCTAGTATTTAGGATGCTGTTTTGTTAGTGACTTGGTTAAGGTTGGTACCCGATATATAGGGTAATGTTATGCTAGTGACCGGTTAGGTCAGAATCCTGGTTAGGATGTTGATATGCTATGTGATCTGATAGACTATTGTATTGTTAAGGATTTGTTATGTGATTAATTGTTTTATGTGCACATGGTTGTTTGACGGTGGTTTGGGTTGAGGTGGGTCCTGCTTTGTGTTGTAGGCCAACATACCAAGGGCAGATCGGATATTCCGAAGGCCTAGTGAGCGGTCCGAATAGGCTGAAGGCCCCAAGAGGGCGGCCAGACATGCCGAGGCTCGGAGAGTGGACCAGGCCGACAGAAGGCCCGGTGCGGGCGGACAAGTCATAATGTAGACTCAGAGAGTGAACCAGGTGGATTGAAGGCACGGTGTGGGCAGACCAATCACACTGTAGACTCAATATACATGGCTGGACTCAGAGGGTGGACCAGGCCGACTGAAGACCCGGTGCGGCGGACCAGTCCTACAGTAGACCCGATGTGCATGGTTGTTCTATTTGCGATATGTTATGAGTATGTTTATGTGTGGTTGGTATTTTGGGGGTATCTCACTAAGCTTTCGGGCTTACAGTTCAGTGTTTTGTTTTAGGTACTTCAGGAGATCATGGCAAGGAAAAGGCGTGATCGTACTGCTCCTCATGTTTTATGATTTATGTGATATGGTTATGGGGAATACTCTAATGTTTAAACTATTTTGAAAATGAATGTATGAACTTAATGGTTTTTGAATTAATTCAAATGTTTTAATTTGGCTCAAATTTTATGGTCGTTACAATTAAAAGGATCGATCCTATCAACAGAATGAGTTGATACACGAATTGTGGTTGTTTTGTAGGAATTTATCTTATGCTTGTGAGCAACCAACATGTAATCTCATTCGTTTATGGTCATACCAAAGTTAGTGATTTGCCTTACAGCTCCTTCTTCTAGGAGGTCTTGAAATGCATTTATGATCTTCTTTTTGATTGTTGCATGTATTCTAGTGCCCTGTAGGTGATAAAGAATATTATTATATGAAACAAAAATAAAACATAGGTTTTTTTCATATTATTTTAATTTTACCTTTTGGTCCATTAAAATCATGTCCAAGCTGCTGACTATGTTTGGGTTGTTTTTGTATGTCTGTTTCCTAATCATGACAACTTGAACACGAATATTCATGATTCTTTAGAGGCATCTATGTCAGCCAACTTATCAATGATGATTTCACTGTCACTGTTATGTGCCATTTCACTTGTGCAATGAGAAATAGAAAAGTATTAGAGATAATTAAGAGATATAGTGAAAAGGGTAATTCAAAGATTCACAAGGTTTTTGTTTAATGTAAATATGATGTTGTTCAATTAACATAGACATTCTTGGTTGGCATACTTAACCATGAAAAAAAATAAACATTAATTGTATTTTGCAAAATAATAGTTTGTTGCAATTATGGATTAATGGAAGTAGGATGGTATCAAATCAAAACATACGTAGTATGTTGATATATTTCACAGGAAACTACAAAGCAAAAAAAAATGAGTATGAAGACTTATCATATAGAAGGCTGTAGAAAGGAAGAAGTATTGATAAACAATGAAATGCGTACCTTTTTGCCTTTGATTAACCAAGCTAACAATTGTTTACTACAATAGAAGGCTATAGAAAGGAAAAAGTATTGATTTAGTATCGTAAATATTAATATAAACGAAAATGTAAAAACATAGATAAAACACAATAAAAACCCACATTTTGCAGAAACGTTGAAGGAAAAATTAAAATGGGTTTTGGCGGAATATGTCATATATATATATATATATATATATATATATATATATATATATATATATATATATATATATATATATATATATATATATATATATGGGGATAGGGAATATACATTACAGCCCCACCTAAGCTTAGGTACTAAACTTCTAAAATATGTCGTTTTAACATGGTAGATATACCCGGTTTGGTTTCACTTGGTAAATATATCATCCTCCACAACATTTCTTTCTTTCATTATCGTTTTATCATCCCTATTTTCTTTCCTGAATTACCATTTATTACTTCACCCAAGTGAACATTACTAAACCCTAAATTTAAACCTTAAACCCTAAACCCTAAATCTAAACCTTAAACCCTAAACCCTAAACCTAAACACTAAACCCTAAATCTAAACCCGAAACCCTAAACCCTAAACCCTAAACCTAAACCTAAACCCTAAACCCTAAACCCTAAATCTAAACCCTAAACCCTATTGTGTCGATCTTGAATTTTCATCTTGAAGTATTAATCATGAATCCATTAACCGTAATCTTTATATAGTAAAACAATGTATTTTCAAGAGGTTTAGTACCTAAGCTTAGGTGGGGCTGTAATGTATATTCCCTATCCCCTATATATATATATATATATATATATATATATATATATATATATATATATATATATATTCCCTATCCCCTATATATATATATATATATATATATATATATATATATATATATATATATAAACCTCTAAAATATGTCGTTTTATCATACTAAATATACCTGGTTTGGTTTTACTTGGTAAATATATCATCCTCCATAACATTTCTTTCTTTCATTATCGTTTTACCATCTATGTTTTCTTTCTTCAATTATCGTTTATTACTTCACCCAAGTGAAAATTACTAAACCCTAAACCTAAACCCTAAACCCTAAATTTAAACCCTAAACCCTAAACCTAAAATCTAAACCCTAAACCCTAAACCTAAACCTAAACCCTAAACCCTAAACCCTAAACCTAAACCCTAAACTCTAAACCCTAAACCTTACTGTGTCGATCTTGAATTTACATCTTGAAATATTAATCGTGAATCCATTAACCGTAATCTTTATATAGTAAAACAATTTATTTTCAAGAGGTTTAGTACCTAAGCTTAGGTGGAGCTGTAATGTATATTCCCTTTTCCCATATATATATATATATATATATATATATATATATATATATATATATATATATATATTTCAATCGAGAAAAAAGAAGTTGGAGAACGAAAGAATAAATCTTGACAACTCTTTTCGAATCTGCCGTTTAAGTGCTCCAGCGTACCGGCCCACGGAACAGATCATATTCATTTGTGAATAAGTATATTCATATATGAATAACTATAACATAACTAATTATTCATACATGAATATGGCAACGTTGGGTGGAGACGGTTGTTGGTGGTGGTTGGTGGCGGCGGTGTTAGTGGTTGGTAGCGGATGAGAAGTGGTGTATTCATATATAAATAAACTTATATTAAAATTAATGTATGAATATTCCGCATCCTTCGTCGTCCCGATATGTTAGAGCTTTTTGAGATAAAAATTAAATGATTGACCGAGAATAATTCCCTCATTCTCAAACTTTTTAATCTGTTCAATTGAACTCACATATATATATATATATATATATATATATATATATATATATACACACACACACACACACACACACACACACATACACACACACTAGCTGTTTACCCACGCCAAACATTGGGTGCAAAGGTGGTACTGATGATGCTCAATGATGATTCTAGTAATTAATACTAACTCTTTTCAGTGGGTTTGTTTTTCGGTGAAGGCAAGTGTACGGTAGTACAGAAGATGGTGCAACAATTTAGTTAAAATTAAAAGTTTGTTGTTGTTTTGGGTTGAAACTTTATTCATGTTGTTTTGTTTTATAAAAATATGTCAATTGTTGATTTGGCTTAAATATATATAACTATGATATGGGTTTGGATTAAATATAAATGTGTGTTTTTATTTTAATTTAAATTAATAAATAAATTGTTGGTTTGGATAAAAGTAAAGGCATGTTATCCGTTTAGGTAAACAATTAATTTTCTTTAATAGGTCTTGTATAATTTGATTAACAAATATCCATTTTAATTAATTATTATCTGGATCTTAATAAAAGAATTCTAATTGTACACATGGCATCTCAATGGTATTTGTGAGATGCTACGTTAAATTACTCTTTTACCGTTTATTCCTTAGTTTCCCTGCATTCCTGCATATTGTCAGTGAAATTAAACTAAATCCCTAAACCAGGGGCGTAATTAACAGTATTTTGGTAACTTAGCTGGCTTGGAGGTACACCCTCTCGCATTCTTTCTCGCGATCTTCCTAAATTAAAAAGTTGGGTTCGATTTTTGAAATTTGAATTCTTCCCCTCATCATTGTAAATTGTGTCAATTAATCTATATTATGTTTGTATGTCTTCTTCACTTTCTACTTCTCTGTCATCAATTAACTCTACATCTGTCCTACTTCCCCAATCCATACCTTGTGCCCCCTTCTTGCCACAAGTGTTTTACTTCCTTTTAACAATCTACAAATCGATTTTGATTGCTCTTGATTTTAGGCAGGTTTATTTGAATTCATGTACCCGTTTTCTTTCAACCGCTTTTGATTGTTTTCGAAAGAAAGAAATTCATTATGTCATCGTTGATTGTTGCCTGTATGGCCCTAGAATACCGTTTATGACACATCTTCCTTTCTTAAGTGTTTCTTGGTTTTTTTGTGCAATCTGTTGATTTTGGGGAAATTATTGATGGTCTTTATCATCTATCATATATTTTGCTTCTATGTGATGATTTTTGCTTCCACTGAGTATTTCATTGACCGTACTTTGATTCTATGTGAAGTGCAAGTTTGAGAGCTGAGTAGTTGATCCGTCTAAAAAAATTGTTAGCAGACATCTTGCTGAAACATACTCGCTTTATTAAGTTTCTGGTATGTTTTTACATATGTCTTCATATTTATTGGTCTTTATCACATGCCAACTATATTTTAGTTTATAAATATACAGTGGCGAATCTAGAACAAAATATCACGTGGTTCCCAAATTAAGTGAAGCAGATAAAAAATCAAATAACACTTGTGAGGGTTGGGTCGGGTCAGATCGGGTCGGGTACGATTTACTGAAATATAACTGAAAAACCGATTAGCCACCACCAATTAAAATTTAAAAAAGAACGATTGAAATATAATTTTAAAAACCGAACGATTTAATGAAAAATTAGTTGATTATTAGTGTATTGATACCTTATTGTTTGATAAAAACTATATCTTATATTTAACCATGTATATTTAGCAGCACAAATGTTTCATATAACTTATTTTTTGCCCATTTTAAAATGGTTTTTAAGACATTTTTTTAGAAAAACAAACTCAAGATAGATCCTTTATTTTTTTCTAAGATAATTCCTAATTTTTGTGGTATATATATTATAAATAAAATTCAAATTTTAGGTAGAGCCTAGGACCTACCTTGTTATAAGCTAGTTACGCCCCTGTAAATATATTATTGCTTGTTTCACTACATTGGTCCTTTCAAGTGCACAAGAAGTGTTCGATCAAATGCACGAATGAAATCTTGTCTGCATATTCTTCTAATAAGTTCAACGTAATTGCTATGTACCGATGATTTTTTTGTTTTTTGTGCATTTGTTGACCATTTAGCTATCTACATGTGATTGGATTGTTCCTTTTACGTTTAGAATTTCCTTCAAATCTTATCTTAGTGTAGCCTTGCACTAACTTGGATGCAAATCCATTAAAAAAAAAACATTAATTGAGATCCCCTTCATAGTTTTCATCTAAAGATTTTATTAGAATGATATCTCTCATTTAACTATTGATATATTTATTTAATTTTTTTTCTTTTTAATAAAGCGAGGTACTAAAGTCGTCATTTCTAGATAAATGAAGTTACTAGCGAAATTATCAGTAATCCTTAAGAAATGAGTTTTATAATTTAGTGATGATTTTATATATTAGTAGATCTTTAAATTTGAATTTTTTTATTGACTGTTTTGGAAAAGATCAGTAAATTTTTTTCTTGAGTGCTATTATATCCATTATATTACTTTATGTGATATGTGTCTACTAAATACAATATGAAAAAGGTTTTTATAAAATTTTAACAAAGTTGGTGTATTTCTCACCCTATGTATGACTGATGTCAAACAAATTATTATGTATGAGTAAGTAAAGTTTGCATATTGACACACATAACATGAAACTTTTTGGGTTTTGTTCACAATGCCTAAGTAACACGGTTTTGTATAAATGAAGTGGTTGAAACAACCATATATAGTCAGATTAGGTGCTTAATCCATAAAGTATAAATAAAACAACCCTTTACCTTAATCTATGTGTCTGACTTAAAACAACAAAGTATATCAATATGTTATTGTTTAATATCTTGAGTGAGCTTTCTTATTAAGGATAAATCTTTCTAAAATGTCGAGGGCAAATCCGTTTACCATGCATAGAAGAGGAATCATGGGATCCCAAGGTCTAATGCTCTGTAAACATCATTTATTGGGGTTTTAAGCTTCACATTTAATGTAAAGGTTCATTAAATCTAATTACTTCCTTCTAATTTTATAATTTTGTTTGATTTACCTAATCAAATGGTAAATGAGTTATTATTTTGTAATTTTATAGAAATTCCATCCATTGGAGATGCTTGACATGTCATTTCTTCCCAAAACATCCTCTAATATTTTTGTCATTACTGATAAGCTAATATGTTGGTTTATTCAATGTACATATTTGTATTTTTTTAATGTAGAACTTTTTTTTTATTATTTTTGACGATATGATGATTTTCTCATTGTTAACGAAAAGATGGAGATAAGGAAGAAATGTGGAAAGAGAGAAGATGAAAGTTGTAAATTATGGGGATCCTCATGTAGATACTGTAACGACCCAAAATTCAAGACCAAAAATTTCTTTTAATAAAACATTACATTAAGCAAAGTCATCATTCCAAAACATAATCTGAGTATAAGTTTTCAAAACACATGTTCATTATCAGAGCAAACATTCCCAGGTTGTCTAATCTATGGTGTGTGCCATTCGATCACCCCGAGCTCTTCCCTCCGCTACCGGAAGTACCTGAAACCAAAACTGAAAACCGTAAGCACGAAGCTTAGTGAGTTCCCCACCCTACCACATACCATGCATAACCACATACTGCACATACTAGGCTACACCCACTATCTTGGCCCTCGCCCGCTACAATGGCCCCGCTGCTCCAGGCCCCGCCTGGCTTCGAACCCCGCTCGGATACAGATCTGTTTCACTTAGGCCTCGCCTGTCACAGGGCCTCGCCCGCCAACAAATAATAACACATAAACATATCACAACACAATAGCTAAAATCATACGACTGATCCTATCCTAAGGCCTCGCCTGTCCTGGGCCTCGCCCCTGTACTGCTACTGATGAGCCATGGAACCCCATCCACGCTCCTACTGGTAGTGAGATACGAGCCCAGCCCACTCTCACTCCTTCTCTAGCTTGGGCCTCGCCCCTGTTCTACTACTAATGAGATGTGGAACACCATCCACACTCTGCTATTGGTGAGATACGGGACCTCGCATGCACTCACTCCCTACCAGGCACATACATGTATCACACAGACAACAAGTATAGACTATCATATAAACAAATCCTTGGGCACCCGCCCGCTATTAAGGGACCTCGTCCTGAAAATCATACTAGCATATTGTGCCTAGGGATAACCCCCGGGTCTTCTACTCATAACTACATGGGCCGACATTGTGGCCTTAGACCCATTCACACAAAGGGAAACTCATCTGCACTGGCTAAACTTGCTGATGATCTCACTAGCTGCTGCCCGGCAACTCACTGAACTCCTGCTCTCCTTGCTTCCCGAACTACCAATATCAATGCAACACTGAGTCTAACTGACCCCCGAAAGACAACCAAGTTAACCCTGGTCCAAGTTAAAGTCCCGGCCAAAGTCAACCTTCCAGGTCAACCCTACTCGCCGAGTCACCCTACTGACTCACCGAGTTCAAATCTTCAGATTCCTTCCATTCGTGTCTCGACTTGCCGAGTCTACCGATTTCTGAGTCCTGACCTGTCCAACTCACCGAGTCTCCACCTGACTCATCGATTCGAGTCTCAACTCGAAGGGTTTGGGGGTTCGTAACCTGACCCGCCGAGTCCAAGAACAGACTCGTCGAGTACAAGGCAATCTTCATCCGACTCAACGAGCTGTTCATCCCACTCGTCGAGTTGCTCCTGCTCTTCATGCTACTTGCCGAGTCCACTCAAAGGACTCGCCGAGTCCATTCAGATCTCCTTACATGCAGAGGACTTTTGAGTCATGCATGGACTCCAAACTGTAGATCTACCCTTCCCAAGCCTATTCCTCACGTAAAGTTGCAAACTTTACGTGTAGAGAAGGAAATCTAGGCAAAATACACCATAAACTAGGGTTTACGACAACCATGCTTCACCAATATACCAAGAGCTGATACTTTACGGGATTCTAGACCAAAATAAGTATGGATATGAGGTAGCAACCTCAGATCTGAACCCCTAGCTCAAATGGTTACTATCATGCCAAGAATGCCTAAAACACACACATAGATCTAGGTGCAAAGGAGTCCAAGAACTAGTTTATTACCTCCAAATGCTCAGAAATATCTTCCCAATCCCGAATCTATAGCCCCTTCTTGCACCTCCAAGATCCTTCTTCCTTTTCCAAGCTTTAATGCACTCTTCAAGGCACCAATTGGCTCAATCAATGAATAAGGCGACTAGGGTTTGGTGTTATGGGTGAAAGAGGCAGTAAAGGAACCCTAGGGGAGAGAATGAGACGTTTAAATAGGCTCCAAGTCCCGATTTTAGGGTTTTCCTCGTTCAGACCAAACTCACCGAGTCTCCTTAGCCGACTCGCCGAGTCGGTCACTTACTCCTTGACCTGGATCTCACTCGGACTCACCAAGTTTGTCCTTGGACTGGTCGAGTCTCCCTTAAAATTAAGGTTTTCTTTCTTTTCTTGGCCTTCCAAACTTTGGGTGTTACAACTCTCCCCCACTTAAACTAAACTTCATCCTCAAAGTTTGCTATGATCCACCGCCTGCGATGTGCCTCCAATACTCCACCATTTATTCCACCACCAGCTGCCTACCTCCGCTGGTCTTCCGCTCAGTCATTCTGACTAACATCAATCCTTGCAGATAATAATCTCGGGTCCATCCTAACCCTGAACATCTTGGAAACACAACTTACTCAACTGACAATCCTTCTGGTAATCTCCAATTACTTCAGTGACCCCATAGGGGTTCACCCCTCATTTCCTTGCCTCCCCAAGGCAATGCTCCATAACCAACTATTTTCTCTGTCCTTGTGAAGATCCTATCTTCAACAAATCCGTTACTCCCGCTACTTCCAGTACGGGTCATTATCGCCAGTATCCACTGGGCATTCTTTCTACCATCATTTGGTGTCGAGCACCCCACGATCAATTAACTGAATTCCACCATGCATACCCGCACTGCTACTGACTGGAAATTCTGCTATTCCTCATCTGACTTCCGGATGAACTGAGACCACCCCGGTCCCTACCAACTTATCAATATCTGGATTACCGACTTCCACCGATTGCTGACCCAACACAACCACTAGGCGCTCCCAACGACATTCGAAGAAACTTCAATCACCTATACTGCTCAATCTATTCTACCATGCAAGCACTACAATTCCTAGGGATCCCCGATCCCATATCTAGACACTAAGATCCTTACCAAGTCCCACCTGTCCTGCTAAACTCACAGGCCTCGCCCACAGGTCTCACCCGTCCCTATCCTTCTAGTCTCATTTGCCTCACTACCCTCGCACGGGCCTCGCCCATGGGTCTCACCCAACCATACTACTGAGCAACCCTGCTCTTAGGTCTCACCTACACTGCTATTCTCATATGGGCCTCGCCCACGGGTCTCACCCGACTATATCCTAAAGCGGCCTCTCCCAAGGTCTCACCTCTCAAGGGCTTTACAGGCAACTCCTTACCATTCTCATCCATTACCCATTCCTAATCCCTATCTGAATGCTAGGAGATAAGGGCCTCGCCCCGACTCCACCAATGAAGCCACTATGGAATGCTACGGCTTACCCGAAGTCTTACATCACCTTCTATCATCGTCTGCTAGTGAATGCTACGGCTACCCCTTAGTCTAACAACACTTCCCACCACTGACTGCTAGTGAATGCTACGGATGCCCTATAGTTTTACATCACTTTCCACCACTGACTGCTGCTGGAGAAAGTTGAGGCTCTCCCGCCACTCTTCCATGCTCTACATGCTGCTCCTGCCACTGACTACTAACACGAAAGCATCCCATGCTATCTGACCTCAAGACCTTCATTCCGACTCACACGAGTCCTACAGGCGACCCTTCAACCTGAATCCGAACCACATACTCACCATTACCATTTACACACACGGACTGATGGGGAGTTTCTCAAACCCCCAACCCTGAACTACTCAATCCATCAAATGCTGAACTACCTCTTTTCCTTCTCAGAAATCACGTACTCGTTCTGGATTTGCGTGTTCTTACCCTTGTACATTCGGAGGATTCTCCCCCACTTCGATCTTGCTTACACCTCGCTGCTTAATGAATAGAAATCCCAATCCTTGCTACCATTCCATAATCAATCTGCTGAGGAATCTCACGCTTATCATAGCTAGGAATCTAACCAGACCATTTCTAAAACTTATACGGCTCTGAACTAGCGAGACATACCGAGTCCCTCCAAGGCATGCTATAGTTACTGCACCCTAAGTAACCTTCTTCAATAGAACCCATCCCTTAACTACTAACCAAATATCCAAGGTATGCAGACGACACATAACTCGATCACAATCAAACCGCTCAAAAAATGAAATGCTCATACTGATAATGATGCAGAAACATAACAATATAATCATGCACAAATAAAAGAACTGAAAATGGAAGTCGCATACCTTCAAAGTCCGGCACTGCTCGCGCCTCCAAAGTAGCCATCTGAAAAGTTCTGCCTCCTACCGCAGGCGCCTCTGCACGGCCCTGACGGCCGTCTGTGATCCTTAAAGTTGCAGGGGCAGGTGCCATCACCCGTCCTGCTGAAACCAAACTGGGCACTGGGCCTTCTTGTGGCCCCGCTGATTGCAGTGAAAACATATCAAGTCTGATCCCTGAGTGGTGGTAACAGTACAATCCTTGCTAAAATGACCAGTCCTACCGCACCTGAAGCAGACAGACTCACCACCACTACCACTCCTGCACGCGCCCCCGTGCGCCCTGCCACACTTTCCACATCGACTGCGGTCCTGATAATCCCTCGATCTCGAATCCGATCCCTTGGGCCTTTTACGCGGACTCTCAGCTACCTGAACCTCATTCGGCTACCTCTTCCGGATCTGCTCCAAATCAATTTCCCTCTCCCTGGCCCGAGAAATCATATCTTACAGCATCTTACAACCGGACCTACTCACGAACTCCCTGATGTCAGCCCTCATCATCTCGTGATATCGGGCCTTCTTCATTTCCTCATCCGCGACATACTGCAATACGAAAAGAGCCCTCTCCCTGAACTTGGCGGTGATCTTCGCCACAGTCTCAGTAGTCTGCATCAAATCCTGAAACTCTCGGGCCAGCTACTGCACCTCAATAATTGGCAAAAACTCTGCCCTGAACCTAGCTGAGAAATCGATCGAAGTCATCGCATCCAACGCGGAATCATCACCCAAAGCATGACCAATCTCTTCCCACCAATCCCTCTCTCTGTCCTTCAGAAGACAAGAAGCGAGTTTGACCTTGTCCTCCTCAGGACACCGGCTCGTACGGAACGCGTTAACAACATCAGCCAACCATTTGCTGCTAGCGATGGGGTCCCTAGCCCCAGATAATCTGGTGCCCTGCAAGCCCTAAACTCCCGAAATGTCAAGGTACGCGCTCCCATCAATGCCATCATCTCAATACGGAAGGCTCCCAGCCTCTCATCCAAAATCTCCAATATACCCTCCTTGACCGTGCCAAAGATCACAGGAGTCTGAGCTAGAATACTGTATGTAACCTCAGCTGATATCAACTCTCTCATCCGCTCCTCGAGCTGCTCGGCCCCTGAACCCGAGCCTGATCCCTCTTCGGCGCCTGACCCGCCCACTGGTCTCTCTCGCAATGTCACCATGCTGAAACATATAACATAACCATTATCAGAATACCCCTCACTACTGCGAGACCAAACATACTCACTACCAGGTTCTCGGTCTTGCCTCGACCTTTCCCGAATCGAGTACGGATCCTCTGCTTTCAGTAGTACGAGCCCATACTACCTTCCACATCTATCCGTACTTTCCTCAAGAACTGCTTCAACTCCACCAGGTCCCTTTTCTACTACTACTGCTCCCAGCACTACCTCATCCTAAGCTTACCCTAGGGAAACCTTTGACTCTACTCAAACCAGTCCTCAGCTGCTGAAGGTCTCCTTGTGATGCCAATTAGCCATCACCTGGATACCATCACATGTGATGAGGCTCAGATAATCCTTCAAGTAAAAGACTCGTTCCTACAACGGTTGGACTCAAACAAGAGCTGCGCAATAGGACCAAATCTAACACTTTGAGATAATTCAACCCTGATCACATGTGACGTGTCGTATCCACCTAACGGCTAACTCCCATCACTCTGAATCCCACAATGCACAAAGCAAGCAGCATTCAGACAAAAGGGAAAATCTAACCATAGCATACTCAAGCAATCATAATATCATACCAAGAATCTGAACTAGCATGCAACAAAAACTCATAAACTCAGGCATAACCTAAACATGCTATCCTACTACTGTCTAACTAGTACTATCATGCAGCTCAAAAGCACATATAACAGGCACATAAGGCATCCTCCCTAGACCCTTAGTCCTAGTCTAGCATGTTGTTCTAATAACTGATAATCAAAACATAGACTTGTATGGGTATTTTGGGGTACTTACTTGAGCTCGGTTGATTGCATGCACCACACCTCTTTTCTCTATTCAAAGTTCTTTTCTTTCTGAATTCTTTTTGCTTTTCTAAAACTATTTTCTTTCTCAAAACTCTCTTTTTACAAAACTGTCTTTTCATTTTGAAAACAACTATACCAATTCCTCAGTTTGAGTTCAGACACACCCGAGAGCATGTCCGAATCCCTCAAACCAAGGCTCTGATACCAACTTGTAACGACCCAAAATTCAAGACCAAAAATTTCTTTTAATAAAACATTACTTTAAGCAAAGTCATCATTTCAAAACACATGTTCATTATCAGAGTAAACATTCCAAGGTTGTCTAATCTATGGTGTGTACCATGCGATCACCTCAAGCTTTTCCCTCCGCTACTGGAAGTACCTGAAACCAAAACTGAAAACCGTAAGCACGAAGCTTAGTGAATTCCCCACCCTACCACATACCATGCATAACCACATACTGCACATACTGGGCTACGCCCGCTATCTTGAGCCTCACCCCTACCTCGGGCCTCGCCTGCTACGACCCCGTCGCTCCAGGCCCCGCCTGGCTTCGAGCCCCGCTCGGATACAGATCTGTTTCACTTAGGCCTCGCCTGTCGCAGGGCCTCGCCCGCCAACAAATAATAACACATAAACATATCACAACACAATAGCTAAACTCATACGACTGATCCTGTCCTAAGGCCTCGCCTGTCCTGGGCCTCGCCCCTGTACTGCTACTGATGAGCCATGGAACCCCGTCCATGCTCCTACTGGTAGTGAGATACGGGCCCAACCCACTCTCACTCCTTCTCTAGCTTGCGCCTCGCCCCTGTTCTGTTACTAATGAGATGTGGAACACCATCCACACTCTACTATTGGTGAGATACAGGACCTCGCCCACACTCACCTCCCTACCAGGCACATACATGTATCACACAGACAACAAGTATAGACTATCATATAAACAAATCCTTAGGCACCCGCCCGCTATTAAGGGACCTCATCCTGAAAAATCATACTAGCATACTCTGCCTAGGGCTAACCCCCGGGTCTTGTACTCATAACTACATGGGCCAGCATCGTGGCCTTAGACGCATTCACACAAAGGGAAACTCACTTGCACTGGCTGAACTTGCTGATGATCTCACTAGCTGCTGCCCGACAACTCACTTGCTGCTCCCCTTACTTCCCGAACTACCAATATCAATGCAACACTGAGTCTAACTGACCCCCGAAAGACAACCAAGTCAACCTTGGTCCAAGTCAAAGTCCTGGTCAAAGTCAACCTTCCAGGTCAACCCTACTCGCCGAGTCACCCTACTGACTCGCCGAGTTCAAATGTTCAGATTCCTTCCATTCGCGTCTCGACTCGCCGAGTCAGTCCATGACTCACCGAGTCTACCGATTTCTGAGTCCTGACTTGTCCAACTCACCGAGTCTCCACCCGACTCACTGATTCGAGTCTCAACTTGAAGGGTTTGGTGTTTTGCATCCTGACTCGCCGAGTCCAAGAACAGACTCGCCGAGTACAAGGCAATCTTCATCTGACTCGACGAGCTGTTCATCCTACTCGTCGAGTTGCTCCTGCTCTTCATGCTACTCGCCGAGTCCACTCAAAGGACTCGCCGAGTCCATTCAGATCTCCTTACATGCAGAGGACTTTTGAGTCATGCATGGACTCCAAACTGTAGATCTACCCTTCCCAAGCCTATTCCTCATGTGAAGTTGCAAACTTTACGTGTAGAGAAGGAGATCTAGGCAAAATACACGATAAACTAGGGTTTATGACCACCATGCTTCACCAATATACCAAGAGCTGATACTTTACGGGATTCTAGACCAAAATAAGCATGGATATGAGGTAGCAACCTCAGATCTGAACCCCTAGCTCGAATGGTTACTATCATGCCAAGAATGCCCAAAACACACACATAGATCTAGGTGCAAAGGAGTCCAAGAACTAGTTTATTGCCTCCAAATGCTCAGAAATATCTTCCCAATCCCGGATCTATAGCCCCTTCTTCCACCCCCAAGATCCTTCTTCTTTCTCCAAGCTTTAATGCACTCTTCAAGGCACCAATTGGCTTAATCAATGAATAAGGTGACTAGGGTTTGGTGTTATGGGTGAAAGAGGCAGTAAAGGAGCCCTAGGGGAGAGAATGAGACGTTTAAATAGGCTCCAAGTCCCGATTTTAGGGTTTTCCTCGTTCAGACCAGACTCGCCGAGTCTCCTTAGCTGACTCGCCGAGTCGGTCACTTACTTCTTGACCTGGATCTCGCTCGGACTCGCCGAGTTCATCCTTGGACTCGTTGAGTCTCCCTTAAAATTAAGGTTTTCTTTCTTTTCTTGGCCTTCCAAACTTTGGGTGTTACAGATACATTCATCTTGTGAGATTTTCGGCATAAACTTCACCATCATGTTCATTAGTGTTGTTTTTTCATTCTCATCTTCGCCACCATAATCCCTATTCTAATAAAAGAATAGTTTTAACCTCCATTTGCCAAGTATCATTCTCATACAACACCCTCATTAATATTATGCCATTTGTTATGTAGATATATTAGACAACTCAATTCAAAATTCAAATTTACATTTACATTTTCTAATTATATGTTAATTTTGAAGTTATAATAACTTTAAAAAATTTGATATATCTCTTAATTAATAATTAATAATTTATTTAAAACTATTTATTTAAAATAATTGATTAATAATTATTGAATTTTATTATGGATGTTTAATTAATTTTGTAACCTTGGTTACCACGGGTTATAAACTAGTAGTGTATATAAATTCGAGCTTTAAACACTAACCATTTATGTGATCTTTTACACAGGCACCATTTCTATTTCTATATATATATATATATATATATATATATATATATATATATATATATATATATATATATATATTGATTTTGTTTTGTGGTTTTCTGTCGCTTGGTATGGTTTTTTTCAATGAAAGGGCAATGTAGTTTCTTTGTTTTAGAATTTGCCACCAGGTTGTTGTTTTGGTAATCAAAGTAATCATTAATATCAAAAGTTTGAAAAGAATTATTTTTATATATTTGTTTGCAAGTTTATGTTCGTTATTTTTAATTAATATCTAAATTGTTACATAAAATTGATGTTTTTTTTATCAACCCTAAAAGAATTGTTATAATGGTATAAAAGAAAACAAAAATAGTTGTTTTAAGAACTTTAAATTTTATCTTTTTCCTAAATCTTTTGTCTTTGTTTTCCATGGAGTGTAACCTAGTTCATGTAAATAAATAAATATTATTAAATATCAAATACTATAATTTTTGTTTAAGTTTAAATTTTAGCCTTATTAGGCTACGTGAATAAGTTATGTAAAGTGATTATTCGTACTTTGAAACTAAATGCATATGCTATGGACTTATCTAGACACGTTAGACTAAGTTATTGTATTCTTATACATTTTCTAATTGCCCTAATGGAAATGACGACGACGTTAACTAAAACATTAACCAATTTCATTCGGCTCTATAATAAATAAATCAATATGTTAACATATATCTTTAATGATTTGTTTTTCAAACTTAAAAGTAAAAGTTTTAATATGTCTATGTAAAACTTATACAATCTTGGACAAAAATAGTGTGTAAAGATAAAATTAAGTGGTTAATCACTAAAATTTAGCATAATTTGTAATTACTTTATGATAAAACAAAAAAATATGCATTTTTGTGATTTTTTATCATTTTAGTGACTATCCCTAAGAATAAGAATTCAGATAAAAAAATGATTGTTTTGTAATGAAACAATTAGATGGCCCTTCTACACTAAACAACCACATTTGACATTTCGGATGTAATCTTTTTTTAAAAGTCCGTGAATTATAATCAAAGTGATACTAAGGTAAGTGATGAATTCATAACCTTCTTTATCTCATAGAAAAAAAAAATTTATGTTTGGCATGCCTCACTAAAGTGAAAAAAATCAAGCATATACTGAATTTGAAGAAAGTTTAAAAGTTACTTGAAACTAAAGTACTACAATACCATTAAATCCAATAAACAAAACTGTATAAGTTTATTTGTAATGATAACAAACAATAATTACAACATTTAAACTAAAACGCTTCTTTAAGAGATATACTATATATTTTATTAAAAATCTAGTATTGTTTGACTAAGAAGTGATATGAGAGAAAACAATAAATGATGCATTTTAATGAAGTTTTTTTGGAATTACAATTAGATAAAGAAAACCTTTCGACTATGGATGAATTACAATTAGATAGAAAAAAAACCTTTCAACTATGGATTAATATTCACAGGTGTGATATTCTCAAACTCACGGTTATTTTAAAATTTTTATTTATGTTTATTTAAAAATTAGAATATCTATTTTAAAGAATAATATTATAAAATTTGTTCCCAGAAAACACGATAAAGATATTATCAAAGTATTTCCGAAGAAATATATCTTATTTATATTAAAACATTGAGATGTCATTGTCAATACAAAAACATAAGCATGAACATAACATACATTCATTTACACTAATGATTTACATCTCCTTTAATCTCTCAGTGTAATGTATCTTCGTATCAATACATGTGATACAAATAACTGAGTGAGTCAGATTGAGAAACCTGGTGAGTATATAGGATTTTCAACCCATAATAATATAATTATTATGTTTAATCATCAAACAATTAATCCAATTTTCCGTCTCCATTATCTTATTTATTCTTAAGGTTCTACCCTAAGAATCATCTATTATTCATTTATTTATTCCTAAGGAATAAACACGAAATTCATCGCTGCCAGGGTTTATCTAATAGGTAGTAAGTCAATAGCTGCAGATGTTATCTATTAGGCACTATGTCCATACCTGCCAATGTTCATATATAGGACACCAAATCCATAGTTGTCAATGTTCATTTATAAGGTACTAAGTCCATAGCTGCAAAGGATTTTAAAGTACACCAGGTGAGCACGCCATCATCTATACTCTGCTAGATGATTGGATCATCGTTTAAGTCAAGGCTTTTCATCATCTTTCACTTCTCATCATCTATATCATCTTTCTTCTCTCATCATACATATCATCTTTCATCTACCCATCTTTACCCAATACATTTATAGGTATAAAATAATTATACAATTTAAATCAAGTAAAACATATATAAATCGCTCATTTAGCATAGATATCAGGAACACATATAATAAGCACATATAACATGTATTGATATTAAATATTTCATATTTATGTGTAAGATGAAAATAACTATGCACTCACTTGTTAAAGTGATGACTCAAAATTTGGGCAGCGCTTTGCTTCTAACTGTTGTCTTTTTCTTTTGAAGAAACCTAGTATCATTATCACTAAGTCTTAGTCTATTATTTATTGCAACTAATTATTAGTCTAGATTCACCATTAACTCAAAGTCTACTTCAAGATTTATGACGTAAGGAACAACCATGTAGTATCATATCGAAAGTAGGGTCCGTTTGGTATACGAAGTATACCGTTTGGAAATCCAACTTTAAACACCTCACTAGATCACAACCTAGACATCATCCCCGTATGTAGATTAATCAGTATAATGACTTGGAAGCATTGATAAATATTTTTTATAGGTTCATAATAATGATAATGAACTTAAACATAAATTATACGTAAAGTATAGTAAGCATAACTCACTTACAAGGGGTTTAACGAGGAACCGGGATTTACGCGGGCATAACTTCTTAGCCAAAAGCTCTTCTTCTCGGGGCCTTCTGGCACTCCAAAACTCACTACTAACACCTAGGAGGTGCTAGAGAAAAGGTTTTAGGACCTTGGGGTTTGGGAGAAAATGAAGTTGATGATCGTTTTTGACAATTTTAATACTCCTATGGTGTAGATGCAACCCTAGAAACCTTAGATCTATGTTTTCTCTAAAATACATGCAAATTTGATTTCCAAGGTTTACAACCTAACTAGCATGTTACGGGGTACTTGTAACACAAAACTTTAAGTAGAATAACATACCTTTCTTTTGTAGTTGATTGCTTGGAGTTTTAGAGCCTAGCACTAATAGCGTGGCTGCCTCAAGTGGTGTCACAAATCAGCCAAAACAACTTGGAAATACTTGAGAGAATATGATGCTCACTAAATTCGGCCCACTCTTGTTTCTCACACACATTAGTGCCAATTCTAGAACCAAGGACCTCTTTATATAGTATGGAGGATTAGGGTTACACCCTAATACCCATGACTCTTCATTTACCTATGATCCATGGGTTTAAAGCTCCATGGACTATCCATGGACTTCCATATACTCTTAGCCCATCCTAAATAAATATTAGCTCGATCCATATATATGTAAGGGTCCATATTTAATTAGCCTCTTTTGATCAATAAATTAATTCCAAAATCAATTCTTGATCAACACTAATTAAATAATACGATTTCATATTAATATATTATAACTTACAATATATTAATAGATCATAGACATCTTATTCTCAAAAGTATATCCATACAAATTGTTAGGTGAAGTGAAACCCAAATGGACCATGCCAGGTCGGGTCAAGTTCATACCAAATATAGTTACGGATTTAGACACCTTATCCAATAGTCTCTCACTTGGATAAGTCTGATAATTATAGTTGCATGTATAACTTCAGGAACCAACCAGAAATCGTAGCTCTTTAAAACTCTGTTGAAATATGAGGTGCCATTTTAGATAAGTGATCATATAATCTTCTGTTCTCAAGATATCAGTCGGACAAATACATGGAATAATGTCGTACTTATTGTCCAACAGTTGTTTCTCGATCTCTGATTTGTTTGACATGGAACTAAATTGAACACATCAATTAGGTTCTGATCGGGTCCGACATATAAGTCAAAACCAAATCATCGAGGGGCCCATATATCACTTCTATTACTAGAAGGAACAGATAAACTTCGACTCATATGCTTGTACTAACTACTAGTTCAATTATGCACAAAAGCACGTTTTATGTCATCAAGTTACTGATGCATTTTTGTACAATCAATGGATAACCAACCCATAGTCAACAAATCACATCTCTAGGTTTGAAGATATATATATATATATATATATATATATATATATATATATATATATATATATATATATATATGTGTGTGTGTGTGTGTGTGTGTGATATTACCGTCTCATGATCACTCGAGATAAATTCCATGAAGTGATACAAGTGAGCATGGGTTTAATCTAATACTCAGACCTTATGAGCACTCATGAATGTTGTAGCAACCATTGCCATGTTTAATGCACTTTAGACAAATCATACAAGCCAAATTCATGACAGTCTTAATTCAATACCTACTTCCAACGTATGACCGACTGTGGAGAGTTTTGAATAAAATAATTATTCTAGAAGTCAAAACATGCAAAATTGAAACAATAGCAAATGATTAACATAAGATAGTAACACATTTCTTATAAATAAACGACAACTTTTATTTAATCATCAAATGTCAATTACATTTTACAAGTTTCAAAAATAGCAATCTAATTATTAAAACTAATATCGTCTCTCAGCCTGATGCTCCTCGCATGCTTCAAATGTCTAACCCTAGTTAGTCCCTTGGTGAAGGGATCTGCAGGGTTCTCTTCTGACGATACCCTCTTTGCCATGAGGAGTCCTTCTTTTATCTTGTGTCTTGTGAAATGATATTTTTTTGTCTGTGTGTATGGATCTACCATGATCTCTTGGTTCCTTGGCTAAGGCAACCGCACTATTGTTGTCACAGAAAATCTCCATAGGCTCCCTGTATAGCTGGTACAACTCCAAGGTCTCCAATGAAATTCTTCAGCCATATCTCCTCCTTTGCCGCTTCACTTGCTGCTATGTACTCTGATTCACAAGTAGAATTAGCTACTGTCTCATGCTTGGAACTTTTCCAAGTAATTGCTCCTCTATTCAGGGTAAAGACCCAGCCTAACTGAGAGCGGAAGTTATCCCTATCAATCTAAAAATTAGCATCGCTATACCATACTACTCTCAAGTCATCACTCCCACCGATGGTAAGAACCCAGTCGTCAGTCCTCCGTAGGTACTTGAGAATATTCTTTACCGCAGTCCAATGAGCCTTGCTGGGGTTTCCCTGATATATGTTGACCATGCTCAAGGGAAAGGCCACATCAAATGAGTACAAGTAATAGCATACATGATTGAGCCAACAACGGAAGCATATGGTAATCGACTCATCTCAGCTATCTCAGTCTCTATACTTGGACTCCGAGTCTTACTCAATCTGGCATTGTGTTGGATCGGTAAGTCTCCTTTCTTGGAATTCTCCATGTTGACCCTCTTCAACACCTTATCAAGTAGGTACTCTGACTAAGTCCAATTAGTCTTTTATTCCTGTTTCTCAGTATTCTTATCCCTAGGATATAGGCAGCTTCTCCAAGGTCCTTTATAGCGAAACACTTCCTAAGACAGGACTTAACCTCCTACAAAGTTGGGATGTCATTTCCTATGAGTAGTTTTTCATCCACATACAGTACCAAAAAACTAACTGTATTACCACTAGCCCTAACATATACATAGGACTCATCCTCACTCCTCGAAAAGCCAAACTCTTTGACTTTCTCATCAAAGCAAAGATTCCATCTGCGAGATGCTTGTTTTAATCCATAAATGGATTTCTCAAGCTTACACACTCTGTTAGGGTACTTTGCATCAACAAAGCCCTCTGGTTGATTCATGTAAACATCCTCAGCCAACTTTCCATTAAGGAAAGCGGTTTTGACATCCATTTGCCATATTTCATAATCATGAAATTCAACTATGGCTATCAGAACCCTAATAGACTTAATCTTCGCTATTGGTGAGAAGGTCTCATCATAGTCAACTCCTGGAGTTTGAGTAAAGCCCTTCGCCACCAGTCATGCTTTGTAAGTGTGCACCTTCCCATCCATATCGGTCTTCTTCTTGAAGATCCATTTGCACCCAAATGTCTTGCGACCTGGTACATTGTCAACCAAGTTCCAAACTTGATTGTCATACATGTACTGAATCTCGCTGTCCATAGCCTCCTTCCATTTAGCAAACTCGGGGCCTGCCATGGCTTCCCTGTAATTATTAGGTTCATCCAAATCTATCAGTGTACTATCACTAATAAATGTATCACCTTCAGTAGTGATGTGATAACCATAATAAAAATCAGGTGTGTTCCTAACTCTAGTGGAACGCCTTGGAGGTACAGACTCATCTATCGGCTCAACAGGAGTTTCTTCCTCAGGTTGGTCACTAATGTTTGAGGTTCCTTCACTGCTTGACTCTTGAAGCTCTTCAAGGTTAATTTGCCTCCTACTGTCTCTTGGCTTATAAATTCTCTCTCACGAAAGACTCCTCTCCTTGCCACAAATACCACATTCTCATTGGGTCTGTAAAAGAGGTAACCAAAGGATTTTTGTGGGTAGCCGATGAAAATACACATCTCACTTCGAGGTTCGAGCTTTTCGTGAGACTCGCACCTCATGAAAGCCTTGTAACCCCAATATATTGATGTGGTCTAGATTGGGAACTTTCCCAGTCCAGATATAGGCAGCAGTCTCTAAGGCATACCCCAGAATGAGATTGGTAACGAAGCTCAACTCTTCATGGAATGAACCATGTCCAACAAGGTTCAATTGCACCTATCAGCCACACCATTCAACATTTGTGTCCTACAAGGTGTCAGTTGTGAGACAATCCCACATTCCTTAAGATAGTCAAGGAACTCAATACTAAGATACTCTCCTCCCCGATCGGATCGGAGCATCTTGATGTTCCTACCCAGTTGATTCTCCTCTTCCTGCTTAAACTCTTTGAACTTTTCAAAGGTTTATGACTTATGCTTGATTAAGTAGATATGCCCATATCTACTGTAATCATCAGTAAAAGTCACATAGTAGTGATTAGCATCCCTAGTGGTGGTTTTGAAGGGTCCACACACATCTGTGTGTATGAGGTCCAACAAACCTTCACCCCTCTCACAAGTACCAGTGAAGGGTGACTTTATCATTTTTACAAGTAGACAAGACTAACTATCATCTGATTTTAGGTCAAATGATTCCAAAACTCCAACCTCTTAGAGTTGGCCTACACGCTTTTTGTTGACATGTCCAAGAGGACAATGCCACAAGGATGATTTATCCAAGGTAAAAGAATCAATATGAAATACATTATTTCCTAAGTTGTCTACAATCGACACAGTTTCATATACACCATCACAAGGTAATGCTTTAAAATAAAGCACATCATTATAAAAAGCATCAATAACACCAATTTTATTATCAGATGAAAATGTGAATCCTTGCTTGTACAAACTATGAAGGGAAATAATATTTCTCACCATTTCTAACGAGTAACAACATTTTTTCAAATCTAAAGTTAACCCATTATTAAGCAATAAAAAATAAACTCCAATCTTGGTCACATGTGATGCTTTCCTATTTCCCATGATTAAGTTTAGCTTCCCGTGCTCCACTTCTTCACTACTTCTTAGGCCCTGTAAATCAGTACAAATGTGAATACCACAACTTGTATCAAGAACCCAAGAGTTAGTGTGAAATGAGTTTTTAGACAATATGGTATAAATACCTACATTGGTGGGTTTAACTTTCCCTTCCTTTACATCCTGCAAGTACTTAGGGCAGCTTCGCTTCCAGTGCCCCTTTTCGTAGCAGTAGAAGCATTATGCTTCCTTTGGGTTTGAAGAAGGAGAAATGAGACCTTTCTTGGTCCCACTTGAAGAGGAGCCATCAAGAGACTTTCCCTTGGTACCCTTCAAAGGAGTCTTCCTCTTCTTTCCCTTTCCCTGCCAAATTTCTAGAACAGGGGTTGTTGTAGGAGTAGGAGTAGAAGTAACAACTGATTTACCTTTAAGGCCACTTTCCGTGGTCCTTGAAAGTCCTTGAAGCTTGCTAAGTGTGACTTCCTCCTTGTTCATATGATAAGTCATATGAAACTGGTCATAACTTGGAGGTAAGGAATGGAGAATGATATTAATCGCCATGTCCTCAGGAAGTCCACATTAAGTTTTAGCAACCGGTCCACGAACCTTTGTATTTTTTGCAAGTGACCGGTGATGGGTTCACCATCCTTCATCCTGACTGTTATCATAGAGGACATGATTTCATACCTCTCTTGATGCGCGCTCTGATGGTACCTTTCCATTAGATCCTAGTGCATCTCATAGGGGTAGAAATCTTCATAGGACTTCTGGAGTTCGAGAGTCATAGTAGCCAACATAATGCATGACACTTTAGTAGCATCCCTCTCATATGCAACAAACTCTACAATTTCCTCATAGTAGCAGTGGACTCATTGATAACCTTAAGCTCCTTGTCAAGGACATATTGTTGGGTTATGAGCATTCTAACACTCCTAAGTGTACATGCAACCCTAAATACCTCGGATCTATGTTTTCTCTATTATACATGCAAATGTGAATTTTCCATGGTATTACCCTATCTAGCATACAATCTTTTGATACTTGGGTAATATAACAAGTTAGAATACATACCTTGTTGATGTAGCTTGTCTTCATGAAGCTTGAGTGCCTAGTGCCCCAAGTGTGACACCTCAAAATGGTTCACACAACACCATGAACACTTGGAATAAGCTTGAGAATAAGGATACTTTGGTTCTCTCTAGTAAAATCGGCCTTGCCCTTTTGTGTACACACACTAGTGCCCATTTCACCACCCAATGACATCTTTATATAGTGTGGAGACTAGGGTTAAACCCATGAGCCTTCATTTCATATGATCCATGGGTTAAACACTCCATGGACTATCCATGAAAACTTAGCCCAACCTAAATGAACTTCGCCCATCACACATATATATCTAAGAGTCCATATTTAATTAGTTCCTTTTGATCACTTAATTAATTATAAATTAATTCTTGATCAATACTAATTAAATAATATGATTATATATTAATATATTAGAACTTATAATATATTAATATAAATCACTAGTATCCTTTTTCCTCATCTTGTCTATCCAATTGTCCCGATGCCATGCAACCCAAATGGACCATGTCGGGTCGGTTCAAGTCTTATCAATTATAGTTATGGACTTAGACATTAATCCAACACATATTCCTTGTCCTCATAGCGGGTAATCATTCTGATGTTCCTAATCCATTCATTGAAATTAGAACCATCAAAAGTGACTTTCACACACAAGTTCATGAGGGAAAAGGAACCTATAGAGTTTGAGCCAGCGACAGTGTTGGAAGACATATGAAAGAAAAGAAAGACAAGTTTTAATTAGAAAATAGTCCTTAATAAGTTACCCAAATGAAATATTAAGGCTAGGATCCTACAAACTATTTCATAACTTGGAAGAGGGATGCCGTAATCCGTGCTATAAAATATTTGAAGGTAGGTAAATGACGATTTACCAATTTCCACCATTATAAACAAAATAAATTATTAAGTTTTAATTGGATTTGAAACTCCTAGATCTTTTGAGATACATTGAACTTTCAATGGCATGTTTCAATTATGATTGTGCCTTCTCAAGTTTGTGACTGGGATACAGAGGATCAGAAACAAGGTGTGAATAACCATGCAAATTGACTAGGTACACTTAATTTTATAACCCAATCGATGTGCCGGTTAACCACACATGTTCCACCGTTCTATGATAAAACTTAAGTCACCCTTTTCCACTCTTACTAGTCCTTGTTAGTGTGTCGGTTAACCACACACGCTCCACCAACGACTTGGTAAGGTACAAAGTGTAATTTCATGGGTTAGCACCAATTTCACGTTTTCATAAAGTAACTAAGATTGGGAATTTATAAAGGTTTAGTTACTTTATAATTTCATTATACTTTTAATTAGGATTAAGGTCCTATCCTACCCGTTCGGCTAACGACCCTCCACCAGTCAAGGAAGCGGTGGGTGAGAGTGGACACCCATTAAACCGCCATTTTATAGGCAGTAACCTTATACCCCCTTATAGACCGGCTTCATGAATGAGGCCTACTAACGGTAAGACTGAATTATTCTTATATATATATATATATATATATATATATATATATATATATATATGTGTGTGTGTGTGTGTGTGTGTATGTATATAATATAATATAATGTAATTAAACTTTTAATATGATAGAAGTATAAGGGTTGAATTTTAAACTTTTAAAGTTCTAAGGTTCTATTTGGAATTAATGTATTAATGTTAGAGACTTTACAAATTCCAAACTTGAGGGCAAGTTTTGAAACTATTCAAGAATTTTCAACTTCATAACTTATGAGTTAATGGTTTATTAAAATCAAAGACTTTTCATTTTATGTAACCTATGTGTTTTTTTATGGACTTTAAAAGATTGACTTTTGGTAATCCATAACATGAGGACTAATTATGGACTCCATTAAAACACATAATTGATCAAGAAGTAGTCATTAAACAATTCAACAAATAATTTCTATGATCTAAATATAACTTATAAGAACATGAACATTCATATCAAAATTTCAAGAATCATATTAACACATATAAAACATGGAATTTTGATATTAGCCATTGTAAATGGATTAGCATAACCATTACACCATCTAAAACAAGTTTTAAAACACCAAAACAATTTAGGGTAATGTTTCTAGTCCATTTCCAGCAGCAAAACTTGAAAAACTGCATTCAGACAAGCCAACTCGTCGAGTGCATGAACTGACTCGGTGAGTTGGTTGAAGATAGGCATGGACTCGACGAGTCCACTCAGTAGAATGCATAAAACATGAGTTTTTTCAACTATTTGAATCAAGTATCAAGAAAACAAGCCTAGGCTTTGATACCACTGATGAGTTTTGAGCATTCTAACACCCCTATGGTGTACATGCAACCCTAGAAACCTTGGATCTATGTTTTCTCTAAAATACATGAAAATTCGATTTCCAAGGTTTACAACCTAACTAGTATGTTATGGGGTACTTGTAATACAAAACTTTAAGTAGAATAACATACCTTTATTTTGTAGTTGATTGCTTGGAGTTTTAGAGCCTAGAACCAATAGTGTGGATGCCTCAAGTGGTGTCACAAATCAGCCAAAACAAATTGGAAACACTTGAGAGAATACGATGCTTACTAAAATTGACCCAATCTTGTTTCTCACACACACTAGTGCCAATTATAGAACCAATGACCTCTTTATATAGTATGGTGGATTAGGGTTACACCCTAATACCCATGACTTTTTATTTACCTAGGATCCATGGGTTAAAAGCTCCATGGACTTCCATATACTCTTAGCCCATCCTAAATAAATCTTAGCCCAATAGATATATATGTAAGGGTCCATATTTAATTAGCCTCTTTTGATCACTAAATTAATTCCAAAATCAATTCTTGATCAACACTAATTAAATAATATGATTTCATATTAATATATTATAACTTATAACATATTAATAGATCATAGACATCTTATTCTCAAAAGTATATCCATACAAATTGTTAGGTGAAGTGAAACCCAAATGGACAATGCCAGGTCGGGTCAAGTTCATACCAAATATAGTTACGGACTTAGACACCTTATCCAACAGTTGAAAAATGTGATGAAATGAGTGAAATTCGGCTCTATTCATAAGCTGTCCAGGGGCCTCTCATCTCATGAGACATGCCTCTCACGTCATGAATTTTGCTTAGGCACCAAGACTTCGCATGGTGTTGACATGTGGCGTAGGATGCAGGTAAAACAACCAATTTTAAAAAATTCACAACTTTTACATACTTCATTTTTTACGTTCTTTATATCCATGCGTAGGTATTGACAATATTTACAACTTTTTTTTAGACTCCGTTGGCTAATTTTTATTTTTTTATAGTTATATTTTAACAAGCTTAGACTGTTAAAGTTCGTTAGAAATTCATAACTTTGTCATTTGATGTTCATTTTCAATTGTCTTTATATCATTGAGCTCCGATTAACAAGATCTTCAATTCTCGTTTAGGTTGTGTCGGTTAAAAATCGATTGATCTAAAATTCGATTGCCGGGCTATATACTGCTATGCAAAATCTTAAAAAAATCATAATTTCCTCAAATGAAGTTAGATTTGGATGATGTCTATATGCATACTCTCGGTTTAACATATACCAATACTTTCGGATAGATATCTAAGGCTTAAAAGTAGCTTATCAAAAAATCACTTTTTACGATACGCGACGTCGTGCCGGTTTAGTCGCGAAACTTCGATGGGTAATAACTTCTTCGTTATAAGTCGGATTTTAGCATTCTTTATTTGTACATAATCCTTGTGACATATACAATAAATTTTGTTAAGATTATTTCTCATAAAGAATATTCTATCAAAAAGTCATTTTTAACGCTTATTATCTCTAAATTGACTAGCCCGAATCTGAGGGCGTTACAACATATTATGACAAAATCACAAGAGACAACCATCACCAACAAAAAGACTTGGAAGTCTATATGCCCTTTTTTAGCTGTAAGCAGAATATCATCTTAGCAACTGTTGATATATACATCAAAGAATCTTCACAACCACATCATATTAATTAATTTGCTTGTTAAGTGAATTGGGATACAAAACAATGGTGAGTGTCTATTTTTCTAGCATTTAATCGTTGTAGTTGCTACAAGCCAATGAATTGTCGATACATAATCATAAACATAACCTTTCCCTAAACATGGTCTTCAAGATTCTCTTTCCAATCATCTTAGGTAGTAGAAAAGGCGAATTTATCTATACTATTGTCAATACATAGACAACAATGCAAGTTGTATCGTCCCCAATCTTAACCCTTGCGTGTCCTTAGATTCAGTTTATTTCAAAAAATTGTACCTTCCCAGAAGGCTTCCATATCTCATGAAATTATACCTGCTATATATGACACAACTGTTCATTAGTTATCATATGTGAATTATTATGCAATAAACTTAGATCTCCACATGATAGAATTTAATTAGATTACATGTACAAGTTACTATGAAAATGAGTACATATAATTGTAACATTTCAGAAATTCAAGTTATGAGGATGATAAAGCTTAAAATTCATCAAAAATATTAAGGAAATTAAGATTAACCCATTAAATTAACTCGAAAATGAACAACAAACAAAATATGAAACAATTATCTTTTAATGCCTACCTTTCAAAATTAACACTATCAATTCAACATACAATAAAGTATCCCACACAAATAGAAACATGTAGATGGAGAGAAAAAAAAAAGAATTAGGAAGAAGCAAGAACATTACATAAAAGGGAACATGGTTCATAGAAACAAAACGCAAATAGAGTCCCATATGTTACACACAACCTAATCGGCGATTTGTCAAGAAGAAGGACGGATCGATGTGGATGTGCATTGATTATCGTGATCTAAATAAGGTAACTATCAAGAACAAGTACCCACTACCTCGAATCGACGATTTGTTCGATCAACTTCAGGGTGTTAGTTATTTCTCAAAGCTTGATTTGAGATCTGGCTATCATCAATTGAAAGTTCATGAGCAGGATGTACCAAAGACTGCATTTCGTACTCGATATGGACATTATGAATTCCTTGTCACGCCGTTCGGTCTGACAAATGCTCCTGTTGTATTCATGGATATGATGAATCGGGTATGCCGCCCAATGCTCGATAAATCTGCCATAGTATTCATTGACGATATTCTAATCTATTCCAAGTCTGAAGTTGATCATGCCATTAATATTCCTGTAGTATTAGAACTTCTTCGAAAAGAAGTACTATATGCTAAATTCTTGAAATGTGAATTTTGGCTTCGCCAAGTTCAATTTCTCGTCCATGTTATTTCTGGTGATGGTGTATCCGTAGATCCTACCAAAATCGAAGTCATTCAAAATTGGGAAGTGCCCCATAATGCTTTTGGAATTCGCAGCTTCTTGGGTATCGCGGGATATTACCGAAGATTTTTTAAAGATTTTTCTCGTATAGTCATACCTCTCATGAGTCTTACACGGAAGGAAGTGAATTTCGAATGGGGTGAAGCCCAAGAAAAAGCTTTTTCGACTCTAAAAGATCTTTTGACTCATGCTCCAATCTTATCACTTCTAGAAGGTGATAATGATTTCTCCGTGTATAGCGATGCTTCTAGGTTGGGACTCGGTTGTGTGTTGATGCAGCGTGGTTAAGTGATAGCCTATGCCTTAATACAACTGAAAGAGTATGAAAAGAATTATCCCACTCATGATCTCAAACTCGATGCAGTGGTATTTGCCCTAAACCTTTGGACGAATTATCTTTTTGGTACAAAATGCCAATTTTTTACCGACCACAAAAGTCTCAAGTACATATTCAGTCAGTAAACTTTGAATATGAGACAACAATGAGCCATGGAGCTGATCAAATATTGTGACTGTGAAATCCTGTATCATCCTGAAAAGACCAATGTAGTTGTCGAGGCACTTAGCACAAAGGTTTATCGTAATAGTATGTGTTATACTATTACTCACACTACAATAAAGTTCACTATTCTTGATGAACTAGAAAAATGGCAAGTAGAGGCCTTAAAGCCAAAAAAATATGAAGAAAGAAGGGATGGTACATTATGTTGATGTTTTACTTGATGATCCACGAGGATTAAAGGTATTTAAGAATTGATTACATATTCCAAAGATTGGCAGATTAAGACAGAAGATTTTAGATGAAGCCCATAAGTCTAAACTGTCAATACATCCTGGTACAAGTAAAATGTACTATGATGTACGGACTGACTATTGGTGGCCCGGATTAAAGAGAGACAATGGAAGATATGTGAAAAAGTGTCTAGTATGCTTAAAAGTCAAAGCAGGGCACCAAAAGCCTTACAGAACTCCAGAAAGTCTTAGTGTTCCTATATGGAATTGGGAAGAACTGTTCATGGATTTTATTACTAAATTGCCAAACACTACTAGACAACATGATATCATTTGGGTAATCGTCGACCGCCTGACTAAAAGCGCTCATTTTCTCGCCATGCGTGAAACGGCTCCAATGGAGAAATACACACAAGTATACTTGGATGAAATTGTTGCGAGACATGGTGTGCCAGTAAAGATCATTTCTGATCGTGATACTTGCTTCACTTTTCACTTTTGGGCGAGTATGCAACGTGAATTGGGATCTGAAGTTGCTCTCATCACAACTTATGATCCCCAGACAGACGGTCAGACGAAGAGAACAATCCAAATAGTAAAAGATATGCTTCGTGCATGCATCTTGGAGTTCGGTGGTAACTGGGACAAGTACTTACCTCTTGTTGAATTTTCATATAATAATAGTTACCACATTGCAATCAAGGTGCCACCATATGAAGCATTATATGGTCGTAAATGCCGTACACCGTTATGTTGGCGTGATATAGGACAGAAAATCCTTGGAGGCGCTGAAATGATTCAAGACACCACTGAGAAGATTCAAATGGTACGAGAAAGAAAGAAAGTGGCCCAGGATCGACAGAAGTCCTATGCAGAAAAGAGGAGATGACTCATAGAATTCCAGGTGGGTGATTTCGTAATGCTGAAGATAACCCCGTGGAAAGGCATTATGCGATTTGGGAAGAAATAAAAACTAAGTCCTAGATTTATTGGTCCTTTCAAAATCACCCAGAGGATTGGTAAACAAGCATACCGCTTGGAATTACCAAAAGATTTGGCAGGTATTCATAATGTGTTTCACGTGAGTTATCTGCGTAAGTGTTTAAGCATATATTATGAAGAGGTCCCATTATCCGAAGTGAAATTGGATAATAAGTTAAGATATGTAGAAGAGCATGAAGAGATCGTAAATGAAAGAACGACTAAGCTACGTAATTGATAACGTCTATTTTATGCATATATTTATGATGTTTTCTTACTATTTTAGACCATGTTTTTATGTTATTTAGAACTAAAAGATACTTAGTATGCTTTGAAATATTCAATTACAGTAAAAATGGGAGTTGGAATGCAAAAGGAAGATAATGGAGTTGAAAAGATGCAAAAAGGATATTGCTGGCAGATTGACCCCTCTTTTGTATTTCGGGTATATATTATGACTCATAAGTCTAATTGGTGAGATTAAAAATGTTCCGAAAACTAGACGAAATTTACTACGACTTATGTGAGAGGGCATTTTTACTAGTTCCGCATTTATCTTATCCAAAATCGGCCTTGAAGATGAAGCATAAAAGTTGGACGAAAATTCCCTCCAAGTTACTTATTCCCCAAGCATCACTTACCTTATTTTTATTTGCTTAATCCCTAAGCGACTATTAGTTTCATTATTCCAATCCAACTCCAATATTCCATATTAATTTCATCTCCCTTCAACTATAAATACCCCATATCATTCCACCATTTTCATAATCTATGATATTCCAATTCGACTTGTGCAACAAGAAAACATCATAGTTGCCGTTTTTAGGGTCTAGGAGGCGACTGGAAGGCCGTTAAGCTAACGAGAGCAGAGATCGGAAGGATTTGAAAGCGGATACGTAACGGTAATCATGTGTTTTGTTAATGTGACCATACTTAGCATTCCACTGTGTTACTATTACGTGTTTACTTTCTGATTTAGGTGTAAAAACCTTTTACTTTGTGTTTATGATTGAATGAAACCTTGATTATTGGATTAATTGCTATATTGGATTGTTTGTTTATGTTTAATTTATCTTGCCAGACTTGTTAAAAGATCCTTACGTGTTAATGATAATTATTTGATGTTAATTGCCAAGTAAATTGAGTTATATGAACATCTGCTTGATTGCTTGTCTCTTATGATTTTGATGACCATCAAGATTATATGTCTAGGAATAACGAATGTGAAACTAGGATTAACTCAGAAATAAGTAAGTTAATGTGTGAGCCTTGTGTGATAAATCATCAACAAGAGGTTAAATTGAATTAGTAATTTGATTAACTATTATTACAAGTCTTGCTTGATATGAACTGAACACTAGGAAGCATGTTAGTTTAATCAACTGATCACTGTTTGAATTGACTTGTTTGCTAAAGGATTAGTATTAGTGAACGCGAATCTAATCATTTTAGGAATTGGTGAACGTGAATAAATGAATTTGTGTATGCAATTGTCTATGCTTTCAAGGTGTAATTTATCTAAACCAAAGTACATGAAGAGATTTGTTTCCCTGTTAATTTATCGAGATTTGTTAATTAATTGTTCATCTGAGATTTAATAAACCATTTCTTTCCTGCTTTTGTGTGTTTTGTAACCTATAATTAAATATTTTAAATTAATTCACTACCGTTTCCCTTGTATTCGACACCCTTGCTTATCAAAGCTATACTATACTCGATCGGGTTCACTGCCTATAACGTGTGGTTTAGATGCGATAAATTAGGAATTATAAATAAAAAACCCAGTGCATGAAAAATACACATCAGTAATAAAGAATTGGAGTTGGTGCTTGTCAAGTGGAAACACCATCGAGACCCAAAATATACTTAGGAAAATAAGAATGAGATAAAAGCAAAATATTCTCAATTGTTTTAATCGATGTAATTTCGGGGACAAAATCCTCAAAAGGATGAGGTATTTGTAACATACACGTTTTTAAATCGTGTTTTTGTAATAAATAATATTATAAAATATTATATGATATTGAGTATTGAGTTCTAAAAGATAATTTTTACTAGAAATAAAGTAAAACTATGTTTACAATCACTCGGAAAATATTGGAAATCTTATTAGATTTCAATCTAATATTGAAATTTAACGAAAATATAAAATTTGAAATAAGTAAAATTCTATTATTGAAAATTGTAGAGAATCTCGTTAGAAACATTTAGGCGAAAATATCATCGAAATCCGAGTTATAACGAAGAAGTTATGACTATTTGAAGTTTCGCGACAGAACAGACACGGGATCGAATGACGTAAAAAGTGAGTTTTTGATAAGCTACCTTTTAGCCTATATGATCTAAATGAAAGTTTTAGTGTTTATTAACCCAAAAACTTTCATAAAAAGAACGTCCAAATCTGACTTTGTATGAGGAATCTATGATTTTTCTAAGTTTCAGAATAGTAGTAGACAACTAAAAAGTCGAAATAAAGATCGAGTGAGTTTTAGTCGAAACAACCTAAACGAGAATCGAAGATCTCGTCGATTGTAGTTCAACAGTTAAAAGACAGAAGAAAACGGATGTCAGATGTAGAAGTTATGAATTTTTAACGGACTTTTCCCGTCCTGGCCCGATAAAAATATAATATTAAAAATGAAGTCAAAATTAGTCGACAGAGTCTAAACGAAAGTTATAAAGTATAATCTCACTTACGCGTGGATATAAAGAACGTCAAAACGAAGTTCGTATGCAAAAGATATGAATTTATGAAGTTTTTAAATAAAAATAAATCAAAAATCAAAGGACTATCCGAAGGGTACGCCTAGAGTACTTTGCTTCGTACGCCCAACGTACTTTGTACCTGTAGGGTCTCGGATCAGCCACGTCGCCGGTCATTGCATGTGAGCCACGTATCAGTCACGTCCGAGCCCGGGAACCGAGCAGCTGCAACGCCGCTTACGCCCAGCTTACTCCGAGGCTTCGGCCAGCTATAAAAAGGATGCGAGGCTGGCGTATTTTATATTACAAATTGTCAATCTCTTTCACTCTCTAACCTCTCTCAAGCCCCTCTAACGCCCCCGAAGCTCCGGTATCACACCCGACACCCGAGTAAAGTGAATATATTCCGTTAGCGTGTGATCCTTCGTCGCTTACCTACACGAGGTGGGTTAAATCTTAGAGGTATAGACGTTCCATGCAAGTTTTATGTGTGTTTTGTATATCTCAACAAGAAGATGAAAGACACATTTTTATGTTTTTGTAACTTGTCTCATAAAACTTTGGAATTGAGTTATAAAATGGTGTGAAGTGGATCCCCTTGTTTTTACTTCCGTGATGCAAGTTATCGAATGAATAGATTTGTTGTCGTGGGCATTGGTCTACGTTGAGAAAAGAAGAAATGCATTTGATAATTGCTACATTATAGTGGTATATTTGAAAGTATCGAAATACTTTATGTTTTGATGGGAAGAATACAGAAAATATTGTCTATTTGATAGCATTGTACCTACTTATTTTTATTGGATTCATAATCCATATATAACGGTAAACTTAGTTAGGTTTATTGGTTTCAAAATCCAATTACATTGTAATTTTTACTAAAATCTTGGTAAATTCAGTTTGTTAAAAAAAACACACACATACCCGGGTTTATTTATTGTGTCGAGTTTGGATGAAAATGAATTCTAGAATCTTATTGGGCTTGATTGTATGGCTAATTAAAGGAGTAAATGGGCAACGCCAAGAAAGGCTAGCGAAACTGTTAAAATGGACCTAATGACAAACTCAATTATTATTTAGTACGAGTGCGGGACAACTCATTTGGACCCTTAACTCGGTATCATTAAATCGAAAAGATATTTTATTATCTTAAAAATCGTATTGCATATACAGATTAAATATTATTAAAGAACAATAAATATTATAAATATCTATTAACGTTTTTTTTTTTTTTTTTTAACATTGAAAAATGACCAAAACATTTTATAACATTATGGAAAATTTAGCAAGCCCAAAAAATAATAACTAATCGTAAGTATAATGTAATAAGATGTTTATTAGTTTATTCGGTGTGGGCAACCGTCATCGGAGCGTTTTTGCATGTTATGACGGCACCCACCCCCTTTCCCTCCCTTTCACCGTTGTTGCGTGTTATATGTATGTCTGATGTTTCCCGTTACCACCACACATCTTGTAAAATTGTTGGTAGACGTTACCCATAACTAATAGACGTTACTCATACCTAATAGACTTACACAACATATCGGGGAAGTGTAGTACATCATGTATATGTTGGCATGAAGGGGCCACCGAAGTTGTTGGTGAAAGGGATACAAAACAATTTTATTTCACAAGTATAAATTAAAAAAAAAAAAAAAATCAACTTGTTTTCTTCTCAAATTAAATAATAAAATTCGTTTCCCATAAACTAAATCATTCTCACTTCATTTGAAAAAAAAAAAAAAAGATTGTTTAAAAGAAATTCATATATAAATAGAGATACAAAAGTGTTTTATTCTAAACTTTAAAGGACTTAGGCCTAAACCCTAATCACTAACATCAACCCGCAGTTTGATCGAGAGGAAACGATTAAACTGGAAGAAAAAAGAAAAACAAAAGAAACAAAAACATATATGTAGATAGAGGCAACAACGGTGGCAAAGCTCGGGCAATGGAGGCCAACAATGACTGCTTGTCGGAGAAGAAGAGAGAATAAGCGGCAGCTAGAGGGTATTCCGTTGTAGAAGAAAAAGAGAATCAGTGTGTAACACCCCGATTCTCAGGTATTGAACTAATATAAGAATTTTTTTTGTTTTCAAGGTCTACTCGACGAGTTGGTTGCCCTACTTGTCGAGTAGCAGCGGGTTGGTCCGTGTGTTTTAGTGACCTACTCGCCGAGTCCAATGAGGGACTCGACGAGTAGGAGCTGGCAGATGAAACCCTAAATTCTGGGGATTTGCACCATATTTAAGGACCACTTATTCTCCTTATCCTATTTGATTGCATCCCTCGAATTCAAAAACCCTAATTTGTGCTTTCCCTCTAATTTTGTGTGCTTCTCATCTTGAAAGAAGATTCTTGGAGTAAAGGGCTTGGAGTTCAAGAGGTGTGAAGCAAGGGGCTGTTGTAGATCCGGAATCTTCTCTGTCTTGGCATCGTTTTGAAGGTAACAAGTTGTTACCTTGACTACCCTTTGGTTAGATCTCTTCATTTATGGGTTTAGATCCCTTTTTGGGGTTTTGGAGTGGATATCCGATTTGGGTCAAGATTTGAGGTTGCAATCTCAGATCTGGACTCCTTTAGCCCCTCTTTGTCGTAAAGTTCCAATCTTTGTTGATCTATGGCCTTTCCCTTACCTTAAACCACTCCTTTAGCTTGTTTTGGGCCATTATCATCTTGCATGCACGTAAAGTTTGCAACTTTACGTGATAAACATGCCCTAGGAGCTCAGATGTGCAGTATGGATTCTTTACATGGCCTGAAAAGCATCTGTATGGATGAAGGATTGAAGGGGCTCGGCGAGTCGCATGTTCGACTCGGCGAGTCATATGAAGATGGTTATGAACTCGATGAGTTGATGAACAACTCGGCGAGTCCGATGGAGATTGCCTTGGACTCGACGAGTCGGTCTATGACTCGGTGAGTCGGCTAGGGTTTTCCCAACCTTTGGACACGCACGAACTCGACGAGTTATGGGGAAACTCGATGATTCAACCAAGGATTTCATGACTTCTTGAGTTCAGGAAGGACTCGACGAGTCGGTGAACTGCACTCGACGATTCGGGTCAGCATGGACTGTTGACTTTGACCAAGGGTTGACCAGTTGACCTCTAGGGGTATTTTGGTGAATTGGGAAATTTATGGAAAAAGGTTTTATGGTGATTATAGGTGGTGTACTTCGTGGTAGTGATTCAAGAGTTGAGATTTCTATTTCCAGTCGGCAGTCGCAATATGAGTTATCCTCACTATACTCAAGGGTCTAAGGCACCAAGGTCGGCCCTTTAGACTGTTACCTGGTTATGTTATGTTCGTATGATCTGTTAGCTCTGTATCCTAGAGGGTAGGATAATATTACATGGTATGTGTTGATATGTTAGATCGGTATCTTGATAGATAGGATGATATTATGTGCTATGTGGTATGATCCGATAGATCAGTTGTTGTCTATAGACTATTATGTGATTATCTGTTATATATATATATATATATATATATATATATATATATATATATATATATATATATATATATATGTGTGTGTGTGTGTGTGTACATATTTGTTTGGCGGTTGAGGCTTATCTGCTTTGTGCGGAGGCCAATAGAACTGGGCATTCCAACCTGTTGGCTGTAGGCCATGAGCATTCCATCCCGAGGATGATTGGACTCATAGTATGTGGGAATTCCAAACTGCTGGTTGTGGGTCTGGGGTATTCCATCCCGAGGATGATTGGACCTATAGTATGTTGGCATTCCAACTTGTTGGTTGTGGGTCTGGGGTATTCCAACCCGATGGTTGATTGGACCCATAGTACGTTATTTGTGAATCTATGTGTATAGTTGTGAGTATGGGTGTTTTTGGGGAAGTCATTAAGCTTTTGAGCTTACAGTTTCAGTTTATGGTTTCAGGTACATCGGGGGATTGCGGCAAGGCTAAGGCATGAACATACAGCTCCATATCTTTTGTTATGATTGCTGGGAAAACTATGATATAAACTATTTTGGAAACAAAGTTGTAATGATTATTTATTTAAAGTGTTTTTGAAAAGTTTAAATTTGGCTTGGATTTTTGGGTGTTACAAGTTGGTATTAGAGCCTTGGTTTGAGTGAATTGGAGGAACATGCATGTGAATACAATCTCAAATCAAGGAAAGGTTTTCAAAATGATTTCTAAAATGGTTTTCAAAATAAGTAAAGGAGGATGCAGGGTGTACGTTCAGCTGGAGCCAGTAAGTAGACCCTAAAATACCATAAAGTTATTTGATATTGTGATATTTTAGAACAACATGCTAGTACTAGGATAGGGATCTTCAGGAATTGCATGAGCCATACACATAGCATGGAAGTCACAATCCCTAGGGTTGGGATTCGGAGTTAGCTCCCATTTATTTGTGCAGGTTATCTGATATCTTCCTGTTGTATTTTCAGTATGGTGGTTACGAGGCGTTTCGTGTCGGTACCCAGATCGGGATCAGGGCAGGGTGATCAGGAGGCCCCAGTAGCCCCTGAGGTTATCAGTCAGGAGCAACCAGTGTTGACAAAGGATCGAGTCAAGGAGATCATCCGTGAAGAGGTGGTCGAGATTGTTCGGGGTCAGATACTGGAGTTGTTTGGTACTATTAGGTCCGCCATGATTGAGTATGTTGATGACAGATACGCAACCCTTGCAGAGACGGCTGTCGCAACAGCTACATCAGCTGTAACAGCAGCAGGAGGTGGAGTGGGAGCCGGTCGGGGCTTCTAGTACAGGGACTCCAACAACACGAAGCCCCCCTACTTTTGATGGGACCCAAGACCCCATCAAGGCTATGCAGGGGGTCTCCGATGTGAAAGGATGTTTCTTTACATGTTCATGTCCTTTTGACCAGAAGGTCAGATGTGCCCTGAACCTGCTCAGGCTCGAGGCTAAGGATTGGTGGAGGCTGACAATAGGGTCGTATTCTGATGAGCAGAGAGCTGCTGTTACTTAGGAGCAGTTCCGGGATATGTTCTGCGCCCGTTACATTCCGAGGGTTGAGCGGGAATGATTAGCTCAGGAGTTTTTGAGACTGAGACAGGATGGGGAGTCGGTGACAGAGATCACCCGTATGTTCACTGAGAGGGCGATGTTTTGCCCATAGTTTGCTTCCGAGTAGGCTCAGATGACCCGTTTTCTGAGCATGCTCAAGACCGATATCCGACAATTTGTGTCTACCCAGCGATGTGATACTCTTCTAGAGTTACAGGAGGCCGCAAGACGACATGAGTTGGAGATCGAGCTGCAGTTGAGGGAGCAGTGGTAGGCCCCGACATAGTCGCAGCCAGCGCCAAAGCGGCCCAAGACCGCCAATAACAGGATTGGGGGACAGCCAGGCCGCACTTGTGGAAAGTGCGGAAAGGCTGATGCGAGGACGTGCCGATCAGGGAGTGGGTGCCACCGGTGTGGCAAGCAGGGCCATTTGGCTAGGGATTGTAGACAGCAGACTCCAGCTTCCGGAGTCAAACTTTGTTATTGATGCGACCTGGACCTCCAGTGGCTCTCATGGTATTCTGTTGGGACTGAGATCTGTACATCACAATCAGAGAGATGCGTTAGAGCCATCCTAGGGACTGTTCCTCGGGAGCGGACTCCGACGATCAAGTTAGATCAACTGATAGATCTAAGACGATCCTTTATAGCTGGAGAGAACGATCTTGGTGCTGCTGGTGGTGGTGGTGGTGTATGGTGGCTGACATCGGTGGGTGGCGACTGAGCCACCCAGCCGGAGTATAGTGTGGCGGTTGAGCCATGGGGGAAGATCATCCTCCATGGAGGAGGTACTGTTCATTATATAGGGGACAATTAGGTCAAGGAGAATTAGGTCAAGCCTTGGGCCAACCCAATTCAGGCCCATCTAGCAAGGAGCTGGGTGAGGCCGCCCGGAGGCGCCAGGCGGGGCTGGCGAGCGTGCCCCAGAAAAGGCTGGCGGGAGCGCCCCAGGTAAGGCTGGCGGGAGAGCGCCAGGTAAGGGAGCTCCGAGCCGGACCAGCAGGAGAGTCCCCAGCATGGCTGGTAAGGGAGCACCAGGCAAGGTTGGCAAATGGGCACCAGGCAAGGCTGACAGGAGCGCACCAGGCCAGGCTGGCGCTCTAGAGTGGTCTAGACCACGCTAATGGACCATATATCATTAAGTCCCCCCAGTCTGGTGTTATTGGTATGTGGCCAATGACATTGGATTGGACTAAGTCATATAAACCAACAAGAGAGTCCCCAGCGAGGCTGGGAAGGGAGTCCCCGGCAAGGTTGGCAAGGGAACACCAGGAAGGGCTGGCAGGAGCGCGCCAGGCCAGGGTGACGCGTTGGAGCACTCTAGGCCATGCTAATGGACCATATATCATCAACTCCCCCTAGTCTGGTGTTATTGGTACGTGGCCAATGACATCGGATTGGACTTAATCATATGAACTGTGCGTTGTCAATTCCCCCGAGCCTGATGCGATTGGGTTGCTGACAATCGGATAGGACTAGATAAAGCACCAAAACATTAAATAATAGAGAGAACGACCGAACCTCGCCCACAAGATTCGTGGGGTTGTGTGATGAGCCAAATATTGCTTATGTAGGTTGAGCTGACATGATACTCCTTTCTTGAGAGGAGTGCGAGCCGATCAGTGTGATGCAACGTAACCGTTGCTACGGTTACGCCGAGCATAGCTACTAATAATGTTATTGCGAAGCGGGGCTGGTGTAAGACATCTCTGTTGTGGCGTTTCCATCATCTTTGAGGGATTTCATCGATAATCTTCTTCACAATTTGTTTTGCATGAGCATTGGTGACCATTCTGAAGGTGTTTCTTGCTTGAGCTATTCCTAGCTGGATTCCCCCCAATCTGATGTGGGTAGCATTGGTAACCATATCAGACTATGGTGCATAGGCAAGGTTGTTATAAGAATACACAACAAGATTGTTTTCTATGATAATAGACAACTAAACTATTGCTAAGAGCCATATAGCATATATGTTGATGGACTATAAGTGATCGTTCTTCTTGAAGAGTGACCTTGCTATATGTAGCATCCAGAAATAAATGGTATGAATTGAACCCCTTTAAATTAGAGGTTTTGCATTATTAGTCCCTTAGTATGTTGGGCGTACTTAGGAGTATGCTTACCGTACTAGGACCTTTTCTGGTCGTGGATGTTTGGAGGTACGATGGGCGTACCATGGATTGCGCGGGGCATACACGCCAGTGACCAGAAAACCCTAATTTTGGACTTGAGGCCTATATAAACGACTTTAAGCCCTTAGGACTAAACCCTGGAGAGCCTCCACTGCCCTTGAACGTCATTTAACTGCTAAAAGCCTTGAGAAATCATTTTTGAGCTTTAAAATTGTGCATTTGTGATCTTTAGTGTTCATTTCAAAGAGAAGAGTTGGTCAAGTAAGCTTGGATCAAGAGGGTGCTTCAAGATCTTGCATCATAATCATCTTACAGAGAGCTCTTAGAGGTAAAATGCTTGCACCTTTTCTCTTTGCTCTTTAGATCTAGCTAGGGTTTATGTAGTTGGTCCTTTTGATGGATTTTGGCCTTATTTGTTGGCTAGATCATCCCCATTCGATAATGATGACTTTGGAGGTTTAATGGTCATGCAAAGGCATAAAGTTAGCAACTTTATGCCCTAGGAGGTGTTAATGGACTCAGATCTAGATTCTGGATGTAAAAGAATGGAATAATAAGCACTTAATAGGGAAAGTGCTTAACTGAGACTTACGCGGGCGTACTCTGAGTATGATATGCGTAACCTTTGAAAACCTGGTACGTTGCGCGTACCTGAAGAGTACGTTGGGCATAAGCGGGGCAGTTTGGGCCGTTCTTGTTTTGGGCTGTCGAACTTTTGGGCCTCTTTTGGGTTATTGGGCATGATTAGATTCTATAAGTTAAAGGCCTTTTTATCAGTTGGACCATGGACTTATTGGTTGAGCCTTTTTGGGCCAAGGGGGCCCATTAAGGATATTAGACTTAGATATTGGGCCCATTTGCAATGAAAGGGTGATTGGGCCTTTGGGGTAGGGTTTAAAGGTTAGGCCCTCCCTTGGAATAATTTATGGACCAATCATTGATGATATTATTTTTCTTATTATTCAGTTCGGGAGGTTGCGGGTCATTAAGAGTGCAGTATTCGTATTCTTCGGGCGAAGTTGAGTCTTCTCACCATACCCATGGGTCTACGGCACCAAGGCTTGCCCATTATGTGTTTATAGTATATGTGCAATCACTTTGTGTTTGATATGTAATGTGATCATATGTTTTGCATGAAGACCCCGGGAGGGAGCCTGTGGCATTGGATGTAAGACCATGTGGGGTAGCCCATGGCAGTCCTAGGTAAAGACCATGTGGGGTAGCCCATGGCATTGGATGTAAGACCATGTGGGGTAGCCCATGGTAGTCCTAGTTAAAGTCCATTTAGGGTAGCCCATGACATTCTTTCTGGTTCTATGTATGCATGGCCTATGTGATATGTTACTTGGATATGTGTATGTGTGGTGTGTGTTATGCTCTGGGGAACTCACTAAGCATTTCACTTACATGTTGTTGAATTGTTTTAGGTACATCGGAGCCAAAAGGCAAGGGCAAGGCGTGATGGTGTGGCGTGCACTCTATCTATCTCTTTTTCACTAATATGTTTGGGGACACACTCTGATAATCTATATAATGTAATCGATCGTGTTTTAAACTAAATGTGGGGTTCACGGTTTTATGTCAATGTGTTATTTAAATTAAATTAAATTTTTCGTTGTAAAATTTGGGCTATTACAAGTTGGTATCAGATCCTTGGTTTGAGGGATTCAGGCACACTCTCGAGTGTGTCGGGACTCAAACTAAGGAATGGTAGAAATGTTTTCAAAATAATAACATAAAAACGAAAAGATGAGGGTGCAACGCGTGTGATCAGTCGAGCCAAGTAAGTAGTTCCCCTATATGCTTTCCATGTTATACTAATTTTGAACCATGTTGCTTATGTGGAATTTGCTACGTGTATGCTTTTAAATTTGTATACGGTTAGGAGCTTATAGCCTCAGAATGATTGATTTGGCCTTATTTCCTGTTCCTTGTTTGGTTGTGGTCTTAGGGTAGAATCTTTTATTCGAATGTCTATTTGATCCCTTATATGTGTATAATTTGCATGCATAAGAGCAACCTGTTATAATGATGTGATTGCTATGGGTAGAGAAACCTTTAGGATGGTCAGAGATGGTAATGTGTGGTAAATGCGGGGTATGGTTTAGTTATGAGACAAATTCGAGTTATCGGATTGAGCATTGGAGAAAGGTACAGGTAAGTGTGGAAGGTAGTATTGGGCCCATACTACTGGAAGCACAGGATCTATGCCCAAAGCACTGATGGATCCAACAACCCCAAGGAGGACCAGTGTGGGATTATCCCTTATACAGAAACCCTGATCTTTTCTATTTATGAAATTTCAGTTATCATGGTGGTGACACGATTTGGAGCAGGAGGGTCAGGATCGGGAGACAATACTGATGCCATTGATGAGAGGCTGCGAGAACTCATTGCAACCGAGGTTAACAGGGGCATCCTTGATGCAACCCCAGTCATTTTTGGGACAATCACGGAGGGTATTATGGAGGTTATGGAGGAGAGACTCAGATCCTTCAGGACAGAGTTGGCAACGGGACAGATTGGGACCCGAACTCCCTCCTTCCAGGAGTTCAAGGCGTGTGGAGCGCTGAAATTCTTCCGGGTCAGGGACCCCATTGTCATCTGTCACTGGGTGGTAGATATTGAGAACGCACAGTGCACGAGTTCCTGCCCGAAGGTGGCAAAGGTTGGGTTTGCTTCGTGTATGTTGAGAGACAGGGCTCGCGACTGGTGGGGCGAGGTTACTAGCCAGGTGGGGCCAGTTGTAGTGGCTGAGATGTCATGGGCTGAGTTTGTTTGACGGTTTGATTTGGAGTTTTCACCACCTATTGAGGTGCAACGATTAGTAAGGGAGTTTCATGATTTGCAGCAGACCACCAAGACTGTGGCGGAAATCATCGCCAAGTTTCAGGAGCGAGCATTATTGATTCCACAGTATGCTACCGATGAAGAAATGAGGCGGACCCGATATCATTCCATGCTGAGGGACGATATCCGGGAGTTTGTGGGCTTTACATGGTGCAAGACCCTAAACGAGATGGTGGAGAAGGCCCGCGAGAGGGAAATAGAGTTGGATACCCGCACGAAGCGGAAGACTGATCAGGCACAAGCGGCGGGGGGTCAAGCTAAGAAGCCTAAGACCTCTGATTCTTCGGGTAAGGGCCAGTAAGGCCGGGGCTAGTGTGCCAAGTGTGGGAGATTCCATAGCGGGGTGTGTGGGATGGATAGGACGACCGGATGTTACTCTTGTGGCCAACAGGGCCATATGAGTAAGGATTTCCCCAAGAAGGGCCTGATATGTTTCCACTACAATCAGACAGGCCAGAAAAAGGCTGAATGCCCTAGGTTGCAGGGAGGAGGAGGAGCGGTGGCGGCGCCTGCACCCGCCACCCTAAGGATCACTGATGGCTACCCTGCCAAGGTGGATATCCGGGCAGTGAAGAGCCGCGCGTTCCAGCTGACTACTGAAGAGGCTCGGGTTGCACCAGACGTCGTGGCTGGTATGTACCTATTAGTTTACTGCTTATTGTAATTGTATGGCTTATGTTTATATCATGGTTGTTCAGGAACCTTTTTAGTCAATGGTATGACTGCTCATGTTTTGTTCGACTCGGGTGCTACCCGATCATTTGTGTCTCTTGCAGCTAATCGCACTATTAGTGCTGCGAGGGTGTATCGGGACTGTGTTCTGAATGTACTTAGGGAGAGATTTCGAGTCGACCTAGTTCCGATACCGTTACGGGGGCTGAAGGTGATTGTCGGGATGGACTGGATGGGGGCCAATGGGATCATGATCGATTGCGAGCGACAGTTGGTTCGGGTTCAAACCTCCAGTGGGGGAGAGCTGGTTATTCACGGTGAGGGGGCCTCAAAGGGACTAATCCTCTGTTCGGCTGCGAGGGCAAGGAGGTTTCTTCAGTGGAGTTGCATGGGATTTCTGGCTTATATCGCGGATACAAGGGTAGGGGCCGCGACGGATGTGGACAGTGTGCCAGTTGTTCAGGACATTCGGGACATTTTCCCTGAAGAACTACTAGGGGTGCCTCCAAAGAGGCAGGTGGAGTTTCGTATTGACTTGGTGCTAGGTGTCGCCCCAATTTCAAAGGCACCATTTCGATTGGCACCACCCGAGATGCAAGAGTTATCTACGCAACTTCAAGAACTTTTAGACCAGTGGTTCATTCGTCCGAGTAGTTCACCGTGGGGTGCACCGATCCTTTTCGTGAAAAAGAAATACGGGACGCACCGGATGTGCATTGATTATAGGGTTGAACAAGTTGATAGTGAAGAATCGCTATCCTTTTCCAAAGATTGATGATTTGTATGATCAACTTCAAGGTGCATCTTGGTTCTCCAAGATTGATCTCAGGTCCGGGCATCATCAGATGAGGATTAGGGAAGAGGATATACTGAAGACAACTTTCAGAACTCGGTATGGGCATTATGAGATTGTGGTGATGCCATTCGGACTCACCAATGCTCCGACAGCATTCATGGATCTCATGAATAGGGTATGTAGACCGATGTTGGATCGGTCAGTGATCATTTTTATCGACGATATCATGGTTTACTCTAAAACCAGAGAGCATCATGAACAACATTTGAGGGAGGTACTGGAGACTTTGAGGGCGGATGGGTTTTGAGCATTCTAACAATTCCTAAGTGTACATGCAACCCTAATAACCTTGAATCTATGTTTTCTCTATATACATGCAAATTTCTTTTCAAGGTTATTTCGTAACTAGTATAGCATGGGGAATATATAAAACCTAAAAATAGTATAAATACATACCTTGTTGTTGCTTGGATTCCTTCAAGACTTTGTGAGCCTAGCACCCCAAATGTTGTGCCTCAAATGCTTCACACAACACTACAAAACTTGGAATAACTTGAGAGAATACTTCTTACACTTGAAAAACGGTTATGCCCTCTCTAGAAACACTCTAGTGCCAATTTTGCATGCTATAGGGTTTCTTTTATAGTGTGTCATAATTAGGAGTTACAAGTGTAAACCCTAATTGTCATGACTCTTCATTTCTCATGATCCATGGGTTTGTAACTCCCATTGACTATCCATGGAGCTCCATATGGTTATAAGCAAACCCATAAACCATGGATCATTAATCCACCATAAAAGAGTTAATGATTGTCATAATCAACCCTATATATTTAACTAGTCTCACTTTGATCACCAAATTAATACTAGATTAATACTTGATCAATACTAATTAAATAATACTATTATTAATATATTAGAACTTATAATATATTAATAATCACAAGTGTACTTTCTCTCATTTTGTCTATCCAAGTATTGCAATGCCATGCAACCCAAATGGACCATACCGGGTCGGGTCAAGTACATACCAAATAAAGTTATGGACTTAGACACTATATCCAACAGTCTCCCACTTGGATAAGTCTAATAACTATATTTGCAAATATGATTTCAAAATCCAAATAGCAATCGTAGCTCTTTCAAAGTCTCTCGGAACTGAGATGATGATGATACGCCATTTAAGATAAGTGATCATATAATCCTCTATTCTCATGATATTAGCCGGAGAAACACATGGAACATGGTCTTACTTATTGTCCAACATTTGTTTCTCGATCTCTGATTTGTTTCGACATAGAACTAAATTGAACACATCAATTAGGTTCTGACCGGGCCCGGTACAAAGGTCAAAACCAAATCATCGAGGGGTCCAGATATCGCTTCTATTTCTAGAAGGAACATATAAACTTCGACTGATATGCTTGTACTAAATACTTGTTGAATTATTCACAAAGGCACGTTTTATAACATCGAGTTACCAATTCGTTTTCGTACAATCAATGAATAACCAACTCATAGTCAACAACTCATATCTCTAGGTTTGAAGATTTATATGATATTAGCGTCTCACGATCACTCGAGATAAATTCCATGAAGTGATGCAAGTGAGCGTGGGTTGAATCCAATACTCAGCCCTTATGAGTACTCATGAACATTGTAGCAACTGTTGCATTGTCTAAAGCCCTTTAGACAAATCATACAAGCCAAATTCATGTCAGTCTTGATTCATATCTACTTCCAACATATGACTAACTGTGGATGGTTTGAATAATATGATTTATACCATAACATAATTATACTGGAAGTCAAAACATGCAAAGTGAAACACAAGAATAATACTAATCTTATATGGCCCCAACACTTTGAGTGTAAATAAAAACACCTTTTATTTAAGCACCATATTGATTACTCATTATTTATGTTTCGATTAATCAACTTTATGCTTGAATTAAAACATTAGTTGTCCCATGCTCCAAGCATGTACACTATGTTTTTCCAAACAATAATTATGCTATACTCCAAGTATGCATACTATGTTTACATATGGTCCTCTCTTTGTGAAATAGATCAATTGACAATATTCCAATGATGCTCATTTAACAATTCCACTCCTTTTTGTAAATGCAAGAATACCAAACTCTTGCCATTTACTGTAATCTGTTAGATTCTAAACTTATATGAAATGATCCCCTTGTAAACACTATGCACAGAAGTCGCAAAGACTTGGCAACAGACATTACAAAGTATTCCAATGAAAAACAATTCCATGGAAATGAAGTCTCAAATTCAAAGTACATTCCTTTGAACATCCTTCTTAGCATTATGTTCTTTAATCTTACACAGATTCAAAGAATAACTTCCACGTATGGAGAAAATTCCATATTACCATTTTGACCATCACTTCTGAACAAGAGTTGTCTTTTCAAAATTTGTCAATATGGTCATTCCTCTATACTTCTAATTGTCCATGAGCAGCCAATCTTTGGTAAACCTCAGATTGTCCTCGACAATTTTGCTTAATCATTTTAGTCATTTCTAGTTCTATTCCTTTTTCCATCTTAATGCCCTAGGCATTTGGAAAATTTAGAATGGATGAATATTATAGCACATGTAATCAAACCTATACCAAAGCATATGGGACATGATTTATGCTATAAATTTTTTTTATTTGCCATATTTTCATAATTCGAACAATGAAGAGGGATACCGTAATCATAATCGAATTTTGAGAACGCAACATATATAGAATTTACTTATGTTGAACCATTCCAGCATAACATTCATATATATTCTTGACTAAAGTAGATTAAAGTCTCAATCTAAGCTTGTTGAATTGGAGTGAAGTATAAAATCCTCTCCCTTACTTATAGCGAAACAACTTTTTCAAGGCGAATTGAAACTTTTTTTTCTATAATTAATATTGATGACTTGCAACACTTAACATAATAATCATGCTCCCACTAGAATAATGATTATTATCTTACTAGCATAACACTTATGCTCCCACTAGCTTTGACATGTACTCAGAAATCAACAGGACTTCTAGAAATCAATACTTAATTGACTTTCTTACCAAAGTTCATATTTCTGATACTAGATTGCTTTGATAAGACTTTATCAAAAACATACACATTTCCTTAGATAGCTCACATGTTTGTCTAGACCTTTTGCAATTCTCACTAGTTAGTGTGCCGGTTAACCACACACGCTCCACTAACTATATGAGAATGCAAATATCACAACCGCTATCTACTTAAAATCTTCTTAGTGGAAACGTTTCCTCACCATCATTTTCATGAATCGAAGAGAAACCTTATGACACTTAGATTTTATGGTGTACGTGTTCTTTTCCATGTGAATATTGTCAAAACCATAATCAAAGGACTAGGTTAGTGACACTTCCAAATTCATATGGACTGAACTTGTGCAATCTTAATTTCTTGCCACCCGGCAGCACAAGGGCCTACCATTGCTTCTAGGTTGTTATGCAAATAGTCAAAAACTCTCAGAACTCCAATGCAAAACCAACCTTAACTGGGATGAGCACAGAATATGTCAACACGATAGGTTACAAACCTCAAGTTGTGGACTAGTGATTAACAAAACTCTTGATTAGTTCTTGAAACTATCTTAAGATATTTTTAAGACTCCCACTGACCTCTTGACATATATGGTTCTCTTTGTCAAGAAGCATTCCTTGACAAAACAAATATTCAATAGTTAGTGCGGATTCTTATCAAGTTAAACACTTCACATAATCGGACTTAGTTGGTCTTTGTTTTATCCAAAAGATCACAACTAACCAACCTCAAATGTAAAAGAGTAGGACACATCTTACTCTACATTTGATAAGTGTTATAAACTTTCTAAAGATTATGTCACTCAATGGCTCAATCTTGGAGTATGACTCTAAGATTTGATTTTGATGTATGATTTATCTTTTGATTTAACCATTTCAATAACTCATGATTCCTCTCCTTAGCCAAACAAATGAACTAAGGTGTCCTTAGAGGATCAATTGTGATATGGTTTCATAATCACTAAGATCATTATAAAACAAAATACACAAGTACTCTCCCATCTCTTCAGATTGGAGAAACTTTTATCTTTCTGCCTTATTTGATTCTTCTTATTCATTCTGCCATACATTGAAACTTTTCCAATGTTTCAGAATTACACTTAAACTTGTAAGTATAACCATATTTACTAAACTTTAGTAAATCATAATGAATAATCTTATCTACCTTTGGGGTGGACCTGACCAGTACACAACTTAATGTACCCAATCCTTTAGTCCTTCGCTTGACTCACATGCGAATGTGAACAAGCAATTAGTCTTAATTTACCAAAGATGAAAATTCTCATTCATCACACAATACAACTTGCATGATTCCAAGTTTCTATCCAACTAAAACTTGGGTGATGGGAATCTTTCCTTATTTGGTAAATTATGACACTGCCACTAATGAAAGAATCACATTCATTTACCCATATTGCATATTAATGGAAACATATAAGCAACAACCTTTTTTCACAAATGCCATTGTAAGGATACCTAAAATAAATAAAATCAAAACCATTTTCTTTTATTTTAAAACTTTGCGGAAAACTTATCCTTACAATCCATATGGAAAACTAGTTGTTATCTATTCCTAAGCAATATATCATAAGTCTTAAGGATACCTAAAATAATGGACTTTACCTAAGGCAGAGTCAAACATTTGACTTTACTATCCTTATGGACTTTTAGGTAAATTTGGCAGCTTCGCAACCAATGCCCTTCCTTCAGCAACAGAAACATATGGACTCTTTGGAAACGGTACACAGTCTCAGCCTTTCTCTTTACCATTTGGTCAACCGAGTTGACTATGGAAAATCCCTTTCAATTGGGAAGAGAAAGTTTTTCTGGACTTCCAATGTTACCATTGTTAATATCCATGGAAGTTTGGGAAGTTGATCTTCCAATTAAATTTTGCTTTACCAATGCTCCAAATCATTGCTGATTCAGCATCATCAAGCAAATAGGTAAGATCATTAAGGGTCATGTCGTGATCTGTCATCAGGGAGTGACTGAAGAACCAAGTCAACAGCCAGCTACCTCGAGACTTCGACACCCGACTCTCCCAGCTTGTCAATATGGGACTTAATCTCCAAGACCTAAGCACATATAGACTTTGTTTGCCAATAGGGATTGAGTGACTTAGAACTTATCAGGTCTTGAAACTTGTGGGATAGGGAGATTTATTGGAGGAGGTGGAGGAAGTGAAGTATGATTTCCAGTCCCACTAATGCACAACAAATGGATTGATATTTCACCTCAGTTTCCATTTGGGATATCATCTTCATTAGGAAGCTTGTTCCTAAAGATTTGGGAAGACCATAGCTGTCTAAACTAGACATCTATAATGGGAGAAATTCAAGTTAGTAGATTTAAATTCCTTAATATAACACCCAATATGAAATATTAAGGCTCGGATCCAACAACCTATTTATAACTGGAAGAGGGATGCTGTAATCCAAGTTATAAAATAGTTGAAGGGAGGTAAATGACGATTTACCAATTTCCACCATGAAAAACGAAATATAATTAAGTTTTAATTGGATTTGAAACTCCTAGATCTTTTGAGATACATTGAACTTTCAATGACATGTTTGAATCTCGATTACGCTCTCTCAAGTTTGTGACTAGGATGCCGAGGATCACAAACAAGGTGTGAATAACCATACAAATTGACTTGGTACCCTCAACAATATTACCTAATCGATGTGCCGGTTAACCACACATGCTCCACCGATCTATAATAAAGTCAAGTTACCCTTTTCCACTCTTACTAGTCCATGTTAGTGTGCCGGTTAACCACACACGCTCCACTAACGACTTGGTAAAGTACAAAGTGTAATTTTATGGGCTAGCACCAATTTCACATTTTCCTAAAGTAACTAAGATTGGGAATTTATAAGGTATAGTTACCTTATAATTCATTATACTTTTAATGAGTATTTAAAGTCGTATCCTACCCGTTCGGCTAACGACCTTCCACTGATCAAGGAAGCGGTGGGTGAGAGTGGACACCTATTAAGTCACCATTTTATAGGCAACAACCTTATACCCCCCCACCCTTATAGACCGACTTCGTGCATGAGGCCTACTAACGGTAAGAATGACATATTCTTATACATATCTATATAATTAAAATTATAATAATAGTATAAGGATGTATTTTAAACATTTAAAATACTTGGTGGTTTAATCTATTAATTAAACTATACTCTTAATTTAATTAAACTTATACCATATCTTTATGGAATTGTTAACTCTTTTAATTAAACACTTTAATTAATTTAATGAAGTCCATAAAGTTTGAATTTTTTAACTTTAAAAAAAATTGGAATTAAAGTGTAAGACTTTATAAATTCCAAAACTTGAGGGCAAGTTTTGAAACTATTTCAAGACTCTTCTAATGTGTAACTTATGAGTTTTAAAGGTTCATCAAGTTGAAGACTCTTCATTTTATGAAAACTACTATTATTTAATGACAACTTTTAAAGAAGTGACTTTTGGTTATCCATGACTTGAGGACAAGTTATGGACACCATCATCAACATTAAGATCATGAATTAAACAATCATGTAGGTTACACACAATTCCTATGATCTTCTAAAACTCATAAGAACAAATATTAATATCAAACAATTTCAAGAAATCATATTAACACATATAAAACTTGAAAATTGATAATAGTCATTTAAAATGGGTTAACATAATCATTACCACTTTGAAAGACATTTTTTTTTCAAGTCCAAAATAGTTTGGATAATGATTTTAATCCATTTCCAGCAAAAAAACTCGAAAAACTGCCCAGCACGCTCCTACTCGTTGAGTGCATGATTCTACTCGTCAAGTAGGATGAATTTGTTCATGCACTCGGCGAGTCCTCCCCATGAACTCGGCGAGTCCAGTCATCAGAGTGCAAAATTTTCGATTTTTTTAAGTAGTTTTGCATCTAGTATACAGAAAACAATCCTAGGCTCTGATACCACTGATGGGTTTTGAGCATTCTAACACTTCCTAAGTGTACATGCAACCCTAATAACCTTGAATCTATGTTTTCTCTATATACATGCAAATTCCTTTTCAAGGTTATTTCCTAACTAGCATAGCATGGGGAATATATAAAACATAAAACTAGTAGAAATACATACCTTGTTGTTGCTTGGATTCCTTCAAGACTTTGTGAGCCTGGCACCCCAAATGTTGTGCCTCAAATGCTTCACACAACACTACAAAACTTGGAATAACTTGAGAGAATACTTCTTACACTTGAAAAACGGTTATGCCCTCTCTAGAAACACTCTAATGCCGATTTTGCATGCTATAGGGTTTCTTTTATAGTGTGTCATAATTAGGAGTTACAAGTGTAAACCCTAATTGTCATGACTCTTCATTTCTCATGACCCATGGGTTTGTAACTCCCATGGACTATCCATGGAGCTCCATATGGTTATAACCAAACCCATAAACCATGGATCATTAATCCACCATAAAAGAATTGATGATTGTCATAATCAACCCTATATATTTATTTAGTCTCACTTTGATCACCAAATTAATACTAGATTAATACTTGATCAATACTAATTAAATAATACTATTATTAATATATTAGAACTTATAATATATTAATAATCACAAGTGTACTTTCTCTCATTTTGTCTATCCAAGTATTGCAATGCCATGCAACCCAAATGGACCATGCTGGGTCGGGTTAAGTACATACCAAATAAAGTTATGGACTTAGACACTATATCCAACACGTACTGCCTGAAGGGTTGGACGATTTGGTGGTATATTGTGATGCATCGATTTCAGGATTGGGTGCAGTATTGATGCAGCAAGGACATGTGATTGCCTATGCCTCGAGGCAGTTAAAGCCTCACGAGGCAAATTACCCCACACATGACCTAGAACTAAGGGCGGTGGTGTTCGCCCTCAAGATTTGGAGGCACTACCTGTATGGGGTGCGGTTTAACATCTATACTGATCACAAGAGCCTAAAGTATTTGATGGATCAACAGAACCTTAATATGCGATAGAGGAGATGGTTGGATCTACTTAATGATTATGATTGCGAAAATCCTGTATCACCCAGGGAAGGTCAACGTGGTGGCTGATGCCTTGAGACATAAAACAGCAGGGTTCCCGGTTAGGGAAATTTGTATGAGGATGACGGTGATGTCACCTTTGTTGGATATGATCGGAGGGGCTCAGGTTGAGGGGGTAAAGAAGGAAAACTGGAAATCAGAGAAGATAGGGGGTCAGTATCCATTGTTTGTTAAGGATAGCCACGGCCTTTTGACTCAATGTGGATGAGTGTGGGTACCTTTGGCAGGGGGAGTGAGGCAAAGGCTGTTGGAGGAGGCTCATAAGTCAAAGTTCTCTATACACCTGGGGCAACAAAGATGTATAGGGACTTGAGGCTTAGTTACTGGTGGCCCTGCATGAAGCGAGAAATCACTTGGTTTGTGGAGCGATGCTTGACCTGTAGGAAGTTCAAGGTCGAGCACCAGTGGCCTCATGTCAAGGTTCATCTGTTACCCATTCCCATAGTGGCTAAGAGATAGAAAGAATTGCATAAAGAGAAGATGCAGAGAGATAGAATTGCATATGTTACAGTCCAGGTCACATCTCTCAATCATGCAGAGGAGGCAACATATGACTAACAGACAGAAAGCAAGAAAATAACCTTCTATAGACCTAGTTTATCGGAATTCCCCAGTGACACCATCAAAACCGGAATTAAGGACAGAATCTGCACATCGAGGAAAAGTTAATCCACAGTTCTAGATACGGGTTATTTTAATGTGATCGGTACATTCCCATGTATATCTCCCTACTCAACCTATCCGAGCATCGTGATGTCAGGCTAAATGAATCTAACTAGGTCAATGTTTGTCAATTCCTTGAATTCATTAAGTTCAACTCTCCCTAGTCAAGTCCATTTAAAATCTTTCGTGCCTACCAGCGCATCGAGCACAGAGCGTTGACAATTCAACTTAGGTACATTACGCAGATTTAGATTGCCCATTATCACTTGCTAATTTCATTTCCCAAACAATACCTACTAACGAAAAACTATTTAGAAAATGAAAAATTATCTTTAAAAACGAATCACAGTAAGATAAATTCAGGAGTATAGAGAAGAAAACGCAAACCGTAATTCACCGATTGAATCTGCATCCAGAAGGTCTGAGAATAGCACGCATAATCTCATAACAGATCTGAAAATTCTTCATCTTGTTATGTAACACCCCGAAATATCAAGAGTAGAGTTGAAGGGCTAAAAGTGTAAATCTTGTAGGGCAACTCGGCGAGTCCATGGATGGACTCGGCGAGTAGGGTCGCGACTTTGGTCGCGTGTCAAGTGGCCTACTCGGCGAGTCCAAAGATGGACTCGGCGAGTAGGTGCTGAGTGGAGAAAACCCTAATTCTCGGGGTTGAGCCCTATATAAAGAACTTAACATCCATTCCCCTAGCCTCTTTACTCATCCTCAAGTCCAGAAACCCTTAGCATTCGTGTGTGTGTGGATCAAAGTGCATTTGGGAGCTTGAAGGGTAATTTTTGAAGAAATCTTGGGAGTTTGGAGGCTTGGAGCAAGGGGCTTTGCTTGGATTCGAGTTTCATTGTAGTTGGGGAGTTCTTTTGTGGTAATATCTTGTTCTTGGGCTGTTACTCATATGGATTCATCATTTTTGGGGTTTATGGGAGCTTATCTTGGTATGTTTTGGAGTTTGGAGGTTAGATCTGAGGTTGCTACCTCAGATCTGGAATGGGGAAGGTCTAGAGTGCATTAAAGTCCCTGTGTTTGAGTGCTTAGTGAAGCCATCATGTCCCAAACCCTATCTCTAAAGTGTATAAGGCCTAGATCTCTTTGGATTCACGTAAAGTTTGCCACTTTACGTGATGGATGGGTTGTAGGAGGCTAGATCTATGTTTTGGATCAATTGCATGGCCTAGAACGCTTCTGTATGGATTCAGACCGGTGGTACTCGGCGAGTCACAAGGGTGGACTCGACAAGTTGCTTGAAGATGAGCTGGAACTCGATGAGTTGGATGAACAACTCGGCGAGTAGGTTGAAGATAGCCTTAGACTCGGCGAGTCTTGTCGAAGAATCCCAATATTTTCTTGTTGAGTCGAGAATCGGTGAGTCAAGGGATGACTCGGTGATTTGGGTGCGAGTGGACTCAGAGTTGTTGGACTCGGCGAGTCTCGGGGTGACACAGCGAGTCAGGTCGCGGATTGAGAGAAGTTCTGAGCTTGGGGACTCGACGAGTCATCGGGTTGACTCGGCGAGTAGAGTCAATCAGGGATTGACTTTGACCGTTGTCCAGAGTTGACTAGTTTGACTTTTTAGTGTTAGTCAGCCAGGATCAAGGTGGTATTAAGTAGAGATATGCTTGTGTTGTAGGAGGACGATAGCGGGAGATCGAGCACTAGTGATTCGGAGATACGCGAGGTGAGTCTTCTCACTATACTTTACCTTGAGTAGGTAACCAGCGTTATGTGACAGAGTATTTGTATGCTATGTATGTTATGTGTTGTACTGCATTATTTCTATGTGATTTATGTTGTGCATGTTTACAGAGTTAGAACCGGAAGGTTCACAGAGTTAGAACCGGAGGGTTCACAGAGTCTGGGTGCACAGACCCACAGAGTTATAGCCTCGAGTGGATAATATGTGTTTTATGTGGTATTTTGGGGAACTCACTAAGCTTTGTGCTTACAGTGTTTGATGTTAATTGTTTCAGGTACTAGTGATGACCGCGGGAAGGCGGCGGCTTGATCAGTACACACGCACAGGATTTATGATTTTGAGATCTTGGGATTTTGTATTACTTGGATTGAACGATTGAAAATGGTTGTTTTCTAAATATTAAATGAATTATGTTTTATAAAAATTTGAAAATTTTGTTTTAAAATTTACGGTGTTACAATTTGGTATCAGAGCCTTGGTTGGAGGGATTCTAACTCAAACCGAGGATTTGAGGAATTTTACAACCAAAACTACAAATTTTCTAAAAAGAAAAAGAAGTTTTGGAGACAAGCAGAGTGGAAGGTGTGTACGGTCAGCCAGCGCCCGAACGGTGAATCCCCAAAATACCCTTACTTTTGTGTTATGAGATATTTATGATGTACTTTATGAGATATTATCGCATGCTAGGGACAGGCTAGGTATTCCATATCTTAGGACTAGAGTGGCCTGATTTGTGATGCCTTAGCCTAGGGATTGCTGTTTTATGCGATGTGCTTTTGAGTATGTAATAAGTGAGAATATTTAGTTGGAATCCTTGAGGGGATTCGAGTAGAGGAGTAATCTAGGGGAGATACCTAGATAAGTACCATGGTACTTAGCAAAGGAGTAGTTAAAACCCGCGAGGGGAAGAGTTGCAGAGTTCGGTGGTACTTTCGGGGATGAGCTGAGCAAGCGGAGTTATCACCCAGAGTGAGTTATATATATCCTTCGATGCTCGAATGTTGCTTGCTTCGTGCTTTGTGGAACTCTCGATGATGGGAGTCAGCTACCGAGCGAATATGACAATATTCAGGAGGTAGATGGCTGGCATCATTAGGAGCTCTTCAGCAGCTGATGGCAGAGAAGTGTGAGAATCTAGGAAGAGCCTAAGGAGTATCTGTAGCCAGATGAGTGCGCTGGCAGAGTAGAGAATTTCGCTGGAGAGCAAGCACGCGACGGAAATGGGGATCGAGAAGGTCGAGCAGCTACTTAGGAGCTTTGGGATAGTCTGTGTGGAAAGTATGGGTAGATGTGGCAGGTAGTATGGGCCTGTACTACTGAAAGCAGAGGACCCATACTTGATACAGGGGGTATTCTGAAGTTTCTAATGAGCGTATTGAGGAGTGATGTTATGGTTCGAGTACCATACATCGAATCAGATTGAGGAATGATGTTATGGTTCGAGTACCATACATCGAAGTAGATTGAGGAGTGATGTTATGGTTCGAGTACCATATATCAGAGCAGGTGGAGGATTGATGTTATGGTTCGAGTACCATACATCGGAGCAGGTTGAGGATTGATGTTATGGTTCGAGTACCATACCTCGGAACAGATTGAGGAATGATGTTATAGTTCGAGTACTATACATCGGAGCAGATGAAGGATTGATGCTATGGTTCGGGTACCATACACCAGAGAATATTGAGAAGAGATGTCATGGGATGAGTACCATGGTTCGTAGTGAATGATGCTTATGGTTCTCCGGTTATCCGGTCTCGATTGATGAGGTAGAGATTGGATGCTATGGGTTTTAGGCCTGTGGGCCATGATTGAGTTCGAAGAGGCGTCCTTTGAGAGGGAGGTTGAGAGCCTTTTAGAGTATTTTGGTAAGGAGTCAGAGGGAGGGGAGAATTTCGGTCTGAGTGGAGCAATCAATCGATAGAGGAGATGTCACCTTCTATGACATGAGTGGTGTTATTTATGTTCGTGTGCGAAACATGAGAGGCGTGATGTTTAAGTTTTGGGTTTGGGGGTAAACCCTGCAAGTTGTCATTGATGATGATTTTCCTCCAGAGTATCAGGTAGCATGTGTGCCGCGAGGCAATGATTATCATGAGCAGATAGTCAGTTAGGACTGAGATAGTCGAGGACCACGTTACACCTATTTGAGTATAGTAGGGCGTATTGTAGTGGTATCAGTGGGGAGTCCAGTAGAGTTTATCAGTGCAACGGTTTTCGATCTATGTTGGGTATTGAATATGGGAGTAGGTCCCTGTTCTTGGGACGATCCATGTGTTGGAACATTGGTTGATGAGTCGAGGTGAGGGAGTATGATGATTCGTGGTTCAGTCTATGGGTCAGTAATGTTATTGGACAGTTGAGTTGTTTGGTATTGGATTGGTACGAGACCTGGAAAGACTAGAGGCCATCGTGACAAGAAGTTCTTGAGGATTTCATCTGAGGTTTAGAGTCCATGAGATCGATTGATTTCCTTAAAGGGGATTTTCGGGCGTTGCACAGCACTTGCCAGGGGCAGGTGCGATTTTGCTGGTAAAAATAATTGGCAGGATGGTTGTATGCCAATTGGGGACGGTTCGAACCCTAGTGGGGGAGAACCGAGTATTTCATTGAGGGAACCAGAGATTTGTGCAAGAGCGGTTAGGGGTTGAATACAGGAACCTGCGGCTTGAATTCATGGGATCAGGGTCATTGGTGATCAGGGAAGTTGTAGGGCGAGAAAATGCAGGTGGTGTATGTCTGAGAGAGAGAGATGGGCGTCTCCACGGCAGGTGGTGAATGGACAAGAATCTGGCGGTGGTCAGGGTCATTTCAAGTGGAAGGCTCATGATGACAGTATGGGCAGTCGAGAACTTCTGGGTTGAAGTATGGATTGTTTATGCCTTTTTGGTGTGGTTAGAAGATCATCGAGCAGCCAACTTCAGGGCCGGTATGTGTATTCTTGTGTGGATTCTGAGCAGTAGAGGAAAGGATTCCAGAGGATCATCAGTGTGTTCTGAAGCATCAACGCTTTCTTTGTATTCCAAGTGAGTGTCTGGATACACTGAAGTTGCGCATTGGGTACAATGAAGAATTATTGTGAGGCTCAGAGGAATGTATTGTTGTATATGTATGGTGCTGGGAGTTGGAGAATCAGTAGTAGAGACAGGACATTGTGATGTTCGGTGATGGTATTCCGTGGTTTCCGTGTATAGCGTCTTGATTTCGGAGTTATTTAGAGTCTTGAGATTGAAGCGACTAGTGATGTATCATGTATCTAGGGTTCCAGTGGGAGCCCTTAGCGTATTATCGTCAAGAGGGAATTATTTAAGGAAGTGGATCTCCGTAGAGATGGGTTCTTCGTATAGCGGTTGCCGCTAGAGTCTGTAATGCATATTGGGGCAAGTGTGTAACTACCTATGATAGTCTTTGGTGCATGAGTTAGTGAGCATAGTATGGCGTTGTAACGAGAATGAGGGTGTTGTGATACTACGGGGAGCCGTAGTACTCGCAAGCCAGAGAGAGAGAGAGTCGTGAAATTACGGGGAGCCATAGTATTCACCAGTCATAGGGTGTTGTGATGCTACAGGGAGCTATAGTGCTCACAAGTCAGAGAGTGGGAGTCGTGGTACTGCGGGGAGCCGTAGTACTCACTAGTCGGTTGGCATTGTGGTGCTACGAGGAATCGTAGTACTCACTAGTCAGAGGCTGTCGTGATATTGAAAGAAGCCATAGAACTCGCTAGACAGCAAGAGAGTGTGATGATGGAGTGTTCTCTGATCAGTGTACGATGCAGAGGAGTTTTAGGCTTGAGTAGCCCTAATATTGAGTTTTAGATCCTAGTGGTTAATCCGGGGCGAGGCTGGGGCCTCCGCCTCTGTCGAGAGATTCAGCAAGGTGCGCAGGAGATATGCGCAGCAGACTCCAGAGGTCAGAGTTGATTTAATCTTCGATCGGATTGTATTTTTGTATAAGGAGAAGAGAATTGAGTGACTTGCGTGTCACTGGGCCGGAATATTTGTCAAAGGGAGGAAGTTGGTGTGATATCTTGGGTCATGATATGTGTGACCTTTGGAGGTTCAGCTGCGGGGCCAAAGGCTGATCTGGTGTTCAGTATCAAAGAGGGATATGAGAAATGAGGTAGAGTTTACCTTGGTGATGTCTGAGGACACTGCAGAGCAAGCGAACGATTCAGACGCTCGAGACATACTTCGGGCATACATATAATAGATTTCGGAGAGAGTTGTGACATGTATTTGCCCTTGGCAGAGCTTTCCTGCAACAACAACCATCAGTTGAGCACCAGTGTGCCACCCTTTGAGCTGTTGCATGGGAGGGGGTGTCGTTAGATCGGTAGTCTTTGAGCAGCGTGATTGCGGTGGTGGTATGGAATGACATCATGTTGGGGTGACTACTGAGGACGCGGAAGGGATTCCGCGGGTGTAGAGCCAAGAGTCTCAGGATGGATGCAGGGACGGAGTCTGGGACTCCCAGCTTGATTCTAATCAGGGATTCGTGTGTGTAGTGGTGGTTCCCTGTGGGGATGTTAGAGATGTCGTCAGTGTGACGGGTTTTCCTAACTCGAGAGTGCGACGACTGGTGCAGCATGTGCGTGTGATTGCAAGAAGAGGACCCGTGGGATTTACTCTGAGATTGAAGAATGGGTCTTTCGGTCAGCATGGAATGGATAGAGTGGGATTCGGATCAGGGATCCGGTGGTTCTTGGATTTCTAGCTCATATGGGTCGAGTGATTGTTGAGATTTGGAGCAGTGATGCATCATGGGAAGTAATCAGTTGTTGTGTGTGGATATTAGAGGGTAAATTCGGTGCCCGGGTTGAGACGGTGGTCAAGACACCGCAAGGAAAGAGAAAGTGAGTTCGAGTTTCGATGGGTATGCCTTGAGGGACCCGGTCCGGTTAAGGCCATGTGGCGTGTTGTGGGAGTATTTTTGGAGATGAGTTGTCGTAGGCTTCGAGGACGAAGGCTAATTTAAGTGGGGGAGAATTGTAACACCCCGAAATATCAAGAGTAGAGTTGAAGGGCTAAAAGTGTAAATCTTGTAGGGCAACTCGGCGAGTCCAAAGATGGACTCGGCGAGTAGGTGCTGAGTGGAGAAAACCCTAATTCTCAGGGTTGAGCCCTATATAAAGAACTTAACATCCATTCCCCTAGCTTCTTTACTCATCCTCAAGTCTAGAAACCCTTAGCATTCGTATGTGTGTGGATCAAAGTGCATTTGGGAGCTTGAAGGGTAATTGTTGAAGAAATCTTGGGAGTTTGGAGGCTTGGAGCAAGGGCTTTGCTTGGATTCGAGTTTCATTGTAGATGGGGAATTCTTTTGAGTTAATATCTTGTTCTTGGGCTGTTACTCATATGGATTCATCATTTTTGGGGTTTATGGAAGCTTATCTTGGTATGTTTTGGAGTTTGGAGGTTAGATCTGAGGTTGCTACCTCAGATCTGGAATGGGGAAGGTCTAGAGTGCATTAAAGTCCCTGTGTTTGAGTGATTAGTGAAGCCATCATGTCCCAAACCCTAGCTCTAAAGTGTATAAGGCCTAGATCTCTTTGGATTCACGTAAAGTTTGCCACTTTACGTGATGGATGGGTTGTAGGAGGCTAGATCTATGTTTTGGATCAATTGCATGGCCTAGAACGCTTCTGTATGGATTCAGACCGGTGGTACTCGGCGAGTCACAACGGTGGACTCGACAAGTTGCTTGAAGATGAGCTGGAACTCGACGAGTTGGATGAACAACTCGACGAGTAGGTTGAAAATAGCCTTAGACTTGGCGAGTCTGTTCTTGGACTCGGCGAGTCTTGTCAAAGAATCCCAATATTTTCTGGTTGAGTCGAGAATCAGTGAGTCAAGGGATGACTCGGTGAGTTAGGTGCGAGTGGACTCAAAGTTGTTGGACTCGGCGAGTCTCAGGGTGACTCGGCGAGTCAGGTCGCGGATTGAGAGAAGTTCTGAGCTTGGGGACTCGGCAAGTCATCGGGTTGACTCGGTGAGTAGAGTCAGTCAGGGGTTGACTTTGACCGTTGTCCAGAGTTGACTAGTTTGACTTTGTAGTGTTAGTCAGCCAGGATCAAGGTGGTATTAAGTAGAGATATGCTTGTGTTGTAGGAGGACGATAGCGGGAGATCGAGCACTAGTGATTCGGAAATACACGAGGTGAGTCTTCTCACTATACTTTACCTTGAGTAGGTAACCAGAGTTATGTGACAGAGTATTTTTATGTTATGTATGTTATGTGTTGTACTGCATTATTTCTATGTGATTTATGTTGTGCATGTTTACAGAGTTAGAACCGGAAGGTTCACAGAGTTAGAACCGGAGGGTTCACAGAGTCTGGGTGCACAGACCCACAGAGTTATAGCCTCGAGTGGCTAATATGTGTTTTATGTGGTATTTTGGGGAACTCACTAAGCTTTGCGCTTACAGTGTTTGATGTTAATTGTTTCAGGTACTAGTGACGACCGCGGGAAGGCGCCGGCTTGATCAGTAGACACGCACGGGATTCATGATTTTGAGATCTTGGGATTTTGTATTACTTGGATTGAACGATTGAAAATGGTTGTTTTCTGAATATTAAATGAATTATGTTTTATAAAAATTTGAAAATTTTGTTTTGAAATTTACGGTGTTACATGTTAAGCACAAACCCCATGTGATTCGTTCCTTTCTTCCTTTCCCGCAAGGACACATACTCTCAAACAAAATTCTGAGTGTTGTACAGTTGAGAGATGGCTCCTATCATGTGCCTAGAACAGCCACTACCAACAAACCGAAGTCTGATGATATGCCTCCATAGGTGCTTCGACAGAGAGCGGGATTAGTTAGTCTTTAGAACCCAGTCCAATTTGAAACTGGGTTGACCTTTGTCATCAATGCAGTGTACTCTCTCCCATGAGATATCATGCTTATCACAAACAGAAGATGTAAAAATATTAGAATCATTAATTGATTTGTGAGATTGAGCCTTCGGAACCCATTTGTAGTTGGGTTTAACCTATTTCTTTTTCGATCTGATGGGTGGCTCAGTGCTTGCTTTTGATCTTGATGTCGGCCGTAGAGATGACTTTGACTTAACCAGTCTTTGTTTCGCTGGAGCACCTCTTGGATTGGGCTTGTTGGCTGACATTTCCTTCTTGCCCTTGTGATTCAAATTCTTTGCCTTGTGGGTTTGATTCATGCGCGTTCCAGTCACCATTGTCTGAACGTGACCTGGAAGGGTTTCTTTTGAAGTATCTCCCACTTGGCGCATTTTTCCATCCTTGTGCGTAATAGGGAACATACGTGCGATTAGGACAATTTCTGGTAATGTGTCCAGGTGTTCCATAGTGAAAACATGTCTTTTTCTTCACTGTAAAGTTATTTCTTCCTGCCCCTGGTGGCGTATCCATGCCTTGTCTCTTATTCATCCCAGATGCACACTTGCAATAGGCACTATGTTGCGCTGGAATTGGAGGTTTGTATTTCTCAACGGCAAGTTTTTTAGGAGTAACAGAATTTGAAGAAACATATTCTGAGTTTAAGGAGTCATTGGTTTGTTCAGTAGTCTTCTCCTTGTTCTCATCTTCTGCTACTTTACCTGCACATAAAGTAGAAACATTAGAATCTTCAACCTGAATACCTCCTGACACAAATCCAGATGGTTTTCCATAATGAAGATGTGCTTCCTTGTCAATTTCTTCATGTGTCATAGGATGGATGTGTAGTTATGATTGAATGGTGGAGGAACACTATCATACCCTAGACCCTTGTTTTGATTATCTTTGAATTTTAATTGGGTTTCAAATAAGGACTCGACTGTCTGACTTGACGCAGTATAATTTCTAAAACTAACATCTGTTTTTCCACACTTAATTTTCAAAGTGTCAAGTTCTTCAGTTACAGCAACAAGTTGTCTTTTAATATAGTCATAATTTTCACACTTGTTGCTATACTCTTCCTGAAGCTTCCTAAAGTCCTTGGTTTTTGCTTCTAATTCAGCCTTCAGGGGTTTCTGTCCTTTCCTAAGTTGATATCCTTTGTATTTTAAGTCCTCGACTTCCCTTTTTAGCAAATCATTATGTTCACGAAGAATTTTAATCGTATCTTCACAAGATGGAGTACATGAAACTTCACATAAAACTTCATTGACCGAAAGGTTTGCGGAACTCATTGTTTCTCCACATTTCAAAGCATCAAGCTCTTCAATTAAATCAGCAATACTAAGACAATTGAGATCTTTTGTCTTCTCGATGAAAGCTACGTTCATATCCCACGATTTCGGAAGTGAATTCAGTAGCTTTTTGTTTATCTCAAATTTGGTCAAAAAGACCCCAGATATATTCATCTCAGTAATAAGAGTGGTGAATCGTTGTATCTAAGCCTCCAGGGTTTCTCCGGGAATATAATTGAACATGTTGAAGTTTTGTCTTAACATCTCCTAACGATTCTCTTTCATATCTACAATTCCCATGTTGACCTCAAAAGCCATTAAAAGCACAACTCGAAGCTAAAATAAAATTTAAACGACAAACTAAAATTAAAAAAAATGCCTTCTGACTATAAACCTCAAAATTCAACCTTAAAAATCAAATTTAGAAAGTCAAACTCAAAAGTCAAACTCGAAAATTCAAACTTAAAAATCAAACCGAAAAGCTAAATTTGAAAATTTAAAAGTTAAATGAAAAAGTCAAAGTTTAAAGTCAAATGTCAAACTTAAAGGTTAAAGTCAAAATATTAAATAAAAAGTAAAAAATTAAAAAACTATTATTATTATTTTATTATTATTATTATTTAATTTTTATTTTTTTTATTATTATTTTTTTTATTATATTTTGGATGAAAAATGAATTTAAAAATAAAAGAAATTGAGTTTTTGGGTTAAAAGTGTCAAATTTCGAAATTAGGTGCGATAGGGAGTGTTTATCAATTAAGATCGAAAGACTTGTATCAAAAGGAAGCCTAGCTGGGTTGGAAGAAGCGTCAGTTTACTAGGGAGGAGACCCTGTAACGCCCGTAGATTCGGGCTAGTCAATTTAGAGATAATAGGGGTTGAAAATGACTTTTTGACAAAAGATTATTTAGAATAAATAATCTTAATCAAGTTGTAGAATATGTCTCAAGAGTTCCATACATATAAAGAGCGCCGAAATCCGAATTATAACGAAGAAGTTATGACCCGTCGAAGTTTAGCGACGGAACCGGCACGGCACCTCGAAGACGTAAATAGTGAATTTATGATAGAGCGACTTTTAAACTTAGTAATCTAAATGAAAGTCGTAGAATATGTTAACCTGAGAACGTCCATAAAAAGAACGCCTAAATCTGACTCCGTATGAGGAAGTTATGATTTTTCGAAGTTTCGGCTTAGTGGTGTACAACCCGAAGTTCGAGTATTAGATCGAGCGGTTTTTAGCCGACACAACCTAAACGAGAATCGAAGATCTCGTTATTAGTAGCCTAACGATAAAAAGACAGACGAAAATGGACATCGGATGAAGAAGTTATGAGATTTTAACGGACCAATCATGTCCCGGCCTGTTAAAAATATAACTTTAAAAATATAACTTCAAGAGTCTTTCTCTCATTTTCCCCCAAGCATTTCGGTCCCTCGTAATTCGACTTCTCTTTCTGTAGTTTTTAGTAGAGTAAAGTGAGCGCTGAAGCACTGCACGAATCTTTCTTAGAAAGATTCAACGACGAAGTTCTGCCCCTGCAAAGCCCGACTCCTAGCTAAAATCTCATAGTAAGTAAGTTATGCTTACCTTATTTTAATATAGCTTATATTTAAAAGTAATATTGTTATTATGAACCTATAATAAATATTTGAGTTGTTATTATGACTTATGTAAGTATCATTATAATATCTTATTAACTACTCGTGGTATGGGGAATCCGGTTTAAAGGGTCGCATAGGGTTGTTGGATTTCGGAAGTGCTATACGCCAAAATGGTCCTCCCCTCCGGTGTTTTATGTCTGGCCCCTGTCTGTACATAGTGGTTGGAAAGTATTGTTTAAACGCTTATATAATAATAATAATAATAATAATAATAATAATAATAATAATAATAATAATAATAATAATAATAATAATAATAATAGTAATAATAATAATAATAATAATAATAATAATAAGACTAATAATTAGTCACGGTAAATATTAGACTAAAATCTAGTGGTAATAATACTAGGTTTCATCGAAGAAAATTATTTTAAAGTAAACGAAGCGTTATCCGAGTACCGATTCACCACCTTCTCAGGTGAGTGCATAGTTAATTTCATCTTACACATAGATATGAAGTATTTTATATAAACTACGTGCTATGTGTGCATAATATCTGAATACTTGCTGTCTATGCTGGATGAACGTTTTTATACATGTTTTAAATGATTTAAATTGTAGACGTATTTTTTATATATACAAATATGTTGAGCATGACATGGGTAGATGAATGATGAGAGATAAAAGATGATGTGATATTGGCAGCTATATACTTAGTGTCTAACGAATAACATCGACAGCTATGGACTTAGTGCCTATTGGACAAACACTGGTAGCTATGGACTTAGTTATTGTTAGGAATTGGTAGCTATGGACTTAGTACCTATTAGATAAACACTGGTAGCTATGGATTTAGTACCCGATGAATAAACTATAACAACTATGGAATTAGTGCTTTACGAACGAGCATTGGCAACTATGGATTTAGTGCCAGTCCTATAACCCTGGAAACAAGGGACTTCAAAATAAACGAATGCAGGATAAATGACTCTTAGGATAGATCCTTAAGAGTAAAGAAGATAATGGGGATGGGTAATTGGGTTGATTGTTTGATTGTTTAAACATAATAATTATATTATTGTGGGTTGAAAACCCTATGTACTCACCAGGTTTCCCAACCTAACCCACTCAGTTTATTTACATCACAGGTGTTGATATGAAGTCACATTACACTGAGAGATTAAAGAGATGTAGATCACTAGTGTAAATAAATGTAAGTTCCGTTTATGCTTATGTTTCTGTATTGACGATGACATCCCAAACATTTTAAAATGAATAAAATACGTTTCTTCGAAAATGTTTTGATAACGTATTTATCGTGTTTTTCTGAGAACAAATTCCGCAACATTTTTATGAAAAGAAGTACTCTGATTTTTACAAAGCATAAACAAAATTGGTCTTTTCTGGTCGTGAAAATGGGGATGTCACAGACCCGGGTTCGAATCTCGGCACCCCCAATTCCGTTTCAATTTTTTTAAGATACGAAGGCGAGGCTTGTGAAGATAGCTACGAAGCGAGGACGAGGCTGTGCGAGGACGAGGTGCTGGCCACAAACCGAGGACCGTTAACTGCTGACCGCAAACTCCGAGCCGTAATCTCGGATCGCAAACTCTGGACCGTGAACCTCGGGCCGTGAACTCCAAAACCCTAGCCGCCGGCCGCAAACTGTTTTCGGCCGTAAACTCCGGCCGTAAACCCTTCAAAGACCGTAAACCTTCAACAGATTTGCGAAAAAAAACGACGTTTTTCACCCTTTTTTTGCTCCAAAACTCGATCAAAAACTCGTTTTTATGAAAAATGCAAATAAGAAACCCCCGTTAATTTTCAGAGATCTATCAAAAAACGCAAAAATATTTCGAAAATAAGAAAAATTAAGCTCCAGATCTAACAAAATTGACTGATACAATCCTTGCTCCGATCCCAACTGTAAGTCCCTAAAACGCTTGTGTATCAATTAGATCCGTTTGATGGTGCGGAATCCCAATCAAATGGATGATGTTAGATCAAATAGAAGAGAAGGAGAACAAGAATATGATGAATCTTGTATATATTGATATGAATTAAGATCCGAATACAAGATTCACACACACACACACACACACTAACACACACTCTTTTCTCTCTCTCTAGGCTGTACACTCCTTTTCTATTCATCAATCTACTCCTCACACCTTACACATATATTTATACTTGGAGAATATGGACCTAATGAGTTTACGATCGTAAATGGGTTTACGGCCGTAAACAGACCATCTGACCGTAAACTCATAAACATTACATAAAAATACAATTTCCTAAAAAAGCAAAGTATAAACCATATTTTTGACCCAACATATGATTATTGACATACTCTGATTTCCTTATGGTTTTATGAAAACATTTTGAATGATGGTTTTATTATTATCAAAATGAAACTTTTGGTCTTAAATTTTGGGACGTTACAAAAGTATTAGTAAAGCTGCAACTAAGTTAAAGTTTAAGTTAAGTCACTTGGCATTTGAAAATAACTATTGAGACAAAAGGAGGTAAATAAAAAAAGCATAAAAGGTAAAAATGTCCAAAATGAACGTTGTTCAAATTGACTGGGAAGTGTTTATGATGATTGTGAGTATTTAGGATCGGGGAAGTTCTTAGGAAAATTATACACAAATATATGCATTGCGGTCTTTATTAATGGATGGGCTCAAAACAGATTTTCTTGTGCGATGTTGGTGGCTTATGATCAGTTTTGTTTGGGGTCACGCAAAATTCAAGTGTGGGGTACTTTGAGACGAAAGGAGGTAAAAACTGTTGAGACGAAAGGAGGTAAATAAAAAAGCCTAGGAGGTAAAAATGTCCAAAATGAACGTTGTTCAAATTGACTGGGAAGTGTTTATGATGATTGTGAGTATTTAGAACCGGGGAAGTTCTTAGAAAAATTGTACACAAATATGTGCATTGTAGTCTTTATTCATGGATGGGCTCAAATTGGATTTTCCTGTGCGATGTTGGTGGCTTATGATCAGTTATGTTTGGGGTCACGCAAAAGTAAAGTGTGGGGTACTTTGATATGTGTATAATTAGTCATATATTTCATGCATTATCTTAATATTTTTAGCTACAAATGTTCTTATTTCAGGACAAAAGCTACTTAATATGTTTAAATATTGTTTTGTAGCATCACAAACATGTTAGGGATTAAAAGGAAGCAAAATGCAGAGATGGAAGCAGGAAAAAGTGGACCATGTCAACCGAAGTCAGAGTGCTTAAGGAATTTGAAGTCCACAACGTGGAGAGCTTAGCCACGCCATGGGGAGAAGAATTTCTATGATCATCTAATAGACTTGAGGAACACGCATGGAAAATACCTGCCACGCCATGGAGGCTTTGGCCACGACGTGTGGATCAGATCTAGGAAACTATAAATATTACGTCTAATCTCCCAACTCTACCTTATGCTTCAAGTTATTTTTGACTTTTGGAGGCCAGAGACGTGCTGGAAGACAGAAGGATATATGTTTTTGACTGAAGTATAGTTTTTGAAGAGAATTAATGAAATAAAACTTCTAAACCTTAGTTTACGTTGTTCTTCGTTATGTGTTCTAGAGTAAACTTCGGTTTTGAGTGTTTGTTTTCAGTAATTATGGGCTAAAAATCCTAACTTTTGTTTGGAATAAAGGATCATTATGACTATGTGTATATTTATTGGATCCTGAATTCTTCCTAGTTGCCTATTTGTTATGACAGCTTTTTAAAGACCCTTTTGTGTTAATGATAACTAATTTTTTTCTGTTTATTGTTGAGTTTTTCTGAATTAGACGATCATTCTTATTTTCTAAACTTTAATCTTATGAATTTGTGATCATCAAAGTTATAAGACTAGTTATTTGGGTGGTTTGTTGTGCGGGTGTCTTACAGAAACGGGTGGTGTGCCTCTTCTTGTTGCAATTATTGCAGTGCATCTCTCGGCAGGATCCATGGTGATGAAAGTTGCACTTGTTGCATTTTGGGAGAGTTCCAACATATTGTTTGGCCGGTGCTAGAGCGGCATGAACAGTAGCAGCATGGAGGGGCTTAGGGTTTTGAGACGAGATGATTTTGTGATCGACGACTACTGATAAAGGGATGTTGGTTTTGTAGGGTTTAACTAATTAATGATAGATTAATTGAATATTTTTTTACCATTATACCCTTTTTAATTTATCTAATGATTTATTATTTCCTGAATTCTCATTGGTGCATACATGTATACAATAGTTGCTAAAAATATTTGAACCTAGCTCTCTCTCTCTCTCTCTCTCTCTCTCTCTCTCTATATATATATATATATATATATATATATATATATATATATATATATATATATCTTTTGGTCCGGTCCGGTTTTTAGACGGATTGAAATCTTAAAAATCGTAATCCAAATCATTCACTACGGTAAGTTCAAACCGCAAGTTAAACCGTAGAGAAAAATAAAAACCATAAAACCAAACCGATGACCAGTTTACCCGATTTCACGGTTTCAAACCAAACCGCGATCACCCCTACTTCCACATCATGGACCAATGAACGCCATGTCGTGGGATCTTCTTTTTCAAGTAGTTTTCACTTCTTCTCCTATTGATGAACTCTTCTAACCTCCAAGTTTCCATTTTTATCCATTTGTCATTTTCCTTTGAGAATGTCATTCTTTCGCTACAAAATAAATTTTATACTTTATAAGCACCAAATATCTTAATAATTAACCACAATGAAGCTAAATGTACTTAGATAGTGTACTAAATATATGCATAAATATAGCAATATCAAATACCCATGAACCCGGAGTTTCCAACCAAGAAGTTTTAAATGCAACATAAAACGAGTATGGTGAATAGCATAACATGAAAGATTTTCGTTAAGAGGCGGTTTGGAATATTTTAAAAAATCATCATTCTTTCTTTAGAATTTAAGTATGTATTTTAGTTTTCATTTGTCGTTTGTAGTATGGTTTTTTTGTTATTTTGTTAGTTGTTTTAGAGTTTAATTTATGTTATTGTAGCGTGGTTTATGTTATTGTAGTGTGATATTTTAATTAAATGTTATTTTCAATATTATTGAATACTTTTTTTGGTTTAAATTTAGTATAAGTTTATTTTAAAGATTAAAAAATATATAAAAACATTATGTTTTATTATATCTAGAATTTTATACATAAATAAAATTAAAAACAATGGTGTGACAAATAAGTTGAGTGGCTAGGTAAGATGTTATTTTCGTATGTTGTGAGTTGGGAAATATGGAAGAAAAATAAAAAAGAAAATCGACGGCATACACTTTTAGTAGCAACCAAGTCTCGACTAACGTCACTGATAAAGGGTTAGTCGTCGCTAAAAGAGACGTCCCTAATACTATGTTTTCTTGTTGTGGGTTGAGAGGAACCACTCCCACCTCTGCAACTCCCTAATAGGTCCCAATTTGAGAATAAGAAAAAATGATTTTGTTTCTGGAAAACGGATTTAATAGGGTAACATAGTTTTCATTTTGTTGTAAAATAAACCATTTAACTTGTTTTGTACATATTCATTTATTAGATTAAGTTCTTAGTTTATGCACATTTAGTCATTAATATTTTTTTGTTGAAAAATAAGTCATTATTGTTTTTATACGCATTCAGTCCTTATGATCAGTTTTCTTTAGATTTTGGTCATATAGCATCCTATGTGGGACAATCATTAATAAAGTGTATTTTGGTAGCCATCGGACAGCGATTAGTAATGGTTATTGTGATTGGTTGACACCCTTCATGGGCCTATGAGCCAATAGGTTTGGCCCATTAGGGTTTTAGGTATAATCCCTCAAGTATAAATAAGGATGCATGCTAGGTTATTTTGTATGTTGAATTCTAGAGTGATAGGCGAATCTTTGTGTAATTGTACTTGTAACCTCTATGTTGAGAGGTCTGAAATATAGAATACTCCCCTCCTGCCCGTGGATGTAGATCACCTTGACCGGACCACGTAAATACTGTGTCTTGTGTGCTTTTGGTTTTTTCTTGTTATCCACTTTACTTCCTAACAAGTGGTATCAGAGTTGCGGTTTGTTTTCCTGTGATTGAAGATGTCTACTCACAAGTTTGATTTGGAGAAGTTCAATGGCTCAAATGACTTCACTTTGTGGAAATTGAAGATGAGGGCTCTTGTGGTTCAACAAGGATGTGCGGCGGCACTGGAAGGAGAGGCAAAACTGCCAAAGGACATAGCGGCTGATAAGAAGGTGGATGTTCTGAGGAAGGCACATAGAGTCACTCTATTGAGCTTGACATATGAAGTACCGTGGGAGGTTGTGGATCAAACAACTGCTTCTGGGATCTAGGATTGTGACAACCCGAAATTTCCATTCTGAACAAACAATATCACTTCAATAGAAGTTATAGCAGTCACAACAAATTTTCAGACTTTTCCGTATAAGTTTGAATAATTAAGGGTTTACACTTCAGGAGATATCAGGAGAGTGGATGCACTAGGGTTTTGTGCAACTCTGTTATTCCAACTCTCTATTATATTAGAGTTCATTCCGGGAATAAAAATATTTTCTGCCAAAAATCCCAGGACTATATATAGAAATCTGAACCAAATAATTCATTAGTTACATTTCCAATTAGAGAAAAGCCAAATTCTCTCTCACGGATCTTCGGGTTTTTATCCCAAATCATGAGTACTTCAATCTAGTTGTATCATATAGCTTAGATTGTGCTTAATAACATCAAAATAACGACAGAACAACAAGATCTGTGAGTTTACTCCCTAAGAACATCTTGGAGAGTAAACTCCTTTTCAAAAGCCAAATGATGCCTAGTCCTTCCTAAATCCATGAAACTAGTTTGGACTTGTACACAAATGAGTTTAGGAGCAGAAAACAACCTCAAAACAACAAGATTTGAGAGTTTACCGCCCAAGAACATCTTGGGAAGTAAACTCCATTTTCAGGGCCAAAAGTGTCCCAATGTCCCTCAAAGCCTTGGAACTCAAACTAGGGACTACCATTACATGTTTAGACATCGAAAACAAATAGAATCAAGGGTTGAAAGTGAGTTCATGGCCTAGGAAGTTCTTGGGCCGTGAACTCCATATTTGGGTGCCAAAGTGCCCTAAATACATTCGTTAAGCCAAGAGACAAACATAACACTTTACTTTGATGTGTCTAGGACCCAAAGCAATGAAAATATCAATACCCATGGGTGTTTACGGCCGCAAACACATGACCAAATGGTCCATGGGCCGTAAACTCAAGTTAGGGGTGTTTTGACGCCACAAACACTTCCTAAGGCTTAGGCTTGAATTTAGACATGTCCCCTAAAGTGTTTATAGCCTAGAAAACATAAGGAGTCACAAGTATTAAGGAGTTTATGGCTAAGACAAATTCTTGGGCCATAAACCCCTATTAAGGGGACAAATGACACCCAAACACTTGTTTAAACCTAGAAGCCCTTCACCACTTAATTTGTATTAATGTTAAACTTCATTTTGTGACCTAAGAGAGAGTTTACGTCCAGGATTTTACTCCCCTGGGCCGTAAACTCCAAAGCATGTGGTCATTGGACCATAAACTCCCATTAGAGGTCTTGCACTCCTTTGTTGCAACCTATTAGCCTCCTAGCACTTGACCAAAAGTACTTTCCTCGCGTTAGGATGTTTATACATATTTAATTAGTGTTATAATCACTAATTGTTTATATACATATGTCTTCATATGTAATTAGGATTATTGTGTGTGTCTAAAGTCTTCACTTGACACCTAGCAGTCCTACCTCATCAGTTCATCCGTATCACCCACTACAGGTGAGTTCATACCCCTTAATCAATGTTTTAAATGATTTAATGGGGGGCGTGGGGGGGGGGGATACAAGTAGAAAACAGTATGTTATTAAAACAATCTTATGTATTTTATAACTGTGTTTTCACTCAGTAGATTTCACATACTTCAAAAGGTGACACATGAAATGGTTTTCTATCTTAAAATACCTTGATAACAAAAGTATTAGTTTTGAAATGTTTATTAAAACGACATCAAGTCACTCTTAATTATTGTTCAAAACTCCTAGATATCTTGCAAAACCATTATTTTTACCTTATTGAGCAAAACTACACTTATACGCATATGATCTTATATATGTATTGATGTTATAGTTTCCATCCTTCGCTCAGTTTCCCACACCCTAGTGTATCGAGGGTGCATAAATCTACTTGAACAACCAATTACTTTTCAGTTAATTATCATAGGGATAGTTAGAAGAAACAAAACATTATTCCTATTACAAGGAATCACACAAGAGTCAGTTCATTCATGAGTCTATACCAGTACCTTACATGATACATGAGTACGTTTACATAGCTACATTTATCTGAAGACGCTTACATGAATACCATACATGAGTACTGTTACTTAGATACATTATCCTGTATTCACTTACCTGGATACTTGTACCTAGAGTTATTAGGAAGATTTATTCGTACCTTCTGTGTAAATTTTCCTGCCTATCCCTGTTCGATGGGATGTCTAGACGGGACTAACCATTTCGGAACCCAGCTGTTAGCAACACTGGGTGATGAACATCTACGGATGTCTAAGGTTATCACTTATAATAGGTGGATCGATATCGGAACTAACCATTCCTCCATCCTACTGTTGCAACAGAGGATGAGATGAAAATCTTTGGATGATTATTAGGTTAACGCTTATATTAGGAGTCAGCCACGGGACTAACCCTTCCTCCAACCTGCTGCTGCTACAGAGGACAATTGGACAATCTTCGGATGTTCATTAGGTTATACATGTCGCTTACTGCGATGGCGTGTTAGTCCTGGTAACCAGGGATAACACTTACATGATTATATTTTTCCTATTTACTTTATTTTGTGATATATTCACATAAATGATGAGTTAGACTACGTACTTTTAGTACTAGTCAATAGAAAGGAAAAACTATCATTTTACTTACAGAACATTTAGGTCTTGGTAGAAGACTATCATATTATTTTCCTATTTTACTTTTTTTGTGATATATTCACATAAACGATGAGTTAGACTACGTATTTTTAGTACTAGTCAATAGAAAGGAAAAACTATCATTTTACATACAAAACATTTAGGTCTTGGTAGAAGACTATCATATCATTTTCCTATTTTACTTTATTTTGTGATACATTCACATAAACAAAGAGTTAGACTAAGTACATTTAGTACTAGTCAATAGAAAGGAAAAGCCATCATTTTACTTACAAAACATTCGGGTCTTGGTAGAAGACAACATTTCATACTTATATCAACTGTTCTATTTAAAGATTTATACGACGTTTTTAACAGCATTCCAAAACAGGACAATAACACCTAAATACTTATGAATTCACCTGCTTTAAAGCTGATACTCGCTTTCAAAATAACTTGTATTCTCAGGTCATCAGTTAGACAGGTGCGATGGTTAGGTTTTTGAGAAGACGGAGCACAATCAAGATCTTATTTTGATTATTTATTTTATTTTTGTACATTATGAAAGAACACACATGTATTAAAACTTTACTTTTAATGCAATGGATGATGTTGTTGCTTGTTTACTACTTTAGACTGTTATGATACTTCACATGACGTCCTCCACCCCGGAACGTTTCCACCGTTCTTGGTTTTGGGGTGTGACAGATTGGTATCAGAGCATTGTTTATAGTGAATTAAGTATATCAACCCATAAAAGATATACTAACTATAAACACATTGGGATTAAAACACTCTGTCTAAGAGTTTATACTTTTAAATAATAAAACATTTAACAAAGTATACGTGCCTGCATTCATACTAAAATCCGTTTCACAATGAAAAGAACAAAAGTATTGAGATTGTTGAATATCACAGCTAAGCTCGGGGATGTATGGTTAGTCTTGGGAGTGACATAGCCTGATCAATTATGTTGTTCCGAGGAGTGATTAGCACATGCCCAAGAATGGTTGTGATATGGCAACAAGTCTAAAAACTTACCAACATTACCACAATGAGAACATTATAACAGAACCTAAGTCTAAAATACCATAGGGGTGTTTTGTGTTACTATAAGTACTTTATACTTGAGAACTAAAATGGAATCTTCATTCTTAAGTTGATAATTGCTAAGTGGATACCCTAAAGTTATATGTAACTAGGATGTTATAGACTTAGAATCGGTGAAATTTTTGCTTTACCCATATTCCTTGTGAATTTGGAGTTGAGGTCACTTATTCGAAGGCCTATCATGTGTTGATTACATATAACTGGTATGCACTTTACAAATAACGATGGAACTAATGAAGATATCCTAAATAATTATCTAGATAGTTCGTCTAATAATTATTTTCTTACCCCAATTCTCGCGTAGATAACATGGCTGGATTCCATCCCCACGACAACCTGTTCCTTCCGAACGAAGTGATTGCTGGATGGTTTGGAGAAGAACCAGATGATGATCATCCAATCCCTTTGAATGATCATCATGTTGACGACCTTTCAGACGATGCCATCTCCAAACTAGAGGTTGAGAACCTACCCCAGGCAGCTCCCTTTCTGATTCCTAACCCTCGTCCGGCTTTTCATGGCCCGACGCCTGAGTGGGTGGAATGTTTGGAAACATGGAGACAAGGACAAGATCAGCCCATGCCATTTAATGGTGACCAAAGCTTCTATGACCCGAGCAATGGGAGATCAGCAGACAGAATCATGCCAATTCTGATCCGAAGAGTTTCCCGAAACGAAATTCAGGGCAGGACAACTCTACCACGTATCGCAGAAGTTGATACAAATGGAGGAATGCATATGCTTCACACAAGTCGCCTTGAACATGCTCGTGAGAGTTCTGAGAGAGACCATGAAACCCTGCTGCAAGCACTGGCTGAATCACGAGCCGAAGTCATAGAACTTCGAGTACGCCAGAGAGTGTACGAAAGACACCTACTTGATGTAGAATGCCAACTGGCTGAACTGAGAGTTCACCAGAGGGATGACTGTCGCTAGTAGTAGATACTTTACTTTATATTCCTTGTTAGAAAGGAATCGTGTTCCTGTCTATGCCCGATGTGGCATTCTCTATGAAACTACCTTTTACTATAAGTACTTTAGTTAGGTCTTTATGTTGTCAAGAACTATCTTCTCTGGATATGACGTAAGACCTTTTACAAGGTCATTTTCCCGAACCTGTACGTCATGAATATCAAAGATATTGACAGTCGGCTAACTTCTGTGTCATTCTTTATTCAAATACTCTTATCATAATTTCATTAGAGTCTATTTGAAACATGCTCTAGTCAAGTCATTAGACGATAGAAATTTAACTCCGGAGACATCTCCGAGTCTCTTTTAATGGTTGGATCACGTTATTCGCCAACCAACAATACCTCGGCTAGAACGACAAACATATTGAGACCATTGTATGAAATTACTTCCGATTTTTGTTAGGACTGTATCATAGGGATGTAGGTCAAACCTTCGTGAACATACTTCCATTCCGTACTAGGACTGTATCGTAGGGATGTAGGTCGAACCTTAGAAAACATACTTCTATTCTTTTCATGAGCGATCGAACTACGTCTAGGTCCAACCATTTTCGCTCACAAATTCATTTTCTTTCCGTGAAACAGAATCATGTCGCCAAAGAAAAACGATCAACCCAACAACCAAGCACTGACCCTTCAGATTGATGCGGCTACTTTTCATGCTGCAGTCTCGGCTGTCGTGTCAGCTATTCTGACCCACATGAACGCTAACAACGCAAGTGTTAGCGGGATTGTTAACAACAATTCCAATCCGAGTAACAATCAAGCACCTCAACGAGAAACAAACTACCATGATACCCTGAGTGCCGAGGCCAAGAGTAACAAACGGAAGTTTTGGGCCAAAAGGCATGACAAATCGCTTCGAGGGGCGAATAAGAAACAACCACCGGTAACGACCTTCACAGCTACGACATTAGTACCTCCTACTACCATCCCTTCGGGCATCCCAATTGTCCCTAAACCAACCAAACTTTATGCTGGAATCTCCCAAAATGCATTAAATGCAGTTTTCACCACCATGGACCTTGTAGGGAGATGCAGTGCTCACACTGCAACAGGAAAGGGCATACAACCTGCTACTGCAAGACTCCAACAGCTCAGCCCGCCCAAGTGCCAAACACCAGTGTGAACCAGACTTGCTACGGTTGTGGCAAAGTAGGTCACTACAAAAGGAACTGCCCAGAGGTAGCAATTGTAAGCAAAGACGAAAGTCTACTACCAACCACCGCCGCAGGAGAGTCTACTCCGGACCGATGTTAATGTAATTTAGGTGTTTCGTTGTAACAGACTTATGAACCATCCTAATGCTAGTGCAACCAGAGTCTTATCTTTTACGGGATCTCGTCCGTTTAGGGATGCTCGTGCTGCGTATACTTGTCTTTTGTAGTATACCTTGTTCACATCAATAGTCTTGTAGTAAATCCTAAGTACAGTAACTCTGTTAATGGTTGCTATGTTGTGTTTTGTCTGTAACGCCTTATGTTCAAATCTAATGTCTTTAGTTTCCATATGTTTCCGACTTTATCATATGACTCGAGTAAATTCGATCCTCGCAATACCAGCTTCATAAGTACATCTCTTTCTCAGAAATCGTCTTTTAGCGAAGCCGTAATATCAGAACACCGAAGTACTCATACAAGGAGTACCTTATAGTTCTTTTCCTTTCCGAAGGAATCCCCACAGTATTGCTCGTGCAGTACGTCAAGTTCAATTCCAGGATTCATACGGTTGATCTATCACTGAAGAATGTATACATGAGAGTGATATATAATCAATGTTCTACAGGTTTAGAATCGATGATTCCACTTTAACTTCTTTTCCCTCGATGGGATGTGAGATTAAGGAACAATCAGTTATTCGACTACCTTTTCAATCTTAATTATATACGACTCGTATACACGAAATTGTGATCATTGAATCACGTATGAATTCTAATATGAACTTCAGGACGGAGACTGTCCAGGAGTACGAGTAATTGCAATGGCATAGGAACAAACTTAGAACCCAGCATGACTCTTATAACCATATCGCCTTCAGTCTAAACACCTACGGAAGATACAAGAACAGTTCGGACAACACAACGAACTACACAACAATAGAATTAGAAGACCAAAATCCTCACCCTTGAGAGCTCCGGTCTTATTATTACTAGAAGTCGACGGATTGCATCTTATGTACCTCGACGACCAGAGACTTCATTAAGATTTCCTTTAGAAATCGTTGTCTCTGCCTCGCATAGACAAACTGATTGAACAACCACAGGGAAAGTATTACTTTCAGAAATGGACCTGAGATCCGAATATCACCAGTTCGAGTATTAGGGAAGGATGTCCTAAAGACTACCCTCCGAACTCGATATGGACACTTCAAGTCCGTAGTGATACCCCTCGGATAGGACCAATACGGCCATAGTATTCATGAGCTAAATGAGTGGATTATGCCTTCTTACTGGGATCAGTTCGTCATTTCCCCAGGTAATGACTTATTTATTTACCCTCGTAGTAAGAAAGAACCCATAGACACATTACCCTCGGAGATACTTTTCGCAAAGTTCTCTAAACAAGAGTTTTGGAATTTATAGTCAAATTTCCTGAGACACACTATTAATGTTGTGGAAATTCTTGAGTACTCTGTCAAATTATCCAAAACCGTTGGGAATTTGTCGACACCGTAGACATTGACAGAAAATTCGCCAAATTCTAGGTCTTACAGACCTACTATCATAGTCCATCCGAAACTCCCCGCAAATTTCAGAAACCATTTCGACTTTGAACCAGCAAGGGATGGCCCTTGACTAGGAAGTAAGCGAGAGAAAGAACCTTTGGAATTCCAAGTGAGAGACCAAATTCTTTAGGAAACCTCACTCTGGGAACGGCTTAATACGCTTCGTAAAGCGTGGAAAGCTAAAATCCAATATAGTTAGGACCTCCGAGATTTTTACCAGAATCGGTCCTGCATTTCACAAACTAGACCTACTACGCGAACTCAGTAACGTACATTTCCCCTTCGCATCTCGAACTTGAAACAATATCTTTCCGTTAGGACTTTCGTAAGCCCTCTCGACGAGATCGGGATTTACGAGATCCTTGCCTTCGTATTAGAACCGTAGTGACCCTCGACCGAGTGGTCAAGAGGACGTAGCAACATCGTCGCCCATTAGTGAAGGTTCGTTGGAATACAACCAAGAACCCGATTTCACATAGGAGCGCGAGAACCAATCGATTAGGAAGTTCACCTAACGACTCGATCACTTCTACCTACTTCCTTACCAAAATTCTAATTTCAGGATGAAATTTCCTTTAACAGGGGGATGATGTGACAAACCTAAATTTCCATTCTGAACAAACAATATCACTTCAATAGAAGTTGTAGCAGTCACAGCAAATTTTCAGACTTTTCCGTATAAGTTTAAATAATTCTGGGTTTACACTTCAGGAGATATCAGGAGAGTGGATGCACTAGGGTTTTGTGCAACTCTGTTATTCCAACACTCTATTATATTAGAGTTCATTCCGGGATTAAAAATATTTTCTGCCAAAAATCCCAGGACTATATATAGAAATCTGAACCAAATAATTCATTAGTTACATTTCCAATTAGAGAAAAGCCAAATTCTCTCTCACGGATCTTCGGGGTTTTATCCCAAATCGTGGGTACTTTAATCTAGTTATATTATATAGCTTAGATTGTGCTTAATAACATCAAAATAACGACAGAACAACAAGATCTGTGAGTTTACTCCCCAAGAACATCTTGGAGAGTAAACTCCTTTTCAAAAGCCAAATGATGCCTAGTCCTTCCTTAAGCCATGAAACTAGTTTGGACTTGTACACAAATGAGTTTAGGAGCAGAAAACAACCTCAAAACCACAAGATTTGAGAGTTTACCGCCCAAGAACATCTTGGGGAGTAAACTCCATTTTAAGGGCCAAAAGTGTCCCAATGTCCCTCAAAGCCATGGAACTCAAACTAGGGACTACCATTACATGTTTAGACATCCAAAACAAATAGAATCAAGGGTTGAAAGTGAGTTCACAGCCAAGGAAGTTCTTGGGCCGTGAACTCCATATTTGGGTGCCAAAGTGCCCTAAATACCTTCGTTAAGCCAAGAGACAAACATAACACTTTACCTTGATGTGTCTAGCACCCAAAGCAATGAAATTTTCAATACCCATGTGTGTTTACGGCCGCAAACACATGAACAAATGGTCCATGGGCCGTAAACTCAAGTTAGGGCTGTTTTGATGCCACAAACACTTCCTAAGGCTTAGGCTTGAATTTAGACATGTCCCCTAAATTGTTTATAGCCTAGAAAACATAAGGAGTCACAAGTATTAAGGAGTTTATGGCCAAGACAAATTCTTGGGTCGTAAACCCCTATAAAGGGGACAAATGACATCCAAACACTTGTTTAAACCTAGAAGCCCTTCACCACTTAATTTGTATTAATGTTAAACTTCATTTTGTGACCTAAGAGAGAGTTTATGGCTAGGAGTTTACTCCCCTGGGCCGTAAACTCCAAAGCATGTGGTCATTGGACCATAAACTCCCCTTAGAGGTCTTGCACTCCTTTGTTGCAACCTATTAGCCTCCTAGCACTTGACCAAAAGTGTTTTCCTCGCGTTAGGATGTTTATACATGTTTAATTAGTGTTATAATCACTAATTGTTTATATACATATTTCTTCATATGTATTAGGATCATTGTGTGTGTCTAAAGTCTTCACTTGACACCTAGCAATCCTACCTCATCAGTTCATCCATATCACCCACAACAAGTGAGTTCATACCCCTTAATCAATGTTTTAAATGATTTTAAATGATTTAATGGGGGGCGTGGGGGGGGGGGGGGAATACAAGTAGAAAACAATATGTTATTAAATCAATCTTATGTATTTTATAACTGTGTTTTCACTCAGTAGATTTCACATACTTCAAAAGGTGACACATGAAATGGTTTTCTATCTTAAAATACCTTGATAACAAAAGTATTAGTTTTGAAATGTTTATTAAAACGACATCAAGTCACTCTTAATTATTGTTCAAAACTACTAGATATCTTGCAAAACCATTATTTTTACCTTCTTGAGCAAAACTACACTTATACGCATATGATCTTATATATGTATTGATGTTATAGTTTCCATCCTTCGTTCAGTTTCCCACACCCTGGTGTATCAAGGGTGCATAAATCTACTTGAACAACCAATGACTTTCCAGTTAGAAGAAACAAAACATTATTCCTATTACAAGGAATCACACAAGAGTCAGTTCATTCATGAGTCTATACCAGTACCTTACATGATGCATGAGTACAAATACCTAGGATTACATGATACATGAGTACGTTTACATAGCTACATTTATCTGAATACGCTTACATGAATACCATACATGAGTACTGTTACTTAGATACATTATCATGTATTCACTTACCTGGATACTTGTACCTAGAGTTATTAGGAAGATTTATTCGTACCTTCTGTGTAAATTTTCCTGCCTATCCCTGTTCGATGGGATGTCTAGACGGGACTAACCATTTCGGAACCCAGCTGTTAGCAACACTGGGTGATGAACATCTACGGATGTCTAAGGTTATCACTTATAATAGGTGGATCGATATCGGAACTAACCATTCCTCCATCCTACTGTTGCAACAGAGGATGAGATGAAAATCTTCGGATGATTATTAGGTTAACGCTTATATTAGGAGTCAGCCACGAGACTAACCCTTCCTCTAACCTGCTGCTGCTTCAGAGGACAATTGGACAATCTTCGGATGTTCATTAGGTTATACATGTCGCTTACTGCGATGGCGTGTTAGTCCTGGTAACCAGGGATAACACTTACATGATTATATTTTTCCTATTTACTTTATTTTGTGATATATTCACATAAATGATGAGTTAGACTACGTACTTTTAGTACTAGTCAATAGAAAGGAAAAACTATCATTTTACTTACAGAACATTTAGGTCTTGGTAGAAGACTATCATATTATTTTCCTATTTTACTTTTTTTTTGTGATATATTCACATAAACAATGAGTTAGACTACGTATTTTTAGTACTAGTCAATAGAAAGGAAAAACTATCATTTTACATACAAAACATTTAGGTCTTGGTAGAAGACTATCATATCATTTTCCTATTTTACTTTATTTTGTGATACATTCACATAAACAAAGAGTTAGACTAAGTACAATTAGTACTAGTCAATAGAAAGGAAAAGCCATCATTTTACTTACAAAACATTCGGGTCTTAGTAGAAGACAACATTTCATACTTATATTAACTGTTCTATTTAAAGATTTATACGACGTTTTTATCAGCATTCCAAAACAGGACAATAACACCTAAATACTTATGAATTCACCAGCTTGAAAGCTAATACTCGCTTTCAAAATAACTTGTATTCTCAGGTCATCAGTTAGACAGGTGCGATGGTTAGGTTTTTGAGAAGACGGAGCACAGTCAAGATCTTATTTTGATTATTTATTTTATTTTTGTACATTATGAAAGAACACACATGTATTAAAACTTTACTTTTAATGCAATGGATGATGTTGTTGCTTGTTTACTACTTTACACTGTTATGATACTTCACATGACGTCCTCCACCCCGGAACGTTTCCGTCGTTCTTGGTTTTGGGGTGTGACAAGGATAAACTTTGTAACAAGTACTAGAACAACTCATTGACGAATAGGTTGTACAGAAGCAAAGGTTTACACTCTTAAAATGTCTGAAAGTACCCAAGTGAAAGACCATCTGGATAACTTCAACCGTATCATCTTGGATCTACAAGGTGTTGATGTGAAGATTGAAGATGAAGATTAGGCGCTCATTCTCTTATGTTCACTTCCTAACTCATATGATAATTTCATTGATACCATGTTTTATGGTAGGACAACGATCATTGTGAATTGTAACATCATGTTTATTTAATAAACAAATAGATAAAAATTGATGAACGAATTGTCGCCCTAAATTTGTATTATTTAGTAGGGTGTTAGTTTTGGGGAGTCGAACGTTATAAATTGGATTATTTGGGGGTTAAAGAGTAATTTTGCGATTTATTTTGAAAAGGAATTTAGAAGTTAGGGGGTGATTGGTAATTATTGGACTTAGAGTGAAAGGGTTTTTGGAATGTTAGGGTAAAATGGTAACTTCTGGGACTAGGATTGTAAGGAATTTTTAAAGATAGGGGTCATTTAGTAAATATTGTACTCAGTTTGAAAGAAGAAAGGGAAGGGAGAAACCAAAGATGGTATTATGGAATGAAGTTTGTGACAGGGGTATATAACCCGTCACCACTCATTAAACCCTAACCCTAAAGCTTATACAGCCGCACTAACCCCAAAATCCTCATCACCGGCCTCCTCTTCCTTACCTGCTAAAGCCGGAGCACCCTACGTCGCCACCATTGTCGGAGTCGTGAAGCCACCATGAGTTTATGTTGCTAATGACGAAGAGAGCCATCGGGAAAGAGCCAATGAAGACCGTCGTGGAAGCTTCAAGCGTTTGCCGCCACCCTTCTTCTCCTGTTTCAGCTGCCATATTCTTCTTCTTCTTCCGTTGTTGTTGTGGTTGTTGTTTTCAGTGATGGATTGCCACCGTTTCCCCACCAAAAACGCCCCTCTCTCTTCGTTTTCGGTTATACATGTTGTATTACCGCCATTGTTGCCGTCGTTTTATGCCATCATCACAATTCTACGCCACCAGGTGGGGTAGCTGGGCTCATTTACGATCAGAAGTGTGTGTGTGTGTGTGTTTGTGTGTTCTGATATTAATGTATTCGGTGTATGTGGTTTTGTTTGGATGGAAACCATGGAAGACCGCCATGCTTGCCAACCATGGTGGTTATCATCACCTTTCCTGTTCTGCCACCACCAGCCGCCGTGTAGTGGTGGTTGTGTGCGTATCTTTGCGCGTGTGTGTGAGAGTGTTAATTTGAAGGTCATTGTAAAATTGTAATTGGCCGGAATGATAATAAAAACCTTATAACCACCACCATGAGGTGGTGGCTGCCGCCACCAGCCGCTGTGTTGGGTGACGGTGTGCCTCGTCTGATTATGGTGGTGACTTGTTGAAGCGCAGGTTGCGGACGTGCTACATATTCACTTTATTCAGATGTGCCATTAGTTGGAAGTCAACGTTACAAGACATTGTTGCTTTGTCTACAACTGAACCCGGGTACATGTCCATGACGAAAGGAATAAAAGAGGATATATGGTTGCAAGGGCTTATTTAGAGTCTTGGTCTAAAGGTGGAGAAACATGTCTTGTATTGTGACAGTTAAACTGCTTTGAGTCTTGCAAAGAATTTTATGTATCACGAGAAGACGAAGCACATTAATATCAGGCTGAATTTCATTTGGGATATTCTAGAGGAGAGAAATTTTCAATACTAAAGATTGATACCAAGGTCAACCCAGCAGATATGTTGACAAAGTCGTTGCCCACAGAGAAGTTCAAGCTTTGCTTGGACTTGGTTGATGTTCGCAGGAAGTAGGTTCCTTCCGGGATGAATGGCAGGAAGGGAGAGGAAGTTCTTGTTTGAGGTGGAGTTCAGAGGATGCTCAAGTTAAGGTGGATATTGTTAAATGTGACTCGAGCATTTAGAGCATTTGGATCATGTTCATGAAGCATTTGGAGCACTTGGACCTCAATGGAGTACTTGGGGTTCATGGAGCATTTGACAAACGAACAGATCTTCTGAGAGAGGAATTGATCATCAGATAAAGAAACTGATCAAGTGCCAAAGGAAAGGATCGTGTATAAGGGGGTTTGGAGCACTTGAAAGAGATTTGGTGCAGTTGGAAGGGATATGGATCAACAAGGGGTCCTTGTTGAGCCACATGATGAAGAGATGGGTTAAGAGGGATGCTCTTGATCCATCTTGTTCTCCTCTTGAGCCATCTTGTTTTCTTGTTGAGCCATGCACGACCTTGTTGAGCCATGCATGTGTCTGTTGCTCATGGTGATGCTGGTGCTCCAAGATTCATGTTGTGCGCCATACTTGATGCTTTTGTACCATTTAGATCCTTGTTGCACCAACTAGGGTTGTTGTTGAGCCATGAAGAAGTTGTTGTGCCATCATGGACCATCTTGGAACACGATGCGCCATATTGATCCCTTTGTCGTGTCATGTTGATCCAAGTATGCCTAGAAGATGATAATGCTCAAGAATGTTCCAGGAGATGTTGCATGGCAGATTATGATTGTTTGACACCCTTCATGGGCTTATGGGCTAATGGGCTCGGCCCATTAGGGTTTTAGCTCTGAAATAAAGAATAGGGATGCATGCTAGGTTATTTTGTATCTTGAATTCTAGAGTGATAGGCGAATCTTTGTGTAATTGTACTTGTAATCTCTGTGTTGAGAGCTCTGAAATAAAGAATACTCCTCTACTGCTCATAGACGTAGGTCAACTTAACCGAACCACATAAATATTTTGTCTTGTATGATTTTGGTTTTTTCTTGTTATCCGCTTTACTTCCTAACAATTATGGTTAATTGTTTTTTTCGGTTAATGGTTAATATCGATTATCCATAATGATAAAAATGATTTAAATTTTGAAATTGCATTTAAATAAAATGATTAAAAAAAGTACATTGCTATAAAAGTGAAAATAACAAATGGTTACCCTCGTCGTCCTTTCAATTCTATTGATAAATCTCATTATAATGCTTGTGTAATGGTATAATGAACTGAAAACACGAAGAAAAACAAATGGTAAATAAAAATAAAAATAAAAAAATAAAAAAAAAATAATAAAAAAAAAAAAAAAATCTAAAACATAACCATTTTTTAGTAATTTATATAAACATTACAATTGAACCGTTTGTATGCATATTTATAATAAAAACGTGAGACAAAAACACACCAACCATATATATGTTTTAACCATTTAGTCCCAATAGCATTATAGCAAATGATTTTCATCGCATCAACATACAAGACTGATTAAGGATGTGTTGATGTGAGTGATTGGATGACCGTTCGGTTAATAACGGTTCGATTATCCTATAAAATCAAAACTGAACAACTACTTATCAGTTAGCAAAATAAATAAATAAATAAACCGTATCATCAGTTTCAAAAATGATTAGGTTATATCGGTTAATTTTGTTTTGGTTCGGTTTTTATTTAGATGTCACTTCTATATGTGTCAATCCGAAAACCTTATTCCAAATACTATTGTTAAACAATTTCACATTTTTATAATTATCAGTGACAAAAAGAGATATAACACAGATGGAAAATATACAACTTCATTCTAAATTTGATTCGTTAACTCGACATTTTCGGTGAAAGAAACAACATATAGAATCTATATTTATAGCCAAATATATTTAATTAATCATTCAAACCTCTAAAAAAACTCATCACCTGCTATTGTTATCATGGTCGTGACATAACAATCGTGGCAAGATCCCCACCCCCTCCTCTTCGTGTACCCGTATTAAGTATTTATGGTATGGGTAACATTAAATTTCTAAAAACAAAAACTTGAACGTACTTTAAATATGGTTTAGTCAAAATGTCGAACCTAAACCTAAAATTATATTAGCATTATTTCCAATTTCTAGACACTTGGCTCATTTACGTTTACCTCTATATACCAATTACCAAATGAATTGATTCCTAATTAAAAAAACTTTGTATAATTAATATTGGTTTTTACGTATATTGACCAAAATATTAATTTCACTATGAACCTATAAAAAGAATATTACAAATAAAAAAAATAAAAAATAAATAGTAAAGAGCACAATGTTGAAACTTTGAACAAAATGATGTCGGTGCATTGGTCCATGAGTATGGAAACTTTGAGAACTCAAAAGAAAGATCGACATATTCTAGTTTAGTTGTAGTGACTACACAAAATTCATCGTCTACTCTTTTAATTTAAACTCCATTCTTTCCTTTTACTATTTATGATCACGAATTAATTAGGAATTTTACAACATATAATAGAGTCATATGTGACGTAATGTTAGGCTGATGTTTAGCTGTAATCTTAAAGCAAGTAGGCGTCTTTGAGAATATATTTTCTTTCTTGATTTGTAAGTTAGTGGAAACTGTATCCAGCACGTCAACAGTTAACAGATTACTCCTTTCTTATCTGTCCAAATGACAGATTTCGATTCCATTCCAACACAACACAAACCACCTTCCAATTCCGCCCATCTTTTTATATTATTGTTTAACACCTTGTTTCTATAATATTTATAAAAATTTACTAAGAAAATAATAAAAGAAGGTATACAATGATGATTAACAGCAAAAAGGAAGCCATGAATATGGGGTTTTACATGTGCTGCATGAACCCACATGGGCGGCTGTTTATGATCATCAGTTTCAAGAATTAATGAATGTAATCAATTGTATAACACTATCGACATGATTAATACACAACAAGTCTATACAAGATTCTAAAACGAAAGAACAAATGAATTTGATGATTATATGTTTTATTGGGTTTACGTCATGATCTTGAATTATTCCGTTTTGATCGAGAAACGCGGTTTCTTCATCGGAAGTGGACTTTCAACTTCTTGTTCGTTAATCAACATTTGGCTTTTCTTCCCACAGTCAACGCTCAAACCCATTTGGAATAAGTCGGGGAACGCCGGCAAGTTTAAGTCAAAGTCGCGCGGTTGACTAGGGGTGGAGGAAGCGCCTCCGTCTGATGTCGTTGTGACGGTGCTACCAGGGTTGTTGCCGTCGTAGTGCCGTCGTTTGTGACCACCAAGCGCCTGGCCGGTGGGAAACGTTCTATGACAGATGGAACACTCGTGTACTTTTCCACTAGGTTTCAAAACAGAAGAACTCGACAAGGTGGCGGTGGCGGCGGCGGAGGCGGAGGTGGACGGAATATGGTCGTCGGGAACGTTCTTCCGGTGACTAGCTTTATGTCCTCCAAGTGCTTGGTAAGAAGAGAACCCCTTGTTGCATACGCTACATTTGTAAGCCACCCGGGAGTCAGACTCATTTTCCGGCGGTGTGACGGTGGCTGTGGAGGTGGAGGTGGAGGTGGGGCTGCCGTTGGCTAGGAGCATCAAGCAGAGGGCTAAGTACTCTTCTTCTGTGGGTGGTTGTTGCGGAAGAGCAACATCGTGATCGGTGGTGGTTCTTGGGCGCTTAGATCGCTTGCCTTTGTTCCAAGAATCTTGAACATCCATGTCGCGGTGGCGGAGAGGCGGCGACGGTGATCCAAGAGCTTCGAGTGCCATTAAAGAAAGAAAGAGGTGGTGTTGAGTGATATAAGAGTGAAGAGTATAATGATTAATGAGGCCAAAAGATGTTTATATATATGGGAAGTTGCGTGAGGGGTAGCGGTGGGAGTGTTGTAGAGGTTAATCTTAATCTTAGTTGGATAGAATATTGGTGGAATTATTATAATATAAATTAATAAATTAATAAAATAATAAAATAACAAATGATATAATAACAAATGTGATTTGTGGGGAGAAGGGTGGCTACACGTTGAGTAGTTGGGTGATGAGTGGGAGTGGAGTAGGGGCATAAAAGAGCCTTTTTTTATTTTTATGTATTTATTTAAATATTTAATCATTTAGTTGCAATTAAATTTTTATAAATAAGAAAGAGAAGGTGAGTTATGACTTATGAAAAGTCAAATGAAAACAAACGTGTCTTTCTTTTCCTGTTGCCTTTTACAAAACTCTAGTATTTCTGACTCTTCTTTTTAACATATGTCGTTAAAGAATACTCGAAATTGTAGCACTTATCCACTTTTCTTTTGATCTTTTCAATATTTGATAAAACAATGTAGAGTATTAAATTAATTTCCACGTTATTAAAATTAAACAATTATTCTTACATATATGAAACTAGGTCTATATCATATTTGAACATAGCTTAATGGATTAACCATATCTTATTCATGACTTACTGAGTTTGTTAAGTTATGTCTTTATATTGGTAACAAAAGAAATAAAAAATAAAAATAAAAATAAAAATGATGATGTAAGAAAAAGTAAGCATACAATATGTAAAGAATTATAATCTTGAAAAAAATATCAAACAATATCGTTTTATGTATTATGCTTAATTAGAAGGAGTGTAGATAGTTTTGTAGACTTTTTTCACTAAATACTTTTTTTGAAAATATATCCCAACGAATTTACTTAATATAATTTTGATAATCATTAAAAGAGTGTTTCGTCTAAGTAATGTGTTTACGTAACAAAGAAAAGTTAAAGTGATTCAACACGTTATTGTGCTAAAAAACATGGATATAAATGTCATTTTGTTTTATAAAATCTATAGCAATTAAATTTTGGATAACCAACCACATGTGTTTCTTGAGGTAATTGATTGGTTATACAAATGATGACATAATTACTCTTTAGATAACACACTACATGTGTTTCTTGAGAATTATGCTTCTTTTTATCCTTCTCGTATTATATAATTATTTAGCAATTTTACTTCATTAACTAAAATTAGAATCTTACATGATAGAATATCAATCATTTGCTATCCTTATGTAACTATTAAAGCCATTAGAGAATTATAATAATTGAAATTATGATTGTTTAATAGTTGTTGTATGAGTTAGATCTGATTGAATCAATATTTGATTAAATCAGACATAATCCTGAATTTAACCAAATAAGAAGCATATTAGATGAGTCAAAACCGAATCATGGACTTTTAAATATGATATCAAACGATTTGAATCTAACAGAGTCGAACTCAATCTTTTATCAGACCTAGTAAAAGATATATCAAACCGTCTCTTTATATTGTTTACAACCAATTATATATAAAGTAGATGATATAATATATAACCGTATACAATAATTTAAATTAACCTCGTCCTTATCACCTAATTAACTAATCAATGAATGTTGTTCTCATCGAAAATAGCTCTTTGTTGCAACTTACAAGCATGTCCTTTAGCTGTATATTGTATGCACATATTAATTTATTATATATCTCGATATTTTTATTTTTATATAGAACCACAATATTAATCGACTGATGATTATAGGGGTGAGCAAAAACCGAACCACAAACCAAAAAAACCGAAAAAATCGCATAAATCGAAACCGAAAAATCGAAACTGAAATAAAAACCGATTATGCGGTTTTTAGTTTTGCAAAAACCAAAAATACTCGGTGCAGTGCGGTTTTTAGTCTTGTAAAAACCGCAAAAAACCGAACCGCACCGCATATATATATATATATATATATATATATATATATATATATATATATATATATATATAAGTGTTGATATTTGTAAGAACCAAGAACTTATGAAAATTAAAATTTCTATAAATATAAATATCTATCTTATCTATCGGAGGATGATTGTATATTTTTAAGCATACATTTTGTGGTATTTACAATAACAAATAATGTTTATGATATTTTTTTAACATTTAAATATGAAGAGTACTAGTGATATAGTATCATTTTTATGAATACATTAATTGATATTATTGTATGTACTTGTGAAACAAATATTATATTAAATTCGCATTATATTGAAGCATTAGAAACATATTGAATGAGTGGTTATGTAATTTGATTTCAAACCAATAGGTTGTGGTATGGATTTATCTCCAATAAATTATTATCACTCCTCAATTGAGTCAAAGTAACTCGCTGAGTTACTTGAGTTTTAGTAAAAAGGCAAAGCATGGAAAAAAATCGCAAAAAAACCGAACCGCAAAAAACCACAATGTAAAATCGCAAAAACCGAACCGCATAAAACTGAACGGTGCGGTTTTTAAATTTCAAAAAACCGAAGTTGCGGTTATCGGTTCGGTTTTGGCCAAAAAACCGCACCAAACCGTACCATGCTCACCCCTAGATGATTATCTTCAAAAATATAACTTTTATATTAATATTTATACAAAACCATTTCGTTAATATAAAAATAAAAAATATATATTACAATTAAGAACGGGATTCTACAAAGGTGATGAAACTTTTACAACTTTAGAAAGTGATTTTGTTGTATTTCTTCCGGAGTAGGCAATCTCTTGTCGTGCATTTCCAACGAAAGCATCTCCAGCTAGCCACGTGTATCTTTATTTTAAATTATTTCAAAGTCTTATAAATTATTATTTAATTATTTGAATGATTATCGTTGTCTCTACAAAATTTAGTGAGATTCATAGAGTTTGAAATTTTTTCCCAAAGTGAGTATTCGGTGAGTATGTAAAATACTTTTGATTACAGTCGCTTCAGTTCGGCATGCCGATCTTAGTTCTTTAACTCGATAATTTCTTGAACACGAGAAATAATGTCTTTTTCTCCCACCAATCACTTTCCTTTTCTTCTTCCTCACTTTCTAAAAAAAAAAAAAAAAAAAAAAAAAAAAAAAAAAAAAAGTTAATGGGCCGAAGTGTAGCTTGGTAGAGTTTCAACACTCACTCCCTCAATCTTAGTCAAATAAAGTTGGGAGACATTTATGGAATCAGTGTTATTGATATAAGAGAATGATTTTAATACCAAAAAGAATTTGTATGATACATGCTTAATAACTTAGTGAAAATTTGATATACAATGATTACCTTGAAAAATTTAACAATTTTATCAGCTTAATTTGTCTGACTATAATTCAATTGTTTAGTAATTAATTCGTTTAATGAATTGAGACCCGTTCATTGTGCTAATAATTCGTCAAGTGTCAACTCGTCGCAACTTGTTGAGATAGTCTAAAAAAGACTTAATATAAGAAAAATATGTAGTTGTCAATAATTAACAATATATCATTGATATTCCTTAACAAGTTAACCTTCATGATTATATTAATAAATAAATTACATTAAGATCGATTAAAATGTTTCACTCTCAACTCACTCAATTCATCTCACATATTAGTTTTACATCAATTTTTTTCTCTCATTTCTTTATTTTATCCAACCCACAACATATGAAAACTCATCATTTCTAATTCTGAACCCATTCAATTAAAGACATACAAAGCTATGCAAAACTATTCTAATGAACAACATCGTCCACCCTTAGGGAGGTCGGAGTGGTTCGAGAAGAAAGAAAAATGGGTGATGGTACGGCCGGGGTAGCTGTTTTGTCACCTAACGGGTTGGAGATTTGGCTTGCAACACGGGTTGAGGAACTTGTGATTCCTCTCAACACCTCCATTTATTATTATTATTAATTAATTTTTCTTTTATAAATACATTTACCTACCAATTTAAAACCATATCTTCCTTTCTTTAAATTGCATTCCATTCTCCTCTATTTTTCTCTATCTTTTTTTTTTTTTTTTTTTCAATTTCATTACGTTTTACTATTTTCTCTCTACATTCCAATTTAAATTTTGAAAATTGATGTAATTCCTAGGTTAGTTGTTTCTACAAAATTTGATCGAAATCGAAAAAGCGGCGTTGGCTCAAGCATACATTGACACTTTCGAAAATAGACACATGAGTCAACATAAATCGTCATATATATGGCGATCAGTTTTGGATCATTTTAAGCAGCAATTTGTCGGTTCAGATCGTTGAACACATCATTTTATTCAAAATAGAAACACATGCAGGGAAAAGTGAAATAGTTTAATGTTATTTTACCTAATAGACATGATTCGACAGAATCATGATAAGTATTATAGAAATTATATTGTATAGCTTATATTAGTAGGAAAGTTTGTTATTTCCTTATCTTGTATTCTTTGTATTATTTATAAAGATCAATACAAACCCCACCAGGCATGGTGAACTTTCACAAACCCTAATATGGTATCAGCCTAATCTCTTCCTGGCCGGCCATTCTCTTGACCGTCTATCCTCACCATGGCCGACTCCACCCTTCCCCTCTCTACTCTTCTTCATATGCTTACCATTAAGCTATCCTCCACTAACTATCTCCTTTGGAAGAAGCAGATTCTACCCCTCTTATCCTACCAAGATCTTCTTGGATACGTTGATGGTTCTATTACCGCTCCCTCTGCCACTGTCATTGTTGCTGGCTCAAGCGGTCCTTCACCAAATCCGGCCTATACTTCCTGGGTAGCCTCCGATCAACGTGCACTCATTCTCATCCAATCCTCTCTCTCTGAAGAGGCTATGGCTGAGACCTTAGATCATAAAACTGCTCACGAAATTTGGACTGCTTTGGAAGCAATCTACAGCAATGACTCTACTGATCGTTTGCATACTCTAAGAGATTCTCTTCGACACATCTCCAAGGGTTCTTCTACTGTTACTGCATATGCAAGAAAGTACAAGGCAATCTGTGATCAGTTATCTTCCATTGGCCATCCTCTTGATGTTGCTGATAAAACCCACTGGTTTTTGCGTGGTCTTGGTCCCACCTTTGAGACCTTCTCTATTGCACAATGCCTCATTAAGCCTCCTCCTTCGTTTCGTGATCTTGTATCACAAGCTGAAAGTCATGAATTATTTGTCTCCTCCCTGTCTGGTTCGAGTACACCCCCTGTCGCATTCAGCACCACCACTTCCTCTAATAGAGGTCGTGGTCGATCTTCCAACCGTGGCGCCTTCTCTCGTGGTCGGGGTCGGGGTAGGCGGTCACTGCACTGTCAGCTATGTCGCAAAGAAGGCCATTATGCAAACCAGTGTCCTGATCTTCATTCTTTTGCGCGTCCATCTCCAGCCCTTGATGCGAATTTGGCTCAATCGTTTCATGCCCAATGCAACCTTTCAGACTCCACACCTGACTGGTTTGTTGACTCTGGAGCCTCAACTCATATGACGCCCACTTCATCTCATTTGGACTCTTCATTTGCATACTCGGGTAACGAGCATGTCGCCTTTGGTAATGGTCATACATCTCACATATCTCATATTAGTACTTCTCATATGGCTCCACAAATTAATTTACTCGATGTTCTTGTAGTCCCTAATTTAACTAAAAGTTTGCTCTCGGTTAGCAAGCTCACCAAGGACAATCCTGTTGATGTTTTGTTTTCCGATAAAACCTTTCTTATTCATAATCGCTTTTCAAAGGAAACACTAGCAAGAGGGCGACGTAAGGATGGTTTATTTTTACTTGATCAAGGGAAGCATGCCTTTCTCGCAAATCTTACTTCAAGAAGACTATGAGCATCTTATGATTTATGGCATAGTCGTTTAGGGCATGTTAATTTTGACATTATTTCATTATTAAATAAACTTGGTTGTTTGTCTCTTACTTCTGTATTGCCATCGCCAAGTGTTTGTAGTTCTTGCCAATTATCTAAAAGTAAAAAATTGCCCTTTACCCTCAATTCAAAACGATTTGCATGTGTTTTGGACTTGGTTCATTGTGACTTATGGGGGCCATCTCCTGTCATATCTACTGATGGGTATAGATACTATGTTCTCTTCATTGACGACTTCTCAAGATTCACATGGTTATATCCTTTGAAAAAGAAGTCAAATTTCTATAATGTTTTAACTACATTTGTCACTTTCTTCCAAACACAATTCTCATGCAAGCTTAAGGTCTTTCAATCCGATGGTGGCACTGAATTTATTAATGAACGTGTACGCACATTATTTCTAAATAATGTCACCCTTCATCGCCTATCATGCCCTTATGTACCTCAACAAAATGCTCGTGCTGAAAGGAAGCACCGTCATATCACCGAGACTGGATTAGCAATGATGTTTAAATCCAATGCACCTGCAACCTTATGGCCACATGCATTCAGCTCTGCTGCATATATTATTAATCGGTTGCCTACCCCTCTTATGGATAACAAGTCTCCATATGAGCTTCTCTTCAAACTCTCTCCAAATTATGGGAATTTTCGGGTGTTTGGTTGTCGGGTGTATCCATATCTTCGGGATTATGCCTCAAACAAGCTTGCTCCTCGTAGTACTCCATGTGTATTTATTGGCTACAATACTCAATATAAAGGGTATTGTTGTTTAGACCCCTCTACTGGTCGGATTTATACCACATGTCATGCTCAGTTTGATGAAAATCTATTTCCATACTCTGGATCTTCATCACAAACGCCCTCTGCTCACCTAATATTACCCAAAAGATTACTATCCGTGAATCCGGAGTTTCCGACGAAGAAGTTTTTAAAGCTGTCACATTACATTTTTGAAGCGAAATAAGATTTTTTTTAAGCCACATAGATAGAAATGGTAGCATCCAAATGGTATGCTATTTTTAATAGGTTTTTTTTTTGAAAAAAAAATCAACCAGTCACAGTCCTTAAACCCCACCTTCTCTATTATCTCTCCCAACGGTGTGGTGTTTGCGAGCCCCTTGGCGAAAGCTAAGGGCGGTGTTCAACAGAGGTGGCAAGGCCTGGCAACTTCTATAACTAGCTTCACTCCGTGGAGTTGTAGAATATGTTAGCAAGTAGAAGATATAAAATTTAGTTTGGATTTTTTTTTTTTGGAATATAAACAAAAATGAACTTTAGTTTTGATAGTTGATACAGTGAATGATCTAAAATACATGACGAATCTATATACAGGTGCGTAGCCAATATAAGGCAAGAGTAGACATTCATCCACCCACAAAAAATTAAGGTTATATATATATATATATATATATATATATATATATATATATATATATATATATATATAAATACAAGGTTCTAAATAACGTAAGGCGTGACTTGACGGTAATGTCAAGCCTCAAGCTTTTCCGAGCCTTGGCGAGTCACGACGTTTGTAAGGCGTGACTTAAGGCGGCATTTTTCTATATAATTAATATTTTTATATGTATTTTCAGCTATTATTCATTTTTATACACATATATGAGTTAAGGCGACGTTTTGGCAAAGCTTGGCGACATGTGCAAGCCTTGGAGTCGTGGGGCGCCATGGCGTAGCCATGACGAGCTTTTTAGAACCTTGTGTGTGTGTGTATATATATATATATATATATATATATATATATATATATATATATAGTGAATGATCTAAAATATTAATGTAATCTTAATATCAACTATGAATATAACAATATAAGGCTCAAAGATTTATAGTCTTTAATATAATTATCTCTTATGGTTATACACTTTTGCATACTTTGTTTTAATTCTTTATCCAAACTTGTATCCCCAACTTTATCACTCTGTACAATCACTATTTTCCATTACCTTTTTTTTATTACCCAAATACATAAATTTTTTAAAATCAAATTAAGCAAATTGAACTTAAGCCATTTACATCAATTCTAACAGAATATATTCTATTTTACATACATTTTTTCAGACGCTTTACAACCATTTCGATATTATATACTTTTAAGACCTTTGAAAAATACTACTACGTAACAAACAAAAAAATGCATTTATTCAGACAAACATGGAAGACCATAATGTTCATACATTCAACCACCTTTAATCAACTTATTATATTCTTCCAGAACATTATGTTAAGTTAATTCTACCAATTCTTACCCATGCTTATTGTGTCTCCTTCCTTGTAACAACACAATCTTCATACATTCTACTACCTGTAATCAACTTATTTTATTCTACCACACCATGATGTACAAATAATTCTAACAACTCTTATCCATGATTAATGTGTATCCTAACTTGTAGGAACATAATCCTCATACATTCTACTACGAATAATGTGTATATTTACTGAAATATAACATTTATACAAACAGTGAAAATCATAATCTTCAAACATTTTATCAATTGTAATCAAGTAAATTTATTCTGCCATAATAATGATGTAAAGATAATTATAACAATTCTTATACACGATTAATGTGTATCCCAACTTGTCTCAAACTTACACAAGAAATGCATATCATAATTACATTCTTGTACAACAATACTTACTTGTACGTTACAAACCATCTTTCATAATCACATTCCAACATCTATCAAAGAGTAACGCTTTCCAAAAAAAACTAATTAAACAAATATCATTAACATTCAACTGTTTCACTAAAACAAACACTTCTAAACCAAAATAAAACACATTAACATACTTCCCCATACATAAAACCTAAACCAAAAGCAACCATGTTACCAAAAGTCTTTCAGCATAAAACATCTTACCATGATAAACTGTTTCCCCAAAACAAACAATATTAGAACAAAATAAAACAACGTAACATAGTTCCCCAAATAAAAAAACATAGACTAAAACAAAACATGTCGCCAAAAGTCTTTCAACACATACCCCCATCCTACCATCATAAAATGCCCATTTTAATATTGACGCCTTCCACGTCTCTGCTTCTCCCTGCTTTCCTTCACTTCATTCATAAGCTTTGCCGTGTATTTGATTCTTAGATTATTTAAAGCAAGTACATCACTCTGTTTTTTTCCTATAAAACCGTAATCCCAACGCCTTTCATTTTCCCCCATGTATGACTCCATATTCCTCATAAGATATACTCCACAGTCTGATCCTTCTTTCTCTACTTTCCAGGTGATTTTCATAACACGAGCTTTAATCTTGTTAAAAGCTGTTGACTTTTGGTAATGCTCTGTTTTTAAATAGTTCCCTAGCAATTTTTTCTGAAATACAATACAATCAAATCAATATATTACATTTTTTTATTATCATTACAAAATTTATGTTTTTAAAACCTTACAAAAAATAATTCTTAATCATACCACATGAACGGGTTTTTTACCATAGATGTCCTCAACGACACCAGTTCTGTTCACATGATCAATGATGTAGTACGTTGGAACCCTTAGATCAAAGCATATCAGATAATATTTGCTCTTTTCAACTATTGGGAAGAAAACCTTGTATAAAACATAGAGACATATTTTATAACAATAAGCTACTTTTGTATGTTAGGGCTGTAAATGATAAAAGACAAAAATTAATTCGATTACCAGTCCAATATCCTTAGCCTTTCCTATTTTGGTAGACTTTTAAGGTGTACTTTCAGCATTGAATCAAACAATCTTTTTGTTCTATCAGCTGACAATGATGCATCCAGTATTTCTTGTGCCTGTAAAGATAAATAAATAAATCAATACAACACATATTATTGGACTTTAACTAATTTTAGATTGATTTCTTACCAAAAAATTTGTGTCGAAGAAAACTCTAGAAACTGATCCTACATCCTTTAGTTCCTCCACTATGTTGAGTAATGATGTCCAATAATCAATGATTATCACATGAATAAATGTGTTGCTTTTAAAATGATATGTGAATCATTGATTCAACACATAACCGCTCCCAATGTTCCATAACTCTTCCCTGCTCATCAATTATAAAATGATCAATTTTATAACACCACATTTTAAAATCAAACCACTAATAGAGATTATTTAAATTACCCATAATCTCTTTTCAATGCAAAAACTGAATTGTATAACGCCATTTCAGCCTTCTTCACCTTGCCCCCGATTTTAACAATCCTTTCAACAAAATGTGATTTTCCATATACAGGTATCTTTTGCTCTCTCTTTCCCTTTTTTCCATTGCTATCATCTTCCTCACATACTTCAACTGTTTCCAAGATTTCTTTTCCTCTTTTTTTCATAACTTTCCAACATAGCATCATCTGTCATTTTAATTGTTGTCGCCAACACTTCAGGCTGCTCTAAGAATTGTGAACCGGTTAGATTTTCTGTATTATCTACCTTTTCCACATTAGGTGTACTGAAACCTCCACCATCATCATGCATATCCCCATGAACTACCAATCCTCTAACTGGAGAGAATCATTCTTCATTACCACCATCTGCCTCTCCTTCGTTCCTATGACCATCAAAACCAGCTTCATTACTATTCATTCCTCCATTCTCTGCCTTCTTCACTTCGTTGAACAATTCTTGATTTTTTTCGTACCACTCCTTCAACATCAAGCTGTCTGGGAAATTCTCAATTCCATTTTTTAGAGCTTTTTCAATATTCTTCTTCTCGAACAATAATATTCCATAGCTATGCTCTATAACAGTCACGTATGTCTGTAAGTTTTATTTTAACAAATCATTAACAAAATTCAGACAGAATTAATTTCAACATACATATTAACTTAATAATATTAACACACATAATACAATTTAAATCTAATTTACATGAAATTCTAATAGAATTACCGTCTTACCTCCTCATCCCCATACTATCTCATGAACGATCCCACATTTCATCTTTATCAACCATTTCTTCATCATCATCTATATCTTCAAAGTTTGCTGGTAGTTGCCTACCAAACCCCCCAACACTAATCTCCAAATTCTCTATTTTTTCAAGAATAACACCCATAACATTTCTAGCAAACGGTAACCTCTTAACTGTCTTCAATCCTGAAAACTTCATGTTATATACATACACAAATTACATAAAAAACTACATTAATTAGTTCATTAAACATATTCTATTTTACATTAAAGTAAATATCTAATCGAGATAACAATATTACTGTCAAAATGAGTATAGGTCCACTTTAATAGCATGTCTTATCATCCCTTCTCCACAGCTGCTTTCTGCTGACCAAACAATCTAGAATATACTTGCACCAGTCTATTTTAGAGAAGTCTTTTACCATGACAAACTTATTCACAACATTTATTTGATTGGTACCACTCAAAGTTGATTCCACAAATGTGTTAATGAAAAGTGTTAGAAAATTCAGCCTAAACATAAGACTGTCTTGCTTTGAGTTTTTGATCCTTTAGATGTATTCTTCAACATTAAACCCTTTTTTATCATATTGACTTTTCCATTCTTGCAGAACTTCATTATCTTTCTCACAACTAATCACGCTCAAGAAGTCTTCCCCTACATTTGGTAAACCTAACATGTCATGCACTGTGTCTTTCGTAGTTGTTATGACCATATTCTCCAGAACTAGACAGCTACTATCTGGATCATAGTGATCTAACAAATAGTATTTAAGTAACCCCAGAGTAGTATCCATGTCAATGTTCAGAAGTGAACCAAAACCCATAGATACAATCCCATTTTTCTGTGCAGGGGACATTACTTTGACAGTTGCACTAATCCTTCCAGGAGTCATCCTAGTTTCAAGTCTTCTATACCCTTCTGGATGGTTCTTGCTTACTTTTCTGACCTTCCCCTCCATTGTTTTGGTATTAACATTTTCATTCCCTATTTTTCCCTTCTTTCTCTTTGGAGATTTCTTTGAATGTGCATCATTCACTATCTTTTTTCTCTTTACAACATTTTCCTTATCTTCCATTTCCACACCAAATTTTGCCTTTTCATTGTTTTTCTTTGACCTGCTCATACTCTCCATAAGTAACTCATTTAAACTTCTTGGTTTTTTCCTTTCACCACTTGCTTCTGAGGATATCTTACTATCCTTAACAGGTGTACTTCTCGCAAAACCTTTCCTTTTCATCCTTCCAACAACTGTGTTATCACTTGGTATTGTCTCTTCTTTATCTTTGTTAACATCTGTTGAAGCACACAAACATAATTACTCACTGTCTACTACAAATTGAATAGAATACTAAATGTAATACTAGCCATATCATAATTATATTGTACACCTAGAAACAAATTGTACTAGAACCTGAATATAATAATTAATTTTATACTAGCAGTCTCATAACTATATTCTAAAAATAAATTAATTACAAGCAATAATGATCTTACCTGATTTTCCAGAATCTACATTGTTCTTTCGATGTTCTGATCTTGAAGTTTTTTTCTTCTGTTTCTTTGTTTTGCTTGATCCAACATTATTTTGTATCAATTTGCTCACTTCCAACACCTTATGCTTCAGTAAGTAACAAAAGATACATATTGGCTATTAACATGTTATAAAATTATTGTTATTTTTCTTCATGAACCAAATAAATTAAATCTACCTGTTGGTTGAGAACTGATATTCTCTTTCATGGGTGTTGATCTGGTACGATAGTTCCTTCTCAAATTTGTTTGCCTTGTAGTATCAACATTAACTGGCTCTGGATGAGGTTCTGCAACAACTAATCAATCAAATGATGAAAGTCAATTAATAGTAGTTTTCAATTTAAGCAGCCATAATTATATATATATATATATATATATATATATATATATATATATATATATTAGTACTGTATACGTTTTCATTCTATAAGAATGCAACACAAATCCATATTTTGTTTCTATGAGAATTACCCCCCCCCCCCAATAGTATTATAGTTAAAATAAATCAGCCAAACTCACAGCAATAAAAAAAACATTCAATCACTTACTAGCAATTAGCAGATTAACCGGTCACACTGCAATCTATATAACCCCAATACACACTTAACATGTTCCCATTCTTTAAGAATATAAACACAAAACCTTACTCTTATTCTATGAGAATAAGATTCATACAATATATACAAATGAAGTAAACCATCAAAATCACAGGGTTAAAACTACAAATAAAAAAATATTTATTTCTTCAAAAAAACGAAAAAAAAAAAATTCAAAAATTCTACAAGAACATCAAACACATGACAGTTTTATGAAAGTTTTTAAAAACTTAACTGAAAATTCTTTAAAAAATTCAAACACAAATAACACTACCAACCCTAAAAGAAAAAGATTTTAAATATGTCCATGTTTTGGAAGAATGCATTTCATATGAACTTTACAAAACCACAAAGCATTCTAACGGAATATCATCTTAACAGAATTCTAACAAAACCCGACAAAATATTACCAAAAAAAATCACTTTTAAACCACATAACATAATAAATAATCACAAACCCTTTTTTGCAAAACATCTCTCGCATATCTGTTAAAATCCAAAAATTTGATCGCGTTTTAAATCCCCAATTTCATAAAACCTTAATAAAAAAAATACCCCTTTTTTAAACTATTTTGTTCTATTTTACTTTAACCAACTAAAAAACCACATGCAAATACTTCATTGGTAGAACATTCCAAAAGAATGTTGTGTATTCAAACGATTACCTTAAAAAACTTATAAAAAAAAAAGATTACTGTAACGCCTGTTGATCCGGGCTAGTCAATTTAGAGACGATAAGCATCAAAAATAACTTTTTGATGGAAGATTATTTAGAAGGATTCATCTTAACCAAGTTGTAGTATATGTCACAAGGTTTCCGTGAATATAAAGAACGCCAAAATCCGAGTTATAACGAAGAAGTTATGACCTGTCGAAGTTTCGCGACAAAACCAGCATGACCCAGCGCGACGTAAATAATGAATTTAAGGTAGATAGATATCTATCCTTAGTGATCTAAACGAGAATTGAAGATTTCTTCGATAGTAGTCCAACGATAAAAAGACAGACGAAAACGGAGTTTAGATGAAGGAGTTATGAATTTCAAACGGAGTTTTCCTATCCCAACCCACTAAAGATAATATATAAGTAATATACTTATAATATATTAAAAAATAAAGTCAAAATTAGCCAATGGAGTCTAAACTAGAGTTGTAGATCATAATATCACCTTCGCGTCGATATAAAGAACGTCGAAAACGGAGTTTGTATGCGAAAGTTATGAATTTCTGAAGTTTGGGGCGCGAACCCCAAAGCTGTGTCAGAGACCACGATGTGGAAAGCAGTGCCATGACGTGGCAAGTCTTCTGACATCTCCGGGAGTCCCCCAGATGCAACTTGTGATGATGCATGCAATGACGTTCAAGCCCACGATGTGGGAGAAGTGCCCACGACGTGGAAAATGAGAAAACAGCCCTATAAATAGATTTGAAGGGGCAGCTATTTGTGGTTGCCAAATCTCTCATCTCTCTCCCATATTACATCGTTTTACGTGCAATTTTAACCCCCCGAAGCCCCGGTATCAACCCCGAGACCTGAATCAAGTCCCGAAGATCCCGAGAAGAAAAGAGTTTCCGAGCCGAAGCTCTGCCCGCGAGAAACCCGGTGTGTGAAGTGATCCCGGTTTCACCGAAGAATACTACTTCTACAAGTCGTAGTGCTGTCCGATCATCTTCTGATCAAGTGAGTGTATAGTCACTTTCATCTTACACATTGATATGAAGTATTTTATAAAATACGTGCTATGTGTATATATATTGTTGTTTATACGTGTGAGTGTGTGGTCACTTTCTTCTAACATATATATATATATATATATATATATATATATATATATATATATATATATATATATATATATATATAAGTATTTGCTATGAAATACGTGCTATGTGTTTATATATTGTTGTTTATTTGAGATGAGTGTGGAATGGATGTTTTATATAGGTGTTAAATGAGTTAATATGTATATGTATCTTATATCTACAAATATGTTGGGTAGAACATGGGTAGATGAAATAGATGATGTGTGATGATAATTAGGTGATGATAAATAGGTGATGTGAGATGAGAGGAGATACCATAACCTCGACCGGCGATGTGGCAATTTGGTGATGTAGTCATCTACCAAAGTATAGATGGCGACCACGGACTATTCTAGATGACCCTATGGAAACACCAACAGGCTCATAACCTGTAGGTGATGAATTACGAGTCCAAGCGATGTTGTGGCTACGTATTTATGCGATGATACTCTAACCCTTACTATGAATTACGAGTCCAAGCGATGTTGTGGCTACGTATTCATGCGATGATAGACTAACCCGTACTATGAATTACGAGTCCAGGCGATGTTGTGGCTACGTATTCATGCAATGATAGTCTAACCCTTATTATGACTTACTAGTCCAGGCGATGTTGTGACTACGTAATTCATGCGATGATCCTTAGGAAAAAGGCTTTAGGAACAAACATACAAGGAAATGTGATTTAAGGAGATGAGAGGTAAATATGATGTAGGAGATGACCCTTAGGATAATTCCTTAGGGAAGGTACTTAAGAAATAAATAGAGATAACGGGGATGTGTAATTGGGTTGATTGTTTGATGATTTAATATATATGATATAATATTGTGGGTTGAAACCCTATATGCTCACCAGGCTCCCAAGCCTGACCCACTCAGTTTAATTGTATCACAGGTATCGATACGAAGCTGCTTTGCACTGAGAGATTAAAGGAGATGTAAATCACTAGAGTAAATGAATGTATGTTCTGTTTATGCTTATGTGTCTATATCGGAACATGACATCCCGAGGTTTAATTATTTAATGAAAATACATTCTCTTTGAGAAATGTTTTGATAAGTTTTTATCATATCTTGTTTCGGGAACAAATTCCACAACCGCTTTCTTTAAACGATTACTCTGATTTATAAAACAAAGCACAAACAAATCGGGCTTTTCTGGCCGAGAAATTGGGGATGTCACAATTACCTATAGGCGGAGCGATGAAATCATCATCGCCTTCATCTAGATTCAACATTGTTTCTTGTGTGTTCTTAAATTTTGATTTGAAAGAAGTCGTCCTTGTACTCCTCATTGCACTGCAATTTCTTTTACTTCGAACGATCACAACGCAATTTATGTGAATAATCTTCAAGAATCGATCACTCTATATAACATATACAACAGAATCTACCACTTTTTGGGTTAAGTAGAGAAGATATATTTTGATTTTGTGTTCCAATACAGAGGGTAGTGGAATCCGGGTGCATGCGATGTTATAGGGATTATGCGGGTAGTTTTCATCAATATATTCAGTTTCCTATTTTAATGGAGAGGACAATGTACACTTATACCCTTATTCATTCGTTATCTTTAAATAAGGATCCATTTTCATTTATTGTATATCAATTTAATACTAATCATTTTCTTTTACAAATTAAATAATTGATTGGCCCACAAATCCACAATTATGCATACAATAAAACAATAAATATTTTAAACAAAATAACCTAAGCCAATATATATATATATATATATATATATATATATATATATATATATATATATATATATATATATATATATATATAGTATGTACAATATATATTTTTGTTAAATAAAAGGAATTACCGTTAAAGAATTTTGTCACTCATTTATATTTTATATATTATTTGGCCTACCTTAAAAAAATCTGGTTACGCCACTGTCTGTATATTTTTATTATTTATGTGTCATCAAAAGTATTTTGTTTTACGAAAATTTATTAACGATAATATTATATAACCATTATGACTCACGAAAAATCTACGTATATTTATTTCAGTCCAGGGTTTTGTTTGTTTATTTAGAAAAATCACTTCTAATCACTTATTGCTCTGTCGCACAGCACACGTACAACATTTGGCATTTCGCAGTTGATTGTTTTTTGAAAGACTTATAACTTAAAACCGTGTGCTGCGTGGCGCAGCATTGAACCATCCACTTTAAGCCATTTCTCACTTAATTTAAGTTATATTATTCAACTTAGAGTTGTTTTATATATTTTTTTCAACAAGATGTTTATTATTCTAATAATATTTTAAGAATATTAAATACACATGGAGTATATTTTACATAATTTCAAGTAATTTCAAAACCGTTTGGTAAATTTCATATAAATATTTTTTGTGTTATATTGTCTATAACCAAATATTAATAAATTGTGAATTTAATCATCAAAATTAACAAATTTATTGAAGTTAATCGAAAAAAAATTCATTGTGTTCAAAATTTTAACAAAAATGAACATGTTTTTGGTTAAATTAACAATTTATTTATTGTAACTTAGCAAATATTAGGTTTAATTCTTTTATATAAACATTTTTAAAAAATCATATCATCACAATAATCGTTATATTTGATTTGCATATGATTAAACTAAATAAATTTTTTGTTTATATTTATTTTTAACTATTATATAGTTAATTTCAATGTATTGCATCTATCTTTAGAGATTAAAAAACAAACAAACATCTTATTATAAATTCCAGCCATTTGATCCACATTTTCTACTGCAAAGTGTTGCAAATGTGGTACACAAATGGTTTTGCTTAAAAAAAAAAAACATCACCTTGGTAGCATTATTATACCCCCATTTAGGATTATTGACACGATGACACCCATGTAATTTTTGATATATTAAGTGTCCCTGATACCTTTTAGATGTCCATAGGATATACACACATTATACATTAAAGTTTATATATACACATTCACTTTTGGTCGATGCATCCTATTCTTCTATATCCACTAGCTTTTGGGATGCTAGCAGAAGCAAAACTTGTTGACTAGGCTTTCGGATTATCACTCGAACCAATTTGATAAACGTTCGTGTTACTAATAATGTACCTTTTTTTGAACAACTAAAAGATTTTTACTAAACGAAAAGCTAACAAGTTTATAGATAAAACCAGTTATATAATTACAATATTTAAATGAATCCATCATGTCCAAGTAATAGCATTTTTAAGTTTCCTACCTGTAATACCTTATTTTTACCAAAGTCGTAGATTGTAACTATTATAAAATTCGAAATAAAAATATACCTCTCTTGAGCAAAAATAATTGTCATAGACACATAGCAAATTTCAATACGATTTTCGTAGATATATAGAAAGCTTAAATCTAACTTTGTATGAAGAGTTTATGTTTTTTCAAAGTTTCGCGATTTAAACCGATACAGCTTAGTGTATCGTAAAAAGTGTGTTTTAGATAGGTAGCTTATTAGCCTAAACAATCACGAAAGTCGTAGTAAAACCGAGAGTGTACAAATCTAGAATGTCCAAATCTGACTTCAAGAGAGGAAGTTATGATTTCTCCGCAACAATCTTAGCAGTCTAAGCCTATGATAATATAAAAAATTTATAGACCAAGAATTTGCAGTTTAAGCCTAAATAAAAGTTGTAAATCTCTTCGATAGGATTCCGTGGATATAAAGAACATCCAAAATAGAGCTCGTATGTGTAAGTTATGGTCGTTCAAAGATCTGCGAGAAACCGCTTGGACTGATGACGTGGCAGCACCGGAGTGCGCCACATGGCAAGGTTGGCCTTTCATTCCTCCAAGAGACATGATGGCGTGGCAAGATACGGACATGAAACGTGGAACCATAAGAGTTTGACACGTGTCACCTTCTAGAAGAATGAGATGTGGAGTCACCGGAGCGTGACACGTGTCGAAAGGAGAGAGGAGCCAACAAGGGCGAAATGCACAACACACTTATTGGCCTTACATGGCGTGCCTCCTTCCTTCTATAAATAGTCCCTCCGAAAATCACATTTTCTCACCCCAAATTTCATCTCTCTCTCTCTCTCTCTCTCTCTCTCTCTCTCTCTCTCTCTCTCTTTAGTTCTTTGAGGTTCGACTTTCTTTATTTTTAAAATAGTTTAGTAGGGCTCTGAATTATCTAAGAGGCCGATAGGAAGGGAGCTTTTGGTATCGGGATTTTGTCCACGTATTTTTCATTTTTTTCGCAAAAACCTATATAAATTGAGTTATACTCTCTCGATGTCAGTATATATATATATATATATATATATATATATATATATGTGTGTGTGTGTGTGTGTGTGTGCGTGCTTAAGTCGTTATTATGGACCTATAAAGAAGATCTATCAGTAATTTCAAGTCAAAATACTGATTAATCTACTTACAGGAGAGGTACCTAGAATGGTCACATTGACTTGGTTGTTGGATTTAAGAAAGGCTATATCCCAAAATGGTCACGCCTCCAACTGTCCAGCCTAGTTGATCTTTATTTGATAGAACTACTTGCATTCATTAGGAATAGTGATATGTCTACCCTACATTACAGATACCCATAGGAATTAATAAACTATAGTAATATAGGTAGATCCTTTTTGGAGTGTTGCTTATTAGTAGAAATACCCAATTAACTATTTATCCCTTGAGAAACTGTCCAGGTGAGCTCATCTCACTATATTGTATACTCCAATATTGTCAAACCCCAAAACCAAGAACTCCGGAAACGTTCTGGGGCGGAGGACGTCATGTACAATATCACAACAATGAAAAGTGGTAAACAAGCAACAACATCATCTATTGCATTAATAATATAATTTTAATACAAGTGTTATGACAAATTATAATAGACACTAAAGTATAAACAAAATGAAAGATGAGTCTTGAACGAGCTCCATCTTCTCTAAACCTTACATCGGCACCTATCTACTGTTGTCCTGAGGATACAAGTTATTTTGAAAGGGAGTACCAGCTTTAAAGTGGTGAGATTATAAGTATTAATGTGTTTTAATTTGTATGTAAGTATTTGGTTGACATGTAATGAAAGTCTGGAAAATGTTTTGAAATAAAGTTCGTGTAAGTATGAAAATGTTTGTAAAACAACTGTAAACGTTTGAAAAACTCTAGAAATCCCTATAATTTCTACTATATTAAAAGGGAGTCTTCTACCAAGATCCAACTGTTCTAAATGTAGTCTTCTACCAAGACTTAACTGTTTTGTATGTTCTTTTCTTGTAAAAGTGTGTAATTTTCCCCAAGTGTAACTATCATTTACAAAATATAGTTTGTACATTAATGCTTAAGTGAAATGATCACTAACTATATGTAAAGGGTAAATTAATGTAGTATTGTAGTGTTGTATTATAGGAACTACTTCTGTACTAACTACCTTAAACCGGATTTATATTAAGGTATCATGTGATAAATTGTACCATACTATCGACTAGGTAACACGATAATGTAGGTCATAATAAGGTATGACGTTTGGCACCCGCAGACCTGCAGGTCCGGCTGTAGCTAGCAGCAAGGTGTAGGATAGTCAATACAATATAGATCTATACGCAAACTCACGCTCTCCTTCCAAGAGACTCTGGCTACAACTCGGGCCATTACATTGAAGGCATGCTCCGATACAGTGGATCACAATTTTGTTAACGTATTCATGTATAGGTAATGTATTGTTACTCGTTCTAGTATTGTTGTATATGTTCTTCTTCTAGTATAGTTGTATATGTTCTCATAGTAATGTAATGTATATGTTCTTATAGTAATAACTACTGACTCATGAATGAACTGACTCATTGAACATCTCATTGATCTAGCAATAGTATAAGTATTATCACGTGCTACCCATATGGTAACACACTAATGATGTAACTGGTACATATGAATATGGAAGAACTTTTATGACTATATATGTACACATGATATATAACTAATATTGAAACGACCTTCGGACGGATACCCGATATCCCACCAGACCACATCTCAACGGCGAAAAGGAAATAGGGTGGATAGCCTTCCTAAGTCTTTTAAACATTTCTTATATAACTATACATATATAGGCATGCAATTGATAAAATAAAAGCATAAAATAAGTTTTATTATCTAAGAAAAGATCGACTTGATGTCAATCTATAAAAAGGTTTGAAAGCATGGGTTTGATAAAACAGTTTAAGTATAAAGAAACATTTGTTTGAAACACAATTGTAAATGAATTTGAAATGAAACATACAGAGTAAAATGTACAGTTTAATAAGGAGTTTTAAACATATAAAGTGTTTATGAAAAACATTTGAAGGAAACTGTTTGGTAAAATGGCTAATGAGTAGCCAATCATTTGAATGCTGCTTATTAATCACATGTGATTGATATAATAAGTAGCATGATTCTACTTGTATCCCCCCATAAAGTATTTAAAAACATTTAAAAGATTGATTAAGGGGTATGAACTCACCTGTTGTGAGTGGTACTGATGAACTGAAGAGGTAGGACTGCTAGGTGTCAAGTGAAGACTTTAGACACACACAATGGTCCTAATTACATATGAAGACATATGTATATAAACAATTAGTGATTATAACACTAATTAAACATGTATAAACATCCTAATGCGAGGTAAAACACCTTGTTCGAGTGCTAGGAGGCTAATGGGTTGCAACAAAGGAGTGCAAGACCTCTTACGGGAGTTTATGGTCTAAAGACCATGTGTGTTGGAGTTTACGGCCTAGGGAGTAAAATCCTGGCCGTAAACTCTCTATTGGGGCACTAAATGAAGCTCAAATATATAACAACTTAATTGGTGAAGTGCTTCAATGCTTAAACAAGTGTTTGGGTGGGTTTAAGGCCCTAAAAAGGCCTTGCTTAATGTTCACGGCCTTGGGACCAAACCCCTTGGAGATTACGGCCGTAATCTCTCATGGAAGGGTGTTTTTGAGGAGTTCACGGCCCTTAAGAGTTTACTGCTGTAAACTCATGGCCATTTATGTTTCTGAGGGTCCTAAAGGTCATAAGGAAGCATTCTAAATTCAAGCCTAAGCCTTAGGAAGTGTTTGTGGCATCAAAACACCCCTAACTTGAGTTTTCGGCCCATGGACCATTTGGTCATGTGTTTGCGTATGGGTGTTGGTATTTTGATTGTTTTGGGTCCTTGACACATCAAGGTAATGTGTTATGCTAGTTTCTTGGCTCAATGAAGGCATTTAGGGCATTTTGGCAACTTAAAATGGAGTTCATGGCCCAAGAACATCCTTGGCCATGAACTCACTTTTAGCCCTTGATTCTTAATGTTTTTGATGTCTAAACAAGCCATGGGTAGTTTCTAGGTTCAGTTCCAAGGTTTGGAGGGACATTGGGCACACTTTGGCCCTTATAAAATAGTTTACTCCCCAAGGTGTTCTTGGGAGGTAAACTCTCGAATCTTGCTGTTTTGATATGATTTTGATGTTATTAAACACAATCTAAGCTATATAATACAACTAGATAGAAGTACTCACGATTTGGGAGGAAAACCCGAAGATCCGCGAGAGAGAAAATGGTTTTTCTCTAGTTGGAAATGTAACTAATGAATAAATATGGTTCAGAATCCTATATATAGTCCTGGGATTTTTGGTAGAAAATATTTTTATTCAGGCATTGAATTCTAATATCAACGAGCTTTGGAATAACGGAGTTACACAAAACCGTAGTGCATCCACTCTCCTGATCTCTCCTTAAGTGTAAATCCTGAAATACTCAAACTTATACCCAAAAGTTTGGAAATTCACTGTAACTGTTCTAACTTCTATTGACTTGATATGGTTTGTAAAGAATGTAAATTTCGGGTTGTCTCAAATATGTATCCACTATATGTTATGATATAGTTTCCTGTAGTATACACTTAAGCAATTAGGATAGATAGTTGTCTGTAATGTGGGAATAATGCATGCTATATGTGTTAATATATTATGTAGGAGTTGAGGGTGGGCCAGCTTCGTGCTGAAGGCCAATAGACTCGGGCAGACTAAGTTTATGCTAAAGGCCAAGGTTTGGACCTGCAATATGATGTAGGCAAAATGGGGTGAACCGGCTTAATGCTGAAGGCCAAGGGGCGGACCAACTATATGTTGAATGCCATTATGTGTATGCATTGTATATATATATATATATATATATATATATATATATATATATATTATGGTATGGAATATTTTTAGAGAATTCACTAAGCTTCAACTTATAGTTGTTGAATAACTGTTTTACAGGTTGTTCATCTGACCGTGGAAAGGCTCGTGCATAATTGTATCAGCATAAAAGTGTAACATCCGGATTCCCAGGTATATTATTTATTCATTTAATTTTTGGAGTTTGTGGAGGAACTCGGTGAGTTGGCGCCAAGACTCGCCGAGTAGGGACGCGGATGTTCATTATAGTTCATGTCCGGACTCGGTGAGTCCATTCGTGGACTCGGCGAGTCCACGTTGTTTAGTGAAGCCCTAATTTCCAGGGCTTGGGACCTATTTAAAGGCCCTTATGTCCATCCATTGCGGCTACTACACCCACCCCAGAGAGAGTTTCAGGTCGTTTGAGAAGCAAGGAGTGACCATTGTTGATCTTTTTGGTGTCATTTAGTAAGAAAAAGGAGGTTCTAGCCAAGGGAAAGCAAAGGAGGTTTCTATTATAAGGACTAAAAGCTAAGATCATTCATTTGAGGTATTATTTCGACTCTTCTTCTGTTTTGGGAAGGATATATGGTTTTAGGGTTTCTTGTACCCTTGAATAAGTTGATTTGAAGTCCAAATAGTCCCTTCTGGAGATGAGGCTTTGTACCTGGACCCATAGAGGTCCAGAGAGCCTTATTCTTCAAGCTTTATGAAGAACAATGGAGGTCATGACCTTGGGTTAAGGTATTTGGGACAAAATCACCATTTGATGCCTATTGGTTGAGTTATAAGGATCAAGATTTAGAATTTACGTGACATTTATGCTTGGGAAGGCCAGATCTATGGATTAGGGGCACAAATCTGACCACAGGAGGTCAATAGAGTCTGTGCATGGCATGAACTCGCCGAGTCGTTCTTCATACTCGGCGAGTAGGGTTAAGGTCCACGCAGATCACTCAGTGAGTAGACTTGCCGAGTTGGGGAATAACTCAGTGAGTCAAAAGCGGATTAAAAGATAGGAGTTCAAGGCGGTACTCGCCGAGTTGTTCTTAAGACTCGGCGAGTTGAGTCGTGGTAGCCCCGCGATTCATGCCATGTGTGAATCGTCAAGCATAGGGTAGGACTCGACGTACCAAGCGGGACAGAGAGTTATTGGACATGTGTGTACTCATCGAGTCATCGGAGTGCACTCGGTGAGTTGGGTCAAAGTTGACCGTTGACTTTTGTTGACTTTTAGGGTTTGGTCAACAATGGGGTCCTTAAGTCAAGAGGGGGGTAAAATAGTCTTTTACCTTTCTGAGGGTGAAAATAGAGAGTCGAGTCTAGCCTCGAGTGTTATGTTTCTGAGGGTATTTACATTGTGTGAATAGGCAGAGGCTAGGCAATACTTCTACCGAGTCAGAGATTTACGAGACGTCTGAGGTGAGTCTTCTCACTATGCCTTACCAGATGGCATGGTCCATTTGGGTTGCATCTCATCCAAACTATTTATGGATAATTTTATGAGAGTTATACACATATGTTTATTAATATATTATAAGTTATAATATATTAATATGAAGTTATGTTATTTAATTAGTTTTAGTCTTAAATTAATTATGAATTAATTTAGAGATTAAAAGGAAGACTAATTAGATTATGGGCTATTGATTTTATATGGTGTGGGCTAACACTCATTTGTTAATGGGCTAAGCTTGGATGGAAGTCCATGGATGATCCATGGAGCTTTCAACCCATGGATCCTTGGAAAGGAAAAGACATGGGTTATTAGGGTTTCACCCTAACCATGCACACTATATAAGCATGCTTATGAAGCATGAAATGGCAACTAGTGAACTAGTGTGTGTAAGCTTGTGTGTGGCTGAAATTATACAAGTGTGTATACTCTCTCAAAGTTTTCCAAGAGTTTGTGGTGTTTTGTGATTCCATTTGAGGCATTCACACTATTGGTGCTTGGCCCTCAAACTCCTTAGAACCAAACTCATCAAAAGGTATGTAATCTCTTCTAACTCTTTTATGTTGAAATGTTCCCCATGCCATGTTAGATAGGTTATAAACCTTGGAAAATTATTATTTTGCATGTATTTAGACAAACATAGATCCAAGGTTTATTAGGGTTGCATGCACACTTAGGAAGTGTAGATTGCTCAAAACCCAACAGTGGTATCAGAGCCTAGGCTTGCTTGTTTGATACTTGATGCAAAATAGTTGGAAAAGTCAAAAAACTTGCTGTCTAACTGATGAACTCGCCGAGTCCATGGGGGGACTCGCCGAGTCCATGTGTATCTTCAACCTACTCGCCGAGTAGGTTCATGCACTCGATGAGAAGGATCGACAGAGTGCATATTTTCGACTTTTGCTGCTGGAAATGGACTAGAAACATTACCCTAAACGGTTTTGGTGTTTTAAAACTTATTTTAGTTGGTGTAATGGTTGTTCTAATCCATTTACAACAGCATATATCAAAATTCCATGATTTTATGTGTTCATATAATTCTTGAAAGTTCATGTTTTTATGAATTTAGAAAATGATAGGAATTATTTGTTGAATTGTTTAGAATTAATTCTTGATCATTTATGTGTTTTAATGGAGTCCATAATTTGTCCTCAAGTTATGGATTTCCAAAGGTCACTTTTATTTAACACACACTTAAAACACATAAGTTACATGAAAATGAAGAGTCTTCATTTTTGTGAACCTTTAATTCATAAGTTATGAAATAAAGAGTTTTGCATAGTTACAAAACTTACCCTCAAGTTTAGGAATTTGTAAAGTTTCACACACTTTAATAAACTTTAATTCCAACCCTTAGAGTTTTAATAGTTAAAATTCAACCCTTATACTATTTATAACATTAATTGTTAATTATTATATATATGTATAAGAATAAGTCATTTTACCGTTAGTAGGCCTCATTCACGAAGCCGGTCTATAAGGTGGGTATAAGGTTGTTGCCTATAAAATGGCGACTTAATGGGTGTCCATTCTCACCCACCGCTTGCTTGATCAGTGGAGGGTCGTTATCCGAACGGGTAGAACAATGACTTTAAATCCTCATTAAAAGTATAATGATTATTATAAAGTAACTAAACTCCTTTTAATTCCCAATCTTAGTTACTTTAGGAAAAATGTGAACATGGTGCTAGTCCATGGAATTCACACTTTGTACCTTACCAAGTCGTTGGAGGAGCGTGTGTGGGTAACCGGCACACTAACTTGGACTAGTAAGGATCACGAAGGGTGACTTAATGTTTGTCATAGATCAATGGAGCGTGTGTGGTTAACCGGCACATTGATTAGGTGATAATATTAAGGGTATTAAGTGAATTAGCATGGTTATTCACACCTTGTTTTGTGATCCTCGGCATCCCAGTCACAAAACATGAAGGGCACAATCGAGATTGAAACGTGTCATTGAAAAGTTCAATGAATCTCAAAAGAATCTAGGAATTTCAAATCCAATTAAACCTAATAAATCATTTTGTTTTCATGGTGGAAATTGGTGAATCGTCATTCACCTACCTTTCAAATATATTATTACTTAGATTACGGCATCCCTCTTCTAAGTATAATATATTGTGATTGGGTCCTAGCCTTAATATTACATTTGGGTGTCTTATTAAGGATTCTATATATCTAGTCTAAACTTGCTTTCTTCTTTCAGATGTCTTCCAACACTAATGCTTCGGGCTCTAACCCAACTGGTTCTTTCTCTCTCGTGAATATTTGTGGGAGGGTCATCTTTGATGGTTCCAACTTCATGGATTGGATTAGGAACATCAGGATGGTTACTCATTATGAGGACAAAGAATATGTCCTCGATAAGGAGTTAAAAGAGCTTGATGAGTCTACTGCTACTCCTGAGGAGATCGCTGAATTCAGGACTCATGAGAGAGATGCTACTAAGGTGGCATGTATCATGATGGCCACGATGACAGCCGAGCTCCAAAAGTCATATGAAGATTTCTACCCTTTTGAGATGCACCAAGACCTGATGGAAAGGTACCATCAGAGTGCTCGTCAGGAGCGGTATGAAATAATCTCCTCCATAATAACTACCCGCATGAAGGACGGTGAATCCGTCACGGCCCACATGCAAAAGATGCAAAGGTATGTGGACCGTTTGCTGAAGCTGAATGTAAACATCCCTGAGGAGTTGGCAATTGACATCATTTTGCACTCCTTGCCTTCTTGTTATGACCATTTTCGTATGACATATCATATGAACAAGGAGGAAGTTACCCTCAGCAAGCTTCAAGGAATCTTGAAGACCGCGAAATCCGGTCTTAAGGGTAAGGCGGTTGTTACCTCTACTACTCCTACTCAAACATCTACCCCTGTTTTGGCTATCGGGCAAGGCAAAGGGAAAAAGAGGAAGCACCCTTCGAAGGGTACCAAGGGAAAGTCTCTTGAAGGCTCCTCATCGAAGACCAAGAGCGGTTCTGTCACTCCTTCTGCCATTCCCAAGGATGCTGAATGCTTTTATTGCCATGAAAAGGCACACTGGAAGCGAAACTGCCCTAAGTACTTGCAGGATCTAAAGGATGGGAAAGTGAAACCCACCCACGCAGGTATTTACACTATATTGTCTAATTACTCATCATATTCTAACTCTTGGGTGCTTGATGCAGGATGTGGTATTCACATATGTTCTGATTTGCAGGGCCTAAGAAGAAGTGAGAATGTGGAGCACGGGAAGATAAACTTGATCATGGGGAATAGGAAGGCTTCACCTGTTTCCAAGATTTGAGTTTATACTTTGTTGCTTAATAATGGGTTAAAATTAGATTTGAATAAATGTGTGTACTTGTCTGATATGGCGAGGAATATTATTTCTTTTCATGCTTTGTACAAACAAGGTTTTACCTTTTCATTTGATAATGAATGTGGTGGTATTAATGCTTTCTTTAATAATGTGTTTTATTTTAAAGCATTACCTTGTGATGGTGTGTATGAAACTGTTTCGATTGTAGACAACTTAGGAAATAATGTGTTGTATATTGATTCTTCTACAAGCCTAGATAAAGCATCATTGTGGCATTGTCGTCTTGGACATGTATACAAGAAACGCATAGGCCAACTCCAAAAGAGTGGAGTCTTGGAATCATTTGACCTTAAATCGGATGATAGTTGTGAATCTTGTCTACTTGGAAAGATGACAAAATCACCCTTCACTGGAACTTGTGAGAGGGGTGAGGGTTTGTTGGACCTAATACATACTGATGTATGTGGGCCATTCAAAACCGCCACAAGGGATGCTAGTCAGTATTATGTGACTTTTATTGATGATTTTAGTAGATATGGGTATGTCTACTTAATCAAACATAAGTCAAAAACCTTTGAAAGGTTTAAGGAATTCAAACAGGAAGTAGAAAATCAATTGGGAAGGAACAGTAAGATGCTTCGATCCGATCGAGATGGTGAGTATCTTAGTACCGAGTTCCTTGGCTATCTTAAGGAGTGTGGGATTGTCTCACAATTGACTCCTCCCAGGACACCACAGCTGAATGGTGTAGCTGAGAGGCGTAATTGAACCTTGTTAGACATGGTTCGCTCTATGATGAGTTGAGTTTCATTACCAATCTCTTTTTGGGGGTATGCCTTAGAGACTGCCGCCCATATCCTTAATCTAGTCCCTACAAAGAAGGTTACCAAAACACCTCATGAGATGTGGACTGGGAAGGTTCCCAATTTGGACCACATCAAAATTTGGGGTTGCGAAGCTTTCGTGAGGCGTGAAACTCATGATAAGCTTGAACCCCGAAGCGAAAGGTGTATTTTCATCGGCTACCCACAGAAATCCTTCGGTTACCTCTTCTACAGACCCAGTGAGAATGTGATCTTTGTAGCACGAAGAGGGGTCTTTCGTGAGAGAGAATTTATAAGCCAAGGAGACAGTGGGAGGCAAATTGATCTTGAAGAAATTCAAGAATCAATTGGTGAAGGAACCTCAGACACTAGCAATCAACCTGAGGAGGAAACTCTTGTTGATCCAGCTGACGAGTCTGTACCTCCGAGGCGTTCCACACGGGTTAGGAACAGACCTGTGTTTTATTATGGTTTTCATATTACTACGGAAGGTGATACGTTTATCAGTGATAGTACATTGGTAAATTTGGATGAACCTAGCAGTGTCAAGGAAGCCATGGCAAGCCCAGAGTCTGCCAAATGGAAGGAGGCTATGGACAGCGATATGCAGTCCATGTATGACAATCAAGTTTGGAACTTGGTTGACAATGTACCAGGCCGTAAAACAGTCGGGTGCAAATGGATCTTCAAGAAGAAGACCGACATGGAAGGAAAAGTGCATACTTATAAGGCTCGACTGGTTGCGAAGGGTTTTACTCAAACTCAAGGTATTGATTATGATGAAACCTTCTCGCCGGTAGCAAAGGTTAAGTCTATTAGGGTTATGTTAGCCATTGCCGCATTTCATGATTATGAAATATGGAAAATGGATGTCAAAACCGCTTTCCTTAATGGAAAGTTGGCTGAGGATGTGTACATGAATCAGCCATAGGGTTTTGTCAGTGCAGAGTACCCAAATAGAGTATGCAAGCTTAAGAAGTCCATCTATAGGTTAAAACAAGCATCTCGTAGCTGGAATCTTTGTTTCGATGAGAAGGTCAAAGAGTTTGGTTTCTCAAGAAGTGAAGATGAGTCTTGCGTGTATGTCAAAGCTAGTGGGAGTATAGTTAGCTTCTTGGTACTGTATGTGGATGACATACTACTTATAGGAAATGACATCCCAACCTTGCAGGAGGTTAAGTCCTGGCTTGGGAAGTGCTTTGCTATGAAGGACCTAGGGGAGGCTGCCTATATCCTAGGGATAAGGATATTAAGAGAAAGGAGTAGAAGAATAATTGGACTTAGTCAGAGTACCTACTTGGATAAGGTGTTGAAAAGGTTCAACATGGAGAATTCCAAGAAAGGAGATTTACCGATCCAAAGCAATGCCAAATTGAGTAAGACTCAGAGTCCAAGTACAGAGGCAGAGATAGCTGAGATGAGCCAATTACCATATGCTTCCGCTGTTGGCTCGATCATGTATGCTATGACTTGTACCCGCCCTGATGTGGCATTTGCTTTGAGCATGGTCAGCAGGTATCAGGGGAACCCTGGCAAGGCTCACTGGACCGCGGTAAAGAACATTCTCAAGTACCTGCGGAGGACTAAGGATTGGATCCTTACCCTTGGTGGGAGTGATGACTTGAGAGTATTAGGGTATAGTGATGCTAGTTTTCAGACTGATAGGGATAACTTCCGCTCTCAGTTAGGCTGGATCTTTACCTTAAATGGAGGGGCAATTTCTTGGAAGAGTTCCAAGCAGGAGACGGTGGCTGATTCGACTTGTGAATCAGAGTATATAGCAGCGAGTGAAGCAGCGAAGGAGGCGATATGGCTAAAGAACTTCATCGGAGACCTTGGAGTTGTACCAGCTATAAAGGAACCTATAGAGATTTTCTGTGACAACAATAGTGCGGTTGCCTTAGCCAAGGAACCAAGAGATCATGGCAGATCCCGACACATTGACAGAAAATTTCACTTTATAAGACACAAGATTGAAGAAGGACTCCTCGTGGCAAGGAGGATATCATCGGATGAGAATCCTGCAGATCCCCTTACGAAGGGACTGACGAGGGTTAAGCATTTTCAGCATGCGAGGCGCATCGGGCTAAGGGACGATATTAGTTTTACAGATTAGATAGTTTTCCTGAAACTTGTAAAATGTAATCGACGTTTGATGATGAATAAAATTTGTGATTTATTTATGAGTAAAGTGTTACTGTCATTGTCAATTATTTACTATTGTTTCAGTTTTGCATGTTTTGACTTCCAGAATAATTAATTTATTCAAACCTCCACAATCGATCATACGTCGGAAGTAGGTATGAATCAAGATTGTCATGAATTGGGGTTGTAGATGGCTAAACGTGTTTAGACACGGAAATGGTTGCTGCAACATTCATGAGTACTTATAAGTTATGAGTATTGGTATAAACCCACGCTCACTTGTATCACTTCATGGAATTTATCTCGAGTGATCGTGAGACGATAATATCATGTAAATCTTCAAACCTAGAGATATGAGTTGTTACCTATGAGTTGGTTGTACATTGATTGCACGTAAACGCATCAGTAACTTGATGTTATAAAACGTGCCTTTGTGTACAATTCAACAAGTAGTAGAACAAGCATATGAGTCGAAGTTTATCTGTTCCTTCTAGAAATAGAAGCGATATCTGGGCCCCTCGATGATTTTCTGTTGACCCATGTACCGGGCCCGGTCAGAACTAAACCGATGTGTTCAGTGAAGTTCTTTGTCAAACAAATCGGAAAATCGAGAAAGAACAGCTAGACAATAAGCAAGACATAGTTCCATGTGTTTGTCCGGATGATATCATGAGAACAGAGGATTATGTGATCACTTGTCTTAAAAATGGCGCTTCATAGTTCGACGGAGTTTTCGAGAGCTACGATTGTTGGTTGGTTCCTGAAGTTATATAGGCAAATACAGTTATTAGAGTTATCCAAGTGGGAGTCTGTTGGATAAGGTGTCTAAGTCAATAACTTATTTGGTATATACTTGACCCGACCGGCATGGTCCATTTGGGTTGCATCTCATCCAAACTATTTATGGATAATTTTATGAGAGTTATACACATATGTTTATTAATATATTATAAGTTATAATATATTAATATGAAGTTATGTTATTTAATTAGTTTTAGTCTTAAATTAATTATGAATTAATTTAGAGATTAAAAGGAAGACTAATTAGATTATGGGCTATTAATTTTATATGGTGTGGGCTAACACTCATTTGTTAATGGGCTAAGCTTGGATGGAAGTCCATGGATGATCCATGGAGCTTTCAACCCATGGATCCTTGGAAAGGAAAAGACATGGGTTATTAGGGTTTCACCCTAACCATGCACACTATATAAGCATGCTTATGAAGCATGAAATGACAACTAGTGAACTAGTGTGTGTAAGCTTGTGTGTGGCCGAAATTATACAAGTGTGTATACTCTCTCAAAGTTTTCCAAGAGTTTGTGGTGTTTTGTGATTCCATTTGAGGCATTCACACTATTGGTGCTTGGCCCTCAAAATCCTTAGAACCAAACTCATCAAAAGGTATGTAATCTCTTCTAACTCTTTTATGTTGAAATGTTCCCCATGCCATGTTAGATAGGTTATAAACCTTGGAAAATTATTATTTTGCATGTATTTAGACAAACATAGATCCAAGGTTTATTAGGGTTGCATGCACACTTAGGAAGTGTAGATTGCTTAAAACCCAACAGTTATATTTGCTGATAGATGATCTGTTAGAAATGCCTGCTAGTATTTAGGCTACGGATCTTTTTAGGAATTATAGATTAGAATTGTTTGATACCTTAGATGTCGTATAGTCTAGGGACTTGATTGTTAAATGTTGTTTAAAACCTATAGTAATGCTAAATTAGTTAACTGAATAAATGTGTTAGGTTGCATGCTCTAGAAATTGGTAGTTTTAGACTGCCTGATTTGGCGCTATTGCGCAGCTCTTATCTAAGTCTAACTGTTATAGTATCAAATTGAAACATCTGACCCAAAATTTTCATTTTTAATTTAAGTAAAAAACAGTATTCCAAAACATTATTCATACAACCCAATAAAATAAGTATGTCAAACATCATATAAATCAGAGTATGTCCCATAAACAGAATCCATATGGTGTGTGCAATGCAGTCAACCTGAGCTTTTTCCCTTGGAATCGTAGGCACCTGAAACATAAACTAAAAACCATAAGCACAAAGCTTAATGAATTCCCAAAATATTGCATACCATATCTAACATATAATGGGCCCCACACAAATGAGATACGGGCCCGCCCATACTCGAATAACAATGAGATACGGGCCCTGCCCACACTCGAATAATGGGCCCCGCTCAATAAACACACATACATAAGCACATACAAGTATCACACAGACAACAAGTATAAGAACATAATCAATCGAGGGTCAGCCTTGGTGCCTTAGACCCGCTAAACCCAGTGAGGAAACTCACCTCGAATGTTGAGTGTCACTGAAATAAATCCCTAGTTGTTGCCCTGACGACTCCCCGAGATAACAATACAAAATAACACCATATAAACACTTGGGTTCCATTCCATAATCAATGACTCATTCTTGAGGTAAAATGAGCATTTTACCCCTAACCTAATATGATCCAAAACCAATGCACAAAACCACTTGTTCCTTCAATGCCTATTTATAGTACAATTTCCAAATTAAGCCCAAACCCCTAGTATGGGCCTTACCCCTAGGCCCAATAAACTCACTCAGTCCATAGGCTTGATTTCAGATGGCTCATTAAGGCCCAAAATAGCAATGTCCAAGGAAATAGCCCAACCGAGGCCCAAAAACACAAAGCCCAAATCATTGCGTACGTGGTACATACTCAATTGTACGCTAAGTGTACAAGCTCCATGTCTTGTACGATGTGCGTACGAGCTTGTACGCTAGCATATTCACCCGTTAAGCTCTTTCTCCATTAAGCTGTAAATTACTTAAGTCCAAGGGTCCCAATCACAGATCTAAGTCATTTGCAACATCTTAAACCATAAAGTCATCAACTTGGTAGCTTTGCATGCCCCAAATGAGCCCAAAATCGAGATATAACATTCTAATTCCATAAAAATGGCCATTTCTCATGCATGGTTTGGTCTAAGCTTCAATGGTGACAACTTTATCAATCTAGGACCAAAGGAACACTAAGAGTGGCAACTCTAAGCTTCAAAAATGATATGAACCACAAGTTATCATCTATAGGACCAAAAAGGGGTCCAAAACCTAAAGAAAGGGGATCTAAGCTTCTAAAGATCAAGATCAAGACTTTATACCTTGTACAAGCTAGAAATAGAGCAGATAACACGGATCTACAAGCTTCTCCTTGAACCACCACCTTGCTCCAACCTTATCCTTCTTGAAAATGGGATAAAACACACCAAAATGCACTCAAAAGACCTTCTAAACTCAAGAACGCTCAACAATGGGCTTAGGGTTTCGTGGAGTCCGATTAGGGACAAGAGGGAGGCTAATAGAAAAGATCATTGGGTCATAATGTTCTTTATATAGTGCTTAAACCCTAAATATTAGGGTTTTGGGGTCTGGACAAGTATGTTGTGCGTACTTCCTTGTATGTAGCGCGTACATGCATGGCATCCACGTCACATTTACACCAATACGCCTAGCATACATAGGGTGCTACACCCGACGTACGACACATCCTAAGCCCAAAATGAAAAAGGTCCAATGACTTCAAGCCCAAAATCTAAATAAATAAATAACCAAAAAATTAAATAAATACCTTAGAAATTGTTGGATTTTACGTACTATAACACTCCTATGGTGCACACGCAACCCTAATAGCTTTGGGTCTAAGTTTTCTCTAATTATACAGACAATAAAATTTCCAAAGCATGAAGCCTACAACTAGCATACAATTTTGACATATAAGTCATAAAAGTGAGTTAGAAGATTACCTCTTATTGTAGCTTGTTGAATTTGGCCTTTCAAGAGCTTAGCACCCCAAGTGTTGTGCCTCAAACAAACCACAAATATCATGAACAATTAGAAGACAAATGAGAGAGAAGTTAGGCACCAAAAATCGTCCATACTTATGCAATGTCACTCTTAGGTGCAATTTTGGATAAAGGGGTTACACATATATAACGTAGAATTCCAAAAGTTATATATAACCCTAATTCTTACACTTAGTCTTATGATCCATAAATTATATGGGCTAACAATTTATGGACTTTCACATAAGCTTATCCCATTACAAATTAATCATGGATTATTAGCCCAACCATATTTCTCACTGATTTACATAATCAGTCCCCGTTAATCTAATTAGTCTCTTTTGATCACTAAATTAATTCCAAATCAATTATTCATCAATACTAATTAAATAATATGATTTCTCAATTAATATATTATACTTATAATATATTAATAAATCATAAATAATCTATTACTCAAATATGCATCCTATCAAATTGTCCTGATGAAGGCAACATGAAATGGACCGTACTACCCTTGGGTCAAGTACATACCAATTATAGTTGTGGGCTTGACACCTAATCCAACAGTCTCCCACTTGGATAATTCTAATAACTATAATTATAAGTACAACTTCAAAACCCGACTAGCAATCGTAGCTCTCAAAAGTCATTGTCGACCTCTGATCAATAACACGTCCATTAGATAAAGGATCATATATTCCTCCATTCTAGATAGCGTATGAACTAAGAAATGGATTATAATAATTCTCTTTGTTCGTGTGTTGTTTCCTGATTTCCTATTTATGACAACTGACTAATTGAACAAATCAAATCAGTCTAGGCTTGGCCAATCACATTAGGGTTGTCATTACTAAATAATCGTGGGGCCCACAGATATCGCTTTTATCCCTCTTAGAGTAAAAGGAATGGATAAACTTTGACTCGTGTGCTTGCTCTATTTACCCATAAAATCACACACAACAATATGTTTTATAACACAAAGTTACTGGTGCATTTTCACATTATCAATGTGCAACCGACTTGTAAATTGCAACTCATATCTCTCTGTTTCAAGAATATAAGATATTATCGTCTCATGATCACTTGTGATAAAATCCATGAAGTGATTCAATTGAGCGTGGGTTAATCCAATACTAAAATCTTATTATAGGAGTACTCATTAATACTACAAATTTTTTTTGCAATGTCTAAACACCTTTAGACAATCTATAGCCCCATTCATGACAGTCTAGCTTCAATACCTACTTCCAAAGTATGATCGACTGTGGATAGTATGAATAATCTAGTTATTCAGGAAGTCAAAACATGCAAAGTGAAACACAAGTATAATCGAATCCAATGTGGTCTCAAAACTTTTGAATACAAATAAAACACCGTTTATTTAATCACCATATTAATTACACATTATACATTGTATAATGTTTTGATTCATCAACATCATACTTGAATTAAGACAATAGTTATCCATGCTCCAAGCATGCACACTATGTTTGTCTATGGTCCTTTCTTTGTGAAATAGATCAACTGAAAACATTTCAAAATGACTCTTATTTCACAATTCCAAATCCTTGTCGTAAGTGTAAGAATACCAAACTCTTGCCACTATTAGAATGTGTTATGTTCTAAACTATCATGCAATATAACCTTTTGTAATGTCATGGTACTGAAGTCACATAGACTTTGCCAACGATATTACAAGGTACTCCTTTAGATATTGTTACAAAACAATTCCATGGACGAGAAATCTCAATTTCAAAGTACATTCCTTTGAACACCCTTCTTGCATAAGAGTTTTTAACTTCCACATAGATTCCTAATATCCAACACACAATATGGAAACATTTACATATTTTCCATATGACAATCCATTCTTAATAAAGTCCTATCTATTCATAATAATTTCAATATGGTCCATCCATTACTATACTTCCATCTACAAGTAACCAATCCTTGGTGAAACTTAGATTGTCCTTAACAATTGTTTAATAACTTTAGACATATTTGGTTCTAGTCCCTTTTCCCTCTTAATTCCCTAGGCATTTGACAAATTAGAACACATGAATATTATAGCATATGGAATTGATCCTATATCCGAAGCATATAGGACACGATTCATAATGTCTTACATAAAGACATGATACTTGATCATTCTTTTGATATAATATTTCCATACATAGAATTTCCAATTTTTGAAGCATTCCAACATGGTGTTCATATATATATATATATATATATATATATATATATATATATATATATATATATATATATATATATATATATATATGACTAAATTTGATTAAAATCTCAATCTAAGCTTTTAGATTTGAAATGAAGTATGAGTTCCTCTCCCTTAATTATAACAAAACAACTTTTCAAACTCTGCAACTTTGTGAATTGAAACTTTTGTTTTCTATAATTAACATTGCTAACTTACAACACTTACCATAATGATTATGCTCCCACTAGAATAAAAATCATTTATTTAATAGCTAGTGTGACATCCCCAAAATCACGGCCAGAAAAGACCGATTTTGTTTATGCTTTATAAAAATCAGAGTACTTCATTTTATAAAAAGGTTGCGGAATTTGTTCCCAGAAAAACATGGTAAATACGTTATTAAAACATTTTCGAAGAAACGTATTTATTTCATTTTAAAACGTTTGGGATGTCATCGTTAATACATGAACATAAGCATAAACAGAACTTACAATTATTCACACTAGTGGTCTACATCTCTTTAAATCTCTCAGTGTAATGTCACTTCATATCAACACCTGTGATATAAATAAACTGAGTGGGTCAGGTTGGGAAACCTGGTGAGCACATAGGGATTTCAATCCCACAATGTTATACCATATATATAGTTTAAAATTCACAAAATATACAATTTCACCATACATATATATAAACAACTTTTATCCCACCCCGTCGATCCTCGCAACGAGGCTATCCATACTCTCGGACCTAAGATTAGTCGTTTTACCTACTCCATACTCTCGGATCAGAAATGAACGAATTTACCAAATCCATACTCTCGGACTAGGGACGAATGACTAATCCATACTCTCGGATTAAAGATGAATGATTATGCCTAATCCATACTCTCGGACTAGGGACAATAGCTAATCCATACTCTCGGATTAACGACGAATGATTATGCCTAATCCATATTCTCGGACTAGGGACAATGACTATGTCTAATCCATACTCCCGGATAAGTGACATCTACTAACTTCTATTCTCTGAGTTTAACTCACTTGTACTCGTAAGAATATACTACCCAATATTCCTCATATTTAATTTAGGTCTACTCTTTATCCTAAATTATCAAATATAATCAGGTATGTTCTTTAACACGAATTTCAACCAACATCAATTAACTCGCACATAAACATATAATTAATACTTCAATCAATACTTGTATTAAAATCATGTTCATGAAAGGGACTATGCACTCACCTGAGAAGGTGGTGACTTGGTACTCGGACAACACTTCGTTTACTTTAAAATAATTTCCTTCGACAAAACCTAGTATTATCACCAATAGATTTTAGTCTATTATTCGCCGAGACTAATTAATAGTCTAGCTATTATTACTATTATATAAGCGTAAAAAAAATACTTATATAACCCATAATAATAGCCAAAGTATTTATTATTTGTTCTTAATAACGTTAATATAATTAAATAAAAACTATATTAAAAATAGCGTAGGCGTAGCTCACTTACAGCGGGTTTTATAGAAAACCAGGCTTTGCTTGGAGCAGCGTTTCCGAGCCAAAAAGCTCTTCTTCTCGGAGCCGTCGAGCACTCCGGGGCTTCCGCCTCGTGCTATGGAGGTTCCCTAGGCTTTTCGGGGGATTTCGGGGCTAGAGAGAGGTTCTAGAGAGAGAGTAAAGAGAAGAAAGAATGGGAAAGGTGTGAAGAAAATGAGGGTGGGAGAGGTGGTATTTATAGGGTGAAAATGGCTGAACTTGGTGCCACATGTCACCATCTAGTGGCAAGACTTGGGGAGAAAGCAATGGCCAAGATTGTGCCACATCACCCATTTTCGCACAACACACTTCCGACTTCTAAAATCCGTAACTTTCACATACGACCTCCGTTTTTGACGTTCTTTATTTCCACGCGTAGGTAAAAATAATATCTACAACTTTCATTTTGACTCCGTCAGCTAATTCTCGACCGATCTTAAATTTAACAGTACGAGGCGTTTAGACTGTTAAATGACCGCGAAGAATTCATAACTCCTTCATACGGACTCCATTTTCGTCTGTCTTTTTACCGTTGAGTTCCTATTAATGAGATCTTCAACTCTCATTTATTTCACGTAAGCCAAAAACCGCTCGAACTAAAATTCGAGTTTCGGGCTGTACACTGCTAAGTCGAATCTTAGAAAAATCATAACTTCCTCATACGATGTCAGATTTGGGCGTTCTTTTTATCGACGCTCTTAGTTTAACATATTCTACAACTTTTGTTTAGATTGCTAAGGCTAAAAAGTCTTCTATCATAAATTCACTATTTACGTCTTCCGGTGCCGTGCCGGTTTTGCCGTAAAACTTCGGCGGGCCATAACTTCTTCGTTATAACTCGGATTTCGGCGTTCTTTATATGTACGGAAACCTTGTGACATATTCTAAACTTGGTTAAGACTATTCATTATAAATAATCTTTTGTCGAAAAGTCATTTTTGACCGCTATTGCCTCTAAATTGACTAGCCCGGATCTGCGGGCGTTATAATTATCTGCCCCTTAGGATGATTACGTCCCGGAATCATCAACGAAACAAGGATCGTATAATGACTCCATACGTCATCTCTTCATCCTAGGTAATAATTATAACTTCTTTATTCCTTCAAGTCTATCTCTTAGACTTATTGACTGTAAGCAGTACTTGATCGTGCACCTGCTCTCTACCTCATATTAGACTCCAAATTATGACCTATCATCATGTGATGTACGTTTAGACTCAGGTCTCTTAAATTCTAAAACAGACTAAGCCTTCCTTCATGTTCTAATGTGATATAATCATACTTTAACATGTAGCATTTCTAGCTACCAACGAGCACGATACTTCTATTGATCGCTTTGATTTTTAATCGTTTGGTTTAAGTCGGATGCTATATCAAACTTGGTTCTCTGAACCACGTAACCTACTCATCGTAGTCGGACTCAAGGTGATATGACCACTAGGGTCGGGATAACAACAATCTTCTTAGTCATTACCGAAACAATGGTAACGGCATATTTGAATAAAACGAAATCAATTACTGGCTTCTTGGTAACCTTGAGACTTTCCCTGATCCAAGTGTGAGTCCTGTGATTCCAGTAGTATAGGACTCTACTACCATTCACACCTACTCATACTCGTCCCAAGTATTGTCCCGCAGTTTTTCCAAGTCACCATACAAGAAAACCATACAACAACTTAACACATCAGATAACAAAACAAAGGTTTTATATTATTTCTTGAAACTGTTACATAGGTGTTCCAGTTCACCCTAGACTATGCCTCTAACGGGCTACATCGTGAGGTACTATCTACACGATTACTCCATAACTCGATCCTCGGATGTCAAGCCTTCACTCTTGAATCCTTGCATTGTCATCTGCTTCGTCACGGATCATTTGAAATGATCTCGCCTTTGGCTTTGGTGGCACATTTGGCTTTGTAGCCACTTCTCTCTTTGGGCAGTCTTGTTTGAAGTGTCCTTCTTCTCCACACTTAAAGCAGACTTCTCTCTTGGTTGTGCATTCGTTGGCGTAATGACCAGTCTTCCCGCATTTAAAGCATGTCGTATATTTAGAGCATTTCCCGATGTGCTTCTTTCTACACTTGTCACACCATTGCGTTCCTTCTTCAAACTTCGAGAATTTTCTCTTCTCGCTGGACCTTGAAGATCCTTCAAACTTTCTCTTCTCGCCAACCTCCATCTTGTTGGAGGCTCTTCCCTTGATCATATCTTCGACAGACTTGGCAGCCCAGATAGCTGCCTCTAGAGTAGGTGCTTGACGCACTGGCACCGCGTACTCCCATGGAAGTCCTTTTGCGTACTTGTCGATTTTCGTCAGCTCATCCGGAACAAGACGCAAGGCGAACTCCATCTTCTCTGTGAAGTTGTTGGTGTATTCATCGATTGACATGGTTCCCTTCTTTAGGGTTAGAAACTGGTTCTCTAGCTCAAGCAGGTTTTGAGCTGAGCAGTACTTTCGTTTGAATTGCACCAGAAATTCTGCCCATGTCAGTTGCAGAGGCTCATTAGGGCTCAGAGTCTTCCCCAAGGTATTCCACCAACGTACATCGCCTCCTCGAAACTGACGCACTGCAAATGTGGTCTGTAGCTTCCCTCTACAACCGCATGTCATGAAGGCTAACTCCATCTCCGAGATCCAATCCATGACCCCGATCGGATCCTCCTTTCCAGTGAAAGTCGATGGCTTGCAAGTCAGAAAATACTTGTACTTGCATCCATTCCTCTCGACCTCGTCATCTTGGTTGTTTTGTCGAACTATTGGTGGGTTGACTTGACCAACAGTCCCACTGTAGTTTCCTTCCTCAGTCTGCCCTTCGTTCAACTCGGGCTGTTCGATCTGAATAGTGGCTTCCTCACGATTTTGCTGGAGCAAACGTCTAGTTTCCTCCATTTGACGATCCAACATCGCTTGGATCATCGCTTGCACTCCGGCCATTGTGACTGGCTCAGCGGCAGCTTCCATCACCGGTATTTGCTCAATCACTGAGGGTTGGTTTCTGTTCCCATTTGCATTCACGTTTCCGCTACGGGTTCTTGCCATCTTGATCTATACACCAAATAAGGTGAATCTAGATCTTTACTTAGGATTGATGGTTAAATCATCCTTATCACTCCGAAACGTTTATATGCTAGTACTAATATCGTAGTCGTACGTTTAGAATCCTAAACACATAAGGTTTCCAGATCCGGTCGGCAACAGACCATAGATTCGAACAACTAACACCATATCATGCACAAGTATTTAGCACATAAAAGCATTTTAGGCATAATTCCTAAAATAAGCTAGTGCTCACACCTCACAATCATCGCTTAGCATTCTAAGTTTAAGTCTAGAAATAAATCCATATTCCTAGTTCGCTTAAAGTAATGCTCTGATACCAACTGTGACATCCCCAAACTCACGGACAGAAAAGACCGATTTTGTTTATGCTTTATAAAAATCAGAGTACTTCATTTTATAAAAAGGTTGCGGAATTTGTTCCCAGAAAAACATGGTAAATACGTTATTAAAACATTTTCAAAGAAACGTATTTATTTCATTTTAAAACGTTTGGGATGTCATCGTTAATACAGGAACATAAGCATAAACAGAACTTACAATTATTCACACTAGTGGTCTACATCTCTTTAAATCTCTCAGTGTAATGTCACTTCATATCAACACCTGTGATATAAATAAACTGAGTGGGTCAGGTTGGGAAACCAGGTGAGCACATAGGGATTTCAATCCCACAATGTTATACCATATATATAGTTTAAAATTCACAAAATATACAATTTCACCATACATATATATAAACAACTCTTATCCCACCCCGTCGATCCTCGCAACGAGGCTATCCATACTCTCGGACCTAATATTAGTCGTTTTACCTACTCCATACTCTCGGATCAGAAATGAACGAATTTACCAAATCCATACTCTCGGATTAAAGATGAATGATTATGCCTAATCCATACTCTCGGACTAGGGACAATAGCTAATCCATACTCTCGGATTAACGACGAATGATTATGCCTAATCCATATTCTCGGACTAGGGACAATGACTATGTCTAATCCATACTCCCGGATAAGTGACATATACTAACTTCTATTCTCTGAGTTTAACTCACTTGTACTCGTAAGAATATACTACCCAATATTCCTCATATTTAATTTAGGTCTACTCTTTATCCTAAATTATCAAATATAATCAGGTATGTTCTTTAACACGAATTTCAACCAACATCAATTAACTCGCACATAAACATATAATTAATACTTCAATCAATACTTGTATTAAAATCATGTTCATGAAAGGGACTATGCACTCACCTGAGAAGGTGGTGACTCGGTACTCGGACAGCGCTTCGTTTACTTTAAAATAATTTCCTTCGACGAAACCTAGTATTATCACCAATAGATTTTAGTCTATTATTCGCCGAGACTAATTAATAGTCTAGCTATTATTACTATTATATAAGCGTAAAAAAAATACTTATATAACCCATAATAATAGCCCAAGTATTTATTATATGTTCTTAATAACGTTAATATAATTAAATAAAAACTATATTAAAAATAGCGTAGGCGTAGCTCACTTACAACGGGTTTTATAGAAAACCAGGCTTTGCTTGGAGCAGCGTTTCCGAGCCGAAAAGCTCTTCTTCTCGCAGCCGTCGAGCACTCCGGGGCTTCCGCCTCGTGCTAGGGAGGTTCCCTAGGCTTTTCGGGGGATTTCGAGGCTAGAGAGAGGTTCTAGAGAGAGAGTAAAGAGAAGAAAGAATGGGAAAGGTGTGAAGAAAATGAGGGTGGGAGAGGTGGTATTTATAGGGTGAAAATGGCTGAACTTGGTGCCACATGTCACCATCTAGTGGTAAGACTTGGGGAGAAAGCAATGACCAAGATTGTGCCACATCACCCATTTTCGCACAACACACTTCCGACTTCTAAAATCCGTAACTTTCACATACGACCTCCATTTTTGACGTATTTTATATCCACACGTAGGTAAAAATAATATCTACAACTTTCATTTTGACTCCGTCGGCTAATTCTTGACCGATCTTAAATTTAACAGTACGAGGCGTTTAGACTGTTAAATGACCGCGAAGAATTCGTAACTCCTTCATACGGACTCCGTTTTCGTCTGTCTTTTTACCGTTGAGTTCCTATTAATGAGATCTTCAACTCTCATTTATTTCACGTAAGCCAAAAACCGCTCGAACTAAAATTCGAGTTTCGGGCTGTACACTGCTAAGCCGAATCTTAGAAAAATCATAACTTCCTCATACGAAGTCAGATTTGGGCATTTTTTTATCGACGCTCTTAGTTTAACATATTCTACGACTTTTGTTTAGATTGCTAAGGCTAAAAAGTCTTCTATCGTAAATTCACTATATACGTCTTCCGGTGCCGTGCCGGTTTTGCCGTAAAACTTCGGCGGGCCATAACTTCTTCGTTATAACTCGGATTTCGGCGTTCTTTATATGTACGGAAACCTTGTGACATATTCTAAACTTGGTTAAGACTATTCATTCTAAATAATCTTTTGTCGAAAAGTCATTTTTGACCCCTATTGCCTCTAAATTGACTAGCCCGGATCTGCGGGCGTTACAGCTAGCATAACACATATGCTCCCACTAGCTTTGACATGTACCCAAAAATAAGATGGACTTCTAGAAAACAATGCTTATTGACTTTCTTATCACTGTTCATATTTTTGATACGAAATGTTTTGATAAGTCTTTATCTAAGCACATACACCTTTTATAAGAAAGCTCATATGTGTGTCTAAACTATTTCAGAACTTATAGCAATAAGTCCCGAATGTTCAAACTATTTGCCATTTCTCACAAATCGAACAATGAAAAGGGATGACGTAATCATAATCGAATTTTTTGAACGCAATTACCAGAACTGCTATCTCCTTAAAATCTACTTAGTGAAAGTGTTTACTCAAAATCATTTTCATGAATGGGGGAGAAACCTTATGACACTTAGATTTTATGGTGTATGTGTTCCTATGCATGTGAGTCAGTCATTATCATAAGACAAGGTCATGACAAATTCAAATTCATATGGGCTGAACTTGTTCCATCTAAATTTCTTGCCACTTGATAGCACAAGATCCTACCATGTCTTCCAAGTTTTTGAGCAGATCACCGTTACTGATCAATGAACTTTCACTGATCTAGGTGCTTTGCCTTATGAAAACAATTAAGAACTCATAGAACTCATATGCGTAGTCAACTTTAACTAAAATGGGCACAAAAACAAGAATATGTCAACACGATAGGTTACAAACATCAAGTCATGTTCTTTATTAGTTCTTGAAACTTTTCAAGGTCTTTAAGACCCCCACTGACTTCTTGACATCTATGATTCTCTTTTCAAGAAACTTTCCTTGACAAACAAATATTCATGGGTTAGTGTGGATTCTTATCAAGAAAGACACTTCATATAATCGGTCTTAGTTAGTCTTTGTCTTATCCAAGACATCACAACCACCGATTACAAATGTGTTATAAACCTACTTTAAGATATGTCACTCAAGTTACAATCTTGGAGAATGACTCTAAGACTCAATTTTGGAACGAAGTATGACTCTCCTTAATTGATTTAACCATTTCAACAATTCCCGGTACCTCTTCTTATCCATGCAAATATACTAAGGTGTCCTTAGAGGATCAATTGTGATATGCTTTTCAAAATCATTAAGATGATCGTAAAAAACGATACTAAAGTACTCTCATTTCCTTTCAGATTGGAAATTTTTTTATCTTTCTGCCTAATTTGATTCTTCTCATTCGTTCTGCTATATATTGAAACTTTTTAATGATTCATATTTACACTTAATCTTGTAAGTATAACCATATTTACTAACTTTAGTAAGTCATAAAGAATAGTCTTATTGTTCTTTGTGGTGGACCTGACCAGTGCACAACTATGTGCACCCAATCCCCTAGTTCTTCACTTGACTTATATATACATGTGAACAAGGAATTAGTCCTAATTTCCCAAAGATGAAGGTTCTCATTCATCATACGATGCAAATCACATGATTCCAAGTTTCTATCCAATTGAACCTAGGGTGATGAGAATCTTTACTTATTTGGTAAATTTTGACACTACCAGAAATGAAAGAATCAAATCCATTTTCCAATATTTCCAACAATTGAAATATACAAACATAAATTTTCACAAATACCATTTCAAGGATAAATATAATATTAAAACAAAATTAAAATTTTTCTTTATTTATAAAACACAGAAAACTTATCCTTACAATGCAATTACAAATGAAAACTATATTATTACATATTCCTAAGCAACCTATCATAACTCCTAGTAGCAACTCACAAATCTGATCATCGAACCATGCGATTGAAATCCATCTATTCGCGACCAGACTCTGCTTACTCTTCCTTTAAGCTTCCTTTCTTTTTTTCGATCGTGCAAACACATCAAAATGCAATCTTGTCACGTCATGTATCAAGAATCTACAAACAGGAACTTAATAGAGTTAGATAATGGACTTACATGAAGTAGAGTCAAACATTTTGACTTTACCATGCTTGTGGTCCTTCAGGTAGATACGGCAGCTTCGCAACCAATGCCCCTTCTCTTGGCAATAGAAATAAACATACTCTTTCAGAATGACGTCATGTATATTATCAAAACAACGAGTATAATAGTGATCAAAGTAAATACAACCATCATAAATATAATCATGAAAGTTACATGGTTTCATGAGTTACATGTTTCAAAATCGATTACAATATAATGATAAAAGAGTTTGCATGATGCCGTAGCGTTCCATCCTCAAAAACTGGTAGTAACCTGTTTTTATGGATTACATGAGAATACAAGTAATTTTGAAAGAGTGTCAACAATTAAGTTGGTGAGTGCATAAGCTTTTGTATATAGGGTTGAAAACCTTTCTTTGTAAATTTAGTGTATGTTCAAGAAAAATCCAATATTTTCCTTATAAAATGAGTTGTAGTCTTAAGACTCAAAGACCGAAATGTACAAGTATTTACCATACTTATGATAGTATATGCAATTTTAAATCAACAACCCCCTTTTGAATGTAAGAATCCCCATAAACTATATGTGTTGTTGTTTCCTTATGTGAGTTATTATAACCGTACAATTGACTAGTAAGCCTGTTACGATGTACTTCGGGCGTCAGAATGTTTTGATATTTGTTACCCCAAACCTACCGGTCTAGTTGTTGCAAGCAGCTAAGGTGCAAGATTGTCAGTCCTAATATAGACCTATATACAAGTATCACGCTCTCCATACAGGAGATTATGGTTATAATACAGGACTTTAAGTAGTACTCTAAACAATACAATGAAGTAATGTCTCACAAATTTGATTCAACGAGTTTACATGCAGTGTAAGTGAAAACCCTTTTTGTGGTGTAAATTGAACCTTCCTTAGTATGTTCGTAGTGTTAATGTACCATAAACTATACGTGTTATAGTTTATCATATATGTTTGTAGTGAATGAAAACCCTTTTTGTAGTGTAAATAAAACCTTTCATAGTGAGATTGTAGTGTAACGAACCATAAACTACACCTATTATAGTTTATCACATGTGTTTGTAGTGAATGAAAATCCTTATGATGAATGACTATTTATGTTTCATGAAAATAAACTAACACAAAATACATTCAACACGTAGTAACTTATTGCTATACACTTTGCTCAACATGTTACAAAGTGTTAATAAACTTGTATATTTTTACTGTGACAACCCGATATTTCAATTCTATGTAACGACCTAAAAAGTCAAGTATTGTAACCACGTTTGTTATAATGAAATTAACTTCGAAAATAAAATATCCAAAAATCACTAATTAAATTACCTAGTATGTTAGATGTTATTAAACTGTGATCGTACGTAAAAAGAACGCCCAAATCTGACTTTGTATAAGGAATTTATGAATTTTCCAAGTTCGGCTTAGCAACGGACAGCTAAAAACTCGAAACAGAGATCGAGCGACTTTTCACCAGAATGACCTAAATGAGAATTGAAGGTCTCGACAATGGTTTTTCAACGGTAAAAAGTCTGGCAAAAACAGACGTCAGATAATGAAGTTATGAATTTCTAATGAATTTTTCTTACCGCGACCTTTTAAAAATAAATAATAAAAATAATTTCAAAATTTGCCGACGGAATCTAAACGAAATTTGTAGAGTATAGTCTCTCCTATGCGTGGATATAAAGAACGTCGAAAACGGAGTTCGTATGAAGAAGATATGAATTTTTGAAGTTTATTAAATAATAAAAATATAATTTTTATATTTAATTTCGGTATTATCCGAAGGCTGAGTCACGGGCCGAGTACGCCCAACGTACTCGAGGCCTAGGCCTCGGATCGTCCACATTGCCCCTATGCGAGGCTATGCCCCGTCCCATCCGGAGTCCGAAGCAGTCGAGGATGCGGTCACGCGTGACGCACGAGTATGCCCAGTGTACCGAGGCGGTTCCCACCCGCTATAAAAGGGATGCGAGGGTTCCGAAGAAAAGGGCGAATTCCTCTCATCTTTCTTGCGTTTTTCCTCTTTTTCCGTGCACGTGGTATCCCGAAGTCTCGGTTACCATGCTCAAGTCCCAAAGGTCGTTTGTGCTCCTGACATTCCCGAGAATCCCAAGAAAAACCGCTTTCTCGAGTCGAAATTCTGTCCGGTTTTCATCTCACCTTCTTCGGTCTTTCAAGTGAGTTCATACCCCTACAATCCACACTTTTAAATGTTTTATAAATACTTTTATATGCTTTTAAGGGGGGAATACAAGTAAAACACTCGATTATTATCGTGTGTTTTATAAAGTTTCATTATACGCTTTTTATCAATGGAATCATATGTGATTTATAACTATTATAGGGAAACTTTCGTATGCAAATTATACCACGATAACATCTTATCTTTTGAAATAAGAAATGGTTTATGTATTTATGTAAATCAAAAACTCTACTTATACTGTATGTATATGTGTCAGTTTTGGCACTACAAAAATTATACTTTTCATAACAAGTGAGCATTTCACTAGGGATTACTATACAAACGAAACGTACTTTTAGAAAACTATAATAGGTATAGTTTTACGAGAACACTACGAACTTTTACATATTGGAAATACTATTTCAAGAAGTTACTTTCATATACAAGAACAAACGAACATTTTCACACGTAAATCTGTTTTATACAAAATTTTGTGAGACATTAAACTTCACGTACGCTCGAGTACACATTTCAATTCCTGTATTATATACCAGAATCCCTTGGAGGGGGAGCATGGTGTTTGTGTATAGATCTATACGGGATTGACAACCCCGCACCCTGACTGTTAGCTACAATACACCATTTGGGGTGACAAACGTCAGAACATTCCAACGCTTGAAGAACGTTGTGTATAGGAATTTCTAGTCAATAGTATGGTTATAAAACTCACATAGAGTATTTAAAACACATTGATTTACGGGGTTTTTCAGATGTATTGGAGGTTTTATACGTGCATAAATTAACTACTTTTGGCATGAAAAACCTAATTGGAATACAAGTTTGGAACTTCTAAACCACTACTCACAGATGGGAAAACATCAACTTTCTAACAAACGTTGGTCTTGATTTAAGGCTACATTTATACCAGCAGGAAATATGGGATTTTCTAGAAACTAACAAACAAAAGCAAACCATTTCATTTTAGTTCATACAAATACTATCATTTAATACTTATGAAACTCACCAGCTTAAATGCTGACATACTCTTTCAAAACTACGTGTATGTCCCAGGGACTCAGTACTTGTAGGTGCCAAACAACTTTTTGGAGAAGGAACACTGCGGCGCCAGTTTAAATTCATATTTTTGGCATCATATTGTAATTGGTTTTGAACATGTACTCTTTTAACAATGTAAACTTTCAATTATATATATGATGGTTGTATTGCTTTCTTTACTATGTATTCATTTGTTACGTTACCACGTGAAGTCATCCGCCCCCGAACGTTTCCGCCATTCCGGTTTGGGGGTGTGACATTTACTAGTTTTTGACTTTTCTATCACTGTTTTAGAAAAATCACTGTAAATAGAAAACTAAATCCGTAAGCTCTGAGAGTGCAAGAAATGTGTCTAGTCTGTTCATAATTTTTATTATGATTTTTAGTGGTCTCTAACTAGTGTGAAAATGTCCATTTTCACATATTGTTCCGAATTCATTTCTGAAATGATAGACAGTTTTGTAAAAATCTCCATAAATTGTAGAAAATTTGTATGAATGTGCGCAAGTAGTCATTAGAAACGTATAAACCTGAAATATTTACATATGGAGCATTTTTGAAAAATATTAAGTTTAAGATGGTCAAAACAATTCGTGAATAGCCCATAACTTTTCTATTGAAAGCTTTTGGTTGAGTTAGAATGTATTTTAGTGCTGAAACTTGTATTCTCCCCCCTTAAAACTTGAAGAAAACATGAAAAGATAGGGGTATGAACTCAACTTTAGTGCTTTCCTGAGGTGGAAGGCTGAAGAAGGGGAGTTTCAAGTCAAGAACACTTGAAGGATGCTTGAAGATTTGAAGATCCTAAGAACAAATATGTCGATATTTGTGTAAATGATCCATGATTTGAATGAAGAAGTGTAGAATATTTAGGAGTAGAATGAAGATACTTACCAAGAATGGAGGATAAGCTCGAGACTTCTTGAGGAATTTAAGTTCCAGAGAGAGAGAGAGAGAGAGAGAGAGAGAGAGAGAGAGAGAGAGAGAAAAAGAAAGATAGAAAAAGTTGTTTTTTTTGGAGGGAGCAAATGAGATTGTAAATGTGAAGAATCAAGATTTCTTGAGTGGATTTGATTAAGGAAAAATCCGATGGAGTGTTGGGAAGAGTTGAAAAAGGACAATGATTTGACTATGTAGAGTGTGAATAGTGAGATAAAGTGGGTGTGGGGATGGCTTGATGTCATAACTTTATGGAAAAGTCAACAAGCCTTTAAATATTATCTTGAATGAAAAATATGATTTAAAAATAATAATTCCCCAAAATAGGAATAAAATATGAGTCTAAGGGGTCTAATATGTCAAAAATACGCATTAGGTTAAAATGTCACGTCAAAAGCATCAAAAACGGGATTAAAATGCGAACGTGGTCAAAAACCAAAAAGGAAATGTGAGGCTGCGAAGGTAGGTTCGCATGGGATAGGGTTCGTAGGGTGAGGAGGTTCGTAGCGAGGGGAGGGATTTGGGTGCGAGAGGGTTCACAAGGGAGAAGGTTCGTGGGCTGAGAGGAGTAGAAGCGAAGGAGAAGTTCGGATATGAAGGCTCTCGTTAAGGGGGCTGCGAACCTAGTCAGAAGCAAAGGTATCCAGATGAGAAACGAATGTCACCTTGAGGATGCGAAGCTTACCGGTTGTCGTGTAAGATGCGAACCTTCTCAGTTCACTGTGAAGGTCACTACTATGTGAAAGTGTCCAGTTCTTGGGTGCGAATGTGAGGTTCGTGCGAGATTTCCTGGCTAGAAGCGAACATTGACTAAGAAGTGAACATGGCTTAGGAGGTCGCGAGGGCCTATGAGGGTTTGCAGGTGAACAGTAACATGCGAACCTTCAGGCCTCTTTTTGACTTTTTTCTTCCGTTTTGAGTTGTTTTCAACCATGGGAAGGTTCGGGTTGGCTTGGATGTTCATATAAACATTGGGAAATGTGATTTTTATCACCAAGAGATTTGAGAGAGATTGGGAGAGATTTTGAGAGAGATTTGGGAGAGATAAAGATAGAATGGTAGAGATTGAGGGAGACTTTGTTTGTAGCCTTTGTTAGTGTTTGGATCCATAATGTAAGGTTTGTAAACCCCATTATGCCTTGTTATTAGTGTTTTACGCCCCAAGGGGGTACATAATAATGCTTTATAGAGTTGTTACATCGCTCACCCTAGTTAAGGCTTAGAATTTCTAAACGTTTGAAACTTCTGAGTGACACTTTGTATTATGATAGGGAGTTGTACATTAGTAAACATAGAGTAATCCCTAACATACAAGCACTAATTGAGTTTACCGGTTTGACTTGTTGACTTGGTCTGACTTTGACTTGACCAGAAATTAACGGTTGTCACAACAATCTCAGACTTAGCCTTTCTCTTTACCATTTGGTCAACTGGGTTGACTATGGCTGATCCCCTTCCATTAGGAAGAGAAGACTTTTCTAGACTTCCAATGTTGCGATTTTCATTTTCCATGGAAGTTTGGGAGGTAGATCTTCCAATCAAATTTGCTTGACCTGTGCGCCAAAATCACTGCTAATTCAGCATCAAGTAGCAAATATGTAAGATCGATAAGGGTCACGTCGTGGTCTGTCATATAGTAGTCTTGAAAAAACTGACTATACAACTCGGGGAGTGACTGAAGAACCAAGTCAACAGCCAACTTCCTTGACACAATAACTCCTAACATTCCCAGCTTGTCAATGTGTGACTTCATCTCCAAGACATGTGCACACACATACTTTCCATCTTCATGTTTGCTTGCTAATAGAGCTTGAGTGATCTTGAACTTTTGAAATCTTGTGGGTCAGGGAGAATTATTTTAGGAGGTGGAGGAATTGAAACATGATTTCCATTTCCACGATCCAATCATGGGAGATCATCTTCATAAGGAAAGCTTTTTCCAAAATATTCGAGAAGACTATAGTTGTCTGAACTAGACATCCATAAGGGAGAAATTTAAGTTAGTTGATTTAAGTCCTTAATATAAAACCCAAAAAGAAATATCAAGGCTAGGACCTAACACAATATTTTACAATTCATAAGCGGGATGTCGTAATCCAATGGCAAAATATTTGAAGGTGGGTAAATGAAGATATACCAATTTCAACCATGAAAAACGAACATGAACATTAGGTTTTAAATTAATTGAAATTCCTAGACCTTTTGAGATTCATTGAAATTTTCAATGGCGTGTTTAATCTCGATTATGCCATCGCAAGTTTGTGACTGGGATACCAATGACCACAAATAAGGTGTGAATAACCATGCAAATTAGCTTGGTACACTCGATGTTACATATCACCAAATCAATGTGTCGGTTAACCACACACGCTTTATTGATCGATTATTAACATCAAGCTACCATTTTCCACCCTTGCTAGTCCCAAATTAGTGTGTCGATTAACCACACACGCTCCACTAACAACTTAACAAGGTGCAAAGTGCAATTTCATGGGTTAGCACCAAATTCACGTTTTTCCTAAAGTAAATAAGATTGGGAATTTATAAATTTTTGTTACATTATATTTCATTATAATTATAGTAGTAGGTTGTGTCCTATCCTACCCGTTCGGTTAACGACCCTCCACCAATCACGGAAGCGGTGAATGAGAGTAGACACCCATTCAACTACCATTTTATAGGCAATTTCCTTATACCCCCCCCCCCCCTTATAGATTGGCTTCGTGAATGAGGCCTACTAACGGTAAGACTGACCTTTTAGTTATATATATATATATATATATATATATATATATATATATATATATATATATATATATATATATATATATAATATTATACTTTTAATTTTATATAGTATAAGGGTGTATTTTAAAATTTTAAAATACTTGATGGTTTAATCTATTAATAAATTATACTTTTAATTTAATTAAACTTAAACCATATGATTATGGATTTAATAATACTCTTTTAATTAAACATTTAATTAACTATTAATAAAGTCCATAAGAGTTAACTGAACTAATTAAAAACATCAAGATGCTAAATCAAATTAAAACTATTTAATTAATTTTAAGTTATGGGTCCATGAGTTACATTTTTGAAATCTTTTCAAATTACTAGGGTTTCTTATGAATTCAATGTTTCTTAATTAAGACTTTTCAACTTTTAAAACATGAGGGAAAGTTTTGTAATTCTTGAAAAACTTTTGAACTCCATAACTTAAGGAGTTAATTTGTTTTATGAAGATGAGACTTTTCAAGTTCCATAACTTATGGATCTCTTAAAAAACATTAAGATCAATTTAACTAATACTTATTTGTAACTCCTTAAAAATAGGGCTGTAAATGAACCAAACGAACACGAACAAGGTCGTGTTCATGTTCGTTCGTTTAAGTTAGCCGAAAAACAAATGAACACGAACGGATAAACGAACGAGATTTTCTTGTTCATGTTCATTCGTTTAACAAATTACTTTGTTCATGTTCGTTCATTTATGTTCGTGAACATGCTAAACGAACATAAACAAACAAACATAAACGAACAAAGATAAAAAAACACAATTGAACTTATATGAACATAAACGAACATATAATATAGCAATATAATAAAAAATAAATGAATATAGATGAATATAAATAAACTTAAACGAACGAACATAAACAAACGTAAATGAACATCATAAACGAATGTTCACGAACATAAATGAACAAACGAGACCATGATTCATGTTCGTTCATTTAATTAAACGAACGATAATTTTTGTTCATGTTCGTTCATTTATTAAATAAACGAACATAAACGAACTTCCCGCTGAACAGTTCACGAACGGTTCGCCGAACGTTCAATTCGTTTACAGCCTTACTTAAAAACATTTAGATCAAACTTTAAACTAATAAACCAATCATATCATTTTATATTTTACTAAATTGATCTAATTTAACTCTTGAAGAAAAATGATTCAAATTTTACAAATAATTAGTTTTTCATAAAATCAAGTAATTATATTAAAATTTTGCAATCATCATGTTATTGGATGGGGACAATCATCATGTTATTGTTGGGTTTTATGTACTATAACACTCCTATTGTGCACATACAACCCTAATAGATTTGGATCTAAGTTTTCTTTAATTATACATGCATTAAAATTTCCAAAGAATGAAGCCTACAACTAGCATACAATTTTGACATATAACTCATAAAAGCAAGTTAGAAGATGACCTCTTGGTGTAGCTTGTTGAATTTGGCCTTTCAAGAGCTTAGCACCCCAAGTGTTGTGCTTCAAAAAAAGTCACAAACATTATGAACAATTGTAAGACAAATGAGAGAGAGGTCAGGCACCAAAAATCGTCCATATTTATGCAATGTCACTCGTAGGTTCGATTATGGCTAAAGGGGTTACACATATATAATGTAGAATTCCAAGAGTTATATGTAACCCTAATTCTTACACTTAGGCTTATGATCCATAACTTATATGGACTAATAATTTATGGACTTTCACATAAGCTTAACCCATTACAAATTAATCATGGATCTTTAGCCCAAACCATATATCTCACTGATTTATATAATCAGTCCCCGTTAGTTTAATTAGTCTCTTTTGATCACTAAATTAATTCCAAATCAATTCTTGATCAATACTAATTAAATAATATGATTTCTTAATTATTATATTATACTTATAATATATAATAAATCACAAATAACCTCTTACTCAAATATCCATCCTATCAAAATTGTCCTAATGAAGGCTACCTGAAATGGACCATGCTACTCTCGGGTCAAGTACATACCAATTATAGTTATGGACTTAGACTCCTAATCCAACAGAAATATTGGGCGTTACAATTCTCACCCACTTGAACTAGACTTTGTCCACGAAGTTCGCTACCCCGAAAAAACTCTAGATAATGCTCTCTCTTCTCGTCCTTGGGCTTCCAAGTCCACTCTAACTCCTTGTGGTGCAGCCACTGCACCTTCACCAACTCTATAACCTTGTTCCTTAAGGTTTTCATTTTCCGATCTAAAATTATCACTGGTCTATCAATATAATTCAAGCGGTCATCCACCTGAATATCCTCCAAAGGTACAACTACAGAATCCTCCACTAAACACTTCTGCAGCTGAGAGACAAGAAACGTGCTATGAATTTGACAGAGCTCGGCTGGAAGATCTAGACGGTATGCAACCCTTGATGGGTTTTGAGCATTCTAACACTTCCTAAGTGTACATGCAACCCTAATAACCTTGGATCTATGTTTGTCTAATTTGTCATGCAAAGTTGATTTCCAAGGTTATATTCCTATCTAGCATACATGGGGAACAATTTAAACATAAAGTATAGATAGAATAACTTACCTTGTTGTTGCTTGTGTTCCTTGAAACCTTGTGAGCCTAGCACCTCAAGTGGTGATGCCTCAAATGCTTCACACAACACCAAATGCTCTTGGAAGAACTTATGAGAGAATACACACTTCTTCAAATCGGCCAAGCCCTCTATTTCTTTGTTGTAACCGATTTGGGAGGAGATCATATTCCTTATATAGTGTTGACACATCTAGGGTTAAACCCTAATGTGTCATGACTCTTCATTTCCATGACCCATGGGTTTGTAACTCCCATGGAGCATCCTATGGGTGGAACCCAACTTGATGATCCATGGAGCCTTTTAGCCCACTATACAAGATATGGATGATTTACTTAATCAACCCATATATTTAATTAGTTATCTTTTAATCACTTAATTAATTCTTGATCAAACTAATCAAATAATATTATTAATATATTAGAACTTATAATATATTAATAATCTCCAAGCATTATTTCTCTCATTTAGTTTATCCAATTGCATGGTGCCATGCAACCCAAATGGACCATGCCGGGTCGGGTCAAGTACATACCAGAAATAGTTATGGACTTAGACACCTTATCCAACAGTCTCCCACTTGGATAAGTCTAGTAACTATTACTGCAAGTATGACTTCAGGAACCGATCGGCAATCGTAGCTCTTTACAAGGTTTCTCGAAACTTGAGAAGATGATGGTACGCCATTTAAGATAAGTGATCATATAATCCTCTGTTCTAGATATCAGTCGGACAAATACATGGAACAATGTCTTACTTATTGTCCAACATTTGTTTCCCGATTTCCGATTTGTTTGACAAAGAACTTTATTGAACACATCAATCTAGTTCTGACCGGGCCCGGTACATAGGTCAAAACAAAATCATCGAGGGGCCCAGATATCAGCTTCTAATCCAAGAAGGAACAGATAAACTTCGACTCATATGTTTGTTCTACTACTTATTGAATTACACATAAGAGCACGATTTTATAACATCGAGTTACCAATGCGTTTTTCGTACAATCAATGCATAACCAACTCGTAAGTAACAAATCATATCTCTAGGTTTAAAGACTTATATGATATTACCGTCTCACGATCACTCGAGATAGAATTCCATGAAGTGATTCCAGTGAGCGTGGGTTGAGTCCAATGCTCAGAACTTATGAGCACTCATGATTGTTGTAGCCTTGTCCCAGACCTCTACAATCAAACATGACAGTCTTGATTCATACCTACTTCCGACATATGACCGACTGTGGAGGTTTGAATAATATGTTATACCAAACAAAATTATTCTGGAAGTCAAAACATGCAAAAGAAATATAGTAAACGATCGACAAGAGATAGCAACACTTTACTCATAAATAAAACACTTTTATTCATCATCAAATGTCAATTACACTTTACAAATTTCAAGATTATCTAACTACTAAATCTAATATCATCCTTCAGCCCTATGCTCCGAGCATGCTGGAGATGCTTAACCCGAGTCAGTCCCTTCGTGAGGGGATCTGCCGGATTCTCATCTGATGATACCCTCTTTGCCACGAGGAGTCCTTCTTCGATCCGATGTCTGATGAAATGGTATTTTCTGTCGATGTGTCTGGATCTCCCGTGATCCCTTGGTTCCTTGGCTAAGGCAACAGCACTTTCACTATCACAGAAAATTTCCATTGGCTCTTTAATAGCTGGTACAACTCCAAGGTCTCCAATGAAGTTCCTCAGCCATAACGCCTCCTTTGCCGCTTCGCTAGCTGCAATATACTCTGATTCACAAGTAGAATCTGCCACTGTCTCTTGCTTGGAACTCTTCCAAGAAATTGCTCCTCCATTTAGGGTAAAGACCCAGCCCGACTGAGAGCGGAAGTTATCCCTATCAGTCTGGAAGCTAGCATCACTATACCCTACAACTCTCAAGTCATCACTCCCACCGAGGGTAAGGACCCAGTCCTTAGTCCTTCGTAGGTACTTGAGAATATTTTTTACCGCAATCCAGTGTGCCTTGCCAGGGTTCCCCTGAAACCTGCTAACCATGCTCAAGGCAAAGGCTACATCAGGTCGAGTACACGTCATAGCATACATGATCGAACCTACAGCCGAAGCATAAGGTAATCGACTCATTTCTGCTATCTCAGCCTCAGTGCTAGGGCTTTGTGTCTTACTCAGCTTGGCGCTACTCTGGATGGGCAACTCTCCTTTCTTGGAGTTTTGCATTCTGAATCTCTTCAGAACCTTCTCCAAGTAGGTACTTTGACTAAGTCCAATTAGTCTTTTACTCCGATCTCTTAAAATCCTTATCCCCAGAATATAGGCAGCTTCACCAAGGTCCTTCATAGCGAAACACTTTCCAAGCCAGGACTTTACTTCCTGCAAGGTTGGAATGTCGTTTCCTATGAGTAGTATGTCATCCACATACAATACCAAAAAACTAACTATACTCCCACTAGCCTTGACATATACACAAGATTCATCTTCACTCCTAGAAAAGCCAAATTCCTTGACCTTTTCATCAAAGCAAAGATTCCATCTGCGAGGTGCTTGCTTTAATCCATAAATGGATTTCTCAAGCTTACACACTCTATTAGGGTACTCGTTACTGACAAAACCCTCTGGCTGACTCATGTAAACATCTTCAGCCAACTTTCCATTAAGGAAAGCGGTTTTGACACCCATTTGCCAAATTTCATAGTCATGAAATGCGGCTATGGCTAACAGAACCCGAATAGACTTAATCTTGGCTACCGAAGAAAAGGTCTCATCATAGTCCACTCCAGGAATTTGAGAGAAACCCTTTGCAACCAGTCTAGCCTTATAAGTGTGTACTTTACCATCCATGTCGGTCTTCTTCTTGAAGACCCATTTGCACCCTACAGTCTTTCGACCTGGTACATTCTCAACCAAGTTCCAAACTTGATTGTCATACATGGATTGTATCTCGCTATCCATAGCCTCTTTCCATTTAGCAGACTCGGGGCCTGCCATGGCTTCCTCGTAGCTGTTAGGGTCATCTTGACTTACTAGTGTCTCATCACTAATAAGTGTCTCACCTTCTGCAGTAATATGGAATCCATAGTAATGCTCAGGTGCACTCCTAACTCTCGTGGAACGCCTCAGAGGTACAGATTCGTCAATTGGCTCAACAGGAGTTTCCTCCTCAAGTTGAGGGCTAGAGTTTGAAGTTCCTTCACCACTTGACTCTTGAATTTCTTCAAGATCAACTTGCCTCCCACTGTCTCCTTGGCTTATAAACTCTCTTTCTCGAAAGACTCCTCTTCTTGCTACAAAGACCACATTGTCACTAGGTCTGTAGAAGAGGTAACCAAAGGATTGCTGTGGGTAGCTGATGAAAATACACCTCTCGCTTCGGGGTTCGAGCTTATCATGAGTCTCGCGTCTCACGAAAGCCTCGCAGCCCCAAATCTTGATGTGGTCTAGTTTAGGTACTTTACCAGTCCACATCTCGTGAGGAGTTTTGGCAACTTTCTTTGTAGGGACTAGATTAAGGATATGGGCGGCAGTCTCTAAGGCATACCCCCAGAATGATATTGGTAGCGAAGCTCGACTCATCATGGAACGAACCATGTCCAACAAGGTTCGATTACGCCTCTCAGCCACACCATTCAACTGCGGTGTCCTGGGAGGTGTCAATTGTGAGACAATCCCACATTCCTTTAGATAGTCGAGGAACTCTGAACTAAGATACTCACCACCTCGATCGGATCGAAGCATCTTAATGTTCCTGCCCAATTGATTCTCGACTTCCTGTTTAAATTCCTTAAACTTCTCGAAAGTCTCTGACTTATGCTTGATTAAGTAGACATGTCCATATCTACTGTAATCATCGGTAAAAGTCAAATAATAACGATTAGCATCCCTTGTGGCATGTTTGAATGGTCCACACACATCCGTGTGTATAAGGTCCAACAAACCTTCACCCCTTTCACACGAGCCTGTGAAGGTTGACTTTGTCATTTTTCCAAGTAAGCATGATTCGCAACTATCATTTGACTTTAGGTCAAACGACTCCAAGACTCCATCCTTTTGGAGTTGGCCTATGCGTTTCTTGCTTATATGTCCAAGACGACAATGCCATAACGATGCTTTATCCAAGTTATTATTATTAGTAGAATCAATACACAAAACATTATTTCCTAAGTTATCTACAATAGATACCGCTTCATACACACCATCACAAGGTAATGCTTTAAAATAAAGTACATTATTAAAGAAAGCATTAATCGAACCAACTTCATTATCAAACGAAAAGGTGAAACCTTGTTTGTACAATGCATGAAAGGAAATAATATTTCTTGCCATTTCTGGCGAATAACAACACTTATTCAAATCTAAATTTAACCCACTACTTAGCGATAAAGTATAAACTCCAATCTTGGTGACAGGTGTAACTTTCCTATTCCCCATGATTAAGTTTATTCTTCCTTGCTCCACATTCTCACTTCTTCCTAGTCCCTGCAAGTCACAGCAAATATGAATTCCGCAACCTGTATCAAGGACCCAAGATTTCGAATGGGGTGAGTTATTAGAAATGATAGTGTAAATACCTGCATGGTTGGGTTTGACTTTCCCATCCTTTACATCTTGCTGGTACTTTGGGCAGTTCCGCTTCCAATGAGCTTTTCCGTGGCAATAGAAGCATTCAGCCTCTTTTGGGTCAGAAGAAGGAGTAATGAAACCTTTCTTGGTTCCACTTGAGGAAGAGCCATCAAGGGTCCGAGCCTTGGTACCCTTTGAAGATCTCTTTCTCTTCCTCCCTCGACTTTGCCCGATTGCCAAGACCGGAGTTGTTTCTGGAGTAGGAGTGATAGCAACCGACTTCCCCTTAAGACCTGTTTCTGCGGTCTTGAGAAGTCCCTGAAGTTTGCTGAGGGTGACCACTTCCTTGTTCATGTGATATGTCATGCGGAATTGATCATAGCACGATGGTAAGGAGTGCAAAATGATATCTATTGCAAGCTCCTCAGGGAAGTTCACATTGAGCTTCAGCAACCGATCCACATACCTTTGCATTTTCTGCATGTGCCTCGTGACGGACTCTCCGTCCTTCATCATGGTTGTTATCATGGAGCAGATGACTTCGTACCTCTCTTGTCGTGCACTTTGATGGTATCTTTCCATCAAATCTTGGTGCATTTCATAAGGGTAGAAGTCTTCGTAAGACTTTTGGAGTTCAGCTGTCATGGTGGCTAACATGATGCAAGCCACCTTGGTTGCATCTCTTTCATGAGTATGAAAGTCAGCGATCTCCTGGGGAGTTGCAGTGGACTCGTCAATTTCCTTAAGCTCCTTGTCAAGGACATATTCTTTGTCCTCGTAGCGGGTAATCATCCTGATGTTTCTGATCCACTTATTGAAGTTGGATCCATCAAAGGTGACTTTCCCACACAGACTCATAAGAGTAAAGGAGCCATTAGGATTCGAGCCAGAAGCATTAGTTGAAGACATCTGAAAAGAAGAACAAGTTTAGTTTAGATTTAAGAGAGTCCTTAATAAAACACCCAAATGTAATATTAAGGCTAGGATCCAATCACAATATAATATAACTTAGAAGAGGTATGCCGTAATCTAAGCTATACCATATTTGAAAGGTAGGCGAATGACGATTCACCAATTTCCACCACGAAAACCAAAATATTAAATATTTAGTTTTTATTGGTTTTAGAAATTCCTAGATTCTTTGAGATCCAATGAACTTTTCAAAGGCATGTTTCGATCTCGGGAGTGCCCTCCAGGTTTTGTGACTGGGATGCCGAGGATCACAAAACGAGGTGTGAAGTAACCATGCAAATCACTTGGTACCCTTAAAGTTTATCACTCAATCGATGTGCCGGTAAACCACACACGCTCCACCGATACTATAATAAACCTTAAGTCACCCTTTACCTACCTTGTTAAGTCCAAGTTAGTGTGCCGGTTAACCACACACGCTCCACCAACGACTCAGACAAAGTGTAAAGTGTAATTTCATGGATTAGCACCTTATTCACATTTTTCCTAAAGTAACTAAGATTGGGAATTTAATAAACATTTAGTTACTTTATATATTCATCATACTTTGAATGAGAATTTATAAGTCCTTGTCTTACCCGTTCGGCTAACGACCCTCCACCAGTCAAGCAAGCGGTGGGTGAGAATATTCACCCATTAAGTCACCATTTTATAGGCAACAACCTTATACCCACCTTATAGACCGGCTTCGTGAATGAGGCGTACTAGCGGTAAGAAGACTTGTTCTTATACATATATATATAATTATTAAATTATCATAATATAAGTATAAGGGTTGAATTTTAACTTTTAAAATTCTAGGGGGTGGAACTAAAGTTTTAACTTAACTTTACTTGTTCCAAAACTTGAGGGCAAGTTTTGTAACTTTCAAAACTTTTCATTTCTTGTAACTTATGAGTTTAATAGAGTCATAAAATGAAGACTCTTCATTTTTATAACTCTTGTGTTTTCTTAATGGTTTTAACTCAAGTGTGACTCTTGGTTTTCCATAACTTAAGGATAAGTTATGGACTCCATTAAAACACATTATGATCAAGAATTAAACTACCAAATAGGTTACAAATAATTCCTATGATCATCTAAAACATCATAAGAACAAGAACATGAATATGAACATAATCAAAAATTACATAAAACTTTGTAATTTTGATAACTAGTTGTTGTAAATGAATTAGCAAAACATTACACCACCAAAAACAAGTTTACAATTACCAAAACAGTTTAGGGTAATGTTTCTAATTCATTTTCCAGCAACTGAATCGAAATTCTGCACTCATTCGACCCTACTCGCCGAGTGCATGAACATGACTCACCGAGTTGGTTGAAGATACACATGGACTCGGCGAGTCCCCCCTATGGACTCGACGAGTCCGATCGCAGACAGCAAATTTTCGATTCTGTTTTCAACTTTTAAGAACAAATAAGAACAAACAAGCCTAGGCTCTGATACCACTGATGGGTTTTGAGCATTCTAACACTTCCTAAGTGTACATGCAACCCTAATAACCTTGGATCTATGTTTGTCTAATTTGTCATGCAAAGTTGATTTCCAAGGTTATATTCCTATCTAGCATACATGGGGAACAATTTAAACATAAAGTATAGATAGAATAACTTACCTTGTTGTTGCTTGTGTTCCTTGAAACCTTGTGAGCCTAGCACCTCAAGTGGTGATGCCTCAAATGCTTCACACAACACCAAATGCTCTTGGAAGAACTTATGAGAGAATACACACTTCTTCAAATCGGCCAAGCCCTCTATTTCTTTGTTGTAACCGATTTGGGAGGAGATCATATTCCTTATATAGTGTTGACACATCTAGGGTTAAACCCTAATGTGTCATGACTCTTCATTTCCATGACCCATGGGTTTGTAACTCCCATGGAGCATCCATGGAGCATCCTATGGGTGGAACCCAACTTGATGATCCATGGAGCCTTTTAGCCCACTATACAAGATATGGATGATTTACTTAATCAACCCATATATTTAATTAGTTATCTTTTGATCACTTAATTAATTCTAAATTAATTCTTGATCAAACTAATCAAATAATATTATTAATATATTAGAACTTATAATATATTAATAATCTCCAAGCATTATTTCTCTCATTTAGTTTATCCAATTGCATGGTGCCATGCAACCCAAATGGACCATGCCGGGTCGGGTCAAGTACATACCAGAAATAGTTATGGACTTAGACACCTTATCCAACAACCCTACCCACCCGAGCCAAAACCCTAGGGATCAACTTTCCCCACTTTGTGAATCAGATGACACCTTTCCAAGGTGACACCTTTAGGAGAACCATATCTCCCACCTAAAATTCCATGGCGTCTGAAAAAATAACTCTTCTTCCTACTATGAGATGTCTGGAGCATGCTTCGAACCTACTAAATCAGCTCAGTGGTCTTAAGTACCACCTCAGTACTCCCCACGAATCACTAACTGACCTCACCCCAACAAATCGGGGTCCTGCACTTCCTCCCGTAGAGAATCTCGAAAGGGGGTCGATCAATACTAGCGTGATAACTGATGTTATACAAAAATTATGCTAATGGAAGATATGTATCCCAACTCCCACCAAAATCCAACACGCATGCATGCAACCTATCCTCAAGAGTCTGAATAGTCTGCTCACTCTAACCATCGGTCTGGGAATGAAATATGTGCTGAAATGGAGACAAGTGCCCAACTCGTCATAAAACCACTTCAAAAACCTAGAAGTAAAGCGAACATCCCTATCCAAAACCACTGATATTGGCACCCCATGACGTGCCACCACCTCCCTGATATAAAACTCAGCCAACTTCCCTGCAAAAATAGTCTTCTGGATCAGAATGAAATGCGTTCCCTTGGTCAAATGATCCACGATAACCAAAATAGAATCCACTCCGCACGTAGTCCTGGGAAACTTTGTGATGAAATCCATAGTGATGTCCTCCCATTTCCATACAGGAATCTCCAACGCTTGCATCTTGCCATGAGGACGCTGATGCTCAGCCTTGACTTTCCTAAAAGTCAGGCACCGCTCAACATACCTTGCCACATCCCACTTCATGCAGGGCCACCAATAATCAGTATGAAGATCCCAATACATCTTTGTCGCCTCGGGATGGATGGAGAACCTCGACTTATGGGCCTCCTCCATCAGAACCTGATGTGCATCGCCCTAATATAGCACCCAAACTCGTTGATGCAGAGTCAACAATCCATGGATATCATAATCGAAGGAATCCACCTACCCCACAATGTGCTCGCTCTTCCATTGTTCTTCCTTCATAGCCTCCACCTTAGCCTTATAAATCCGCTCCAACAACGGAGTAATCACGGCCATCTTCAAACATATATCTCTGATCGGAGTCGCGACCGCCTTGCGGCTAAGAGCATTGGCCACCACATTGGCCTTCCCCAGGTGATAAAGGATCTCACAATCATAATCCTTCACCACATCCAACCATCAATGCTATCTCAGGTTTTGATTTGGCTGATCCATCAGATACTTCAAGCTCTTGTGGTCCATGTTGATAGTACAACCAACCCCATAGAGGTAATGCTGCCAAATCTTGATCTCGAAAACTATGACCCCCAACTCCAAATCATGTGTCGGATAATTCACCTCATGAGGCTTCAGCTGCCTCAAAGAGTAAGTAATCACACGAGCACATTGCATCAATGCTTCCCCCAGACCGGATATCAAAGCATCACAATAAACCACAAAGTCATAAACACCCTCAGGTAGGGTCAGAACCGACACCTCACGCAAACACTGTCTAAGAGTCTCAAAAGTTGTTTGCTACTCAGGGCCCCAACAAAATGTCATCGACTTCTTGGTCAGTCGGGTCAAGGGAACAGCAATCTTAGAGAATTCCTGGATGAATCTCTTATAATAACCTACCAAACCAAGAAAGCTCTGAATCTCAGATGGGGACCTCGAAACCTCCCACTGCATCACAGCCTCGACCTTGGCTGGATCGACCAAAATACCCTTCTGGTTGACAAGGTGCCCCAGAAATTACACCTCACACAACTAGAACTCGCACTAGGACACCTTTATGAAAGTCTCTCCCTCCTCAATGTCCCCAACACTTCCCTCAAGTGCTACTCATGCTGCTCTTGAGTCTTGGAATAGACCAATATATCATCGATGAATACTATCACGGACCGATCCAACATCAAACTACACACGTGGCTCATGAGATCCATGAACACGGCTGGGGCATTGGTGAGCCCAAAAGGCATCACCACAAACTCATAATGACCATTTCGAGTTTGAAAGTTGTCTTCTGCACATCCTCATCCCGGACCCGCATCTGATGATTACCTGATTGCAAATCAATCTTGGGGAAACAAGATGCACCCTGAAACTGGTCTAAAAGATCATCAATCCTTAGGAGGGGATAACAGTTCTTCACCATTACTGTATTTAACTCCCGGTAGTCGATAGACATATGATGAGACTCATCCTTCTTCACAAACAGAATTGGGGTTACCCAAGGAGAACTGCTCGGCCTAATAAATCATTTGTCTAACAGCTACTGCAGCTGTGTAGACAACTCCTTCATCTCAAGAGGAGCCATCCGATACAATGCTTTGGCTATCGGAGCTGCACCTGGAAGCAAATCAATCCTGAACTCCACCTACCTTTCCAGATGTACCCTTGGAAAATCGTTCTGGAACACATCCGGATAATCTTGCACGATCAGCACATCATCCATGGTCGCCTTACCCTTATCTCGTGTATCCAAGACATAGGCTGAAAAACCCAAACAAGCTTGATGAAGAAGCCCTCACTATTGAACACATAATCGGCCCACGTTGCGGCCTCTCACCCTGAATCACTAACTCTCCCCCACTTAGGGTTCGAACCCGAATTAACTGTTGCTTACATTTGATCACCTCCCCATTAGGGCTCAACCAATCCTTGACCACGATAACCTTGTTCCTACACAGAGGAATGGGAACTAGATGAACCGGATACTGCTCGCTGAATAAGTGGAGAGTACAACCTCGATGAACCATCGAAAGCCAAACAGACCTATCATCAGCAATCTTGACATCTAGAGGACAATACAGTTCCCCGGGAGCTCCAACAAATCTCTTACTAAGTGCAAGAGATACAAATGATCGGGTAACCCCTGAATCAAACAATACCAAAGCAGAGATGTCGTTCACAAGGAAAGATACTAAAATAAAACACATATACATAAGCAAACAATTCAATATAAATAAATAGATAACGAAAAGATACACATCCGTCACAACATCGAGAGATGCATATGCCTCCTCTGTCGTCAGCTAGAAAGCCATGCTCTTCTCCGCAGGCGCATCTACCCGGCTCTGGCGCCCATCAGTAATCTGCAGAGTCACAGGAGTGGGTGCTGACATTGGTCCTGCTGCAGCCAAACTCGGAAAAGGGCCTTCTTATGGCCCTTCTGATTGAACTGAAAGAAAATTAGATTAGATATCGGGGTGATGGTGGTGGTTGTAGTAAAATTCATGTTGACATGACCAGCATGACTGCACTTGAAGCAACCAGAACGACCCACCCTACACGTTCCCTTGTGCGACCTATCGCACTTGCCGCAACGGCCTCGGCCCTGCTGACCCTTCCCTCTAGAATCAACCACCTTGGGCCTCTTTCCTGAACCCTCAACACTAGACACATAATCTGACTTCCTCTTCTTCTCCATCTTCATATCAATCTCCCTCTCTATCCTTCACTATCATGTCTTTGAGTGTCTTGCAGCTAGATCAACTAACAAACTGCCAAATATCACTCATCAGCATCTCATGGTATCGTGCCTTCTTCATCTCCTCGTCCACCACATACTGTAGAACCATATGTGCCCTCTCCCTAAACATAGCGGTCATCTCATCCACCATCTCAGTAGTCGGGCGGAGATCCTGGAACTCCTGCACCAACTGTTGCACCACAATCATCGGTGCGAACTCAACTCGGAACCTAGTCGGGAAATTAACCCATGTCATCAAATCCACAATATTATCACCCACAACACATCCTACTTCATCCCACCAATCATGTGCCATATCCTTCAAGAAGCAGGAGGCAAGTATTATCTTGTCCCCCTCGGGACAATGATGGTACGGAAGGCGTTAGCAACATCTGCTAAGCACCTGATGCTCATAATGGGGTCCCTTGCCCTGTGAGAATTTGATGCTCCAGATGCCCAAAACTCCTTGAAATTCATAGAACTCATCTCGACCAAAGCCACAATCGCAGCATAAAAGGCACTCAACCGCTCATCAAGAATCTCCAGAATACCCTCCTTGACTGTGCTAAATATCACAGGAATCTAGTCAAGGATACTGCAGGTAATCTCAGATGAGATGAACTCCCTCGTCTGATCATCAAGCTGTCTGGCTCCAGAACCCGAGCTTGAGCCCTCCCTAACACTAGAACTGCCAACTGGTCTGCCTCGCAATACCACCATACGAAAAATAGACCATATAAACCATCAGGTTACGCATCAAATATACATATTGGGGAAATCACAACTCTACAAGCTCCCGAGCTTCATCGCAACCCTCCTTGAATCGAGTACGGATCCTCTGCTTCTAGTAGTACAGGCCCATACTACCTTCCAGATCTATCCGTACTTTCCTCAAGAAGTACCTTGACTCAACTAAGTTGCTTATATCCAACTATTCCTTTACAGATAAGGCTCCAAGCACTAGATCTCATCCTAGGTTTCCCTAGGGCGACTCTACACCACTCTCCAACATCATCTGTAGAACGAACCCCTGTTAATTTTCTCTAACTAGCTCATGAATATAGTTACATATTACAAAACCAGATAATCCTTTGAATGAGATGTCTCACACTGCAACGGTTGGACTCAAACAAGAGTTGTGCAATAAGGTTAAAATCTAGCCTTCTAAAATTATCTGGCTCCCTGCAGATGTATACAACTAGTACACCAACGAAGGGTGTCTTCTTAAGGATGATAGTGATCACTCCAGTACTTGAGGTGATCAAGTAAGCTCAGAGTAAAGCATTCAAGCAAGAAAATCGGAAAAGTAAGAGAATTGTAGGGTAGATCTTAGCTTTCAACATAGATAGTCGTGGGTTGTTGACTCCACATGTAAGATTTTGGGTTCCATACGCAGGAGGAACTCGATACGTACTAATGGATGAGGTGCACATGTCCAAGTTCTCAATCCATGCAAGAGCTACAAAGACATACAAGGACCTCGGACACAGTTATCGGTCGCCCTGTATGAAGAGAGATGTAGCATGGTACGTCGAAACGTGTTTGACTTCTCGGAAGGTCAAGGCCAAACATCATATGCCCCATGGAAAATTTCATCCTCTTGATATACTGATGTGGACGTGGGAAGAAATTACGATGGAATTCATCAACAAGTTGCCAAAGAGTCTGCATGGAGTAGACACTATTTGAGTGATAGTAGATAGATTAACCAAGAGTACCCACTTCATGCCTATCTAAGAAAGCTCCTCGAATGAGAAGATTGCAGAGATATATGTCAAGGAAGTAGTCTCTCAGCACGGAGTACCAGTCTCGACTCTGATAGAGATGTTTGTTTCACTTCTCAGTTTTGGAAGAAGTTCCATGATAAGCTAGGTACACAGTTGCATATCAGCATAACTTATCACCCTCAAATAGATGGGCATAGTGAAAGGACTATACAAACTCTTGAGGATATGTTAAGGACTTGTGTACTTGACTTCAGGGGAACTTGGGATGCATATCTACCATTGATGGAATTCTCGTATAACAACAGCTACCATTCCAGTATTAGTAGATCTACATTTGAAACACTTTATGGAAGAGAGTTTCGAATGCCCATATGATGGGGATAAGTTCACCAACGAGTCATGGGGAGCACTGATGTTGTGATCAAGATCATCGAACGTATTCAACAAGTAAGAGAGAGAGAGAGAGAGAGAGAGACAAAGAAAAAGACGATAGACCGCTCAGAATCAGCAGAAGAGTTATGTGGATGGAAGAAGGTTAGATCTTTAGTTCCTAGTAGGAGACCTAGTTTTAGTTAAGGTTCAACCATAAAAAGGTGTCATCAGGTTCTGAAAGAGGGGAAAGTTAAGCCCTAGGTATATCCAAGCCTTTCGAGTCATTTCTCGAGTAGGAAAGGTCACCTATTGTCTAGATCTACCAAAAGAGATTAGCCAGATCTATAATACCTTTCACATCTCTCCATTAAGGAAATGCAATATGGATTAATCCGCTATCGTACCTTTAGAAGACATTCATGTAGACGAGCTTCTGAACTATCTAGAGAAGCCGGTGATAATTTTGGATAAGAAGACAAAGACCTTGCGCAACATGGTGATCAGCCTAATGAAGGTTTAGTGGCAACACTGAAAAGGATTAGAATGGACTTGAGATCCATAAGAAGAGATAAGGATCAACTACCCTGAGTTATTTAGTTACATTTCATGGATTTAATCTTTGTAAGTGGTGGAGAGTTGTAACATCCCATTGTTACCATAGTCGTAAATTGTAATTATTATAAAATATGAAATAAAAATATATTACTCTTGAGCCAAAATAATTGTCATAGACACGTAGGAAATGTCAATACGATTTACGTACATATATAGAACGCTTAAATCCGACTTCGTATGAAGAAGTTATGTTTTTTCAAAGTTTCACGATGTAAACCGACACAGCTCAGTGTATCGTAAAAAGTGGTTTTAGATAGGTGGATTATTAGCCTAAGCAAGTTCTATATCTATCATTGTCTCTCTAATATCTTTAGTTCTTTGAGGTCCGACTTTCCTTAAGATTTAGAATAGTTTAGCGGGGCTCTTAATTATCTAAGAGGCCGACAAGAAGGGAGCTTTCGGTGTCGCGATTATGTCCGCGTATTTTTCCTGGTTTTTACAAAAACCTCTGTAAGTTGAGCTACACTCTCTCAATTTCAGTGTAACTTATATTTATAGCCATAAGTCATTATTATGGACCTATAAATAAGATCTATCAGTAATGCCAAGTCAAAATATTGATTAATCTACATATGGGAGAAATGCCTAGAATGTTCACGTTGGCTTGGTTGTTGGATTTTAGAAACACTATACACCGAAATGGCCCTACCTCCAACTGTCCGGACTGGTTGATCTTTATTTTATAGAACTATTGGTATTCATTAGGATTAGTGATAGGTCTAGCCTACATTACATATACCCATAGGAATTAATAAACTATAGTATTATAGGTAGATCCTCGTTGGAGTGTTGCTCGTTAGTCGAATTGTTTGGTTAACTATTTATCCCTTGAGAAACTGTCCAGGTGAGTTCTCACTATATTGTATACTCCAGTATGTATCCACTATATGTTAGGATATTGTTTCCTATAGTATACACTTTAGCAATTAGGCTAGATAGTTGTCTGTAATATGGGAATAATGCCTGTTATATGTGTTAATATATTAGATGGGAGTTGAGGACGGACCAGCTTCGTGCTGAAGGCCAACAGACTCAAGCGGACTAGCTATGTGCTAAAGGCCAAGGTAAGGACCAACTATATGATGTAGGCAAAATAGGGCGACCCAACTTTATGTTGAATGCCAAGGGGCGTACCAACTATATGTTGAAGGCCATTATGTGTATGCATAACTATATCTGCATCGAAGCATCAATAAAGTTTCATAAGACTTCTAGTGAAAACTATTTTATAAATAATCTTGTAATAGTGGTTTGTAATGTTTTGTGTAATACATATAATTTAGCTAAATAAAAATGAAAAAATTGTCTTAAATTTTGGCGACTTTGCACTACCACTATACCAAGTAAACTGGTTTTGCATCGTATAAAAGATCATATCTTTTATAAATTTATTGTCTCAAAAAACTCTAGAATTTCTAAAGTTCTAAAAGAACCCAACAAGTCGTACTGATAATCAAATCTAGAGCCTTTTTCCTCAAAATTGTGATCCATAAAGATTCCTCTACACTTAGTAATGGTACATACCCTCTCAATCGAGATGTTTGCTTATTGCTCATAAACACTAAGTCAATGCAATTTTCTTAACTGAATTGAACATCCAATCACATAAGGGAAGCCCATTTATCTCGAACTATATCTAGGACCGGTCCAAATATATCTCGGGCCTGGGGCGAGAAAAAATAAATACACCTCTCAAAAACACAAGTATAGTAAAAAGAAAATACAAAAATCTACTAATTTAAAGAATAATATATCTTGTAATTTTTTTGATATAAAATCCTTAATAATAATATCAAGATATAATAACATTGGTTCAGAAGTTGTGTCGTGTGCCTTCTATCCGGTCGTTCATGAGTCCGAAATGGAAGGAAGCCGATTTTCTTCATCATTCTGAAAATATAGTATCCAGAAAAATATTGTCTAACATATATTTATCCATGCATAAAACAAGCAAACCATTCATTATTTCTTATGACGTAAATGACCTATTTGTTTGATAACTTCAACTTTGAAAACTTATATTTACGGATGCTACAATCACAAGATTGGTCAAAATGATTCTACATGCAATGAGACTCTTATTGTTGATGCTTAAGAATTGAGACGACATAAATCGACTAATCCCGTCTATCGTTTTTTATTGCTTCATAGGTCATCCATTTACGATTCGCCAATTCCCTTTTCCCCATTTTGGTTGCACCTACCACTTTTATTAAAAACGATTATTATATGTATGATATGCTTCTTTTTGCTTCTAGTAATGTAACAAATTTGGGACTTTAAATTTGGCAGCTTTTTCTTTCTATAACATTTCTTAACTTTTTAAATATATATATATATATATATATATATATATATATATATATATATATATATATATATATATATATATATATATATTAATGATTATATTAATATTACATAGCCCATTAGAATTTTGGGACCGTTGGAACTAGGGACGTAAACCGGACCGGAATCGGAAGAACCAAAGAACTGAATTTGATGAAAAGAAACCGAAAATCGAATCGGTTATACCAATATGTGACCAATTATGCTTTGGGTATTAACTTGGAAGGACTAGAAAACATAGACATGTTGCTTTGAAAAAAAGAAGGGTTTAAGTCATTTTTGGTCACTTAACTTTTTGTTTTGTGCTTATTTGGTCAGTTAACTCTTTTTAAGTTTTGAAAGGTCATCAAACTTTTGGCTTTGTGCTCATTTAGTCACTTAACTTTTGTTTTGGTCACATTTGGTCACCAAACTTTAAAAATCATGTTCATTTAGTCACTAAACTTTTTAATTTTTTTAAAAGTTTAATGACTAAATAAGCACAATTTTAAAAGTTAGGTGACTAAATGAGCACAAATCTAAAAGTTGGATGACTAAATATGACCAAATCAAAAGTTAAGTGACTAAATGAGTATAAAATCAAAAGTTTGATGACCTTTTAAAACTTAAAAATAGTTAAGTGACCAAATGAGAAAAAAACCAAAAGTTAAGTGACCAAAAATGACCTAAACCCAAAAATGAACCCGTTTTCATAAAAAAAATGTTTCCAGGGTTGTTTGATACTTTTTTTAACCTCATGGGTTGTTTCAAAGATATATGAGACAACATATATTAGAAATAATATTTCAAACTGTTTAAAAGTTTTTAGATCTGTAGATAAATTGATGCAATCTTAAACTTTAAAGAAAACATATAATAGATATAATTCTTCAAATATTCTTAAACTTTAAAGAAAACATATAATAGATATAATTCTTCAAATATTCTTAACTGTATCATATTGGATCAATACAAAAGAAAATTGGTTCACTTATTCATTAAAACAGTAACTCAAAGACCCTATATAATAGGATTACAAATAAAACTCCTTGAAGCCAAAGATACATATCAAAGTTTTGGATGGATGTTAAAGTTGGTTTTTTTTACTAAAGGTTTGTTGTGGAACATCAAACATTTCCCTACTAGGGGAGTACGTAGCACTGAGAAGAGAGACAAAATAAATAACTCTTCATTACTTGGTTTCGGGTTTTAGAGTTGAATAAGCCCATAATTGTTGGAACCGGGCTGAAAAAACTCGAAAAGCGATTAAGCGCAATTCACAAAACTGGGAACCAAACCACAATTGCTTATTTGGTCCTAACTCATTCGGTTCCAGTGTGGATCCAGTGCGGTCTAGTTTTTCAGTCCAAATGTTTATCCTTAATTGAAACAATGGTCTTAGGTATTCACCCCTATCTTCACCATCTTGGTCGGACCTATCCATAGCATTCTCTCATTTATAGTGAATCCCTTCATGATTGGTTGCATTTTTTGGTTCACACAGATAGTTTAATCTTGAAAACAAAGAATAAATAATTAAGGGACTAACTTGTTATTCGTTAAGAAATAACTAGATAACTAGAAATTAAAGAAGAATGATCATTTATGCAATAAAGGTATATAGTTTACATTATGCTATTAATATCATAATTATGAAAAACTTTGAGAGGAAGATTACATCTAGGGTTTACACAATATATAAGGAATGGAAACCCTTGAGAGGGTAAGAAAATACTTGCCTTAATTCGTTCTCCACATGCTCTTCCCTCCCTTCTCTTTTTGACTGTGCAAAACACAAAGAAAACCCCTTTAAGATTTTCAAGTTTGATTTGGTAGCCAGTAAAAGAATAGCTTGCTTGATTGTTACGATAATGTGTGATTCTGATAAAGGAACTCTCTTTTGGATACTTTCCATCTTCTAGGATTTTAAGAGGTAAACATGTATTACCTTTCATGGTTGTGAAATATTTATATGTCTAAGAGTCATTATAGAATGATATTGACAGATAATATATGATCCTAAAGGGTCACACTAACAACAACTTGATGCAAACATAATATTTATAAGAATTTGATTTATATATATATATATATATATATATATATATATATATATATATATATATATATTGTAATTAATTGTAAATTATTTATTTCATGCAAATATTAGTTTTCAATGTTAAGTATCAAAATATATCATAAGGTAAGATTTATTTTGTCATGTACATTTTTTTGGACCAAAAGGGTTTTTTATCTTATATGGATTTATATGTTTTATAAGTTATAAAAAGTTAGAAGATATTTTATATAAAAACTAGATTCTTCTTTTTATAAAATATTCAAGGCGGACATAAAGAAGAAAAAAGACTTGCTTTTGATTAATTTATTCAACACATTGTGCTCTTAGAAAGCATAACTAGTTGATTGATAAAGCATGGGTCTTAAAGTGCTAAGACCCATGGGATAAAGGCTTAAATTAAGGACTTAAAAAAACTAGCTTTCTCCCTTCCTTCACAAGAAAAAACCACGAAATGTGTGGCTTCCCATCTCCATATTCTCTCTAGTTTTTGTGTTTTAAAGTGTTAAGAACATAAATATGAAGATGATACTTGAATACTCTCTTTTAAGGCAAACTAATTTATTTGTCTTAAGAGCTTAAGAGATTTTTTTTTATTATAAGAAGAAGATGGCATCTTATCAAGTTGATTTATTGTTAGTGGATATCTCTAGAGAAATTCTACCTTGAAGTTTCATGCCACACTTCATCAACTTCCAAACTCCCATGAGAATCAAATTCTTCAAAGGTTGTAACATTTTTCTTTCTATAGTTGTTTTTTTTCTAAGCCTAGCAAAATGATCTTTTTGTGGGAATAAAACTAGTTTTATTTTCTTCGAATCTTAAGTCTTCCCTTGCCAAGTTTTTGTTTTTGAAATTTTTTTGAATAAAAACCCAACAATTGTTATTCGAGCCATTTTTGCAAGATTAGTTAGATTATTTGTTAAGTTGATGAAATCTTTGTTTTTGTAAAACATTGATGGTTTTCTCTTTGCAATAAAAATCCATACATATTTTCTATGACAACTTTTAAAATGTTTATAATTATTATTTTATGACTAAGAGTTTACATGCACCTTTTAGTCATAAAAGTTGTCTTAGAAAAACAAAGAGTTGTTTTATATAATTTTGAGGGGGAAATGACATTATAGCTCATTGAAGTATTTGGTTTTGGTTTAAATGGTTCCCAAACTTATTTTCTGACAGTACTTAAAGGTTGTATTTTGTGCTTCCTTTTTCATCCATCTGAACGCTCTGTTTTTCATAGAAGCCTAGTTACACAATCTTTCTGTCTAGTACTTGTTACACACTTACAATACATGAGTATGCACTCATGACTCATCATTCTTTTACATTTATAATCTTGTATTTAAACTGAATGGAGTTGGATTTCACTATATTTGTTTTGGAGTTCATTATTTCTACTAGTAGTTTTCTCAAATACCTTATCTGCATGCATTTTAGTTTCTACCATTCTGACATGATTAAGTAGTACGATTGTTTATCATCATTGAATTTTGTTTTTTGAAGTTAATATATGAAGCCAATAAACTCTCATTTCACTCCACTGATTTAGTTTGATTTTCATCTACTCTTTGCATAAAAGTTCATTTCTTTCAACTGTGAACTTCCATACATCACGACATTCTTGCAGTTGTCTTTCATGTTATAATAATAAAGGCACAACTTTTATCCTTTTTAAGATGAGGAAGGATCATTTCTGCTTAAAGTAAACACCATATGGGATTTTACTCAAAATTTAAATGAAGAAACAGAATTAGAGAATATCACCGTGTGTTTGCTCAACCCTTTGAATAACACGCTTTATCCCCTCCGGCTACCTCTTCTGCTGATTTCACCATGGTGATTATAGGATTCTACTATGTCTACATATATGATGTGTTTATATCAAAGATAGAATCGTAATCACACCCTCTGTTCACATACTTCTTGCTTTTGTAAATGTCATTGAAGTTTTAACTTTACATACCCGGGTCAAGGGAAGTGGGATCTAAAATAAAGTGCTTATTTGGTAATGGGTAATCGGGTTACCCCTTCATAACTTCCAAAATGACTATTTAAACCATCCAAAAATAACTTTATGTCCCTATAAAGCCAAAAAAAAATATATGTTTGGTGACCATTTAAACCAAAAGCCAATACTTCTATAGGTTACAATGTCATTTCCCCCTAATTTTGAGTATATAAATGTATATGATGTCCATAAACTAACCACGGACCTTTCTGTTGTTGCATGTGTTGATTTATTTAAATTGGTTGTAATTATTTATTTATTCATACGGTATGTAATAATTAAATAGATTGTTTTCATTTGTTATTATTTGTAAGTAATAGATTAGTTTTAGAAATAATTTATTTTTATAAATATGTAACAAGAATGAAGATAGTGGCCATTTTGAAGATCAAAAGTTTATAAACTTGATTTTGTTAAAGTTTCTCAAACTTTATAAATTACTTTTATAGACATGCTACAAAGTGTTGAAGCAAGTGGGAGCACATGAAGACATTTGAAGATAAATGTCTCTTATATCCCTTTAAGAATGAACTTGATATTTTTATTATGGCTCACAAAATATCACTAGTTTATGGCATGGTTTATGCACATGTGTTTTAATATGTTTGTGTTGTTTTATACTTATATTGTTATTATTATGTTAGGGTTAAAAAAAATAGTTTTATAAATGCAAAATAATATCTGATTATCAATAAACATCACAAAGAAGTTTAGTTTTAATGAAATTTACATTTTAACATAAGATGGTAAAAATAGTTTTTAAAATAAAACAAGCTTTATCGTTAAAACTAGTAACCGTAGAATTTCGGTATTAAAATTATATAAGTTTAGAATAGAGATTTATAAACTTATCCAACTCCAAACCTTATTTTATAAAAGGAATTTTTATTAAAAGGTTTACCAATGTTCTAAAGTGCTAAAAGGTCAGCCTTAATACTAGCTATTAAAATTTGATTGTGTCGATTATATAAAACCGAATTTTATAAAAGAACATTGTTAAAATGTGATTTTACATAAAATAAGATTTTTTTAAAGTATACAATGGCATATTGGATGCCTAAAATAAACATGATACAAAATGTTTTTTAAACTAGAATTATAAAAACATCAAAGACGTCGTATAAACTTCAAATCTATGCAATCCTTTTTGAAGAACAATCGCACATCTCTTGTATACACTATTGGGATAAAGGATACTTACTGCTTAGTGTTATATTTTGATGGTCGGGTTGTTTTCATGATTTCTATAACCAAGTTATAGGTGAATTACACAAGTTTTTCAAATTGGATAATTTGATCGGAAATCATTTGTGATAAATGATACCTAAGCAATAGAGTTTTAAGGCATAGATCAGATCAAACATGTCTAATTAAATTTTTTATTAGCTATCCCATAAATCTAGGAATTATGTAGTAGAATATAATTGATAATTAATATCTACCAGGTTGGATTCAAATGAATGAGATAAATGATACATAACCATTTATTTGTTTTGCAACTTGGATCCTAGATTTTGATAATTAATGTCTTGAGAAACTAAAAGGGTATTAATTAACAAAGATTAAATATTGAAAATACTAAATGAATTTTGTTAAAATTTTGTAGATATAAATAATCTACTCTTATAACCATGAATTGTCATTTTCTTTAAATGACTTAATTAAACAATAACATTAAATAGATGTAGATTCAATGAATGGGTTCATGTATTGAGAGACAATCTCATGAGAGATGTGAAATTGTATACACTTAAAGCTCCTAGTCCTAAACAACTTGCTTTGGGCAATAGACCTAAACATGATACCTAGTAAAGGCATCACTCTGATGCTCAAGATGCTTCTAACATCACACCAGGAATAGTTATTCTTGACTTCCAAGAAGTCTTGGATAATATATATATATATATATATATATATATATATATATATATATATATATATATATATATATATATCTATTCCAATAAATACAGTGATATTTGTTTTAAACTTGTTCAAACAATTGAATAACGCAAGGCTGAAAAGAATCGCTTTGTGTGATCTAAGAAGCCTATACTTTATGGACTGAACACATTTAAGCCCAATAAATCCAAGAAGGGCACATAGATGGATCTTGTTTTTTGTGGAGAAACTTGACACTAGAAGAGGAACTGTTCCTCTTATCTGAAAAGAAAGTCTAGAAGAGACTAGTACGTCAGGTATCTACTAGACAGAACTTATATTTTGCATATAACACTCAAGTACTTGGTAGATAAATGTTATATAATATTTGTAACTTGCTCATAGATATTTGTAGAAGAGTAACCAGCTGAGCAAAAGCAAGTTGGAACTACACACTCAGGGTTTAGTTTATTAGTTATGCTTAAAACATAAATTACTTGTAATATAAAACAATGTTTGTTTTAAATTTAGCATGTCTAAATATATATGTCTCGGTTATTTTATTTAAATGTTTTATTATTTACATTATCGTTTTTCATAACAATAATATTCATATTCTGAAATGATTAACTTCTATTTACGAGACTAGATCTCTTAATAGAGTTATAAAGTAAATATCAATATTTTAATAAATAAAATTAACTTCAATATGAAATTGTTTACACTTTTAACTTAAACTTAATAAATACACTTTTAACTTAAACTTGTCTTAAAACAAACTTATCTATGACATTGTTATCTTTATTATATAAATAAAATACACAAATTCCAACTTCAAGAAAGGGATCTTTAGATGTAAATAATGTAATTTATTTGACATAAGTGAATCTTATTTATATATAAAGGATTCCTAATCTTATTTTTACTAATTTTTAGAGAAAATAATTATTAAGGAACTATACATTGTGATATATGAATTTCTTTCTAATGAATGTCTAACATTTAATGCAAGATACCAAATCAACTTTGTTGACAATTGTAGTTGTTACAATTATATTATACATGATAAAGCATAGTTGTGAAACCTTTGTTGAAGTTTTCAAATATAAAGCTGAGATATGATCCAGTAACACATCTAAAGATTTAAGTGATAATAATGATGAATTAGACCTTTTTGGATCAAGTTTACTTTCCAATCGGTAGAAATTATATTCCTTTATACTATTGGGATTAGACCTTAATCACTATTAATTTTATATTGAATACAAAATATCATCAATGAATACGATCACCGACCGATCCAGCATCGGCCTGCACACCCTGTTCATAAGATCCATGAACGCAGTCGGGGCATTGGTGAGCCCAAAAGGCATCACCACAAACTCATAATGTCCATAACGAGTTCTGAATGCAGTCTTCTGAATATCTTCATCCCGAACCCTCATCTGATGATAACCCAACCTCAAGTCTATCTTGGAGAACCAAGATGCCCCCTGCAACTGATCGAACAGAGCATCGATCCTAGGTAACGAATACCGGTTCTTAACCGTCAACTTGTTCAACTCCCGGTAATCGATACACATCCAATGTGAACCATCCTTTTTCTTGACAAATAAAATCGGCGCTCCCCAAGGTGAGTTACTCGGTCAAATAAACCCCTTTCCCAACAGCTCCTGAAGCTGCGAGGATAACTCCTGCATTTCTGGTGGAGCGAGGCGATAAGGCGCCTTGGCGATGAGCGCCGCTCCTGGAACCAGATCGATACAGAACTCTACTTGCCTTTCCGGAGGCATACCTGGTAACTCTTCGGGGAATACATCCGAAAACTCGTATACTACAGGAACATCGTCAACCGAATTGGGCCTCCCCGCGGCCACTCGATTGTCCATCACGTAGGCTATGAATCCACTACAGCCCCGCTGCAAACTCTGCCTCGCCCTGGCAGCCAAACAAAATGCTGACCCACACCGGGTCCCCTCGCCATACATAGTAAGCACTCCCCCACTAGGGTCTCTTATAGTCCCCAGCTGTCTCTCGCAGTCAATGACTGCCCCAAACTTACTCAACCAGTCCATGCCCACGATGACGCAGACATCCCCCATCGCTATAGGAACCAAGTCTATAGGGAACTTGACCCCAAAAATCTCGAGCACACATCCTCGAATCACATCAGTGGCGTATACCGCTTTCTCATCTGCTATAGAAACTCACAGGGGTCGACTCATCACCTCGCGATCAATACCGATGTGCTGGCTAAAAGCCAATGATACAAAAGACCGACTCGCACCCGAGTCAAATAATACCAAAGCAGGTACAGAATTCACAAGAAAAGTACCTACGCATATCATAATATAAGCACAATATCTTAGCATAAAAGTAAATACACAAAAGTATACATACCAGCTACGACATCAGGCGCCGCGTGGACCTCCTCCGCAGTCAACTGAAAAGCTCTCCCACGAGCCTTCGGAGCCTCGGCTTTCACCGGCCGAGTCTCAGTAACCCTGGCAGCAGGCGCAGATCCCTGGCGAAGCTGGGGGCACTCGACCTTCCGATGGCCGGTCTGGTTGCAATGAAAGCAAACCATAAATCCCTTGGGGCAATCCCTAGCAATGTGCCCTTCCTTGCCACACTTGTAGCAAGCACCCGATCGACATGCCCCCTCATGACCCTTGCCGCACTTTCCGCAAGTGCGGCCCTTCTGACCTCCCATCCTCGAATCGGCGCACTTGGTCCGCTTGGCTGCCGGCTAGGACTGAGTCAGCCGCCGATCCATCCGTAGAGACTCGACCTCCTCCCTAGCCTGGGTCTCCAACTCGATCTCTCGCTTCCTGGCATTCTCCTGGAGCTCAGCAAAGGTCTGGTATGATGAGTTCGATACGAACTCCCAGATATCCCCCCTCAGTACACCCAAATATCGGCTCATTCGAGCCTGCTCAGTGGACACCTGCTCAGGGCAAAACATCTCCCTCTCATGAAACTTCCGAGTGATCACCGTAACAGAATCATTACCCTGCTTGAGGTTCAAGAACTCCTGAACCAACCGTTCCCTCTCCACCGGGGGAACATACTCGTCTCTAAACATAGCAGTAAATCTCTCCCAAGTCACGACTGAAACCTCCGCAAGAGTGAAGTTCACCGTCACGAACTTCCACCAATCCTTTTGCTCCCAGGCGGAGCTGGTTCAAAGCGAACCGTACCCTCAGATGCTCCGGACATGAACAAGTGTAGAAGCATCCCTTGATATCATCTCATCGCAGCGATCGGATCCTGCGTCCCGTCAAACTCGGGTGGCTTCGTGTTGCTGAACTCCCGGAACAACAACGAGTCACCTCCCTACGGTCTGGCAGCGGCCACGGCTGCGGTAGCTGCAGCGGCTGCGGCCTCAGTCACCGCAGCGTACCGCTCATCAAAAGTCTCCATCAGTGTGGTCTTAATAGACCCAAACATCTTTGGGATCTCGGCCCGGATCGCCGCAGCCACCTCCTCATGAATCATCTGACGAAGCTCCTCGTCACTCACACCGCTCGTACCAGGTCTGTGTCGTGGTCCAACCATGATGCCTCTGAAATACAACATAAAAATATCAGAGACTCCATCGAGCATAATCGCACTCGATAACGCAACCCTACTCGGTCTCCGATACCCAAGGATTCTTACTTGGGTTGCCCACTGACCCGGTGTCTCCAGTAGTTTGGGCCCAATACTACCAACTACACCGCATCAGCATTCACCCTAAGTCCTCCTCCCCGAACCCCGGATCATGAGTACTCTATTCTTGCTATGCACTAGCTACCCACTCGCTCTCAAAGCCTCTCATAGCAGCAGTTTTCCCTAGACTAAGGCATCACAAATCGGGCCACTCTAGTCCTAATATGAATACCTAGTCTACTAGCATGTGTATCATATCATAACATATCTCATAACACATATTGTAAGAGTATTTTGGGGATTTTACCGTTTAGGCGTTGGCTGACCGTACACACTGTTTCTCCTTTGGTTGTTTCGAAATCTCTTATCAAATTCTTATTGCTTTTATTAATGAAAAGTTTTCTCAAATCCCCAGTTTGAGTTCAGTTACGCCCGAAGGTGTATCCGAATCCCTCAAACCAAGGCTCTGATACCAACTTCTAACAACGTAAATTTTAAAACAAAATTTTCGTTTTTGTAAATATCAAAAACCATCGATTAATATTCCAAATTCAAACGTGAACAATGTGTACGATCATAACAAAATACATCCCCATGATCATAAAATAGTTTTTCTCCGACAATGTGTACGATCACGCTAGCGCCTTCCCACGGTCCTCGCTGGTACCTGAAACACATAACACAACAACTGTAAGCATAAATGCTTAGTGAGTTCCCCAAAATACAACTTACGCACATACGCCTTTCCAGGCCCTGACCTTCCGGTCCGTGTGTCTCAAGGGACTTTCGTCCCAACTAGGTAAACCTTCCGAATCTACCTACGTCAACCTTCCAGTCCACATTACAATGCCTTCCGGCCCAATACATATACGCCTTCTGGCCCATAACATAGTGTCTTCCAGCCCATATCAAGCATATCATACATGGAACATATAAACGATTAACTTATCACATACGATGCATATAACTCATAACATATCCGACCTTCCGGTCACACAATAAAAACCCTTACAGGTACAATATAGTGAGAAAACTCACCTCGTGGAAAGTCTAAGATCTCGCGTACTCGCTATCTCCAAATCCCAACGACGACCCTACCTCGAGTAATCATAAAAAATATCATTTAATAATCAAAGACTTCCACAACTAACACTTTACCCTTATCATAATTTTTCAGAGGGTAAACGACCATTTTACCCTTCCTTGACCTAAAGTCCTCATGTTGACCAAAACCCTAAAAGTCAACAAAAGTCAACCTTGTGAGTACGCGGGGCGTACTGCTAGATGTACGCGGGGCGTACATCGCCAACCCATGGATCGGGGTCTCCACCCAGTACACTGCGCGTACTGGAAGTTACGCCCAGCGTAACCATCAGATTCTAGCACAATTCATTTCTGGTCTTAATCGGTTAAGCCATTACTCCAACTTCTAGATCTGACTCTGTTAATGTGTCTAAACCCATAAAGTCGAGACCTTTAAGCCTTGGCATGGCTGTAAAGGCTCCAACACTTCTTAACAACATTCTATTCCAACTCAAGGACCTAGATCTCATGCATGGTGCAATATTCACGTCCAAGATGTCATTTTTATGAGTCTACAACTCCAATAGATCAGAAATATGAAGGATCTAACCTTATGGAGGCCATTTGCACAAAACGTCTCCACCTTTGGGACTAAAACCCTAGAAAATGGTACTTGAAGCATATAACATGAACCAAGTGACAAGATCCGAACTTTTTACCTGATAATGAATCTTTAACCCTTGCAAAGCTCAGATCTACACTTGAACACCACTTCTAGTCTTTCCAATGAGCTCTTCTTCTCCTTTGTAACCTTGGAATGGCACCACCAAGCTTAGAATACACACAAAATGGCTAAAGAACGAATGCACACTCTTTTTAGGGTTTCTCTCTAAGGGATGGTGGCTAACAAGTCCAGCCAAACATTCCTTTTATAGCCCTCCAAAGGAATTAGGGTTTTTAGATTTGGACCAGTTACGCCAAGCGTAACCTTGGGTACGCCCAGCGTACCTGAGGGTGAACGCGTCCAAATGAGGCGCGCGAGTACGCGCAGCGTACACCTTGTACACCCAACGTACTCGCTTATCATGAAAACCCTAAAATGACAACATTACCAAGATGCAGGGCCAAAAAGAAGAATACCTGGATTTCAGGTTGTTACATTACACTTTTAATTACTTAATGAAGTGACTCTTGAACCTCCATAACTTTAAGGACAAAACTCTTCATTTTTTGTAACCATTGCCAATTTTTATGAGTTTTATGAAACTTAAATGTGACTTTTCATATAACTTGAGGACAAGTTACAAAAGCACATTTTAGAATCAACTCTTAGATTAAAATGGATTGAAAACACATAATCAATTAGCTTTTCTATTATCTAAGCAACTCATATGAACATAATATTTCAAGTCAAACACTTTTTCATGAAATTAGCCTAACCATTAAACTAATACAAATCATGAATCTATTGACAAATCTTTGAAATTAGATTAGCATGAACATTACCACATCAAAAACAAGTTTATAAGTCCAAAAACATCTTAGGGTAATGTTCGTAGTCAAATTCCAGCCAAAACAATCGAATATATGATGTCTGGGGGTCCAACTCGTCGAGTGCATGAACTAACTCGACGAGTTGGATCGTTTTGAACACTTTTAAGACATGGACTCGTCGAGTCCCTTGATGGACTCGCCAAGTTTGTTGTCCAAACAACTCAAAACTTTGATTTTTAAGTAGATTTTGAAAGTATAACAAGAAAACAAGCCTAGGCTCTGATACCACTATTGGGTTTTGAGAATTCTAACACTCCTAAGTGTACATGCAACCCTAAATACCTTGGATCTATGCTTTCTCTATTATACATGCAAATATGAACTTTCCAAGGTATTCATCCTAACTAGCGTAATAACATTGATTCAAATGAATATATCAAGTTAGAATTACATACCTCTTTGATGTAGATTGTCTTCATGAAGCTTGAGTGCCTAGTGCCCCAAGTGTGACACCTCAAATGGTTCACACAACACCAAATACACTTAGAATAGATTAGAGAGAAATTCACACTTCATGAAAATCGGCTAGCCCTTCCTCACATATACTCTAGTGGCCTATTTTGTCACCAATAAGATCTTTATATAGTGTCACAATTAGGGTAAACCCTAATTGTCATGGATTTCCATTTCCTTGGATCCATGGGTTCAAATACACCATGGAGCATCCATGGAGCATCCTATGGGTTTTAGCCCAACTTGATAATCCATGGAGCATTAACCCACTATACAAGTATGGATGATTTACACAATCAACCCATATATTTAATTAGTCTTCTTCTAATCACTTAATTAATCATAGATTAATTCTTGATCAATACTAATTAAATAATCTTATTAATATATTATAACTTATAATATATTAACAAACCTTAAGTGTTATTTCTCTCATTATAGTCTATCCAAATGCATGATGCCATGCAACCCAAATGGACCATGCCAGGTCGGGTCAAGTCTTACCAATTATAGTTATGGACTTAGACATTAATCCAACAAACATGTCCAAGGAAGGCAACGATGTGGCAATCAGCTGTATGTTGACTTTTAACTTTGACCTTTGATTAGTTTTGACCAATTTGACCTAAGGGTATTTTGGGTATTTTGAGTTTTAATTAAGAAGTGGTCACTATTTGATGAATAGGTGATGAGTAGAGTCGGCATTCGAAGTAGATATTTATTCAGCTATCGTTCGGATTGAGAGGAGAGTTTTCCCTCATTGTACTTGTGGATGGAAGGCCTACCGAATCATGGATCTGGTATATTAGTTTGATGTTGTGTTGAGTATGTGTTAGGTTGGTAGATCTATATGATTACCTGTGCTCACTAAGTATGTGTTATATTGATGGATTTGTATGATTACCTGAGTTATTTGTTATTGATTGTTATTTGTATATGTTGACATGTTATGGTTTGTTGGGTTGAGGCAGACTAGCTAGTGCTGAAGGCCAAGATACCCAGGGTGGCCCAGATAGACTGAAGGCTTGTGAGGTGGTCCAGTCAAGACAAAGGCTCAAAGAGTGGTCCAAATAAATTGTAGGACCAGTGCGGTGGTCCAGTTAAGCTAAAGTCTCATGTATGCATGATGTTGTTTGTTATGTTGTGTGGTGGTACTTTGGGGAACTTACTAAGCTTTGGCTTATATTTTTAGTTCTTGTTTCATGTACTTCAGAGGATTCAAGGAAAGCAAAGGTGTGATCATGCACATTCCTTTGGATTTTATGTTATTGGATTCTTAGGATATTCTATGTAACACCCCGATGTTCAGGTATTTCTAAATTCATCCTTATAGTTCTATTTCATGTCAATGGGTCTAGTGGTAGCACCCTTGGGTATGTTGATATTTGGACATGGTGTGTTTGGGTATTAAAAGTTGTGGGATTTATTTGGGCAATGCAACATGTTCCTCTTGGAACACGACATGTTGACCGCGGAAGATGAAACCCTAATATTCCGGGTTTTTCTCCCTATTTAAAGGAATGTGGAGACTAGGGTTTGTCCACCCTCAGCCTTCATCAGCCTCTAAAGCTCTGAAAGAAAGCCTAATCATTCTCTCTCCCATTTGTGAAGTTATTTTAGTGTTTTGAAATAAAACAGTGAAGAAGGAAGCAAAGATCCAACAAACAAGCCCCATTCTTCAGTTTGTCATTCTCCTTGACCTTTGTAAGTGTCCAAGACCCGATGTATATCATTCAAAGTTAGTAGATCTTGAGTTTTGTCCCTTTTTCTTCTTATTCTTGGTTGTTGCAATAGATGGATCTCATAAAGTTTGCAACTTTATGAATCTCCAGGTCAAGGTGACCTAGTAGTGGCTTGGATCTGGTCTACAACCATGTTTTGATGTCATGCATAGATATTAGGTCATAAACCCCCTTTTTTTACCTAATATGGGTTCAAGACATGTATTGGCCATGCATGTCTAAAAATCACCAACCTTTTGGATGTTTTAGGTGTTTGAACCACTTCTGGAAGGGATGGACTTCTAACCTTGAGGATTAAAAGTATTTTTGTCAAGACCTTGCATTATTAAGCTTGTATCTTGGGTTTTTGGACCTTTTGGTGGTCCCAAAGGATAAAGTTGGAAATGTTAAGTTGGCGAACATGGTGTGTTAGTTGAGGTTTTCCCGGCTGTTTGCATGCTTGCAAAACGCGACGTGTTGGGTCAAAATGGATTGTTGACTTTGACCAAGTTGGACCTTGAGGGTATTTCGGGTATTTTGGGATTTTGATGGATTTGGTCTTGGTGGAAACAGGTATCGGTTAGAGGACTGAGATTTGGAGTCGGACCTCGTCATTTATATTCAGTCTGTGAGGTGAGTTTTCCTCACTATATTTATGGGTCGAATTCACCAAGGTTGACCTATTGGTTTGATAACCTGATATTCGCTGATATATTGAGTATAGAATAGATATGCATGCTAGCTTTGATATACTAGTTTGGTAGATATTTAAGACTACCTATGATATTGTATGATTATTTGTGTATGTTATTATCTGTTATATGTCAATATATTATGTGGGTTGGGTTGAGGTTGTGCTGCTCCGTGTGGTAGCCAACAAACCCTTGAGCAAACTAGATATGAGCTTAGGGTCGGGGAGGGCATGCTAGACTCATAATGAGGGTTCATGAGCATTCCAGGTACAATTTGAGGACTGGGTAGGTCATGTTAGAATCGTACTGAAGGCTTAGTGGTATTCAGTCCAAGGACTAATCTAGTCAGAGAGCAAGCCAGACATACTATGTGGGCTGAGAGTAAGCCAGACTTATTCTGTGGGCTTAGGGGTAATCCAGTATGTTAGCTATGGAACCATTACATGTTGTTATTGGATATGTACTATTTGTTGTGTATTGGTATTTTGGGGATCTTACTAAGCTTTGGGTTACAATTTGGGTTCTGTTTCAGGTACCTTAGAGGATCACGGGAAGTCGAATTCGTGATTGTGAACCTCCTCGTGTTTTGTTTATGATTTTGGGAAAGATTTGATATTGAACATGTTTTGAAAACTATTTTTTAAACAATGATGACTTACGAGTTGATTTTAAAACTTTAAATTTTTCATGAATTTTATGGATGTTACAAGTTGGTATCAGAGCCTTGGTTTGAGTGAATCGGAGGAATGATCATGTGAATCCAATCTCAAACTAAGGAAAAAGATTTTTAAAACGATTTTTTCAAACAGTTTTCAAAATAATCAAGGAGGATGTGATATGTATGATCAGTCGGAGCCAATAAGTATACCCCCAAAATACCACACTTTTATTTGATATTGTGATATGATAGAACAACATGCTAGTGATAGGCTATGGTTCTTTAGGAACTTGCATGATAGAATTTTCTGATTCTATTATGCCTGATAGCCTAGGGTTCTTTTTCAATGGAATTGACATCATTCCTATAGTTGCTTAGTGTATGCATCATGGTTATGCATAGCTAAGATTATATAGCCTGAGAATTTTTGGTTTAGCCTTATTTCCTACTCTTGTTTGATGAAGGGCCTTGGGTAGGATCAGATATTCGACTATCTATGGGGTCCAGTGTTATGTATGGCTAGTATGCACGAGCGTTGCATGGTTGGTGGAAGTTTCATGGATGAGTTGTGTGGGGTTAGTCGACCAATTGCGAGATGTTTAGCCTTTCCTCTAAGGAGTGGGGATTAAGTGCATGATTATGTTAGTAGGTATTTTCAGGGTTGTTGTGTGATTCTATGAGACTAATACGGGTAGGTTTGGAAGGTAGTATGGGCCCGTACTACTGAAAGCACAGGATACGTACGCGTATCAAGGAAATCGCAAACCCTAGGGATTGATTGGGAGTTGGTTCCCCTATTATGATATGTGTGGTATTTGATATCTCTATGGTTTATTTTTAGTATGGTGTCTACAAGGCGATTTGAGGTTGGGTCCAGATTAGGATCCGGAGTTAGCAGTCATGGTGGGTCAGTTGTGTTGGATAACAGGATCTGGGAGATCCTGCAGGAGGAGGTTGTTGCTCACTTCTGAGTTCAGTTTCTAGAGATGTTTTGATATATTAAGACCGCCATTATCAAGTACTTTGATGAGCATTATGTTGATTTATCTGAGTAAAGAGCTGATGTGTCTTGGGAGCAGTTCATAGAGATGTTTCGCTCTAGGTATGTGCCTCTGGTTGACCATGAGAGGTCGGCCCAGGAGTATTGGACCTCAGGCAGGGGACGGAGTCGGTGACGGAGATCACCAAGATGTTCACAGATAGGACTATGTTTTGTCCTGAGTTCACTACATATAAGCAGGCTCAAATGACCCATTACTTGAGCACGCTCAGAACGGAGATTAGACATTTTGTTTCCACCCAGCTATATGGTTCTTTGGTGGAGTTGCAGGAGGCCTCTAGGTGGCGTGAGATTGAGATTGAGTTGCAGCCGAGGGAGTAGAGACTAGCCCCGGCGCAGTCGCAGCCTGCGCCAAAGAGGTTTAAGACCACTAATGTCATATATGGGGGTCGGAAGGGCCGCACTTGTGGCAAGTGCAGCAAGGTTCATGAGCGTGCTTGTCGATCATCTTCTGGGTGCCACAATTGTGGTCGACAGGGCCATATGGCGATGGATTGCCACCAGCAGGCCCCAGTACTCGGTTCCAAGATTTGTTTTCATTTCAACCAGGTTGGTTATATGAAGGCCAATTATCCCTCGCTTACTGCTAGGTCAGTACAGGATCCAATTCCAACTAATATGAGGTTCACTAATGAGATTCAGGGCAGGGTGGAGCCCCTGAGGGCTCGAGGTCGCGTTTTCCAGCTCACTAACATAGAGACCAGAGCAGCTACAGATGTTGTGACTAGTATGTTTCTATCCATTATTCTGTTGATTATGTTTTATGTTGTGCTTATCTATATGCCTCAGTTAGGTACGTTCCTAGTGAACTCTTTGCCTGCTCTAGTGTTGTTTGACATGGGTGTGAGTTGGTCCTTTGTATCTCGATCAATCAGTAGGGAGTTTGATATGCCCATTGGGGAGTTAGAATGTGCATTGCTAGTTTCCAACGCCAATGAACATAGGGTTTTTGCATCATCAGTGTATCATGGTTGTGTTCTGGACATCTCCGAGGTGCCTTATCATATCGATCTGATCCCTATCCCTATTAGGGATGTTTTTGTGATTGTGGGTATCGATTGGTTGAGCCAGTTCGATCAATGTTTTAAAACCCGGGTTTTTAGTTGATCCGGTGTGATGACCGGTTCACGGGTCAACCGGTTCAACCGGTTGAACCGCCGGGTCAACCCGGTTTATGATCTTTTTCTATTTTTATATATTTTTATTTTCATGCATAATCCGTAAACATATAAAACCAATAATTTGATGTCCACAAAGTTTTAACATTGAAAAACATTAAAGAAATCGCAAACGACTCGTTGTTTTGACGTTCGATACTTGTATCCAACTATCCAAACCCTATTAAAACGGGTCAATCCGGTTTTAACCGGTTCGACATAGGCGGTCGAACCGCGGTTTAAGGGAAACCCGGCCGGTTCGTATTTTTACAAAAAACCAGTCTCAATTGACCCGCTTTCTACACCGGGTCACGGTCCAACCGGTTCAACCGGCCGGGTCAACCCGGGTTTTAAAACATTGGGTTCGATGCTATAATTGATTGTAAGGGCGAGTGTATGGTAGTTCAAACCCCAAGTGGGGGAGAACTATTTATCTCTGGAGAGGGCACCGGGATGGGTTTAGGGTTTTCGTATGCAGCTAGGGCTCGGTAGTATATTCAGAATGGGTGTGCAGGTTATTTCGCTTATGTGGTGGATACATGTGTTGAGGATCAGACTTCAGTTTCAGAGGTCCTAATTTTCAGGGACCTTGTGCCAGGTGCGACCCTAATTGCCAAAGCGTCACACCGATTTTACAAATCTCCCCCACTTGAATTAGACTTCGTCCTCGAAGTTCGTCATTGCTGCTAGAAATAACTCAAGTTAGTGCTCCCTCATCTCATCCTCCGCCTCCCAAGTCCATTCCGAGCCCTTGCGGTGCTACCACTGCACCTTCACCAACTCTACTTCCTTGTTCCTTAGTGCCTTCGTCTTCCTATCTAGAATGGCTATCGATCGCTCGATGTAGTTCAGGCTGTCATCCACCTGAATATTCTCAAGAGGCACCACCATAGATTCGCCTACCAAGCACTTCCGTAGCTGGGAGACGTGGAAATTACTATGAATCTGGGTAAGCTTGGCTGGCAGGTCCAACCTATACGCCACTTTGTCCACCGGGATGCAACTCTGAAAGGGACAATGTACTTGGGGCCTAACTTTCCCCGTTTCCTGAATCGAAAGACACCTTTCCAAGGTGACACCTTTAGGAGGATCATATCTCCGACCTGGAACTCCAGGTTTGAACAACGCCTGTCGGCATACATTTTCTGCCGATTCTGAGCAGTCTGAAGCCTGCTCCGAACCTTTTGAATCTTCTCTGTCATCTTGATCACCACTTCAGTGCTCCCCATGATCCTCTGTCTCACCTTGCCCCAGCATATCGGGGTCCTACACTTCTTCCCGTACAACATCTCGAAGGGAGGACGGTCAATACCCGCGTGTTATCAATTATTATAGGAAAACTCTGCCAAGGGAAGGTAGGTATCCCAGCTACTACCGAAGTCCAAAACGCATTCCCGCAGCATATCCTCCAATGTATGGATGGTCCGCTCACTCTAACCATCCGTCTGCGGGTGGAAGGCAGTGCTAAAGTGCAGATGAGTACCCAACTCGTCGTGGAATTTCTTGTAGAACCTGGAAGTAAACTGTACGTCTCTGTTAGAAATCACAAAGACTGGCACTCTGTGTCGGGCCATAACCTCCTGAATGTAGATTTCGGCCAGCTTCTCGACCGATATGCTCTCCTGGATCGGTATGAAATGGGCGCTCTTGGTCAGCCAATCCACGATGAACCAAATCGAATCCACTCCTCGTGCGGTCCTAGGCATCTTGGTGATGAAATCCATAGCAATATCTTCCCATTTCCACATGGGGATGTCCAACGACTGCGTCTTTCCGTGAGGCCTCTGGTGCTCTGCCTTGACCTTCCTACAGGTCAGGCATCTCTCGACGTACCAGGCTACATCCCGCTTCATGCAGCGCCACCAGCAATCAGGAAGAAGATCTCTGTAAATCTTTGTCGCCCCGGAATGAATAGAAAACCTGTATTTTTGCACCTCCTCCATCAGCACCTGGCGCACACCTCCATGATACGGGACCCACACCCTACGGTGTAGTGTCAATAACCCACGACTATCATGGTTGAAGGAGAAAACCTACCCCACAATACGCTCGCTTTTCCAATGCTCCTCCTTCATCGCCTCCTGTTGGGCATCTTGGATCTACTCCAACAGTGGAGTCACTACTGTCATCCAAAGACAAATATCTCTGCTCGGGGCAGCCTTGCGGCTAAGAGCATCGGCCACCATATTGGCCTTCCCCAGGTGGTAGAGGATCTCACAATCATAATCATTCACCACATCGAGCCACCGATGTTGCCTCATGTTCATATTAGGCTGGTCCATGAGGTACCTCAAACTCTTATGATCCATGTATATGGTACAACGGACCCCATAGAGGTAATGTCGCCAAATCTTGAGGGCGGAGATGACCGCCCCCAACTCCAGATCATACGTCGTGTAGTTCGCCTCGTGAAGCTTCAGCTGCCTCAAGGCATAGGCGATGACGTGCCCTCTCTACATCAGTAATGCACCCAAACCTAAAATGGACGCATCACAGTACACTACAAAATCCTCCACGCCCTTTGGCAGGGCGAGGATCGGCGCCTCACATAGCCTTTATCTCAAAGTCTCGAACGCTGCCTGCTACTCAGGCCACCATCAAAATACAATGGCTTTCTTCGTCAGTCGAGTCAAGGGTACGGCTATCTTGGAAAAAGCTCGAATGAATCTCCAGTAATAGCATGTCAATCCCAGGAAACTCTGAATATCAGATGGAGACTTCGAAACCTCCCATCTCATCACGGCCTCCATCTTGTTCGGGTCAACCAAAATCCCGTTTTCGTTGACAAGGTGCCTGTAACATCCCAAAAACACGGTCTAAAAATTTCGTTTAATTTAATGATAAAACCATAGTCAATAAACCTCATATAGAAATCATAAGCAATGTATCTCAAAATATTATAACAACTGTCAAATATATCAGAGTATAAACATCCCAGGCTGAACAAATGGTGTGTGCACTGCAATCTTCCCGAGCTCCTCTTTTGAAAACTGAGTACCTGAAACCAAAACTGAAATTGTAAGCACGAATCTTAGTGAGCTCCCCCAAACTACCACATACCATACAATAACATATAAACACATATTAGGCCTTGCCCACTGCATTGGGCTGAAGCCCGGAAACTACATCGGACCGAAGTCCGGAACTGACTGGGACCTTGTCCCCTGCATCGGACCGAAGTCCGGAACTAACTGCATCGGACCGAAGTCCGGAACTGACTGGTACCTTGTCCTCGGCATCGGACCGAAGTCCGGAACTAACTCATCGGACCGAAGTCCAGAACTGACTGGGACCTTGTCCCCTGCATCGGACCGAAGTCCGGAACTAACTGCATCGGACCGAAAGCCGGAAATGACTGGGCATAGCATAGCATAGCAAAAACACATATCAAATAGCATAACACACATGATCATAAACTCATATACTGCATACTACGTCAGGCCGTAGCCCATAACACTTAACACATAAATCCTGTCTGGGCCACGAAGGCATCAAACAAACTAACAACTGCATCGGACCAAAGTCCGGAAACTACTGCTACTAAACGGGCCGGCATTGTAGCCTTAGACCCATTCCTACTGGAAGGAAACTCACCTCACACTGCTGAAGTCCCGCAGACACAATCCCACACTGCTGAAGTACCGCAGACTCCACCCCAGCTGCTGGTTGACAGATTCCCGAACTGTCAACACCAAATAACACCCAATTAATAATTGGGTTCTAACACATAACTAAAAATACATGCTTTGGGTAATTACTACATTACCCCTAGCTTGGCTTACCCAAGCCCAAGGCCCAATCCATAGGCCCAAAGTCAACTAGGGATCAAAGTCCAACATATGGCCCAATTGATCAGTCCAGTCCAACATGTATCATTCTAGGGCCCAATATCATACAACCATCTAGGCCCCAACTATGGCCCATTTATGGCCCAATTTTCCAAATTGGACCCAATCCTTCATATGGGCCTTACCCTAAAGCCCAACTAATTACTCTAGTCCATTTGATTATTCTCGGATGGCCCAACACAAAGCCCAAGTGAAATTAGGGTTTCACATCAAATGATAACTAGGGTTAAGTGTTTCTTACTTAACCCACTAGGGACTTAATCCATTAAGTCCATTATTGCTTAGATTAATTTCTGCCAATGATTATTGTTTAAGATTTCACTTATTAAATAATTCTCGTGTGTCCTGATAAATTCCCAAATATTAATATTTTCTCAATTAGCTCATTAAGGATTTAGTTCATCAAGTCCTTTACTCTACTAGATAAATGGCATGGAATAATTTGGGCTTAGTTCACAATCCAATCCCAATGGCCCAAAAGTGGGTCCAATAAGTCCAAGGCCTAAATACTCATAATTAGGGTCTTCCACCCAAACATGGCCCAATAGGCCCAAAACCAATCTCTAAGCCCATTAAGGTTTGCTAGTGGGACACCACCCACTACCGCCTCGGGTAGTGGTGGTCAATGGCGGCTCACGGCGGCGGCCACCACCTTACGGTGGTGGTTATTATTTCTTTTTCATTAATCAAAGCTAACTACAGTTACAATGCCAAAACCCGATTAACCACACATACACACACTAAACTGAATTAATCACACACACACCGTCACCCTAGTGTGTGGCCGGCAGTGGCTTGAGGCAGCAACGACTATTTCTGGCCAAGCAAAAACACTCTAACAAAATAATACAGCTACACACACACTACAGTAAACACATACACACAAAAATAGACACCCACCGGCAACCCTTCATCATTCTTGACAGAAAAGTTAACGGCGGCACCAACCTATCTTCTTCAACGGTCTTCGTCAACGAGGGTGGCGACTAGGGTTAGCAATCTCGGCGGGTGAGCAGCAACATCAACAACGGCCAAAGATGGTCCCTGCTCGGTCTTTGTTAACAGCAACATCAACATCCATCATCACGGAGAGAAAAGGGGTAGAGGTGGTGGCGTATGACGGCAACACTGCAATCCCAGCGTTACAGCGGTGGTTATAGGCTGAAGCAGCCACCCTAATGTGAACCAAACGAAAAGGGAGGAGAAGGACGTCTGAGAGAGTCAGCAACCTACCCTTGACATCGTTTCCGGCAGCTACGGTGATCCTCTGATGCACCCGACGTCCCCACTGGCGGCGCTGCAAGTTGAAGTAGGGTAAGGGAAAGGGCGATCGATGCTTAGAGGTTGCCGGCTGGAGAGTGTCATTTAGGGCTAGGGTTTGAATTGGGTTTGCATTGCTTAAATATGGTCACTGCTCAAAAGGGTGACGAGAGGGAAGGGTGGTACCGGGTCTAAACCCGTGTCCATCCAAACTTCAATCCAAAAATCAAACTTCAGCCCCTCCTCACCATTTTGATTTCAATTTAACTCCAAAAACTTACATTTTAGCCCTTGCCCTCGGAAATCTTTACAAAGTGGCTCCAAAATTTACACTAAACCCCCAACACTCCATGATTTACTACAATTAACTCCCATAACTAACATCCATTAATTACTTTGGATTTAGGGCTTGAACAAAATAATATAAAATATATTTCTCATCTCGGGGTTCATTTATTTATTTAGTTTATTTAACCTTGTCTATTTATTACAAAATAATCGGGGTGTTACAACTCTCCCCCATTTAAATTAGATTTCGTCCTCGAAATCATTCCTTACCATTCCTTACACGCCCAACTACTCAAGTATCATGCTCACCATCCTAGTCACACCGTAGCCTTCTCAGGGTAGCCATGACCAATCTTCGCAAAGCCCTAAAACCCCCAGGTGAACGAACTTCTCGCACAAGATTACCTGTACTTTGTCTGAATTTTGTTGTCTCGAGATGATCTGAATCCCTAACAGACCACTCATACTGAATCATTATAGAGGAAGCCATTCTACTTGTCTCTCAGCTGCCCACTCCTCTCCTGAAATCTCAAGGCTCCCACTAGAATAATAGAATCACGGATCCATTTATCCCTGTTATTCACTTATAACTGGCCAACGTCCTGATAATCCTGTTGTGAGTGACTTAGCATATCCCAAGCTATCTGTGACTCTATCCATACATGAAATCTCAAAATACCATTACTGCTTGAGACACTGAACTGTCTGAAGCACTGAAGTTTCTGAAACACTGAACTGCCTGAAATCTTGAACTGCCTGAACACTAGAATGCCTGAAATATTGAACTACCTGAAACACTTGAACTACCCGAAACACTGAACTGTCTAAACACTGAATTGCCTGAAGCAGTATGTTGCCATATGGCTGCTTCCTGAAATCTATCTAGACCTTCCCCGTCTCAATTGGTTCGTCAATCATCTGCAATACCGGTTTCCAGCTTGACTACGGAGCCACAAGACTCCCTACTTAGTCGCCTTTCATGACTTCGGAACGAAATCATTCTCTGGAGCTAGTTGCTACTAGTTATCTTGTCACTGTGGCCCTAACGACCTTTTGATCTAACTGACTGATTCCATACGTCGAATCCTGAAGACACCAAACCCAATGCTAAAAGCGATTGCTACTAGACCCATGGTAGCCTTATCTCACACGTTCTTCAGCAGTCCATTGCTTTTCTAATCCCATAACTATAGTGGTGCTTCTACCATCTTAACACTATCTTAACCAGGTCTAATCTGTCTGGGTAATTCCGAAATCCAATCCATGGATTTCCATATCCTCACTGCTAAACCCGAACTGGAGGGTACTACTGTTCTTTCCACGTCTTATCAACACACTCATGCTAACTACCAACCTAGTGAATGCTACGGCTACACCCACATACTTACAACACTCTATCACTATCTGGTTGCTAGTGAATGCTATGGCTACACCCGCAGACTTACAACACTCTACATACTGGATCGACACGCACTTGACCTACACTCAACTGAACTCATGTCCTGACTGGAATCCCAAACCTGATTCCCTAAGGCTTGCTAGTAACATCACGGGAACGCGATCTCTTTATTGGAAAACTTTTTCGAACTTCCATCTCACATTATCCTCAAACCATACAACCGCTTGGGCTATCTTCCTTCCCAATAAAGATGCGAAACTTATCCTAGTCTCAAAACTGCTCCCACTTCTGAATCCTTGGGCGATTCTCCCCCACTTTGATTTAGCCAATTCCCTACAGCACACAAAACTGGAAGAATTCCCAATCCTTCTCACCACCCATGACCAATCTGCGAGAAACCACACTTACCATTGCTAGTGTTTCAACACTAGTCAGTCCAAAGGATCACACCACCTCCAAAAACCCGAATAAATCTCCGGTACTAACCTGCTAGACCCAGGAAGCTCCGAATCTCAATTGGAGACCTCAGAATCTCCTACTGCATCACAACCTCTATCTTGGCCGGATCGAAAAGAATATCCTTCTGATTGACAAGGTGCCCAAGAAATTGCACCCCGTGCAATCAGAACTCACAATTGGAGAACCTTGCGAAAATTCTCTCCCTCCTCAAAGTCTCTAGCACCTCCCTCAGGTGCTTCTCGTGCTGCTCCTTAGTCTTGGAATAAACCAAGATGACGTTGTACTTCCCAATCCCGTAATCTGGGGAATTGGTCTATCACTACTCGCTAATGCTTCTCGGTATGCAATTGACATATGACATCTCTTTTAAAAAATATAATTCAGACATAAACTGAGGTTAACTCAGGGTTACACTTACTCAACCGATGGAATGAAAGGCTCCCTTGTGTAGTTTCTTGCAAGTGCTGCACCGAATCGGGTCCTGCTGGTCTCTCGAAAGCTAATCTGAAATCTACGATCTCCTCCCGAGACCCCTCACTATAAGAAACTGATTTGGTTCCCTCCTACCAATGTGCTCCAAGTCTATATCCCAAACTCAAGCTCTAGAATCCATATCATTCAGGGTCTTGCACCCCGAGATACTCACGATCTCCTCGCTATCATTCTACAATATGTTCTGATAACTTACCTTATTAAATTCCTCATCTGTTGCATACTGTGGTACCATATAAGCTCTTTCCCGAGATTTGGCAGTGATCTCTGCCACAGTGTCAGTCGTCTGGTGGAGATCTAACAACTCTTGCGCCAACGGTTGCGCCTCAATCGCCTTGGCACACTCTGTCCAGAATTTGGTCTAAAAGTCATCTCATGACATAGCATTAACCGCATCATCACTCAACTCACGACCAACTTCTTCCTATCAATCTCGTGCTCTACCCCGCTGGAGATAGGAAGTAAGTCAGATCTAATCTCCTTTTGAGACAACGTCTGGTACGAAAAGCGTTGGTGACATCTGCCAACCATCTGCTACTAACAATGGGATCCCTAACCCCTATGACAATCTGAAGCCTCACAAACTCTGAATTTCCCGAAACATCAATGTATCGGTCTCTATCATGACTGTTATCTCAGTGCATAATGCACTCAGCCTCTCATCACAAATCTCTATAATGCCCTCCTTGATCACACTGAGGATCACAAGAGTCTGGTCAATGATACTGCGCGTAATTCTAAGTTGGAATGAACTCCCTCATCTGATCATCAATCTGCCCGGCTCTAGAGTCCGAGCCTGAACCCTCGTCGACACCGGAACTACCATCTGGTCTACCACTTAGCGTCACTATACTCGGCAACACGTCATCACTAACATTACAATACTCATCCAAGCTCGAGGGATCTCACACACTACGAGTTCCTTGGATTCATCTTAGCCTGCCTTGATTCGAGTACGGATCCTCTGCTTTCAGTAGTACGGGCCCATACTACCTTCCACATCTATCCGTACTTTCCTAAAGAGCTGCCTCGACACCACCAAGTCACTCTACTGCTACTGATCTCTGCTACTCTCATCCTAGGCTTGCCCTAGGGAAATATCTGACTCAACCAATCCAGTCCTCAGCTGCTGAAGGCCTCCTTGTAATGCCAATTAGCCATCACCCGAATACCATCACATGTGACGAGGCTCAGATAATCCTTCGAGTAAAAGACTCGTCCCTACAACGGTTAGACTCAAACAAGAGCTGCATAATAGGGCCAAATCTAGCACTCTGAGATTATTCAACCCTGATCACATGCGATGTGATGTATTCACCTAATGGCTAACTCCCATCACTCTGAGTCCCACAAAGCACAAAGCAAGCAGCATTCAGACACAAGAGACTACTCAAGCAACTCTATCCTCATAACAAGAAACTGTACTAGTATACAATGCTAAGCTCATAATATTAGGTATAACCTAATCAGGCTATCCTACTGCTATCTACTCAATACTAGCATGCAATTCTCATAAAGCCGAAACACATATAGCAGACACATAAGGCATCCTCCTAGATCCTTAGTCCTATTCTAGCATGTTGTTCTACTGAAACTGGAACTGATATACATACCATAATCTTGTATGGGTAATTTGGGAGTACTTACTTGAGCTCGGCAGATTGCATGCACCACACCCTTTTCTCTTTTTAAAATTCTTTTCGCTTTTTCTAAAACTCTTTTCCTTATACCTTTTCTAAAATTGTTTTCTTTTCTCAAAATCTTTTTCTATACATGGTTTTTCTCTTGAAAACTTTATACCACTTCCTTAGTTTGAGTTCAGATACACCCGAAAGTGTGCCCAAATCCCTCAAACCAAGGCTCTGATACCAACTTGTAACATCCCAAAAACACAGTGTGAAAATTTCATTTAATTTAATGATAAAACCATAGTCAATAAAGCTCATGTAGAAATCATAAGCAATGTATCTCAAAATATTATAACAACTGTCAAATATATCAGAGTATAAGCATCCCAGGCTGAACAAATGGTGTGTGCACTGCAATCTTCCCGAGCTCCTCTTTTGAAAACTAAGTACCTGAAACCAAAACTGAAATTGTAAGCACGAATATTAGTGAGCTCCCCCAAACTACCACATACCATACAATAACATATAAACACATATTGGGCCTCGCCCACTGCATTGGGCTGAAGCCCGGAAACTACATCGGACCGAAGTCCGGAACTGACTGGGACCTTGTCCCCTGCATCGGACCGAAGTCCGGAACTAACTGCATCGGACCGAAGTCCGGAACTGACTGGTACCTTGTCCTCGGCATCGGACCGAAGTCCGGAACTAACTCATCGGACCGAAGTCCAGAACTGACTGGGACCTTGTCCCCTGCATCGGACCGAAGTCCGAAACTAACTGCATCGGACCGAAATCCGGAAATGACTGGGCATAGCATAGCATAGCAAAAACACATATCAAATAGCATAACACACATGATCATAAACTCATATACTGCATACTACGTCAGGCCGTAGCCCATAACACTTAACACATAAATCCTGTCTGAGCCACGAAGGCATCACACAAACTAACAACTGCATCGGACCAAAGTCCGGAAACTACTGCTACTAAACGGGCCGGCATTGTAGCCTTAGACCCATTCCTACTGGAAGGAAACTCACCTCACACTGCTGAAGTCCCGCAGACACAATCCCACACTGCTGAAGTACCGCAGACTCCACCCCAGCTGCTGGTTGACAGATTCCCGAACTGTCAACACCAAATAACACCCAATTAATAATTGGGTTCTAACACATAACTAAAAATACATGCTTTGGGTAATTACTACATTACCCCTAGCTTGGCTTACCCAAGCCCAAGGCCCAATCCATAGGCCCAAAGTCAACTAGGGATCAAAGTCCAACATATGGCCCAATTGATCAGTCCGGTCCAACATGTATCATTCTAGGGCCCAATACCATACAACCATCTAGGCCCCAACTATGGCCCATCTATGGCCCAATTTTCCAAATTGGACCCAATCCTTCATATGGGCCTTACCCTAAAGCCCAACTAATTACTCTAGTCCATTTGATTATTCTCGGATGGCCCAACACAAAGCCCAAGTGAAATTAGGGTTTCACATCAAATGATAACTAGGGTTAAGTGTTTCTTACTTAACCCACTAGGGACTTAATCCATTAAGTCCATTATTGCTTAGATTAATTTCTGCCAATGATTATTATTTAAGATTTCACTTATTAAATAATTCTCGTGTGTCCTGATAAATTCCCAAATATTAATATTTTCTCAATTAGCTCATTAAGGATTTAGTTCATCAAGTCCTTTACTCTACTAGATAAATGGCATGGAATAATTTGGGCTTAGTTCACAATCCAATCCCAATGGCCCAAAAGTGGGTCCAATAAGTCCAAGGCCCAAATACTCATAATTAGGGTCTTCCACCCAAACATGGCCTAATAGGCCCAAAACCAATCTCTAAGCCCATTAAGGTTTGCTAGCGGGACACCACCCACTACCGCCTCGGGTAGTGGTGGTCAATGGCGGCTCACGGTGGTGGTTATTATTTCATTTTCATTAATCAAAGCTAACTACAGTTACAATGCCAAAACCCGATTAACCACACATACACACACTAAACTGAATTAATCACACACACACCGTCACCCTAGTGTGTGGCCGGCAGTGGCTTGAGGCAGCAACGACTATTTCTGGCCAAGCAAAAACACTCTAACAAAATAATACAGCTACACACACACTACAGTAAACACATACACACGAAAATAGACACCCACCGGCAACCCTTCATCATTCTTGACAGAAAAGTTAACGGCGGCACCAACCTATCTTCTTCAACGGTCTTCGTCAACGAGGGTGGCGACTAGGGTTAGCAGTCTCGGCGGGTGAGCAGCAACAGCAACAACGGCCAAAGATGGTCCCTGCTCGGTCTTTGTTAATAGCAACATCAACATCCATCATCATGGAGAGAAAAGGGGTAGAGGTGGTGGCGTTTGACGGTAACACTGCAATCCCAGCGTTACAGCGGCGGTTATAGGCTGAAGCAGCCACCCTAACGTGAACCAAACGAAAAGGGGGGAGAAGGACGTCTGAGAGAGTCAGCAACCTACCCTTGACATCGTTTCCGGCAGCTACGGTGATCCTCCGATGCACCCGACGTCCCCACTGGCGGCGCTGCAAGTTGAAGTAGGGTAAGGGAAAGGGCGATCGGTGCTTAGAGGTTGCCGGCTGGAGAGTATCATTTAGGGCTAGGGTTTGAATTGGGTTTGCATTGCTTAAATATGGCCACTGCTCAAAAGGGTGACAAGAGGGAAGGGTGGTACCGGGTCTAAACCCGTGTCCATCCAAACTTCAATCCAAAAATCAAACTTCAGCCCCTCCTCACCATTTTGATTTCAATTTAACTCCAAAAACTTACATTTTAGCCCTTGCCCTCGGAAATCTTTACAAAGTGGCTCCAAAATTTACACTAAACCCCCAACACTCCAAGATTTACTACAATTAACTCCCATAACTAACATCCATCAATTACTTTGGATTTAGGGCTTGAACAAAATAATATAAAATATATTTCTCATCTCGGGGTTCATTTATTTATTTAGTTTATTTAACCTTGTCTATTTATTACAAAATAATCGGGGTGTTACAGTGCCCAAGACACTGCACCTCGTGCAACCAAAACTCGCACTTGGAGAACTTGGCATACAAGTTATCCCTCCTCAGGGTATCCATCACCACCCACAAGTGCTCCTCATGTTGCTCCTGTGTATTGGAGTAAACCAAGATTTCGTCAATGAAAACTATCACAGACCGATTCAGCATCTGTTTGCATAGGCGGTTCATGAGGTCCATGAACGCGGCAGGAGCGTTAATGAGCCCGAAGGGCATCACCACGAACTCGTTGTGGCCATAGCGAGTCCAGAAAGCAGTTTTATGTACATCCTCATCTCTAACCCTCATCTGATGGTAGCCAGACCACATGTCTATCTTGGAAAACCAATATGCCCCCTGAAGCTGGTCGAAAAGATCATCAGTCCTCGGGATTGGGTAATGGTTCTTCACTGTTACCTTATTCAGCTCCCGGTAGTCTATTCACATCTGATGCGACCCGTACTTCGTCTTTACAAATAGGATCGGGGCTCCCTAGGGTGAACTGCTTGGTCTGATGAATCCCTTGTCTAACAGCTCCTGTAGCTGTGTAGACAACTCCTACATCTCGGGAGGAGCCAACCGATACGGGACCTTGGTTATCGGAGCCGCCCCCGGGACTAGGTCGATCGTCAGAGGTATTCTTAGTAAATCCTCTAGAAATACGTCCGGGTACTCTCACACCACTGGCACATCACTCACGATCGCCTTACCCTCCTCTTGGGTATCCATGACACAGGCAACATATACGGTGCAACCCTGTTGAATGTAGCGCCTAACCCTCGCTACTGAGTATAAAGTTGGCTCACGCTGTGGTCTCTTACCCTGAATCACCAGCTCTCCCCCACTTGGGGTCCTTACCCAAACCAATTGTTGTGCGTAGTCGATCACTAACCCATTAGGGCTCAACTAGTCCATACCAATGATGACTTTGTTCCCACGTAATGGTATGGGAACCAAGTCTACTAGGTAGCGCTCCTCGAACAGCCTCTAAACACAATCTCGAAAAACCTCTGATGCTTGAACTGATCGGTCGTCCGCAATCTCGATCTCTAGAGGGCAATCCAACATGCCCGAAGACTCAGGGAACCTCTTGCTAAGGGTAAGCGAGACAAATGATCGAGTAGCCCCCGAATCGAACAACACCTAAACCGGGATACCGTTCACATGGAACGATCCTAAGCAGCACATAAACATATACATAAATATCATAAGCAACATAAAATAAGAGCTAGGGAGAAGAAATCATACATGTCACCACAACGGGTGTGGCACGTGCCTCCGCGGTAGTCAGGTGGAAGGCTCGGGTTCTCACAACTGGAGCCTCTGACTTGCCCTACCGGCCATCGGTAATCCACAGGGTCGCTGTTGTTGGCGTCGCCACTGGCGCTACTGTTGCTGCCAATCACAGGCAATTGGCCTTTTATGGCCTCGCTGGTTGCAGTGGAAACACAATAACTTTGATGTCTAAATAGTGGGGGTAAGGGCGGTACAATCCCTGCTAAAATGCCTAAACTTGCCGCATTTGTAGCAGCCTGATCCCCCTGTCTTGTAAGGGGCCCTCATGTGACTTTTCGCATTTCCGACAGCGGCCCTGACCCTGCTTTCCCTTAGAAACAGCGTCGAATCCCTTGGATTTCTTCCCTGAAACTCCCATAACCTGCTTAGTCTCTACCTTCCTCTTCTGGAGGTTCTCAATGTCAATCTCCCTCTCCCTCTCCCTTGCAATCATATCATCTAAAGTCGGGCATGCCGAGTAGCTGACATGCTTCCGGATGTCATCCCTTAACATGTCATGGTAGCGGGTATTCTAAATCTCCTCATCCCCCGCATATTGAGGCACCAGTAATTCCCTCTCCCTGAACTTGGCGGTAGTTTCTACCACCGACTCAGTCGTCTGTCTCATATCCAAGAACTCTCTGGCCAACTATTGGAGCTCCACAGTTGGCGCGAACTCAACCCTAAACCTGGTCACAAAGTCAGACCAGGTCATAGCCTCGATGACGGAGGCTCCCAGTGAGTCACCAACTGACTCGCACCAATCCCTAGCCCGATCCCTCAAACATCCTGCAGCGTATCAGACCTTCAACCCCTCAGGGCAAAAGCTAATCAATTGAGCAGACTCCGTGTCTACAATCCATCTCCTGGCAGGTATGGGATCTTTCACCCCGTGGAAGTTTGGCGCACCACATCCCCTGAAGTCCTTAAAGGACAGTGTGCACGCCCCTGACTGGCTGGATGCCATGTCTGTAGCACCTGCTTTCCGGTATGTGAATTTTATTTGAGCATTGCCCTAATTTAGCCTTAGACTCGGCGAGTCATAGGGTCCGACTCGCCGAGTAGGGACGAGACTCAGGACACGTTTTAAGTAGGCGACTCGACGAGTCCATATCCTGGACTCGGCGAGTCACCGCTGCGGGATGAAACCCTAAGTTTCAAGGGTTTGCACCCTATTTAAACTCTCATTCCGCCCCAACTCGTCCCCATTCACCCCCAGAACTCCCCCTACATCGTTTTCCCTTGTTTCCTTGAGAGTTTGAGGTGTTCTTGGTGTGTTCTTGAAGGTTTTGAAGAGTAAGAGGAGTAGATCAAGAAGAGGAGAAGGAGATCAGCCATCCTTGTGTCATTTCAACATTTCCTTTGAGGTATAACCCGTTTTCCCCTTGATTCTATGCTTAAAACTTCATTTGGGTCCTTCTTGGTCAATTCCCCAAGTTTGCATGTTCATTATATGTCGTAATAAGGCGTTTGGCCTTTGGATCTATGCAAGATTGAGCTCCAGGAGCTCAGATCTGTTAGCTTTTTGGCCCCATGAGGCTTGTTAGCCCTAGATCTACCCTTTTGAGACATTTTGAGCCTTATAATCCATATTGGTGAATATCCACACGTAAAGTTGGAAACTTTACGTGTGATTCGTGTCCTAGAAGTCCAGATCTATGAATGGCATGGACTGGAACCGAGCAAATCGGTATATTTAAGGAGTGCATGGCGACGACTCGGCGAGTCGCATAGGTGACTCGGCGAGTCTGGTCGCGAGTCACCGATTTGGTCCCTTCTTCATGTATCGAGTTGTGCCTTGAGTCACAGGGGGTGACTCGGTGAGTTGGGAGCTGAACTCACCCATGTTAGGACTCGGCGAGTCAATGCCCTGACTCGGCGAGTCCAAGGCAATCTTCATAGCTCAAGAACAGACTCGGCGAGTTGTTCATACAACTCGGCGAGTCTTAGCATAAAGTGTTCATCGGATGAAGATGAACTCGACGAGTTGTTTATACAACTCGGCGAGTAGGACGAAGGTGTTGAATGACAGTTAGAAGGTGAACTCGTCGATTCATAGCCCGACTCGACGAGTAGAACCAGGGACCCAGGACATCGGTTTGCTAGGGACTCGGCGAGTGGTGATCCACTCGGCGAGTCGGGTCAACTGAAAGTTGACTCCAGCTTTGGCTTAGAGCTAATCCAGGGGTAAAATGGTCATTTTACCTAAAGGACAGTTAGCAGTGTTTGATTGAGTATGTCGTGGAAATTGCAGCCGGAGGACTCCCGGAGCAGCAGCAGCCAGTTAGTTCCCGATCAGTTCAGCAGCTACTTTGAGGTGAGTTACCTTCCAGTAGCGGTGGGTCTAAGGCCACAATGCCGACCCACCAGTAGGAGTTGTATGATAGATGATTGTCTTCGTGATATCATCTAAGTTCGCTATTACCTGACATGTTATATGCTAGCATGATATGCTGTATGTGATAGTAGTAGAGTTTGGTTGTTCGGACCGAAGGGTAGTCAGACACCCCAGATACGTCTGACAGTATGTGATGATATGTATGCATGCTGGCTTGTTATGTTATATGTGATCGTAGTAGTAGGGGTGAAATAGTCCCCGAGGATCGGTTGTTAGGACCGATGGGTAGTCAGCACCCCAGAATGGCTTGACACGGGTAAGACGGCACCCCAGAATGGCCGTATGGGTAGGTCGGCACCCCAGAATGGCCGTACCGGGTAGTCAGGCACCCCAGAATAGCCTGGCAGTATATATGTTATGTGTTTGTATGGTATGCGGTACGTTGGGGGAACTCACTAAGCTTTGTGCTTACGTTTACAGTTTTGTTTTCAGGTACCTCTGCATCGAAGGGGAAGGAGCCGGCACGGTAGCGGCACGTCATACACACACTTTTCGGTTTCCGCATTTATGAGATTTACTGGGATTGTACTCTGATATTTTGATGGGATGTACGGTTTGGCTTTTGAGAACATGGTTGCAATGTGTTATGGTGTGAACAAACAATGTTTCTTTTATTTAAACAATGTTTTTATTTATTAATGTTTTCTAAAGTAATATCTTAAAAATGAAATTTTCGGACGTAAAAATTGGGTCGTTACAAGTTGGTATCAGAGCCCTGGTTTGAGGGATTCGGACACGCCTTCGGGAGTGTTTGGACTCAAATCGAGGGATTGAAAGATTTTTCCAAAAGAAATTGTTCTTTGAAACACAAAAAAAAAAAAAAAAAAAAAAAAAAAAAAAATCACGAGAAAGAGTAAAGTGTGTGACGTGCGCGACCGGCCGAGCTCAAGTAAGTATTCCCCATAGTACCCATACAAGTTTATGTTATGTTTATCAGCTTTATGAATATTGCATGCTAGAATAGGCTAAGGATCTAGGAGTGATGCCTTATGTGCCTGTTTATTTGTTACAGCTTATTGAATATTGCATGCTAGAATTGAGTAGACAGCAGTAGGGTAGCCTGTTTAGGTTATGCCTGATAGTATGAGCTTAGCATCCTATGTTAAGTGTCGTTTCTTGTTCTAAGAACAGTTTTGGCTTGAGTCTGTTTTTCCTTATCCGAATGCTGCTTGCTTCGTGCTTGGTGGGATTCCAAGTAATGGGAGTGAGCCATTAGGTAAACACGTCACACCACATGTAATCAGGGTTGAATAATCCCAAAGTGTTGGAACTGGCCCTATTGCGCAGCTCTTGTTTGAGTCCAACCGTTGTAGGGACGGACCTTTTACTTGAAGGATTATCTAATCCTCATCACATGTGATGGTGTTTAGGTGGTGGCTAACTGGCATTATGAGGAGACCTACAGCAGCTGAGGACCAGTTGTATTGAACTTGAGTTTTCCCTGGGGCAAGCCTAGGATGAGAATAACAGAGAGTAGCAGTAGTAGAGGGGAGTTGGTGGAGTCGAGGAATTCCTCGGAGAAGGTACGGATAGATGTGGAAGGTAGTATGGGCCCATACTACTGAAAGCAGAGGATCCGTACCCGAGCCGAGGAAGGCCAAGACGAGACCAAGGAACCTGTAAGTAGTTGAGATCCCTCAGAAAGTAGCAGTACCACTAATGATTATTATTGATGCTTTGCAGAATGGTGGTACTTCGACCGAGACCGACAGATGGCGGGTCAGGAGAGGGGTCAGGTTCGGGATCTGGCACCGAGCCGATTGAGGAGAGGCTACGTGAGTTCATCACGTCGGAGATCACTAGGGGCATCCTTGAGTCGACCCCCATCATCTTTGGGTCGATCAAGGAAGGGATCGTGGAGATGATGGAGGATCGCCTACGGGCATTCAGGAGCGACTTGGCCTCTAGCCATTCAGGATCTCGCACACTGTCCTTCAAGGACTTCAGGAGCAGTGGTGCACCGGATTTCCATGGGGTGAAGGACCCCATTGTCGCCAGGCGGTGGATTGCGGATATCGAGTCCGCCCAGTTGATCAGCTTCTGCCCCGAGGGGTCGAAGGTGAGGTACGCAGCAGGGTGTTTACGGGACCGGGCCCAAGATTGGTGGGAGTCAGTGGGTGACTCGATGGGAGCCTCGGCTATCGAGGCAATGACCTGGTCGGACTTTGTGGCTAGGTTCAGGGCAGAGTTTGCGCCAGCGGTCGAGCTTCAGCAGCTGGCCAGGGAGTTCTTAGACATGAGGCAGACGACAGAGACCGTGGCGGAGATCACCGCCAAGTTTCGGGAGAGGGCTTTATTGGTGCCCCAGTATGCAGGTGACAAGGATATGAGGAGGACTCGTTACCATGATATGCTACGAGCTGACATTCGGGAGCATGTTAGCTTTTCGGCTTGCCCTACCCTGGACTCCATGATTGCCAGGGCTAGGGAGAGAGAGATAGATTTGGAGCACATCCGGAAACGGAAACTTGAGGATGGTCAGGCATCGGGGGCTTCGGGGAAGAAGCCCAAGGGATCAGATGGGAGGCCGAAAGGCCAGTCGGGACCGAGCCGCTGCAGGAGGTGCGGCAGGCCGCATAAGGGGGCGTGCAGGATGGGATCGTCAGGCTGCTACAAGTGCGGCAAGTTTGGGCATATCAGCAGGGATTGCACTGCTCCTGCGACCGTTATTCAGACATCGGAGTTGCTGTGTTTCCACTGCAACCAGAGGGGCCACAAGAAGGCCAATTGCCCCATGTTGACAGCTTCAGCGCCAGTGAAGGCGCCAGCTCCAGCGACCCTACGGATCACGGATGGCCGTCAGGGCAAGGCAGAGGCTCCAGTGGTGAGGAGTCGGGCATTTCAGTTGACTGCCGAGGAGGCACGCGCCGCGCCCGATGTGGTGACGGGTATGATTCCTTCCTTCTATCTTTTATTTTGCGTTGTTATGATATTGATATGTGCTCCGTGTGTATACATGTGTATTAGGATCGTTCCATGTGAACGGCATCCCGGTTCAGGTATTGTTCGACTCGGGTGCATCCCGATCGTTCGTTTCTCTTGCTCTTAGCAAGAGATTTCATGAGACTTCAGGCGAGTTAGATTGCCCGTTAGAGGTAGAGATTGCCGATGATCGATCGGTGCGAGCATCGATGGTGTTTCGAGATTGTGTCCTGCGACTGTTTGAGGAGTGCTACCTGGTAGACTTGGTTCCCATTCCATTGCGTGGGAACAAGGTGATTATTGGTATGGATTGGTTGAGCCCTAATGGGGCAGTGATAGATTGCGCACAGCAGCTAGTGCGAGTCAAGACCCCAAGCGGGGGAGAGTTAGTGATTCATGGAGAGCGGCCGCAGTGTGGACCCACTGTATGTTCAGCAGCGAGGGCTAGGCGCTACCTTCAGCAGGGATGCGCGGGTTATGTCGCGAACGTGATGGACACCCGGGAGGCGGGTAAGGCGACCGTGAGCGAGGTCCCGGTGGTTCGAGATTTTGCTGATGTTTTTCCGGAGGAACTACCTGGGATACCTCCGGAGCGACAGGTGGAGTTCAGGATTGACCTCGTTCCCGGTGCGGCTCCAATAGCCAAAGCACCGTATCGGTTGGCTCCTCCCGAGATGCAGGAGTTGTCTACGCAGCTGCAGGAGCTGCTGGACAAGGGATTTATTCGGCCGAGCAGTTCGCCCTGGGGAGCCCCGATTCTGTTTGTGAAGAAGAAGGATGGGTCGCATCGGATGTGTATAGATTATCGGGAGCTGAACAAGGTAACGGTGAAGAACCGTTACCCGCTTCCGAGGATTGATGACCTCTTTGACCAGCTTCAGGGCGCATCTTGGTTCTCCAAGATTGATTTGCGTTCGGGTTATCATCAGATGAGGATCAGGGAGGAGGATATGCAGAAGACCGCGTTTCGGACGCGCTATGGCCATTACGAGTTTGTGGTGATGCCGTTTGGGCTCACCAATGCTCCTGCCGCGTTCATGGACCTCATGAACCGTGTATGCAGACCGATGCTGGACCGGTCTGTGATAGTCTTTATCGATGATATCTTGGTTTATTCCAAGACCCGGGAGGAACATGAGGAGCATTTGAGAGAGGTGTTAGAGACCCTGAGGAGGGAGAGCTTGTATGCCAAGTTCTCCAAGTGTGAGTTTTGGTTGCGCGAGGTGTAATTTCTGGGGCACCTCGTCAACCAGAACGGGATTCTGGTCGATCCGGCCAAGGTCGAGGCCGTGATGAGATGGGAGGTTCCGAAGTCCCCATCTGAGATTCGGAGCTTCCTAGGATTGGCAGGCTACTATCGGAGGTTTATCCAGGATTTCTCCAAGATAGCCGTGCCCCTGACGCGGCTGACGAAGAAAGCCGTGGTCTTTCGGTGGGGACCCGAGCAGCAGGCTGCATTTGAGACGCTGAGACAGAGATTGTGTGAGGCGCCGATCTTAGCCCTGCCAGAGGGCGTAGAGGATTTCGTGGTTTATTGTGATGCGTCCATTTCTGGGTTGGGCGCGGTGCTGATGCAAAGGGGGCATGTCATCGCTTACGCTTCGAGGCAGCTCAAACCTCACGAGGCGAACTACCCGACGCACGATTTGGAGTTGGGGGCGGTGGTATTTGCCCTCAAGATTTGGCGACATTACCTCTATGGGGTTCGGTGTACCATCTACACGGACCACAAGAGCTTGAGGTACCTCATGGACCAGCCGAATCTGAACATGAGGCAGCGTCGGTGGTTGGATGTGGTGAAGGATTATGATTGCGAGATCCTTTACCACCCTGGAAAGGCCAATGTGGTGGCCGATGCGCTTAGCCGTAAGACGGTGCCGATCAGGGATGCCTGTTTGAGGATGACTGTGGTGACTCCCCTGTTGGAGCAAATTCGGAAAGCTCAACAGGAGGCTATCAAGGAGGAGCATCGGAAGAGCGAGCGTGTAGTAGGTCAGGTTTCCTCCTTCGATTATGATAGCCGAGGGTTATTGACACTACACCATAGGGTGTGGGTGCCGTATCACGGGGGCGTGCGCCAGATTTTGATGGAGGAGGCGCACAAGTCCCGATTCTCTATTCATCCCGGGGCGACGAAGATGTATAGGGATCTTCGTCTAGACTATTGGTGGCCCTGCATGAAGCGGGATGTGGCATGGTACGTCGAGCGGTGCTTGACCTGCAGGAAGGTCAAGGCCGAACATCAGAGGCCGCATGGCAAGATGCAGCCGTTGGACATTCCACTGTGGAAGTGGGAAGATATCACGATGGATTTTATCACGAAGCTTCCCAGGACCGCGCGTGGAGTGGATTCGATTTGGGTCATCGTGGATAGATTGACCAAGAGTGCTCACTTTATTCCGATTCCGGAGAGCATATCGGCCGAGAAATTGGCCGACATCTATATCAGGGAGATTGTGGCACGGCATGGGGTGCCGGTATCGGTGATCTCGGACAGGGATGTGCGTTTTACTTCCAGGTTTTGGAAGAGATTCCATGACGAGTTGGGCACTCGTCTGCATTTCAGCACCGCCTTTCACCCGCAGACAGATGGACAGAGTGAGCGGACCATCCAGACTTTGGAGGACATGTTGCGGGCGTGTGTTCTGGATTTCGGTGGTAGCTGGGATACCTATCTTCCTTTGGCTGAGTTTTCCTACAACAACAGCTATCACGCGAGTATCGACCGCCCTCCCTTCGAGATGTTGTACGGACGGAGGTGTAGGACCCCGATATGCTGGGGTGAGGTTGGCCAGAGAGTTATGGGAAGCACCGAAGTGGTGCTCAAGACGACTGAGAGGATACAGCAGGTCCGGAGCAGGCTTCAGACTGCTCAGAGTCGGCAGAAAAGTTATGCCGACAAGCGTCAATCCGATTTAGAGTTCCAGATCGGGGATATGGTCCTCCTGAAGGTGTCACCGTGGAAAGGCGTCATCCGATTCAGGAAGCGGGGCAAGTTGGGCCCGCGATTCATCGGACCGTTCAGGGTCTTAGCCCGGGTGGGCAAGGTAGCATATAGGCTGGATCTGCCAGCCGAGCTTAGCCAGATCCACAGCACTTTCCATGTTTCGCAGTTGCGGAAGTGCCTAGTGGACGATTCTGCAGTAGTACCTTTGGAGGATATTCAGGTTGATGACAGCCTGAACTACATTGAGCGCCCAGTCGCAATCCTCGACAGGAAGTCGAAGGATTTAAGGAACAAGAGGGTGGAGCTAGTGAAGGTGCAATGGCAGCACCGCAAGGGTTCAGAGTGGACTTGGGAGCCGGTAGACGAGATGATGGAGCACTACCCCGAGCTGTTTCAGGACCAGGCAGCAGACTTCGAGGACGAAGTCTAAAATAAGTGGGGGAGATTTGTAGCACCTGGTTTCCGGTATGTGAATTTTATTTGAGCATTGCCCTAATTTAGCCTTAGACTCGGCGAGTCATAGGGTCCGACTCGCCGAGTAGGGACGAGACTCAGGACACGTTTTAAGTAGGCGACTCGACGAGTCCATATCCTGGACTCGGCGAGTCACCGCTGCGGGATGAAACCCTAAGTTTCAAGGGTTTGCACCCTATTTAAACTCTCATTCCGCCCCAACTCGTCCCCATTCACCCCCAGAACTCCCCCTACATCGTTTTCCCTTGTTTCCTTGAGAGTTTGAGGTGTTCTTGGTGTGTTCTTGAAGGTTTTGAAGAGTAAGAGGAGTAGATCAAGAAGAGGAGAAGGAGATCAGCCATCCTTGTGTCATTTCAACATTTCCTTTGAGGTATAACCCGTTTTCCCCTTGATTCTATGCTTAAAACTTCATTTGGGTCCTTCTTGGTCAATTCCCCAAGTTTGCATGTTCATTATATGTCGTAATAAGGCGTTTGGCCTTTGGATCTATGCAAGATTGAGCTCCAGGAGCTCAGATCTGTTAGCTTTTTGGCCCCATGAGGCTTGTTAGCCCTAGATCTACCCTTTTGAGACATTTTGAGCCTTATAATCCATATTGGTGAATATCCACACGTAAAGTTGGAAACTTTACGTGTGATTCGTGTCCTAGAAGTCCAGATCTATGAATGGCATGGACTGGAACCGAGCAAATCGGTATATTTAAGGAGTGCATGGCGACGACTCGGCGAGTCGCATAGGTGACTCGGCGAGTCTGGTCGCGAGTCACCGATTTGGTCCCTTCTTCATGTATCGAGTTGTGCCTTGAGTCACAGGGGGTGACTCGGTGAGTTGGGAGCTGAACTCACCCATGTTAGGACTCGGCGAGTCAATGCCCTGACTCGGCGAGTCCAAGGCAATCTTCATAGCTCAAGAACAGACTCGGCGAGTTGTTCATACAACTCGGCGAGTCTTAGCATAAAGTGTTCATCGGATGAAGATGAACTCGACGAGTTGTTTATACAACTCGGCGAGTAGGACGAAGGTGTTGAATGACAGTTAGAAGGTGAACTCGTCGATTCATAGCCCGACTCGACGAGTAGAACCAGGGACCCAGGACATCGGTTTGCTAGGGACTCGGCGAGTGGTGATCCACTCGGCGAGTCGGGTCAACTGAAAGTTGACTCCAGCTTTGGCTTAGAGCTAATCCAGGGGTAAAATGGTCATTTTACCTAAAGGACAGTTAGCAGTGTTTGATTGAGTATATCGTGGAAATTGCAGCCGGAGGACTCCCGGAGCAGCAGCAGCCAGTTAGTTCCCGATCAGTTCAGCAGCTACTTTGAGGTGAGTTACCTTCCAGTAGCGGTGGGTCTAAGGCCACAATGCCGACCCACCAGTAGGAGTTGTATGATAGATGATTGTCTTCGTGATATCATCTAAGTTCGCTATTACCTGACATGTTATATGCTAGCATGATATGCTGTATGTGATAGTAGTAGAGTTTGGTTGTTCGGACCGAAGGGTAGTCAGACACCCCAGATACGTCTGACAGTATGTGATGATATGTATGCATGCTGGCTTGTTATGTTATATGTGATCGTAGTAGTATGGGTGAAATAGTCCCCGAGGATCGGTTGTTAGGACCGATGGGTAGTCAGCACCCCAGAATGGCTTGACACGGGTAAGACGGCACCCCAGAATGGCCGTATGGGTAGGTCGGCACCCCAGAATGGCCGTACCGGGTAGTCAGGCACCCCAGAATAGCCTGGCAGTATATATGTTATGTGTTTGTATGGTATGCAGTACGTTGGGGGAACTCACTAAGCTTTGTGCTTACGTTTACAGTTTTGTTTTCAGGTACCTCTGCATCGAAGGGGAAGGAGCCGGCGCGGTAGCGGCACGTCATACACACACTCTTCGGTTTCCGCATTTATGAGATTTACTGGGATTGTACTCTGATATTTTGATGGGATGTACGGTTTGGCTTTTGAGAACATGGTTGCAATGTGTTATGGTGTGAACAAACAATGTTTCTTTTATTTAAACAATGTTTTTATTTATTAATGTTTTCTAAAGTAATATCTTAAAAATGAAATTTTCGGACGTAAAAATTGGGTCGTTACAATGTCACTCTGGAATGCTTTGAGGCGGTCCTCCATCAGCTCGATGATCCCCTTCTTGATCGACCCAAAAATCACCGGGGTCGCCTCAAGGATGCCTCTCGTGATCTCAGAAGCAATGAACTCGTGTAGTCCCTCATCAACTGGCTTGGTGCCTGATCCCAAACCGGATCCTGATCCCAATCCTCCTGATCTGTGACGCGTAATCATCACCATTCTGAAACAAAAAACATAATTGTTAGGGTCATACATAACCTCGGAAAGCCTCATATACTACAAGTTTCCAGGTTCTATCTCATCCCTCTTTGAATCGAGTATGGATCCTCTACTTTCAGTAGTACGGGCCCATACTACCTTCCACATTTATCGGTACTTTCCTCAAGGAATGCTTTGACTTCACCAAGTCCCTTCTACTAGTACTACTTGCTGCACTAATCTCATCCTAGGCTTACCCTAAGGTAACTCTCCAACCCACTCTCAGCCCTCAACTGCATAAGAAGTCCATGTCATCTCTCCCTAACTAGCTCACGAATACCATTACATATTACTAAGACCAGATAATTCTTCAAATGAGAGGTCCTACCCTACAACGTTTGGACTTAAACAAGAGCTGTGAAATAGGGCCAGACCTAACCTTCTGAAATTATTTCGTCCTCATAATATGTAACTTACTGTATTTGTCTACTAGTTAATTAAAGGTAAACAGGACTCCTAAAAAGCACAATGCAAGCAACATTTAGGCATTGAGTATGCCAAACCAACATATCCTATCCAGGCTATCATATCACTCACTACTCAATGCTATCAGGCAGCTCAATAAGCACATACAATAGGCATATCAGGCACCCTTCTAGATCCTTAGCCCTATTCTAGCATGCAGTTCACATACACATACAACAGGCATAAAAGGCATCCTTCCTAGATCCTTAGCCCTAGTCTAGCATACAGTTCTCATAATCATATCATAAACATAACATAAATGTATGGGTACCTTGGGGAAAACTTACTTGAGCTCGACCGGTCGCACGCATCACACACCTTATTCTTTTCAGAGTTCTTTTCTCTTTCCAATTTTTGTTCAACTCCTTTTATAAAAATGATTTAACTTTTGAAAATTTTCATACCAAATCCTTAGTTTGAGTTCAGACACACCCAAGAGTGTGCCCGAATCCCTCAAACCAAGGCTCTGATACCAACTTGTAACACCCCAAAAATCATGACCAAAAATTTCACTTTTAAATTAAGTAGATTATAAAATTGTTTATTGAAAACATCATCCATATCATATCTGCCTGAAATCTAATAAGCCAAATATCGTAAAACATGTTGTGGAATAATAATAATAATAGTAATAATACTAATAGTAATATCATAGTACAATCCCGTGGATCTCAAAATGCGGAATCATATGTGTGTGTGATGCGCTGCTACCATGCCAGCTCCTTCCCCTTCGACGAAGAGGTACCTGAAACCAAAAACCAAAAACTATAAAAGCTTAGTGAGTTCCCCCATCATACCACATACCATACAATAACATAATATGTCAGGGATATCTAGGTGCTGGCCTCCCCTTCGTTCTATTTCAACCGGATATCGGGGACTATTTCACTTGTACCACTACCACATAGAATCATAACATACTGGCACATATAACATAATACATGATGGCATACCAAACAATTATCACACAGACAATCATCGAACTACAAGCTTCTACTAGCGGGTCGTATTGTGGCCTTAGACCCACTTCTACTGGAAGGTAACTCACCTCGAAAGCTGAGTGTCAAATCTCACAGGAAATAATCTCTAACAGCTGCTCCGATGACTCCCGGCTACCATAATCATAATAACACTCGATCAGAATCTATAACACTACTTAGGGTAAAATGACCATTTTACCCCTTTGGCATAACTTAAACCGTTCATAAAGCCCATTGTTAACTTATTGAATCTAATGCACCCACGGCCCATCAAAGGCTCCCTAAGGGCCCACTAATGGCCTAATTTTCTAAATTGGGCCTAACTCTTCAAATGGGCCTTTTCACAAGTCTAATAAGTCCTTAGCCCAAAATGAATATTCTCGAGTAGCCCAATATGGCCCAATACTCTAGCTCCAGATCCCCAAGTCCAAAATTATACTTCATAGTGGGCCATGGGGCCCAAGAGTCCACGCCCATTCTCTTAAGGCCCAAAAGCCCAAAACATCCACTCTGCATGTATACACGCGGTGTACTTGGCACATACACCCAACATATGCTGACATTGAACAAAACGGGGAGCTGACCCGGTACGCACGGCATACCAGGGAGTACGCCCAGCGTACTGGCCAGCTTCCTTGGGACATTATTTCTGACTTAATCCATTAAGTCTTTACGTCCAAAATGTAGATCCCAGTCCTTTAAGACCTCCTAAAACATTAAGTTGCAAACTTTATGTGCTTGCATGCATGGTTGGGGTCAAAACATGATTTTGGTCCTTTTAACAAGCTTTAAGACCCACTAACACTTGCATGGTTGAGGCTTAACCATCAAGATCTGATTTTTTATGACCATAGATGCTTGTAAGAGTCCAAAAGGATAACTATTATGCTCTAAAACCCTCAATACTCAAGCATTCACAACAAAGGGGTCAAAAGATGACATAAAATACCCAAATGAACAAATCTAAACATACAATGGCCAAGTTTGGAACTTGATACCTCAAAAGAGTCAGAAATGATGCCAATCTTCTGGATCTACAAGCTCTTGGTACATTCTTGCTCCTTCTTCAAACTCCTTTCTCTTCAAAAGCACCAAAACCACACCAAAGTACTCTCAAATGGCTTCCAAATCACAAAGACACACAAAGGATTTAGGGTTTTCGTGGAGGCTGGCTATGGGTGAAGGGAGGCTGAACCAACAGGGGTTATGTTCTTTATATAGGGAGTAAACCCTAAATTTTAGGGTTTAAAGAGTTGTACATGTATGTTAGGCGTACTCCTGGCACGTTGGGCGTACATACATGGCCTCTGCAGTTCATTCTCACGAGTACGCTGGGCGTACAAGGCAATGTACGCCTCGTGTACGAAGCTTCCTCAGCCCACTTATAAAGCCCAAAGGTCAAAGCCCAAACCAAACCATTCCACACTTCAATTAAGATGATTAATAATAATAATACTTGGAAATCCCGAATGTTACATCTAGGCCCTGTAATAGACCAGATTTGGGCTTTGGGGCCCCTAGGATCAAATAAATCAACTTATCCCATTAAGACATTCAGGGAACCATGGCCACGACATGGTTTGGACCACCACAGCATGGCGACTAGGCTAAGGCATGTCTGCTTTGGCGTTTTCTAGCCATGAAGTGGCGATTAGTTGTAGGTTGACTTTTGACTTTGACCTTTAATCAGTTTTGACTAAGCTAACCTAAGGGTATTTTGGTTATTTTGAGTTGTAATTGAGAATTAGGCACTATTTGATGAATAGGTGACGAGTAGAGCCAGTATTTGGAGCAGAGATTTATTCAGATATCGTTCGGACTGAGAGGTGAGTTTTCCCTCATTATACTTGTGGATCGAAGGCACCAATGGCGACCCACTAGATCATGTATCATGGTATATTGCTATGATGTTGTGTTGAGTATGTTTTAGGTTGGTAGATCTGTATGATTACTTGTGTTCACTGAGTATGTGTTATATTGATGGATTTGTATGATTACCTAAGTTGTTTGTTATTGCTTGTTATTTGTATACACTGACATGTTATGGTTGGTTGGGTTGAGTCGGACCAGCTAGTGTTGAAGGCCGAGATACCCACGGCAGCTTGGATAGACTGAAGGTTTGCAAGGCGGTCTAGTCAATTCGAAGGCCCAGAGAACGGTCCAGATAGATTGTAGGCCTGATACGACGGTCCGATTAGGCTGAAGTCTCATGTATGCATGTTGTTGTTTGTTATGTTGTGTGGTGGTACTTTGGGAGAACTCACTGAGCTTTGACTTATAGTTTTAGTTGTTATTTCAGGTACTTCAGAGTATCAGAGGAAAGCAAAGGCGTGATCATGCACATTCCTTCAAATTTTGTGTTATTAGATTCTTGGGATATTTTGATTAGGGATTAGTACTTTTGAAACAATGTTTTTGTAAACAATAGTTATCTTGGGTTGGTTTGAAAATGAAAATTTTTACTTGGAATTTTTGGGATGTTACAATGACTCTAAAGATATAGTTATATGAACTCATTTTGGATAACATAATTGTGTATTAAGATACCAATTTGTGTATTAAGAGAGCAAAGTCCTAAGAACATATAAAAAATAACATTTAAAAAATAAAAACCACTGGGGTTGCGGTGACTTGGTAAGATATATGGAAGATATCATTGATAACTTATTGACACATGTTCAAATCATGGCACTACTCAGTCCATGTGGCCATGGAGGATCATCTACAGTGACTCCACAGCACGAGGCATAAACTCATGTTCGTAGCGGGAAATTAGTCGGTGCACAAAAACTTGCCTGCAAACCCTCGTTAGGGATGTTCCATTTCCAAAAAAAATCCCTTTAAACCCAATATGACAAATCATTTTGAAATTAAGAACCATCATTAAGGTACAAAACACTAGTTCGGAATATAGCTTCAGGTTTCATCTCACTTTATGTGTCATGTCAACGGTTTACTGTCGATCTGATACAAAATTGATTAGTCTAAATACGTTGTTTTTAAAATTAGAAGTTATTTTTACAAATCGATTAAAATTTTGTCATTTTAGAATAAAACTTCATTTCTAATGTTTATTTTTATAAATATTCCAAAAAAAAATGCAGTTAATCATGTATTATTAACAAGGTAAATTATTACTCCAATGAAAAATAATAGGTTGATTGTTTTTTTCTCATTGAATATTGCTAGGAGTTTGATCAAAATTTTTGTTTGAGGCAACTTTAAAACTATTTATGTTTAATTATTATTAGGTATAAAACTCGTTTAGTACACGGATTTATTAAAAATAAAAAATTAATATCAAGGTATAAACATTAAATATTTTTAATGTCTGGTTTATTTCAAAGTTTAACAAAATATATTTTATTATATTTCAGTTTTGATAATATTGTTTTATAATATTTTATTTTTTTAATTATGTAACAAAAAAATCATAATAAATATTTTTGATGGTAGAAAAAAAAAACAAACAATTTATTATTATATTCATTTTATAGGTAAAAATATATTTATCTTAAATAATAAATGTTTTATTAATTATAGTGTTGATCTACACATTTAATATAATAAATATTATATATATATATATATATATATATATATATATATATATGTTAATTAATGGAATTAGTTAATTTTTTATTAACAAAAAAATGAAAATATCATGATGTGGAATTTAATTCCACGTAATTAATAAATGTGGTCAAAATTTAAAAAAATAATAATAATAATAAATGGTAAAAATATTTTTATTTATTAGGATAGATTGAGTGATTGAATTTTTAGCTTTTAAGATATTCTATATATTTTGTGGTTTTGTTAAATTGGGATGCAAAAAGGAATATGAAAAAGGGGGAAAGGAGTGGAGTTGTTTAAGGTCACGTGGAGGTTAATTCGTTAGAAATTGCCACGTCATATAAGTTCCGTCGCGTGTGGGGACGCTTAACTGTTTGGTGGCAAGTTATTGGTTGCTATACACGCCACAGTTGCCACTCCATCACTTGCTGACATCGTTTATTTGCGATTTTTATTTTTCTTACACTCGATTTTTATTTTTTATTTATTTTTTCTTTTTTTGTGGTGAATGTGTGTTTGGTATATAGTTTTGTGAATTAAAACTACTGGTGTGAACTACAATAATACTATTCTTTTTCTTTGACATGTATGCGAAAAACAGTAAATGATATGCATGTGGTCTAAAAGAAAGTCAAAAAATAAGATATTGTTGGTCAAAGTTTGGTAATGTAACACTTTATGTAACACCAATTCCTTAGCAAAGGTATGGTTTGAGGTACAAGTAATTTGAGGTCACGCATTACGTTATTACTTATTAGCACTCTCTAACCATTTAAGGTTTCTTTGTTATCAAATACAAAAAAGAAAATAGTATTTAAGAGTTCCTTTCTTTAGCATTTTTTTCTCCAAACTTCTACTAAAAACTTAACTTTAAATGTGTTCTTATACCAAAGTTCATCTTTATACAATTTCTTAATTTAATCATATTTCCATAGACACAAATTTAAATATGTTCTTTTAACATGTATGATATGAAAGATCTATATGTTCAAGAATCATTATACAATGATATTGCTAGATAATATATGATTCTAAATGGTTAATTTAACAAAAACTTGATACAAATATATTATTTATAATACTTTGATTTATATATATATATATATATATATATATATATATATATATATATATATATATATATATATTGTAATTAATTTTAAATTATTTATTATATGGAAATATTAGTTTTCAATATTAAGTATCAAAATATATCATAAGATATTATTTATTATATTATGTACATCTTTTTGGATCAAAAGAGTTTTTTGTCTTATATAGATTTATATGTTTTATAAGCTATAAAAATGAGAAGTTTTTATTATTTGAAAAAAAAAAAAAAAAAAAAAAAAAAAACTAGCTTCTTCTTTTATAAAATATTCAAAAAGACTATAAAGAAGAAAGAAAATTTGCTTTTGAATGATTTATTCAACACGTCATGCCCTTAGAAAGCATGGCTAATTGATTTGATGAAGCATGAGTCTTAAAGTGCTAAGACCCATGTGATAAATGCTTAAAATAAGAACTTAAAGAACTAATTTTCTCACTACTTTCACCAAGTAAAAACTACCAAATTTATGGCTTCTTATCTCCATATTCACTTTAGTTTTTATCTCTTAAAGTGTTAAGAACATAAAGATCAAGATAATAATTGAATACCCTCTTTTAAGGCAAACTCGTTTATTTGCCTTAAGAGTTTAAGAGATTCTATTATCATGAGAAGAACACTAGCATCTTAGCAAGTTGATTTATTATTGGTAGATATCTATAGAGAACTTCTACCTTGAAGTCTCATGACACACTTCATAAACTTCCAATCTCTCATGAGAATCAAATTCTTTAAATGTTGTAACACTTTTCTTTCTATGGTTGTTTTTATATTTCTAAATCTTGCAAAATGATCTTTTAGTGGGAAAAAACTATTTTTATTTTGTCCAAAATCAAAGTCTTCTGTTGCCATGTTTATGTTTTTGAAACATTTTTTGAATAAAAACCCAATAATTTGTATCATAGCTATTTTTGCAAAATTAATTAGATTATTTGTTAAGTTAATGAAATCTTTGGTTTTGGAAAACATAGATTGTTTTCTCTTTGCAAGAAAAATTCATACATATTTTTATGACAACTTGAAAATATTTATAATTGTTATTTTTTTACTAAAAATTTACATGCATATTTTTAGTCATAAAAGTTGTCTTAGAAAAACAAAGAGTTATATTATATAATTTTGAGTATATAAATATGTATGATGTGCATAAACTAGCCAGCCATAAACCTTTGTGTTGTTTCATGTGTTGATTTATTTAAAATGGTTGTAGTTATTTGTTTATTCATATGGTATGTAATAATTAAATAGATAGCTTTCATTTGTTAATTTTTGTAAGTAATAAACTAGTTTTAAAAATATTTTATTATTATAAAAATATAACAATAATGAAGATGGTGGCCATTTTGAAGATCAAGAGTTTATAAACTTCATTTTGTTAAAGTTTCTCAAACTTTATAAAATTATTTTTATAAATTTGCTACAAGGTGTTGAAACAAGTGGGAGCATATGAAGACTTTACAAAATAAAGGTTTTTTTATGTCTTTTTAGGAATGAACTTAATATTTTTGTGATGGCTCACAAAAACATTACTAGTTTATGGCTTGATTTATGCACATACGTTTGTAACATGTTTGTGTTGTTTTATATTTATGTTGTTATTATTTTGTTATGGTTGATAGATTAGTTTTTCAAATGCAAAATAATATTTAAACATAAATAAACACCACAAAGGAGTTTGATTTTAATGAAATTTACCTTTTAACATACGATGGTAAAAATAGTTTTAAAACAAAACAAGTTTTATCGTTAAAACTAGTAACCGAAATTTTTTGAAATTAAAATTATGTAATTTTAAAATAGAGATTTGTAAGCTTATTAAAATCCAAACCTTATTTTATAGAAATAAATTTTATTAAAAGGTTTGCAAATGTTCTAAATCACTCAAACGTCAAATTAAAACTAGCTATTAAAATTTGATAACATCAATTTTATAAAACCTTATTTTATAAAGAACATTGTTAAAATGTGATTTCACATAAAATAAGATTTTTAAAGTATATCATTGTTTATTGAATGCATGCAATAATCATTATATAATATGTTTTTTAAACTAGAATTATAAAAACATTAAAGACCTCTTACAAACCTCAAATCTATGCAATCATCTTTTGAAGAACACTCGCACATCTCTTATATGCACTAGTGGGATAAATGATACCTAACCGCTGAGTGTTATCTTTTGACGGGTGAGGTGTTTTCCTGATTTCTATAACCAAGTTATAGACCGATTACACAAGTTTTTCAAATTGGATGATTTGATCGGAAATTTTTTGTGATAAAGGGTACCTAAGCAAGAGAGTTTCGAGGCATAGATGGGATCAAACATGTTTAATTAAATTTGTTATTAACGATCCCATAAATCTAGGAATTATATAGTAAGATATATTTGATAATCGATATCTACCGGGTTGAATTCAAATGGATGGGATAAAGGATATCTAATCATTTATTTGTTTTGCAATTTGGATCTTAGACTTTGATAATTAATGTTTTTAGAAATTAAAATGGTATTAATTATTAAAGATTAAATATTGAAAATTGTAAATGAATTGTGTTGAAATTTTATAGATATAAATAATTCACTCTCATTACCATGAATATTTATTTTCTTTAAATAACTTGTAAAACGTTAACATTCAATAGATATAACTTTAATGAATGGGTTCATGTTTTGAGAGACAATCTCGTGAGAAATGTGAAATTATATACACTTAAAGGTCCTGGTCCTAAACAACTTGTTTTAAGCAATAGACATGAACATGATGCCTAATAAATGCATCACCGTGATGCTCAAGATGCTTCTAACATCATACTAGGAATAGTTATTACTGACTTCCAGGAAGTCTTGGATAGTTTATATATATATATATATATATATATATATATATATAATGATATAACAGGTTAAACAATATTCCAATAAATACAATGATATTTTTTCAAACTTGTTTAAATAGTGGAATAATGCAATGCTAAAAGGAGTCACATTGTATGATCTAAGAAGCCCATGTTTTATGGATTTGACACTTTTAAGCTCAAGAAATCCAAAATGACCCACATAGATTGGTCTTGTTTCTTTTTGAGAAGAAACTGGATATTAGAAAAAAGAAATTGTTTCTCTTATCTAAAAAGAATATCTGGAAGAGACTAGTACTTAAGGCATCTACTAGATAAAACTTATACTTTTCATATAATACTCAAGTACTTGGTACTTAAATGTTAATATAATATTTGTAACTTGTTTGCAGATATTTACAGAAGAATAACCAGTTGAGCATAAGCAAGTTGGAACTATACTCTTAGAGTTTAGTTTGTTATGCTTAGAGCATAAATTACTTATAATATAAAACGGTATTTGTTTTAGAACAATATGTGTTTTAAATTTAGCATATATATATATATATATATATATATATATATATATATATATATATATATATATATATATATATATATATATAAGTTATTTTATTTAAATGTTTGATTATTTACTTGATCATTTTTCATAACGATGATATTCATATTCTAAAATTATTAACTTCTATTTATGAGATTGGATCTCTTAATAGAATTATAAACTAAATATCAATATTTTAATAAATAAAATTAATTTCTATATGCAAGCACTTGTTACTTCAACTTATTTTAAAGCAAATTTATTTATGACATTGTTATCTTTATTATATGAATGAAACACACATATTCGAACTTCAAGAAATAGATCTTTTAAGGCAAATAATGTCGTTTATTTGACATATGTCAATCTTATTTTGCATATAAATGATTGCTAATCATATTTTCACTAAAGTATAGAGAAAATAATTATTAATGAACTATACATTATGGTGTATGACTTTTTTTCTAATGAATGACTAATAATTAATGTAAGATACAAAATCAAGTTTATTGACAAGTATATTAGTTATAATTATATTTTACATAGTAAAGTATAATTGAGAAATATTGGTTAAAGCTTTTAAATATAAAGTTGAGATACAATCTAGTAACACCATCTAAAGCTTTAAGTGATAATGAAGGATGAATTAGACCTTACCGAATAAAGTTTACTTTCTAATCGGTAGAAATTATATTTATTTATGTTCTTGGGAGTATACATTAATCACTATTAATTGTATAATGAATACAAACACCAACAAATTACATATCTATAGAATATTCTAAAAGGGCATTTAGATTATTAATACAAACCCATAAAGAATAACTTCTCTTATTCTTCTGAATGTTGAGTCAGTAGAAAGCAAGCTTCTAGTGACAAAGAAAGTGGGAGGAACATGGAACTTGAAGATGCTCAAGAACCATGGTCTGATGTAACAATTGTTAGCACTAGTTTCAACAAGAAATTGTTGAACTTGAATAATAGTTATTCAAAAACATAAAAAATCTCTCATTGATGAGTTTTTCTTAATGGTTTCTGGCAAATCCATCAACTACCAAGTTGTTTATATCGAGTCTTGAATTTGATAAATGACTTAGAGTCATGAACATTGAGATGTAATTTATGTATAATAAGTATGAGAATGATTAATATTTCTATCTATAGCAAGGCTGGAAGGAGTAAGAGATTCTTTAGAAAGAATAAATACATGAATATCATACATATTTAGCAAGGGTTGTCAAAAAAGGATTTTATCATACTCGTGTCATTGACTATGGTCCTTATCATACTAATTACATTGACTATGATCAAACCTTTTCCCAAGTAGCTATGATTAGATCAACAAGGATATTATTTACTATTACTTCATATTCTTAATATGAGACATAGCAAATAGATTTCAAGAAAGACTGCTTTTCTTAATAGACATCTACAAGAAAATATTTATATAGCCAGACATCTAACGCGCGTAACCCCAAGTTGAACTCCAAATGAGATTGATGCAATCCAAATGTCATATTTAATAGGATATTATGATAAAGGGATAACTGATAAACTTATCTTATACATTAATTGAGGCTTTGAACTTTTTGGAATTAGATGTTGATAGAATAATATTAAGTAATATATTACTGGGGGCAATGAAATGTTGTTAGACGTTCACTACTATCTATATCAATTTATGATGAGTCTTGTGAAAGTGGGAGATTGAAAGATTTATATGTTTGAGATTCATTATAGAATGATATTGCTAGATAATATATGATCCTAGAGGGTCATACTAACAACAACTTGATGCAAATATATTCTTTATAAGAATTTGATTCTTAATATATATATATATATATATATATATATATATATATATATATATATATATTGTAATTAATTGTAAATTATTTATTTCATGGAAATATTAGTTTTCAATGTTAAGTATCCAAATATATCATAATATATCATAAGGTATGATTTATTATGTCATGTACATCTTTTTAGACCAAAAGGGTTTTTTGTCTTATATGGATTTATATGTTTTATCAAGGTTCTAAACGGCGTGAGGCGTGGCGTGGCGCAAGGCCAAGTCTCAAGCTTAACAAGCCATGGTGATTTTCAAGGCGTGATGTAAAGCAACGATTTTATATTAATTTATAATTATATTACCACATAAATATAAATTTATATTAAATATAACTACTTTTTAGAAGTGTTATATCAAGAACTAATAACAAAAAGTTAACAAAAAACACAATACTTGTATCCTCGATCATAAAAGACAAAAAAAATATAGCAAAAAAATGTGTCTAAAACAAAAAAACACACGACATAACGCGTCATGGCACGCCTTGCCATGCTCCACGCCTAACAGCAACATTATAAAACTTTTCTTAACGGCGAATCCACGCCTCACACCATGGCGCGTCTTTTAGAACACTATGTTTTATAAGTTATAAAGATAAGAAGAGTTTTTACAGAAAAAGTAGCTTCTTCTTTTTATAAAATATTCAAGGAGACCATAAAGAATAAAAGAAGACTTGCTTTTGATTAATTTATTACACACACCATGCTCTTAAAAAGCATGGCTAGTTGATTTGATGGAGCATGTGTCTTAAAGTGCTAAGACCCATGGGATAGAGGCTTAAAGTAAAGACTTAAAAGAACTAGTTTTCTCACTTCTTTCACTAAGTGAAAACCATGGAATTTGTGGCTTCCCATCTCTATATTCTCTTTAGTTTTTGTCTCTTAAAGTGTTAAGAACATAAAGATGAAGATGATACTTGAATACTCTCTTTTAAAGCAAACTAGTTTATTTGTCTTAAGAGCTTAAGAGATTTTATTATTACAAGAAGAAGATTAACGTCTTATCAAGTTGATTTATTATCGATGGATATCTCTAGAGAACTTCTATCATGAAGTTTCATGCCACACTTCATCAACTTCCAATCTTCCATGAAAATCAAAGTCTTTAAATGTTGTATCACTTTTTCTATGGTTGTTTTTATCTTTCTAAGTCTTGCAATGTGATTTTTTGGTGAGAATAAAACTATTTTTATTTTGTTCAAAATCAAAGTCTTCTGTTCCCAAATTTATGTTTTTGAAACATTTTTGATTAAAAACCCAACATGATATTATACATATACAACAAAAGTTAATAGTTTGACTTTTTAAAATAACTAGTATTTAGTTACGATGTGTGTTGCAGCAGAGAATTCATTAGAAAAATGGACCACAAAAGTATAAAAACAAAATTTCAATTCAAACATTTATGTATAGAGGAGACGAATAAAAATAAGGTTTGAAAGTGTATCTGGATTGGTACAATACACAAATCACAACTGTGACACCTGATTTTCCGGTATGTATTTATTCATTAAGTTTTGTGTTTTAAACTGAACCGCAGTGTGACAATCGTTGGTCATGACGCATTAAACATGTGGAAACACATGGATCAGCTCATTTAGGGAGTGACGTACCTTAGCCGACAAATGAAACCATAATTTATCGGGCCTTGGGAGTTATTTAAGGGCACTAACTCCTAGGATTATCTAATTTGGCAACCCCCATTCCCTAGAATACATCTTTTTCTAAAACCCTAGCATCCATACTTGTGTGCTTGAGCTTTTGCATCTTGGTTGTGAATTATTTGGAGGTGGAGGAAGTCCATTTTTGGTACAAGGAAGCTTAGATTCAAAGTAAATCCAACCATTTTATTACATTTACGGACCTTTGTTCAAAGTCTCAACCTTTATGTTTCTTTCCCTTAGATATAGATTTTGTATATGATTTTGGTCCTTTTTTTAGAAACAACCAAATTATATAAAAGCTTTAGCAAGGAACTAGAGGGAAAAAAAAAAGCAATTACATCAAGTTTATATGTTGTTGGAGACAGCAAGCCCTGTTTTCGGAACAATTAACATTCCTATTACAAAACCAATTGAAAGAAAATTCCTTTATCGCATCAACAATTTGATTTCTCCCAATCTTCTTTCCGTCAAAAGCTCGATCATTTCGAAAGCGCCACATATACCAAAGAGTAGTGCAAACAATACATCAATGACACCTTTTGGTCTCTTTTTATGATGTTCTTAGAGTTTGGGGAACTCTAGAACAATATGTTTGGACTAGAAAGCATTCTAGATATTTTGGTAGAAGAAAATTAAGTGTTCATGCACTCTTTTTGAGCCATGCATGGATTTTTAGTCTTTAAAGTCACATTTTGAGTTAGGAATCCTTACAAACTTAGAAGGGAAAAAGTCATCAAGTTTTCATTATAATCGGAAGGAAAAAGGTCAGGAACATGTCGAGAATAATAGAACATGCTCCCACCACAGTTTTTGGTGTGTGTTTGGTTGTATCCTGTTGGGAATTTTAGGATTTGCGGTGGAGATCTGGATACCAGCTTGGATCTTGATATCACTTTCCGAACTGATATTTCTACCCTATGTTTGGGTTATAAGAAATTCAGTCTAGGATAATCCAAGCGGACACCTATGTTTCTAGGCACAGAAAACGTAAGCTATTATGCTAAAGGGTTCTGTGAATGTGTGATGAAAAACGAGAGCTAAAGAACAACCATCTTCTGTTCCCATGTTTATGTTTTTGAAACATTTTTGAATAAAAGCCCAACATGATATTATACCCATACAACAAAAGTTAATAGTTTGACTTTTTAAAATAACTAGTATTTAGTCACGATGTGTGTTGTAGCAGAGAACTCATTAGAAAAGTGGACCACAAAAATATAAAAACAAGATTTCAATTCAAACATTTATGTATAGAGGAGACGAATAAAAATAAGGTTTGAAAGTGTATCTGGATTGGTACAATACACAAACCACAACTATGACACCTGATTTTCCGATATGTATTTATTCAATAAGTTTTGAATTTTAAGACTGAAGGTGATGTGATAATGGTTGGTCGTGACGCGTTAAACATGTGGCAACCCATGGAGCGCCTCATTTAGGGAGTGACGTGCCTTAGCCGACAAATGAAACCCTAATTTATCGGGCATTAGGCCCTATTTAAAGGCACTAACTCCTAGGATTGTCTAATTTGGCAACCCCATTCCCTAGAATACATCTTTTTCTCAAACCCTAGAATCCATACTTGTGTTCTTAGAGCTTTTGTGTCTTGGTTGTGAATTATTTGGAGGTGAAGGAAGTCCATATTGGTACGAGGAAGCTTAAATTCAAAATAGATCCAACCATTTCATTACATTTACGGACCTTTGTTCAAAGTCTCAACCTTTATGTTTCTTTCCAGTTTCCCTTAGATATAGATTTTGTATATGATTTTGGTTTGAAGTTCACAAATACGCTTCAAGACATCTCTTTGCATGCATGTTTGGATTTGCCAGAAAATGGGTATTGAATTTAGATCTTTCAGGTCAGGAGAATCTTCATTTAGTTTGACTAGATTTCCCGTTGATGAGGTTATGTTGGATTTGGGTGGTCAAAAAAAGGTTGGGTGAAATTTGATAAAACCTCCAAAACCTTTGTGTCAACGACAATTTAAAAAAATAATTATGAAACCTATAATTTTTTATATTATATTGTAGATTTGGAAACCAGTTTCTAATCCAAACCCATTCGATTTTAAGAGTTAAGACCCGTTTACTAGTCCCAAACCAATTTCTTGTTCGTGAACATTTACCTGATATGGTATGGGAGAGCCCAAACTGACCCAAGCCCATTTCAAGATCATTCGGGCCTAGTGAACCGATTCGGACCCGGTAAACAAACCCGATCGACCTCCATGATGGTAACAGTAGAACCATCAACGCCGTTAGGAAGAGACGTAAGGTAACTAGCGTCCTCATCGTCGTTCTTGGTCACATAAATCAAATTTATAGAAAGATTAAACAAATAGAGATAAATCCAGATTCCATTTCAAACCCTTTGTTTTGTTGCAGACTGCAGAGAGTTTCATGGCGACGTCGCTACTCCTTTCACCTCTATCCGCTCCGACAGTCGACAATAATCGGGAGTCAAGCAGTTTCACCACTCTGTTCTTGAAATCATCTTTTCTCCACAACACCACTCATTTTCTCCATGCTCCTTCGAGGAAAGATGCTCCGATTAGGGGAAGATGTATCAGGTCTCCGGTCACCGCCGCCGACAAATCTCTGGATTACATACCGAAGCAGTTTAGGGAAGGAAACCTTAAAGACGGATGTGAGTCTCCTCCCTTTCACTCATCCACCTTTAAATCTACTTTCCCCCCAAGTTTTTATTCTGTTTTCATGTCTATGAACCTTAAATTCAATTCTCCATATCTTTTCGTGTATTATGATTATGTCTAGCTTTGCCTCTACTTATATTCCAACCTTCTGATCTGAGATTAATGAAACCCTAAATTGAAATTGAAACATGTCCCTTAAGTGGATTGAATGAAACCCTAAATATTTTGCAGTGATGGAAAATTACAAAAATGTCCCTCAACACCTTTATGGTTTAAGTCCTACACAAATGGACATGTTCATGACAGAAGATAATCCCGTAAGAAAGCAAGCAGAATCCGTGACAGAGGTCTGTTTATAACTCTTTATATATATTTCTTTATGTTTTTTATTTTTTTTAACATCTACACATTGTTTTATATATTTTTTAACAGGAAACAATTTCATCATCTCATAATTACTTAAACCACGGAGGAATGTGGACCCTATCAGGAACGAACAACAGGGGGCCCGCAAAATACAGTATGAGTGTCAGCATGTATCGCGGAGGTGGCGGCAGAGCTTCCGGAAGACCTAGAAGTGCACCTCCTGATCTTCCATCACTGCTTCTAGATGCTCGTATTTGTTACCTAGGAATGCCTGTAAGAAATAACATTGTACTTTCGATTTTTAATTTTTAATTTTTAATTTTTTTTAAAATGAATTTAAGTATAATTTTGGTTGTTGTAGATTGTTCCTGCAGTGACTGAACTTCTTGTTGCTCAATTTATGTGGTTGGATTATGATAATCCAGCTAAGCCTATTTATCTTTACATTAATTCCTCTGGAACACAGGTGTGTGTGTGTGTGTGTTTGTTTCTTTTAAGGTTAAGTTACTAAATACAAGAAATAACAATTTTCTTTTGTAGAATGATAAAATGGAGACAGTGGGGTCTGAAACAGAAGCATACGCCATTGCTGACATCATGGCTGTAAGAAATCAAAACGATTCATTTTATCTTTTTTAGGTTATTTATTTTTTTGATTTTACTGATATGATTTATTTAATTCCGAAATTGCCCTCAAGTACTGTAAGTCGGAGGTGTATACGGTCAACTGTGGGATGGCATTTGGTCAAGCAGCAATGCTATTGTCTCTTGGAACCAAAGGGTTTAGGGCATTGCAGCCGAATTGTTCAAGTATGTTTCTCATTTTCCTTGAAAAAATCAAAATGATTATTATATATTTTTTTTTTTCATGTAGCAAAATTATATCTACCGAAAGTCAACCGGTCAAGTGGGGCTGCGATTGACATGTGGATTAAGGCAAAGGAATTGGATACAAACACGGATTACTTTCTAGAGCTACTTGAAAAGGGAATTGGAAAACCGAAAGATGAAATCAGGAAAGATATTCAGAGGCCTAAGTATTTACAAGCACAAGAAGCCATTGATTATGGGATTGCTGACAAGATTATTAGCTCAAGAGATAATGCTTTTGAGAAACGGGTAATATGTAATATGAAATATGTTTGGATTGTATTTTGAGTTTTTGACGTATTTTTAATTTCGTGTTTTGATTTTTTTTTTTAGAATTATGATGAGATTCTTGCGCAATCGAAGGCGGCAAGGAGAGGTGCGGGTGGTGGTGCACAGGCGGCTCCTTCTGGATTTAGGTAGATGTGAAATGATGGATGTATTATTGTATATGGTCATGAATGGAAGAATTTATGACCTTCTGTAGAACAATGTGATAACTTGAAGCTCAAAAAAAAATAGTAATGTGTACTTTTTTTTACCTTTTGGACCTATATAATATGTGTACTTTTTACCTTTCATGCAAATTTTATCACGGAGAATATACATAGATTATTATGGTTTTTCTTTCGACTATAAAACCACATGCCCTATAGGAGGTTGTTGGTTTGCTTGGTTCAAGTTTTCAAGATGACTCCAAAAAAACCAGGTTTGCGGGTTGACCTTTCTAACCTGTTTTATTATACGGGTTCAGTGGTCTATAAGTCAATCGTCGCATTCAAGTTCACGGGTTATAAAGTTATGGGAAAATGACTCTTAAGGGTAATTAACTATTGAGTTTGTTCTTATTTGGTCTCTTTCCTTTTTTTTGTATTCAATATATCATCGAACTTGTTTGTGTTCACCATAACCTTTTTGATCGGCTTTTGATCTTGGATAGCTGGTCAAAGGGTTATAGTGAACACAAACAACAAGTTCGATGGTATAATGGATACCAAAAAAAAAGGACCAAATGAAAACAAACTCAAAAGTTGGTTACCTTCCTGAGTCATTTTCCTCAAAAAAATTAAATGAAATTATAGCTGCAAAAGTAAGATTGTAACCTTCTTAGGCTATAACGTACATAAAGAGCGTTTTGGAGGGGTAGTTTCGTTAAAACATTGTCTATGTTATGCTTATTGTGGTTAGCTGTTAACAACTCTCTGCAAAAGGATATGACTGCGTATGAGAGGTATTTTTATCAACATAAATGTTTACCTCAAGGTATATTATGGTGATGTGTCTGCAAAAGTTGCATGATCTTGTATATATTGATGTTGTATCTTATCCTTTAAATTCAATCTTAAAGCCAAGTAAACTCAAAAATCACAGCACTTGTGATTCCATTCGTTTGTAGACTTGTCCAGAATTCATGATACGAAAAATTGTTTGATTGGAAATGTAAATTTAATCATGAAATGCACCTGCTTAATCAAGATTCCCTTAATAAATATCCAAGTGCATTACAAAATTGTACATGTATGAATAATGTTTTTTTGTGTGTTATGTTTTAAAGAGAAGCAAGATAAAGTCATTAATATGAGATGTGTGATTTTCTATAAATGAGTAGAGGGAAAATGATTCAAGAGGGTCACCAACTGTTGAGCTTGTTCTCATTTTGTCCCTTTCATTTTCTTTGTACCGAATATACCATCGAACTTGTTGTTTGTGTTCAACATAACCTTTTGACCAACTATCACATGTCAAAAGTCGGTCAAAATGGTTATATTGGACACAACCAACAAGTTCGATGATATATTTGGTACCAAAGAAAAATGACCAAATGAATACAAACTCAACAGTTAGTTATGATTCTGCTCCAGAATCATGTTTCGTAAAATTATTGTTAACCTTTATCTTTAATTGATCAAACTTGCGAAGTTATTAGTAGATCTTATATTAAACAGTAGTCAAAGCAACTTCCTTATGAATACTTTAGTGTGTTTTAATAAATCGGCCATAAAAGTTTATTATTTCACACTTTGGCGCCAAAATTTGGCTTTTTTTTATATTTTAGCCACAAAACTTTAACTTTTTTATGTTGGTTTTCCTTGGTTGATTTGGTTCCTAGATTTTAGGATATTGGCAATTTCCACCCCCTTACTTTATAGAATGGCACTTTCCATCATTTTATTTTGTAAATCACTTTTAATCCCCCCCCCCCCCTAAAATTTGAACAAAGACAATTTTCACCCCTTTCAACTTGTATAAATTGTCATGTTTGTAGGTTTGGTCTTTAGACTTTCATATATATAAACAAGTTTAATCCCTCTAATAACCATGAACACAAAACAATAAAATGATGAATAGTATTAAAACTTAAAATAATATGTACCAAAATAAAAGGGTTGGTGAGTCGATCTACAAACATGAATAGCAGTATTAACGCATACACAACTCATTTAATATACTAGTTACACAGTCGACCCGAAAATGACCCAAACCCATTTAGGGACAACCAAAACCCATGAAATGCCACCCCTAAAGTAAAGTATAACAAGTAATAAAAAACCGAAAAAGAAAAAGCATTATAAACCTCCTGCATGATTGTATACAAATACAACAGACTGGAATTAACTTGTTGACATTGGTGTTTTACTAGAATAGAATTGAATATATATAAAGCAAAGCTAAATCTCAATTCACAGTCCAGTTTAGAGTTACAGTTACAGTCGTCATGAAGCAGGAGGATTTGGGTAAACTTTGGGCTTTGGTTTCACTTCCACCTCATTCACATTCCTCACAAATATAGCATCCGGTTCATGTCTGCAAAACAAACACAAACCTTATTATCCCCAAAAATAAATAATAAAAAATAAATAATAAATGTTGAAAGAAATAATAATTTTACGGTTTGTCCCCCTCTTCATATGTGTAACTGGAAGCAACAGCGAGTAACCGGCCATCTCTGTTGAATGACAAGGCAGCAACACTTGTGGGGTACTTTGAGTACTGATACAGTCTCTTCTTGTTGTTTCCATCCCATACATTTACAAAACCATCACACCCACCTGTCGCAAATGTCCCATACCTGCAATTATATATTTTATTACACTTTTGGTCCCTAAGTATAACTGATTGTAACATTTTTGGTCCCTGAGTATAACTGATTGTACCAAAAATACTCATTTTACTTGGAAATGGTACAAAAAGGACCAAAATAAAAAACCAATTCAACTGGCAGACCAAAAATGTTTATTAGAGAGTAATTTACATTTTTAGTCTCCCAGTTTAGCAAAAAAATTCAGTTTTGGTCCCAATATGTTCTCTCTTGCAACTTTGGTCCTCATTTTAATTGAGGTTCCTCTTAACATTTTTAGTCCCTTGACAAATATTTGGTCCCTGGGTACAAAAGATTTTTGCAATTTCAGTCCCAAAAAGTAAATTACATTTTTGGTCCTCGAGTTTGTTCAAAAACTTCATCTTTGGTCCCAAACAGTTTCCTCTTGCAATTTTGGCTCCTATTTTAAATTCTTCTAACCATCAATTTGCAAGAGAAACTATTAGAAACATAATTTTTTAGCAAACCCAGGGACCAAAATCATTTCCACAACAAAATTGTGTAAGGACCAAAAATGTAAACTTTGAACAAACTCAGGGACCAAAAATGTAATTTACTCGATAGACATTTTCTTGGAACGGGGATCAAAACGGTTACAAAATAACTCAAGCAAAATTACAAAAACCAGTTATACTCAAGGACCAAAATGTAATTTACTCTTTATTATATTTGAAGTGTTTGCATAAATGTATATATTTATTTAATATAAAATGTAAAAAAAAGAAAGAACATACACAGGGTGAAATGCAATGGCATTTACAGGGTAGACAATGTCTCTTCCAGCTTCTGATTTCCTATGACACTTGAATGCATATCTGAAGAAATCATGAAAGCATCAATTTCCAACACTAGAAACTAAAAGTAGCTGAAAGAAATCTTTTTTTGTTCATGAAATTCATTGTAATAAATATATATATATATATATATATATATATATATATATATATATATATATATATACATACTTTTTGGCTTGACCAGCCTCAGTAAGCTCAAAAAACTCCATTGCAACACGACCTTCCACAGAGCTAAGTGCATAACCTACAAAACATCATCTTTCATCAATTAGGGATTAGGGTTTTTTTAAGATTTAGGGTTTAAAATTAGGTCAAAATACCTGTGCCATTAGGATAACATTGAACACATCTAGTTTGATACTTCAATGAAGACTCTCTTCTTTGTTCAGGTTGAGACATATTCCTCAAATCATACACATTAACATGTCTTCCAGCAGTTGCCACCACTACACGGTTTCCAACAAGTGATATAGAATAAACTCTCTCTGGTTGTCCATATGTCCCCACAAGAGCACGCTCCTGTGCACCTCCACCACGTGGGTCCCAACACTTCAATGTTTTGTCCCAACTCCCTGTAATCACTTGCCCTAAAAACCACCAACAAGAAAAAGAACTGAAAACACAATGATGTAATGGAAGGAAATGAAAGTATGAATGTATGATGATATTAACAAAATGAAAACAAATGATGAAATGAATGACACTAACCTGTTGCATAAGAGTACTCAATACAGCGAACAGGGGCATCATGGCGTCCCAAAAGATCCTCTCTTTCATGGTCAAAAACAAGCCTGAGAGACGTAAAAGGAATGTAGCTTGAAACTTAGTCAAGAAAAAGATAAGTCAATAATCCAAGAAAGTATATGCATCATTTAGTCATACCTTGTGACAGTGTTATCTGCACTAGCACTAAAACCAGAGGTGTCATCATGAAAGCAGCAATCAAGAACTGCACCTCCATGAAGGAACTCTCCTCTTAACACATTGGCACTTGCATCATATAAACGAACACGCTGTTACAAACAAATAACAGGTTATGATCTTTATTGTTATGAGTTTGATATGAATTAAGTTTCTCTTCATGTCTTAACTACTACGTAACCTTCATTCCATCCTTACTTGTATACATCTAAGCATGTTTCATTTCAGTTTTGTTTTCTAAAGTGTGTTGGATTGTTCAGGCTATGATAGTTTAATGTAGCAGTTTTGGTTAGATCATTTGTCAACTATGATCTACCAATTTGAATTGTGATCTTTTAGCTTTCTAAGTTGATCACTTGTTTTGTATCCGATCTCAATCCTTTCCAGATTAGATGAGTTCCAAAATACTCAAGGACATGTTTGCATATCTTTTTTCCAGAAAGAATAAACATAGCATTTCAACAGTTTCTAAAGAGAGACACCAACGCATACTTCGCCTTTCAGAGATAAACAAGTGTTTCCTACGATAATGATATGTTTTTCCATTTTTAGGTAAAAAAAATGATCGTTACGTTCACATTACAGCTAATACTACAAATCAGATACCGATAGTATCAGATCTGCTACAAATTTCACATTAATTTAAAAAGTAAGAGGATAGACATTAACAAATCAAAGCATCACTAGTTTAGAAAAGATGATACGTGAGCTAAGACTTGTGTGCATACAGATACAGTGAGAAGGATTAACACATACTTTGTCCCAAGAAGAGACGAGGAGATGATCAGAGTGGTGAGAGAAGCGGAGGTTGGATATGCCGTCGGAGGGAGGACTGTTTAGCTCCATGCCGGTGACTGGTGGCACCGCCGCCATTTGAAATTGAAGTTGATCGTAGCTAGGGTTCAGAGAGTGATAGAGTGGGGTTGTAGAAAGAGAGAGGGAATGGATTCTGAAAATGAGGTTTCAAATTGTTGGGAGATTTCACGTTTCAAGAGAATCGAATTCAAATTTTACCCCAAATTCGGGTTGTTCACGACTTGCAAGTTGCAATGTACTAAGAAACTAAAATAAGATAAAATAAGGTGTTTCTTTTAAAAATACCGAAATATATGTGAAAAAATTATTTGCTTTTTATTTAAAAAAATATAGAGAAATGAGGACAACCAACTATCATTATTGTATATATTTAATATATTTTTCTATGTTTGTACAATTTAAAACGTATAATTATTGTTTGAAAAATACAATTTTGATCGGCTATTCAAGACTAGTCAATTTATTTATTCAAAAAAACTCATTAAAGTAGCATTTTATTCATGAACTAGTTAAGCTGAATTACACTCAACTTGACAAGACTAAAACACATTATTTATTTATTGTTTGGTATAATTATTATGGTGACATATATATTTAAAATAACTAACATATTTATTTTATAATAATATGTCAATAATAACATATTATTTCCTAAACAATATGTATACCTAATGATCATTTAGAATGAGGCATATACATGAATCAATAGATACATGAATGATATAAATGGTGGTGGAGACAAAATGATTAAGATTCTACGGAACTTGCTTACCCATTTATTATTATTGAAGGTTATAAGTACAAGAATTGAGAGAGGATGTTACGGATTTCATATACGTTAGAGAGAGAGAGAGAGAGAGAGAGAGAGAGAGAGAGAATTGCATTAGATATCGGGAAAAAATGCAAAATAACGATTGCTAGGAAAAAACATCTTACGCAAATCATAACCTTTCTTTGACAAGTCGTTCTAATCCTACCCAGGAAAGTGGCGTAAAACTTCATATAAAATATGAAGTTATTTACAGGGAATCGTCATCCGATGAATTATTACTAACTTCCTAATCCCTCATCTGTTGATTGTTTCTTGTGTTTTTACAGCTCATAGCCCCTCCAAAATGTTGACGATATCCAAAAGCCTTCTTATGGGTCTGGGTTGAAACGATTTATACCCATAATAGGGATATGTTTATTTACGTATCATCAAATTGGCGCCATCTGTGGGACCGGAATAACATACCTTTTTTTTAAAAAAAAATTTAAACAACCCGCGAACGCTACCCGGATAGCAAGGACAAAAGCATAGTCATGAATGGAGACGAACCACCTCAAGTCACAACTCAATAAATGACGGGTATCTTAGGCGAACCGAGCATCGAACCCGCACCCATCCCCCAAAACGCAGGCGGACCCAACAACCTGATCTCATAACTAGATCTAGAAGACCCGATCATGTAGTTCGTGGTCCACAATTTTGATCGGATGAATGCCATGTACGAAGCCTTCACCCGAAAGCTTAAAGAGTTACCACCTCAACCTACGCTCATAAGTGCAGATCCACCGGTCGTAGAACCACTAATCTCAGACTAAGATGATGTGAGACTAGGGAAAGCCAAGGAGCCTGCTTTCGTCAGAAGTGACAAAAACGACCCCTCTAACAATAAAGTTGTCATCAAAGCAACACTTCTCATTGACACAATTAAAAGGAGATCAGAAACAAATAATGACTTCTATTACGAACCATTCGTATTTAAGGAGTTAGACAGAGACGTGCGTGGTCTAGTAGCTTCCCCGTTCACTAAACGGATCTAAGACTACGACATGTAGGATGGCATCAGAGTCTCGACAAATCTACATACGTATGATGGAATGATGGACCTGGATGACCACCTGACGGTATTCATGGGAATGATGGACGTACACAAATTACCAAAATCCGTCATGGTGCAGATTCTTTCCTATTGCGCAACTCTTGTTTGAGTCCAACCGTTGTAGGGAAAATTCCTTTACTCAAAGGATTATCTAAGCCTCATCACATGTGATGGTATTCAGGTAGTGGCTAACTGGCATTGTGACAATGCCTTCAGTAGCTGAGGACTAGGTTCGGGTTGGAGGTTACCCTTGTAACAGCCGGGTTTCCAGATATATTATTTTATTTTATTATTTTTGAATTATGAGAAAGAACTCGGCAAGTTGATGCGTAGACTCGCCGAGTAGGGTCGTGATTGTTCATCCGGATTCACTTTGGACTCGGCGAGTCCATGCTGTTTAATGAAACCCTAAATCCCCGGGTTTGGAGCCTAGTAGAGTTTGTGCATGGCATGAACTCGCCGAGTTGTTCCCGAGACTCAGCGAGTCACGTAAACTGCTCAGTGGGCAGACTTGCTGAGTTGGGGGATGACTCAGTGAGTCAGAAGGGAGTTAGAGGACTGGAGTTCAAGGCGGTACTCGCCGAGTTGTTCTTGAGACTCGGCGAGTTGAGTCGTGGTGGCCCTGCGATTCATGCCTATTATGACTTGTCAAGCATAGGGAGGGACTCGGCATGCCAAGCGGGACAAAGTGTTAAAGAACATGTGTGAACTCGCCGAGTCACCAAGGTGCACTCGGTGAGTAGGGTCAAAGTGTGATCGTTGATTTTTAGAGTTTGGTCAATGGAGTACTTGTGTCGAGAGGGGGGGGAGGGGTAAAATAACATTTTTCCCTCCTGAGGGTGCCAAAGGCAGGTTAAGTCTAGTCTTGAGAATTATATTTATAAGAGTATTTACTTTATGTGAATATGCAAAGACTAGGCAATATTCCTACCGAGTCAGAGATTTACCGATACGCCTGAGGTGAGTCTTCTCAATATACTTTACCTAGTGTGGTAACAGAGTTATGTGATAGAGTATTTTAGAGTTATATGCCAGTGTAATTGCATGTTGTTTATGTGCTATGATTTATTGTGATATGTGCTATGTATGATTCAGAGTTACAGAGTTAGGACCTTCGGGTCCACAGAGTTAGGGCCAGAGGGCCAATAGAGAGTTGGGGCTGGAAGGCCCCACTGAGACACATAGACCTGAGGGTCAACAGAGTTACATCCTCAAGTGGCTATTATGTGTTAGAGTGGTATTTTGGGAAACTCACTAAGCATTTATGCTTACAGTGTTATGTGTTATGTGTTTTAGGTACCAGCGGTGATCGCGGGAAGGCGCAGACATGATTCGTACACACGCATACCGGAGTTTATATATATATATATATATATATATATATATATATATATATATATATATATATATATATGATCTTGGGTTTTGTATTGATACAATGTTGATATAATGATTTGTTTATGACTTCAAATGATATTTTATGGGTTACAAAAATGAAAAAATTTGTTCAAATTTTTACGGTGTTACAAGTTGGTATCAGAGCCTTGGTTTGAGGGATTCGGATATATCTTCGGGCGTATCCGAACTCAAACTGGGGATTTGAGGAAACTTTTAATAATAAAAATATTATTATTTTTTTTAAAAGAGTAAAAAAAAAAAAAAAAAAAGAGTCTTGAGACAAACAAAGTAGAGCCGTGTGTACGATCAGCCAGCGCCCGAACGGTGATTTCCCAAAATACCCTCCTAATAAGTGATTATCATATATGTTATGTATGCTATATGATGAGTTACGATATGCATGCTAGAGTAGACTAGGTATTCTTATTAGGACTATAGTGGCCTGATATATGATGCCTTAGTCTAGGGGTTTCGCTGCTAGAGATGCTTAAGAGTGATTTAGATAGCAGCGAGGTGCTTATGAGAGTTTTGTTAGTGAGTAGCACATGATAGAAAGAGTAGAGTACTTGGGATTTGAGGCTCAAGGAGGAGAACTTGGGATGAATGCCAACGCGGTATGGACGGTAGTATTGGGCCCGTACTACTGAAGATACCGGGTTGGTACGCAATCCAAGTAAGAATCCTTTGGGCACCAAGGAACGAGTAGGGTGGAGTTATCGAGTGTATTTATACTCGAAAAGGGTCTCTAATATTCTTATGTTGTATTTCAGAAGGAGACCATGGTTGGGACGCGCCACAAACCAGTGATCGGCAGTTCGAGTGATGATCAGATCTGTAGGATCATCCAGGAGGAGGTGGCTGCGGCCATCAGGGCAGAGATACCAGAGATGTTCGGGTCTATCAAGACCACACTGATAGAGACATTTGATGAGAGATACGTTTCTCTTTCTGAGGCTGTTGTTGCTGCGACCACTGCAGCTATAGCTACGACTAGGCCGCAGGGTGGTGATGCGTTGTTATTCCGAGAGTTCAGCAACACAAAACCACCGGAGTTTGACGGGACCCAGGACCCGATCGCGGCGATGAGATGGATTTCTAAAATAGAGGGGTGTTTCTTTACTTGCTCATCTCCAGAGCATTTGAGAGTCTGGTTCGCGCTGAACCAACTTCGCTTGGGAGCGAAGGACCGGTGGAAGTTTGTGACTACGCACTTTACGCCTGCTGAGCTTGCTGTGGTGACTTGGGAGAGTTTCACCGCTATGTTTCGAGATGAGTACGTTCCCCAGGTGGAGAGGGAGCATTTGGCCTAGGAGATTCTGACCCTCAAGCAGGGTACTGAGTCTGTTACGGTGATTACGAAGATGTTTCATGAGCGGGCGATGTTCTGCCCGGAGCACTTGTCCTCTGAGCAGGCACGCATGAGCCGATATTTGAGCATTCTGAGGAGGGATATACGTGAGTTCGTGGCGAACTCGACGTACCGGACATTTGCCGAGCTTCAGGCAAATGCCCGGAAGAGGTAGATAGAGTTGGAGACCCAAGCCAGGGAGAAGGTTGAGTCTCAGGGAAAGGATCGGCGGCCGGCTCAGTCTCAGCCGACAGCCAAGCGGGTCAAACCCGTTGATTCGAGATCTAGGAACCAGAAGGGTCGCACTTGTGGCAAGTGCGGTAAGAGCCACGAGGGGATTTGCAGAGCAGGGTCTTGCTACAAGTGTGGCAAGGAGGGGCACATGGCCAAGGATTGCCATAAGGGTTTTTCAATCTGTTTTCATTACAACCAGACTGGACACCGGAAGGTAGAGTATCCACAGTTGCGGGGGTCAGCGCAGGGAGAATTCCCGGGATCAGCCCCTGCTGTGGTGAGAGTTGTGAATGTTCAGCCTGCGAAGGTTAAAGCGCCCAAGGCACGTGGGAGAGCCTTCCAGATGACTGCGGGGGAGGTCCGCGCAGCGCCCGATGTCGTGGTCGGTATGTACTCTTTCATGTATTCTTTCACATTCTGTGATGATTGTGCTTATTTTATGTTATGCGTAGGTACCTTCCTTGTGAATTTTGTACCTGCTCTAGTGTTATTTGACTCGGGTGCGAGTCGATCTTTTGTATCATTGGCCTTTAACCGACACATCAGTACTAGTAGAGAGGCGATGAGTCGATCTCTGAGAGTTTCCATAGCGGATGAGAGAGCGGTGTATGCCACCGAGGTGATACGTGGCTGTGTACTCGATATTTTCGGGGTTAAGTTTCCGATAGATTTGGTCCCTATTGCGATGGGGGATGTCTGTGTCATCGTGGGCATGGACTGGTTGAGCAGATTTGGAGCGATCATCGACTGCGAGCGACAGCTGGTGACCATGCGAGACCCTAGTGGGGGAGTCCTTACAGTGTACGGCAAGGGTACACGTTCCGGTTCAGCATTTTGCTCAGCCACCAGGGCGAGGCAGAGCCTTCAGCAGGGATGTAAGGGATTCATATCATATGTTATGGACGCGAGGGTTGAGTCGAAGAGACCGAGGTCTATGGGAGAGGTTCCGATAGTGCGTGAGTTCCCGGATGTATTTCCAGAGGAGTTGTCGGGCGTACCTCCTGTGAGGCAGGTGGAGTTCAGTATAGATTTGGTTCGGGGGGTCGCGACTATCGCTAAGGCGCCCTATCGCCTTGCGCCTCCAGAGATGTAGGAGCTATCCTCACAGCTGCAGGAGCTGCTGGGGAAGGGATTTATTCAGCTGAGTAGTTCACCGTGGGGAGCTCCTATCCTTTTTGTCAAGAAAAAGGACGGTTCACACCGGATGTGCATTGACTACCGGGAGTTGAACAAATTAACGGTCAACAACCATTACCCATTGCCGAGGATTAACGATTTGTTCGATCAGTTGCAGGGAGCATCTTGGTTTTCCAAGATCGACTTGAGGTCTGGATATCATCAGGTGAGGGTGTGAGATGAGGATATTTAAAAGACAACATTTAGGACTCGTTACGGGCATTACGAGTTCATGGTGATGCCTTTCGGGCTCACCAATGCACCAGTGGTGTTCATGGACCTCATGAACAGGGTGTGCAGACCGATGTTGGATCGCTCGGTAATCGTATTCATCGACAACATTTTGGTGTATTTGAGATCTAGAGAGCAGCATGAGGAGCATCTGAGTGAGATCCTAGGGGTTTTGAGATCGGAGAGGCTTTATGCCAAGTTCTCCAAGTGTGATTTCTGGTTACGAGAGGTCCAGTTCCTGGGACATCTCGTTAACCAGAAAGGGATATTGGTCGACCCCACCAAAATTGAGGCGGTGATGGGTTGGGAGGTGCCGAGATCACCCACGGAGATCAGGAGTTTTCTAGGGCTGGCAGGCTATTATATGAGATTCATTAGGGATTTCTCCAAGATCGACATGCCACTCACCAAGCGGACCCGGAAGGGTGTAGTTTTTGCTTGGGGTCCAGAGCAGCAGGCCTCTTTCGAGACACTTCGCCAAAGATTATGCGAAGCCCCGGTGTTAGCCCTTCCGGATGGAATGGAGGATTTTGTGGTATATTGTGACGCGTCGATATCAGGATTGGGAGCAGTACTTATGCAGAGGGGTCATGTGATAGCGTATGAATCGAGGCAGTTGAAGCCTCATGAGGCGAGGTATCCTACCCATGATTTGGAGTTGGGGGCAGTGGTGTTCGCCCTCAAGATCTGGCGTCATTATTTATATGGGGTCCGGTGTACCATATACATGGATCACAAGAGCCTGAAGTACTTGACGGATCAGTCCAACCTGAATATGCGGCAGAGGAGATGGCTGGATGTGGTAGAGGATTATGATTGCGAGATCCTGTACCACCCGGGAAAAGCCAACGTGGTGTTCGATGCCTTGAGTCGTAGGGTGGAGAGTGTTCCGATGCGTAACATTTGTATGAGCTTGACGGTGATGACTCCGGTGTTAGACACTATTCGAGGAGCTCAGGCCGAGGCCATTAGGCCAGAAAACCAGAAGAGAGAGCGGGTTGTCGGGCAAGTATCAGAGTTCGTCATCAATGGTTGGGGGCTTATGACGTTTCAGGGTCGGATCTGGGTACCACATGCGGGCGAAATGCATACCATTCTGATGGAAGAGGCTCATCGATCGAAGTTCTCGATCCATCCCGGGGCCACTAAGATGTATTTGGACTTGAAAAGGGAGTATTGGTGGCCCTGTATAAAGAGGGATGTTGCATGGTTTGTGGAGAGGTGTCTAACATGTCGCAGGGTTAAGGCCGAGCATCAGAGACCTCACGGCAAGTTGCAGCCGTTGGATATTCCCGAGTGAAAGTGGGAACAGATCGCCATGGACTTTATCACCAAATTGCCAAGGACTGCGAGGGGCGTCGATTCAATTTGGGTGATTGTAGATCGATTGATGAAGAGCGCTCATTTCCTCGCTATTAGCGAGAGCTCTTCCGCGGAGAGGTTGGCGGAGATGTATGTGAGGGAAGTGGTAGCACGGCATGGAGTGCTGATCTCGATTGTCTCGGACCGAGATGTGTGTTTCACCTCTAGATTATGGAAGAAATTCTATGAGGAATTGGGTACTAGACTGCATTTTAGTACCGCGTACCACCCCCAGACTGACGGACAGAGTGAGCAGACGATTCAGACGCTCGAGGATATGCTCCGGGCATGTGTGTTGGATTTCGGTGGGAGTTGGGACACGTACTTACCCTTGGCAGAATTTTCCTACAACAACAGCCATCATTCGAGCATTGGTATGCCACCCTTTGGGCTGTTGTATGGGAGGAGGTGTTGGACCCCCATTTGTTGGGGAGAAGTGGGGCAGCGTGTGATGGGTAGTACGGAGATAGTGCTTCAGACATCTGAGCAGATCCAGCAGGTCAGGCAGAGGTTGTTGACTGCTCAGAGTCGCCAGAAGAGTTATGCTGATAGGCGACGATCCGAGCTCGAATTTCAGGTCGGTGATTTGGTGCTTCTGAAGGTATCTCCTTGGAAAGGAGTGATCTGATTCAGAAAGAGGGGCAAGCTAGGACCCCGGTATATTGGGCCGTTTAAAGTGATCGCGAGGGTAGGCAGGGTAGCGTATCTCTTGGAGCTAGCTGCAGAGTTGGGTCAGATTCATGACACTTTCCACGTATCGCAGTTGCGGAAGTGTATAGCAGATGAGTCGGCAGTGGTGCCATTGGAGGACATTCAGGTGGATGCGAGCATGAATTATACTGAGAGACCGGTGGCTATCAAGGATCGGAAGATCAAGGTTTTGAGGAACAAGGAAGTGCCTCTGGTTTTGGTTCAGTGGAAGCATCGGAAGGGGTCCGAGCTGACTTGGGAGCCGGAGCGTGAGATGAGTGAGTAGCATCCGGAGTTATTTCCAGAGTGAGACTTCGAGGGCGAAGTCCGATTCTAGTGGGGGAGAATTGTAACAAACGGGTTTCTAGATATATTATTTTATTTAATTATTTTTGAATTATGAGAAGGAACTCGGCGAGTTGATGCGTAGACTCGACAAGTAGGGTCGTGATTTTTCATCCGGATTCACTTTGGACTCGGCGAGTCCATGCTGTTTAATGAAACCCTAAATCCCCGGGTTTGGAGCCTATTTAAGGGCACTTATAGCCTCTCATTGCGGCTACCAATCCCTTGAGAGAACCCTAAGTGAGCCAAATCGTTGTGAGGAAGAAGAAGTCACTTTTGATCCTTGTATCTTTGGTTTGGCAAGAAGGAGGTGCAAGAGCAAGAGGGGAGGTGCGATTCTAGCAGTTCCAGAGATTCAGAGACTTCATTTTGAGGTAATAGTTCGAACCTCCTTTAGTTTTGGTGTTGATCATTAGAATTAGGGTTTTCTAACCCCCTTTGGAGAGTGATTATGTGGAGCAAATGGTCCCTCTTCGAGTTTGTGCCTTGTATCTGGACTCAAAGAGGTCCAGAGACCTTAACCCTTGGAGCTTTATGGATCAGTTTGGGGTTATTGGACTTAGGTTGCCATTTTTGGGACTAAATCTCATTTTGATGCCTTGTTGTTGTTATACAAGCATCAAGTTTCAAGCTTTACGTGACATTCATGCTTGGGAAGGCCAAATCTTTGATTTAGGGAAACAGATCTGACCTCAGGAGGCCAATAGAGTTTGTGCATGGCATGAACTCGCTGAGTTGTTCCTGAGACTCGGCGAGTAGGGTTAGGGTTTCACCGCTTTCACGTAAATTGCTCAGTGGGAAGACTTGCTGAGTTGGGGGATGACTCAGTGAGTCAGAAGGGAGTTAGAGGACTGGAGTTCAAGGCGGTACTCGCCGAGTTGTTCTTGAGACTCGGCGAGTTGAGTCGTGGTTAATGGACCCTAATAAAACCCTAATGGGCTCAATGATATTCTAGTGAGCTTAATAGGCCCAATAAAGCACTAATTTCCATAAAAGGCCAACAAATTGATAAATGGGCTAATGTTTGGATTGGAACACCATAATGCCAATAAAACCCTAATTTATGGAAATTGCTTGGGACACACATGAGAATTAATTATTAAATCTTAAATAATAATTAATAATCATTGGCAAACTAGCGTAGGGCATAATGGACTTAATGGATTAAGTCCTTAATGGGTAAAGAAAGAATCACTGAACCTTAATCATCATTGTTGGATTAGTGTCTAAGTCCATAACTATTTTGGTATGTACTTGACCCGATGGTGCATGGTCCTTTTGGGTTGCCTTCACCAAAGCAACTTGATTGGAGAAATAAATAAAGAGAGAGAGGATATTATGATTTATTAATATGTTATAAGAATAATATATTAAAGGAGAAATCATATTTGTTTAATTAATATTGGTTAATAATTAATTAGGAATTAATTTTGTGATCAAGTGTAATTAATTAAACTAGAGGGGCTGATTTGTAATTATGTGGTAGTTACAAAATAAGGTAAGGATTATCTTAAATATAGGGTGAACAAATTTGAGGTGATAAGGCCTTAGAATTCGACTATGATAAGGATTCAAGGATTATCTTATGGGTTGCTTTGTGGATAAGCAACTAGATAAGGATAATGACTGAAACCCTATCTCTACACCTATATAAACACCCCTTGGCTCATGAATTCGTGTATCCCTTCCTAAGGAGTCCTAAGGACGAATTCTAACCTCTCTCATCTCTCTTTATACCTTCTCCATTTGCTCTTGGTGTTTGTAAGCCATTAGAGGAGTGACACTTGTGACTCTAAGCATTTCCAAAGTCATTACAAGGAGATTTGGGATTGTTATTGCTACATAACAATCAAGGTATGATCTTAAACCTACTTACATATTAATATGATTATTTGTATGCTAGTATTAGGGTTTGAAGTCTTGGATTCAAAGCATGTACAATAGAGAAACCTAGATCCAAGCTTTAGGGTTTGTATGAGCACATAGGATGTCTTATGACCAAAACCCATCAGTGGTATCAGAGCCTAGGATGGTTTCAATTGTATTGATGCATTGCATATCTAAAAAATTCGATTTTTTGGTGTTCTAGAGGCTGGACTCGACGAGTCCATAGCTGAACTCGCCAAGTCCAGGCTTGGCTCGACGAGTCAACTCGTCAGATAGTGCTTATCTCGGGATTTCTTGCTGTTTTTGCATATGGATAGTTACCTTATCATGTTAGATCAATATTAATCCGATTATATGATATATTTGACTATATTTTTGATCTAAATGAAGATATTTATCAATTAATAAGATAATTGTTTCCTTATAAGATAATTGATTAATTATTTTGACTAAATTGATAAATTGTTTTGCAAGAAATCATTAAATAAATCAAATATGGATAATTATGTGATTAAATGTTAATTTGAATTATTTGTTATTTGATCCTTGTTGTTATGAAAAGTTTTATATTTTCCCCTTTAGGTTTTATAGTTTAAATTTGAACCCAAAAGTTTTGAACTTTTGAAATTTAAATAGTTAAAACCCTAATGTTTTGAAAAAAGGTTTCAAAACTTGCCCTCAAGTTTTGGAATTTAAAAGTTGATTAAAAAGTTTAATTAGGAATGTTAAATTCTAAAACCCTAGTTTTGAAAAGTTCAAATACACCATTATGGTTTTATTAATTAATTAAGGTGTATAGTTAAAAGAGATTTAATAAATCCATAAAAGTTTAGGTTAACCATTTAATTGAATTAAAAGTGTAATTGTTAAAGTTAACCACATAGTATTTTAAAAGTATAAAATGCACCCTATACTATATATATAACATTAAAAGTCTAACATTATATATATATATATATATATATATATATATATATATATATATATATATATATATATGTATGTATGAGTAAAAGTCAGTCTTACCGTTAGTAGGCCTCATTCACGAAGCTGGTCTATAAGGGGTGTTTAAGGAAATTGCCTATAAAATGGCGATTGAATGGGTATCCACTCTTACCCACCGCACTCTTGACTAGTGGAGGGTCGTTAGCCGAACGGGTAGGATAGGACGAAACCTTCCATTATAAGTATAATGAAATACAAAGTAACTAGATGTTTTTCTAATTCCCAATCTTAGTTACTTAGGCAAAAGTGAATTGATGCAATTCCATGAAATTACACTTTGTGTCCTTGCGAAGACGTTAGTGGAGCGTGTGTGGTTTACCGGCACACTAAATGGTTCTAAGCAAATGTAGCAAAGGGTGACTCAATGTTTGTCATAGTTCGGTGGAGCGTGTGTGGTTTACCAGCACATCGAATAGGTGACTGTAACATGTGAGGGCACCGTGTAAGTTTGCATGGTTATTCACACCCGCTTTGTGATCCTCGGCATCCCAGTCACAAACAAGAGGGGCATATCGAGATTTAAACATGCTATTGAAAGTTCAATGAATCTCAAAGGATCTAGGAGTTTTCATAGATTTAAAACTTAAATTTCTTTTTCGTTTTTCATGGTGGAAATTAGTGAATCGTCATTCACTTACCTTCAGATATTCTGCAACTAGATTACGACATCCCTTTTCTAGGTTGTAGCGTATTGTGTTGGGTTCTAGCCTTAATATCTCATTTGGGTGATTTACTAAGGACTCAATCGATCAACTAACTTGAATTTGTTTTCTCCCGTTTTGTAGATGTCAAAGTTCGACAACTATGGTCTTCCTAAATCCCGTGGAACAAGCATTCCACATGAAGATGATATTCCACGATTCGATCGAGGAACAAGAAATCATGCTTCACTTCCTCCTCCTCCTCCAATTATTCTCCCTAACCCACAAGATTGTAAAATTGAAAGGTTCAATATCACTCAAGCCCTTTTGGCAAGTAAACATAAAGAAGGAAAGTCGGTGTGTGCACACGTCTTAGAGATGAAATCACACATTGATAGGTTAAGAATGATGGGATCCGTTGTCGGTGAAGAGATGGCTGTTGATTGGGTTCTTCAGTCACTTCCTAACTCGTATAGTGAGTTCGTTAGAGAGTACTATATGATGAACCACAACGTAACCCTTATTGATCTCACCTATATGCTTATTGCTGCTGAATCAACAATGGTTTGGCGCAATAGAAAAGCAAAGTTGATTGGTGAATCTGCCTTCAAGACCTCTATGGATATAGACAATGGCAATGAAAGACATGCAATGATCGAAAAGTTTGATCATAAGAGAAAGGCAATGTTTGAAGTAGCTCCATGTGTTGTTCCTAAAGAGTCAATTTGCTTTTATTGCCAAGAGAAGGGGCATTGGAGACGAAGTTGCCCAATCTACCTAAGAGATCTAAGAGATGGGAGAGTCAAAAGTATGATTTCGCTTCAGGTAAAATCCACTATCTAACTCCCTTAAGTTCCTATCCATTGATTCTTAATACATGATGTGATAAGATTGCATTTGAATGTTTTGCAGGATCGGTGAAAAGAAAGGAAGCTTGATAAGAGAGCAAGATGAATCTAATCACAAGAGATGGATCTCGATCGCATGGACTTGAAGATTGGATTTTGAGCTTAGATAGTTATGATAGAGTTGTTAGAAATTTTCCTTTTACATAGTTTTCAATAGATTTTGCATTGTAAGGACAAATGTTTTTCCGCTGCTTTTATAAATAAATAAATAAATTTTGTTTAACTTATTTATTTATTTGTTTACTTGCTTGCAATGAAATCGTCATGAAAATTGATGTTTGCATATTTCTACAACGAATGGATATGATTCTTAGTTATGTTATTTATGGAGAGTCAAGAATTTACCAAATAGGGAGAGTTTCTCATCGCCCAAGTTTCAATTGGACGGAAACTTGGAATCATGCAACTTGGTTGCACGATGAATGAGAAATTTTATATTTTGGAAATTAGACTAATTCATTGACAAAGTGTCAAGTGAAGGACTTGGAGATCAAGTACACAAAGTTGTGTGTTGATCAAAGTCCACCATAAGAGTAACAAAGATATTCGTCATGATTTGCTAAAGGTTTAGTAAATATGATTATACTTACAAGATTAAGTGTAATTCTGAATTGATTAAAGGGTTTAGATCAATAGTGAAACGAATAAGAAGAATCAAGTAGGCAGAAAGATAAAAGTTTCTCCATTCTAAGAAGAAGGGAGAGTAGCTTTTATGCTTTATGATAAGTCTTAAAGATTAAGAACCATATCTCAATTGATCCTCTAAGTGAGTCTTAGTACAATTGTATGTTTAAGAAGAGGAATCAAGGATTGAAGAAATGGTTAGATCAAGAAGTCTATCATACTTCGTTCCAATAACAAGTCTTAAAGTTAAGATTGTGGCAATGAGTGAAAAGTATTAAAGGTTTATAACATTCATAAAATGTGGAAAGTTATGATGTCTTGAATAAGACAAAGACCAACTTGGACCAATTTATGAAGTGTTTTGATAAAAGATACACTAAGGTGCTGTTTGTTTTTTTGGAAAAAAACCTCTTCAAACCTCTTATTGCTGCGCGGCGCAACACTTTTCATCTCGCAGTTGTTTGTTTTTTAGAAGTCTTCTGAGTCAAAAACCTTTGCGCGTGCTCTGTTTGGCGCAGCACTTGTACTGCCTCTTCCAACCTCTTCTTCTTCTTTTTTTATTGCTGAAATTTTGATTATATGTTATTAAAATTTTATTTCACATTTTTTCCCTTTTTTTCGTTTATTCTTATTGAATTTATTTTTCATTTTTTTTATATTCAATAATGATAATTTCTTGATGAAATATCATTATTTTTTACTGAAAATATATATATATATATATATATATATATATATATATATATATATATATTTGAAATATTATTCTTTTTTACTGAAATATCATTAATTTTTACCGAAATGTTATACATTATTAAATTTTACGTATTAAAAAGCTATTTTCGGTTTATAAAATTAGTTTATTTTAATTTTTTAATATCTGCAGCAGTATGCAGATGTTAAAAAAACAAACACGTTTCTTATTATAGTCTGCAGCCATTTGGTCCACCTCTTCTACTGCAGAGGATTGCAGAGGTGGTCCGCAGACTTCATGAATTTTTGCTTCAGAAAATCAAACAACACCTAACTCTTGAATATTTGGTTGTCAACAAATGTTTATTGACAAGAGAATCTTATATGTCAAGGAGTCAGTGGGAGTCTTAATGGTCTTGAAAAGTTTCAAGAACAAATCAAATAAACCTTATCGATCATTACTAGCACACGAGTTGAGTTTTACAACCTATCGTGTTGACGATATTTTGATTCTGTGCTGTTCCAATTGAGTTAATTATGCATGTGAGTCCTATGCGTACTCATTTTGAACGCATAAAAGGCAAAGCACCTTGATCAATGAAAGGTACATTGATAGGAAAAGGGTGAGATGCTTAACTACTTGGAAGACGTGGTGTGCAGCTGTGCTACCATAAGGCAAGAAATCAAGATTAAAAAAGGCTCGGTCCATATGAGTTTGAATTTGTCGTAAACTTTGGTTTTAACAAATTCACATGGATATGAACAAATACACCATTTAAATCTAAGTGTCATAAGATTTCCTCCTTCATGAAAATGATTGTGAGGAAATGCTTTCACTAAGAAAGATTTTAAGAAGATAGTGATTGTAAAATTGCATTCTCGAATTCGATCATGGTTACGGTATCCCTTTCCATAATTTGAATTGTGAGGTTTGGCAATTAGTCTTAATTGTTAAGACACACATATGAACTATCTAAGGCAAAGGTGTATAAGTTCAAGAAGCCTTGATAAAATATTATCAAAGCACTAAGTATTAGAAACATGGACTTAAGAAATTCAATAGGTATTGTCTTTCTGAAAGTTAAGATGTTTATGAATACATGTCGAAGCTAGTGGGAGCATAAGTGTTATGTTTTATAATAATCATCATGATAGTGGGAGCATAAAAGTTATGATTGTATGATTATTATGGAAAGTATTGCAAGTTGGCAATATTAATTATAGAAAAACAAGAGTTATACCTTGCAAAGTCGTAAGGGTAGTAGAGTTGTTTTGCTATAATTAAGGGAGAGAATATTATGCTTCATCTCAAATCTAAAGGATTAGGTTGTGAAACGTTAATAGATTTAGTCAAAGCTACATAGTGTGTTCTTAAAATTTCGATTATGATTACAACATTCCTCTTCACAATTCGAATTTTGAGAACATAGCAAATAAAACATTGTGCATCGTGTGATACGCTTCGGATATAGGATCGATTGCAAATGCTTTAATGTTTCATTCTTAAATTTTCCAAATGTCTAGCGCATTTAGAGGGAAAAGGGACTAGAATCGGTTTTGACTAAAATAATTAAACAACTGTCAAAGAACAATCTAAAGTTCGACGAGGATTGGTTGCTTGTGAGTAGTTGGAAGCATGGTATTGAATGGACCATATCGACATTATTATGAATAGACAAGATTCTATTAAGAATGAGTTGTCAAATGGAAAATATGGAAGCGTGTCCATATTGGGAATTGAATATTGAAAATTTATGACTATATTAGAAACTTTTTTGCAAAAGGATGTTCAAAGGAATGTACTTTGAGTGAGAGACATCATATCTAAGGAATTGTCTTGTAGCGATCTCCGTTAGAGAACTTTGTAATATCATTGGCAATAGTCTTTGTGACTTTGATGCAATGACATTACGAAAGGATCGTTGCATAAAGTGTTAGAATCTGACATATTCTATAAGTAGCAAGAATTTGATGTTCTTTCACTTATGAAAATGGATTTGGAGTTGTGAAATGAGAATGATTGGAAATGTATACAATTTGATCTATTTCACAAAGTAAGAACCATAGGTAAACATTGTGTGCATGCTAAGAGCATGGGACAGGTGTAATAATTCAAGTAAGAAGTTGATTACCCGAAACGACAAATAATGAGTAATCGATATGGTGATAAATAAAAGGAGTTTTATTTATACTCAAAGGTTTGAGGCCATATGGGATTAGTATTATTCTTGTGTTTCACATTTGCATGTTTTGACTTCCAGAATAATTAAGTTTATTAAGAATAATCGAATTATTCGAACGTGCCACAGTCATTCATATGTTGGAAGTAGATATGAATGAAGACTGTCGTGAATTGGTGTGTGGATTGTCTAGAAGAGTATTAGACATAAGCAAATGTTTGCTGCAATGTTCATGAGTGCTTACGAATATGATTTGAGCATTGGATTAAACCCACGCTCACTTGGATCACTCCATGAATTGTATTACGAGTGATTGGTGAGATGATAACATCTTATATTCTTGAAACCGAGATCTTTTGGGCCCCTCGATGGTTTAGTGATGACAAACGTAAATGCTCGGCCGAGCTAGGGCTAATTTGATTTGTTCAATTAGTCTGTCTTCGTAAATTGGAAATTGATATATAGTACAAAGAGAATGGTTTAAAATCATATATCATACGATATATAGAATGGAGGAATATATGATCCCTTATCTAAGGACACGCGTATCTGATAGGATCAGAGTTGACAGCGGCTTTGGAAAGCTATGATTGCAGATCAGGATCTGAAGTCATACGCAGAATAGTTATTAGACTTATCCAAGTGGGAGACTGTTGGATTAGTGTCTAAGTCCATAACTATTTTGGTATGTACTTGACCCGATGGTGCATGGTCCTTTTGGGTTGCCTTCACCAAAGCAACTTGATTGGAGAAATAAATAAAGAGAGAGAGGATATTATGATTTATTAATATGTTATAAGAATAATATATTAAAGGAGAAATCATATTTGTTTAATTAATATTGGTCAATAATTAATTAGGAATTAATTTTGTGATCAAGTGTAATTAATTAAACTAGAGGGGCTGATTTGTAATTATGTGATAGTTACAAAATAAGGTAAGTGATAGGTGCATTTTATGCACCTATTTTGCATGTTTATTTCCATCTTTTTATAGCATTCTACTTTATAATTCTTGCATTTAGTTGATTATTAGGGCAATTGCATATTTCATTAAGAATGTCTGGTACTTCACTATTTTTGATTTATTTTGTAGGCATTATGGAGAATGGAACGTGGAGCTTGGATGCATGGATGCTTGGAGCATAGAGCTTTGGAACATGAAGAGAAGATGAACCGGTCATTCCGTGCCAGAAAACATGAAGATGGAGCCAACATGTGAAGACTTTTTGGAATTTTAGCAAAAAAGCATGGGCCATGCCAAAAACACATGGGCAAAAGGCATGGCCATGCCAAAAATGCATGACCTTATGGCAAGTCACGTGAACTTTAATTAAAAGAGCAGAAGAACGTCATTTGAAGGGGAAGAACGGTTTTGGGAGCAGTTATTGGCAATCTAGGCCAATTTTGGGAAAATTCTTGGAGCTTTTGAGAAGACTTAATCATTGCAAACATTTGGATTTCACTTTTGTAAGGATTAAACATTCCAATTCCATCTTATTCTTGTTTGATTTGTTCTTAGCCATGTGTGGCTAAGAAACCCTAGTTCTAGTTCTTGTTCAAAAAAATGTTGATTGCTTGACTTGAAGCATATGATTTGATGTTTGATTTGTGATTCTATTCTAGTGATTATGTTTTTGTTTAAACTAGAATCCTTGAATTTGATTTGTGTTTGATTGGCCACTTTCATGAATTGAATTTTTGTGCAGTTAATTAACTTTCAGGGAACCTAATCGTTCTATTGAGTTAATAATTGGTAACAAGCAATAAGTTTTCTTATTGTAAAACATATATCACATGTTTTCACACTTCCGAGCGTATGAGAAGAAATGAACATTGTTGGGAAGCTTGTACAAAACTTAATGCATTTTTTCAATACAATCTAAGAGCGTGTTTAGGTTGAATTAGTAAAGCTAGGTCTAATCAAAGAGCGTGTTTTGGTTAGATAATTTGGCAAGCGAGAGTTATTAGAGCGTGTTAATATCTTTCAGTACCAACATAGAATAGCAATCTTGAATTAGATCAAGTCATAATCAAGTTGAACAACAACATTGAGAACTAGAACTAGAACCATTCAATCAATTTGTTTACAAATCTATTTCATTTTGTGCATGCTTTTAAAGTAGATTGTTATTTAGTTATTTACTTTTGCAAACAAACCCCCTCTTTGTGACCAAAGTACCTTGTGCAAAAAGGTATAGACTTTTGTCCCGTGTCTCTGTGGTTCGACCCTGCTTGCCTTGTACTACTTTTTAGTGCATTAAAGCAGTGTATTTGGAGTCTATTGTACCCCTTTTATTTGTTGGGTCTGACACGCCTAACAAATTGGCGCCGTTGCCGGGGACACGGTGTTACTAATTGTTTATGCCAAGATTTTTGTAAGCAGGTACATCTCTATTAAAAAAAAAGTGTGGCTTGGAAATGAATACTCCTTACATGGAAGACCAACTTTCTGAGCTTGCTCAGTTAGTTATGATGATTGGAAATGACAGAATTGTGCAACCCACACCTATTCCTTGTGATTTTTGCACTCAAAATGGACATCACACCAACATGTGTCCATATTTACAAGGGGGATGGGAGGAAATGCAGGAAAGGGGAAGCTACTACTGGCCAAATCAATGGAGTTATAATCAACCTCAATATGATCAAAGTTGGGAAAACAAACAAGCTTGGGGAAACAACCAATGCCAAAACCCATACCAAGATTGGGGAGATGACCAATACCTACCAACTCCAGAGTTCCAACAACAATATCCTCCACCTCTTCAACAAACTGAAAGTTCGAGCATGTCCTTGGAAGACATGGTGAAAAGCATTGCTACTACCACCCAAATCTTCCAAGAAACAACCAAAGCTAGCCTCAAAAGCTTAGAGGAACAAATTGCAAAACTTGCACAATCTGTGAATATATTGGAAACTCAAGGTAAATTACCATCACAGACTGAAGAGAACCCAAGGCATACCGTTTATGCCATCACCTTGAACAATGGGAAAAATTTTGATGACCCAAGATTGCAATTTGAAGATGGGTAAGAAGAGGAAGAAGTAGAAGTGGAGAAGGTTGTCAAGGAAGAAGTAGAAATTGAGAAGGATGACATGGAAGTTGTAGAGGAGTTGGAGGTTGACAAAAAAGAGGCTAAGCCGTCCACTACTAATGAGAAACTCCTTTCACCGGTAGACCAACTACAAGAGCCGAAAACGATAAATTTGTTGGAACCTTCAAGGGATATGTACTCCGAGAAGGAAGACACCCAACCAGTCATCAAATCGACCACCTTATCAAAGAAGGAAGATTTAACCACCATACTGGACAAGTACAAGAAAGGGGTCGGCTGGACGATTGTTGTCATTAAGGGTCCAACATGGTTCCCACGCAAAAAGAAAGTCAAGTACAAGATACTTGTTCCATTGAAGGAGGCAACGAAAAGTTCAATGAGTTGGAAAGCCCCAACATTCAAAGAATAACATATTCCAAGGGCCAAGTCGAGCCAAACACTTGAAACAAGGGCGGCTAATCGAGAGGCAACTCGGGGAGTATTTTCTTTCCATTCTTCTTTTATTTACTTTATTTTGTTGTGTTGCAATGTTTTTTTAGTCTTTTTAGAGTTCCAAAAAAAACTATCTAAAAGATTGAGAGAGAGTCATGTGTTAAAAAAATGTTTGTGTGAGGTTAACAGTAAAAATAAATAAAAAAAAACCCTTCAATTTTTTAGGTTAACAGAAAAGAAAAGCATGGGCATGTGAAATTGGCATGGGCAAGACTCAAAAACACATGGCCTAATTTTTTGACCATGCGTGATGACGAGGATTTCAAAAGAAAAAAAAATTCTGCATGGGCCATGCTAAAAAATGCACGGGCAAGGACAAAAACGCATGGGCTGAAACTCACGGCTTAATGCAAAAACTCAGGGGCCATGCTAAAAATACATGGGTTGGACTGAAAACACACGGCCTAGCTTGGACCATGTGTTTTGTGTCCTTCTTCCACCTCACAACTCACAACCGTGGACTCTCTCCTCCTAAACACTCATAAACTTTTGACTTTCATCAATCAATCCAACATTAAAGCTCAAAGGTTTGTTGTTTTAAGTTCCTAACTCCATCTTCTTCTTCATCTAGGTAGAATTCCCTCCATGAAAGTGTACAAAATCGAATCTTGCATAAAACCCTAGTTTTTTTTCTTTGTAAATTTTGACTTGATTCTTGTATTAGGTTTCAAAATTCTTTTGTAGGGTTTCAAGAGCAAGCTTGGGGAAGTATTTTGTAAAGAAGAAGGGAAGCTTTTACCTCCGTTTGTGCATTCCACCATTGAAGAGCTCAACTTTTTCTTGAGGTTGAAGATGAAGTGAAAAAAAGTCAAGCACACATTACAAATTCAAGCATTTGAATGGTACATTCCTTCCATATCTCAAGTTTGATGCATGAATCCTAAGATTGTTTGACTAGAATTGTTGAGAATTCGTTCATATGCTCTATATAGTTAAACATTCATGGTCATTAGGTTGCCCTTCCCTCTCCGAGCATCGAGGACGATGCTTGATCTTAAGCTTGGGGAGGGGTCTTTGTACATTAGGTTCTAGTTTCTATATTAGGTTCTTTGTACATTAGGTTCTAGTTTCCATATTAGGTTCTAGTTTCCACATGCATTTCATCAAAAAAAAAAAATCAAAAAAGATTTTATTTTTCTTATTTTCATTTTTTTTCATGCATTCATTTCAAAACATACAAAAAAAACATTCAATCTAAAGAAACCTGATCTTCTTGAATAAGTTGAAGTGGTAAATTAGTCGTGGCTTGAGATTAGAACTTGTTCGTTTTTCAAAAAAAAAAAAAAAATCTTGATATGATTTGATCACGCACGAACACGTCTCCCGAAGCCACTCGTGCAAAACAAAAAATGATAAAGTTATCAACACCGCATCATAAAGACAGATATAGTTTAGCCCTTGGAACACACGATCGATCTTATGAGTTATTGCTCATTCATATCCAAACTCCAAATTCAAAAGAGTCATAAAATGAATATAAAATTTCAGTGACTCGAATCCTTCAGCGCTCTAAAAAGTCTTTTCTACCTACTCCCTTCTAAATACCCTGCTTGGGGACATTGTTTCCAACTATACCTACGGGTCTTTTCACATTTACATCAGTCCCAACAATAGGAAGAGTCAAGGTCGAAAAATAAAAATAAAAATAAAAAATAAAATTAAAATTAAAAAAAGGATAAAAAATTAAATAAATAAATAAAAATATTATTAAGTTAATCTATGACCTTTGGGACTCGAATAAGTAAACCCCGAGGGGTGTTCTACACCTAATTGCCTAAAGCAAATTTGTTTGGGACTGATTGGGTTAAAAGTTCGCTACACGGGTTCCATAGAAAGTCATGAACTTAATAATAACAAATAAAGCTAATCTGTGGCATTTGAGGTTCGGGCAAGTAAACCCGAGGGATCTCTTTAAATCTAGCACACTAAGGTCATCTGATTTGGATGTGTTGGTTGGAAGCCCGTTACATGGATTTCAAAGAAAGCCATGAGCTTTATTTGTAGAAAATTATAATTAGATAGTTTATATATATATATATATATATATATATATATATATATATATATATATATATGTTTATATTTTAATTGAATAATGTGTTTGAAAAAAAAATGTTTGGTTGTAAACATTGGGACTGACTGTAAACCACTTTGACTGGTGTAAGTGGTTTGAAACATGTAACCAATCTGGGTAAATATTAGGGAATTTTTAGAAAATATTTTTTTTAGAAAAAGATTGTTGTTAGTCAACAAATAGCTGGAGTCGGTCATTGTCATGCTTTGTAAAATGAAAATGATTGAGCATATTTTGCATCACATGTTTTCACAAGAGTAAGACCACAATTTGTTCCATGTGCTAACCCAATACCTGTAAAAGTGAACAAGTGTTGTAACTTCTGATTTTGTTGAGTTGCATTAGGGAATGGCTAAAAACCTTGTTTTACATGTTATATATCTTTGTGAGGTTAATGTCAAGTCATCTCAAGACCCGACAGGTACACCTTCGACTGTATGACATAATGAGGTTAATTAGATTGAATATGTTCGTTTTGTTTTGTTTATTGCATTAATGTTTGAAAAAAAATCTTTTTGTACATATGTTATTTTCATTAGTTCTTCTTTTATTGCATGCATGCACTCTTAATTCCATTTAGTCCTTTTCGTTCCTTCCATTCTTTTCATCTTGGTTTCTTTTTAGTCACCTGTCGTCTTCTCTAGGTAGATTCTCGATTTCGTTCTTTCTTGAGGACAAGAAAGGTCTAAGCTTGGGGAGGTTTAATAGGTGCATTTTATGCACCTATTTTGCATGTTTATTTCCATCTTTTTATAGCATTCTACTTTATAATTCTTGCATTTAGTTGATTATTAGGGCAATTGCATATTTGATTAAGAATGCCTGGTACTTCACTATTTTTGATTTATTTTGTAGGCATTATGTAGAATGGAACGTGGAGCTTGGATGCATGGATGCTTGGAGCATAGAGCTTTGGAACATGAAGAGAAGATGAACCGGTCATTCCGTGCCAGAAAACATGAAGATGGAGCCAACATGTGAAGACTTTTTGGAATTTTAGCAAAAAAGCATGGGCCATGCCAAAAACACATGGTCAAGACAAATGGTCATGCCAAAAACACATGGGCAAAAGGCATGGCCATGCCAAAAATGCATGACCTTATGGCAAGTCACGTGAACTTTAATTAAAAGAGCAGAAGAACGTCATTTGAAGGGGAAGAACGGTTTTGGGAGCAGTTATTGGCGATCTAGGCCAATTTTGGGAGAATTCTTGGAGCTTTTGAGAAGACTTAATCATTGCAAACATTTGGATTTCACTTTTGTAAGGATTAAACATTCCAATTCCATCTTATTCTTGTTTGATTTGTTCTTAGCCATGTGTGGCTAAGAAACCCTAGTTCTAGTTCTTGTTCAAAAAAATGTTGATTGCTTGACTTGAAGCATATGATTTGATGTTTGATTTGTGATTCTATTCTAGTGATTATGTTTTTGTTTAAACTAGAATCCTTGAATTTGATTTGTGTTTGATTGGCCACTTTCATGAATTGAATTTTTGTGCAGTTAATTAACTTTCAGGGAACCTAATCGTTCTATTGAGTTAATAATTGGTAACAAGCAATAAGTTTTCTTATTGTAAAACATATATCACATGTTTTCACACTTCCGAGCGTATGAGAAGAAATGAACATTGTTGGGAAGCTTGTACAAAACTTAATGCATTTTTTCAATACAATCTAAGAGCGTGTTTAGGTTGAATTAGTAAAGCTAGGTCTAATCAAAGAGCGTGTTTTGGTTAGATAATTTGGCAAGCGAGAGTTATTAGAGCGTGTTAATATCTTTCAGTACCAACATAGAATAGCAATCTTGAATTAGATCAAGTCATAATCAAGTTGAACAACAACATTGAGAACTAGAACTAGAACCATTCAATCAATTTGTTTACAAATCTATTTCATTTTGTGCATGCTTTTAAAGAAGATTGTTATTTAGTTATTTACTTTTGCAAACAAACCCCCTCTTTGTGACCAAAGTACCTTGTGCAAAAAGGTATAGACTTTTGTCCCGTGTCTCTGTGGTTCGACCCTGCTTGCCTTGTACTACTTTTTAGTGCATTAAAGCAATGTATTTGGAGTCTATTGTACCCCTTTTATTTGTTGGGTTTGACACGCCTAACAGTAAGGATTATCTTAAATATAGGGTGAACAGATTTGAGGTGATAAGGCCTTAGAATTCGACTATGATAAGGATTCAAGGATTATCTTATGGGTTGCTTTGTGGATAAGCAACTAGATAAGGATAATGACTGAAACCCTATCTCTACACCTATATAAACATCCCTTGGCTCATGAATTCGTGTATCCCTTCCCAAGGAGTCCTAAGGACGAATTCTAACCTCTCTCCTCTCTCTTTATACCTTCTCCATTTGCTCTTGGTGTTTGTAAGCCATTAGAGGAATGACACTTGTGACTCTAAGCATTCCAAAGTCATTACAAGGAGATTTGGGATTGTTATTGCTACATAACAATCAAGGTATGATCTTAAACCTAATTACATATTAATATGATTATTTGTATGCTAGTATTAGGGTTTGAAGTCTTGGATTCAAAGCATGTACAATAGAGAAACCTAGATCCAAGCTTTAGGGTTTGTATGAGCACATAGGATGTCTTATGACCAAAATCCATCAATCATTTCATGTGAAAACTCTAATTTGGGATTATGGGCATGGACTTATCGAGACCCACATTTGGGCCATTTGAATAGAATTGTGTGATTAAGCCCAATCACACCATATGACTTATTTAGAAGAATGATGGACTTAATGGATTAAGTCCTTAGAGGAATAATTCCTTAATGGGTTAAGTAGGAAACTTAACCCTAATCGGCATTTTATGTGAAACCCTAACTTCACTTGGGTTTATTGTTGGGACTTTATATTGGGCCTTAATGATTGGATTATTAATGGGCCATCCAAGAATAATTATATGGGCTAAAATAATTTAATGGGCCTAGGGTAAGTCCCATGTAAGGGGTTGGGCCCAATTTGGAAAATTGGGCCATAGATGACCATAGTTGGGCCTTAATGATTGTATTATGTTGGGCCATAAGACCACATATAGGCCCGGGCCCAATTTGGAAAATTAGGCCATATATTGGGCTTTGATTCCTAGTTTGCTTTGGGCCTATGGTTTGGGCTTTGGGCTTGAATAAATCCAATCTTAGGGTAATGTAGTAATTATCCAAGTATGTATTTATGGTTATGTGTTGCGACCCAATTATTAATTGGGTGTTATTTTGGTGTTGACAGTTTGAGAATATGTCATCCAACAGCTGGAGTTGAGTCTGCGGGACTTCAGCAGTGTGGGGTTGTGTCTACGGGACTTCAGCAGTATGAGGTGAGTTACCTTCCAGTAGCGGTAGGTCTAATGCCACAATGTCGACCCACCGGTAGGAGATGTATGATAGATGATTTGTCTTTGTGATATCATCTGGGTTTTCTACTACCTGATATGTTATATGCTAGCATGATATGTTGTATGTGATAGTAGTAGAGTTCGGTTGTTAGAACCGAAGTGTAGTCAGACACCCCAGGTACGCCTGACAGTATGTGATGATATGTTTGCATGCTGGCTTGTTATGTTATATGAGATAGAGGTAGGAGGAGGGGACCAGTCCCCGAGTTTGGTTGTTAGGACCGAAGGGTAGCTTAGGCACCCCAAATATGTCTGATAATATGTTTATGTTATGTTGTATGTGATAGTAGTAGTAGGGGTGAAATAGTCCCCGAGGTTCGGTTATTAGGACCGAAGGGTAGTCAGCACCCCAGAATGGCTCGACATGGGTAGGTCAGCGCCCTAGAATGGCTTGACACGGGAAGGACGGCACCCCAGAATGGCCGCATGGGTAGGTCGGCACCCCAGAATGGCCGTACCGGGTAGATCCGGGCACCCCATAAATGCCTGGCAGTATGTATGTGATATGATTGTATGGTATGTGGTATGATGGGGGAACTCACTAAGCTTCGTGCTTACGGTTTTCAGTTTTGGTTTCAGGTACTTCGTGTTTAAAGGAAAGGAGCCGGCTTGATCGCAATGCATCACACTATGGTTTTCCGCACATGAGATATTTGGGATTACACTCTGATATTGTTTTATGATAACATGTTTAATTATTTCTACTTTGGTTTTGACATGACATGGCATTATAAATGTTTTATTACACTGTTGGTTTTATATGACGTATTTAATAGTGAAATTTTTGGCATGTATTTTTGGCATGTTACATAAGGTGTATGGATTCCTTGAATTCGTCCAAGCCTTATTCTAGAAGGATCCTTGGATTGCTCAAGGCCTAAGTTATCCGATTAGGGTTTCAAGCTGTAACCCTAGCAGCTCAAGTATTTAAAGATCCCAAGGGCTATAGAAATCGATTACCATAAAACCTAAGGAGTTCCTAGAGCCGATTTTGTGCCTACAACCTCTCTCCAAATCATCCTCTTGCTTCTTGGTGTTTGTAAGCCATTAGAGGAGTGACATTTGTGACTCTAAGCTCCAAGGATAACAAGATTAAAGCTTTCAAGAAGAGGTAATCATCTAGATCTATTTTGTTATGTCAATTTCGAATTGTTTAATCTAGATCTAGGGTTTGCAAGTCTTGGATGAAAATCATGTTCATTAGAGAAACCTAGATCCAAGCATTAGGGTTTGCATGTGTAGATAGGAATGTTCTTATGGCTCAAACCCATCAGCGCGACATACACTCTCTGGCGTTTTGTTTGGGGACACTTTGATTTGATGAATAACTTATATGATGTTATGGATTTTGAAAATAACTGTGATTGGAATTTTATAACTTATGGAAATGAATTTCTTAATTAAAAATAAAATTTTTTATTGAGATTTTGGGTTGTTACATCATGCCATACACCAAGGTATGAAATAATCCCCATGCATACTTGTAACACCCGTTACAAGTATTTTTCATTTCAGCCCTTGTATTTTTTTATTTTTCATATTAAGTCCGTACACTGGGCGTACTAGGGAAATGTCGAGCGTAAGTCAAACAATTTGGGACGGGTCATAGTGTGAGTACGTTGGGCGTACATAAGCGTACTCATGTTGTTTCCAAACACTAAATTTCAAGGTGTGACCCCTATTTAATCATCTTATCCCTCACTTGGACATTCTCTCATCCAACCTCTACTCCCTCAAAACCCTAGGACGAAACCTTAGCTTGTGTATGAGAGATTTGAAGCTTGGAAAGTGAATATTGAGTGTTTGGTGCTAGGAAGATCATTCTCTTGTGCACCTTTTCAAGGTATAAAGTTTGAAACTTGGATCTTATTTAAATACATATTGGCTAGTCTTCATTTTGGTTCTTTTATCCCAAAGCTTGGATCTTTGTGAATATTGAGTACTCCAAAGCTATTAAGTCATCCTTTCAGACATTCTAAGATGTATTGAGTCCTAAAAATGCTATCTTGGCCATTTCCTTTCTTCCATGCAATAGTTGTGGAAGGTTTTATGAAGTAAAAGTTATGGGTTTTGGGTTTTAGCTCCTTGTAGCCATGCAGAGGCATAAAGTTGGAGACTTTATGGATTAAGACATTCTTTAGGAGTCATATCTGTGTTTAGAATGGATGTCTTTTGTCACACCCCCAAACCAAGGATGGCGGAAATGTCCGTGAGTGGAGGACTTCATGTATAGTATCATAACCACAATTGCAATAGTAATTTAAGCAACACAAACAACATATATATAATTGAAAAAGTTACATCAGTGTATGAGTTACATGTTTCCAAATCAATTACAATATGTTAACAAAAACATGATATGTTGATGCCTTAACGTCCCATCCTCAAAATGCACTTTGGTACCTGTTTAGTGATTACCTGAGAATACAAGTTGTTTGGAAAAGTGTCAACACAAAGGTTGGTGAGTTCATAAGTTTTTGTTTTCGAACTTGATAAAAGTATTTCTCTTGTAAATGTCACGTTTGTTTCAGAAAAATCCGATATTTTCCTTAAAATCTGTGTAATGTAGTCTTATAACCGAAGACCAAAATATATAAGTAACCTCTCTTACTAATAGAAAATGATATGTGTTTAAATCGACATAAATGAGTTTGAATTAAATGAAGTTCCCGTAAATTATTATGTTTGTTAATACTTTCTGTGAGTTTATTATAACCATGCTATGACCTAGTTGGCCTGAAACAACGTTCTCCAAGCGTCGAAACTGTTTATGACATTTGTTACCCCAGACCTGCCGGTCTAACTGTTGCATGCAGTTAAGGTGTGGGTTTGTCAAACCCAATATAGATCTATATACAACTATCACGCTCTCCCTCCAGGAGACTCTGGTTACAATATAGGACTTAATGGTAAGTGTAAAGAGAATGTCTCACAAAGTCCTTAACGAATTTACATGTAACGTAATGAAAATCCTTTATCGTATAAATGTACAATTCTTGTATGCGTGTGTTATGTAGTGTATCATAAACCATAACTATTATAGTTTATCAAAAATAAGGGTATTAATGGTAACGTACGTAATCTATATTCAACGTAGTTCGTTCATTTGCTTGAGTAAAATGGATGTACTTTGTTTATAATAGTCGTGTTGTCCTTTATATTTCATATGTATATCTATATCAAAATCCATTTATTAATTGTTGTATGTTCATATACCAAGAAAAAATATCGTTCTTTTGTAATAACATACATTCTCATAAGGATATATACCTTGCTCAACATGATACAAGGTGATAATAATATGTTAGCATTTTTCTGTTTGTAACAGCTTCGATCACTGTTATTAGAAAATTTATAAAAACTTAATAAAAGATCCAAATCAGAATCTGTAAATTATGAGAGTTTGGTTAATGAGTCCAGTTTGTTCATAAATTTTTCCATGATTTTTAGTGACCTCCAACTTAAGTGAAAACATCCATAAACACAGATTGGTCTGGTTTGGTTCTTGAAATGATAGGCAGTTTTGCAAAAATCACCATAAAATGTAGAAAAATCGTATGGAGATGTGCAAGTAGTCATTTTAAAGCTAAGAACTTGAACTACTTTCTCCTTGTACAGTTTTGAAAAATAAAATGTTTTAGTTGACAAAAACAGTCTATGAATGGAGTCCAACTTTTCTGATGTAAGCTGTTAGAAATATTTAGTTGTGTTCTTGATGATTTGACTTGTATTCTCCCCCTTAAAACATAAGAAAATATGAAAATATAGGGGTATGAACTCACCTTATGTGATTTCAGTAGATGATTGTTGAAAAATGGAAGTGATCAACTCAAGAACACTTGAAGATGCCTTGAAGATTTTCGAGAAACTAACATCGAAGTGATGGAGTTTGTGTAAGCAATCAATGATTTGAGTAGAATGAAGTGCAATAATCACAAGGAGGATGAATTATACTTACCAAGGGGAGGATAAAGCTTGAAGATCAGCCTTGGAGTCTTGAAATAGAGAGCTAAAGTTTGAGAGAAAAGTTGTGTTGTATCTTTGGTGAAATGAGATAAAATGAAAGAAGTGAGGAGAGAGGATGGGTTGTTCCAGCTCTAAGAACGTGGGAGATGCTGAAAATTGAGTGGGAAAGGACATTGAAGTGACCTAGGTAAGGTGGGAATGTGTGGCTGGTCATAGAGTAGGTATGGGGGTGGTTGCTTGTGTCATAAGGTAAAGTAAAGTCAACACTCCACCTCTTTGTACTTTACCCACTAAATTTTATTCTTTAAATAAAGGTTTCCATGAAAATATGTTTAAATTATGAATATTTAGTGTCTTTTATATTAAAATATGATTTTTGGAGAAAATCCAACGTTAAAATCACGAAAACGGGCTCAAAATGCGAAAAATATTGAAAATGGGCCAAAAATGTCAAAATTCCGAAGTCTGCCCGGAGGTTCGGCCTTCTGGTCGTTGGAACCGAAATTAGAACAGAGGGACCGAGAGGAGAGGAGAAGAGAGGACCGAAAGTAGAAGAAGGAACCGAGAGAAGGGGAAGGAAGATCGAGACTTGGTCTCTGTTCTTGGCGGGTTCGGCTCTCGGGTTCGGTTATAGGTCTCGGTTCTCAGGTTTCGGCTAGGGCAGCGAGGTTCGGTCTCGGCTGCTGGTCTCGGTTCTCAGGTCTCGGCTCCATTTCTCGGTTTCGGTTGCTTAGGGTTTCGGTTCTTTGCTGCTTTCGGTCCAAAGAGTTCGGCCCTAAGAGGCTTCGGCCCTATAAAGGGTTTTTCGGTTCTTTTAGGGTATTTTACTCATTTTAACTTCGTTTTAAGTGGTTTTTGACCCGGTTAAAGGTCGGAATGACCCGAATGACTTCAAAAAGTTACGAGAACCATTGAGAAAGATTTGGGAGAGATTTCAAATAGAAAGAGATATAGTGAAAACGATTGAGAAAGGTTTCGTTTGTGCCCTTTTTGATTGTCCAACTTCGCAACGCAAGGTCCGTAAACCTCATTAAGCCATGTTTTAGTGTCTTACACACTCCCTATGAGTGTGTATTTGTGGTTTATCGCTTTGGTTCATTGTTTACCGCATTTAAGGCTTAGGAAGAATTCAATCACATGGGTTTTTTCAAATGATGCTTTCTCATTAAAATAGCAGATTGTTTAGTAAATACACCACGTAAACCCTAATATGCTAGAGCTAATTGAGTCGTTCGGTTTAACTTATTGACTTTGTTTGACTTTGACTTGACCCGAATTTGACTATTGTCACATCTTTATGGATTAAGACGTTTGCATGCAGAATATAAGAACAACGTGTGCACGTTGCATGTACGCTTGGCGACCCCCCGCGTAGCCTTATGTGAGTCCTTTTTCTGGTGATGCATTCTACGCCCAACATAAAGTCAAGTACTGTAGGATCCAATTTTTTTAATAATTAAAATAATAAACCCGGAAGGCCGAGAAGTAATTTCATTATTATTTAAAATTATTATAAGCCCAAGATCGAATAATAATTAGTGGGTGTTGGTTTTAGGAACTCAAATGACAAGAATTGAACCTCTAGGGGTTAAAGTATAATTTTGGGACTTAATTTGTAAAGATTCTCATAATTCAAGGGGTGTTAGGTATTATTTGGACCATATTTGAGAATAATTTGTAAAGAAGGGGTTGAATGGTAATAATGGGACTAAATATGAAAGGAATTATATGAGCAAAGGTAGGAAGTGTAAATTATGGACTTGCGTGAAAAGAATCATATGAGGAGGGACCATTTATGATATTATGGGAACTAGTTTAAGGGTTCGGGTATTTAACCCTTCATTTCCGTCACCCTCAAAACCCCTAAACCTAAATGATGCAGCCGCCACTCCTCCTTATACCTCCCTTAATCTCCAGCCGCCACTTTCAATGCTGCCATGTCCGGTAGCCTCCTTGCCAACCGATGGAGTCGATCGAAGCCAATATTCGGGGTAGCCATGACAGCGACGAGGAATTCTGGTGACGTTGGTAGAGGGTCGTCGGACTACTTAACACCGCTGCCGGTCGAGTGCAAGCACTTCGTCGCACGCCGCCGTGTTGGAGAGTGTTGTCACTACATTTCTCGGTTGTTGCTGCTGCCCGGTCCCGTCTAAGAGAAGATGTCGCCGTTCCCGTAGCTGCTGTTCCAAATGGAGAATAACCACCGCCATTTCCATGCCGTGTTCGTCTTCTCTCCCCCTTCTCCGTTCCTTTACCGTTGTTGCTGTTGATTCGAGGCAACCATCAACGTGGGGGAAATTCTGCCGCCAAGGGTCGCCACTGCTGCTTGGGCCTTGAATTGGGCCTAATTGTCATTTTATGTGAAACCCTAATTTTGCTTGGGCCTTGAATTGGGCCTTCCTAGTGGGCTTTGGTAATTAGATTATTAATGGACTTCCAAGAATAAGCAAATGGACTAAATAATTATATGGGTTTTAGAATAAGACCTATGTGAGAGTCTTGGGCCCAATTTGGAAAATTGGGCCATAAATGGGCCTTTATGATCATGTGATAGGAATTGGATTGGGATAATTGGATGAGCCTTAAGGAAAGACCATGTAGAGGTCTAGGCCCAATTTGGAAACTTGGGCCATATGTTAGGCTTTGGCCCATCATTTGGCTATTGGGCTTTTATAGTGTGAGTTGAACCTTGGGCTTGTAACCCAATTATTAATTGGGTATTGTTTGATGTTGATAATGCAGGAATCTGTCAACCAGCAGCTGAAGTTGTATCTGTAGGACTTCAAGAGTGCCAGGTGAGTTATCCTCACTATACTAAGGGGTCTAAGGCACCAAGGCAGGCCCATTGGATTTGATAACCTAGTAGTTGTTGATATGTTGAGTTGAGTTAGTAATGTATGCCACTTGATATGTGTTAGGTGCATTTGATGTACCCATTTTGTAGCTTTATTTCATAAAAGTACATTGCATATAGGCTTAAACTCATGCATTTTGCATGTTTTTTGATATTTTTGTGATATTTCAGGGACTTTTGGAGGTAGGATATTGTTGGAGGAGGTAAATAAAAGTTGCGGACAAAATTTCAGGACTTGCGGAGCACCGAGGAGCAAGATATCAAAGAAATGAGGATTTTGGCTTTACAGACGTTTACACGGCCGTGTAAATTTACAGCTTTGATTTACACGGGCCGTGTAAACGTATATGCAAGGACATTCTACTTCGAAGACCTGGAAGAATTAAGCATTCTACTTTTCTTGTTTACACGGCCGTGTAAACCCTCACCTTTGATTTACACGGGCCGTGTAAACGTCTCGACAGTTTTAAAGTGGTTTTTGTCTTCTTATAATTGAGACAATCAGTTTGGATGGGGGTTAGGTTGGATTTTGGGAGGAGAAGAGACGATTTTCAGAGCTTTTGCAAGTAGATTAACACTTGGAAAACACTTTAATTTCTTTTTGTAAGTCAATTTGAAGTTTAAACCTGTTTGATTTGTAGTCCAACCTAGATATGTGTGGTTGATTTTATTATCATTTCCGAATCTGAATTCTTAAGTATGTGTTGTTAGGCTGTAACTTGAATTCAACTTATGTTTAACATCTAGTAATCTTTGATTTGATCTTAATCATGTGTTTGGTTAGTTCTCTTTTTCACTTGATCAATGAACTAGGGTTCTATTCAATCTAGTTAATCAAATCATGAAATTCGTATATGTTTTATGATTTGATGTTAGTAACACTCACTTACTTGGTTGTAATTAGATCAAAATTAGTGCAATCAAAGATTAAATGTTTATATTCCCAAGCTTAAGAGGAATGTTAAACATTGTTGGTAATTAGTGCAAGAACTTAATGTCATTTAATGATTTAATGCAAGAGCTTATTTGGGCTGAATCAAATAAATGAAATTTTATTTAAAGAGCTTATTTTGAATAGAATACTTTTGCCAATTTGGATATTAGAGTTTATTAATATCCAACTTACCAACCTAGATTGAACATGAGTTATAATCATATTACATCTTTCAACATAATACATATTAACATATATAAGAGTCAGAATCGGAAATGTACTTCTTTTACTGCGTTTGTTTTCAATCTTTCTTATTTATGAAGTTTAATTCAAGTTTAAATACAAACCCCCATTTCAATATTACTTGTGTTATGTGTGAAAATATGGTAAGATGAAAAGTCCCGTATCTCTGTGGACCGACCCTGCTTACTCTATACTATCTTTAGTATTAGAAATACCAGTGATTTGAGTTATATTAATATTATTTTATCCCATCATTTGTTGGTTTGACACCCAAACAAATTGGTGCCGTTGCCGGGGACACGGTGTTACTAATTGTTTATGCCAAATATTTTGTGAGCAGGTGCTTTAAAAAAAAAAAAGTCAGGTAGAAGATAAGTTTTCAATTGAAGGAAGTGACGAGAAGGTTAATGTGTTGTAAAGGCCCACCTACTTAGAACAAAGCACATTCAGGGGCCAAGTCGAGCCAACGACTTAAAACAAGGGCAGCTAACCGGGAGGCAACCCGGGGTTTTTTTTTCCTTTATTTTAACACTTTTTAGTCTTTGGTAAATTTCAAGTTTTTGTTAATGTCCCAAATGGTTTTAAACTTATTTTTTATGCCTAGAAAATGAATCTCCTACTCCAAAAATACTTCATGGATAGCATGGGGAGGATGAAGAGGAGGTTCGCACCACAATTGTGAGGCACCAAGAACGATTTGGTAAATTCTTTCCATATCTTTAATCGTTCATATTTTACTTAAAATTCAATTTGTGTGCATTTGTGACTGTTTTGGACCCATTCCCAAATTAGCTACCATCCTCCACCATCTGACTCTCAATAGGCCGACTATACCTCTCTCCAAGCATCGAGGACGATGCTTATTTTAAGCTTAGGGAGGGGCATCCATCCATGCATTATCCCGTTGCATGTAGGTTGCATGTAAATTTTGTACATATTGCATTGCATTGCATTATTTTTCTTTGTCATTTTTTAGAAAAAATTTCAAAAACCAAAAAGATTTTCTTTCTACTCTATTTTTATTATACTTTTTGCATTTTGCATCTAAATTTTTGCATTTTCATTTAACTTGAAAAAAAAAAAGTAAAATTTTTTGATCCAATTTCAAGCAGCCAAATCTTCTCAAAACAGTTGAGATGGTAAGTGAGTTGTGTGCCTTGAGATTTTACTTGCTATTTTTATTAAAAAAAAATCTAAAAGCAAGTTAATCACACACGAACACACCTCCCGAAGCTACTTGTGCAAAACAGAAAATGAAAAGATTGTCAACACTGGAGCATAATAGTAGGTATGAGTCAATTCTTTAGGACATATGACCGGTCTTATGAGTAGTAATGCTCAATTGAACTTAAAATGCCAAATTCAAAAGTTTATAAAAAGAATGCGAAATCTTAATGTCCCGCCTTCCAGCGCTCTTAAAAGTCCTTTCTACTCATTCCCTTTTATATACCCTGCTTTGGGACACAACTTTCAACTATACTTACGGGTTTTTGCATGTTAACATTTAGTCCCCCGAAAAATGTCTTAGAAGTCCTCACGGTAATAGACCGTGAGATGTCCCACAATAGAAAAGTCAAGGACGGAAATATAAGGAAATTGGCCAAATAAATAAATTAATAAGAGTGTTATGTGTTAACTTAGTTATTTGTATATGTGTTACATTAAAAAAAAAACTATTATTAAGTTAATCTGTGACCTTTGGGATTCGAACAAGTAAACTCTGAGGGGTGTTTTACACCTAATCACCTAAAGCTGAATAGTTTGGGACTGATTGAGTTGAAAGTTCGTTACACGGGTTCCATAGAAAGTCATGAACTTAATAATAGCAAATAAAGCTAATCTGTGGCCTTTGAGGTTCGGGCAAGTAAACCCGAGGGATCTCTTTAAATCTAGCACACTAAGGTCATTTGATTTGGATGTGTTGGTTGGAAGCCCGTTACACGGATTTCAAAGAAAGCCATGAGCTTTATTTGTAAAAAAATATAATTGAGAAGTTTGTATATAATTGTGTTTATAGTTTAATGGAATATTGTGTTTAGGAAAAATACTTAGCTGTCAAAAGATTCCCTTGGACTTGGATTTGAACTTATGACATTGGACTGAATGTTAATTACTTTGACTGGTGTAAGTCGTTTGAAGTTTGTAACCAATCTGGATAAATATTAGGAAATTTTTAGAAAAGATTTTTCAGAAAAAGATTGTTGCCAACCAACAAATAGCTGGAATGGGACATTGTTATATATTATGAAACAAAGATGGTTGAGCATGTTTTGTCACATATAATTTCACGAGAGTAAGACCATAATTTGTTCTAAGAATTGACATGATGATATTGAAAAGGAATAAGTGTTGTGATCTTTGATCCTGTTGAGTTGTATTAGGGAGTGGCCAATGAAACGACCCAAAAACACGACCCAAAAATTTTCGTTTTTCCATATAATCAAAACCATAATATAAGTATCATAACATAAACACATGCGATGTATTCCCAAAACATAATAAAATATTGTGCGGAAAACTGTATCATACTACATCAACTCAAAATGTCAAGAGACATCCCAGGATAAAAGTCATGCTGCGGTGTGTGCGATGCTGTCACCCCGAGCTCTTCCCTTTGCTTGCGAAAGTACCTGAAACCAAAACTGAAACTGTAAGCACGAAGCTTAGTGAGCTCCCCCAAACTACCACATACCATACAATAACATATAAACACATATTGGGCCTTGCCCACTGCATCGGGCCGAAGCCCGGAAACTGCATCAGACCGAAGTCCGGAACTGACTAGGATCTTGTCCCCTGCATCGGACCGAAGTCCGGAACTGACTGCATCGGACCGAAGTCCGGAACTAACTGCATCGGACCGAGGTCCGGAACTGATTGGGACCTTGTCCCCTGCATCAGACCGTAGTCCGGAACTAACTGCATCGGACCGAAGTCCGGAACTGACTGACTGAACATGGCATGGCATAACACATCAATTAGCATAACACATATACGACATGCTACATCGGGACGTGGCCCGGAACACATAATACTTAACACATAAAACATAGCACACAAATCCTGTTCGAACCACGAAGGCGTCGAACATACTAACTGCTGCATCGAACCTAAATCCGGAAACTACTGCTAACTGAACGGGCCGGCATTGTGGCCTTAGACCCGTTCCTACCGGAAGGAAACTCACCTCGTAAGCTGGCTGCTGAGTGTGTGGCTCGGAAAGCTAACGGCGGCTGCTCCTGAATCTCCTCGGCTACAAGTCCATAAACACACTCAATCAAATACTAAACACTGCACTTGGGGGGTAAAATGACTCTTTTACCCTTGGTCAAAGTCAACTCACTCTGGGCTGACTCGCCGAGTCGGGCTACCCAACTCGCCGAGTCCTAGTCTCATCTCTCAGCTCTTCACGCTGCTACTCGTCGAGTGGGGCATCGACTCGATGAGTACCCTCTGGATCCAAGAACTCAGACAATCTTCATCCGACTCGCCGAGTCGTATGAACAGACTCGACGAGTGGTTCTTGATCCCCAAGAAGATTGCCTTGGACTCGCCGAGTTGTATGAACAACTCGCCGAGTCCCTCCATCACTGAGTCTACTCTCAACTCGCTGAGTCCACTCCCTAACTCACCTCGTACACTCGACACTGATAAAACTGAAGAACTCGGGACTCGCGACCCAACTCGTCGAGTCGCCGCCATGCAACAGATTTTTACTTGATTTTGTTTGAATCCAATGCATACAATTGATAGATCTGAGTCCAATAAGCTGTTTTACCACGTAAAGTTTCCAACTTTACGTGCACAACCTCATGAATGAGGGAAACAAGGCTAAAAGATGCATAAAATGGGTAGATTTATGGCTAACATGCAATATAACCCCAAAAAGACAGTAGATCTGGGCTCTACAACACCCCAACATTCAGATCCATAGATATATCGACTTAATAAGACGTTCATGCAAGTGTAAGGCTTGAAACAAGCACCAACTAGCTCTTAGGAGAGCCCTAATGGAAGTTTAAAGCATAAAATAAGATGGAACTCCGAAAATACCTCAATAAACTCTGATTTGGCCTTGGATCTTTGCACTCCAACCCTTCTCCTTGCTTCTTCCTTCTTCTCCTTCTTCACACCTTCACAAAGAGGGCACCAAACACAAATAAGCTCTTCAATAGAGGTTTGGGGCTCTAACACTGTGTTCTCAGGGTGAGGGAGGCGAGAATGGGGGCTATAAGGTGGTATAAATAGTGGGCAAACCGGGGATTTAGGGTTTCACCCAGACGGATGGACTCGCCGAGTCCATATTATGGACTCGTCAAGTCGCCGGCTCACGCGTGCCCTCAGACGCGACCCGACTCGGCGAGTCAGGCTAGAACTCGCCGAGTCCCTCTAGGAAAACTCACTATAATTACCAATAAATCAACATACCGGGAACGGGTCGTTACAATTCTCCCCCACTTGTCTCAGACTTCGTCCTCGAAGTCTGCTACGACTGGATCTGCAAATAACTCCGGGTAGTGCGCTCTCATCTCCTCCTCAGCCTCCCACGTCCATTCAGACCCCTTCCGGTGCTGCCACTGCACCTTTACTAGCTGAATTACCTTGTTCCTCAAGGTCTTGGTCTTCCGTTCCAGAATCGCGACCGGCTTCTCGATATAATTTAGGCCGCTATCAACCTGAATGTCCTCTAAGGGAACGACTGCCATCTCATCCACCAAACACTTCCTCAACTGCGACACGTGGAAGGTGTTGTGTATCAAACTAAGCTCCTCAGGAAGATCTAACCGGTAAGCAACCCGACCCACCCGGGCCAAAACCCTGAAAGGACCAATAAATCTGGGGCCCAATTTGCCCCTCTTCCGGAACCTGATGACACCTTTCCAAGGTGAGACTTTCAGAAGAACCATATCTCCCACCTGGAACTCCAAGTCTGAACGCCTCCTGTCGGCGTAGCTCTTCTGCCGACTCTGCGCAGTCTGCAGCCTACTACGGACCTGCTAGATCAACTCCGTCGTCTTGAGCACCACTTCGGTGCTCCCTATGACTTGCTGACCGACCTCACCCTAACAAATCGGGGTCCTGCACTTCCTGCCATATAACATCTCAAAAGGAGGTCGATCAATGCTCGCATGATAACTGTTGTTGTACGAGAATTCCGCTAACGGAAGATACATATCCCAACTGCCCCCAAAGTCTAGAACACATGCCCTAAGCATGTCCTCGAGAGTCTGAATCGTCCTCTCGCTCTGCCCGTCAGTCTGAGGATGGAAAGCGGTGCTGAAATGGAGACGAGTACCCATCTCGTCGTGGAACCGCTTCCAGAATCTGGAGGTGAAACGAACATCTTGGTCTGACACCACCGATACCGGCACTCCATGACGTGCCACAATCTCTCGCACATAGATATCGGCTAACTTTTCCGCCGATATACTCTCCTGAATCGGAATAAAATGGGCACTCTTCGTCAACCGATCCACTACTACCCATATCGAGTCCACCCCGCGTGCGGTCCTAGGGAGTTTGGTGACAAAATCCATGGTGATATCCTCCCATTTCCACACGGGAATGTCCAACGGCTGCATCTTGCTGTGAGGTCTCTGGTGCTCCGCCTTAACCTTCCGACAGGTCAAACATCTCTCCACATACCAAGCGACATCTCGCTTCATGCAGGGCCACCAATAATCCGATCGAAGATCTCGATACATCTTCGTCGCCCCTGGGTGGATAGAAAACCGAGACTTATGAGCCTCGTCCATCAATACTTGCCGTACCCCACCCCAGTACGGTACCCATATCCTACCATGAAGTGTCAACAAACCACGACTGTCGTAATCAAATGAAGCTACTCGGCCCACTATCCTCTCACATTTCTGCCTCTCCTCCTTGAGGCCCTCCACCTGAGCCTCCTTGATCCGCCCCAACAACGGAGTGATCACTGTCATCCTCATGCACAGATCCCTGATAGGGGCCACCGACACCTTGCGGCTTAGGGCGTCGGCCACCACGTTGGCCTTCCCTGGATGATAAAGGATCTCACAGTCATAATCCTTTAGTACGTCCAACCACCTCCTCTGCCTCATGTTCAGACTCGGCTGATCCATAAGATACCGCAAACTCTTGTGATCCGTGTAAATAGTACAGCGGACCCCATAAAGGTAATGTCTCCAAATCTTGAGGGCGAACACAACTGCCCCCAGTTCCAAATCGTGGGTAGGATAATTAGCCTCGTGAGGCTTCAACTGTCTCGAGGCATAAGCTACCACATGGCCTCGCTGCATCAATACTGCTCCCATACCTGTGATCGAAGCATCACAATAGACTACGAAATCCTCTACACCCTCTGGCAAGGTAAGGATCGGAGCCTCGCACAATCTCTGCCTGAGAGTCTCGAACGCCGCCTGCTGCTCAGGCCCCCAACGAAAAACCACCGACTTCTTGGTTAGTCGGGTGAGCGGCACCGCTATCTTGGAGAAGTCCTGAATAAATCTCCGATAATACCCTGCCAATCCTAGGAAGCTCCGAATCTCAGATGGAGACCTCGGGACCTCCCACTGCATCACGGCCTCAATCTTGGCCGGATCAACCAAAATACCCTTCTGGTTAACGAGATGCCCAAGAAACTGCACCTCGCGCAACCAGAACTCGCACTTGGAGAACTTAGCGAAAAGTCTCTCCCTCCTCAAAGTCTCCAACACCTCCCGCAGGTGCTCCTCGTGCTGCCCCTGAGTCTTGGAATATACCAAGATGTCATCTATGAACACGATCACCGACCGATCCAGCATCGGTCTGCACACGCGGTTCATGAGATCCATGAACGCGGCTGGGGCATTAGTGAGCCCAAATGGCATCACCACGAACTCATAATGACCATACCGGGTCCTGAAAGCAGTCTTCTGTACATCCTCATCCCTGACCCTCATCTGGTGGTAACCGGAGCGTAGGTCGATCTTGGAGAACCAAGACGCTCCCTGAAGTTGATCAAACACGTCATCTATACTGGGAAGTGGGTAACGGTTCTTCACCGTTACTTTGTTCAACTCCCGATAATCAATGCACATACGATGCGACCCGTCCTTCTTCCTCACAAATAAGATCGGCGCTCCCCAAGGCGAACTGCTCGGCCGAATGAAACCCTTGTCTAACAGCTCCTGAAGCTGTGTAGACAACTCCTGCATCTCAGGGGGAGCAAGTCGATACGGTGCTTTGGCTATCGGAGCCGCACCAGGAACTAGGTCGATCCTGAACTCAACCTGCCTCTCTGGAGGTATCCCCGACAAATCCTCGGGAAACACATCCGGGTAGTCACGAACAACAGGAACATCATCAATCGCCGTCTTGCCCTTCTCCCGGGCATCCAAGACGTAAGCTACAAAACCGGCGCAACCCTGCTGAACATAGCGCCTCGCCCTCGCGGCGGAACAAAAGATCGGTCCTCGCTGGGGCCTCTCGCCCTGAATCACTATCTCTCCCCCGCTGGGGGTGCGAACCCTCACTAGCTGTAGCTCACAATCAATCACCGCCCCATTGGGGCTCAGCCAATCCATGCCCATAATAACTTTATTCCCACGCAGGGGAATAGGAACCAGGTCCACTGAAAACTGCTCATCAAATATCTGAAGGGAACACCCTCTATGTACTCTGCCGACCCTCACGGTCCTATCATCTGCTATCTCAACCTCTAGTGGGCAATCCAGCTCCTCGGGAGCTCTGCTAAGTCTCTTGCTAAGCGCAAGCGATACAAATGATCGGGTAGCCCCCGAATCGAACAATACCAAAGCAGGGATGCCGTTCACCGAGAACGACCCTAAATAAAACATATCATCAAGTAATATTCAAGCAATATAATAACAAGAGATGAAGGAAAGATTCATACCCATCACCACATCAGGAGTCGCTCGCGCCTCCTCTGCTGTCATCTGAAATGCCCTGCTCTTCGCCACCGGCGCATCAGCTCGGCCCTGCCGACCATCCGTAATCCTCAGGGTGGCAGGGGCAGGTGCAGCCACCTTCCCTACTGCAGCTAAACTGGGACACTGGGACCTTTTGTGTCCCCTCTGATTGCACTGAAAGCAAATCAGATCTGATGCTGAAACCGCAGTAGCAGGGGCCGTACAATCCCTGCTCATATGCCCAATCCGACCGCACTTGTAGCAGCCGGAACTCCCTGCCTTGCACGCCCCCTCGTGCATCCTCCCACACTTGCCACACCGACCGTGGCTCTGCTGACTCCTGGACCTGTGATCTGAAACCTTGGGCTTTTTGCCCACACTGCCTAAACCCGAAACCGCCTCCGGTTTCCTCTTCTTCTCCATCTCGAGATCAATCTCCCTCTCTCTGGCTCTAGCAATCATGTCGTCCAGTGTTTTGCAACTGGACCGGCTCACAAACATACGAATGTCACTCCGCAACATCTCGTGATAACGGGCCTTCTTCATCTCCTCATCGGCTGCATACTGAGGAACAAGAAGAGCCCTCTCCCTGAACTTGGTGGTGATCTCCGCCACTGTCTCTGTAGTCTGGGTAAGATCCTGGAACTCCCTAGCTAACTGTTGCACCTCGATGACCGGTGCAAACTCCGCTCTGAACCTGGTAGAGAAATCAGCCCAGGTCATGGCATCCAATGCCGCATCATCCCCGATGGCATGTCCGACCCCCTCCCACCAGTCTCGTGCCCTGTCCTTCAGAAGATAGGACGCCAATCTGACCTTGTCCCCCTCGGGACATCTGCTAGTGCGGAATGCGTTGGCCACATCCGCCAACCACCTGGTACTCGCTATGGGGTCCCGTGCCCCATGATAGTCAGGAGCCCCGCATGCCCTGAACTCCCTGAACGTAGGTGTGCACGACCCCATCACGGCCGCCATCTCAGCACGGAAAGTACTTAATCTCTCATCCATCAGCTCTAAAATACCCTCCTTGATCGAACCGAAGATCACAGGAGTCTGCTCTAGTATGATGCGGGTAACCTTAGAAGAAAGGAACTCCCTAGTCTGCTCATCCATCTGCCCGGCCTCCGGGCCTGATCCCGATCCTGATCCCCCTCCGGCATCTGAACTGCCGGTTGCTGGCCTCGGACGCAAAACTACCATTCTGAAACATATCATAACAACATCAGAACACTGAAATATCTCAAGGGATCATGATGCTACTACTAGCTTCCTGGTCTTGTCTTGGCCTTCCTTAATTCGAGTACGGATCCTCTGCTTTCAGTAATATGGGCCCCTACTACCTTCCACATCTATCCGTACTTTCCTCAGGAACTGCCTTGACTCCACCAAGTCACTTCTACCGCTGCTATTCTCTGCTACTCTCATCCTAGGCTTGCCCTAGGGAAACTTCAAGCTCAACGCGACTGGTCCTCAGCTGCTGTAGGTCTCCTCATAATGCCAGTTAGCCACCACCTAAACACCATCACATGTGATGAGGGTCAGATAATCCTTCAAGTAAAGGATCCGTCCCTACAACGGTTGGACTCAAACAAGAGCTGCGCAGTAGAGCCAGTTCCAACACTCTGGGATTATTCAAACCTGATCACATGTGGTGTGACGTGTTCACCTAATGGCTAACTCCCACTACTCAGAATCCCACTAAGCACGAAGCAAGCAGCATTCGGACACGGGAAACAGACTCAGGCAAAACTATTCTTATAACAGGAAACTGCACTAGCATAGAATGCTAAGCTCGTACTTATCAGGCATAACCTACCAGGCTATCCTACTGCTGTCTACTCAATTCTAGCATGCAATACTCATAAAGCTGTAACACATAAACAGGCACATAAGGCATTCTCCTAGATCCTTAGCCCTATACTAGCATGCTGTTCTACTGAAACTGAAACTGAACAAATAATTTGTATGGGTAATTTGGGAGTACTTACTTGAGCTCGGCTGACCGCATGCACACACCTTTATCTTGTTAAAACAATTCTTTCTTTCTAAGTGTTTTCAAAATTCTGTTTGTAAAACATTTTATTTTATTAAAATCTTTTATTTCCCTTAGTTTGAGTTCAGATACACCCGAAAGTGTATCCGAATCCCTCAAACCAGGGCTCTGATACCAACTTGAAACGACCCAAAAACACGACCCAAAAATTTTCGTTTTTCCATATAATCAAAACCATAATATAAGTATCATAACATAAACACATGCGATGTATTCCCAAAACATAATAAAATATTGTGCGGAAAACTGTATCATACTACATCAACTCAAAATGTCAAGAGACATCCCAGGATAAAAGTCATGTTGCGGTGTGTGCGATGCTGTCACCCCGAGCTCTTCCCTTTGCTTGCGGAAGTACCTGAAACCAAAACTGAAACTGTAAGCACGAAGCTTAGTGAGCTCCCCCAAACTACCACATACCATACAATAACATATAAACACATATTGGGCCTTGCCCACTGCATCGGGCTGAAGCCCGGAAACTGCATCAGACCGAAGTCCGGAACTGACTGGGACCTTGTCCCCTGCATCGGACCGAAGTCCGGAACTGACTGGGACCTTGTCCCCTGCATCGGACCGAAGTCCGGAACTAACTGCATCGGACCGAGGTCCGGAACTGACTGGGACCTTGTCCCCTGCATCGGACCGTAGTCCGGAACTAACTGCATCGGACCGAAGTCCGGAACTGACTGACTGAACATGGCATGGCATAACACATCAACTAGCATAACACATATACGACATGCTACATCGGGCCGTGGCCCGGAACACATAATACTTAACACATAAAACATAGCACACAAATCCTGTTCGAACCACGAAGGCGTCGAACATACTAACTGTTGCATCGGACCTAAATCCGGAAACTACTGCTAACTGAACGGGCCGGCATTGTGGCCTTAGACCCGTTCCTACTGGAAGGAAACTCACCTCGTAAGCTGGCTGCTGAGTGTGTGGCTCGGAAAGCTAACGGCGGCTGCTCCTAAATCTCCTCGGCTACAAGTCCATAAACACACTCAATCAAATACTAAACACTGCACTTGGGGGGTAAAATGACTCTTTTACCCTTGGTCAAAGTCAAATCACTCTGGGCTGACTCGCCGAGTCGGGCTACCCAACTCGCCGAGTCCTAGTCTCATCTCTCAGCTCTTCACGCTGCTACTCGTCGAGTGGGGCATCGACTCGACGAGTACCCTCTGGATCCAAGAACTCAGACAATCTTCATCCGACTCGCCGAGTCGTATGAACAGACTCGACGAGTGGTTCTTGATCCCCAAGAAGATTGCCTTGGACTCGCCGAGTTGTATGAACAACTCGCCGAGTCCCTCCATCATTGAGTCTACTCTCAACTCGCTGAGTCCACTCCCTAACTCACCTCGTACACTCGACACTGATAAAACTGAAGAACTCGGGACTCGCGACCCAACTCGTCGAGTCGTTCTTCCGACTCGACGAGTCGCCGCCATGCAACAGATTTTTACTTGATTTTGTTTGACTCCAATGCATACAATTGATAGATCTGAGTCCAATAAGCTGTTTTACCACGTAAAGTTTCCAACTTTACGTGCACAACCTCATGAATGAGGGAAACAAGGCTAAAAGATGCATAAAATGGGTAGATCTATGGCTAACATGCAATATAACCCCAAAAAAACAGTAGATCTGGGCTCTACAACACCCCAACATTCAGATCCATAGATATATCGACTTAATAAGACGTTCATGCAAGTGTAAGGCTTGAAACAAGCACCAACTAGCTCTTAGGAGAGCCCTAATGGAAGTTTAAAGCATAAAATAAGATGGAACTCCGAAAATACCTCAATAAACTCTGATTTGGCCTTGGATCTTTGCACTCCAACCCTTCTCCTTGCTTCTTCCTTGTTCTCCTTCTTCACACCTTCACAAAGAGGGCACCAAACACAAATAAGCTCTTCAATGGAGGTTTGGGGCTCTAACACTGTGTTCTTAGGGTGAGGGAGGCGAGAATGGGGGCTATAAGGTGGTATAAATAGTGGGCAACCCGGGGATTTAGGGTTTCACCCAGACGGATGGACTCGCCGAGTCCATATTATGGACTTGTCGAGTCGCCGGCTCACGCGTGCCCTCAGACGCGACCCGACTCGGCGAGTCAGGCTAGAACTCGCCGAGTCCCTCTAGGAAAACTCACTATAATTACCAATAAATCAACATACCGGGAACGGGTCGTTACAGCCAAAGTCTTATTTCTATTATCATATAATATTTTGAGACTAAAGCCAAGTTGACTCAAGGCATGATAGGTACATTCTCTACTATAATACAAAACATGGTAATTGGGTTGGATCTTTTCATGTTTGTTTTGATTTCATGCATTAAGTTTCAAATAGTTTTAACTTTAATTTTATTTTCTTCTATTCTATTTTATTTTCTCCAGTTTAAATCTTCTTGTTCTTTCTTGAGGACAAGAAAGGTTTAAGCTTGGGGAGATTTGTTAGGTGCATTTGATGTACCCATTTTGTAGCTTTATTTCATAAAAGTACATTGCATATAGGCTTAAACTCATGCATTTTGCATGTTTTTCGGGATTTTTCATGATGCAATTTCATTCAAATATTTTTGTGATATTTCAGGGACTTTTGGAGGTAGGATATTGTTGGAGGAGGTAAATAAAAGTTGCGGACAAAATTTCAGGACTTGCGGAGCACCGAGGAGCAAGATATCAAAGAAATGAGGATTTTGGCTTTACAGACGTTTACACGGCCGTGTAAATTTACAGCTTTGATTTACACGGGCCGTGTAAACGTATATGCAAGGACATTCTACTTCGAAGACCTGGAAGAATTAAGCATTCTACTTTTCTTGTTTACACGGCCGTGTAAACCCTCACCTTTGATTTACACGGGCCGTGTAAACGTCTCGACAGTTTTAAAGTGGTTTTTGTCTTCTTATAATTGAGACAATCAGTTTGGATGGGGGTTAGGTTGGATTTTGGGAGGAGAAGAGACGATTTTCAGAGCTTTTGCAAGTAGATTAACACTTGGAAAACACTTTAATTTCTTTTTGTAAGTCAATTTGAAGTTTAAACCTGTTTGATTTGTAGTCCAACCTAGATATGTGTGGTTGATTTTATTATCATTTCCGAATCTGAATTCTTAAGTATGTGTTGTTAGGCTGTAACTTGAATTCAACTTATGTTTAACATCTAGTAATCTTTGATTTGATCTTAATCATGTGTTTGGTTAGTTCTCTTTTTCACTTGATCAATGAACTAGGGTTCTATTCAATCTAGTTAATCAAATCATGAAATTCGTATATGTTTTATGATTTGATGTTAGTAACACTCACTTACTTGGTTGTAATTAGATCAAAATTAGTGCAGTCAAAGATTAAATGTTTATATTCCCAAGCTTAAGAGGAATGTTAAACATTGTTGGTAATTAGTGCAAGAACTTAATGTCATTTAATGATTTAATGCAAGAGCTTATTTGGGTTGAATCAAATAAATGAAATTTTATTTAAAGAGCTTATTTTGAATAGAATACTTTTGCCAATTTGGATATTAGAGTTTATTAATATCCAACTTACCAACCTAGATTGAACATGAGTTATAATCATATTACATCTTTCAACATAATACATATTAACATATATAAGAGTCAGAATCGGAAATGTACTTCTTTTACTGCGTTTGTTTTCAATCTTTCTTATTTATGAAGTTTAATTCAAGTTTAAATACAAACCCCCATTTTAATATTACTTGTATTATGTGTGAAAATATGGTAAGATGAAAAGTCCCGTATCTCTGTGGACCGACCCTGCTTACTCTATACTATCTTTAGTATTAGAAATAGCAGTGATTTGAGTTATATTAATATTATTTTATCCCATCATTTGTTGGTTTGACACCCAAACAATATGCTAGTCGGGTAGATCTGTAGGACTGCTTGTGATACTGATTGATTACCTGTATGTGTAATTATCTGTTACATGTCGACATGTTATGTGGGATGGGTTGAGGTTGTACTGCTCCATGCGGTAGCCAACAAACCCTAGAGTATTCCAGATATGAGATGAGGGCCCGGTAGGCATTCTAGACTCATACTGAGGACTCGGGAGCATTCCAGATATGAGCTGATCGGTAGGCATTCCAGACTCGTACTGAGGGCTCGATGGCATTCCAGATACGAACTGAGGGCCTGGTAGGCGTTCCAGACTCGTACTGAGGGCCCATGGGGGTAGTCCAGCTTGTAAAGTTGTCGACTAGTGCATGCTGTTCTGTTCAGTTGTTATGATATGTTATTTGTTCATGTGTTATTGGATTGTATGTGTATCAGTATTTTGGGGGTAACTCACTAAGCCTTCGAGCTTACATTTATTGATTATTGTTTCAGGTGCAGCAGATGACCCCAGGAAGGCAAAGACGTGATCGTACAACTCCTCATTTTCATGGGTTTTATGATTTGATTTTGGGGATATTATGATGTTTAAACTATTTTGAAACCAAACTATAATAACTTAACGGTTTTTAAATGTAATAAAAAGTTTTAAATTGGCTTCAATTTTATGGGTGTTATAAGTACGCCGAGCATACTGCCCAAGTTGACTTTTTTTGACTTTTGTGGAATTTGGACAATTGAGTATTAGGTGGATGGTGAGGGATTTGTGAATGATAAAATGGTCTTTTACTCTAAGTGTAGACTAGACTTGACTTGGACTTAGTAGTGTGTGTGAAAATACTTTAATTATTAATTAAGGTTAATTGGTGTATTTAATTAGGCGTAGTCTTGTTTCGGCAGTTTGGGTATGAATTCTATCAGTCATTAGTTCAAGTGAGTTTTCTCACTTATTCTTACCTGTGGATGTTTATATATATATATATATATATATATATATATATATATATATATATATATATATATATATATATATATATATATATATATATATATATATATAAGTGTTGTAAAAATCGGTCTAGGCGGCGCCTAGGCGCTAGGCGGTCTGCAACTGATTACGATTAGGGGTCTAGGCAGAAATTGGTCAATATCGGTCAAACTCGGGCTAGGCGGTCCTCGGCGGTCCTTGGCGGGAAGATTTTTAAAAATTCAAATTTTCAAATTTTCAAATATTATACCAAAATTTTCAAAACTTCAAAATTTTAAATTTTTAAATATTCAAATTTTCAAATATTATACCAAATATTTCAAAAATTCAAATTTTAAAATTTTTAAATTTTCAAATATTATTTTTTCTTAGGATATATTAAGTTTTAAAATAGTTTTATTAGTAATTTATGGTCCCCGATTAATCCTCCGATTAATCCCCGCCAAACCGATTAATCGCTTGACCCCAGTCGACCGCCGAGCTACCGCCGATCAATTTTTACAACCTTGATATATATATATATATATATATATATATATATATATATATATATATATATATATATATATGAGAGTGTGTGTGTGTGATGAGCTGGGTTTAAGTGCTATTATTGTGTATGTGTTGTTTATATGTGTTGAAACTTCGAGTAGTCTGCAGGGTTGCTGATAACTCATAGTTGTCATATGTGGTGTGTTGTATGTGATATCTTGAAGAACTCAGTAAACTTTGTGCTTACAGTTGTTGATTAATGTATTTCAGGTACTTCTGAGGATCGCGAAAAAACGAAGACTTGATTGTCACATTCGCTTGGAGATTTTGTTACTGAATATTTTGGGACACTTTGATATTTTTATGTGAAATTATATTTGACATTATGATTATTCTGAGTTGGTTTTAATGAAAACTGCTTTTATGTGGATTTAGAAATGATTTTTTTTTTTTGACTTGTAACTTTGAATGTTAGAATAGCATATGATACAATCTATTACTATCTAAAGCCCTATCGAGTCATACAAAAAAATTAAAAGAAACTTACATAATTAATAATTATTTTAAAACATATAAAATTCCGAGCCAATGACCCAACTAAAAAGTGTTCCAAGATCCAGGTGCGTGGTGCGCCAAGTCGCACACTATTATTTCCTCCGTGTAGCAAACCGAAACCCATCTCTGATATTAACGCTACCCTGAGAACCGAATTACTTCTGATCATGAAAGATCATCTCAGAAATCCAAATCCTTGAACATTGAAATCAAAGCACCAGATATACTATTCAACATCTCTAATTGATCTCCTCATCATCCTTTTTTAAAGATCTCTTGCACGGATCTTCAATTTTTATCTACTTAAAACCCTAAAATATTCCACCGAAAACCATACCGTATTAAGAAAGTTTGCGTCTATTCAAATCGAAATCATACTCAATACTAAAATTGATGTTTCAATTTTAGGTTTTCAGCTGTAAAACAACTTATAGTTAATGCGATGGTGGTCTGCAAGTGCCGAAAGGTATGTGCTAATTTCTTCCTCTTTTATCTCAACGTAATTTATAGGTTTATATACCTAATGCTAGGTTTTAATTTGGGCAATTGAATTCGTCGAACATGTTCACTAATGATTAGAGCTCTCAGATCAGATCGAGCTAACAAATTTGTGTCGCCATTGCTGCGAATCTGGGATCTTAGATCCCAATTCGCATAGATTTATTTCTTCTAGAAGAGTTTGTAATCCTTTTAGATCTAAATACTCGATCAAGTAACTTTGTTCGATTCACCATGAAATTTGACCTCAGTTGACGACGGGAGTATGCTGAGTGTAATTTATCATGTTTATTGTTAACTCGAGTACTAACCAAACCGGATTTGTTGCTCACAGGCAACTAAATTGTACTGCTTCGTGCACAAGGTTCCAGTTTGTGGAGAATGCATCTGTTTTCCAGAGCACCAAATTTGTGTGGTACGTTGTAATATCTCCTACATAGCAGTTGTTTCTATCTATCAAGATGATCACCTTTTCATAGATATCATCTGAGACCATTTAGTTGATTTCTTAGGTTCGTACATACTCAGAATGGGTAATTGATGGAGAGTATGACTGGCCCACAAAGTGCTGCCATTGTCAAGCTGTGCTTGAAGAAGGTGGTGGCTCTCAAACTACACGTCTGGGATGCCTGCGTATGCTATTCTACACTCAAGAAAACTGCATCATTTTGTTTTTTTAGTTTCATAAAATGTTGAAATTACTCCATCTTATGTAATTTCTTTCTTTTTCTCAGATATCATACACACTAGTTGCTTAGTTTCAAATATTAAAAGCTACCCTCCACACACTGCTCCAGCTGGATATGTTTGTCCTCAATGTTCAACTTCAGTAAGCTATACTTGTATACTGCATTACCATTACTATTACCTGTCTATATTTTACTAATCACCAAATATTACACTTTCTTCACAGATATGGCCTCCTAAAAGCATCAAAGATTCAGGGTCACGTTTACATTCACAATTGAAGGAAGCGATTATTCAGGTAATCCAATTTCAAAAGAAGTATATGTTTGGTTTTTTCTTTTTTCAAGATTTTCTTCTTCACATAAGTATTGATCTTGTTATGTTATGCAGACTGGAATGGAGAAGAATGTGTTTGGAAACAATCCAGTTTCATTCCCAATTCCTGCTATATCCTCAGAGCCTTTGACAAAAGATCCCTCCTCTGTGAATGGTTCTTCTTCTTCTTCTTCTAAACCTTCAACCATAGACATTGTGGAGATTGATGTTCCCAATTCAGCAAATCACTCAAGAAGCCCAACTTCTGTTGTTGTAAGTACTTTATCTTAAGCTTTCCATTTCCATCTTTAAGTATCCAATTCCAATTCCAATTCTAATGCAGCCTGGTGCTACAACAAGAAAAAGTGCACAACAAGTAGAAAGGCAAAACTCTGAGGTTTCTTATTATGCAGATGATGAAGATGCTAATCGGAAGAAGTACACTAGGAGAGGTGAGAAATTTGGATCTTTTAAATACCAAGGGCATTTTAGTCTTTTTCACTATATCAAAAAATAAAATTTTGTAATTTGTAGGGACATTTCGGCATAAGTTTCTTCGGTCATTGATACCATTTTGGTCAAGTGCATTGCCAACTTTACCAGTGACTGCACCTCCTAGAAAAGATGGAAATACAGAAGAGACTCAGACTCATAGAGCCCACCATAGGCCTTCAAGGATGGATCCAAGAAAAATACTTCTGGTTATAGCAATCATGTAAGATGATAATTAGATCTCTTCATTTAAATTTATATATATTTTTTATAAATTATAATCATAATAATATAATTTGGATGCAGGGCGTGTTTAGCGACAATGGGAATTCTGTATTACAGAATTGCACAACGAGGGTTTGGGGAAGAGGTGGTGGGCCAGGAGGAGGAACAGTGAGGATGATTTTAGAGGGTTTTGGTTGTCTGTGTTTCATCTCATGATGGATGATATTATAATTTGGATGGTTATGAAAAATGAAAGGATGGATTGATATCACATTGTTTGTTTTGTGAACACATATATTAGAAGTATAATACTGTTTTGTCTCTTTCTTTTATTTTTATTCCATTTAATTGTTACAACTTACAACCACTTTTTCTGTTTGTTTAGCTTACGTTTCCATTTTGTGCTTATAAAACATATATAAAAATATAGAAAGCTAGAAAGATATGTAACTTCTGAAAATGAAGAATAACAAATTTAAAAAAGCCAATACAATTACTTGTTAATTTCCATTTTGTGTTTGTTTTGTAATATGATATATGTATTACTTGTTACTTTATAAACTATTTGTACATTTTAAAAGTAAACATTTTAAAGAATTGAATAAATTTTGAAAACGGAGACATGTTTAAATTGAATTAACATTATCTAAGACGCTTTATGTTGCATTCATTGATATAGTTGGGTATGAATCAAGAGATTGTTGTGGTCTGGACACTTAAAAATAGACTTGGATATCCACATAACAAGAAAAAGTTGTGTGCCATTCTAGAAGGCCTTCATAACATGTTGGATCTTGCAAAGCCTTCGTGTGGCACATGTGTGATTGTGCACATGTTACTTAGTGTATGATGTTTGAGCCTTGCTTACTTGGTATGCTTTAACTATGACAACAACTCTATTTAGCCACTAAATTTGTGGAGATGGACCAATGAGTCTTTTAAGAGACCAAAGACATATATACTTGAATCCCTTAGACTATCTCGATGACCAACCCATGCCAATCCAAATTTTCTATTAAAAAAATATTTTCTCTTTCTTGCACCTATACAGGTATACAACTAAATCCAATATAATTTTCATCCCATTAACAACCCAACCGAAACCAACTATTTATTATATAAAAAAATTAACATGAATATGAATTATATCGATATTATACGAGAACATTTTTTACAAAATTTATTATTTTTTTATTAATTTTATTTAGATGATATTTGATGTCAAGATTACAAATTCAATGAAAACATAGAATATGACATATAAAAGAAAAGGAAAATAAATTAAACGAGCATGTGTGTAAGCTGAGTTGTGATGGTAGCATAGTTCACGATTAATCATTTAATTTTTATTTTCTTTTTTTTAAAATAATAATGAGCTGCTGGCTTAAAATTCCCCAATACGGGTCCGATGATAAAATGATCCCATTGTAGGACTCTCCTTTGCTCTCTTTTCTCTTCTTTTTATTTTATTCTTTGTATTAAAAAATAAAAATAAAACAAAAGTGAAACATAAGTATAACCCACTTTGAAAGACACAACTAAAATAATGTGACAGTGATGTAAATATGAAAGATGATTTTGAGAATAAGTAATACATATTTTGAAGAAGAGGAGATAGTAACATTTATAGCCAGATGTTTGGGGCTAGAAATAGCTTGATTTTCACATCCTTTAATGAAACTGATTTGTACACACAATTTAGGTCAATTTTAGAGAAATATCTAAACATTAAAAAATCTAAGTAAATATCAAGAACATCAACCCCAATTTCTTTCACTTGCTTCAATTAAGCTCAAATAGCCAACATCTATCGATCATGAGACATTTTAGGTCAACCTATCCAATTCAGATCCATAGTTGGACAAAACCAAAACCAAAACATTATTCATAGATTTCTGTTAATATGCAAACTACATGTGACCGTATTAACAAATCACCAATAAACCTGAAATGGCCACCGTTGATTGAGGGCATATTTCTACACCAATAATTGATTGGATTATCAAGAACAAAAATAGAAGTTCACTAATAAAAAACATCTTAAATAAAAATTATTAATCAATATGTAAACGGTTTTAATGATTGAAATATATAAAATTAAAGAATAACTGCCAGTATGAGAGTATGAATAATGCCAATATAATAACTCTATTAATTCACATATTAAAACTAAATTCACAAATTATAATATTAAATTAATACGTTATAATATAAAATTCGCGTTGAATTCATACGTAATCCCGAACACCCCAATATTCAAAAGAAAAAGAATGGCAGAGTTCCTAACAACTCCCATGGAAGCTTTCTCCTCTAAAACCCACGAAAACGTGCAATCACAACCCTTTAATGGAGTTCTTCATATTCAGAATCAATCTATCGTATATAATTTATGCCTCTTTCGTCTTCGCAATATTAGTTTAAAATCGGAGATCGTGCAAATGGCCGGCATATGTTTCCTAAACAATTAAGTTCCATCACTATCAATGCCAGATCTATCCAGGGTTTTGCTCCATGACTTCACCTAAATCACTACACGAACACGTAGAAGAAGAAGAAGAAGGTGAAGAAATATATTTATGTTCCTTATTCAACATGCGACAACATCGCCGGGAATATCTCGGAACGCGGTTTCGCACCTCCTTCTTCAGTGACTGGTGTGTTTTTCTTCTTTCGTCACCAACAATTACGAGTTTCTTCTTTTTTCAGATCTTTTTTTATACAAAAAACCTGAGAGATCTCTACAGCTCATTGAAAATCTCTCTTTGCCTTCGTCAAATTTAATTTATAGTTTCAGTATAAGACTCTGTCGTACGTCATCAATATGCAAGTTGATTGTGTTGTTATCATTGAAATCTGTAGTTAACCTCTTTCAGTTTCAAAATCGTTAACACATATTTGATATTTGTAACTACATATCAATCATATACAGAGTATTGGAATATAAATCATTTGGAAAATTAAGAACAAAATCGATCAAATGTTGCAATGAGAAATTCATTTGGTAAGTAATCTGAGTTTTATCGGTTTTTATCTAACAATTAGCCAAATGTAGGAAGATTTTGATCATTGCTTCAGTAATTTAAGATGACAATAAGTGTAATCTAGTAGCTACACATTTATCTTGATATCTCTTCTGTGTCTTGAAATGAAGAATGAAGTTTTTTAGATAAACAATTGACGATTATCCCCTTCTCAATTCTCAATGATGCCCCTTCTGACACGTATCCCTGTCAGCATGTTGATTAATCTGATTCAAACCCTATGAAAGGTCACGTTAGCTGTATTAGCACCTAAACAAACACATTCTAATGATTGTTTATGACATAATCAAATTCTTCTATTATATTATGAACATAATATGGTGATTAAACAAACTAAACCAATCAACTGACACATAATCCATCCATAAATAGCTTCTCTTGACACTTGTGACATGACAGATAACTCCAAACATTTATTCTTTCATTTCTATTTCTATTTTCAACTATACAAAAAAAAAAAAAAATGGAATCTGTGTCTACTCTTTTGGAAGGAGAAAGGAACTACTTTAGTGGAACATATGTTAGTGAAGAAGCTGATTTCATGGCACAATTACTAGGTAACTTTTCAACTAAATCACCTAAAACTTCCACCTTTGAAGATTCTTCTTCCTCTACTTCTGCATTTTGGTCACAATCACACCATGAATCCACCATGAAAGATGATTACGAAGCTTCAATATCCATTTCAGACAATGCAAACACCAATAGTCTTCTTTTTCCCACTTCAAGTGGGGAAAGCTACCTCTCAATCTCCTCTTCAGGGGGCAACAACAAAAGGGGTATTTCCATCATTCCTTTTTTCTCAAAAATGGAAGGAGAGGAAGCAACAGAGTTTGATAACATGACACCAAGCTCTAGGAAACGCTCTTATAGCTTCGATGATGTATGTTTAACATAGATCAAATTTTGTTTATACAATTTACTAAATCTAAAAATGTAATTGTTTTTTTTTTTTAATGATTTGTAGGTTCAAATGGGTTGGAAGAAGACAAAGTTTACAAACATGAATGACTCAGATGATGACTCAAATAGATTGCAAGATTTAAGTCCAAGACCACAAGGGGTTCCAATGGCAAATTCAAGTGGCAAGAAAAGAGCAAGTAACGGCTCAGCAACTGATAGTCAAAGTGTCTACGCGAAGGTATGCTGGTTACAGTGTAGGAGTTTCAGTTCCAATACAGATATTTGGACACTGTATTTTGGGCTCTTATGTTATTCAGAAGAAAGCTGATAAAGTAACTTATTTTTGTCTTTTTACAGAAAAGAAGAGAGAGGATCAATGAAAGGTTGAGAATATTACAAAGTCTTGTCCCTAATGGTACAAAGGTACGCAGTTGTTTTTTAAGTTATATTTTTTTTACTACAATTTCGTGAAAAAAAAGGGTTTAATATATTTTTTTTTGGTAATGAAGGTTGACATAAGCACGATGCTTGAAGAAGCTGTTCAATATGTTAAATTTTTACAACTCCAAATCAAGGTTAGTAGACATTAAACAAACACAAACAACAAGATTAAAAGGAATTTCAAATAATGAATTGAGATTGAAGATTGAAGATGGAAGCTAATGATATGTTTGTTTGCAGCTTTTGAGCTCTGATGATCTATGGATGTATGCTCCTCTTGCGTACAATGGTATGGACATTGGACTTGATATAACTCTTCCTTCATCAAGATAATACATGATTCCATGATTCTATATTGTTTTTTTTTATTCAAGTTTTTGAGTCCATAAAAAGATGTGCTTCTATGTTCAACCTTCATGGGTTTTTTTTTTTCATGAACATGGTGTCTTAAATGTTTATGGACATGAGCTTTTTCTTGAGTTCCTCGTAGTTTTTGTATGAAAAAATGTTTGCTAATTTGTTGCAAACAGAGTGTTGAGCATTTCTTGATAAATGAAAATTGTCAATTTGTTCTTCTCAATTCTCATGTTGTGTTACTTGGTATTTTAACGTTTTTTGATAAACGAGGAACAAAAAACTAGGGCTCACATTTGATCTTAGTCATATGTGCAAAAGACATGAATGCCCTTGTCATCCTTATCATTGAAAATAGCCCTAAATGTCTAAATCTAATTCGAATTGGACACAGACCAAGTTTTCTACAGTTCTACACTAGTCTATATATAGATGTGTGTAAAGTCTTCAAGGGATAATTATGTCTTTTCACGCATGATTCTCGTTTACATGATTCACCACTCCACTTTGGTTGTCAAGAGGCATGTATTGTGCCATGATAGCTCTAATCTCTGAATCCATGTATGACTGAAAAAATGAGATATAAATGTCATTTAATTTCAAGAAAAAGGGCAAATACATAACATAATTTATCATTTAATCGATTTAGGGTTTATTTCTTTCTTACTTAATATTGACAAATGACTTAATGTCTTAATGAACTAAGCCAAAAAACCTAACTTAATGCAAGGGTAAAATTGTCATTTGGTGATTAAACCAAGATACTTTTTTTTATTACCATTTTGAAAAAGAAAAAGGTGAAAAGACCAACTTACCCTCCATCTATACTTGTATACGAGATATGCTCCACCTGCAGCCATTGCTAAGCTCAAGAAAATAATCCACATGGCAGCCCATGAAGATTTACCTTTGCCAGCTGTCTTACCTGCAACAAATCATCATTTACATTTTATAATAATAATAATAATAATAAATACTGAAATAAAAAAATTAAAAAAAAATTAAAAACATACTTATGCAGGTATCATGGTCTTTATAATAAAGAAAATCACCACTACAACTACACTCATAGCTTCCCCAAGTATTCTTGCAACTGCATTCTGGACATTGACATGCTTTCTTCTCTTTACATTCATCAACATCTGTGTTCAACAATTCATCTTATTTACCAAATTACCCTTCTAAAACTCTTCCACCTTTTCATTATTTCAAAAACATAAAATTTATTTACCTTCACAACTTTTCACACCATCGCCTTTAAACCCTGAAGGACATGCACATTTCCCGTTTTCATTATCCTGTTACAAGAATCCATGATTCCATTCCATACTTTTGTGATTCCATTCCATTCCATTCCATCATATTCATATTCATATTCATACCAAAAAGTATAGAGCAAAAGAGAGCACAAACCAGACAAGCTGAGAATGAATCACCATTTCGGCTTTCATGCCAACATCCTCCATTATTGATCTTACAATGCCCTGGCCCACTTGCTATAAAAAAACATATACTTAATTACCAAAATACCCTTGAAGAAAAAATTTTATATTCTTGACTCAAAAAATGAAAGTATTAGTATAATACCTACACATGAGGTATACCCATCTCCTTTGAATTGTACTCCATCAACCAAAGGACACTCACAAACTCTCCCACGAAATGTATCCTGTATAAAATTTATAAAAAAAATAAAAGATTTTTTTTTTTTTATAAATTTGTGAGTTATGAGATATAAAAATAGAAAAAGGTACCTTGCATGCAGTGACATTGGCGGATTTATCATGCCAGCAACCACCATTATTCTCCAAGCACTCGTTTGTTTCCACACCTTTTTATATTTTTTTTAGTAAATAAGAATTCTTGAATATTTGTTTAAAAAAAATAAAATAAAAAAATGAAGATTATAGATTTAGGGTTTTACCATCACTAAGACAAACAGCAGGCTCGGTTGTTTCTTCAAAACCAGAGCAAATGGCCTTCAAAACAGCACCTTTTTCTAACTTTCCTGTGAACAAAGATTGAGTAATGTAAGGAATGGAATGGAATGGTTGATTCCATTCCTTCATTCTATTCCATTCCACTCCATTCCATCAATAAATGTAAAAACTAACCTCGGTATTGTCTATTATTAACCACAAGTGTGGGCAATATGGTTACATCACCTCTTGACCCCTTCCCAATCTGAAAATTCCATAGTTCTCCATTAATTATATATAAATATCTAAAAATATATATTAAAAAAAAAAAAATACTTGAGCATCTTGTTCTTCTTTAAGGACAATATTGTCAGAATCGGCATTAGGGTCTCCCATACACTTCTCAATCTTTCCCAAATCAAGCCCTACACATTCATAAAAAAAAAAAAAACATATTACTATAAATAAACCATAAACCCTAAACCCTAAAATACTTTACCTAGGGATTTGATGACCTCATCAGCACACTCTTTATTATACTTCTTCTCTTTCATGGGACACCTTATTTGAAAATCTGTAACATAATCCCACCAAATCCACGCTTTTCTACTCTCATTTGCCACTTTAAACACACACAATTGTCTCAAATTTTCAATAACCACATCTTTTCCTTCATACCCTGTGCTAAAATCCTGTTCAGGATCAGGTGCACAATACCTTCCATGATTGATACACTGTGATTTACACTGTTTACTAATGGTAAACGCTTGAGGACAATACCATGTGATATAATGAGGGGTAAAAAGGGAATATCCACCCTTCTCAAGAATTTGTGCTGCCCCTTTGAAACTCTTCACAAACTCCATTAACATGTCGCATTTAACTCCACATTCATCGTTGCTGTTTGTCCATAGTTCATATTCGACTCGATCATCTGGATGTGGAACGGATTCTCTCCAATCAAGATTTAGGTTTACCATGTCGCCGTTACTGATTGCTTTTTTCAGGGTTTCACCGAAGTTATTGGAGATTAATGCGGATGGGATTGTTATGTTTTCTATGTATTTTGAAGAGGAACCATCTTCTTCAGGTCTATCCATGGTGATTAGTGGTTCGTCAATGTCGTCTGCAACAAGAACAGCTGATGCACCAGCGTTTTGGGCGTTCCATACTTTCAAAGCAAAAAAACAATCTGCATAACAAACAAAATTTTGAAGGAGATTACAAAAATCAATCAAATAAACAATGAAATGATTTAGATTGTGACACTTGATTATAAAATTAGCTGAATCCCAAATTCGTATTTGTCGTATCACCAAAAACAAATCATAAACTAAGATCTTCAAAATTAAATTAGCAACATACCTCCACGATCGAGAAGAACAAATTTGGGCAATGCGCCGGGATTTGCTTTGAAAGAAATCCCGAATTCGTCGAACTTTCGACAACCTTTTTTGTTTTCTTTCGGGTAATCGACTGTTCCGGCCATACTACCGCCGTACTGAGGAATTCCGAAGTTGCCAATGGCACTGTCGTGATTTCCTTTGATGGATTCAGGAGAAGTAACTGTTAAGCTGTTTTTTTCGACTACAAACCTACCAATTGCTGATTCATGATGCATGCAGCTCAGTAGCATAAACCCTAGAAGGAGTTTAATCATCATCGATTCTCGATGCGCCATAGTAGAAATTGTTTCAAGAAATAAATTGAGGGGTTTTGGTTTTGGTTGAAGAAACGTTGTTCACTTCATCAGGTGTATGATCCTTCTATGCTCCATTGAAATTAATGGGAGAACTAACTTTTCAACTTCGGTCATAAACTTCTACAAATTTTCTCGTGACCAAAATGGAAAAAGACAAATACTTTAGAAAACCTTTTTAGAAATGTATAAAATATATGTTCTTTTTGGTTGTTTGGTTTGTGGATTTGGTAGGATTTGATGGAATTGGATTTGAATTCCGGGAAATTCTCATGATTTGTTGCAAAATTATAGAATTGAATATGTTGGAATTAATGAAATACTTGGTTTCAATATTTCCTCCTAAAATATATGGCTATTTTGGGGTGATAATGGTTGTTTGAGGGAAGAAAAGAAAGGTAGATGGTATTGTGAATTGTTAGGTACCATTAAAATGACAAAGGTTCCATGTATTTGGCTAATGGCTACTGATTATGATTTAGATATATATAAAAAAAAATTTAAAATCTCTAGGCATATTCCATTGATTTTTCACCAAAGATTGATAGTTATGTGAATTGGTGTTTTAAAAGCATTTCAAAATATAACTATAATACCATAAAATATTAGTACTTGTAATGTATGTGTTGTTTATATCGAGTTAGCATAATTTAAGATTAATTTTTTGATAGATAAATAAAAAAAGAAAGAATACTTGTAGGGAAATATGATTTAGTGGAGTCCGAACTTAGTTCCTACTAAACTTCGCTTTATAATGATGTCTTTGTTGATTAAATCCGATGGATGGATTTTTACTAAACCTGACAATGAAGGGAGTTTTGATCCTGATCCGTTTCAAACCTGTGCAAATTTAATGAGTTTGAATCATATTTTATAATTCGTTTACCCGTTAAGGACCTGTACACGTTAATCATTTTATTAAAAGTGTCGGGTTTGAATCACTATCGATCTGATCCATTTATGACTTGTCCCATCTAAAATTTTGAAATATAAATTAATTATTTATAATCTATAATACATTTATCAATCTTCACGTAGAGAAATCGAGGAGTTAGATTGTTAGACGTTCCACTTCAACTTCCCAGTTCAGTTCCTAATCCAAATGACCAATTGCAATCGACTCCCAATATAATCGACTTTATAATATTTGAAATCAATATTCTACAATTAAGACTCAAGAGCAAGAAGAAAAGAGCTTCAATCAAGATTCAAAAACAAGAAGAAAATGTTGCAATCGAGTGATCAACATTCAACAATCATAATACATTAGAAAGTTATTTATGTAGCTATAATTGAAGTTTATTTTGGAATGAACGTTATTTGGTTTTAGTGATCATATTATGGTATGTGGAGAGATGTTTGACTTGCAGGAAAGTCAAGGCCGAACGTCAACGATCTCAAAAGAAAGTGGAGTTGTTGGGAGTTCCTATTTGAAATGGGAAGAGATTACGATGAATTTCATCACAAAGTTACACTGGATGACGTGCAGAGTGGATTCAATATGAGTCATCGTTGATCGGTTGACTAACGCGTATTTCATTCTGATTCAGGAGAGTATTTCGGTGGAAAAGCTAACCGATACTCTTGAAGGTGTCATCTTGGAAATGTGTTATCCAATTCAGGAAGTGGAACAAGTTGGGCCCCAAGTATATTGATCCTTTCAAGGTATTAGCCCGAGTTCGTATACGTTCCATCGACGTTCCATTTAAACGATGTTCCATGGACCAAAATAAACGAAAAAGAAAAGAAAAACTCATTTAAATAACGTTCCATGGATGTTCGTCGCACATGATTATTCACTCGAGGTCCTATTATGTTTCATGGACGTGCATCGTGTGCGAACACATCACAACCAAGTAAATGAATTTGACGTTTGTGTCATTGACGAATTGATTGGTAGAGAATAGTCTTCGCGGTTCCTACCAATTTTTTGATTCCTACAGGATCCGGAACCTATATATATATATATATATATATATATATATATATATATATATATATATATATATATATATATATATATATATATATATATATATTGGTGTAGTTAGACGGCATAAAACCGCAACTGCATCGGAAAATTACGGTTTTTGAAAAATTAAAATTGCAACATTGGTTGTACGTTTAGTTTTGTTCTTCCGGTCTTTTTTTGCAGTTTTTTTTAGTTTGAGGTTTTGTTTTTGCTAAGTGCTAACCTCTATATTTTGACATTCAAAACAATGTTACAAACAAAAAATGTACGAGTATAATCCACATAAATGTCCATATATTCATGAAATTATAAATACGTTCGAAAATAATAAAAAACATACTCAACAAATGAAATATTTACCATTTGTATTACATCCTTAGAAACGAAAAACGAGACTGGAACTCAAATTGCTAGATAATTGTATACAACTTAATTTAGACGAGATTTTTTAGGATACCCACAATTAAGATTTGTGCTTCAACAACCAAAGTGTCGTTCCACAAGAAGCCCTTTTTGGAGTCATGAAGATCGCTTAACAGCATAAAACAAGGGAACCCCCAACCATCCGACGTTTTGCAAAACCAATGGTCAGCTTCTGCAATGTATAGACTCCATCAAGAAAAGAATACATATATACAAATAGCAACATCAACAAGATTTAGTGACGAAAAATGAAGTTTTAGCTTCAAATGAGAGGAGTTTATGTATGATCTTATACCTTTACTTTCATGGGTACCGCTGAATTCATGGGTTTTTACCCGAATCTTGAATTTTGCATAAACTCTCCACTCATCCGATCCAGAACCAGAACCAGAACCAGATCCAACATCATGTGGTCTTAGAAAGATTGAAAGATTTGTGTTTTTTCCTGTTTTGGATCCTTTAGGATACAACGACAATTTCCTGTTTCACACATATTCAAATCAACAATGACATTATGTATCAGAGCAAAAACTAACGAGTTATCAAAAGAAACGCACGTACCATTTCACTTGGCCAACTTTGAAATCCTCAGAGTACAACGCTTCATCTTTTAAAGCCGAAAAATTAGCAATTGTCCAAATGTGTGTATTCATAGTTGTTGGGGGCTTGATCATCGACAAACATTGATCTTTTTGCGCATATTTTGGGACAACAAAAACCTCGGCTCCAAACTCACATGAATCCCCAAAAAGGTAACCGTTTTCAGCCTCCTTAAACGACTCTAGTGACATGAGTTTCCTGAAGCCCCATCTCGTTTTCTTCTCATGGAACCTCGTACGTTTCCCATCCCCACCTATAACCATATACAACAACATAAACCCTAAAACCCCATTGTTTGGTCTCAAAGTACAAACCTTGTACCTTGAATGGTTAGATAGTTGTGGCGTATATGATCGTAAATCAAGATTTTGAAGTACACATAAACCTCCCACCCTCTTTCAAGACTTTGTGTGTCACATATGACAAGATAAAGAGAAATGTGGTCTTTTATGTATTCTTCCTCGTTTCCTTTTGGATATAGTTCTAGTTTCCTGAAAATTTTGATCCTCGAATATCTCATTATATAATCATTGTATTTATATATAGTCTCTAGGGACTACTATTATCAACATATAAAATTGTCCATCCACTTATATACAATCATATAATTCAATGAGAAAGAAAAACTAACCATTTGTATCCGCTAGCTTCAAAAACATCGGATTCATACTTTACTATTCCAGCTTCAAACAAAAGAGAGAATGACTCGAGCTTCAGTTTGTAGTGTGCGGGTTCGTTGTTTCCACTTGATATAGATACACCTGCAATAACCCAAATCATTCTATTCACGAACACTCCAAACCATTGTTGCAATAGTAATTATGACAAAAATGGTTCTTACTTCTAGAAAGCGACGTTGTTTCTTGAACTTCCATAGCTTTCGTCCTACAAATTTGAGTCTGATACATTCGATCAACAACTTCAGTAAACGCTTTCTCCACATTCGTATCTCTCAAAGCAGATGTCTCAATAAAATACAAAGATTCTTTCTCAGCAAATGACTTTCCGACCTCCGTCAAAACAGTAACCGAGTGTCTAACATCGGATTTATTCCCGATCAACGTCAAAACCATATTCGGATCTGCATGGTTCCTCAAATCTGCTAACCATCGTTGTATGTTTACAAATGTGATGTGTTTAGTAACATCGTAGACCAGGAGTGCACCGGTTGCGCCACGGTAGTAGGCGTCGGTGATGGCTCGAACTTTCTTGTGGCCGGAAGTGTCCCAGATTTGAACCATGATGTGCTTTCCGTCGATGTGGAGGGTTTTGGTGGCGAATTCGACTCCGATGGTGGAGTTGAACTCGAGGGTGAATTTGTTGTCGCAGAATCTGGAGAGTAAGTTGGATTTTCCGACATGGGAGTCGCCGATTAGAATGAGTTTGAAGAAGTGGTCGTGGGTGTGATCTTCTTCCCGGCGGCTTGTCATCTTTGAGATCAGATTAGGGTTTTTTGCAGAGGATTTAAAGATCGTTTGTTATGAAAACATGATGTGCTTCTTGTTGGCATAGAGAGTAGAGACGAACACGTAAAGACGTGAAGGAAAACAAAATGCATAGAAATGTACGAATCATGGTAAAAAAAAAGGATATATTAATCGCTTGGAATAAGTTAAGAAAACAATGACAAAAGTTTCATAGAACGAGATATGGTAACACACTAACACTACATTTTTGTTTATTACATTTAACCTTTTAAGATAGTTTATTCTAAAACATTAATTAGTATTTCAAAAGTTTTTGTATCGGATCATAAGATCCCACATTTCAAAATATTAGTATCGTTTTTTATATAAGATCGTATATGGGGTAGTTGGAACGGAAGCCGATCTTATCCTATCACATTTGAAATTCTAAATTCGATGATCTTTAGTTGTTACCCAATAAGTCAAATGGTTTAACTTTGGAGTTTATCGAAAATGACTAAAAGTATCATATGATTCCTTTCCTCCAGTTCAACACTTGAGACATGAACAAATCAAAGTATCGCACCCTTAAAAATCGATGGTAGAATCTGAGAAATTTGTTTCGCATTTTTTACCGAGTTCTCGTTGGTTCAAAATCAACAACATATGTGAGAAAATCACTTTCTAATTCTTGTCTAAGGCTACTTATTGTTGGTTATTGTAACTCTAGATTTCCTATTGGATATTTAATATCTCTATTGGGTATCATCATCCAATAAACTGATTCTTATGTACTCTAATAAATGAATTTTTTTTTGATAAATGTCATTTTCTTATTTATTTGGATATATGATATTTTTTAAAATTTTTAAATTTTCTATTTTCCATTTGTCATTTTATTGTATTTTTCATTTTATTAAATTAATATTTCACATTTAATATGTAAGGTAATATATATAAGGTATTTATTAAAAATGGTGTATATATGTAATGTATTAAATAAATTAAAGTCTCATTAATTTTAATAATTCAAAATTTTTCTCATTTTTCTTATAAATTCAAACCTTTAAAATTGTTAAATTTTTTTTTTTTTTTTAAATAACTCATGTAATACATGAGTTTCACACCTAGAATAGAATGATTATATTTAGGTGGACAAATAAGACAACACCTTAGAACTGACATACATGTGGCTTTAAATAGCCATTTTTAATAAAAACTAGGAGATACACCCGGACGTATTTTTTTTTTTTTAAAATTGTTTTTTAAGGTATGTCATCTAAAAAAAATGCATTTACACGCTTTACTATTCCATTTATAAATTAAATATGATTCCAAAAAACTATTATTAACATAAATTACATTTTTTCAATAAAAACAATTTAGGAAAGATACTTGTTAAATGAAAAAGAGATAAACCACATAATGTCATAAAAATATAGGAAAATTAATGAAGAAAGTAAAAAGATTAAAGCTTGTAACAAACCAATCAAAAAACCCACCATAAACGGTCTTCGCTAAAGTATCACGGCTCGCAATTACAAGTTTACAACATCACAATCAACAACCTTTACTTACTATAGTCCCTTCACGAATCTAAATAGAACGTGTGCACAAAGTTTTCAGTAAAATTTTCAAATCACATTTCAAAAGCATGGCAGGTGTCTGTCAATGAAAATTCGATTTTTCATTTTTCATCCTTCACATCTGATGAATCATGTTCTTTCCCTGGTTTAAACACCACGTTCCCTAAATAAAGAATTGCATCAACGTTAGTTTAGTCATCTTTCATCTTTGTGACAATGTGATACAGATAAGTTGTTTGACCTATTGGTGGTTGTTACATCAATATTGCTAATGTAAACTCATGGAAAGAACTTTTTAATTAAAACTCACTGCATTGGATACAAAGTCTATGGACATCTTGGTGACACTTCTAAGATTGAAGATGATTCACAATGGGAGACAGTTGACAATATTGTCAAACAATGGTTATATGGCACTCTCATTCAACCTATTATCCGGTCTATCCTCAGACCCAATGCCACAACAACAGATGTATGTAAGACCATTGAAGATTTATTTCATGAGAATAAAGAAACAAAAGCTATGGAATTAGATGATGAACTTCGTACCATCACCATTGGAGATTCTTCAGTTATGGAGTATTGTACTCACATCAAGTCCATCTCCGACCTTTTTACTAACATTGGCTCCCCGGTACCTGAAAGAAACCTTGTCATTTATGCCATCAATGGCTTATCTCAGAAATTTGCTCACGTCGTCACCACCATCAGACACTAGAAGCCGTTTCCCACTTTCCTTGAAATGCACTCACTTGAAGAACGATCCATGCTTAAAGACTGCCAATTTCACGCTTCACACCAAGATAATGCATCGTCACGTATTGTTCTCGCAACAGAGCACCAAAATCAGCGAGGTCGAAATCACCGAGGTGACAGCAGAGGTGGTCGGAATGGTGGCAGAAGTGGCAGACGACAAGATATAGGCGAGGCCGATGGTTTTAGTTACGGTCCAAACAATTGGGGAGGGGGCGCCTCTTACCCTTGGTCGACGACGCAAAGTCAACAGCAACAACGTGGGCTGCTGCCACAACCACCGACCCATCAGGCTCAATGGCCCAATAGTTCAACTTCTTCTTTCCCTCAGCATTGGCCCACTTCGAATCCAGCTTCAGCCCAACAACATGTTTTTTTATCCATTGCACAACAACCCACTAATCAACCCAATAATTGGTTTCATTACTCGAATAATATGGATCAACCGACTACCGTACAACAATCGTTCAATACTATGACCCTTCAAGATCCGGGCAATGCAGATTAGTACATGGACACCCGAGCAACCGCGCACCTTCATGCTGATTCAGGTACTCTCAAGTCTTTTAGCAATATGTGCAACAATTCAAATTTATCGGTGTTAGTCGGCGATGGATCTCGTATTCCGGTCACTAAACTTGCTCAATCTCATATTTATTTAAATCATTTTTGTACTCTTGTCCTAAAAAATATTATTGTTACACCACAAATTATTAAAAATCTTATTTATGTGCACCAGTTCACTCGTGATAACAAATGTTCTATTGAATTTGACGAGTTTGGTTTTTCTGTGAAGGATTTTCGCACCAAATGCATCCTCCTTCGATGTGATAGCAAGAGTGATCTCTATCCGGTGTCCATCACCACTCCTCAAACCCTTCTCAGTATCAGCTCTTCTTTGTGGCACCAACGACTTGGTCACCCCGGTCAACCCGTGTTCAAACATTTAATTTCTAGCAATTATATTTCATGTAATAAAAAAAATTATCCTTTAGTTTGTCATGCTTGTCAACTTGGCAAGCATATTTTTTTGTCATTTCAGTTATCAAAAACTCATGCTTCGTTTCCATTTCAAGTCGTTCATTTTGATGTGTGGACTTTACCATTACAAAGTCACAGTGGAATAAAATATTATGTTATTTTTCTTGATCAATTTTCTCATTTTGTATGAGTTTATCCTCTTAGATTAAAATCTGATGTATTCTCTAAATTCCTTCACTTTCGTGCATATGTTCAAAATCAATGTCATACAACATTTCAATGTGATAATGGTAAAGAGTACAACAATGCTCAATTTCATCAACTATGTGACTGTAACGGTATACACATGCGTTTCTCATGCCCTTACACTTCACAAAAAAATGGAAAATTAGAATGCATGTTTCGTACTCTACAGAATATGATACGTACCCTCTTGTTTCAAGCCCATCTTCCGCCTACATATTGGGTGGAAGCTCTCCACATGGCCACACATCTTTTAAACATCCTACCATCTACTAGCCTTCACAACGATACCCCTTATCGAAAACTCTTTCATACTAAGCATATGTATTCTCATCTCCGTGTGTTTGGTTTTCTATGCTACCCACACCTACCTAATACCAATAAACTTGAACATCGTTCTGTTCCGTGCATCTTTCTTGGTTATCCCTCCAAACACAAAGGCTTCCGTTGTCTTAACCTTCATACCAGACAAATTATTATCTCCCGACATGTCACCTTCGATGAAACAAATTTTCCTTTCGGGTCTATGACTCCGAATGAATCCCCATCATATGATTTCCCTTATGTTCCTGACTCTCACAACTTATTTAATGACCCAAACACCCCTCCAAAACCCTTTCACCATACCACATCATATCACTATTCTCCAACCATTGACACTCTTCATCCCGACCTTTTTGTCAACGCCAACACCAACACTTCTTTTGGTGACATTAGTTCCACACTGGAGCCTTCCTCCTCCTCGATATCATCCAACACTCTTCCTCATCCTATTTCTTCATCTCAGCCTCCTCCTACCACCCCAGTTTCCCCTCGGCCTCCACCCTCTCATTCCACAGGCACCCATTCCATGGTTACTCGTGTCATACAAGGAATACATAAACCCGTTGATCATCTCAATATTTACACTGACACCATTTCCTCATTTCCTATTCCTCTCAACTACTCTCAAGCCTTTCAAGACCCTAACTGATTAAATGCCATGAAAGATGAATATGATGCACTTACTTCTAACGGAACTTGGGTACTTGTACCTCGACCTTCTAATGCTAATGTGGTTAATTATATTTGGTTGTTCAAAAAGAAACTTAATGCATATTGATCTTTAGCTCGATACAAGGCACGTTTGGTTGCAAACAGTCGTAGTCAACGCCTGTGTATTGACTGTGATGAAACCTTTAGTCCGGTTGTTAAACTAGCTACTATTAGGATTGTTCTCAGTCTTGTTGTCTCCCATCACTGGCCTATTCATCAGCTAGATGTGAAGAATGTGTTTTTTTACGGTCACCATCAGGAGCCCGTCTGGTTTTCGAAACTCGTCACTTCCTAATCATGTTTGTCTTTTACAGAAATCGCTTTATGGTCTTAAACAGTCCCTAAGAACGTGGTACCATAGATTTGCTCAGTTTATCACTCGGTTTGGATTCATCAACAACAAATCTGATTCCTCCCTTTTCATTTACAGACGGGGAGTACATATTGACTACCTTATTCTTTATGTTGATGATATTGTGTTAACTGCTTCTTCCACAAGTCTTCTTCAACAGTTCATAATGTAACGCCCGGGTTTTCAGGGCTAAGCATTTTTGTCAATGTAATAGTCTAGGTCAACTATTGTAACTCTTTTTGAAGTAATAAATATGAAATATTTGAGTATTATGTGAATTATGTGTGATTGTGTGTTTATTGTTTAATTATAAATGTATAATTAATAAAGAATAAAAATGAGCGTCAAAATTAAAGTGTGAGATAATCCCGATATCTCTACATAAAGTTGTAGAATATGTCTCAAGGTTTCCGTACATATAAAGAACGCCGAAATCCGAGCTATAACGAAGAAGTTATGACCAGCCGAAGTTTTACGGCAAAACCGACACGGCACCGGAAAACATAAAATAGTGAATTTACGATAGAAGACTTTTTAGCCTTAGAAATATAAACAAAAGTCGTAGAATATGTTAAACTAAGAACATCGATAAAAAGAACGCCCAAATCTGACTCCGTATGAAGAAGTTACGATTTTTCGAAGTTTCGGACTAGCAGTGTACTGCCCGAAATTCAAATGTTTGATCGAGCGGTTTTTAGCCGACACGACCTAAACGAGAATCGAAGATCTCGTTAAGAGTAACGTAACGAGAAAAAGATGGGCAAAAATGGATGTCGGATGAAGAAGTTATGAGGATTTAACAGACCAATCCTATCCCGACCCGTTGATAAAATAAAATTTAAAATCGAGTCAAAATTAGCCAACGAAGTCTAAACGAAAGTTGTAGAGTATGTTCCCACCTTCGCGTGGATATAAAGAACGTTAAAAACGGAGCTCGTATGCGAAAGTTACGAATTTTTGAAGTTAGGACTCGAAAATGCGAAACCTGTTGCAAAGATGATGACGTGGCCGCTTCTGAGCCGTTGCTTGCTGACCAAGGCTTCGCTCCGGATCGCGCCACGACGACTCGCATTACGCCCCGCGTATGAGGTCCGGTACGCCCCGCGTACCTTCGGCCTTATCCGTCCGAGTCCGAGTGCGAGCCAGCTGTTGCGAGCTGGCAGCCACCTCCGAGCTACGCCCCGCGTAGCGCTGCTAGACGCGCCGCGTATCCGAGGCCCTCGTGCCTATAAAAGGGGGCCGAAGGTGCCCTCATTTTTCACACCATTTCTCATTCTCTCTCTAGTTTCTTTCTCTCTCTAAGGTTCCAAACCACCCCTAAGCCCTAGTTAAACCCCTAGCACCCTAAGGAAGCCCCGAGGCTCCCGGAGTCCCGAGAAAAAGGAGTTTTTCGGTTTCGAAACGCTGCTCCAATTAAGTCCCGGTTTTCGATAAAATTCGCTGTAAGTATGCTACGCTTATGCAATTTTTAATATAGCTTTCAAATAATTATAGGAATGTTATTAGGTCCTTAAAATAATTATTTGGGCTATTATTATGAGATATATCAAGTATTATTAATGCTTAATAATACTCAGACAATTAATTTGTCACGGTTATCATTAGACTAAACCCTAGTGGTATCGATACTAGGTTTTATCGAAGGAATATCATTTTGAGAGTATCGAAGCGCTGTCCGAGTGCTGAGTCACCACCTAATCAGGTGAGTGCATAGTTACCTTCAACTTACACATAGATATGAAGTATTTTATATAAATTACGTGCTATGTGTGCATATTATCTGAATACTTGCTATCTATGCTAGATGAACGTTGTTATACATGTTTTCAATGATTTAAACTGTATATGTATTTTATATCTACGAAAATGTTGGGGTAAAACATGGGTAGATGTAATAGGTGATGTGTGATAAAATGATGAGAGGCCTCGATGTTGTTGTTGTTGATCCAGTCATCTAGCGGAGTATAGATGACGACCACGGACTCTTCTAGACAGTCCAGTGGAACACTAGCAGGCTCGCAACCTGTAGGTGTTGTGAACGATGTGTTCACCGGTGTACTCCATCCCCCACATGGTTGCCTATTAGGACATTTATTGTTGAGGAATCCCCTTAGCAGTAGTGTCCGTCCCGATGATGATCCTTAGGCTAGGTCCCTTATGATAGGTGTTTAGGGACGTAAAGTGAGGATAACGGGAACGGGTAATCGGGTTATTGTTGATTGATGAAATTAATAAACTTATTTATTGTGGGTTGAAAACCCTATGTGCTCACCAGGCTCCCAAGCCTGACCCCCTCAGTTTTATGTATTACAGGTAGTGGCGCATGAGCATAGGTGTGATGTTTTGGACGAGGGATTACGAATATAAGCCTGTAGATATGAAATAATGTAGTAAGGCTTATATTGTACTGTTTATACTTTTGATCTGTACGAACATGACATCCCGAGTCTTTTAATGAAATACATTTCTATGGAAATGCTTTTGATAAATCTTTATCATATTATTGTTTTGGGACAAATTCCGCAATCCTTTTATTAAAAGATAACTCTGATTTTGAAATAAAGTATAAACAAAACCGGTCTTTTCTGGCCGTGATTTTGGGGATGTCACAGTTGGTATCAGAGCATTAGTTTAAGCGAACTAGGAATTTGTAGGATTTCTAGACTTAAACTTAGAATGCTAAGCGATGATTGTGAGGTGTGAGCACTAGCTTATTTTAGGAATTGTGCCTAAAATGCTTTTATGTGCTAAATGCTTTATGCATGATATGCTGTTATTTTGTTCGGATATATGGTCTGTTACCGACCGGATCTGGAAACCTTATGTGTTTAGGATTCTAAACGTACGACTACGCTATTAGAACTAGCATGTAAACGTTTCGGAGTGATAAGGACGATTTAAAACGTCTCTCCTAAATAAAGATCTGAATTCACCTTATTCAGTGTATAGATCAAGATGGTAAGGACCCGTAGCGGAAACGTAAACGCAAATGGGAACGGACACCAACCCCCCGTGATCGAGCAAATACCAGTTGTGGAAGCCGTTGCCGGACCAATAACGATGGCTAGAGTGCAAGCGATGATCTAGGCAATGTTGGATCGTCAAATGGAGGAAACCAGGTGTTTGCTCCAGCAAAATCGAGAGGAAGCGACTATTCAGATCGAATAGCCCGAGTTGAACGAAGGGCAGACTGAAGAAGGAAACTACAGTGGGACTATTGGTCAAGCCAACCCACCGATAGTTAGGCAAAACCACCAGGATGGAGGAAATGATGGACGTGGATGCAAATACAAGGATTTCATGGCATCCAAGCCACCGAGTCTATCCGGAAGCCCGACGCCGGTGGAAGTCATGAACTGGATCTCTGAGATGGAGACAATGTTTGAGAGCTGCGAGTGTAGCAATAGGCAGAAGACTGCTCTTGCAGTTCCTCTATTGAAATCTGGAGTACTAAGCTGGTGGAAGCTATTAGCTGATTCAATGCCCAAAGGTGAAGCAAGCAAAATGTCGTGGGAGGATTTTATGGTACAGTTGAAGATGCAATACTGCTCTGAGCAGGATCTTTTGGAGATCAGCAACGAATTCCAGAATCTAAAGAAGGGAAGAATGAGCGTTACTGAATACGCTGCAAGCTTTACTGAGGAAATGAAGCTTGTTCCTCACCTCGTCCCAACTGAACTCTCCAAGGTTAACAAATTTGCCCTCGGATTACCAGCGGACTTCGGTCCAATGGTCAAGCAAACTACCACTCTAAAAGCTGCCATCTGGGCTGCTAAGAATGTGGAGACCCAGATACGAGAAAAGGGTCTGGAGAGAGCGGAAGTGGGAGAGAAACGGAAATTTGACGGATCCTCGAGGTCCGGTAAGAAAGGTAGATTCTCGAAGTCTAGTTCGAGAGGAGGAGGATCAGAAGCAAAGTGGTGTGACAAGTGCAAGAAGAAGCACTCTGGGAAGTGTGATGGAGGGGTCACTTGTTACAAATGCGGAAAGCCTGGGCACTATGCCAATGAATGCACCCTTAACCAGAAGGCCTGTTATGGGTGTAATGAAGAAGGGCACATTTTGAAGGACTGCCCGAAGAAGAAGGAGGCAGGAAGACCCAACATACCACCGAAGCCGAAGGCGAGAGCCTTCCAGATGACGCTCGAGGCTGCAAAGGAGGCAGCAGACGTCGCTTCAGGTACCTTTCTTGTAAATGGTTTGCCTGCAAATATACTGTTTGATTCTGGAGCCAACTACTCCTTTGTGTCGCATAAATTTAGTGCGAAATTAGCATTACCTGTAGAAAAACTTGATAACGCCCTAATTGTAGAAGTTGCCAGTGGCAAATTCGTACCTGTTAGTAATCGTATTAGGAACATCGTCATTGACCTAAACGGAAACGAATTCCATGAGGAACTATTACCCATAGAGTTAAACGGTTTCGACATCGTTTTGGGTATGGATTGGCTTAGCGCCAATGATGCCGAGATATTATGCCGAAAGAAGATAGTTAGGATAAACCCACCCGGAAAGGAATCATTTATGGTGTACGGGGACAAACGCAGAGTAACTTCTGGAATCATCTCCCTGATGAAAGCCAGGAAATGTTTGTCCAAAGGATGTGCATCATACTTGGCATTCGTAATCGATGCTAAGAAGGAAAAGAAAGAGGTGCAGAATATACCGGTTGTGTGCGATTATCCAGAAATCTTTCCCGAAGATCTTCCCGGATTACCACCTAATAGACAAGTGGAGTTCCGTATAGACTTGTTACCAGGAACAACACCGATAGCAAAGGCACCTTACCGATTAGCACCGACGGAGATGAAGGAGCTCATGACGCAACTTCAGGAGTTGTTGGACAGCGGATTCATTCGACCTAGTTCATCACCCTGGGGAGCTCCGGTGTTATTCGTGAAGAAGAAAGACGAAAGCATGAGGATGTGCATAGACTACCGAGAGTTGAATAAGGCAATGGTGAAGAACAAGTATCCATTGCCGAGGATTGATGATCTATTCGATCAGCTGCAAGGTTCGAGCTACTTCTCAAAGATCGATCTTAGGTCAGGATATCATCAACTGAAGGTGAGAGAGCAGGATATTGAGAAGACTACATTTAGAACAAGATATGGACACTACGAGTTCTTGGTTATGTCATTCGGACTAACCAATTCTCCTGCAGCATTCATGGATTTGATGAATAGGGTTTGTAAACCATTCCTCGATAAATTTGTGATAGTGTTCATCGATGACATTCTCATTTACTCGAAAAGCCAGGAGGAGCATGGCAAGCATCTACAAGAAGTATTGGAGGTGTTAAAGAAGGAGAAGCTTTTTGCAAAGTTCTCCAAATGCGACTTTTGGATACGGGAAGTCCAATTCTTGGGTCATGTTGTTAACCAAGAAGGAATAATGGTTGACCCCGCCAAGATCGGGGCTGTAATGAAGTGGGAACGTCCGAAGAGTCCCACGGAGATTCGAAGCTTTCTAGGATTAGCCGGATATTATCGACGGTTTATCCAAGGTTTTTCTTCGATAGCTGCTCCATTAACAGCTTTGACCCATAAAGGAGCTACGTATACATGGAGTGAGAAACACGATGAGGCGTTCGAGAAGCTAAAGAAGAAGTTATGTGAAGCACCGATACTTTCTCTACCCGATGGAGTCGAAGATTTCGCAGTTTATAGTGATGCATATGGAGTCGGGTTGGGTTGTGTTCTGACCCAAAGAGAAAAGGTGATAGCATACGCATCTCGACAATTGAAAGAGCACGAAAAGAACTACCCCACTCATGATCTAGAGTTGGCAGCGGTAGTATTTGCCTTAAAGATATGGAGGCATTACCTCTACGGCACGAAGTGCAAGCTCTTCACTGATCATAAGAGTCTCCAGTATCTCTTTAATCAGAAGGAGTTGAACATGAGGCAACGACGCTGGCTAGAACTTCTCAAAGACTACGACTGTGAGATACTTTACCACCCAGGTAAAGCAAACATTGTTGCTGATGCTCTCAGTCGGAAAGTCAATCTTGAAAGAGAAAGGCCAAGAGCGTTAAGAATTGAAGTCGTCTCGACGATTGTGGAAAGTATCAGGAAAGCTCAAAAAGAAGCCTTAGAAAAGAATGACCGAAAGGAAGAACGTTTGGGAAAAACGTTAGTGTTCGGTACGAACAGTCAAGGACTGAAGGTATTCCAAGCTCGAATTTGGGTACCTAAGATAGGAGGAATAAGAGATCTTCTAATGGAAGAAGCACACAAGACCATGTACTCGATTCATCCCGATAGCACTAAAATGTATAGGGACCTAAAACCCTACTACTGGTGGCCGACGATGAAGCTCGATGTTGCGAAGTATGTGGCTGAGTGCGTAACATGTGTGAGGGTTAAGGCACAACATCAGAAACCGTATGGGAGTTTAGAACCTTTACCTGTACCCATGGGTAAATGGGAAGACATCACCATGGATTTTGTGACTAAACGGCCCAGAACAAAGAACGGACACGACATGATTTGGGTAGTCGTGGATCGTTTCACCAAGAGTGCACACTTCATAGCAGCCAACGAGAAGTGGTCTATGGATAAGCTCGCAAATGCTTACGTGAAGGAAATTGTAAGACTTCACGGTGTCCCTCTTACGATTGTGTCAGATCGTGATAGTCGTTTCACGTCGAGGTTTTGGAGGAGTCTACAAGAGGAGTTGGGTACAAAGTTGTGTTTGAGTACTGCTTACCATCCGCAAACTGATAGTCAGAGCAAAAGAACGATTCAGACGTTGGAAGATATGCTGAGAGCATGTACCCTCAAATTCCAAGGGAATTGGGACGACCACTTACCTCTAGTAGAATTTTCCTACAACAATAGTTTTCACTCGAGCATCAAGATGGCACCTTATCAGGCCTTGTATGGACAGAAGTGTTGTACGCCGTCTTGTTGGCTTGAAGCCGGAGAGAAGCAGTTTATGGGCTCCGAGATAGTCCATGAGACTGCTGAGAAATTGAAGGTGATTAGGGAAAGAATGTTAGCAGCTCAGGATCGTCAGAAGAGCTATGCCGACAAGAAAAGACGACCGATAACCTTCGAAGTTGGGGATGCCGTTTTACTTAAAGTCTCACCGTGGAAGGGACTTATAAGATTTGGGAAACGAGCAAAGTTGAGTCCAAGGTTTATTGGACCGTTCAAAGTTCTTCAGAGGATTGGGAACCAAGCTTACAAGCTGGAATTGCCTGAAGAACTCAATGGTATTCATAACACCTTCCATGTGTGTTATTTGAGGAAATTCATGGGAGATATTCCCGACATAATTCCAATCTCAGAGTTAAGGATGGATGAGAATAAAAGGCTGATCGAAGAGCCCGAGGCAATTGTTGACCGTAAGACTAAGAAGTTACGACGCAAGATGGTCGACTTAGTGCTAGTCCAATGGAAACATTCGGATGGGCCGAATCTCACTTGGGAAACAGAGGATGACATGATGAGTTGTTATCCACATCTGTTTGCTGATGCATGATTCCGGGACAGAATCATCCTAAGGGGGAGAGAATTGTAACACCCGGGTTTTCAGGGCTAAGCATTTTTGTCAATGTAATAGTCTAGGTCAACTATTGTAACTCTTTTTGAAGTAATAAATATGAAATATTTGAGTATTATGTGAATTATGTGTGATTGTGTGTTTATTGTTTAATTATAAATGTATAATTAATAAAGAATAAAAATGAGCGTCAAAATTAAAGTGTGAGATAATCCCGATATCTCTACATAAAGTTTTAGAATATGTCTCAAGGTTTCCGTACATATAAAGAACGCCGAAATCCGAGCTATAACGAAGAAGTTATGACCCGCCGAAGTTTTACGGCAAAACCGACACGGCACCGGAAGACATAAAATAGTGAATTTATGATAGAAGACTTTTTAGCCTTAGAAATATAAACAAAAGTCGTAGAATATGTTAAACTAAGAACATCAATAAAAAGAACACCCAAATCTGACTCCGTATGAAGAAGTTACGATTTTTCGAAGTTTCGGACTAGCAGTGTACTCCCCGAAATTCAAATGTTTGATCGAGCGGTTTATAGCCGACACGACCTAAACGAGAATCGAAGATCTTGTTAAGAGTAACGTAACGAGAAAAAGATGGGAAAAAACGGATGTCGGATGAAGAAGTTATGAGGATTTAACAGACCAATCCTATCCCGACCCGTTGATAAAATAAAATTTAAAATCGAGTCAAAATTAGCCAACGAAGTCTAAACGAAAGTTGTAGAGTATGTTCCCACCTTCGCGTGGATATAAAGAACGTCAAAAACGGAGCTCGTATGCGAAAGTTACGAATTTTTGAAGTTAGGACTCGAAAATGCGAAACCTGTTGCGAAGATGATGACGTGGCCGCTTCTGAGCCGTTGCTTGCTGACCAAGGCTTCGCTCCGGATCACGCCATGACGACTCGCATTACGCCCCGCGTACGAGGTCCGGTACGCCCCGCGTACCTTCGGCCTTATCCGTCCGAGTCCGAGTGCGAGCCAGCTGTTGCGAGCTGGCAGCCACCTCCGAGCTACGCGCCGCGTATCCGAGGCCCTCGCGCCTATAAAAGGGGGCCGAAGGTGCCCTCATTTTTCACACCATTTCTCATTCTCTCTCTAGTTTCTTTCTCTCTCTAAGGTTCCAAACCACCCCTAAGCCCTAGTTAAACCCCTAGCACCCTAAGGAAGCCCCGAGGCTCCCGGAGTCCCGAGAAAAAAGGAGTTTTTCGGTTTCGAAACGCTGCTCCAATTAAGTTCCGGTTTTCGATAAAATTCGCTGTAAGTATGCTACGCTTATGCAATTTTTAATATAGCTTTCAAATAATTATAGGAATGTTATTAGGTCCTTAAAATAATTATTTGGGCTATTATTATGAGATATATCAAGTATTATTAATGCTTAATAATACTCAGACAATTAATTTGTCACGGTTATCATTAGACTAAACCCTAGTGGTATCGATACTAGGTTTTATCGAAGGAATATCATTTTGAGAGTATCGAAGCGCTGTCCGAGTGCTGAGTCACCACCTAATCAGGTGAGTGCATAGTTACCTTCAACTTACACATAGATATGAAGTATTTTATATAAATTACGTGCTATGTGTGCATATTATCTGAATACTTGCTATCTATGCTAGATGAACGTTGTTATACATGTTTTCAATGATTTAAACTGTATATGTATTTTATATCTACGAAAATGTTGGGGTAAAACATGGGTAGATGTAATAGGTGATGTGTGATAAAATGATGAGAGGCCTCGATGTTGTTGTTGTTGATCCAGTCATCTAGCGGAGTATAGATGACGACCACGGACTCTTCTAGACAGTCCAGTGGAACACTAGCAGGCTCGCAACCTGTAGGTGTTGTGAACGATGTGTTCACCGGTGTACTCCATCCCCCACATGGTTGCCTATTAGGACATTTATTGTTGAGGAATCCCCTTAGCAGTAGTGTCCGTCCCGATGATGATCCTTAGGCTAGGTCCCTTATGATAGGTGTTTAGGGACGTAAAGTGAGGATAACGGGAACGGGTAATCGGGTTATTGTTGATTGATGAAATTAATAAACTTATTTATTGTGGGTTGAAAACCCTATGTGCTCACCAGGCTCCCAAGCCTGACCCCCTCAGTTTTATGTATTACAGGTAGTGGCGCATGAGCATAGGTGTGATGTTTTGGACGAGGGATTACGGATATAAGCCTGTAGATATGAAATAATGTAGTAAGGCTTATATTGTACTGTTTATACTTTTGATCTGTACGAACATGACATCCCGAGTCTTTTAATGAAATACATTTCTATGGAAATGCTTTTGATAAATCTTTATCATATTATTGTTTTGGGACAAATTCCGCAATCCTTTTATTAAAAGATAACTCTGATTTTGAAATAAAGTATAAACAAAACCGGTCTTTTCTGGCCGTGATTTTGGGGATGTCACACATAACCACCTTGAGTTCAGAATTTTCGATGACTGACTTGGGCTCCTTAAATTACTTTCTTGATATTTCGGTCACTAGAGATCGTCATGGAATGTTTCTATCTCAAGAAAAATACACTACGGAAATTTCTAGCCCGAGCAAATATGTCTAATTGCGAACCCGCTCGAACTCTAGTTGAAACCACTGCCAAATTTGATGTGTTTTATCATCCAAACACACCCCACTTAATCCATTAAGTTCTCACTGAAGCCTTTAAGGATATGATGATCTTTGAGCTTAAATGAAGGTTTAACTAGGCTAATTTCCAATTGCACATTCTAAAATTCACATAGTTTTCTCCTAACTCGTTGAATACACATATGAATGTTTTCAAGTACATAAAACCACAATTACTCTCATTGTAAGTACCTAATGTAACTATGGAATCCTCAGTTCCATTCCATGTTCCCAAATTACCCTTGGGCTAAAACACTCACTAGAGTTAGAACTTCACTAGCATCCCGTCAAGTTAATGCTCCAATAACATGTGTAGAGTGTCAGTTCATTTTAATGAATGGCATTCACTTCTTAGATGCCAATCATTATGTATTTATCATTGTCATTCACTTCTTAGATGCCCTTATGGTCAATAACTCCATTTATCAACCTAGGAATCAAGTAAAACCTTCTGTTTTGAATTCAAATCATTCCAAGAGTATCCATTTATGATTATGGTTTACTTTACTCATAAATTGCTCAACTACAAAGGATTCCATTGGTTTCAACATATTGTCCCCAAATCCACTTCAATCCTAACTTATACATGATTCTACCATCACGGACGTGTTTGAGTATTCCAATTGGATTCCTTTTCATCAAACAACATCTAGGTGATGGAATACAATCCAATTTCACCATCAATTGCAATATCCCCAATTTGGGTTTCTAGGTTTTATGTGGTTTTCCGGCAAATCCTCAAATCCATCAAAAAGATGGTTGTATTGTGTTTATAATCATCAAACCAACCCAATATAGGTTAGAAAACAAAAACCTAATAGATGGAGCTGATTTCAAATTTGGGGTTTCCCCTAATTTACGAAATTGAAAATAGAGCTAAGAGAAGAAGAGTTTTGTAACACCTTAAAAATTTGAACAATTTTTCACTTTTGAAAACCATAAAATATCATTTGTATTCATAAATAAAAACATTGTGTCAACATTGTATCAGTACAAAACCCAAGATCAAAATACATAAACTCCGGTGTGCGTGTGTACGAATCATGCCGACGCCTTCCCGCGATCATCACTGGTACCTGTAACACATAACACATAACACTGTAAGCATAAATGCTTAGTGAGTTCCCCAAAATACCACTCTAACACATAATAGCCACTTGAGGCTGTAACTCTGTTGACCCTCAGGTCTATGTGTCTCAGTGGGGCCCTCCAGCCCCAACTCTCTATGGGCCCTCTGGCCCTAACTCTGTGGACCCGAAGGTCCTAACTCTGTAACTCTGAATCATGCATAGCACATATCACAATAAATAACATGCAATTACACTGGCATATAACTCTAAAATACTCCATCACATAACTCGGTTACCACACTAGGTAAAGTATAGTGAAAAGACTCACCTCGGGTATCTCGGTAATCTCTGACTCAGTAACGCTGGTCTAACCTCCGCCTAATCATATAAAATAAATACCCTAATTATTATAACTCTCAAAGGCTGGACTATGTCCTCTTATGACACTCTCAGAAGGGTAAAAGACCATTTTACCCCTCTCACAACTCAAAAGGCCCCACAATAGACCATACCCTAAAAGTCAACCCAAAAGTTAACTTTCTGGGTTACGCTGTGCGTACCAGATGTGTACGCTGAGCATACCCGGCTGCATCTCAGGATTGGGGAACGCCACCCAGTACGCGGCGCGTACTGGGATTACGCCCGACGTACTCCCCAGCTTCAGCCCCTTAACTCTTTAGGTCTTAAATAGTTAAGACTCACGTCGAAATTCTAGATCTGACCACATATAAGCCTCTTAATCCATAAAGTTGATGACTTTATGCCTTTGCATGGTTGAACAAGCCACCAACTCCCATAATATTCCATCCTCTAACACTAGAAGGCTTATTACTCAAGCATGACCTCAAACTAACACTAAAGATGGAAACTTTATGGCTCTAAATCACTAATATGTGACATCCCCAAAATCACGGCCAGAAAAGACCAGTTTTGTTTATACTTTATTTCAAAATCAGAGTTATCTTTTAATAAAAGGGTTGCGGAATTTGTCCTAAAACAATAATATGATAAAGATTTATCAAAAGCATTTCCATAGAAATGTATTTCATTAAAAGACTCGGGATGTCATGTTCGTACAGATCAAAAGTATAAACAGTACAATATAAGCCTTACTACATTATTTCATATCTACAGGCCTATATCCGTAATCCCTCATCCAAACATCACACCTATGCTCATGCACCACTACCTGTAATACATAAAATTGAGTGGGTCAGGCTTGGGAGCCTGGTGAGCACATAGGGTTTTCAACCCACAATAAATAAGTTTATTAATTTCATCGATCAACAATAACCCGATTACCCGTTCCCGTTATCCTCACTTTACATCCCTAAACACCTATCATAAGGGACCTAGCCTAAGGATCATCATCGGGACGGACACTACTGCTAAGGGGGTTCCTCAACAATAAATGTCCTAATAGGTAACCATGTGGGGGATGGAGTACACCGGTGAACACATCGTTCACAACACCTACAGGTTGCGAGCCTGCTAGTGTTCCACTGGACTGTCTAGATGAGTCCGTGGTCGTCATCTATACTCCGCTAGATGACTGGATCAACAACAACAACATCGAGGCCTCTCATCATTTTATCACACATCACCTATTACATCTACCCATGTTTTACCCCAACATTTTCGTAGATATAAAATTGAAAACATGTATAACAACGTTCATCTAGCATAGATAGCAAGTATTCAGATAATATGCACACATAGCACGTAATTTATATAAAATACTTCATATCTATGTGTAAGTTGAAAGTAACTATGCACTCACTTGATTAGGTGGTGACTCAGCACTCGGACAGCGCTTCGATACTCTCAAAATGATATTCCTTCGATAAAACCTAGTATCGATACCACTAGGGTTTAGTCTAATGATAACCATGACAAATTAATTGTCTGACTATTATTATTATTATATAAGCGTTAATAACACTTAATATAACTCATAATAATAGCCCAAATAATTATTTTAAGGACCTAATAACATTCCTATATTAAAACATAAGCTAAACTAAAGATAGGATAGGTACAGCTCACTTACAGCGGGTTTTTCTCGAAAACCGGGCTTCGCTGGAGTAGCATTCCCGAGCCGAAAGGCTCTTTTCTCGGGACTCCGGGAGCCTCGGGGCTTCCTTCGGGTGCTAGGGGGTTTACCTAGGCTTTTAGGGGGGGTTAGGGAGCTTAGAGAGAGAGTTTAGAGAGAGAAATAAGAGGGGTGAGGGGTGAGGAAATGAGGGAACCCGACACCTCTATTTATAGGGGAGGATTCTGATGGACTCGCCGAGTAGGGGGGACCTACTCGCCGAGTTGGTCCATGTGGTGGCCTTCTGGTGGTGCCACGTGTCCAATTCTGGTGGTGCGACGTCACCCCTATCGCGTGTCAGCCCTCAAACTTAGAAAAATCATAACTTTCGCATACGAGCTCCGTTTTCGATGTTCTTTATATCCACGCGTAGGTAAAATCAAGATCTACAACTTTCGTTTAGACTCCGTCGGCTAATTCTCGATCGATCTCAAATTTAACAGTAGGAGGCGTTTAGACTGTTAAATGACCGCGAAGAGTTCATAACTCCTTCATACGGACTCCGTTTTCGTCTGTCTTTTTACCGTTGAGTTCCTATGAATGAGATCTTCAACTCTCATTTAGGTCGCGTAAGCCAAAAACCGCTTGAACTAAAATTCGAGTTTCGGGCCGTGCACTGCTAAGCCGAATCTTAGAAAAATCATAACTTCTTCATACGAAGTCAGATTTGGGCGTTCTTTTTATCGATGTTCTTAGTTTAACATATTCTACGACTTTTGTTTAGATTGCTAAGGCTAAAAAGTCTTCTATCGTGAATTCACTATTTACGTCTCCCGGTGTCGTGCCGGTTTTGCCGTAAAACTTCGGCGGGTCATAACTTCTTCGTTATAGCTCGGATTTCGGCATTCTTTATATCTACGGAAACCTTGAGACATATTCTACAACTTTGTGTAGAAATATTGGGATTATCTCACACTTTAATTTTGACGCTCATTTTTATTCTTTATTAATTATACATTTATAATTAAATAATAAACAGATAAACACACATAATTCACATAATACTCAAATATTTTATATTTATTACTTCAAAAAGAGTTACAATAGTTGACCTAGACTATTACATTGACAAAAATGTTTAGCCCTGAAACCCGGGCGTTACATAATAGTACTGAATGGGGACAGATCTCGGACCATGGAGCACTTTACACTCATAAAGTCTCCACCTTTAGGGTTTTTAGCCCTAGCAAAAGCACATGCAACAACAAATCAAAAGAAGAGGAAAGTTTTGAACTTTATACCTCTAAGTGTAGTCCCTTGCTCTGTAGATCTCAGATCCAAAATGGCACCTCAAGCTTTAGCTTCCAAGAACTCCTTTCCTTCTTCTTCACTAAGTCACCAAAGCACAATTAGCTCCAATAACAATCAAACACACTAAGGACGGTGGGAAGATCTCTTTTAGGGTTTCACTCACTGATATGGAGGCTGAGAAATGAGCCTTAGCACCCTTTAAATAGTGCACTAGACGAATTAGGGTTTTGCACCTAGGCCGGGTACGCCCGACATAACTCTGGGTACGCCTAGCGTACCTTGGCGATATCGCGTTCAATTTAAGCGCATGAGTACACGCAACATACCCCTCTGGTACGCCCAACATACTCACTTGCTAAAGAAAAACTCCACTCAAGGAATAAACATGACCAATCCACAAAGAACAAGGATGAAAGAAATGTACCTGAATCTCGGGGTGTTACAATTCTCCCCCACTAGAACCAGACTTCGCCCCCGAAGTCTCATTCCTCGAACAACTTTGGATGCTGCCCTCGCATCTCTGACTCTGTCTCCCAAGTCATCTCAGGCCCCTTCCGATGTTGCCACTGAACCAAAACCAGAGGCACATCCTTGTTCCTCAAAACCTTGATCTTCCGATCCCTGATCGCCACCAGTCTCTCAGCATAATTCGGACTCGCATCCACCTGAATATCCCCCAACGGCACCACTGCCGACTCATCTGCTATTCATTTTCGTAACTGCGGCACGTGAAAGGTGTCATGAATCTAACCCAACTCTGCAGGTAGCTCCAAGCGATACGCTACCCTGCCCACCTTTGCGATCACTCTAAACAGCCCAATATACCGGGGTCCCAACTTGCCCCTCTTCCTAAATCGGATCACTCCTTTCCAAGGAGATACCTTCAGGAGCACCAAATCACCGACCTTAAATTCGAGCTCAGATCGTCGCCTATCAGCATAACTCTTCTGGCGACTCTGAGCGGTCAACAACCTCTGCCTGACCTGCTGGATCTGCTCTGACATCTGAAGCACTATCTACGTACTACCCATCAGATGCTGCCCCACTTCTACCTAACAAATGGGGGTCCGACTGTAACGCCCGCAGATTCGGGCTAGTCAATTTAGAGGCAATAGGGGTCAAAAATGACTTTTCGACAAAAGATTATTTAGAATAAATAATCTTAACCAAGTTGTAGAATATGTCACAAGGTTTCCGTACATATAAAGGACGCCGAAATCCGAGTTATAACGAAGAAGTTATGGCCCGTCGAAGTTTTACGGTAAAACCGGCACGGCACCGGGAAGCGTAAATAGTGAATTTACGATAGAGCAAGATTTATCCTTATCAATCTAAATGAAAGTCGTAGAATATGTTAAACTAATAGCGTCGATAAAAAGAACGCCCAAATCTGACTTCGTATGAGGAAGTTATGATTTTTCTAAGATTCGGCTTAGCAGTGTACAACCCGAAACTCGAATTTTAGTTCGAGCGGTTTTTCACCTACGCGAACTAAATGAGAGTTGAATATATCAATAATAGGAACTCAACGGTAAAAAGACAGACGAAAACGGAGTCCGTATGAAGGAGTTATGAATTCTTCGCGGTCATTTAACAGTCTAAACGCCTCCTACTGTTAAATTTGAGATCGGTCGAGAATTAGCTGACGGAGTCTAAATGAAAGTTGTAGATCTTGATTTTACCTACGTGTTGAAAAAAAGAACATCAAAAACGGAGCTCGTATGCGAAAGTTATGATTTTTCTAAGTTTGAAGGCTGATACGCGATAGGGGGTGACGTGGCACCACCAGAAGGCCACCACATGGACCAACTCGGCGAGTAGGTCCCCCCTACTCAGCGAGTCCATCAGATTTTTGCACTATAAATAGAGGTGTCGGGTCTAGCCTTCTCTTCACACCTTCAAGCCCTTCTTTCTCTCTCTAAACTCTCTCTCTAAGCCTCCCTAACCCCCCAAAGCCTAGGGTAACTCCCTAGCACGAGGCGGAAGCCCCGGAGCGCCCGACGACTCTGAGAAAAGAGCCTTTCGGCTCGGGAAACGCTGCTCCAGTGAAGCCCGGTTTTGCGAAAAACCCGCTGTAAGTGAGCTACACATACGCTAGTTTTAATATAACTTCTAATTAATTATAGTAACATTATTAGGACCTTAAAATAATTGTTTGGGCTATTATTATGAGTTATATTGAGTTTTATTTAACGCTTATATAATAATAATAATAGCTAGACTATTAATTTGCCGCGGTTATCGTTAGACTAAACCCTAGTGGTGTTGGTACTAGGTTTTATCGAAGGAAAGTTGTTTTGAGAGTATCGAAGCGTTGTCCGAGTGTTGAGTCACCACCTATCAGGTGATTGCATAGTTCCCTTTCATCTTACACATAGATATGAAGTATTTTATTATAAATTACGTGCTATGTGTGCATATTGTCTGAATACTTGTTGTATGTGCTGATGAAAGATTTTATACATGTTTTAAATGATTTAAACTGTATATGTATTTTATATCTACGATAATGTTGGGGTAAAACATGGGTAGATGGAGTATGAGTTGGATGATGAGTTGAGAGGTGAAATAGACCGTGAGGTGAGGATGAGAGGTGGACGATGTGAGAAGCCTTTCTCCCAAATGATGGCCCCGTCATTCAACAGAGTATGGATGAAAACCACAGACTATTCTGGATAGTCCAGTGGAACACTAGCAGGCTCGCAACCTGTAGGTGTTGTGAACGACGTGTTCACCCGGTGTACTCTAAATCCTGGTGATCATGCAGACTTGATGCCTAAACCCTGGTGATCATGCAGACTTGATGCCTAAACCTTGGTGATCATGCATACTTGATGCCTAAACCCTGGCGACTATGCAGACTTAGTGCCCGTTGTGTAAACCGTGGCTATGATGTACTTTGTGCCGATTCCTTAGGATAATCCTTAGGAATAAGTGAACGAGAAATAGCTGATTCTTAGGGTAGATCCTTAAGAGTAAAGAAGATAATGGGGATGGGTAATTGGGTTTAATTGCTTGATTGTTTAAACATAATAATTATATTATTGTGGGTTGAAAACCCTATGTACTCACTAGGTTTCCCAACCTGACCCACTCAGTTTATTTATATCATAGGTGTTGATACGAAGTCACTTTACACTGAGAGATTTAAAGAGATGTAGGTCACTAGTGTAAATAAATGTAAGTTCTGTTTATGCTTATGTTTCTGTATTAACGATGACACCCCAAACGTTTTGAAATGAATAAAATACGTTTCTCCGAAAATGTTTTAATAACGTATTTATCATGTTTTTCTAGGAACAAATTCCGCAACATTTTTATTTAAAGAAGAACTCTGATTTTTAAAAGGCATAAACAAAATCGGTCTTTTCTGGCCGTGAAAATGGGGATGTCACAGTTGGTATCAGAGCATTAGTTTAAGCGAATAGGAATATGGATTTATTTCTAGACTTAAACTTAGAATGCTAAGTGATGATTGTGAGGAGTGTGTCAAATAGATTTAGGTAATGCACCTGAATAGACACAAGCACTAGCTTATTTTAGGAATGATGCCTAAATTCCTTTTACGTGCTAAATGATGCTATAGTTTGATCGGATCTATGGTCTGTTGCCGACCGGATCTGGAAACCTTATGTGTTTAGGATTCTAAACGTACGAATACGATATTAGAACTAGCATATCAACGTTTCGGAGTGATAAGGATGATTTAAACGTCAATCTTAAGTAAAGGTCTAGATTCACCTTATTCGGTGTATAAATCAAGATGGCAAGGACCCGTAACGGAAACATGAATGCAAATAGGAACCGAAACCAACCCCCAGTGATTGAGCAAATACCGGTTGTGGTAACCGCTGCTGAGCCAATAACAATGGCCGGAGTGCAAGCGATGATCCATGTGATGTTGGATCGTCAAATGGAGGAAACCAGACGTTTGCTCCAGCAATATCGAGAAGAAGCAACCATACAGATCGAACAGCCCGAGTTGAACGAAGGGCAGACTGAAGAGGGAAACTATAGTGGGACTGTTGGTCAAGCCAACCCACCGATAGTTAGGCAAAACCACCAGGATGGAGGAAATGATGGACGTGGATGCAAATACAAGGATTTCATGGCGTCCAAACCACCGAGTCTATCTGGAAGCCCGACGCCGGTGGAAGTCATGAACTAGATCTCTGAGATGGAGACGATGTTTGAGAGTTGCGAGTGTAGCAACAGGCAGAAGACCGCTCTCGGGGTTCCTTTGTTGAAATCTGGAGTACTAAGCTGGTTTGAAGCTACTAGCCGATTCGATGCCCAAAGGAGAAGCGAGCAAGATGTCATGGGAGGATTTTCTGGTGTAGTTAAAAATGCAGTACTGCTCTGAGCAGGATCTTCTGGAGATCAACAACGAGTTTCAGAATCTAAAGAAGGGAAAGATGAGTGTCATCGAGTATGCTGCAAGTTTTATAGAGAAAATGAAGCTTGTTCCTTATCTAGTTCCAACTGAGCTCTCCAAGGTCAATAAGTTTGCCCATGGATTACCAGCAGTCTTTGGACCAATGGTCAAGAAAGCAACCACTTTGAAAGGAGCCATCTGGGCAGCTAGGAATGTTGAGACCCAGATTAGGGAAAAAGGTCTGGAGAGAGCTGAAGTTGGCGAGAAAAGGAAGCATGAAGTATCTTCAAAATCCAACAAAGAAAGGAAATTCTCAAAGACTGAAGAAGGAGGAGGAGGTGAAACCAAGTGGTGCGAGAAGTGTAAAAAGAAGCACTTCGGGAAATGTAGCGAGGAGGTGACTTGCTACAAATGTGGAAAGACAGGGCATTACGCTAGCAAGTGTGCGTCCAACAAGAAGGTGTGTTATGGATGTAGCAAGGAAGGGCATATTTCTAGGGACTGCCCAGGGAAAAATAAAGCAGCAAGACCAGAAACGTCACCGAGACCACGGGCATTCCACATGATCCTCGACGAAGCAGAAAACCGTGCGAGGAATCAAGGATGAGGACTTCATATCCGAAGATCAAGTTATGCAGTAGCCATAGTGTCGTATGATGTAGCCTATTAGAGGCATAGTCTAGGGTGAAATTGAACACCTATGTAATAGTTTCAAGATATAATAAAACCTTCGTTTTGTTATCTGATGTGTTAAACTCTTATGTGATTTTCTTGTATAGTGACTTGGGAAAACTGCGAGACAATACTTGGGACGAGTATGAGTAGGTGTGAAAGGTAGTAGATGCATATACTACCGGAAGCACATGACTCACGCTTGGATCAGGGAAAGTCACAAGGTTACCAAGAAGCTAGTAATTGATTTCATTTTATTCAAGTATGTCGTTACCATTGTTTCGGTAATGACTAAGAAAATTGTTGTTATCTCGACCCTAGTGGTCATATCACATTGAGTCCGACTACGATGAGTAGGTTATGTGGTTCAGAGAACCAAGTTTGATGTAGCGTTCGACTTAAACCAAACAATTGAAATCAAAACAATCAATAGAACTATCGCGCTCGCTATTAAAGAAGTTGGTAGCTAGAAATGCTACATGTTAAAGTGTGATTATATCACATTAAAACATGAAGGGAGGCATACTCTATTTTAGAATTTAACTCTACAAGACCTGAGTCTAAACGTGCATCACATGATGATAGGTCACAATTTGGAGTCTAACCTAGGGTAGAGAGCAGGTGCACTATCAAGTACTGCTTACAGTCAATAAGTCTAAGAGATAGACTCGAAGGAATAAAGAAGTTATAATTATTACCTAGGATGAAGAGATGACGTATGGAGTCATTATACGAGCCCTGTTTCGTTGATGATTCCGGGACGTAATCATCCTAAGGGGGAGATAATTGTAACGCCCGCAGATCTGGGCTAGTCAATTTAGAGGCAATAGGGGTCGAAAATGACTTTCCGTACATATAAAGAACGCCGAAATCCGAGTTATAACGAAGAAGTTATGGCCCGTCGAAGTTTTACGGCAAAACCGACACGACACCGGGAAGCGTAAATAGTGAATTTACGATAGAGCGAGATTTATCCTTAGCAATCTAAATGAAAGTCGTAGAATATGTTAAACTAATAGCGTCGATAAAAAGAACGCCCAAATCTGACTTCGTATGAGGAAGTTATGATTTTTCTAAGATTCGGCTTAGCAGTGTACAGCCCGAAACTCGAATTTTAGTTCAAGCGGTTTTTGGCCTACGCGAACTAAATGAGAGTTGAATATCTCATTAATAGGAACTCAACGGTAAAAAGATAGACGAAAACGGAGTCCGTATGAAGGAGTTATGAATTCTTCGCAGTCATTTAACAGTCTAAACGCCTCCTACTGTTAAATTTGAGATCGGTTGAGAATTAGCCAACGGAGTCTAAATGAAAGTTGTAGATCTTGATTTTAACTACGTGTTGAAAAAAAGAACGTCGAAAACGGAGCTCGTATGCGAAAGTTATGATTTTTCTAAGTTTGAAGGCTGATACGCGATAGGGGGTGACGTGGCACCACCAGAATTGGACACGTGGCGCCACCAGAAGGCCACCACATGGACCAAATCGGCGAGTAGGTCCCCCCTACTCGGCGAGTCCATCATATTTTTGCACTATAAATAGAGGTGTCGGGTCTAGCCTTCTCTTCACACCTTCGAGCCCTTCTTTCTCTCTCTAAACTCTCTCTCTAAGCCTCCCTAACCCCCCAAAGCCTAGGGTAACTCCCTAGCACGAGGCGGAAGCCCCGAAGCGCCCGATGGCTTCGAGAAAAGAGCCTTTCGGCTCGGGAAATGCTGCTCCAGCGAAGCCCGGTTTTGCGAAAAACCCGCTGTAAGTGAGCTACACCTACGCTAGTTTTAATATAGCTTCTAATTAATTATAGTAACATTATTAGGACCTTAAAATAATTGTTTGGGCTATTATTATGAGTTATATTGAGTTTTATTTAACGCTTATATAATAATAATAATAGCTACACTATTAATTTGCCGCGGTTATCGTTAGACTAAACCCTAGTGGTGTTGGTACTAGGTTTTATCGAAGGAAAGTTATTTTGAGAGTATCGAAGCGCTGTCCGAGTGTTGAGTCACCACCTATCAGGTGAGTGCATAGTTCCCTTTCATCTTACACATAGATATGAAGTATTCTATTATAAATTACGTGCTATGTGTGCATATTGTCTGAATACTTGTTGTCTATGCTGATGAAAGATTTTATACATGTTTTAAATGATTTAAACTGTATATGTATTTTATATCTACGATAATGTTGGGGTAAAACATGGGTAGATGGAGTATGAGTTGGATGATGAGTTGAGAGGTGAAATAGATCGTGAGGTGAGGATGAGAGGTGGACGATGTGAGAAGCCTTTCTCCCAAATGATGGCCCCGTCATTCAGCAGAGTATGGATGACAACCACGGACTATTCTAGACAGTCTAGTGGAACACTAGCAGGCTCGCAACCTGTAGGTGTTGTGAATGACGTGTTCACCCGGTGTACTCTAAATCCTGGTGATCATGCAGACTTGATGCCTAAACCCTGGTGATCATGCAGACTTGATGCCTAAACCTTGGTGATCATGCAGACTTGATGCCTAAACCTTGGCGACTATGCAGACTTAGTGCCCGTTGTGTAAACCGTGGCTATGATGTACTTTGTGCTAATTCCTTAGGATAATCCTTAGGAATAACTGAACGAGAAATAGCTGATTCTTAGGGTAGATCCTTAAGAGTAAAGAAGATAATGGGGATGGGTAATTGGGTTTAATTGCTTGATTGTTTAAACATAATAATTATATTATTGTGGGTTGAAAACCCTATGTACTCACCAGGTTTCCCAACCTGACCCACTCAGTTTATTTATATCATAGGTGTTGATACGAAGTCACTTTACACTGAGAGATTTAAAGAGATGTAGGTCACTAGTGTAAATAAATGTAAGTTCTGTTTATGCTTATGTTTCTGTATTAACGATGACATCCCAAACGTTTTGAAATGAATAAAATACGTTTCTCCGAAAATGTTTTAATAACGTATTTATCATGTTTTTCTGGGAACAAATTCCGCAACATTTTTATTTAAAGAAGAACTCTGATTTTTATAAGACATAAACAAAATCGGTCTTTTCTGGCCGTGAAAATGGGGATGTCACACCGACACCTCCTCCCATACAACAGCTCAAAGGGTGGCATGCCAATGCTCGAATGATGGCTGTTGTTGTAGGAAAACCCCGCCAAGGGTAAGTTCGTGTCCCAACTCCCTTCGAAGTCCAACACACATGCCCGGAGCATATCCTCGAGCGTCTGAATTGTCCGCTCACTCTGTCCGTCAGTCTGGGGGTGGTACGCGGTACTGAAATGTAGTCTAGTACCCAATTCCTCATGGAATTTCTTCCAAAATCTAGAGGTGAAACGCACATCTCGGTCTGAAACAATCGAGATCGGCACTCCATGCCGTGCTACCACTTCCTTCACATACATCTCTGCCAACCTCTCTGCGGAAGAGCTCTCGCTAATAGCGAGGAAATGAGCGCTCTTCGTCAACCGGTCTACAATCACCCAAATTGCATCGACGCCCCTCGCAGTCCTTGGAAATTTAGTGATAAAGTCCATGGCAATCTGTTCCCACTTCCACTCGGGAATCTCTAACGGCTGCAACTTGCCGTGCGGTCTCTGGTGCTCGGCCTTAACCCTGCGACAGGTTAGGCACCTCTCCACGAACCATGCAACGTCCCTCTTTATACAGGGCCACCAATACTCCCTTTTCAGGTCCAAATACATCTTAGTGGCCCCGGGATGGATCGAGAACTTCGATCGATGAGCCTCTTCCATCAAAATGGTACGCGTTCCGCCCACATGCGACACCCAAATCCGACCTTGAAACGTCATAAGCCCCCGACCATCGATAACGAACTCCGATACTTGCCCGATAACCCGCTCTCTCTTCTGGTTTTCTGGTCTAACGGCCTCAGTCTGAGCTCCTCGAATGGTGTCCAACACCGGAGTCATCACTGTCAATCTCATACAAATGTCACGCATCGGAACACTCTCCGCCCTACGACTCAAAGCATCGACCACCACGTTGGCTTTCCCCAGGTGGTACAGGATCTCGCAATCATAATCCTTTACCACATCCAGCCATCTCCTCTATCGCATATTCAGGTTGGGTTGATCCATCAAGTACTTCAGGCTCTTATGATCCGTGTATATGGTACACCGGATCCCCATATAGATAGTGACACCAGATCTTGAGTTGGACTCACAACTCGTCGAGTCACTCAATAAATATGAAAATTAAACACACAAATAATATACCTGGGAGTTCGAATGTTACAATATCGATTATTTTAAAACATACAGTCTCATCATATTACAACAAAGTTTAAAACATGTAAGAACCCTTACCGGGTCCTTTCAACCTTTAAGTGAACATTTATCTATTTTCTTACTTAGGTTTTGATTTGCCTAAATATGTCCCTTTGCGCTCAAGTGTTTTTTACTGGTTCCAACTATGCCTTGCCACGTTATTGAGCCACTTATGGCTTTCAATGGCTTTAACCGAGCATGACATCATGCTCTTAACAATATCAGGTTTCTTACATTTAAATAAGAAATATTTGATCGAAAAGTGTCTAATTTCTCTAAAATAACTTGTATTATCAAAGCTTAATTTTGGCATAAAAATGTTACGTGGTACATAGAGTTAAAGAAATCGAATTATACTTACAACTTGTTGTAAGTTACATCTTCTTTCCAACTAAACATAAAATTTTCCTGACAAAACTACAAATTTGGTCCTTGTGGTTTGCAAAAATCTTTGGATGGGGTCCAAAAAGTTTTCAGCTTGCACAGAAGGTCCAAAATCAAGGTTTTTCTGGGTTTTTAGTCCAAAAAAATTTGAAAAGACGATTATACCTTTTTATTTTATTTTTTACAATTATTATAATACCATTTTAACTTAAAAATAAAAAGAAAAAATTGTATTATCCTCTCTCTCTCTCTCTCTCTCTCTCTCTCTCTCTTCTTCTTCTTCTTCTTCTTCTTCCTCATTTATCGAATCCGGAAAAAAAACCCAAATTTTTTCTACTGGGCTACAAGATTATACAGATTGGTTTGTTAGAATCTCAATCAACGACATGAATGAAATCATCATAATGTGTAACATGTTACAATATCCATGTGTTGATCTTAAATTCCCTTGCTGCAGCAAGAAGGTCTCTCTTGATTTCAGATTCAACACACATGTTTATAGATTTAGATATTGTTTCAGGTGTTGAGGTTCATAAACAATTGCAGGTTCTGCCCCAAAACAAACATCATTAACGAATTATCTGATAACGAAGACACATACGTTGATGCAGGTTCAACACCACCATCCCATATTCTTCATTCTCGCATTCTCCTGCAAATGAAACCTCTCGCATATACATCTTACAAATCAAACATCTCACAAATGAAACCCTCTGATGAAATCGCTCACCTACCCACTTCATCTTCTCCCCCCTTGGTTTAAATATTCTTCTGGGTTTTCGGTTTACATCATCTCATCTTCTGGGTTTTTGATTTTCACTAAGAGGGGTAAGACCAACAACCAAAAAACCCTTTAATTGCAGGAATGGAGATCAAATCAGGGGAGCCACAAGTTTTAGCTTGTTAGTGATAGGGGCTTAAATTCGTCGGAGACACCGAATCACGTTTTTTCAACGAGGCACAAGATATAGATGAGGTAGGTGGGTTCAATCGGTTCACTCGAGGGCGGGGGTGTTTGATTAAAATGGGAATAAAAGATGGTCGAGAAATGGGCAATTTCTTATTCTAATTTTGACATGGATTTGCTTACTGATCTATTTTTTTTTCATTTGATTACAAGTGAAAGTAAAAAGCGTGGAAGAAGAAGAAGAAGAAGGGGAGAGAGAGAGAGAGAGAGAGAGAGAGAGAGAGAGAGAGAAAGAAGGGATATAATTATTTTCTTTTCTTTTTATTTTTAAATTAAAATGGTATTTGAAAATTTAAAATATATATATATATATATATATATATATATATATATATATATATATATATATATATATAAAGAAAGTAAAAGGGTATAACCGTCTTTTCAAGTTTTTTTGGACCAAAAACCCAAAAAAAACCTTGATTTTAGATCTTCTGCACAAGCTAAAAACATTTTGACTCCATCCAAAAAATTTTACAAACCACAAGACCAAATTTGCAGTTTTGTCAGTTTTCTTTTTCATTTTTCTCAATGCAACAAGATGTAACTATAGAGGTCGAATTGAAATAAGATCAAAGAGTGGTGGTCTTATATGAAAACATAAAAGTTTAGTGTTTAATAGCAAAGTTAAAGGGGCAGGTTTGCTGGTCCTGGTACGTCCTTCATGAACCCTAAATTTTAAACAAACTTGAATTGATTCTAATCAGAAAGAGGTTCGCTATGACGTTTCGATCTGTGTTCGATGCTGCCTTCATTAGAACTGAATTCGATCAAGCTGGAATCAATACTCAGTTCATCCCTTCAATTTGGAAGTAAATTCTCATCTTCCCTACGAATTCCGGATTTTTTCATTTTTTTGGTTAATGTATTGGTTAGGTTGATTAATTACTTTTGTAGATATGTCGTACAGAATCCTAACTGTGAATGGCGAGAGATTCCTTCATTGCCTTCCGCAGCTTACTCGTTACTTTCTTCCAAGTTCAAACCCTGCACTTCTGTCGTCGACTCCGTTCTCGACTCCATTGATCAAATCACCACCAAGCTCCTCATTAAATTGCAGGTATGTTCCCTCATTCTGCATTTGTACATCTTAAACTGTGTAAATATGCGATACATAATCTCGTTTCATTGGTTTCACACTATTTTCTTTCCGATTTTTGTTGTTTCTAGAATGGAGCATCGGTAGAAGCTGTGATTATGAGATACGATACTCGTTTAGGGAAATATGGAGGCAAGCCTCGTCTCGGTGGTCCAAGATCTACCTTATGCATATCCTCACAGGTAAACCCTTTCTCCATCCATTCCTTCCAAACTGAAATTCTTTCCTGATTTGAGTTCTTCAGTTGATAGATTCAAGCGACACTTTGCTGTATATCTATCTGTAATAAACTTAATTTCTTGATTCTTCAACACAAATCATTCTCTTCAACAGGTTGGATGCAAAATGGGCTGCACATTCTGTGCAACTGGAAGTATGGGATTCAAGAGCAACCTCTCAACAGGAGAGATTGTAGAACAATTGGTGCATGCTTCTCGATTATCACCCATTCGCAATGTTGTTTTCATGGTAAATACCTCAAAAAAAAACTTATTTTCCTTGAAATTTATGTCACTACAACTGATATTATCATCTTGTATCCAGGGAATGGGAGAGCCATTAAACAACTACAATGCTTTAGTTGAAGCTATTAGAGTAATGACAGCATTCCCTTTTCAGCTTTCACCTAAGAAAATTACTGTCTCAACGGTTTGTTTTGTTTGCTCCATTTTACATCCTCAATATATAGTCTTTTTAAGAACATTTCTTGATTCATATATATCATTCTGATAATTTCTTGTAGGTTGGAATAATTCATGCAATAAACAAGCTTCATGGTGACTTACAAAATATAAACCTAGCAGTGTCTCTTCATGCACCAGTTCAAGATATTCGGTGCCAGATAATGCCTGCAGCTCGGGCTTTTCCTTTAGAAAAACTAATGAATTCTCTAGCAGAATATCAAAAGAAAAGGTATCTCTTTTTTTAATTTCCTCAAAGTGTAAAATTACTAAAATACCCTTCTGGTATTTACTTTTATAGTCAGCAAAAGATTTTCATTGAGTACATAATGCTGGATGGTGTGAATGATGAGGAGCAGCATGCTCACCAGCTTGGTAGATTGCTTGACACATTTGAAGTGGTGAGATTCAAATTTGTTTTTAGAGTAAGTTACAATTTTGGTCCCTGAGCGTTGCTGATTTTTTCAATTTTGGTCCCAAAAACTTTTTCTCTTGCAATTTTGGTTCTTATTTAACGTTTTTGGTCTCTGTTTCAGGCAAAATAACTATATTTTCGGAACCAAAATTGTGAAAATCAGATGCACTCAAGCCCCAAAAATAGTCATTTTACTTGAAACATGTACTAAAATGTTACAAGAACATCAAATAAGGGTGAAAAGTGCAACACTACTTTTTGGGACGAAAATTGCAAAAATAGATATACTTAGGGACCAAAGTATAGTCATGGACCAAAAAGTTAAAAAAAAAAAAAGAAGTCAAATAAGGATGAAATTTGAAAAAGTCAGCTATATTCAGGGACCATAAGTGTAATATACTCTATATGTTGTTCCTCTTTGACAACTTCAAGTTTAAACATTGTTTTTTTTTTGTAGGTGATAAATTTGATACCTTTTAATCCAATTGGGACACTTAGTAAATTTGGGACTAGTGGAGATGAAAAAGTCACAAAGTTTCAAACAATTTTAAGGAGTAGTTATAATATACGAACTACTGTTAGAAAGCAAATGGGACAAGATATAAGTGGTGCATGTGGACAGCTTGTCATTAATTTGCCCAACAAGAAACCTCCTACATTAACCGACATTGAAGATCTTCATCTTTAACTACATAAACTGCCACGTGTCACGTGTTGCTTATGTAGTTAGTTGAATAGACTTGTACAAGCATATAAATTTTGTCATTATTATTATTCCATCACCATTAAGAATATCATGTTTGAAATTATCTTTGTTTGATTGTTAGGATTCTATGTGTTTTAGTTCTTAAAAAAATTATCTTGTTGTTTAATAAGGAATTCCATATAGAAATACTAGGGAATGATAATATATGTAAAAATATATAATTTGAGTTTTTCAAAAGTAATTATGCTATCAAATAATACCTTCATTCTATCTCATTCAAATCAAGATAATCTTAATACAACTTTTGACACATGCTTGTCACAAAAAATGCTCCAAAATTGAAAACCAAAGGAACAAATTAAATAACATTATTAAATCTAGTATCAATTAGCCCATAATTTGAACATGAACCATTTTATCAGGAATGCTAACTTTATCCACCTTCAAACTCACGCAACTAGAAGCATTACTCACAGGATCCACCACCTTGACTTCATACCCACCATTAAACACCGAAACTTGACAACTTCCATTAAAATCCGCCATAGCTTCAATCTCCCCAGTTCTCCATTCTTCCATTAACCCATCAATCAAATCCCCAATTGGCGTATTCACCAAATTCTCATCAGCCATACACATCACATCACATCCATCAATCGACGCACCTGTCCATATAATCATCGCCTTCACAGCTTCATGTGAAAACGACTCCCGAAGTATCTCCTCCAGATAAATCACCTGTAATCCACTCGAATTTCTAAGGTTCGGATCCATTTTAACATCCAATTCAGTCAACCATATCGGTAAACCCGTTTGACTCAACGAATCAAGCGAGCTTCTCACATAATGAAAATCAATCGGCTCAGCCCCATAATGCGATTCCAACCCTATCCCCATTTTGATCTCGCTATTCCCCGGAAACGACTGAATCTTCTTCATCCTTCTCAAGTATTTCACAGGAGGAGCGTATTCATCGTGTACATGTTCAGTGGTGTTAAATTCATTCATGAACAAAATCGCATTCGGATCAATTTTATGAACTCGATTGAAAAACATCGACGACGCGTTCTTCCCGAGTCTCTTCTCGAAGAAGTTATGATGCAGATTCTCGTTCATCACATCCCAACCAATCAACCTTCCTTTATATCGATTCACCACCGAATCAACTCTTCTGTTTGCAGCTTCCAACAATTGTTCAGGTGATAATTTTCTCACCCATTTTTGGTTGTATTTCACATCGTCCCATAAGATCGTATGCCCTCTCACGATTATCCCGTGTTCATCTGCAAATTTGATCATGGCGTCTGGATCTGCGTAGTTTTCTTGTCCCCGAGTTGCTTCAGTCCAATACCATTTGAGCTCATTGTGGAAATCTGCAGCTGTGAATCTCGAAGCAAACCATTTTTTGTAAGCAGTGTTGTTGAGGATTCTATGAGTCATTCCACAACCCCAGTGGAAATCGGAGGTGAGTTGCTTTATGTACAGTTTTGCCCCTTTGACTTTTGTTCCATTTACATAACTTACCTCGAAAGTTAACTCTGTTTTTCGTCCCTAATATGAAAATTTTGAATTAACCAAAGTTCAATAAGACAATAACCATAAACAGCCAATAAGATTATTTACAACGATTAATTTACCTCATTGATCTTCTTTTCTTGATAAGATCGCCATTCTTGTTTAGTATAAGGACTGAATAACGTTGCATATGGGTCAAAGTTATCATCGTTGACTTGGGCATGAACTGCATAAAATAAAAATAAAAATATTTTAAAGATGGATCGATAAAATGAGCAAATAAACCTACAAAAACACGTGAAAAACACACATAGTAACCTAGGAAAAGCAAAATGCATGGAAGAAGAAAGATTATAATGAGTGTCTTCATTGAGTGTTGGGTTTTTAAGATCCAGAAGTGAATGGGGGTCTATATCTTATCTTATTAAGCACGTGTGATTGTGAATGTGATAGAATCTTTTTGAGACTTTTTTTGGGACCCCAAAATCAAGTGGAATAAAGATAAATAATTGCCTCGTGATGCATATGCTGTTTTGTCAGTATTAACAAATAATAATAAGTTTCACCAAACAAAAAATACGTGTTTTTTAATTTATTTATTGATTTCATGAATAAATGTGATCAAATGGGAACTATAGATAAATTCCGATACCATTAACGAGAGGTCACGTCTAATTGTTGACTTATTTCTAATTATTTACATCGGATTTGCAAAATCTGGTAATCTGTATCTGTAATCCTTGTTTTTTCATCCTGGCTAGTGGTTATGGGGAGGGATGTTAGTCGGGTCGGAACCGGACCGACCGAAACCGAACAAGGGTAATTGCATGAACCAAAACCGAACCGATTAACCAATACGGGTTTGGTTCGGTTCAGGTATTAATCGGTTCGGTTCATTTGTTACCCGAATAACATATATATATATATATATATATATATATATATATATATATATATATATATATATATATATATATATATATATATATATATATATAAAAGATGATTAATGACCAAATATAACTGAAAAAAACCGAATAAACCATATTAGGATTCTATAACCCGAATGATAGAATAACAATGTATTTTTATACATCAACGTAAAACATTCAAAGACTAACATAACACAATAACACATTGAAAGAATAGCATTTACATAGTAGATTAACATAATGAAAATTAATTTCTTACTTCAGTTTCTTGAGTTGGCATCTAATTTTCCATGACTAGATAAATTATGAATTTGTGAATCCTTAGAGATAATAGGAACGGTCGATTTTTGAAAGTTTGAAACAATAGGAAGGATCAACAGAAGTGATTTCAAGTTTGGAAATAATTGAGAAAATTAGTCGATTTTGAAACGACGAGAATGAGCGTTTTTTTTTTTTTTTTTTTTTTTTTTTTTTTTTTTTATAAATGACGAGGACAGAAATGTGAATCGTGATTTTGATTTCTGTCGATAAGAGAAAGGGATGAGGATTGCTTATTTAGGTCAGGTATTTAGAACCGAATAAGCTTTTATTTGGGTATAACCCGAGAATCAAATAAGCATAATATAAATGATTATTGTCACTGTAGCCCAACAATGTTTAGTATATTAGTTTAAATGGTCCCTTGTGATTATTTTTTGCCTTTAAAGGGTACTAACTTGTGTTTTACCGGTTAATTTGGTACCTTTACCCATTTTTGAAGGTTACAGTGCCATGTCGGCTGCCAACTAGGCAGGTGAGTCAACAATGACTCAGTGGTGAGTCGACTCATCGTTGCCAGGTGTGTTTGTGTGGATTACCAGGTGTATTTGTGGGGTATCTTATAGCAACAAAAACCACCATTGATTCACAACCTCCAAAAATCACAACACCACTACCCCTTATTTGGGTACACATAAATCGATGGGTTCTTGGCGATCATCTTCAACTCCACGAGATATGGTTTTTGACGATGATTACGACGGAGACGAAGATGAAACAGATTTAGATGATAAGATGATTAGAGATGATAATAAGGTGATACCTTGGTCATCTTGGCCGCCTTCACCGACATCCAGTTCCTCAGGAAGAAAAGAGTACTTTAGGAGTTTACAAACCGATTTCAAGAAAACAACTTGATTTTCAAATTGATTTTAAGCAAACATCTTAGAAAAAAGGTTTCAGAAACTGATTTCACGAAAACATTTTGATTTAGAGAATTGATTTTATATGTCGGTTAAAACCACCTTCACCTCGTTGCAGACTAATTCTCCAGAAGTGAAAAGAAATTCGAAATCAGGGAAAACATCTGCAACCGCGTCATACATGTTGAGAATTCGAAAGAGTTTTTCTGAAGATCTTTGCCCAATTGCAATTGCTTCCCCAAAATTCAACAGCTGCATCACACATCCTTTTGTTGTTTCAACGAAACTAATTTCTTTGATAAGTTCGGATTCCCCAAAATTCAACAGCTGCATCGTTTTTCCCCAAAAAGAAGAACCTTGACCACGATTTTAATCGCTTGAATCCATTTCTTCATTTTCTCATCCAAAATTTTCCATTCAATCTTTTGTACTTCTTTAATACTAAGCCTTTCAACTCCTAGAATGGATAAACACTCGTTTAAGACATCACGTCGGACGTTACTGTAAACCTGACAACACTCTTTTTCATAGCCGGACCTAATCATCCGATCGGCGATGGCTTTCAACTCCTTGATTGCTACAGGATGGATCAAATCGACAAAAACATCACCACCTAAGCTCGGGCCTCTTTCGTGATGATACCCACTTCCGCTCCCACCATCTTCATCTTCTCTGTAGCTTTCAAAATCGTCCCCAATTTCAATCCCGTTTGACGGAAACGAGAATGAACCCTTGCGGATCGATCCATAGAGTCGATCTATGTCGAGAGGGACTGTGTTATGGATCAAAATATGAAGAAACTCATCTTCCAGCCTCGACATAGCTAACTGGAGCGCGTTTTCAGGGCCATTGTTGGAGCCGAAGAAGACAGTGACGGAGCCGGAGAAGACAACATCAGAGCAGGTGAAGATGGAAGATGGTAAGGGATTTGATTGGATTCGGTATCTAAAAAAAGCATTACATTAGGTGTTACACGTGGCAATTAAGTTGGCATTTAAACCTGCTGATTAGGATGGGTGTCACCGGGTGACCTCTTCAAATTTTCCAGAATGACCTTTTAAAACCTAAAAATACAAGTTTGTGTCCTTCAAATGCAAAAAATAGTCACGAGGGACCGTTTAAACCAATATACTAAAGTTTGTTGGGCAACAATGACAATAACCCTAATATAAATACCCGAAACCCGAATCGAATTGCTTATTCGGACCTAATTCGGTTTGAGTTTTGGTTCGGTTCAGGTTTCCGAACCAAATTCTCATCCCTAGTTATAGGGTTTTGTATTTTTATATATTTGTCGCTTTAAAATAATAATAATAATAAACATTACGTAATTAATGTAAGGAACAAACTTTTTTTGTTCTGTTTATATCCTTATGATCAGGTTTAACAGGTTTCACCAGTTAAGTTGATTTCCTTTGTTACAAAATGATTATGCTAAATATTTTTGGACACCACGGTTTTTAGGTAAACAAAAAATATATTTTTGATGTTCCCTTTCTTAAATATCTTTTGTCTTTTTATGTGAGCTTATTTTGGGCAATATCTCACATTTTAATAATTTGATTATTATTTTTAGATTGATTTATGTTAATTTTAAAAGACCCATTAATTAGGGATTAGGCTTTATCTTCTTTTGATGCCGTTCAGACTTTGGAGTCGTCATAAGTATCTTATTTGCTATTTGTTTGGGATTTTTATTTTTTTGATGAATAGAAAAGAACGAGACCTTTTCTGTTTGCATCTGTGATTCTTGACCATTTGAGTACTGTTTGCATCATTTGGTATTGCAAATGGTCGGACATGGACGCCCTCGCAATCAACCTCGTAGAGACGCCGATGGAGTCAACCATATTCCAACTATTAAGATTTAAGAGAGGTGCGAGAAGAGGAGACTGAGACATATTCCAATGCGGGAGGAAGGGGCGAATATGAGGAGATGATAACCAACGGAATTTTCAGAAGATCATGTACGCACTTTGGGTATCAAAGTTGAGATTCCTGACTTTGATGGTACCGCCCAGTCGCCCACCTTGATGATTTCAATTTCATTGATTGGTTGATGGTTGAGCACGAGCACGGTGGAACGAGTCTTCGCCAGGAGATAACCGATCATCTCAAGGTAATGAAACATACCGGTGGGATCACGTGAAAAAACAACGCATGCAAGAAGGGAAGTCGAATTAAGAATCAAAAACTAAGATTAATTCTGAAAATTGTGATTGTTGTTTTGTCTTGATTCTTGAGTCCTATAAATCATAACAAAAATATTGATTGAATGATTGTTCATTTGTTTGATAATGAAACATTTTTTTATACTTCTTTAGTTCTTGCTACTTTGAATGTACATTTGTCACTTGTCCTTTGTTACAAAGAAATCAGAATTGATTGTGTCAATTTCTATTACCTTACAATCTTAATCACCTAACCGCGTAGTGCAAGTTTGTTGGGAACTAAAGTTGAACATTTTTGGAACTTGGCACTAAAGGTTGACGAGTTGTTGGGTATTTTTCTATCAAAGTAGAGATGCAACTTTAAAAGCTTGTATGCGTGGAGTATTGTATAGTGATAGTTTTATCCATGTTATGGATGTCAACGGGGACAAATGGGGCGGGAGTTGCATCCCCCGCCCCCACCCCCACCCCCGAAATTCCCCCATTCTCCCGCCCCCGCCCTCGCCCCCAAAATTCCCCCATTCTCCCGCCCCTGCCCTCGCCCCCGAAATCTCTATCCCCCCCTCCCCCAGTTTGTTGTATTTTTTTAGGCTAAAAAAACTATTTTTTGTTAAAAAAATAGTTATATAAACTAGAATTTTCCATGTTAAAAATAAAAATATTATAAAATTTCACAAACGTTACACTAACAAGTTAAAAATATGATATTTTGTTTAATTTTAAAAGCTCAAAATTTATATATATATATATATATATATATATATATATATATATATATATATATATATATATATATATATATATATATATATATATATATTAACGGGCCCCCCATTGGGGGTTTGGGATGGGACTGCCCACCTCCGCCCCCACCCCTAAAAATAAAACGGAGGTTAACATTGTCATCACCTCGCCCTATCCCTGGTTTATTAAACAAATATCCCCCATACAAGACCAGGGTCCCACAGGTTCGGTGTCCCACGTGACTTTTTGACATCCCTAGTATAGTGAGGCATAACGTATTCATCTACGTTATATATATATATATATATATATATATATATATATATATATATATATATATATATATATATATATATATAGAGAGAGAGAGAGAGTTAGGTTCAGATATTTAAAGTAATTATTGTGTTATTGTATGCATCAATGTGGGTCAATCAAAATTAAATAATAAAAAAATAAGGGTAATTTAGTAATTTGTTTTGTAACTTCCAAAAATAATCCCTATAATCATGATATTGATTTATAAGTGGATCCACTTAAATGATTAGGGCTTTTAAACTCGTGTTCCTTTTGATCAGGCAAAGATGGACGAAGGCAGATCAACGAGCGCAGGTCACGGAGACTCAAGAAATCGGGTGCAAGAATCGTTTGGGGGTGCTGTCGATTGGTGGAAGGCCTCAGTTGCGTTTCCGGTGGTGGTAATCGATCACTCGTAATGGTGGCTTATGAACGGAACGGTCATAGTGAAGGCTCACAGGGCACAATGATTTGCCGATCGATTGCGAGCGGAGGAAACGACATAAGGCAGCGACTGAACGATCTATCGGGAAGAGAATGGTCGTCTCCGGGCTCGATGAGGCCGAAGACAAGAAACGGGAATCGCAGTGAGGCTGTTGTGGCTTCTATGGGTGTAACGAGGACTCAAGTAGCCTCTCGACTGTTTGCTTCGTTTCCAGTAGCAAGGGGCGAACGGGGAGGAAATCCAATGGTTTTTGTAAAGAGAAAAGGAGGAGATGGGTGTGAGGATTGGTTCGATTGAAGCGACAATGACCCCGGGAGAGTGTTCAGCGACATTTGTTAAATGGGAATAAACACGAAGAAATGGGAAACAATTGGATTGAAGGCTAAGGACGAAGCAACAATAGGTAATACTCTTGATTCATTCATTTTTTTTTGTGTCGACTGGTATCAATGGATGAACTGGATGTTTGGTTTTGAGTGTTTTTACATAAATTGATGGTTTAACGGGTGTTTGGGTTTATTGTTTTGCTTGACAGGAACAATGAAATGTAGAACAAGAGGTTCAACCTTGTGTTTCTTACTGGGAAAGCAACACCTCCAAAGGAGGTGTTCTTGGTTGATTCACGAACCAAAAAAGGAAGGGTAAAAAGGGAAAATAGTTATACATACGGGTATAGAACATACTTCATTCTACATGTTGCATGTAAAAGTTTGTGCTAGGCCACTGTTACATTACACACATACAAAAGGAAGGGTAAAAAGGGAAAATGAAGGGTAAAAGGGGAAAAAGAGTAATTACTAATGAGCAAGAGGGGTAAAAAAAATGGTATCATTTCATATCAAATTTACTTCTTCTTATATGACAAAAATCAATTTGTTTATGTAGATGATTCAATGGATGATATTGGTGAGATTCCAATTCTATTGGAATGGAATCACGAATTCCAATTATGTTGGAATAGAATCATGACTTCTAATTCTGTTGGAATGGAGTATGGATATTTTCTCACTAATTTATACATGTTCTATAATTCTTGGTTATTGGTTTTGGTGCAATTCACAAGCCCACATATTTTTTCAAAGGAATTTAGTTTTTTATCTTTCATTTGCTAATACATTATTGGAATCTAAACTACAATTTGATTTTGTTTTCATAGAAGTCGATGCTTGAAGAACGGACCACAAAGTTGAAAGTGATTCTAAGCAACATTATTCTTTTAGAATGTATTAGTATCGTTAGATTTTGATGTTTTCTTTCCCGTTTTGAAAGTTTTTTTAGTTTTATTCTTTAATAATAAATGTAATTCTTAACAATTGTTCCCCATATTCTATAAGAAATAATATATTTTTAGTTTTTATTCTTTAATTGATTGTTCAACAATTTGTTATTCTAAAAGAAGTTTTTAAAGTCATGATCAAGAAATATGTTCAATAATATTATTATTATTTATGGTTCAAGAATATTTTTATTTTTGAATAAACTCATAAACATATTCTATCAGAATGTCCGAATTAAAAAAATTATAATTCATAAAATCGGATTTTTAAAACTAATAGAATCTATGATTCCTTAAAAAATGCAATTTTCCTTTATTAAATCTATATTAATTGACTAAAATACCCTTGTAATTAATTTAAATGATATTTTTTAATTATATTTAATTCAATAATATATATTAATCATTTTCTTAAAATAAGTAAAATTGATTGGCTTATATTTATGCATACAATAACACAATAATTACTTTGAATAAAATAATCTAAGCTTATATATATATATATATATATATATATATATATATATATATATATATATATATATATATATATATATAGTGTGAATATATAACCAATTTTGGACCAATTATTTGATAGAATTATGATGGTAATTAATTTATAATTTAATATATTAATTTTAAACGAACTATCCTAAAATTATATGTAAATTAGATGAAGCTATTTTTTCTTTGAAGTCTAGAACGGGATAGTGAAGTAGACGTCCTCTTGGTACTCTAGAAGAAATAGTTAATTATTCTTGGTGTAAGATAGGTTTTGGAAGAAACACACAAAAAGAATATACATCTTTTCCATTTGTTTTGGATTTTATGACGTTAGATAAGAAAAACATAGAAAAAATGTTTTTTTTTTCCAATTATTATTGGTCGACTTTAAAACTTGTAAAATAATGTTTGGCGACCAAATCGGCTAACATCTATTAGAATTGGATTTGTATTTTCAAAATTATTGATTTTGTCAAATGAATCCTTATTATTTTAGAATTCATACAAAAAATTGATTATTTTATTGTATATTTTTCAAGACTATTCTATATTGTGTAAAATCTTTTGAAGTGTAAAATCTTTTGAAGTGTAATTTCTTTTCATATTCTTCAAGAATTTCTAATTGATCTATAGCCATGGTGAATCTGTAAAATGAATATTGTATGCATATCAAAAATATGTTATACAATATTTGATGAATTTTTTATGAGAGTAGATTGAAAAATCGTTTATCAATCAATGCATTTTTAGAGAATGAAATGTGATTACTAAAGAATTATGTTCCTTTCAAGTAAATTATTGATTTTAACGTAATTAAATTTCTGATTCTTTATTTCATACTTAGTGAGTACTGTATATTTTTTGTATTTTTTTTAAAATGGGAATGTAATCGTCTAAATTCTTAAAGAATAAAACATGTTTCATTAGATCGAATGATTCTTAAAGAATGAAACAAATGTTTACATTGTGCCTTATTGTTCAATTTTTTTTTATTGCAGGTATTATGATTTCCTGATAAATGATTTGAATTTTAAAAATAATAATCTAGATTTAATCGATTTAACTTGGTTTCCAAAAATTTAGTTACTTAATTTTTCTCTCTTAATAAAACGTTATACTTACTATTTAATAGGTCTACAATTAATTAGTTTTAATGATATTGTAAATGCTACCTCATATTAACATCATGCATCCTAAGATCATAATTATTTTTTTTTAAAATCAAATGGTCACAATTTAATCATACATTAGGATTCACATTAAATCAAATGGTCAAAATATATATATATATATATATATATATATATATATATATATATATATATATATATATATATATATATATATATATATATATATTAAGAAGAGTTAGGTTTTTATTTTGACCTCATAATATACTTTCCAAATTAATAATCTATAGGGGTGTTAATGGGTTGGGTTTTAATTAAATGAGTTTGAGAACCTTACTTAATCCAATCTCTTTAAGTAAACGGGTTGAGAATTCGTAACTCAACTCAATCAAACCCCAACGTTTTTAGTAAATGAGTTGAAATCATGTTAACCTGTTTATTATTTTTTTCAACATAACCTATTTATTACACAGGTTAAACCTGGATTAACTCGTTTAATTGTTCACAAAAAACACCTTAAAAATCAAATAATCCATCAAATAAAATTACCTACAATGTAAAAGGTATAATAATTGTTCAAGTTTGAAAATAATACAACAATAAGTTTATAACCCCATAACACAAATACAAATCAAGTGTTGACAATCATAAAACATTATAAATATTTAATTTCTAAATTCTGTGTAACTTGACTATTACTTTTACCAACTCGAATTCCAGTAACGGTTGCTGACCCATGGTTTTTGATAAATAAAAATAATCAAATTTAATGATAAACTAAATAATAATACCAAATAAATATAAATTAAAAAATATTTAAAAGTTTTAAACAGATTGACGGGTTGTAAACGGGTTAGGAATTTCAACCCTAACTCAACCCATTTAATTAAACGGGTTAGATGGTTTGACCTATTTAGTTAAATGGGTTCAAAAACTCAACCCAACATGTTATTTATTGGGTTGGGTTCAGATTGTATTGACAGTTTTGGGTTTGGATTATCATCCCTATGTATCTGATGCTCTGTCTGTTTTGCTATCTCTTAGAACTCTTAGTTAGGGTTTCATATTCTTGATCTTTGTTAGGATAGAACAATAGAACAATATTGAGGAAAGTGTAGGGTAGTATCTATGTAGTGAGATTTATCTTATAAGTAGACTTGTTTTTTAATGAGAAGTTGATAGTTTTATATTTTTTTACATAAGTACATGAATTTGATTTAAATTCACTACATGTTGATCTTATAGAAGGACCAAGTATGGAATATTATCATGGGAATCAAAAGGATGAAATTAGAAGAGTATACTTGCAAAAATGATATTGTTAACCTCAAAACCATGATTTTCATGATTTTCCACATCCTGATTTTGGAGGTAAAACTCGAATATTTAATATATCTTGGTTTGATGATAATAAATATTGGTTAAAATATAGTAGAAAATAAAATGTCGCATTCTGCTTATGTTGTTATCTATTCAAATCTAATACATAAAATCAAGGTGGATTGGATTATTTGGTGAAATCCATATTCAAAACCTGGAATAGGAAATCAAGACAAAATCTTCACAAAGTTGAAAATCCATACAATATTGTCGTCCAAGTATGTCAAAATTTGATGAACCAAACACATAGATCATGTATGTTTTTGAGAAACAAACTACTTTGCAAAAAAAAAAAAAATGTATTCGTTTGAATAGATTGCGTGTAGTAACGCTTCATCTTGTTCGTTTATCTTCTCTTGAAACTTGCATTATTCTTGCATGTTGCAACAACAAATGTGTTGAAGATAAAGACTCATATACTCAACAAAATAGATATCATTCTTGTAAGTGATAGTTTATTGTCAAAAAGTTGTTTTAGAAAGTATTATTAATGATATATACATCATTTTATCATTTTATAAAATTAACATCTAAACTTTGATAATGACCAATCAAGATAACTAAAATAGAAACAACTAGTCAATAAGAGAAAAAAATTATAGTCGAACTTTTAATATCAAGTCAAAAAAAAGAACACACTTACATGATATATATTTGTCATGTCTCCATCAAGTTAAAATTTTACACAATCTATTCCTCTTGGTAACCATAACTTTTTGGAACAATGATCACAATCATTAACTATGAACAAGATATACATAATTACATATATTAAATTATTAATTGTTGGATTATTTTACACATAAATATAAAATAAAATACTAAAAAATTCTAACTCCTTTTTGTAAAAAATGCATCAATGGGAATATGGTCACCATTTGTAACAGAATGTTTCTGCTTCTTCTTTCCTTTTCCTTTCTCAACACCACCATCTTTCCGACTCATCATCCTAACACACAACACGAGTCAAACAAACTACAGTTAAACACAAACACAGTACAACCTGTTCTCTTCTGTTTTAAACAACATAACATATTACACACCTATGTTTGAATGAAAGATTTTTGTAATTTTGTCCTGATTCTTCTTCCTGTTGAAGTTTTTGAGCAAGATGAAAATCAGAATGCTCTTGTCTTTCTTCCACAAAACTTGGAGGCAATTCAATCCCACATACCAAACACTTGTAATCATCCAACCACATCAATGATGATGATGATGATGATGATGATGATGAAGCCCCTGTTTCATTATTATTATCTGAACAACATGTTTCTATAACTTGTAAATTCTCATGATCATCATTTAAACTGCAAATCTTCTGATCATCAATTTCAGAAAAATGCTCAAAACATGGATCTGAATTCTCTTCATCAACTACAGTTTCCTTGTTAGATTCTCCAGATTTTATAAAATTCAAAAGAGTTCTTTGTGTAGGATCAGATAAACTGCCATCTTTATCTTCATTAAAATGAGACATGCGCAATCCTACAAAAAAAAAAAAAAAAAACATTTTTTTTATTATCGTTAATAAATATTATTATTTAATTTTCACACAATAAAACATTACCGATTAATCTAAGTGATACAGGAAGTTCAGCCTTGAGAAGCTTTGAAGCATGTTTCAGTATATCTTTACTTGACCTTATATAACTCTGCAAAGTCATCGCTCGAGTTCTCACCTAAAATTTTCAAAATTATTATCTCTAAAAAGACGAAAATGCCCTTCTATCAAAAAAGGAAGAAATTGTGTACCTCAAATGATGCGGTTTTTAGTTTGAGTGTCAGTGTCTTTCCATGTAGACCTTCTTTCTCCATGTCAGCAGAAAGCATCTCCGAAAGTTCAACTGCAAATTGAATTTTAACAAATATAAAACTCTGTAAAGAAATATAAAATATGAACTCTCATAAATGATAAAATGATAAAAAGATAAATCACCTAATTTCTGATTAAAAAAGGCCTCATCTTTAGTTGCAGAAAATGTTCTCTCATTGCTCATGCTTTTTCGTGATCTAACATTCGGTGCTTCTGTTCCCCCAAGTCCTAACCCTACAGACACAAAAAACTCTACATTGTACAAAAACCATCAGGGGTAGTATCGTCTTTTTACCAACAAAAAATAAAATTTCAAAAACATAATACCTGCAGATGAAGGAGAGAATAGTGCAAAAAGTAAGGAGCTTTTCTGCAACAAATCTTCACATGTCTTGATCTCAAATACATCTTTTAAGATATGTTCTGTTACTTTTCCAATTCCCCCAATCTAAAAGATTAAAGATCCAATCAAAGTAAAAAAAAAAGTGAAATTAGGGTAAAAGGGTATATAAGTCATTATGCAGTACCTTTCGTATAGGAAGTGAGGATATAAATGTCATTATTGCAACCCGATCATTAGGTAAAACAAACTGCCCGTTTGGTTTGTTTATATCTGAGCAAACTTTTGCAAGTAACCGATTTGGAGCAACTCCAGCACTACATGTTAATCCAGTAGCTTTATACACATTTTCTCTAAGCTCTACAGCAACCTTTTTATATATATTAAAATTTAAAAAAGACTTAAAATTTGTATTTTTTTTTTTCAATAGATATGAAAAGAAAAAAAAAAATGACTTACTTCTCCACCTGATAAATCTCTTTCCTTGCAGACTTTTGTGATATCTAAGTAAGCTTCATCAAGACTTGCAGCAGTGAAATTTGGATCATATTCATGATAGACTGATGATTTCAGAGGAGAATTTATGAAATATTTCATGAAAGAAAAGTATTTAGAGTGAAATGGAATAATGAATCAATGGAATTGTTACCTTTTCTAGTTAAGTCACTGTAATATGTGTATTTCTTGAAATCTGTAGGCACAAATATCAACTCTGGACATAATTTACTTGCAATGAAACCAGGCATTGCAGCTCGAACACCAAACTTTCGTGCCTGAAAAATGTGGAAATTAGGGTTTTGAAAGAGGTGATTTTATATTTTTATTATTTATATGAAGAAGAAAAGAAAAAGGAATTTATGAGTTTTGGAACCTCGTAATTAGCTGTAGAGATCATGGACATGCTGCCAACAGCCATTGGTTTTCCTTTTAATGAAGGGTTGCTTAAGGTCTCGACAGCTGCATAAAAAGCATCCATGTCTACATGCAACCAGATTCTTGATAGATCACGTGTAGTATCTAATTCTGCAATCCGTTTATCAGCAACCTATCATAATCATGGAGGAGATTCCTTTAATTCATACAAAAATGTTTTGTTCGATGCATCTTCTTGAATAAAAGAGGAGCATACAGTATGATAATGTTTTTGTTGCAGTTAGTTACCCTCTGATATTGAGATAGATCAGTAGCTTTTAGATTTGCAAGATGATTACGCATGTTCTCGATCTTCTGTTTCATATAAGCTTCTTTTCTTTCTTCATTCTCAAAATACTTTGAACCTTTGCTCATTTCATACACTATTCTTTGCACTTTTTCCTTATCAACTCCTTCCATACCTATCAATATGCAAGTTCGGTTAGCGAAAGATGCACTATCATGACCTTGCTCAGACGTTTACGCAATTACAAATAAACACGGTTACAAAAAAAAATAAAAAATTAGAGAGTTGATGAAAACTTCAGTATTGGAAAAGTGTCAGCGATGAAATTCAATTAATTAGGAAGTAATTTCAATGGTTTGTGGCAGCGATTAATTAGAGCATTTAGAATGCTTAGATAAATTATGGGTAATTGAAAGATGAGAGGTGAAATACCTGCTTTGGCGTTAGTATAAACAGTGTTGTAAGACTCCCATGGCCGCGGAGCTGAATCTACCATCGAAGATGATGATGATGATTGTTCGGATTTCGCCATGTCCGCTTTCAATTCAATTTCAAAGTTGCAGAATGCAGAAAGGGGCAAAATTAGTACCGCGAAACTTGTTGAAGAAGGAGTTGGGCTTTTATTTATATATCTTCAGTGCCCTTTTTGTCCGGGTTGGGCCTCTTCATATTAGATTGAATATTTAATTTTGAAATAATTACAAGATTGATTCTTGTTGTTTTTAAAAATGCATATTAAGGATAACTTTGGTTAATGTTATCTCTTTATGCGTAGCTCCATTAAAAGTTGGATGTTAAATGTAAAATATCAAAATACCATAATCTTGTATTTATGTTGTATTATTAATTAACTAGTTGGTGATTTTGTGGTAAACCACAGGTTACTTTTTTCCTAATTTGAAGACAATATTTTGGGCGTTTTCACTTTTTTTTTGTCCCTCTCCCATTTGATATGGTTTGTATTGATGTGCAATTTATGATTATCTTTCCGTATTGGAAGGACATCATTGGAAGGACAAAGGAATTACACTTCTTGGCTCATCACCTAAACAAAGAAAACAATATCACATACAGTTCTAAGGACATGTTCAAAGTATATGTTGAAAAATATCTAGAAAAATAAAGAAATTAAATTAAGTCTAACGTTTTACGAACTTGTCATCAACTATTTTTTCCATTTCACCAAATTAAGTCTTCATTTTTCTGAATATTTTTTAAAAGCCACTTATCCAGACATTACTTGAGAGAGAGAGAGAGAGAGAGAGAGAGAGAGAGAGAGAGGCCTTTTAATGAATTCGGATGATGAAGCAATAGATTTTTATTCGAACAACGGGTCAAAAAGTTCTTCAAGAAACCTTTTAATCCGAAAGTAAGGCAGAATGAAGGAAAATGAAATTTTGTGAACAAGGCTATTGGAGAGGAGAAGAAGAAGATTGAAAAGAAAGAAGGGAAAGTTGTTGAGGAGAAAAGTGGGAAGAAGTTGAAAGGAGATTCAGGAGTAGATTATCATTACTGCAACGGAACAAATCATCTTGCAAATGATTGCATGCTTCGTAAGAAAAATGAGAGGAAGAATAAGGTGAAAGATGAGGCGTATTACACGGAGAGGCTGGATGAAGTGAGAGCAAAGGCGAAGGGAATGTCTTTGGTGGCAAAAGGCGAACAGGATTAAGATGGTACTTATCAGATCTGGTCTTCGGGCTCAGATGATGATGAAATGCGTAATCCAACGTATGGTGCCATGTATGCAAAGTTTGAAGACAATTATGACGAAGAGGTCACAGGTCAATGCTTCGTATCTAAATCAGCTAATAAGTCTCCGATGACTACCAAGGTACGTTCTATTCTTGAATCTTTTAATATTCCTTTGAGTTCATATAATTCTAAAAGTGTTGCTTTTGATGATACTGTTGCTTACTTCGATTCAGTTGTGGTGTCTGCTAGTAACGAAGCTAAGAAACTAAGCACACAACTGTTAGAGACACAGAAGAAGCTATATTCGAAAATAACTAAAATATAGTGTTTAGAAATGCATGTTACAACCATCATGTATGACAAAGATTCTCTTTCTAGTGATGTAAAACTCTTATTAGCTCAAATAAACATTTAACGTAACTCTGCGAAGCGTCTTTATGGGAAACTTACTGCATTGTATCATTCGAGTGACATTAGCAAAGAACAACATAGAAAATTATTTCCTTTCTAGCATACAAAAGAGAAAATGTAGATAATATTTCGTATGATTGTGAGAAAAATAATGCTAAGTTTAATAAAATTCCAGATGATAAATATGTTTATGGTATAGTGAAAATTGATGAATGTCTTGATTTGAATGAATTGGTTAACATTGTAAATGAAACTTTGACTAAATCTGAACAAATCAAAATTCTGAAAAGACTGAGAATTTGACATATGATTCTCATTCTAATTTTGCTGATATTGAAGATAATTCTGATAATATTAGTGAAATTAGTGAGTTTGAGGAAGTTGATTGTTCTCAGTTATCTATCATTTATGTTGCATCAAAATCTAAAAGAAAAGAAATTTGTAAGGATTACTGACAAACCTTCAACTTCAAAAGTTTGTGATCCTGATTTGGTTGATGTTCGAGATAGTCAAACAGATGACAGTGATGATGAAAATGATGAAAAAGTTCAACGGGAACTTACATCCAACAAAGGTTCGAAAGAAACTGAAATTCCACGAATTGTAGTTGATCAAGTGTTTGGTGACACTGAAAAATTCGACAAAGTGTTATCTAAAAAAGGTGCTCATTATTTGGAAACCAACACTGTGGTTTATCCGAATTTTAAGTGCACTGATGATGTTATACTCCCAAATCAAGTATATGTTACCACTGGGAATGTTGAGAATGTCAAACCAGAATTCAAGAAATTAATTGAAGAAGACAACAAGAAAACAACAGACGAATGATTCTTTTCAAACCAAAGCATTGTCGAAAATAATCTAACAAAAAATCATATGTTTTTCAAAGACAAAAACCTCAACGAAAGTGGGTTGAGAAATATAAAGTTGTGAAAGAGGTTTTCAAACAAGTTGTTGTGGAAGATGAAAATGTTGTCAACTTAAATTCAAAAGAATTCAAAGAAAAAATAGTCAAATTTTTTAAAGATAGTAAATCTCAAAAAGAAAAGCACGAAAGAAGATTTTCTGGAAAACTATTGAGTCTCGAAAGACACAAAATGGTTTGAAAATAAATTCATCTGAAAACACAAAGACTCAATTTGTTAAGAACAAGTCTTCATCTTCAGACAAAAAGAAAAATTTTGCTCAAAGAAATAAATCAATGTTTGAATTCAAACCACAAAACAAGTTTTCAAAAGTTCAGAACACCTCATTTTCTTTAGGTGTTAACGATTCGTCAAAGAACTTTCAAAATCAAAAAGATGGAAATCGTTTTTCGTATCATCCACAAAAAAGATTTTCTTAAAATAAGAATCTAAAACCAAAATCATTTCCAAATCAATCGAAAAAATTTCAAAATAGATATATTCCAAAAACAAATAATGAAAATAAAGCTCATGGTAGATATGTTTAGGTATTTTCTCCAAAATCCAATGTTGATTTTATTCCACAAAAACTGAATTTTCCAAATCCTTCGGTGAAACAACCTTCAATAGTTTCATACAGAAAAGGGTTGTCTCGAGAGAAAAACATTTATCATTGGCTTGAAGGAAAATGACGAATGTATCAATCAAGGAATCACTCTCAACAACAAATCCAAGAAGCTTATGAGAAGTATGTGAATACTTCGTCAACTGAAAGCTCATCTTCAAAAGATTCAAATGTTTCAGTAAAGAAGTGGAGAGCAGTTGTGAAAGAAAAGAATGTTGAACCACAATCTAAGAGGAGGAAGGCCTACGTCAATGACAATCCCAAACTATCGAAAACTTATGTTTCGATTCCTTTACCTAGTGATGTGGACTTAGTTGATAGTTTCAAATCTAAATTTTGTGATTGGGTTAAGAGTATTGCATTTCATTCTGTTTTAGAAACTAATTTCCAAGGACCCAAAGAGCCTTGGGTACCTAAATTCTTTCAATGATCGCATGTACTTAGTGACGAGCAATATGATGAGAATGATGTATCGATAGTGGTTGCTCACATCACATGACTGGACGAAAGGAGAATTTGCGAGATTATCGAAGCTTGGATAATGCTGGAGTTGTGAAGTTTGGAAGCAACCATTAATGTCAAGTCAAACGATACGGAAAAGTAACGAATGGTCAATTCACTGTAAATCGTGTTGCTTATGTTGAAGGCCTTAAACATAATATGATAAGTGTTTCGCAACTAGTTGTGGACACTGGCAATCAAGTTGTGTTTAATGAAGAAGGAAGTATTATTTCAAAGATTGAAACAAACGAAGTGTTACTGAAATCTAAACGATATGGAGGTATGTTTACTCTTGATATAAAACCGATTGTTGGGAAACCATCAATTTTTTTACTTTCGAAAGTTACATCTGATGTTAGCTGGTTATGGCATCGACGTTTATCTCATTTAAATTTCCAAAATTTAAATAAGTTGGTAACTGAAGATCTTGTTCGAGGCTTACCAGTATTAAAATTTGATAACGATACTTTATGTGTAGCTTACGAACAAGGGAAACAACATTGAAAAGGACATCCAATTGTGATAGATTCGAAAATTGTGGAACCGTTGGAACTTCTTCATATTGACCTTTGTGGACCATCAACTGTTGAAACTCTCAACAAGAAACGATACATTTTAGTTATTGTTGATGATTTTTCACGATTTATGTGGGTGTATTTTCTCAGGTTAAAATCTGAAGTCGCTCAAACGATGATCGAGTTTATCAAACAAATTGAGAAAAGTTTGAAGAAAAGTGTTTGAAAGATTAAGAGTGATCATGGGTCAGAGTTTAACAACAACATGCTTGATTCGTTCTTGATTGAAAAAGGAATTTCGCAAGATTTTTTGTCACCATATACACCACAACAAAATGGTGTAGTTGAACGAAGAAATAGGTCACTTTGCGAAGCAGCCAGAACAATGTTGACATATGCGAATCGTCCTCAATATTTTTGGGCCGAAGCAGTGTCAACAACGTGCTTTACTCAGAATTGTTCTTTTATTTATCGATGTTTCAATATCACTCCATATGAAATAATCAATAATCGAAAACCAAATGTTAAATTTTTACATGTGTTCGGTTGTAGGTGCTTTATCATGAATCTCGAGGATAATATCTCGAAGTTTCACGCTAAGGCTGACGAAGGAGTATTTTGGGGATATTCGCACAATTCGGTTGCATATAGAGTGTTAAATATACGAACACAAAAAGTCGAAGAAACATCCAATATTACTTTTGATGAATATTGTGTTAAACAAGTTGGCAAACTCTTCGAACAAAAGCCAATTATTAATGAATCAAATGATGAATCTGAAATTGTAAGTTCATCTAATTTTGATTATGATTTAATTTTCGGTGTTCCTGACAGGGCTGTGAATGCTGAAGATCATGCAAATGATAATCATCAATTTGAATCTTCGAAGCATACAGGTGGAATGGATTTTACCCAAAGTCTTGATGACAATTATTCAACATCGAATTCTCCAAGATTTGGCGAAAGTATGCTAAATAATCCAGTGGAAGGGGAGCACTTGGATTCGAATACTCAAATTAGCATTCTTTCGAGGGGGGAAATGGGAGAATGAATGAAGATGTTGAGGGGGAGCATCAAGTTGAGGGGGAGCAACATAATCAAAATAATAGTGATACGATAAGTTTTGATTTAAATGATGAATTTCACGAAATAAATGATAATCTTTCTGTTGCATGTAGCACCTGGTTCCTGGTACGTAAAAATTTATCTAAGTAATTGTCATTTTAGACTTGGACTTGGTGAGTTGTAGGTCCGACTCGCCGAGTAGGGACGCGGTCCGGGGGCACGCTTAAGTTGGCGAGTCCATATTCTGGACTCGGCGAGTCACCGCTATTTGATGAAACCGTAAATTTCAAGGGTTTGCACCCTATTTAAACCCTCATTTCCACCCCAAGCTCGCCCCCATTCACCCTCAGAGCCCCCAACATCGTTTTTGCCCTTTTCCTTGTGAGATTGAAGTGTTTTGGGTGTGTTTTTGAAGTTTTTGAGGAGAAAGAAGAGTAGATCAAGAAGAGAAGAAGGAGGCCATGCTTATTGGTGTTATATCAGTGATTTCCTAGAGGTATAACTCATTTTCCCTCTGTTTTTATGCTTGTTGTCACTTGTAGCTCCATGAAAGTCTTTCTTGAGCCTTTCCCCAAGCTTGTTTGTGTATTAGAGTGGATGATAAGTTGTTTAGCCTCTAGATCTAGGCATGATTGAGCTCCAGGAGCTTGGACCTACTGCCTTTATGGAATCATAGTGCATGTAAGCCCTAGATCTACCCTTTTGGTGCATTTTGAGCCCTAAAACTCCCATGGATGTTTATTTACACGTAAAGTTGGAAACTTTACGTGTAAACCAGGCCCTAGGAACCCAGATCTATGAATGGCATGAGCTGGATCCAAGAAAAATCGCGTGTATAGTTTTTGCATGTGGCCGACTCGGCGAGTCGGGTCACGAGTCCCAGGGTTGTTCCCTTTTGTGTTTGCGAGTTGGAGTAGTGAGTCATAGGGTGTTACTCAATGGGTTGGAAGCCAGACTCACTCATGAAGTCACTCGGCAAGTCAGTGCCATGACTTGGCGAGTTCATGGCAACCTTCTTGTCTCAAGAACAACTCAACGAGTTGTTCATACAACTCGGAGAGTCACAGCTTAGAGTGTTCTTCGGATGAAGGTGAACTCGGCGAGTTGTTCATACAACTCGGCGAGTAGGATGAAGGACTTTTGGACTTGGCTATAGAGAAAGGGACTCGGCGAGTCTGGTCAACTGGCAGTTGACTGTGACTTGACTCATGACTTGTTAAGGCTAAATGGGCAATTTAACCCGAGGGCGGTTAGCAGTATTTGACTAGGTGTTTGGTTGGAATTACAATCAGAGGATTTCCGGAGCAGCAGCAAACAGACAGACTATTCCCACACAGATCAGCAGCTACTACGAGGTGAGTTACCTTCCAGTAACGGTGGGTCTACGGCCACAATGTCGTCCCACCAGTAGGAGTTGTATGATGGATGATTGTCTCTGTGATATTCATCTAAGGTTGCTACTACATGTGATATGTTTATGTGCTAGTATGATATGCTGCTATGTGCTAGTGATAGTAGGGGGAGATAGTCCCCAGATTACCGATCGATAGGGCCGAAGGGGCGATCATGCCCAGCCATGCTAGATAGATTATGAGATATGTGTGTTATGTGGTAGTAGTAGGGGGTGAAGTAGTCCCCAATATCCGATCGAGAGGACCGAAGGGGAGACTAGCACCCAGATATGCTAGTCAGTATCCGGTCGAGAGGACCGAAGGGGAGGCAAGCTCTCAGTATGCTAGATAGTATCCGGTCGAGAGGACCGAAGGGGTAGGTCGGGCACCCAGATATGTCTGACGATATATGCATGTTATGTGATTGTATGGTATGTGGTACGTTGGGGGAACTCACTAAGCTTCGTGCTTACAGTTTTCAGTTTTGGTTTCAGGTACCTCTTCTTCAAAGGGGAAGGAGCTGGCACGGTAGCGGCCCATCACACACATGCTTCGTATTCCGCATCATGAGATCTTCCTAGGGATTTTTACTCTGACATTTTTATGTTTTATGAAATGTTTTCCAGACATGCGATATCTTATTAAAATATTATGATCAGTAAACATTTTAATTCGAATGTTTTGCTAAACATATGTTTTCAAAAATGAAATTTTTGGCTCGTATTTTTGGGGTGTTACAAGTTGGTATCAGAGCCCTGGTTTGAGGGATTCGAACATACCTTTGGGGGTGTTTGAACTCAAATCGAGGGATTAAAAGATTTTGGAAAGAGAAAATGTTTTCTAAAAGGCTAAGTAAAGGGTTTTAAGAAAGAACAAAGTGTGTGATGTGCGCGACCGGCCGGGCTCAAGTAAGTATTCCCCAATGTACCCATACAAATTTATTTATGTTTATCAGTTTATGTAGAACAACATGCTAGAATAGGACTAAGGATCTAGGAGTGATGCCTTATGTGCTTGCTTTATGTGCTTCAGTATATGAAAGAGTTTCATGCTAGAATTGAGTAGACAACAGTAGGGTAGCCTGTTTAGGTTATTCCTGATAGTATGAGTTTAGCATTGTATGCTAGTTCAGTTTTTCTCTACAAGGATAGAGTTGCTTGAGATTGTTTTCTTTATGTCCAAATGTTGCTTGCTTTGTGCTATGTGGGCTTTGAAGTGATGGGAGTTAGCTGTTAGGTGAATACATTAAAGTCACATGTGATTAGGGTTGAATAATCTCAGAGTGTTGGATTTGACCCTATTGCGTAGCTCTTGTTTGAGTCCTAACCATTGTAGGGATGAGTTCCTTACTCGAAGGATTATCCGAGCCTCATCACATGTGATTGTATTTAGGTAATAGCTAATTGGCATCACCAAGAGGCCTTCAGTAGCTGAGGACTGGGTTGGGTGGAGTCAGAGGTTTCCTAGGGTAATCCTAGGATAAGAGTAGCAGTGATCAGCGGTAGTGGAAGGGACCTGGTTGACTCGAGGTGGTCTTTGGGGAAGGTACGGATAGATGTGGAAGGTAGTATGGGCCTATACTACTGAAAGTAGAGGATCCGTACCCGAACCGAGGAAGGCTAAGATAAGACCAGGGGACTTGTAGTGGGTGTGATCCCTCCAAGGGTATCAGTATCACTAACAGTTGTTATTTCTTTGTATTTCAGAATGGTGGTACTACGCCCAAGGCCAACAGTTGGCAGTACAGGAGAGGGATCGGGTTCGGGACCAGGTTCCAAGCCAGTAGATGAGGGACTACGCGAGTTCATCGCGTCAGAGATCACCAGAGGCATCCTTGAGTCGACCCCCATTATCTTTGGGTCGATCAAGGAAGGGATATTGGAGCTGACGGAGGATCGCCTATGTGCATTCAGGAGCGACATGGCATCTGGCCAGTCAGGACCCCGCACACTATCCTTTAAGGACTTTCGGGGCAGTGGTGCACCGGACTTTCATGGGGCGATGGACCCCACAGCTGCCAGACGATGGATTGCAGACATTGAGTCTGCACAGTTGACTAGCTTCTTCCCTGAGGGGTCGAAGGTGATATATGCAGCAGGATGTTTGAGAGATCGAGCTAGGGATTAGTGGGAGTCCATCGGTGACTCGTTGGGAGCCTCAACTGTCGAGGCTATGACATGGTCGGACTTTGTGACCAGGTTCAGGGCAGAGTTTGCGTCGGCTATCGAGCTTCAGCAGCTGGCCACGGAGTTCCTGGATATGAGACAGACGACGGAGACTGTGGCGGAGATCACCGCCAAGTTCCGAGAGAGGGCGTTGCTGGTGCCCCCGTACGCGGGTGACGAGGATATGAGGAGGACCCGCTATCATGATATGCTACGAGCTGATATTCGGGAGCATGTCAGTTTTTCAGCTTTCCCTACCCTGGACTCTATGATTGCCAGGGAAAGGGAGAGGGAGATAGATCTGGAGCACATCCGGAAGAGGAAGACGGAGGAGGGGCATGTTATGGGGGCTTCGGGGAAGAAGCCCAAGGGATCAGATGTGGGGCCGAAAGGCCAACAGGGACGGGGCCGCTGCAGGAAATGCGACAAGACGCAAGAGGGAGCATGCAAGTTGGGATCGTCAGGCTGCTACAAGTGCGGCAAGTTAGGGAACTTCAGTAGGGATTGTACCGCCCCTACACCTGTGATTCAGACATCGGGGTTGCTGTGTTTCCACTGCAACCAGAGGGGCCACAAGAAGGCCGATTGCAACCGGAGGATTTGACTAGGTGTTTGGTGGGAATTACAACCGAAGGATTTCCAGAGCACCAACAGACAGGCAGACTATTCCCACACAGATCAGCAGCTACTACGAGGTGAGTTACCTTCCAGTAGCGGTGGGTCTACGACCACAATGTCGTCCCACCAGTAGGAGTTGTATGATGGATGGTTGTCTCTGTGATATTCATCTAAGGTTGCTACTACCTTTGATATGTTTATGTGCTAGTATGATATGCTGCTATGTGCTAGTGACAGTAGGGGGAGAGTCCCCAGATTACCGGTCGATAGGGCCGAAGGGGCGGTCATGCCCAGCCATGCTAGATAGATTATAAGATATGTGTGTTATGTGGTAGTAGTAGGGGTGAAATAGTCCCCAGTATCCGGTCGAGAGGACCGAAGGGGAGACTAGCACCCAGATATGCTAGTCAGTACCCGGTCGAGAGGACCGAAGGGGAGATAAGCTCCTAGTATGCTAGACAGTATCCGGTCGAGAGGACCGAAGGGGTAGGTCGGGCACCCAGATATGCCTGACGATATATGCATGTTATGTGATTGTATGGTATGTGGTACGTTGGGGGAACTCACTAAGCTTCGTGCTTACAGTTTTCAGTTTTGGTTTCAGGTACCTCTTCTTCGAAGGGGAAGGAGCTTGCACGGTAGCGGCCCATCACACACATGCTTCGTATTCCGCATCATGAGATCTTCCTGGGGATTTGTACTCTGACATTTTTATGTTTTATGAAATGATTTCCATACATGCGTTATCTTATTAAAATATTATGATCAGTAAACGTTTTAATTCGAATGTTTTGCTAAACATATGTTTTCAAAAATGAAATTTTTGGCTCGTATTTTTGGGGTGTTACATTGCAGGTTCAGAAAATGAAGATTTATACGAAGATGCACATTTGGATTTTTGATCTAGCATATCCACCACTCGAAAAATGGACAAAAGATCATCCGAAAGAACAAGTAATTGGGAATCCACAATATGGAGTTTTAACAAGAGCTCAACTTCGTGCAAAGAATGAGGTACTGAATACTCATCAAGAATTTTGCATGTTCAATGTTTTCATTTCAAATATCGAACCAAAGACAGTTAAGGATGCAATGGAACACTTTGATTGGGTTGTTGCAATGCAATCTAAATTGACTGAGTTAAAACGAAATAAGGTTTGGAGATTAATTCCTAAATCTGAAAATATTTCGATTGTCAGGTTAAAATGGATTTTCAAAAATAAAACTGATAAAGATGGAAACATTAATTGAAACAAAGTTAGGCTTATTGTAAAAGGTTACTCACAACAAGAAGGAAAATACTATGAAGAAACTTCCATCCCGGTCGCAAGACTCGAGGCTGTTCGTATATTTCTAACTTATGCAACTCACAAAGATTTCGATGTATATTAAATGAACGTGAAGTGTGCATTTTTGAATGGAGAACTCGAAGAAACTGTATATGTGGAATAACCCCTAGATTTTGTTAATAAATATCATCCTGATTATTTTTATATATTAGATAAGCATGTATATGGGTTAAAACAAGCACCGATGTAACGACCCGTTTCCGGTATGTTAATTCCTTGGTATTTGTTTTGAAGTTTTGCAAGAAGGACTCAGCGAGTTCATAGCCTGACTCGCCGAGTAGGGTCGGGATTTCGAGCACGTGTTAGCTGGAGACTCGACGAGTCCATATTCCGGACTCGGCGAGTCTGTCCGTCTGGGAGAAACCCTAAATCCCCGGGTTTCCCACTATTTAAGCCACCTTATGGCCCTCATTCTCGCCTCCTTCACCCTCAGAAGCTGTGAGAAAAACCCTAATTCGTCCTTGAGTGTTTGTAAGTGATTTTTGTGTGCATTTGTGAAGGTTTGAAGAAGGAGAAGAAGAAAGGAGCAAGAAGAAGGATTGTGGAGCAGAGATTCAAGGGAAAGCAAGAGCTCTTTGAGGTATTCTTCTAGTTTCTTTCCCTTTTTTATGCTTAAAAGCCCTTTTGAGATCTAGTTGGTGCCTTTCTCAAGCTTTGTGTTGATATGGAAGCCTTCTTATGCCGAGATATCTTTAGATCTGTATATTTAGGAGTTGTAGAGCCCAGATCTATTGCCTTTTTGGAGCTATTTTGCATATTAGCCCTAGATCTACCTCCTTTACGCATCTTTTAGCCTTTATTCCCTTATTCATGTGTTTGTGCACGTAAAGTTGGAAACTTTACGTGGTAAACCAGCTTATTGGACTCAGATCTATCATTTGTATGTTCTGGATTCGAGCAGAAACGAGTGTAGAATAGTTGCATGGCGGTGACTCGGCGAGTCGGAAGAACAACTCGGCGAGTCGAGTCGCGAGTCCCCGATTCCTTCCTTTTGAGCGGTGTCTGTCGTGTGGGACCAGTGAGTAGTAGGGTGGACTCAGCGAGTCGAGGGTAGACTCAGTAATGAAGGGACTCGGCGAGTTGTTCATACAACTCGGCGAGTCCAAGGCAATCTTCTTAAGTTCAAGAACAACTTGTCGAGTTGTTCATATGACTCGGCGAGTCGAATGAAGATTGTCTGAGTTCTTGGATCGAGAGGGTACTCATCGAGTCGATGCTATACTCGACGAGTAGCAGCGAGTAGGGTTGAGGTGGGAGAGTAGAGACTCGACGAGTTGGCGGCCCAACTCGGTGAGTCAGGTCAAATGAGAGTTGACTGTGACCAAGGGTAAAAGAGTCATTTTACCCAAGTGCAATGTTTAGTATTTGATTGAGTGTGTTTATGGACTTGTAGCCGGGGAGATACCGGAGCAGCAGCAGTTAGATTCCAGAGTCTTACACTCAGCAGCCAGTTTACAAGGTGAGTTTCCTTCCCGTAGTTAGGGTGCTTGAGGTCTTTGTGATACAAGCATGTTTGTGTTATGAGTTCCGGACTCTGTTCCAATGCAGTGTGCAGTATATGTGATTATGATAGTATATGTGTTATGCTATGCCATGATCGGTTAGTTTCGGACTTCGGTCCGATGCAGTCAGTTCCGGACTTCGATCCGATGCAGTTAGTTCCGGATTTCAATCCGATGCAGATAGTTCCGGACTCGGGTCCGATGCAGGGGACAAGGTCCCAGTCAGTTCCGGACTTCGGTCCGATGCAGCTAGTTCCAGACTTCGGTCTGATGCAGCGGGCAAGGCCCAGTATGTGCTTTATATATATATATATATATATATATATATATATATATATATATATATATATATATATATATATATATGTTGTATGGTATGTGGTATTTTGGGGGAGCTCACTAAGCTTCGTGCTTACAGTTTTGGTTTCAGGTACTCCCGCAAGCAAAGGGAAGAGCTCGGGGTGATAGCATCGCACACACCACAGCTTTAGCTTTTATCCTGGGAATTGATTTAGTTTGTTTTGATTTGACATAGTATGATACAACTTTCCGCACAGTGTTTTTATTATGTTTGGGATACATCACGTATGGTTTTATGATATGACACTCAGATTATGGTTTTGGTTATATTGAAAAACGAAATTTTTGGGTCGTTTCAATTTGGTATCAAAGCCCTGGTTTGAGGGATTCGGATACACTTCCGGATGTATCTGAACTCAAACTAAGGGAAATAAAAAGATTTTTTTTTTTAAAAGAAAACGTCTTCTAAAAAGAATTTTGAAAGCACTTAGAAAGAAAGAAATTTTTTTCGAGATAAAGGTGTGTGCATGCGATCAGCCTAGCTCAAGTAAGTACTCCCAAATTACCCATACAAGTTATTTGTTCAGTTTCAGTTTCAGTAGAACAACATGCTAGTATAGGACTAAGGATCTAGGAGAATGCCTTATGTGCCTGCTTTATGTGTTACAGATTTATGAGTATTGCATGCTAGTATTGAGTAGACAGCAGTAGGATAGCCTGTTTAGGTTATGCCTGATAGTATGAGCTTAACATCCTATGCTAGTACAGTTTCTTGTTATGAGAATAGTTTTGCTTGAGTCTGTTTCCCATATCCGAATGCTGCTTGCTTTGTGCTTTGTGGGGTTCTGAGTGATGGGAGTTAGCCATTAGGTGAACACGTCACACTACATGTGATCAGGGTTGAATAATCCCAAAGTGCTGGAACTGGCCCCATTGCGCAGCTCTTGTTTGAGTCCAACCGTTATAGGGACGTGTCTTTTACTTGAAAGATTATCTGATCCTCATCACATGTGATGGTGTTTAGGTGGTGGTTAATTGGCATTATAAGGAAACCTTCAGCAGCTGAGGACCAGTTGTGTTGAGCCTGAGGTTTCCCTAGGGCAAGCCTAGGATGAGAGTAGTAGAGAGCAGCAGTAGTAGAAGTGACTTGGTGGAGTCAAGGCAGTTCTTGAGGAAAGTACGGATAGATGTGGAAGGTAGTATGGGCCCGTACTACTGAAAGCAGAGGATCCGTACTCGAATCAAGGAAGGCCACGACAAGACCAGGAAGCTAGTAGTAGTATCATGACCCCTTGAGATATTTCAGTGTTCTGATGTTGTTATGATATGTTTCAGAATGGTAGTTTTGCGTTCAAGACCAGCAGTCGGCAGCTCAGATGTCGGAGGGGGATCAGGATCAGGATCCGGCCCGGAGGTCGGGTAGATGGATGAGCAGACCAAAGAGTTCCTTTCTTCTGAGGTCACCCGCATCATACTGGAGCAGACTCCTGTGATCTTCGGTTCGATCAAGGAGGGTATTTTAGAGCTGATGGATGAGAGATTGGGTATTTTCCGTGCCGAGATGGCGGCCATGATGGGGTCGCGCACACTTACGTTCAGGGAGTTCAGGGCATGCGGAGCTCCAGACTATCATGGGGCGCGGGACCCCATAGCGAGTACCAGATGGTTGGCGGATGTGGCCAACGCTTTCCGCTCTAGCAGGTGTCCCGATGGGGACAAGGTCAGATTGCCGTCCTGTCTTCTGAAGGACAGGGCGCGGGATTGGTGGGAGGAGGTCGGACATGCCATCGGGGATGATGCGACATTGGACGCCATGACCTGGGCTGATTTCTCTACCAGGTTCAGGGCGGAGTTTGCACCGGTCATTGAGGTGCAGCAGTTAGCTAGGGAGTTTCAGGACCTTACCCAGACTACAGAGACAGTGGCGGAGATCACCGCTAAGTTCAGGGAGAGGGATCTTCTTGTTCCTCAGTATGCAGCCGATGAGGAGATGAAGAAGGCCCGTTATCATGAGATGTTGTGGAGTGACATCCACATGTTTGTGAGCCGGTCCAGCTGTAAAACGCTGGATGACATGATTGCTAGAGCTCGGGAGAGGGAGATTGATCTCGAGATGGAGAAGAAGAGGAAACCGGAGGCGGTTTCGGGTCCAGGCAGTTCGGGCAAAAAGCCCAAGGTATCTGATCACAGGTCCAGGAGTCAGCAGAGCCATGGTCGATGTGGCAAGTGTGGGGGATTGCACGAGGGAACGTTCAAGGCAGGGAGTTCTGGCTGCTACAAGTGCGGTCGAACTGGGCATTTGAGCAGGGATTGTACGGCCCCTGCTACTGCTGTTGCAGCATCAGATCTGATTTGCTTTCAGTGCAATCAGAGGGGACATAAAAAGTCCCAGTGTCCAAGTTTAGCTGCAGCAGGGAAGGTGGTTGCACCTGCCCCTGCTACTTTGAGGATTACAGATGGCCGTCAGGGCCGAGCAGAGACACCAGTGGCTAGGAGCCGAGCTTTTCAGTTGACAGCAGAGGAGGCGCGAGCGACTCCTGATGTGGTGACGGGTATGTATCTTTCCTTCATCTCTTAATTATTATTATCGTTGAATATTACTTGATGGTATGTTTTATTTAGGGTCGTTCTCGGTGAACGGCATTTCTGCTTTGGTATTGTTCGATTCGGGGGCTACCCGATCATTCGTATCGCTTGCGCTTAGCAAGAGATTTAGTAGAGCTCCTGGGGAGCTGGATTGTCCATTAGAGGTTGAGATAGCAGATGATAGGACCGTGAGGGTCGGCAGAGTGCATAGAGGGTGTTCCCTTCAGATATTTGATGAGCAGTTTTCAGTGGATCTGGTACCTATTCCCCTGCGAGGGAATAAAGTTATTGTGGGTATGGATTGGCTAAGCCCCAATGGGGCGGTGATTGATTGTGAGCTTCAGCTAGTGAGGGTTCGCACTCCTAGTGGGGGAGAGTTAGTGATTCAGGGCGAGAGGCCACAGCGAGGACCGACCTTTTGTTCCGCCGCAAGGGCGAGGCGCTATGTTCAGCAGGGTTGCGCCGGTTTTGTAGCTTACGTCTTGGATGCCCGGGAGAAGGGCAAGATGACAGTTGATGATGTTCCTATTGTTCGAGACTACCCGGATGTGTTTCCCGAGGATTTGCCGGGGATACCTCCTGAGAGACAGGTTGAGTTCAGGATCGACCTAATTCCTGGTGCGGCTCCGATAGCCAAAGCACCGTATCGACTAGCTCCCCCTGAGATGCAGGAGTTGTCTACACAGCTGCAGGAGCTGTTAGACAAGGGTTTCATTCGGCCGAGCAGTTCGCCTTAGGGAGCGCAGATCCTGTTTGTGAGGAAGAAGGATGGGTCGCATCGTATGTGCATTGATTATCGGGAGTTGAATAAGGTAACGGTGAAGAACCGTTACCCACTTCCGAGGATAGATGATTTGTTTGATCAGCTTCAGGGAGCGTCTTGGTTCTCCAAGATCGATCTATGCTTCGGTTATCATCAGATGCGGGTTAGAGATGAGGATGTACAGAAGACTGCTTTCAGGACCCGGTATGGTCATTATGAGTTCATGGTGATGCCATTTGGGCTCACCAATGCCCCAGCCGCGTTCATGGACCTCATGAACCGCGTGTGCAGGCCGATGCTGGATCGGTCAGTGATAGTATTCATAGATGATATCTTGGTATATTCCAAGACGCAGGAGCAGCACGAGGAGCACCTGCGGGAGGTGCTGGAGGCTTTGAGGAGGGAGAGACTTTTCGCAAAGTTCTCCAAGTGTGAGTTCTGGTTGCGCGGGGTGCAGTTTCTTGGTCATCTCGTCAACCAGAAGGGTATTTTGGTAGATCCGGCCAAGATAGAGGCCGTGATGCAGTGGGAGGTCCCGAAGTCTCCATCTGAGATTCGGAACTTCCTAGGGTTGGCAGGGTATTATCGGAGATTTATTCAGGACTTCTTCAAGATAGCAGTGCCGCTCACCCGACTAACCAAAAAGTCGGTAGTATTTCGTTGGGGGCCTGAGCAGCAGGCGGCGTTCGAGACTCCCAGACAGAAATTGTGCGAGGCTCCGATCCTTACCTTGCCAGAGGGAGTAGAGGACTTCGTAGTCTATTGTGATGCTTCGATCACAGGAATGGGGGCAGTATTGATGCAGCGAGGCCATGTGGTAGCTTATGCCTCGAGATAGTTGAAGCCTCACGAGGCTAATTATCCTACCCACGATTTGGAGCTGAGGGCAGTTGTGTTTGCCCTCAAGATTTGGAGGCATTACCTTTATGGGGTCCGTTGTACTATTTACACGGATCACAAGAGTTTGAGGTATCTTATGGATCAGCCGAGTCTGAACATGAGGCAGAGGAGGTGGTTGGACGTGCTGAAGGATTATGATTGTGAGATCCTTTATCATCCAGGGAAGGCCAACGTGGTGGCCGACGCCCTAAGCCGCAAAGTGTCGGTGGCCCCTATCAGAGATCTGTGTGTGAGGATGACAGTGATCACTCCGTTGTTGGAGCGGATCAAGGAGGCTCAGATGGAGGGCCTCAAGGAGGAGAGGCAGAAGTGTGAGAGGATAGTGAGCCGAGTAGCTTTGTTTGATTATGACAGTTGGGGTTTGCTGACACTTCACGGGAGGGTGTGGGTACCGTACAGGGGTGGAGTACGGCAGGTATTGATGGACGAGGCTCATAAGTCTCGATTTTCTATCCACTCAGGGGCGACGAAAATGTATCGAGATCTTCGACCTGATTATTGGTGGCCCTGCATGAAGCGGGACGTCGCTTGGTATGTTGAGAGATGCTTGACCTGCCGAAAGGTCAAGGCGGAGCACCAGAGGCCTCACGGAAAGATGCAGCCGTTGGACATTCCCGTGTGGAAGTGGGAGGATATCACCATGGATTTTGTCACCAAGCTCCCCAGGACCGCACGTGGAGTGGATTCGATATGGGTAGTAGTGGATCGGTTGACGAAGAGTGCCCATTTTATTCCGATCCAGGAGAGTATATCGGCGGAAAAGTTAGCCGATATCTATGTGCGAGAGATTGTGGCACGTCATGGAGTGCCGGTATCGGTGGTGTCAGACCGAGATGTCCGTTTCACATCTAGATTCTGGAAGCGGTTCCACGATGAGATGGGTACTCGTCTCCATTTCAGCACTGCTTTTCACCCTCAGACTGACGGGCAGAGCGAGAGGATGATTCAGACTCTTGAGGACATGCTTAGGGCATGTGTTCTAGATTTTGGGGGCAGTTGGGATACGTATCTTCCGTTAGCGGAATTCTCGTATAACAACAGTTATCATGCGAGCATTGATCTACCTCCTTTTGAGATGCTGTATGGGAGGAAGTGTAGGACCCCGATTTGTTGGGGCAAGGTCGGTCAGCGAGTCATCGGGAGCACAGAAGTGGTGCTCAAGATGACTGAGTTGATCCAGCAGGTCCGTAGCAGGCTGCAGACTGCGCAGAGTCGGCAGAAGAGCTACGCCGACAGGAGGCGTTCGGACTTGGAGTTCCAGGTGGGAGATATGGTCCTTCTGAAGGTCTCACCTTGGAAGGGTGTCATCAGGTTCCGGAAGAGGGGCAAGTTGGGCCCCAGATTTATTGGTCCTTTCAGGGTTTTGGCCCGGGTGGGTCGGGTTGCTTATCGGTTAGATCTTCCTGAGGAGCTTAGTCAGATCCACAACACCTTCCATGTGTCTCAGTTGAGGAAGTGTTTGGTGGATGAGTCAGCAGTCGTTCCCCTAGAGGATATTTAGGTTGATAGCAGCCTGAATTATATTGAGAGGCCGGTCGCGATTCTGGACCGGAAGACCAAGACCTTGAGGAAAAAGGTAATTCAGTTAGTGAAGGTGCAGTGGCAGCACCGGAAGGGGTCTGAGTGGACGTGGGAGGCTGAGGAGGAGATGAGAGCGCACTACCCGGAGATATTTGCAGATTCAGCTGTAGCAGACTTCGAGGACGAAGTCTGAGATAAGTGGGGGAGATTTGTAACGACCCGTTTTCGGTATGTTAATTCCTTGGTATTTGTTTTGAAGTTTTGCAAGAGGGACTCGGCGAGTTCATAGCCTGACTCGTCGAGTAGGGTCGGGATTTCAAGCACGTGTTAGCTGGAGACTCGACGAGTCCATATTCCGGACTCGGCGAGTCTGTCCGTCTGGGAGAAACCCTAAATCCCCGGGTTTCCCACTATTTAAGCCACCTTATGGCCCTCATTCTCGCCTCCTTCACCCTCAGAAGCTGTGAGAAAAACCCTAATTCGTCCTTGAGTGTTTATAAGTGATTTTTGTGTGCATTTGTGAAGGTTTGAAGAAGGAGAAGAAGAAAGGAGCAAGAAGAAGGATTGTAGAGCAGAGATTCAAGGGAAAGCAAGAGCTCTTTGAGGTATTCTTCTAGTTTCTTTCCATTTTTTATGCTTAAAAGCCCTTTTGAGATCTAGTTGGTGCCTTTCTCAAGCTTTGTGTTGATATGGAAGCCTTCTTATGCCGAGATATCTTTAGATCTGTATATTTAGGAGTTGTAGAGCCCAGATCTATTGCCTTTTTGGAGCTATTTTGCATATTAGCCCTAGATCTACCTCCTTTACACATCTTTTAGCCTTTATTCCCTTATTCATGTGTTTGTGCACGTAAAGTTGGAAACTTTACATGGTAAACCAGCTTATTGGACTCAGATCTATCATTTGTATGTTCTGGATTCGAGCAGAAACGAGTGTAGAATAGTTGCATGGCGGTGACTCGGCGAGTCGGAAGAACAACTCGGCGAGTCGAGTCGCGAGTCCCCGATTCCTTCCTTTTGAGCGGTGTCTGTCGTGTGGGACCAGTGAGTAGTAGGGTGGACTCAGCGAGTCGAGGGTAGACTCAGTAATGAAGGGACTCGGCGGGTTGTTCATACAACTCGGCGAGTCCAAGGCAATCTTCTTAAGTTCAAGAACAACTCGTCGAGTTGTTCATATGACTCGGCGAGTCAGATGAAGATTGTCTGAGTTCTTGGATCGAGAGGGTACTCGTCGAGTCGATGCCATACTCGACGAGTAGCAGCGAGTAGGGTTGAGGTGGGAGAGTAGAGACTCGGCGAGTTGGTGGCCCAACTCGGCGAGTCAGGTCAAATGAGAGTTGACTGTGACCAAGGGTAAAAGAGTCATTTTACCCAAGTGCAATGTTTAGTATTTGATTGAGTGTGTTTATGGACTTGTAGCCGAGGAGATACCGGAGCAGCAGCAGTTAGATTCCAGAGTCTTACACTCAGCAGCCAGTTTACGAGGTGAGTTTCCTTCCCATAGTTAGGGTGCTTGAGGTCTTTGTGATACAAGCATGTTTGTGTTATGAGTTCCGGACTCTGTTCCGATGCAGTGTGCAGTATATGTGATTATGATAGTGTATGTGTTATGCTATGCCATGATAGGTTAGTTCCGGACTTCGATGCGATGAATTCAGTTCCGGACTTCGATCCGATGCAGTTAGTTCCGGATTTCAATCCAATGCAGATAGTTCCGGACTCGGGTCTGATGCAGGGGACAAGGTCCCAGTCAGTTCTGGACTTCGGTCCGATGCAGCTAGTTCCAGACTTCGGTCTGATGTAGCGGGCAAGGCCCATTATGTGCTTTATATATATATAGGTTGTATGGTATGTGGTATTTTGGGGGAGCTCACTAAGCTTCGTGCTTACAGTTTCAGTTTTGGTTTCAGGTACTCCCGCAAGCAAAGGGAAGAGCTCGGGGTGATAGCATCGCACACACCACAGCTTTAGCTTTTATCCTGGGAATTGATTTAGTTTGTTTTGATTTGACATAGTATGATATAGCTTTCCGCACAGTGTTTTTATTATGTTTGGGATACATCACGTATGGTTTTATGATATGACACTCAGATTATGGTTTTGGTTATATTGAAAAACGAAATTTTTGGGTTATATTTTTGGGTCGTTTCAACCGAGATCCTGGTATGCAACTCTTACCTCCTTCTTAAAACAATCGAAATTTAAACAAGTATTAGTTGATCCCACATTACTTCGAAAGAAAGTTGGGAATCATCTTATGCTTGTTCAAATTTATGCCGTTGATATTATTTTTGGCTCTATAAACCCTGCTTTGTCTAATGAATTTGAAAATATGATGAAAAACAAATTTGAGATGAGCATGGTGGGAAAATTTAATAATTTTATTGGTCTAAATATTTATCAAAGCATAGAAGGAACTTTTATCAATCAAGAAAAATATACGAAGAATCTGCTTGAAAAGTTTGGATTGACAAATAGCACAAAGTTACGAGTACCAATGGCAACTAGATCAAGGCTTACACCTTCGTTAGATAAACCAGCAGTTGATTTAACTTTGTACTGAAGCATGATAGGTTCATTACTATATCTCACAACAAGTAGACCTGATATCATGTTTTCTGTTTGTAATTGTGCTAGGTACTAGTCAAATCCACGAGAACCACATCTCACTACAGTCAAGAATATTTTTCGTTATCTCAAAGGATCAATTTCTTTAGGATTATGGTATCCTTCGAAAACAGGTTTCTTTATTCAAGCTTTCTTAGATGCTGATTTGGGAGGTTTCAATCTTGATCGAAAAAGCACGAGTGGAGGATGTCAATTACTTGATGGGAAATTGGTGAGCTGGCAATCAAAGAAGGAAACATGTGTTTCAATTTCGACTGCTAAAGCAGAATATGTTGTTGCTGCTGCTTGCACATCACAAATAATTTGGATTCAAAGTCAATTGCGTGATTATGCAATAAACATGAAGAGAATTCCATTATATTGTGATTCTCAAAGTGCAATTCGAATTTTTCATAATCATGTGCAACGTTCGAAGACTAAGCATATTGCTCTTTGTTACCATTTCATAAAAGATCACGTAGAGGATGGTAATATTGAAGTGCATTTCATGAAAACCACTAATCAATTGGCTGATATTTTCACAAAACCGTTAGATGAAAATCATTTGTCAGAGTCAAAGGTTACTTTTCATAGCCAATGCTTCGATACCCTTCGTTTTCGTAAATAGGAGCTGAAAAATTCGTGTGTCTGGTACATTTTCAATATTTTTGTTAAGTTGATTTTATTTTCGAAAAATAACAAAAACAAAAAAAATATTTTTCATTTGTTTTGTCATTTCTTTTTGAAAAACACAAAAACAACAAAAAGGTTTTTATTTGTTTTCTATTTTATTTTCGAAAAAATCAAAAATCACAAAAATATTTTGTTTTGTATTGTTTTGTCTTAGTGTATTGTTTCAGATAACAAAGATGATTCTCCATGGTTAATGCTTGTAGTTCTAGGGCCAGGTAAATATTATGAAACTTTTGTACGAGTTAAGGTGTCTCTAGAAGCATGATGCAGCATGTTGACCAAAGCCTTGAATGAATCTATGTGTGTTTAACGAAAGCCTTAATGAAATATTTCATACGAAAATTTCTTCCTAAGTCAGACTTGTATTCACATTAGTCACATGAGCTACCTGACTCTTCTCACATAAGTTAAGAGTTACTGTTTTGTCCAAAATAACAGAGGTACAAATGATTTCTTAAACCAATCTTTTTCATATAAACGTTCTTACACGATCACACACGAAGGCATATTTCCAAGATGTCTCTGATCAAACCCATTGAGACTTCGACATATCAAAAATTTGTGTTTATGATATGATATCATGAGACTGTGATGAAAGTGAAGCCCAATTCTCTAAATTTTTAAGGAATTGACGGGGAACTTTGTTCCAATATTTAACGAAACTTTTATTTCTGTACCGAGATTCGAAACTCCAAATCATATTCATTTCGTATGAGTGATCTTGATCAAACTATCGAAACCCACGATGTTTGTTACCCAATAGGATCCAACACAATTTTTTTTTTCTTGAATATGATTTCTGTGGGAGTTTCATTTGATTTCTAAGTCACTTTCAAAATTAACCAAAGCATACTTGTCATCAATTACACTGATCAAACAAGTGATTTCTATTACAATTACTCACCATATGTTTTGGATGATATGTAACGAAATCGTGTATCCACCTATGAAGCCTTGAAAAAGAAGCCCTTCAAAACTTCTCGATAACTTTTCGATTGTAATTCACGAGAAAACACACAAGCAGTTGATTATCTTTCTTGATAATTAACGAAGTAACTTTTGTCCGGGGTTTAACTACTTTCGTGTCAAAATGATTTTGACATCACAAATCCAAAGTTTATTTTTTTATTCTTATCTTTTTCTTTGGAGCACTGCACTCACGAAATCGTTGAGGTTCTGAGTAATACCAACTCAGGCTGATGATTTCGAATGTCTGGCACATGACTTCGCTTTAAATCCAAAAGTGAAAGAGCCTAACCTCCATCCGAAGGTTGATGACGGTTCAAATTCCATTGGGAGAAATAAAAATGTTGTTAGAAGTGACGTCTTGTATTCTATCTAGTTTTCAAGGAGAAGTGACAATTACTTTTTCACACGTGGCTACTTTATCAGAATAGTGGTGCGAGTTTCAAGGTGCCATATTGGATTTCATTAAATGCATATCCCGCTTCAAATTCAAACTTTAGGGATACATATAAAAGGGGATTCAAGGATTTTTGATCAGTTTACGCTTTCAGAAGAAAATTTTTCTCTGCAAAATTGATTTGTTCTTCATAAAGTTCCAAAACCCTACTCATGGCTACTCAGGCTAATGTTGATGCACCATCCCAAACCACTATAGACATTACATCTCAACTGATCATGAAGATACAAGGAACCAACTATCAAGTCAAAGAAGACGTATCTCTTTATCCCGATGATTTGAAGATGTTGGTGGTTTCTCTGAAGAGTTCTATTCTTTCCACCGCAATGTTTAACTCTTCTGTTGTTCCTCTATCCTGGCTCTCGATAGTAAGATCAAATGATACCTATAGCAAAGCCCTAGATGTCATTACATTTAATCTGGTAAATGACAAGAAGGGTAGATTGACGAAGAAGTTATTCTGTCAGATTCTGGAAATTCCAAACACACCACCATTCACTGCTCTTTTTTTTTCCAAGTCAATCACATGTTCAATGAGATGGGTCATCAATGCCCACTCACCAAGATAAGTGGCTTTAAGAATTCTGGTCTTCCAACTGTCTAGAACTTTCTATTTGGAATATTTTTACGCTGCTTGACTGGTCGCAGTGGGGGTCTTGATAAAGGGAGAATGGAAGTCCACGCCATGGCTGCAGGAGTATATTATGATATCCCGGTGGACTACTCTACGCTGTTGTGGAAGGAATTTCAGAAAAGTGTCGAAAATATGAATGTCGTACAACGTATATCGTGTGCAAGATATTGGAGTCTTATTCTTAGGTATTTCTATGATAAAAAAGGGATTCAGGTGTCTGATGAAGAGGAAACTGCTGAGTTCATGAAATATCACTTTCCGAATGAGGTTTCTGATGATGCTACGATTTTCACACATGTTGCACGAATTCTTGATGCAATGTTGAAACGTGTTGATTTGAAAAATTATGTGCTAATAGAATATATGATGACTGTTGATCCTAAAATTGAAACCAAGAAGTTGTTAACGAAAGAAGATGCAGGTCCTTCGAAGAAAGCCAGGTCATCAAAGAAGACTGTGATCATTACTCCTGAGCCAACAGTTCAAGAAACAAAGAAAACAAAGTATCCTAAGAAAACAACGAAGCCAGATGATCAAGTTTTGACTGTTTTAGTCAGTCTAGTTGAAATCGTTGAACCTGTTGTTGACAAACCAACTTCAGTTACTATTCCATCAAAGACTGGAGTTTTTCGAAGACCGAAGAAGAAGTATGGCGGTTCTCCAACTTCAAGTGTGGTTCAAAACCCTCATCATACTCAACAGGGAGTTCTTATACGCAAAGTCCCAGCTCCTGTTTCTCCTTTATCAAAGAAACGAAGAGTTGAAGATATGGGAAAGAGGATTTCAAAGAAGAAGAAGAAGACAAAGAAGAGGTATCTTGTTATTCCAACGCAATCTTCTGAAGACGAAGATGTGCCAGAAACACCCGAAGCTATTCCTATTATTGAACCTTCATCTCCTGAGAACACTTTTTTCATACCACATGAAGTTTCTTTTATCAAATCTTTACATGAGGAGGTACAAACTTCAGACATCACTACAAACTTATCTAATACGGATGTAAATGTCACCATGGGTGAAGGAGATTTATCTAAAGAAACTTCACAATCTCTCCAAGGTACTCCAGTTGTTATTCCTATCGAACCTGTTTCTACTAATTTTGTTTCTTTACCTCCATATATCATCCATGCCACTTCCACCACCGAATCACCCACTTTTAAAAAACATTATCAATCAACCATTCACATTTATTTTCTCATCATAATCCACTGATCCACCAAAACTTATGGATGAGTCTGAGAATGAAGAAGGAGGTTTTGGAGGAACATTCGAAGCCTTGGAATTTGATGATGATGAAGAAGAATTTCCTAATCATATGCTTATGTCTATGAAGCAGTTTAAAATTTTGAATAAGAAGATGAATTCTATTCTTCGAACTCAAGCAAATATGGGGGAGGTAGTTCAGTTTCTAGTTTTGAACTTGATGGGTTGATGAAGGCATTTGAAGCTCGAATGGTGACCAAAGTCTCGGGCATGATTAAAGACACCGAGTCCAGAATATTAGAGAATGTTGATCACACTGATCAAACCATTGAGTTAAAGGTGAATTCTCTCAATTCAAAGTTTGTGGGGTCTGTAAAGGAATTAACAAATATTAAAAAAGAACGACATACTTTATTTGTTCTGGATATGAAGAAGGTCAGATAAGATGTTAACTTTAAACTTCAAGAGCTTCGTGACGATATGATCAAAGAAGTTGCTAGTGTTTAACAAGACTATGCAACTTTACATAAGAAGGTTGACATTATTTGTGATGCAGTAACGAAGTATGTCACATTGTACGAAAGTTTGAGTCCTCAAATTACTCAAATTTCTACAAGTGATAATCAACAGTTTGGGGAGATTCTTTCGTTGTTAAAAGAATTAAAAGCTTCAGTACTCAAGTCTGCCTCATCTTCAATTATTACACCAGAGTTCTTATCTCAAAAGTTTTCACAATTCGAAGCTATTTTGCATAAGCAATTGGCTCCCTTATCTCAAATATTGAATCTTCTGCCAACAGGTGCCCCGCCTGTTCGTACAGTGGTGCAAGGGGGAGAGAAGAAAGTTGGAGAAGCTTCTCATGCGAAGGTTGGGGGTGAAGCTTCGCATGGTGAGATTAAAGTTGTTGGAAAAAATTTCCCTTCGAAACTTCCATCAACTAAGCCAATAATTTCGACTATTGGGCCAGTTACTTCAACAGTTGTGACATCAATGCCAACCACAAAGCCAATCTCAAAAGGGATTATAATTGGTTCATCCATTGGTCAAGGTGATGCTTCGAAAACAAAAGATGTTACAGAAAGTTCAATAGACTAAGGGAAGCTAATTGTTGTTGAAAAATCAAAGGAGGAGAAGAAAGCTGAGGCCGAAGCTGAGATTGAAAAATTAAGAGTTGTACAAAGCATCATGAGGTAAAGAGCAAGTGATCCTCCTATATTGAACAAGGGAGATCCTTCAAAACATTACAATTATGATACCATAGAAGCGAAGGTGGCATATAATCACATGTATGCGTTTGAAAAGAAACCAAAACAGAGTTATGTGGTTTCGAATGCAGACATGAGCCAGCTTGACTTCCCAATCAATGAAATGATGTTCCTGATGCGTCAGTTCAAAATTTATGATAAATTCAAGAGCAAAGATGACTACAACTACATGAAGCTTCGTTTTCATGCTGTTCTCGCAAAAGCTCCAGAGGAAATTTGGTCATTAATCAAAATAAAGAAAGTGGTTAGCATCAAGATGAATGTTTTATTCGAAGATATGATGCAAAATCTGAGATTTTTTGTAGCAAGAGCAAATGGTCAAACTTGTGATTTTACAGTGGCTGATTTTCCACTATTGAACTTGTATGATCTTATACAAGTTGCATTACTCTTAAAAGACAAAAATTCTTCATACCTTCAAGAAACTGATCCTAAAGTTTTTTGACTTGGAGTTTCTCACATCAAGATCTTTTTGGAGAATTACTATGAGTGTTTGGCTCTTACGTATGTGGAACTTGCAACTGTGAAGGGTTTAGAAGTTAAAGCTCCAATGGAACCTATAAAGTCCCAATGTGAATTGAAGAAGTATGCAGATAGGGAAATATGTTTAAAACCTGTTGGAATGGTTTTTGATGGAAAGGATGAAGGTGTAAAAACCAAAAGATTTTTGTTCCAAGCTTGTGAAATCGAAAGATATACTACGCCCCAGTATACGAACTTCATTGTTCGTATGAATAATTGCAAGAAAAATAATGAAGGGGACAAGAAGAAGCTTAAGAAGATTATTTCATGGTACACGGAAATCCGAAGGGTGATGATGTATGTCATACAGATTTTCACAAACTGAGAGAAGTCGACTTCATTACAAAGGGGGAGATTGTAAGGGCCGAAATTATGTTGTAACGAGTCGAAGTCTGTACCCTTCATATATTTTGTAATGTATTTACTAAAGTGTCTAATATTCGAAGCTTAATGTCTATGTATTAGTATTTTTGTATACCTTCATGTCTCCTATAAATAGGGACTTTACTTAGAGTTAGATAAGAGTCTTGACAGTACTTGTCTTTTTACTCTCTGTAAAATTGTGAAAGTATAATTGAGCTAAAACAAGATTATATTTACTCCTCATGTTCTTTTTATATTGATATTACTCTGATTTGATTCTCTTTACTCGATTATCACTTCATCACCCTTTGGTCGTGAACCCTTCATGGTGTGGCCATGAACTCCCCTAAATCAATCACATGTGATTGTAACACTTCATTTCAAGTGTTTCCTAGCCACTAAGGTTGTTTCCTTGCGTGCTAGTTGTTTTAAACACTAATTACATGGCTATATATATGCCATTATATGTCATTTAGGACTTGTTTGTGTCTCAGAAATTCATTCGTGGAACTTCTCATCCTTACACGAATATTCAATTAAATCACCCACATAAGGTGAGTTTCATACCCCTATAATCAATCTTTTAAATGTTTTTAAATGCTTTTAGGGGGGGGGGAATACAAGTTGGACACAGTGATAATTGTGGTAATGTTACCTCTGATAATCATCACATTAAATAGATTTCTTATGCTTTTGTAAGTGATCAAATCAATTCGACATCTCTTTTATAAAAATGTTAGTTTATTGTTTATAAAAACTCTGTTTTCAAAGTACATGTATAACTCAATAGATAATCGAGTATTTTCTACAAATCAGGGACAGTTCAAAGCTAACATATTAGTAAACTATAAAGGGTATAGTTTAGGGGTTTAGAACATACTATAACAAGAACAGGAAGGAACATATACAATTACATATACATTTATAGAAGGAACATATACAATTTCAAAAGGAACATATATAATATAACAAGAATAAGATAACAATAATGTGAGATCCTACTTCATGGCATAGCAATGCACTTGTTGTGTCACGTTTTTGTAACCAGAGTCTCTTGGAGGGAGAGCAGGTATTTGTGTGTATAGATCTATACGGGACAGATACTCCCACATCCCGACTGTTAGCTATAGTCCTAGTCGGCAAGGCTAAAGGGTGACAAAATGTCACGTTGTTTCGATGCCAGATGATTGGCGGAAAGATGACCAAGTCACCCTTCACTGGCACTTGTGAGAGGGGTGAGGGTTTATTGGATCTCATACACACCGATGTGTGTGGGCCCTTTAGATCCACCACAAAGGATGCGAGCCGCTTTTACATGAATTTTACCGATGATTATAGTAGATATGGTTATATCTTATTAATCAAGCATAAGTTGGAAACTTTTGAAAAGTTCAAAGATTTTAGACAAGAAATGGAGAATTAGTTGGGTAGGTGTAACATCCAGGAATCGCAAGAGTAGAGTTGAAGGGCTAAAACTGTAAGTTTCGAAGGGTGACTCAGCGAGTCCATGGATAGACTCGGCGAGTCAGGTCGCGACTATGGTCGCGTATCAAGTGGCCTACTCGGCGAGTCCAAAGATGGACTCGGCGAGTAGGTGCTGTGTGGAGGAAACCCTAATTTTCGGGGTTGAGCCCTATATAAAGATCATTATGCCCCTCCACAGCCTCCTCTATTCCCCCCCCCCTTGAGTCCCAGAAACCCTAATTTCGTGGAGAGCCCCATTGTTGAGCAAATTAGAGCTTGGAGAGGTGTTGGTTGAAGAAATCTTGAAGGAGAAGTGGCTTGGATCAAAGGGCTTTGCTTGGATTCGAGTTTCATTGCTGTTGAGGCATCCTTTGGAGGTAATACTTTCGTTCTTGGGCTGTGTTCTCCTAGTTTCTCATTTTGGGGTTGTGTGGGGAGCTTAGTTGTGTGGCATCTTGATGTTTGGAGGATGGATCGGAGGTTGCTACCTCAGATCTGGAGTGGAGAAGATTTTAAGAGCATTAAAGCCCCTGTTCTTGTGTTGTTAATGGAGCTATCATGTCCCAAACCTTGGTTCTAAGGTGAATAAGGCCTAGATCTCTTTAGATTCACGTAAAGTTTGCCACTTTACGTGATGGATGGATTGTAGGAGCTTGGATCTATGTTTTGGATCAATTGCATGGCCTGAGACGCTTCTGTATGGATTTAGACCGGTGGTACTCGACGAGTCACATGGGTGGACTCGACGAGTTGCTTGAAGATGGCCTGGAACTCGCCGAGTTGGAAGAACAACTCGGCGAGTAGGTTGAAGATAGCCTTGGACTTGGCGAGTCTTGTCGAGGAGTCCCAATATTTCTGGTTGAGTCGATGAATCGGTGAGTCAAGGGATGACTCGGTGAGTTGGGTGCGAGTGGACTCAGAGTTGTTGGACTCGACGAGTCTTGGGGTGACTCGGCGAGTTGGGTCACTAATTGAGGGAAGTTCTGAGCATAAGGACTCGGCGAGTCATCGGGTTGACTCGGCGAGTAGGGTCAGTCAGGGGTTGACTTTGACTTGTCCAAGGTTGACCAGTTGTCTTCCAGGGGTATTTTGGTAATTAAGGGTATTTATTGAGTTGTATGTTTTGATGTTCAGTGGAGGAGTTCGTGTCAGAGTTCGGAGCAACGGGATCTTATCCTTTCAGCCGGCAGTTTCGAGGTGAGTTATCCTCACTGTATCAACAGGGTCTAAGGCACCAAGGCCGGCCCTTTATTGGATTGAGATTCGGATGTGGTTAGTATGTTATTGTTTGATGTGTCTGCATCCTGGTAGCTAGGATGGTACATGCTAGGAGACCTTGTTAAGGTCAGTTTCCTGACATATATAAAGTGATGCTATGCTAGTGACCGGTTAGGTCGGTAACCTGGTTAGGGTAATGATATGCTATGTGATCTGCTTGCTCGGTTTGTTAGCTATGACTGTTATATGATTGTATGTTATGTGCACATGGTTGTTTGGACTGGAGATGGGTTGAGGCGGGTCCTGCTTTGTGCTGTAGGCCGAGATACCCAGGGCAGACCGGTTATTCTGAAGGCCCAGCGAGCGGTCCGGATAGGCTGTAGGCCCCACGAGGGCGGACCAGACGTGCCGAGGCTCGCAGAGTGGACCAGGCCGACTGAAGGCACGATGCGGGCGGACCAGTCACACTGTAGACTCAGAGAGTGGACCAGGTGGGTTGAAGGCCCGATACGGGCGGACCAACCCCACTGTAGACTCGAAGGACATGACTAGACCTGGAGGATGGATCCGGTGGACTGAAGGCCCGATATGGCGGACCAGTCACACAGTAGACCCGATATGCATGGCTGTTCTATGTTCTGTTATGTTATGTATGTTTTATATGTTTTGGGCCGGAAGGCAATATGTTTTGGACCGGAAGGTCGCAGCCTGGAAGGGCGTATACGTGGTTGGTATTTTGGGGGTATCTCACTAAGCTTTCGGGCTTACAGTTGTGGTTTAATGTTTTTCAGGTTCTTCAGGAGACTGTGGCAAGGCGAAGGCGCGATCGTACCGCTCCTCATGATTTTGTAGCAATGTGGTTCTTGGAATACTCTAAATGATTTGTATTGAAAACTTTTTTGTAAACAATTTAATGAAAATCGGGTTATTTTGAAAATTTTAAATTGGTTGTATTTTTCGGATGTTACAAGTTGGTATCAGTGCCTTGGTTTGAGTGAATTGGAGGAACACTTGTGTGACTCCAGTCTCAAATCGAGGAGGGTTTTCAAAAGAGAATTTAAAATGGTTTTCAAAGTAAGTAAAGGAGGACGTGGAGGTACGATCAGCCGGAGCCAGTAAGTAACCCCAAAGTACCATACATGACAATTGTTTTATTGAGCTTTGATAGAACAGCATGCTAGAGTTAGGCTAGGGATCTCCAGGATTTCTTGATGTGTTGCCTGATTTATGATGCCTGCTAGCCTAGGGTTCCTTGTGAAAGATTTCTAGTGTTCCTCTAGTTGTGAGGATAGAGCGTTGTTATGTATGTCGCTAGGGTGTTGTGGGAGTGCTTCATACAAATATGGGTAGGTGTGGAAGGTAGTATGGGCCTGTACTACCGAAAGCACGGACCCATACGCGTATCAGGGAAACCATGACCTCTAGGGTTGGGATGAGAGCTGGATCCCGGGATAGTGGAAAATGTCTGAGATTTTGGTGTTTTATTTTCAGTATGGAGATTTCAGGGCATGCTGGGAGTGGATCCGTGTCAGGATCAGGAGCAGGAGAGGGAGTTCCGGGTTGGTCTGTACAGCCCGAGGTTGTCAGTCAGATGAGTACGCACGAGTTGGATGCGAGGATTCGTGAGATCCTGCATGATGAGGTTGCTGCATTGTTTCGGGCTGAGCTGCCGGAGCTGTTTGGGTCAATCAAGACCGCCATGGTGGAGTATTTTGATGAGCGCTATGCGGCTCTCATGGAGACGGCTGCCGCGGCGGCTACAGCAGTTGTAGCGGCGGCAGGGGGAGGATCTAGTAGAGGTTTTCAGTATCGGGACTTCGATAATACGAAGCCTCCCACTTTTGATGGAGTTTAGGATCCGATCGTTGCTATGAGATGGTTATCATATGTGGAGGGATGTTTCTTCACGTGTTCATGCCCTGCTGATCAGAGGGTGAGGTGCGCTCTGAACCTGTTAAGGCTCGGGGCAAAGGATTGGTGGAGATTGACCACGGGGTCGTACTCGGATGCGCAGAGGGCTGCGATTTCATGGGATCGGTTCAGAGAGATGTTCAGCACTCGATATGTTTCGCAGGTCGAGAGGGAGAGGTTGGCTCAGGAGTTCTTAAAGCTGAAACAGGATTCGGAGTCGGTGACGGAAATCACCAGGATGTTTACTGAGAGGGCGATGTTTTGCCCTGAGTTCGCTTCGGAGCAGGCTCAGATGTCCCGATATCTGAGTATGCTAAAGAGAGACATCAGGCAGTTTGTGTCTGCGCAGAGGTGCGAGACTTTGCTGGAGTTGCAGGAGGCCGCCAGGCGGCGTGAGTTAGAGATTGAGTTACAAATGCGTGAGCTGAGCAAGCTCCAGTTCAGTCGCAGCCGGCGACGAAACGGTCTAAGACCGTTGATTCCAGGATGGGAGATCAGGGTAGCCACATCTGTGGAAAGTGTGGAAGGGGTCACGCCGGAGTTTGTCGGTCCGGTGGAGCATGCCGCAAGTGCGGAAAGGAGGGACACTATGCGAGGGATTGTCGGCAGTCAGTGTCGGTTCGGGATTTGAGGATATGCTATCATTGTCATCAGGTTGGACATTTGAAGGTCAACTGTCCACGGCTTGCTGCAGGACCGGTGCAGGCTCCAGCACCTGCTACGTTGAGGATCACAGGTGGAGGTCAGGGTGGAGCGGAGCCCCCAAGGGCTTAGGGTCGTGTTTTTCAGCTGGCTGCTGCGGGTATGTTTCTTTCTGTTGTTTTTTATTATTTATGATTATTGTGGAGTATTGTTATCTGCTAGTTTCGTTGGTTGGTTATGGAATTGCGTTTCGGGTTTTCGTGTGGTATCCATCGTTCCTTGAGGGTTTGGCGAGTTGTGATCAAGATTTCGTTTTGGTATCCTTTGTTCCCTGAAGGATTGATATGGTTATGGATTAGTACTTCGAGCTATTATGGATTATCTCTGTGGGGATTAGTGGCGGATGCGGTGTTGGTTTGAATGTCAGGTAGCCTTTGCAGTCTGAGGGATGGATATTTGAAGATTGGGTTCTTTTCGAGTGGGTTGTTCAGTGTGGAAACATGATTTTTATGAAAGTTGTTAGCGTTGGTGAGGAACATTTTGCGTGTGAGTGTTGATTTTCTGCAAGGTTGCTTTGGGAGATCGGTGATGGCGACCGGTGATTAATTGTCAGTGTCTTAAGTAGGATAGAATTGGAAATTCTCCGGATGATCGTTGGGCCTGAGAGGTTGTTTAGCTGCTTGGGGAATTCAACGGTATTTCTATCAGCCAAGAGCAGGCTCGTATGGGTGAGTAACTGGTGTGCAGGGCGGAATACAGACCTAGAGCAATTGATTGTGGAAGGCATGGGAGCAGGCCGGGATCGAGTATGTATGATGGAGATAGAGTTCGGAACCCCTAGAGGGCTAGAACGGTATGCACGGGAGGATTTACCGAAGGGATAGTTCGGAATGATGAATGCTAGTTGAGCGGTCCGGATAGACTGAAGGCCGGTAGGCGTACCAGTCAGGCTGAAGGCTCGGAGGACGGTCCAGTCAGATTGGCTGAAGGTTCTGAGAGTGGTCCAAATTGGCTGAAGGCCTGGGGAGGTGGTCCAGTCATGCTGAAGACTCTGCGAGTACTGTTGGATCGGTTCGAGGTTATGGGTTGCGTATGTTGCAGTGTGATTACATTGGGAGGTCTGGCCCCGGTTAGCGATCTTGAGCAGTGAAGATAGTACATGGGCTTGAGAGTCCCTGCGATGAGAGTCAGAGTAGTGTTGATGTATGGATGTCGGGTGCGCTTTAAAGAGATGGTGTAGCGTGGGGTGAGCACCATAGTACCTGTCATGGTGATAGGGCGGACGAGTGGTTTCCTTGGTAAGGAAAGAGGGAGGAATGGGATTCCGAAAGGAAGTGCAAACTAACGGAAGTGAAAGCGGCAATGTGGAGTTATAATTGGAGTGGTCCGACGATGGTTTTGAGTAGCGTGTTGCGGCAATGGAATAAAAGCTCATTTGACTTGAGATGTCTGCTCAGGGCGCGGAGGGAATTCTGCAGGCGTAGAGCCAGGGAGAGGGGTGTAACATCCCAAAATATCAAGAGTAGAGTTGAAAGGCTAAAAGAGTAAATTGGGAAAGAGTGACTCGGCGAGTCCATGTGCGGACTCGGCGAGTAGAGTCGCGACTTGGTTGCGTGTTAAGTGGCCGACTCGGCGAGTCAGTGTAATGGACTCGGCGAGTAGGCGCTGAGTGGAGAAAACCCTAATTATCGGGGTTGAGCCTTATATAAAGATCACTATGTTTTCCTCCCAGCCTCTTTATCACCCCTTGAGCCCCAGAAAACCCTAAATCACGGAGAAGCACCATTGTTGAGTGGATTGGAGCTTGGAGAAGTAATGGTTGAAGAAATTTTGGGAAGATTGAAGGCTTGGAGCAAGGGGATTTGCTTGGATTCGAATTTCATTGCAGTTGGGGCATCACTTAGAGGTAATATCTCGTGATTGACCTGTTGTTATGTTGTTTCTTCATTTTGGGGTTTGTGAGAAATTGTCTATGGATGAAATGGGAAGTCTAGAGGTTAGATCTGAGGTTGCTACCTCAGATCTGGAAGGGAGAAGAATCAGAGAGCTTGAAAGTCCCAGTGTTGGAGTGTTTAGTGAAGCTTACATGTCCCAAACCCTAGCCCCAATGTGCAAACAGCTTAGATCTCTTTGGATTCACGTAAAGTTTGCCACTTTACGTGATGGATGAGTGGTAGGAGGCTAGATCTATGTCTTGGAGCAGTTGCATGGCCTGGAATGCTTCGGAATGTATTCAGACCGGTGGTACTCGGCGAGTCACATGGGTGGACTCGACGAGTTGGATGAAGATGGCCTGGAACTCGGCGAGTTGTATGAACAACTCGGCGAGTAGGTTGAAGATAGCCGTAGACTCAGCGAGTCTGTTCTTGGACTCGACGAGTCTTGTCGAAGAGTCCCAAATATTTCCTGGTTGAGTCGAGAATCGGTGAGTCAAGGGATGACTCGGTGAATTGGGTGTAAGTGGACTCAGAGTTGTAGGACTCGGCGAGTCTCGGGGTGACTCGGCGAGTTGAGTCGCGGATTGGGGAAGTTCTGATTATGCGAACTCGACGAGTCACAGGGTTGACTCGGCGAGTAGAGTCAGTCGGGGGTTGACCTAGACTGAGGACTTTGATTTCGACCAAGGGTTGGCCGTTGACTTTTAGGGTTTGGACAGCGATGTGGCCTTTGGGCCAAGAAAGAGGTAAAATAGTCTTTTACCCATAAGAGGGTGTTATGAGAGGATTTATTCTAGCCTCGAGAGTTATATTCATGAGAGTATTTGCCTTACGTGTTAGGCGGTGGCGAGTTCGAGATTCAAGTGTGGGGATATCTGCTTTCTGTTTGCCAGGTGAGTCTTCTCACTATACTTTACCTTGAGTAGGTAACCAGAGTTATGTGATCAGAATATTTGTATGCTATATGTACGTGATGTGTTGTACTGCATTATTTCTATGTGATTTATGATGTGCATGTTTATAGAGTTGGAACCGAAAGGTTCCCAGAGTTAGAACCTGAGGGTTCACAGAGTTTGGGTGCATGGACCCATAGAGTTATAGCCTCGAGTGGCTAATATGTGTTATGTGTGGTATTTTGGGGAACTCACTAAGCTTCGTGCTTACAGTGTTTTGTGTTATGTTTTTCAGGTTTCTTTCAGTATCACAGGACGACACCGGCTTGATTGTACACACCAGAGAAAGAGTCATATTTTGGAGGATCCTGGTTTTCTATGCAAGTGAAAATGGAGTCATGTTTTGTAAATCGACTATGAATGAGATTTTAAACAAGTGTTTCTAAGAATAAAATGATTATTTTAAATGAAAAATTTGTCTTGAAATGTACGGTGTTACAAGGGGTTCGGAAGGGATGTAGGGAGAGAGTCTTGGGCTCTCAGTGAGATTCTGATCATGGTTGTGGGTATGTATTAGCGGTTCATCCTGGAAGGATGTTTGAGGATATCATCAGTGTATCAGGTTTTCCAAACCTGAGGGTGCTAGAGCTAAATCAGCATGTGTGTGTGATTGCGAGCGGAGAACTCGGGGGAGTTGCTCCGGAATTAAAGAATGGGTCTTTCTGTCGTCATGGAATGGATAGAATGGGATTCAGATCGGGGATCCGATGGTTCATGGTTTTCTAGCCATATGAGTCAAGTGAAAGATGAGAATTGGAGCAGTAAGGCATCATGGGTAATTCTCGGTTGTTAAGTGCAGCTATCGGAGGGTACAGCTGGTGCCCAGTTTGAGTAGGTGGCTGTGACACCGTATGGAAGGAGAAAGTGAGCTTCTGGTTTCTATGGTTGTGCCTTGAGGGACTTGGTTCGGTCAAGGTCAGGTGGCGCGTCGTGAGAAGTAATTTGAGGATAAGATGCCGTAGGCTTCGAGGACGAAGCCTGATTTAAGTGGGGGAGAATTGTAACATCCCGGAATCGCAAGAGTAGAGTTGAAGGGCTAAAAGTGTAAGTTTCGGAGGGTGACTCGGCGAGTCCATGGATAGACTCGGCGAGTCAGGTCGCGACTATGGTCGCGTATCAAGTGGCCTACTCGGCGAGTCCAAAGATGGACTCGGCGAGTAGGTGCTGTGTGGAGGAAACCCTAATTTTCGGGGTTGAGCCCTATATAAAGATCATTATGCCCCTCCACAGCCTCCTCTATTCCCCCCTTGAGTCCCAGAAACCCTAATTTCGTGGAGAGCCCCATTGTTGAGCAAATTAGAGCTTGGAGAGGTGTTGGTTGAAGAAATCTTGAAGGAGAAGTGGCTTGGATCAAAGGGCTTTGCTTGGATTCGAGTTTCATTGTTGTTGAGGCATCCTTTGGAGGTAATACTTTCGTTCTTGGGTTGTGTTCTCCTAGTTTCTCATTTTGGGGTTGTGTGGGGAGCTTAGTTGTGTGGCATATTGATGTTTGGAGGATGGATCTCAGGTTGCTACCTCAGATCTGGAGTGGAGAAGATCTTAAGAGCATTAAAACCCCTGTTCTTGTGTTGTTAATGGAGCTATCATGTCCCAAACCTTGGTTCTAAGGTGAATAAGGCCTAGATCTCTTTAGATTCACGTAAAGTTTGCCACTTTACGTGATGGATGGATTGTAGGAGCTTGGATCTATGTTTTGGATCAATTGCATGGCCTGAGATGCTTCTGCATGGATTCAGACCGGTGGTACTCGACGAGTCACATGGGTGGACTCGACGAGTTGCTTGAAGATGGCCTGAAACTCGGCGAGTTGGAAGAACAACTCGGCGAGTTGGTTGAAGATAGCCTTGGACTCGGCGAGTCTGTTCTTGGACTCGGCGAGTCTTGTCGAGGAGTCCCAATATTTCTGGTTGAGTCGATGAATCGGTGAGTCAAGGGATGACTCGGTGAGTTGGGTGCGAGTGGACTTAGAGTTGTTGGACTCGACGAGTCTTGGGGTGACTCGGCGAGTTGGGTCGCTAATTGAGGGAAGTTCTGAGCATAAGGACTCGGCGAGTCATCGGGTTCACTCGACGAGTAGGGTCAGTCAGGGGTTGACTTTGACTTGTCCAAGGTTGACCAGTTGTCTTCCAGGGGTATTTTAGTAATTAAGGGTATTTATTGAGTTGTATGTTTTGATGTTCAGTGGAGGAGTTCGTGTCAGAGTTCGGAGCAACGGGATCTTATCCTTTCAGCCGGCAGTTTCGAGGTGAGTTATCCTCACTGTATCAACAGGGTCTAAGGCACCAAGGCTGGCCCTTTATTGGATTGAGATTCGGATGTGGTTAGTATGTTATTGTTTGATGTGTCTGCATCCTGGTAGCTAGGATGGTACATGCTAGGAGACCTTGTTAAGGTCAGTTTCCCGATATATATATAAAGTGATGCTATGCTAGTGACCGGTTAGGTCGGTAACCTGGTTAGGGTAATGATATGCTATGTGATCTGCTTGCTCGGTTTGTTAGCTATGACTGTTATATGATTGTATGTTATGTGCACATGGTTGTTTGGACTGGAGATGGGTTGAGGCGGGTCCTGCTTTGTGCTGTAGGCCAAGATACCCCGGGCGGACCGGTTATTCCGAAGGCCCAGCGAGCGGTCCGGATAGGCTGTAGGCCCCACGAGGGCGGACCAGACGTGCTGAGGCTCGGAGAGTGGACCAGGTCGACTGAAGGCCCGATGCGGGCGGACCAGTCACACTGTAGACTCAGAGAGTGGACCAGGTGGGTTGAAGGCCCGATACGGGTGGACCAACCCCACTGTAGACTCGAAGGACATGACTAGACCTAGAGGATGGATCCGGTGGACTGAAGGCCCGATACGGCGGACCAGTCACACAGTAGACCCGATATGCATGGCTGTTCTATGTTCTGTTATGTTATGTATGTTTTATATGTTTTGGGCCGGAAGGCAATATGTTTTGGACCGGAAGGTCGCAGCCTGGAAGGGCGTATACGTGGTTGGTATTTTGGGGGTATCTCACTAAGCTTTCGGGCTTACAGTTGTGGTTTAATGTTTTTCAGGTTCTTCAGGAGACTGTGGCAAGGCGAAGGCGCAATCGTACCGCTCCTCATGATTTTGTAGCAATGTGGTTCTGGGAATACTCTAAATGATTTGTATTGAAAAAAATTTTGTAAACAATTTAATGAAAATCGGGTTATTTTGAAAAATTTAAATTGGTTGTATTTTTCGGATGTTATAGCAGGAAATCAAGATGCTTCGATTCGATCGAGGAGGAGAGTACCTAAGTCTTGAATTTCACGACTACCTCAAGGAATGCGGAATTGTTTCGCAATTGACGCCACCAAGGACACCACAATTGAATGGTGTAGCTGAGAGGTGTAATCGGACCTTGCTAGACATGGTTAGTTCCATGATGAGTCGTGCTTCACTACCTATCTCATTCTGGGATATGCCTTAGAGGCTTCCACCCATATCCTTAACTTAGTCCCTACGAAGAAGGTTGCCAAAACACATCACGAGATGTGGACAGGGAAAGCTACCTCATCAGCACATATCAAGGTTAGGGGTTGCGAGGCTTTCGTAAGATGAGAGACTCATGAAAAGCTCGAACCTCGTAGTAAGCGATATATTTTCATCGGCTACCCGCAAAATTCCTTTGGATATCTCTTCTATAGACCAAGTGACATTGTTGTCTTCGTTGTGAGGAGAGGGGTTTTCCAAGAGAGAGATAGAACTCATAAGCCAAGGGATAGTGGGAGGCCAATCAACCTTGAAGAGATTCGCGAGTAGAGCGATGAAGGAACCTCTAACGCTGGCGCTCAACCCGAGGAGGAAACTCCGATTGAACCGACTGACGAGTCCTTACCTCTTAGATATTCCGAAAGAGTTAGGGTTCAACCCTATTTTTATGGTTTCAATATTACTATGGAAGGGGATACGTTCATTAGTGATAGTACACTAGTGAATTTGGACGAGCCTAACAACCATAAGGAAGCCATGGCAGGTCCAGAGTCTGCAAAATGGAAAGAGGCGATGGACAGCGAGATTCAGTCCATTTATGCCAACCAAGTTTGGAATTTGGTTGACCATGTGCCCGGACGTAAGACGGTCGGGTGCAAGTGGATCTTCAAGAAGAAGACCGACATGGATGGGAATGCGCACACTTATAAGGCGCGATTGGTTGCGAAGGGATTTACTCAACTTCCCGGAGTTGACTATGATGAGACCTTCTCACCAGTTGCGAAGATAAAGTCTATTAAGGTGAGGCTGGCCATTGTTGCATTTCATGATTATGAAATATGGCAGATGGATGTCAAAACCGCTTTGCTTAATGGGAAGTTGGCTGAGGATGTTTACATGGCTCAGCTAAAGGGTTTTGTCAATGCAAAGCATCCCAATAGAGTGTGCAAGCTTGAGAAGTCTATTTATGGAATTAAGTAAGCGTCTCGCAGATGGAATCTTTGTTTCGATGAGAAAGTCAAAGAGTTTGGTTTTCTGCAAAGTGAGGATGAATCATGTGTATATGTCAAAGCCAGTGGGAGTATAGTGAGCTTCCCCATATTGTATGTCAATGACATACTGCTCATAGGAAACGACATCCTGACACTGCAGGAAGTTAAATCCTGGCTCGGGAAGTGCTTCGCTATGAAGGACCTCGGAGAAGCTGCATATATTCTGGGAATAAGGATAGTGAGAAACAGGAGTAAAAGACTAATAGGACATAGTCAAAGAACTTACTTGGATAAAGTACTAAAGCGTTTTAGTATGGAAAATTCCAAGAAAAGGGAGTTACCGATCCAAAAAAATATCAAATTGAGTAAGACTCAAAGCCCGTGTACCGAAGTTGAGATAGCAGAGATGAGCAGAGTGCCTTATGCTTCCGCAGTTGGCTCTATCATGTATGCTATGACTTGCACTCGCCCTGATGTGGCCTTCGCTTTGAGCACGGCCATTAGATATCAAGGGAAACCTGGTAAAGCACATTGGACTGCAGTCAAGAATATCCTTAAGTACCTTCAGAGGATCAAGGAATGGTTTCTAGTTCTCGGTGGGAGTGATGACTTAAAGGTGCGAGGGTACAGTGACACCAGTTTTCAAACCGACAGGGACAACTACTGTTCGCAGTCGAGTTGGGTATTTACCCTAAGTGGAGGAGCAGTGACTTGGAAAAGTTCCAAGCAAGAAACAGTAGTTGATTCAACATGCGAATCAGAGTATATTACAGCGAGCGAAGCATCCAAGGAGGCAATATGGCTGAAGAATTTCATCGGAGACCTTCGAGTTGTGCCAGCCATACAAGAGCCTATGAAAATTTTCTGTGATAATGAAGGAGCAGTTTCCTTGACCAAGGAACCAATGGATCATGGTAGATCTCGATATATCGACATAAAATATCACTTTATTCGACATCAGGTGGAAGAAGAACTCCTCGTAGTAAAAAGGGTATCATCAGAGGATAACCCAGCAGATCCACATACGAAGGGACTGAGTAGGGTTAAGCACCTGCAGCACGCTAGGAGCATTGGGCTAAGGGACAATGTTAGTTTAGATTAGATAGATTAGAAACGTGTAATAGATAAATGTAATTGACATTTGATGATTACATAAATGGTATTATTTATAAGTAAGGTTACTGTCTTGTGTTAATTGTTTACCTATTGTTTCATTTTGCATGTTTTGACTTCCTGAATAATATGATTATTCAAACGGTCCACAGTCGTTCATATGTTGGGAGTAGATATGAATGAAGACTGTCATGAATTGGTGTGTAGATTGTCTGAAAGATATTAGACATAGCAAAGTCTTGTTGCGACGTTCATGAGTGCTTATGAATAAGATTTGAGCATTGGAATAAACCCACGCTTGCTGGAATCATTTATGGAATTTATCTCGAGTGATCGCAAGACGATAATATCATATGGTCTTAAAACCTAGATATATGGTTTATTGTTTGCTGACTGGTTGTGCATTGATAATGCAAAAACGCATCAGTAACTTGATGTTATAAAACGCATTGTTGTGTATGATTTAATTAGTGAATATTAAATGCATATAAGTTGATGTTTATCTGTTCCTTTTATCCTAAGAGGGTAAAAGTGATATGAGGGCCCCTCGATGATTTGGTTTGACTTATGTGCCGGGCCCGGTTAGGACTAAATTGATGTGTTCAATTAAGTTCTATGTCAGACGAATCTGAGATCAAGAAATAAACTGATGGACAATAAGTATGACTATGTTCCATGTGATTGTCCGCATGATATCTAGAACAGAGGATCATTCGATCCCCTATCTAAAGGACAGGTTATTGATGAGATCAGAGTTCGACGTGGTCTTTGAGAGCTACGATTGCTAATCAGATTCTACTTGCATTTATGGTTACTAGACTTATCGATTGTTGGATTAGTGTGTAAGCCCGTAACCATATTTGGTAAGTACTTGACGTGGTTGTGCATGATCCTTTTAGGTTGCCTTCACCCAATCAACTTGACTGGAGAAATAATAGAGAAATATGTTATTATGGTTTATTAATATATTATAAGAATAATATATTAAAACAGAAATCATATTATTTAATTAATATTAGTCATAAATTAATTAAGAATTAATTTGGTGACTAAAAGAGATTAATTGAATAAAGGGACTCAAACTGTCAAATGTGTGATAGTTGGATTTTGGGCTGGGAAACCCAATGGGACAAAGGGATGAACGATATTATGATGGGAGCCCATCATATTTTCGTCCATGGCCTTATTCCAGAAGGTTCCATGGGTTGCTTAATGTCTAAATTGTCCATTAGGGTTTTGGAGGAAACCCCTAGCTGCTCACAGTATAAATAAGGCCCCTAGGCTACATAAATCGAACGCTTGCTTCTCTAAGAACCCTAAGGCCGAATTTTGTAGCCTCCTCCCTCTCTCCGTTGCCTCTCCATTTGCTATTGGTGTTTGTGAGCCATTAGAGGTACTACACTTGTGGTACTTGCTTTCAAGGGTAAGGAGATTCAAGATTTAAGTTGTTATTACTACATAACAACAAGAGGTATGTAATCCATCTCATCTTATGAATTTCGAAATTCATAGAAGCATGATAGGGTTCTTCATGTGTTCATAATGTTGTGTATCTAATAGTGAAAACATAGATATGTATCTAGGGTTGCATGCACACATATGATTGTTTGTATAAAACCCACCAGTTATGAAGCTAGAACACTAAAATCAAGCTAAAATGGAGACCTAGTGCATAGAATAGGGACATGGCTGAATAAAAGGTGGCAAATTTGAGCTTCTAAAGCTTAAGAGAGCCCATATCTGAAGTCTTAACTCCACCAAGAGCCCAAAACTCGGAAATAGCCTTGGAAATGGCCAAAAGTGACAACAAGCAAGCTTAAATGAAGATCTAAGTGAAAAAGAGCCAACGTATAAGCTTTATACCTCTAACAAGTCTGAAATGCAACCCAAGCTCTAGATCTTCTGCCTTCTCCTTGGATCTTCTAGCCTTTCCTTTCTCCTTTTAGCTTCAAATTAAAAAATGGCAAGAAAATAGCTCAAAAACACACAAGGTTGATTAGGGTTTCGAAAGTAGGGTTTGGAGATGATGGAGGCTGGGGTGAAGGCCGAATAATGTTCTTAAATAGGGTGCAAACCCTAAAAATTACACTTTCACCCTCGCAGCCCTACTTGTCGAGTCGAGGCTCCCTACTTGTCGAGTAGGTTACTTAAAATCTGCACATATACTGCCTTTACTCGACGAGTTAGGGCACCAACTCGTCGAGTCCTTCTTTCAAAATAATTAATTAATTAAATTAAATGCGTACCAGAAAATCAGACGTTACACACAGAAGAACAAACCGATCATGCATTTTCCATATGGTGCATTCTGGATTCGGTACAGTTGTGGCAGGTTCGACAACAACAACAAGTGAGGTGGCGGTAGCCAGAACTGCTTCAATCGCAGGTACAATGACAATTTTCAACGGTGGTTGGGGATTCAAGATGAAATCCTCCAACTCGAAAGTCTTGAGTGCCGAAACCATGGTGGTGCGCCTGAGCGAATAATTGGCTCGATCAGGTTTAATCGTGATTGTATGGATCTGGAAATTTAGGTTAGTGGTAGTGGTAGTGGCTAAATTAAGAATTAGGGCGTCTAGAAGCCATTGAGGAAGACAAAGGAAGAAAGTTTTTGAGGTTTAGAATGAGCGAAGCTCTGATACCATATGAACTTTAGAATTGAACTGTGTGTTATCATTCAATATTGTAATGTTTATATACATGGTAGAAACTAGGGCTGTCAAATATGTACCATGGAGAACCAACCAACATGTTACCAACCGAACCAAGAAAGTTGGTTACCAATATATTTGGTAGCCAACATGTTTGGTTGGTAGTACCGTACCAATTCAGTAAACTTGGTACGGTAATGGTATTAAATTTTAAATACCACGGTATTACCGTACTAACTAATTCATATATATATATATATATATATATATATATATATATATATATATATATATATATATATATATATAATCAAAATCGTATTTTTAAATGTCAAGTGTTTACTGTTTATGATTTTAAAAACTATGTTATTAGACATTAGATTTAGTCAATAGTTATTACCACATTAGATTAAAAAACTGAAAAGTTACTTATTAATTTTTTTAGTAACTAGAATAGTTAATTTACTAATTTATATTACTAGACGAGAAAAGTGTCCTATAACGTTACTAGTCTTTAACTTATATAATTGAAAGTTAGAACAAAGTTGGTAATATACCTTTACCAATTTGTACCAACCAAACTTGTTGGTAGCTAAACAAGTTGGTACCAAGTATAGTTGGTACGGTACTAGTAGCTAAAAATTTGTACCAATTATAGTTGGTATGGTACACGATTTGAGTAAAAATCAACTGGTACAGTACCATGTTCAGCCTTAGTAGAAACCAAAAAAGAGATATTTACCTCTATTCTAGAGCTAAGATTATATTGACTATTTGACCATTAGACTGGATCAATTACACACGTTTACAACTTTGTTATTAAGGTGTCACTAGACTTGACCATGCACATTCTTTGTTCAAATACGATCAACAAGAAGCCCAAAACATCTCTCCGTTTTGGAGGAACAAATCACTGACTACGTTCCCCTTGCCACATGTGTCCCTATTTTATCATATTCCAAATGATAACCATAATTTAGATGACATTAGTTTACGTTAAAGTGCATCATGAGTGAGTCGAGATAATAGGCATCTCATATCTATGGACAATATGATGCGTCATTATTTGATTCCTCTTTCAACTTCCTTCACACTTTATCTTCCATTTCTTTTTCTTTTAAAATCAACAAAAATATCTCTTCTACTTTAATCCTAAGAGATTTACAAATAGGTTGAACCGAGTTTTCATTTGCAAATCAAGAATACAATCAGGACAATTTTTTTAACAAATTATCCCCTCGGAATAGACATTCATCAATTGGTTATGACTTATGCTTATGCGTATGGTTAAAGAGCATCAGAAAGCGACTTCAGGAAAAGACAAATCAAAATTAAAAGAACATTTACGTTTTTTACACGACTCATGAGATAACTATGTACTGTTTCATAATATTTGTATTTGTGTTTTGATATATTTTTTTTTGTTACACTGTATATGTAATGATTTGCGTAGGATAACGAAAATTAAACACATTTTAGAAGACTATATTTATCCAAAAGAATAGGAAGAATGTCGGCAAACAATGTTTGTGTGCATTTACTTTTCATTTTTTTGAAGAAGGAAAATTTATTTACTTTAGTAGTTTAATTTATACTTCTCAATTTATTACTCTTCCGCTTATAGAATAAAAAAAGGGATAATCATAAGGGGAGAAAATGGGGCATTCCGAGAATCGAACTCGGGACCTCTCGCACCCGAAGCGAGAATCATACCACTAGACCAAATGCCCGATTTTGCTTTAACATCGAAAACATAAATTAATATTAACATTATATGTGACTTTTTTTAATAAAAATATTTCTACAACTTTTTGATCGAGTTGTACAAAACTGATTGCAATATTTACAAAGATATTGCTTCTCTTTAATCAAATGTAGTTAGTGTTTGGATTTTTTGCTATGAAAATTACTCTGCATGATTTATTATGTAGTTTAATTATATATCCATTTTTTTTAATGATTATTCATTCTTATTTTTTACTACAAAGATTTATATGTCCTCTCATAAATTAATATATATCCTTTAGTGTTTAGTTACTTTTTTTAGCTCAAACATAAGTACTATGTTAACCTCTTTTTAGATGTGAAATTTCTTAAACATAGAAACCTTATTGTATTACAAATGACAAAACCATGGAAATAATTTTTGATGGTTATTAATTACTGGTTTGTTCTTATCCATACAACAAGGAGGCAAGAAATAAAGTTGGAAACAAACCACCAAAACCTTAAAAGATGTGGTGGATATATTTTTCTAATTTTTTATATATAAGAAAATTTGATTAATACAACTATAAGGTCGGATACATATGTTACTGTATGTAATTTTTTTTACACCAATCTCTTATTGATATGTAACTAACGGTTACTAATCTATCAAAGATCCGTCGTAATACTGATATATGTAAAAAAAAAAAAAATATTTAGCACTAGATTATACGGTCTTGTACGGATGCACACTGACTTATGTTCAAAGTTGGACACTGTTAAGTTTTATAATATATGTTATTATAAATTTCTTGATACATGACTTTAAAATATACTAACTAATTATAATTAAGTTTTATAATATTTGTTATTATAATTTTCTCAATTCCAAATATGTTTTCATTTATTAATAATTTGTATGAAATAATCATTAAAAATGAGTTCATTTGTATTATATTAGTTTTAAAAATAAAAAAAAACATACAGCACGATGCATAACTGTTTTTAGTTGGTCACGACAAATAAGTTGCGGTAGTCAAAACTAGTTCTTAATCTAATTTTTTTAAGATAATATATTTGTCACAAAAATACACGAAAAACGGGGCATTCCGAGAATCGAACTCGGGACCTCTCGCACCCAAAGCGAGAATCATACCACTAGACCAAATGCCCATATATGTTCTATTTCCAATATTGGAATTTATAAATCGAATTCACATATGAAAATATTATATTTGAATGTTTTAAATTTAGCTAGTGATTTCATATATAGTTATGAAAATTTCCCTTTTGCTGTGATGTGGAAAACATTTCATTTACCAAGTTATCAATATCGTTATCAGATTTGCAACAGTAGATCTTAGATTAACAGAATATATTTTTATTATAATTTAGAAACGAATTATATGCATAAGTTTTGCACTTACTAATGAATGCAGATGATTTTCTTTTATTTTAAAATATTGTTTCATAAACAACGAACTGATCGGGAAATTCTGGTCGCCAAAATTTTTTTCATTGGTAAAAAGCCTTGAGCTAATAAGAAAAGTTTAAAGAAAATGAAACGAAAAAACTTGAAAAACTCCAAAGAAGTATTGAACGTTCTCACATTTTAGTCATAATTTTTATTGTCTATATAGGGTTCTTAATTTTTTTTTATTCGATTTGACTTTTTTACAACATATAGTTGATTCCCTATTGACTTGTCACTTCTTTTGTCTAATTTGGCAAGATTAAGGTTCTGACAATGTATATTTCATTGAAACAAAGAACAATTGGAAATTTGGAAGAAAGAATAAATTAACTGAAATAAAACAAGTAAAGAGAATTACATTTTCTCGATGAAGCTTCATCGACATTGAGAAATCAACAAATGTTCCTTATAATAATCTTTGGAAATTGATCAATTAAGTAGCAGATAAAAATTAAACAAGATCACATGTTGATACGTGCCTTATCGGAAGTATAACACCCGTATTTTTTTTTTCATATAACAATTTTTAAATAATATTTATCTTTCATAAACTTGATAAAACATCAAGTGTTAAACATAACGAGAAATTATAAATATTCTTTAAACATGAAAACTTTGAGGAAGTCTTTCAAAATCTAATAACTCTTTAACAATCACATCCGAGCACTTAGCAATTAGGTTGGGTTCTTTCCTGTTGGTGATTTTATATCATCAAATATTATTTAAGTGTAATAGGATTAAATTTGTTGACCAAAAGTGATCTTGTTGAATATTGAACAAGTTAGGATGGTGTAGGAGTGCACACTTGTTCAAGTTTTTCAAGATTTAAAGTACATTGCTATTTAGGGGCGAAGCCCCTAAACGAACGGGGGTCCGGGGGCAGCGCCCCTGGGAGCGGGGTCCCAGGGGCGGCAGTCCCTGGCGGGGTCCAAGGGGCAGAGCCCCTGGCTAGGATCGAGCTGACCCTTTATTCCATGACATCCGTTTAATGACAGTTTGTTAGTTTTATGACAGTTTCTAACTGTCTGTTGACAGTTTTCAGACAGGATTGATATATCCGTTTTTTGGTCAATATTCTGGTACATGTTGAAGAACATTTTTCATATACATTCTCAGATTTCATTCTCTGAATTTCATCCAATTGAGTGTTCGATCTGTACCATCGAAATACTTCAATTTGATAGTGAATCACGACTTTCAGAGAATCCAAGCAATCTATTCATCCCTTTTTTCTAACATTTCCTTTATTTTACACCAAGAACCAAAAGAATGTTAAATATCAATGAAAGAGAAAGATTAGTGATTACACATATCTACACACTTTTACTACATAATCATATATTGTAACATCATGTTTTCCGTTTTGTGATTCATTTTATTAAATCATTATCTTAGTAACTTAATCTATTAAATAATAAGAAAATTAATGCTAATAAAATGGAAATACTAATAATCATAATTATACATTTTATTCAATAAAAATATTTGTAGAAATAGGTATTTGAAGCTTCTCGGGTATTCATTTGCGGATTTGAAGGCCGATGTTACTTTGAGGGGGAGTTGGTCTAGATCACGAAAGCCCGTTTGGAAACTGAAGTCAAAACATTCAATCCTAACTTTAAGGGGGAGAATGTTAGGTACAAAGTTCTCCTTGGATGTGACTTATCCTATTGTATGTGTAAATGAGTTGAGTCTTTCTTATAAATAGGAAGTGAGTAACTCCCATTATGTAAAACCCATTTGTAAGTGTTAATTTAGTGAGAGAAAATTCAAAACTCACTTGTACTCTAACTATTCTAATGGAGCTTAAACATGTTTATTTATTCCTTGTGTTCTTGATGTTTGTATGATTCACTAGATCTTTACAATTTCGTACATGTCATCATAATCAGGATCAGTACACTTGGTATCAGAGCGGGTGTTCTTGAAGCTCTTAAGAATTGATCCATGATGGCTACATGATTTGAGTGAATCTTCATTGTATTGGGTTCATCTTTGAGAGAGTTTTTGTTCTAGAAATCGAATTTATTCCTTTATTTGATTCAAAATTTGATTTTTCCTCTCTAGAATACTTGTTTGTTTCACTTTCTCTCTCTAGATATTTCATTGGAATTCACTTTCTCTTTCTAGAAAATTTCAAGTTCTTATGATATTCTTCATTTTTCGGATTTGAAAATGAAAGAAACAATTTGTGAAAATTGGTTTGTAGATTATTATCAATGGTCAAGAGAGTGGGCCACTCACGAGGTTAATCAACAACCCATCTGCATCACTTTTCTAGAAGCCCAAAACTTTGAACTTAAATCTGGGCTAATTTATCTTCTTCCCACGTTCATAGGTCTAGAAAACGAAGACCCACATAAATTCCTCAAGGAATTTCATGTAGTTAGTTCAGGAATGAAGCCTCATGCCGCCACAGAAGACCAGATAAAGTTAAGGGCATTCCTCTTTTCGCTTAAAGATTCAACAATGGAATGGTTATATGAACTCCCATCTGGTCCATCACCACTTTGATAGAACTTGCGACGCTATATTTAGAGAAGTATTTTCTAGAAACGTGAGCCTCCAGTCTCAGAAGATAAATCTTTGGGATCAAACAAGGAAAAAAAGAAGCTTTACATACTTACTGGGAAATGTTCAGGAAGCTTCTAGTTCAGTGTCCACAATATGGGATCGGTGATTTTTAGCTCTATAATTGCTTTTATGAAGGCCTGAAATCCATGGAGAGGCGCCTGATAAAGGCTTCCAATGGTGGTTCCTTGGGTGATATGACGCCAACTGAAATCAGAGAACTAATCAAAAAGCTAGCGATCGAGTCTAAACATTCCAGAAATGAAATGAGTGGTATCCATATTAGACAAGGGGAGTCAAGGAAGTCAACAGTGTTCATCTAAAAGCTTAGATATCTGAATTGACGAAAGCAATGTTGATGTTGACTAAAGAAAAAGCAGCTGCAAAGAAACAATGTGGGATTTGCTTGAAGATTGATCATCCAACTGATATGTGTCCATTATTGTAAGAGGACACAGTTGCAGTAAAATCCATTGGGGGCCACCAATAGAATTTTCAGAATAATTATGACCAGAAACAACAATTTCAGTCTCTACCTAGATTTCAACAACTACGAAATTTTCAACAACCGGGTCCTCAACAAAATTTTCAGAATCAGCAGAATTTCCAGCACCAGAATTTTCAGCAGCCTTCATAGCAACATTCTGGCAGCTCTAGTACGACCTTGGAGGATATTGTTAAAAGCTTGGCCACCAGCACTCATGCGTTCCAAAAAGAAACCAGAGAGAGCATCAAAAATCTGGAACAACAAGTGTCTCAACTTGCCACTTCTGTGGGTTGACTGGAATCTCAAGGAAAGTTGTCGGGCCATAATGAGAATAATCTGACGCATAATGTGAGTGCTCTTTCCTTGAGAAGCGGGAAGACATGTGAAGGCCTAAGAACATCTAAACCAGATGAAGCTGAAGAGTACAAAGATGTCTTGGTTGAAGAAGAAAAAGAAATTCTAAGACCACCCAAGCCAATTCTGAAGGAGTACAAGCCACTACCGCCCTTCCCATCGCGATTGAGAAGCACGAAACGCGAGCGTGAGGACGAGGAAATCATGGACACTTTTCGTAAGTTAGAGGTAAATATCCCACTTCTAGATGTTAAAAAACACATTCCTCGTTATGCTAAGTTTTTAAAAGAATTATGTGTTTCAAAGAAAAAAACAAAAATCTAATGAAACAATTAAAGCTGGTGAAAACATTTATGCTATTTTGCAAAAAAGTTTGCCTCCAAAGTGCAAGGATCCGAGCATTTTCTCAGTTCCTTGTAAATTGAGGAACATTAATTTTCCAAAAGCCATGCTTGATCTAGGAGCTTCAGTTAACGTCCTCCCGTTTTCTATTTTTGAAAAATTAAAATCAATCAGGATCGTTGCAAAAGATCGGGACCATCATCCAGTTGGCGGATCATTCAACTGTATACAAAAAAGGTGTACTTGAGAATTTTCTTGTCCAAGTGGGTGAGCTTATTTTCTTGCTGATTTTTATATAATGGACATGGGGAATGTTGATGTGTTTGACAAAAACTCGATTATTTTAGGAAGCCCTTTATGAAAACTTCTAGAACAAAAATTGATGTTTTTGCTGGTACACTTTCAATAGAGTTTGATGAGGAAGTTGTGAACTTTAAAATAAATAATGATCATTTTCTTTCTGAAAATATTTTTGTCAATTATATGGGTACCAACAGTCCTTTGTCTGCGGGCTGCTGTGAGTTTTCTAATATCTCTGTGTAAGAAAAAATTTCAGACATAAATTTACCATACACATTGAAAGGGCTGGGAGAAGATGAGCTTGGGGAAGTGAAGGCGGGGTATCTGATTCCTGTTGAAGAAAAATCAGATAAAAATTTGAAAAGAAACAAGCTTTTGGAAAAAGAAGAGGAAGAGCTGGAATCTGAGAAAGAATCAGATAAGAATCTGAAAAGAAAAATGTTTTTAGGCAAAGAAAAAGAGGAATGGTGATTTCAAATACGAATCTGAAAAGAAGAAAGCTTAAAGGAAAGAAGGAGATTTTTGGGAAAAATAAGAAGATAAGAAATTGGAAGAAGAAATCAAATCAGCTGAAAGACTTATCTAAAGACAATCTGGAGTCTTTCCAGTTTGGTGAAAAGGTTCCAGATCCACCCATATTGCCATATTTGAAGGGATCTGGAGTGACAAGAAAGAGAGTTGAGCTTCAGAGCAGTCACAACCACACCCGTTAGTTAATCTGGTTGGGCAAAGTCGAGTCAACAACTTTAAAAATGGACAGCTTTCCGGAAGGCAACCCGATGAGTAGTTTTTAGTTTTTTTTTACACTTTCAATAAAGAGATGTTCGTAGTTTCAAGCAAGATTGGGAAAATCAAAGGATTGACAAAGTTGCTAAAATTCAGAATTTTTCGTCCACAATAATCGTCAAAATTAGAATTTATGCACATTTATTAGGTATATTCGTTCCTAGCTGCACCATTTTGTTGTTATATTCTTTATGAAACTATTCATTCATCTCTAAGCATTGAGGACAATGCATCACTTTAAGCCTTGGGAGGGGGTTAGTGTAAAATTTTGTATTTTTGTTAAAAATGTTAATTCTTCAGTTTTTAGGTTAAAATTTTTTCATTTTTTTTTTGCATTTTATTTTCTGCATCGCATTTGCATATTTGAAAAATCCAAAAATATTTTATTTTCTATTTTTATTTTTCTACATTCATAAAAAAAACCCGAAAAAGATTTTTATTTCTAGTTATTTTTTATTTTTATTTTTTCATTTTCTGCATATTAAAAAGAATTCCGAACAGTTAAGTTAATTTAAAAAAAAAAATACGAGATGAGGATATTGTTTACATTCGAGATATACATTTACATTCAATAACTACGCGAAAAAGGAAAATGAAAATCTGAAACGATCGGGTTGTTATTGAAAGTGTAGAATCAGTTGTCATAACTAGGGAATCTAAACACTGTATTCTGAGACCCCAACTTTAAATAATAAAAAAGTGGTATACTGAAACGTTTTTATGGGAGGTAATAACAACTTTGGGATGATTTGCTTTTGAATGTTTAAAAAGAGTCTTTATCGACAACTCTGGACCCACACAACACAGACCAATTTATCGGCACGCGTTACCCTTATGGTAACAGAGAGCCCTTATATCAGATCCACACAGTCAAGAAGGAAGAAAATGTACAACTGTCATATACAATACCCAAAATCAAAATTTCAAGTATTTAATCGAAGAAATCTCAAGAAATTAAGAAGTTGATTGAAGAACTCAAGCCAAAAACAAAGATACAAATTTAAGTTCAATCAAATCAGATGTCATCACAAAGTCAAATCTGGAGAATGAAGAACTGTGTGATATGATATTGGTGGCTCTCGAAAAAGTGAAAGCATAGGAGCTGGGGCCCTACGGGTGTGGTCCACTCCTTTAGCGAAAGCTGATTTGCCGTGACGGGTTCTTAAGGATGTGTCGATTCTGGTTATTGACTATCTAGTCTTAATTAGGACATGGGATCCTGGATTGTGTTATTTTCGCTCACAAAGCTAATTAAGGTTTAAATTGTAAATAAAACTATGGTTGGACTATTTGGTTACACCGTTTTCGTGGTCTTCCTCACTTTGGGAGTCTGTGATACATGAAAGGTAGCATGATGGTCATTTAGGTAGTAGTGATTAGAACTCCTTTGATATACAGTATGATCATATAAAAAAGAATAGTGAAGTATTTTAGTTTCATTTGTTATTTTCTTTTTATTCTAAATTCTTTTCGATTATCTACATCTTTCCATTTGTTTATAATGTTTAATCATTTTTCTTACTTGAGGGCAAGTAAGGTTCAAGCTTGGGTATATTTGATAGATGTCATTTATGCATCCTTTAGGGTATTTTTTATTAGCATTTTGAATCATTTTTATGCTTTTTCATGTGTATTAGTTTAAATAATTTCCAGCTGATGTATTTCATAAGAAGTCACGTACTGCTCATGTTTTGGTGTTTATTTTCAGGTAATTTGAATTGGTGTGGGAGTTTGAAAGTCTTTGGAGCACATTTGAAGCACATCTGAAGGCTATTTGGAGCCAAAACGCTAAAAAAAAAGACCATATGCGGGCTATATCTCACCAAAACGAGTCGTTCTTCACTTACAAAATATAATCGGAGGATTTTTGAATTTTTCTGTGGCATTTTAAAATTTCGGCCCTAAAGCACGGACCATGCCTACCTCCTACCTTTATTTTTGGGTATTTTAACATGCGAAGCCCAAGCACGGGCGTGCCACCCAAGCACGGGTCGTGCTTCCCCACATTTTGAGTTTTTTTGATATATTTTGGATTATCAAGTTGCAATGAGTTGGCACAGGCATGCCCCCCCCCCCCCCCCCAAGAACGGGCCGTTCTGACTGCCAAAACCCTTATTTGTTGCCCAGATTACTATATAAATACCAGATACCATCTAAGTCGAAAAAAGAAGAGACGATTCCAGACAACGAAAGACCCTTCTAAAGGCGATTTTTAGCACTTTTCATCACTTTATGGAGATCTGAAGGCTGTGGATCATCTCCCACGTTTAGTTTAGTAAGATTAAGTAGTTTAATGTTTTTTTATTGTTCTAGATCAGATTTTAGTCATGTATGGCTAAACTTTAGTTTTCAGTTCTGCAGACTAGTACTTTTCATGTGATTAGTTTTCAGATCTGATTTTTGTTTTGTGTTTCTATCTAGATTTTTTAGTTTTGTTCTAAGTGAATGTTTAATGTTAATTCTTGTTAGGGTTTTCTCATTCCAGTTAATCAGTTAATAATAGAATCCGTAAGTGTTCTAATTAATTGGTAATAAGTAACAAGTAATAAATCAGTTTCATGTTTGGGATTTGACTTTATTATAAACTGAAAAATCATATCTTTATGCTTCCGAGCTTGTGAAAAGTATTGGATATTGTTGGGAATTTTACGCAAAACTTAATGCAACTTTTTTGATCTTAATTAAGAGCTTGTTTGATTAGACAGTAAAAAGTTAGGGTTAATTGAAGAGCTTGTTTTGATTAACTAATTTAGGTAAAAGAGATTATACTAGAGCTTGTTAGTTTTTCTGAGTACCAGCTTAGATAGAACATGTCTCAAATAATTAGATATAGGTTAGTTGCATGATTAGGAAAGTCGCACCAGAACTGAAAGTGTTTTTATTATTGATTTTTGTTTAATTTAATATCACTAGATTTTTAGTTTTTAGTATATAATTAAAATCCCCCTTCATAATTGTCACACCCCCGAATAAGGACGGCGGAAACGTCCGTGGGCGGATGACGTCATTGTATAGTATCATAACAATTGAATATAAATGGAACATTGCAACCCACACAACATACATTAAGAGATACAAACTTACATTGTTTATATAGTGTATTTGTTCAAGGTTTACACAACATTAATTGAAAAGTAACAATTCCAAAGTGCAAGAAAATCCAATTTCCGATGACTTAAGTACCTGCTTACTGGTTCCATGAGAATACAAGTCATTTTGAAAATCGTTAACAATAAATGTTGGTGAGTTCATAAGCATTTTTGTATGAAAATCGGTTTATATCTGTTATGTTTTAAAAGTGTTGTATTTTTCCAAAAAATCCGATATTTTCTATAATAGTGAATTGTATGTCTTATACCAAAGACAAAATATGTATGTATGCATGTTTCTTTGTATAATCCCAGAAAATCCAATATTTTCTAATGTATGAAAATACGTAGTCTTAAATCCTAAGACCGGAATAGTGATAATAGTATACTGAAAAATTGTATGTAGTTTTATAATGTATAAAACCAGTGGAATGTGAGCTTCCCGTAAACCAAGATAGTATTGTTAATCCCTATGTTAGTTATTATAAGCATGCTTGATATGACTGTATGCCTGTTGCGACGTTCTTCAAGTGTCAGAAATAGGTAACATATTTGTCACCCTAGACTGGCCCATCTAGATGTAGCGAATAGCCCAGGTGTGGGGGTGTCAAACCCCATATAGATCTCTACACAATTATCTCGCTCTCCCTCTAGGAGACACTGGTTATAACACAGGACTTAGAGTGTATGCTAGGTAGGTATCGTGAAGATAGTGTCTCACTAGAGAATTAAACGAATTTACGCAGACTTCGACTCCCTTTTATTATATAATGAAATGAATTCACTAGTGTGAATTCATTACAGGTGTTTTATGACGCACGTTTTACAGGTTACATGACATGTAGTTTATGACACGCATTTTAACAATTTCATGATACATGTTTTATAACATGTGTTTTTGACACGCAAATTATTTTGTCAATAGTTTTTCTTGTAATCTCTTTTGCGAAAACTAGTTATAAAACTTTATATAAGTAGTTAATAATAGTTATGTCTAGTAATATACATAACATTGTTTTCTTGGGTTTTTAAACCATCCAAAAATAGTGATGACAAATCTACGACTATTTTACTAATAAAATTATTTGTAAAAGAAAAATATCAAACTTTGTAGTTTTGTTTGAAACCTTTTTACCGGTTTGTAAATTTGTAACACAAAATATTTTTATTTTGGGTCAACTCTAGTCAATCACGATTTTTATGTAACAAAATGATAACAAACACATGTGTCAAAGTTCTATGCAGTTAACAAATGATATTAACCTTTTTATACAAGAATATGTTCCATGTTCATAACATAATCATAGTGCATGAATTTGTCTAATGGACAAACGCATCTTAACTTATAACAAGTTTATGAAACACGATTTTTAAGTGTGTAAGCATGAATTTATCGACATCAAATGCACAAATCATTCCATAAACAAGTTGGTGCATGCAAATATCCAATGGGTAAACGAAACTCTACTTCTATGCTCCCCCCTCCCCCCCCCCCCCCCCCCCCCCCCCGCGGAAAAGCATGAAAAACACGAAAAACATGAGGGTATGAAGCTCACCTTGATGATTTTGCAAGTTGTAGGAAGGAAAATAGGAGAAATGTCGAGCCTAGACTTGTACACACTTGAAGAGCTTCTCGAAAATCAAGTGTTTCCAAAGATCTACACACGAAAATGTTTGTGTAAACATGGAGTTTTTAACTTAAAGATGTATAAAACACTAGAGGTTTACAAGAAACTTACCAAAAATTCCTAGGACCACTTTAAGAAGTATCACTCCTTGAAAATAGCTCACGATTTCTGGAGGAGCTAGATGAGAGGAATTCTTGAGAGTAAAGTGAGTGAGGAAGTGTTTGGTGTGTGCGTGTGTGTATCTTCGGCCACAAGTTCTTAAGGAGGGAAGAGATGGGCCTTGTCTTGATACATGATGGGTACTATGGTGTCTCACATGGGAGTTTGATGGTTAAACACTTTCCATGCATGGTTATTTGCTAGACAAAAGGATGCAAAGTCATGAGGTGTCAAAATTATTTTTTTTCTAAATCCCCAACCGAAACCTCACAAGGTTTTTGGCCATAGTGGGCTACACAAGGGGGTTTTCGGTCTTGATGGCCCATTAACGGAGGGTTTTCGATTTTGCAAGTGGTTATGGGCTTTTGGGCTTAATTTGGCCCAATGAAAGAGTTTTCTGCCAAAGGAAGGCCCAAGAAGGGATTTTTCAGCCTAGGGTATTTGGGCTGAGAACTCTTAGGCAAAGGCCCAAATTTGATTTTTGTTTAGCTATTGGGTCAAACTTGGGCTTACACGAGATTATTACAACTTGATTCTAAGTGTATGCATGTATGTACATATGACATTGTCATTTTTGAATTTCAATTGTTTAATGCAACAAGGTTACATAGAGGAATTGTTTGTACATGGATCACAATCTCAACCCAAAATTTTCCAGTTGTGACATTAATAATTTATGTATTAGCTAGATTGTGCCTGATGTAAAAAGGCATTGACTTTTAGGCTATGTCCCTGAGGAGTCGACCATGCGTCCTTGTGCTATATTTTTAGTGCAACCAACAGTGATATTTTATTTTCTTAATACGCGAGCGACAACGTTTTAACACCTCTCTAGATAGTTCAAGCATTCGTCGACCTGGATATCATCCATAGAAATCACCGCTGAATCATTAGCTACACACTTTTGTAACTGCGAGACATGGAAAGTGTTGTGGATCTAGTTGAGCTCATAAGGCAAATCCAGCTGGTATGCAACCTTGTCCACCCTGGTGGTAATCCTAATGGGACCAGTAAATCGGGGGCCCATCTTGACCTGCTTTCGTAATCGGATGACACATTTCGAAGGTGATACCTTTAGAAACACCAAGTCCCTCACCTGAAACTCGAGGTACAAACATCGACGGTTTGCATAAGTCTTCTGGTGGATTTACGTGAATTGCAACCTGTTGTGCACCTTTTAAATCAGATCAATAGTCTTGAGTACCACTTTAGTACTCCCCATGACCCAATGTCCGAACTCGCTCTAGCACACTGGGGTCCTGCACCCCCTACTATACAACATCTTAAAAGGTGTTTTCGGTCAATACCACCATGATAATTTTTATTGTGAGAGAACACATCCAGTGGAAGGTAAGTATCCTAACTCCCTCCAAAATCTAACACACATGCCTAGAGCATATATTCGAGTGTCTGAATCGTACGCTCGCTCTTTCCATCAGTATGGGGGTGGTATGTTATGTTGAAGTGAAACTGAGTACCCAACTCCTCATGAAATTTCCTCAAAAACCTTGAGGTAAAACGAACGTCCCGGTCTGAAACCAATGAAACTGGAACCCCGTTCTGAACCACCACCTCCCGAATGTAAATGTCGGCCAACTTCTCCGCCGATATACTCTCGGTAATAGGTATGAAGTGCGCGCTCTTGATTCATCTATCCACAATGACCCAGATAAAATAAACTCCACGCGTCTTCCTTGTAAGCTTCGTGATAAAATTCATGGTGATCTCTTCCCGCTTCCACATGGGAATAGGTAATGGTTGCATCTTGTCGTGTGGTCTCTGATGCTCGACCTTGACTTTCCTGCAAGTCAGTCACCACTCGACAAACCATGCTATTTCCTTTTTTATACAGGGCCACCAATACTTAACTTCAGATCCCTATACATCTTTTAGGCCCCTAGATGGATCGAAAACTTTGACTTATGTGCCTCTTCCAGAATTGTCAGTCTCACTCCACCAGTAGTCGAAACCCAAACTGTACCATACTAAGTTAACAACCCCCGAATGTGTGACATCCCCAATTTCACGGCCAGAAAAGACCGATTTGTTTATGCTTTGTTTTATAAAATCAGATTAATCTTTTGATTAAAAGAGTTGCGGAATTTGTTCCCAGAATAAAATATGATAACCATTTATCAAAACATTTCTCGAAAAGAATGTATTTTCATTAAATAATAAAACCTTGGGATGTCATGTTCGATACAGACCAAAAGCATAAACAATATAAAATAGACCTTACAATAATTATTCAACTACTGATCTATAATCCAAAATCTCTCGTCAAGTCCACCAACTTTTACCCTTGTGCCATTACCTGTAATGAAAAGAAAACTGAGTGGGTCAGGCTTGGGAGCCTGGTGAGCATATAGGGTTTTCAACCCACAATAATATAATTATTATATGTAATCAGCAAACAATCAACCCAATTACCCATCCCCATTATCTCCTTAAGGTTTTACCCTAAGAACCAACTATCCTTCATTCATTTATTCGTAAGGAATTTGGCATGAATTCCATTGCTGCCAAAGCTTATTTATCAAGTACTAAATCCATAGTTATCTGGCGCTAACTCCATAGTCACCAAGGTTCACTTAACAAGCACTAACTCCATAGTCGCCAAGGTTTACTCAACAAGCGCTAACTCCATAGTCGCCAAGGTTTACTCAACAAGCGATAACTCCATAGTCTCCAAGGTTTACTCAACGTGCGCTAACTCCATAGTCGCCAAGGTTTACTCAACGTGCGCTAACTCCATAGTCACCAAGGTTTATACAATAGGCGCTAACTCCATAGTCACCAACTATTCCATCTACCTATGTTCTACCCAACAATTTTGTAGATATAAATACTTGCACAGTTTAAATCATTTAACACCTGTATAAAACTCCAATTTCCATGTCCATCTCAAATAGACAAATAACATATAAACACATAGCACATATTTCATAGCAAATACATCATATTTATGTGTTAGAAGAAAGTAACTACACACTCACACATATAAACAACAATAAACTTAATACACTCAAACCATACTTGTATTATTTATTATCGTGTTTATGAAAGGTAGTATACACTCACTTGATCAGAAGATGATCGGACAGCACTGCGACTTGCAGAAGTTGTATTCTTCGGTAGTTCTGGAAGATCTCCGCAAAAATCGAACTTCTCGCGGGCAAAGCTTCGGCTCGGAAACCGAACTTCTCGGGATCTTCGGGATCTCGTGTAACGCCCGGGTTTTGAGGGCTAAGCATTTTTGTCAATGTAATAGTCTAGGTCAACTATTGTAACTCTCTTTGAAGTAATAAATATGAAATATTTGAGTATTATGTGAATTATGTGTGTTTATGTGTTTATTATTTAATTATAAATGTATAATTAATAAAGAATAAAAATGAGCATCAAAATTAAAGTGTAGGATAATCCTGATATCTCTACATAAAGTTGTAGAATATGTCTCAAGGTTTCCGTACATATAAAGAATGCCGAAATCTGAGCTATAACGAAGAAGTTATGGTCCGCCGAAGTTTTACGGCAAAACCGACACGACACTGGGAGACGTAAATAGTGAATTTACGATAGAAGACTTTTTAACCTTAGAAATCTAAAAAAAAGTCGTAGAATATGTTAAACTAAGAACATCGATAAAAAGAACGCCCAAATCTGACTTCGTATGAAGAAGTTATGATTTTTCTAAGATTCGGCTTAGCAGTGCACGGCCTGAAACTCGAATTTTAGTTCGAGCGGTTTTTGGCTTACGCAACGTAAATGAGAGTTGAAGATCTCATTAATAGGAAATCAACGGTAAAAAGACAGACAAAAACAGAGTCCGTATGTAGAAGTTATTAATTTTACGCAGACGTTTAACAGTATAATCTCCTTGTACTGTTAAATTTAAGATCGGTCGAGAATTAGCTGACGGTGTCAAAATAAAAGTTGTAGATCTTATTATTACCTACGCGTGGATATAAAGAATGTCAAAAATGGAGGTCGTATGTGAAAGTTACGGATTTTAGAAGTCGTAAGTGTGCTGTGCGAAAATGGGTGATGTGGCACAATCTTGGCCATTGCTTTCTCCCCAAGGCTTGCCACCAGATGGTGACATGTGGCACCAAGTTCAGCCACATTTCACCCTATAAATACCACCTCTCCCACCCTCATTTTCTTCACACCTTTCCCATTCTTTCTTCTCTTTACTCTCTCTCTCTAGAACCTCTCTCTAGCCCCGAAATCCCCCGAAAAGCCTAGGGAACCTCCCTAGCACGAGGCGGAAGCCCCGGAGTGCTCGAAGGCTCTGAGAAGAAGAGCTTTTTGGCTCAGGAACGCTGCTCCAAGCAAAGCCCGGTTTTCTATAAAACCCGCTGTAAGTGAGCTACGCCTACGCTATTTTTAATATAACTTTTATTTAATTATAGTAACGTTATTAAGAACTTATAATAAATACTTGGGCTATTATTATGGGTTATATAAGTATTGTTTTGACGCTTATATAATAATAATAATAATAGCTAGACTATTAATTAGTCTCGACGAATAATAAACTAAACTCTAGTGGTAATAACACTAGGTTTCGTCGAAGAAAAATTCTTTTTAAGAAGCGAAGCGCTGTCTGAGTTCGGAATCACCACCTTTTCCGGTGAGTGCATAGTTACTTTCAGCTTACACATAGATATGAAGTATTTTATATAAATTACGTGCTATGTGTGCATATTATCTGAATACTTGCTATCTACATTAGATGAACGTTGTTATACATGTTTTCAATGATTTAAACTGTATATGTCTTTTATATCTACAAAAATGTTGGGGTAAAACATGGGTAGATGTAATAGGTGATGTGTGATAAAATGATGAGAGCCCTCGATGTTTTTGTTGTTGATCCAGTCATCTAGCGGAGTATAGATGACGACCACGGACTCTTCTAGACAGTCCAGTGGAACACTAGCAGGCTCGCAACCTGTAGGTGTTGTGAACGATGTGTTCACCGGTGTACTCCATCCCCCACATGGTTGCCTATTAGGACATTTATTGCTGAGGAATCCCCTTAGCAGTAGTGTTTGTCCCGATGATGATCCTTAGGCTAGGTCCCTTATGATAGGTGTTTAGGGACGTAAAGTGAGGATAACGGGAACGGGTAATCGGGTTATTGTTGATTGATGAAATTAATAAACTTATTTATTGTGGGTTGAAAACCCTATGTGCTCACCAGGCTCCCAAGCCTGACCCACTTAGTTTTATGCATTACAGGTAGTGGCGCATGAGCATAGGTGTGATGTTTTGGACGAGGGATTACGGATATAGGCCTGTAGATATGAAATAATGTAGTAAGGCTTATATTGTACTGTTTATACTTTTGATCTGTACGAACATGACATCCCGAGTCTTTTAATGAAATACATTTCTATGGAAATGCTTTTGATAAATCTTTATCATATTATTGTTTTGGGACAAATTCCGCAACCCTTTTATTAAAAGATAACTCTGATTTTGAAATAAAGTATAAACAAAACCGGTCTTTTCTGGCCGTGATTTTGGGGATGTCACATCTCGGGACTTGCTTCGGGACTCGTGGATATTACCGGGGCTTCGGGGTACTTCTGGCACGCAAATCGAGGTAAAACGGGAGAGAGAAGAGAGAAAATAGCAACCCTAAACGGCTGGCCCTTCAAATCTATTTATAGGGCAAATTTGGCCCTTGCCACGCCGTGGCAACCTTTTTCCACGTCGTGGGCTTGGTCGTCACTGCATGCGTCATCCCAAGTTGCATCTGGGGGCCTCCCGGAGGTGTCAGGACACTTGCCACGTCGTGGCACTGCTTGCCACGTCGTGGTCTCTGACAGTTTTGGGGTTTCGCGCCCCGAACTTCAGAAATTCATAACTTTCGCATACAAACTCCGTTTTTGACGTTCTTTATATCGCCGCGAAGGTGAGATTATGCTCTATAACTCTCGTTTAGACTCCATTGGCTAATTTTGACTTTATTTTTAATATATTATAAGTATATTACTTATATATTATCTATAGTAGGCCGGGACAGGAAAACTCCGTTCGAAATTCATAACTCCTTCATCTGAACTCTGTTTTCATCTGTCTTTTTATCGTTGGACTACTATCGAAGAAATCTTTGACTCTCGTTTAGATCACTAAGGCTAGATATCTATCTACCTTAAATTCACTATTTACGTCGCGCTGGGTCACGCTAGGTCGTGTCAGTTCTATCGCGAAACTTCGACAGGTCATAACTTCTTCGTTATAACTCGGATTTTGGCGTTCTTTATATGCACGAAAACCTTGTGACATATACTAAAACTTGGTTAATATTAATACTTCTAAATAATCTTCCATCAAAAAGTCATTTTTGATGCTTATCGTCTCTAAATTGACTAGCCCGGATCTACGGGCGTTACAATTATCTCCCCCTTAGGATGATTACGTCTCGGAATCATCAACGAAATAGGATTTGTATACTGACTCCATAAGTTATCTCTGCATTCTAAGTAATAACCTTGATGCTCAACCCTGCATCTGCTCTTCGTACTACGTTGGACTTTAGATCGACATCTTTAAGTTACAAAATAAATCCTTATTGTGGACTCCTTCTTCTTCTAAGGATAAATACATTCATTTATCTATTGTAACAAACCGATGGGTCGTGTCCCGATGACCTCTTATTGTAGTCGGACTCAATTGATATGACCACTAGGGTCGTGTCCCGATGACCTATTAGAGGCATAATCTAGGGTGAACTTGAACACCCATGTAATCGTTTCAAGTAATAAAATAAAACCTTCGTTTTGTTATCTAATGTGTTGAATGATTGTGTGATTTGCTACATGGTGACTTGGGAAACTGCGGGACAATACTTGGGACGAGTATGAGTAGGTGTGAATGGTAGTAGAGGCCTATAATACCGGAAGCACATGACTCACACTTGGATCAGGGAAAGTCACAAGGTTACCAAGAAGCCAGTAATTGATTTCGTTTTATTCAAGTATGCCGTTACCATTGTTTCGGTAATGACTAAGAAGATTGTTGTTATCCCAACCCTAGTGGTCATGTCACATTGAGTCCGACTACGATGAGTAGGTTACGTGGTTTAGAGAACCAAGTTTGATGTAGCGTCCGAATTTAACCAAACAACTGAAATCAAAGCGACCAATAGAAGTATCGGCTCGACGCTAAAGAAGTTGGTAGCTAGAAATGCTACATGTTAAAGTGTGATTATATCACATTAGAACGTGAAGGAAGGCATAGTTTATTTCAGAATTTAACTCTAAAAGACCTAAGTCTAAACGAGCATCACATGATGATACGTCGTAATCTGGAGTCTAACCTGAAGAAGATAGCAGGTGCACAATTAAGTACTACTTACAGACAATAAGTCTAAAAGATAGACTCGAAGAAATAAAGAAGTTATAATTATTACCTAGGATGAAGAGATGACGTATGGAGTCATTATACGAGCCCTGTTTCGTTGATGATTCTGGGACGTAATCATCCTAAGGGGGAGATAATTGTAACGCCCGCGGATCCGGGCTAGTCAATTTAGAGGCAATAGGGGTCGAAAATGAATTTTCGACAAAAGATTATTTAGAATAAATAATCTTAACCAAATTTTAGAATATGTCACAAGGTTTCCGTACATATAAAGAACGCCGAAATCCGAGTTATAACGAAGAAGTTATGGCCCGTCGAAGTTTTACGGCAAAACCGGCACGACACCGGGAAGCGTAAATAGTGAATTTATGATAGAGCGAGATTTATCCTTAGCAATCTAAACAAAAGTCGTAGAATATGTTAAACTAAGAGCGTCGATAAAAAGAACACCCAAATCTGACTTCGTATGAGGAAGTTATGATTTTTCTAAGATTCGACTTAGCAGTGCACGACCCGAAACTCGAATTTTAGTTCGAGCGGTTTTTGGCTTACGTGACCTAAATGAGGGTTCAAGATCTCATTAATAGGAACTCAACGGTAAAAAGACAGACGAAAACGGAGTCGGTATGAAGGAGTTACGAATTCTTCGCGGTCATTTAACAGTCTAAACGCCTCGTACTGTTAAATTTAAGATCGGTCGAGAATTAGCCGACAGAGTCAAAATGAAAGTTGTAGATATTATTTTTACCTACGCGTGGATATAAAGAACGTCAAAAACGGAGGTCGTATGTGAAAGTTACAGATTTTAGAAGTCGGAAGTGTGTTGTGCGAAAATGGGTGATGTGGCACAATCTTGGCCATTGCTTTCTCCCCAAGTCTTGCCACTAGATGGTGACATTTGGCACCAAGTTCAGCCATTTTCACCCTATAAATACCACCTCTCCCACCCTCATTTTCTTCACACCTTTCCCATTCTTTCTTCTCTTTACTCTCTCTCTCTCTCTCTAGAACCTCTCTCTAGCCCCGAAATCCCCCGAAAAGCCTAGGGAACCTCCCTAGCACGAGGCGGAAGCCCCGGAGTGCTCGACGGCTCCGAGAAGAAGAGATTTTCGGCTCGGAAACGCTGCTCCAAGCAAAGTCTGATTTTCTATAAAACTCGCTGTAAGTGAGCTACGCCTACGCTATTTTTAATATAGTTTTTATTTAATTATATTAACGTTATTAAGAACATATAATAAATACTTGGGCTATTATTATGGGTTATATAAGTATTTTTTTAACGCATATATAATAGTAATAATAGCCAGACTATTAATTAATCTCGGCGAATAATAGACTAAAATCTATTGGTGATAATACTAGGTTTCGTCGAAGGAAATTATTTTAAAGTAAACGAAGCGTTGTCCGAGTACCGAGTCACCACCTTCTCAGGTGAGTGCATGGTCCCTTTCATCTTACACATAGATATGAAGTATTTATTATATAATTTACGTGTTTGTGAGTGCATGGTCTCTTTCATCTTACACATAGATATGAAGTATTTTAATATAAATTACGTGTTATGTGTGCATATTGTCTGAATACTTGTTATCTATGCTGGTGAAAGATTTTTATACTTGTTTTTAATGATGTAAAATGTATAAAGTATTTTATATCTACAAAATATGTTGGGTAAAACATGGATAGATGAATGATGATGGATAAAAGCTGAAATAGAGGAACATTACTAGTACAGACCTAGTGTCCTATAGGTATACATTGGCAGCAGTGGACCTAGTACCCTATAGATGAGCACTGGCAGCTACACCACAACCCGTAGATGATTTAGATCTACAGTAAACATCCTAGCAGCTGCGCTCTAAGGATAGTATCGGCAGCCTGGCCCTTCAAATCTATTTATAGGGCAAATTTGGCCCTTCCCACGTCGTGGCAACCTTTTTCCACGTCGTGGGCTTGGTCGTCACTGCATGCGTCATCCCAAGTTGCATCTGGGGTCTCCCGGAGGTGTCAGGACACTTGCCACGTCGTGGCACTGCTTGCCACGTCGTGGTCTCTGACAGTTTTGGGGTTTCGCGCCCCGAACTTCAGAAATTCATAACTTTCGCATACGAACTCCGTTTTCGACGTTCTTTATATCGCCGTGAAGGTGAGATTATGCTCTACAACTCTCGTTTAGAATCCATTGGCTAATTTTGACTTTATTTTTAATATATTATAAGTATATTACTTATATATTATCTATAGTAGGCCGGGATAGGAAAACTCCGTTCGAAATTCATAACTCCTTCATCTGAACTCTGTTTTCGTCTGTCTTTTTATCGTCGGACTACTATCGAAGAAATCTTTGACTCTCGTTTAGATCACTAAGGCTAGATATCTATCTACCTTAAATCACTATTTACGTCGCCCTGGGTCACGCTAGGTCGTGTCGGTTCTATCGCGAAACTTCGACAGGTCATAACTTCTTCATTATAACTCGGATTTTGGCGTTCTTTATATGCACGGAAACCTTGTGATATATACTAAAACTTGGTTAAGATTAATAATTCTAAATAATCTTCCATCAAAAAGTCATTTTTGATGCTTATCGTCTCTAAATTGACTAGCCCGGATCTACGGGCGTTACAGAATGTCTCTGAAAAATAAAGGAATCTGCCCCCTGATTTAGTCAGCCTTCCAATTCACCTTTTTCAATCCCTCCACCTGAGATTTTTTGATCAAATCCAACAAAGGCAAAGTAATAACCATCCTCAAACAAATATCCCTAATAGGAGCACTACCTACCTTATGGCCCAAAGCATCGACAATCAGATTGACCTTCCCAGGGTGGTACATGATCTCACAATCATAGTCCTTAACCACATCCTGATGGGATTTCAGCAATACATCAATCCTATGGTGTACATGCAAACCCTAATAGCTTTTGGATCCAATTTGTCTAATGAACATGCAATTGAATATCCAAAGCTATAAACCCTAGATCTAGCATACAGTTAATCATATTAACATAAGATAGGGTTTAGATCTTACCTTTGATTGTTATATAGCAATAACAATCAATCCTTGGCTTCAGAAAGTTTAGTGCCTCAAGTGTTGCACCTCTAATGGAGTCACAAACACCACTAAGCAACTTGGATGAAGAGGGAAGAGAGGGGAGGCACCAAAAACGGCTGGAAACCCTAAAGGAAGTGTTAGCCACGTTTTTGGTGCCCAAGGGTTCCTTATATACTCAGGAAATTAGGGTTATCAAACAAGGAATCCCTAATTTGACTGCTTAAGCCCCAAGCAGCCCATGGACCCCTTCTGGAACATGCCTTGGACGATTTCTAACGGGCTTCCCCATAGAATTCGTCCAACCTATAATTCCAAGGTGATCCATAGCCCAATTACAATTATCTTATAATTACAATTCCAGTCCCCTAAGTTTAATTAATTTCTTTTAGCCACAAAATTAATTCTTAATTAATTCTTGACTAATATTAGTTAAACATTATGATTTCTCCTTTAATATATTATTCTTATAATATATTAATAAATCATAATTAATCCTTTCTCTCCTTAATTCATCCTACATATTGTTATGGTGAAGGCAACCCAAAAGGACCATGCTCATAATCGGGTCAAGTACATACCAAAATAGTTATGGACTTAGACACTAATCCAACAGTCTCCAACTTGGATAAGTCTAATAATTATTTTGCATAACTTCAGAACCTGATCAACAATCGTAGTTTTCAAAAGCTGTTGTCAACTCTGATCTTATCAGATACGTGTGTCCTTTAGATATGAGATCATATATTCCTCCGTTATCAAGATATCATATAGACATTAGACATGAATTTTAATCATTCTATCTATACTATTTCCCGACTTCTGATTTATGACGACTGACAACAGACTACAATTGAACACATCAAATTAGTCCCGGCTTAGTCAAGCTCTTTAGGTGTCATCACTAAATCATCGAGGGGCCCACATATATCGTTTTATCCCACTTTGGGCAAAAGGAATGGATAAACCTCAACTCAAATGCTCACTTGCTTTTACTGATCGAATCACACACAACAATAAGTTTTATAACACCAAGTTACTGGTGCGTTTACTTATCATCAATGTGCAACCGACCAAAAAATAACAACTCACACGTCTCGGTTTCAAGAATATACAATATTATCGACTCACAATCACTCGTGATGAAATCTATGAAGTGATTCTTGTGAGTGTGGGTTTAATCCAATATTCTAATCTTATTAAATCCCTCATGAACTCTGCAACAAACTTGTGCTATGTCTAAACTCTTTAGACAATCTACATACTCTTCATGACAGTCTTCCTTCATACCTACTTCCAACGTATGACCGACTGTGGAGGTTCGAATAACCCAGTTATTCTGGTAGTCAAAACATGCAAACTGAAACACAACAATAATACTTAATCCTATATGGCTCTAAACTTGTGGGAGTAAATAAAACACTTTTGTTTAAACACCATATTGATTACTCATTATTCATCATTTAGTGTTTCAAAAAATCAACTTATTACTCAAATTACAACAATTGTTTTCCTATGCTTCGCGCATGCACACTATGTTTACCTATGGTCCATACTTTGTGAAATAGATCAATTGAAAACTTTTCCAATGATGCTTATTTCACAACTCCTTATCCTTATCATTAGTGTAAGAATACAAATTCCTTACCACTACTAGAATATGCTAGATTCTAACATTTTATGCAATGATCCTTTCGCAAAATCATAGCACAAAAGTCACCAAGACTTGGCCAATGAAATTACAAAGCACTCTATCGGAAATTGTTACAAGACAATTCCATAGACGTGAAGTCTCACATTCAAAGTACATTCCTTTGAACATTCTTCTTGCATAAAATTTTATAATCTAGACATAGACTCTCAATATCCAACTCCCAATATGGAAACATTTATATATTCACCATATGAAAACTCATTCTTAATAGAATCTTATCTAATTATAATAATGTCGATATGGTCCATCCAATACCATACTTCCAACTACTCACACGTGACCAATCCTCAACGAACTTTGGATAGTCCTTTGATAGTTGTTTAGTTATTTTTGTCAAAACTGATTCTAGTCCTTTTTTCCTCTTAATGCGCCAGACATTTGGAAAATTTTAGAATGGTCAAATATTATAGCATTTGCAATCGATCCTATACCCGAATCATATGGGACATGATGCATAATGTCTTACATAAAGATATGATACTTTATCAATCTTCTGTCATAATATTTTATGTGTCATGTTCTCACAATTCGAACTATTAAGAGGGATGCCGTAATCATAATCGAAATTTGAGAACACACTATGTATACTTTGACTAAATTTATTAAAATTTCTCAATCTAAGCTTTAGATTTTGAAACGAAGTATAATATTCTCTCCCTTAATTACAGCAAAACAACTTTTCAACCCATGCAACTTTGCAAATTGAATCTTTGTTTTTCTATAATTAATATTGCTAACTTGCAATACTTGCCATAATAACCATACAAGCATAACACTTATGCTCCCACTATCATGATTATTATTATTATCATATAAGCATAACACTTATGCTCCCACTAGCTTTGACATGTATTCAGAAAATAGTTGAACTTCCAGAAAACAATGCCTATTGAATTTCTGAAGTTCATATTTCTAATACCAGATGCTTTGATAAGCCTTTATCTAAGCTTCTTAAACTTATACACCTTTTCCTTAGATAGTTCATATGTGTGTCTAAACAATTTAGAAATTATATCAACAAGTCCCAAATGTTAGACTAATCACCAAGTTTCACAATTCGAACTATGGAAAGGGATGTCGTAACCATAATCGAACTTGAGAATACAATTTTGACAATTACTGTCTTCTTAAAATATCTCTTAGTGAAAGCATTTCCTCACTATCATTTAAATGAAGGAGGGAATCTTATTACACTTAGATTTTATGGTGTATGTGTTCCTATCCATGTGAATTTGCCAAAACCAAGTTTGCGACAATTGAACTTTCTTGATTTCTAGCCTTATGGTAACATGAGTGCCCACCATGTCTTCCAAGTAGTTTAGCAACTTATCCTTACATATCAATGTACTTTCCATCGATTAAGGCCCTTTGTCTTTATGCATTCAAATGAGAACTCATGGAACTCACATACATAATTAACTCAATTGGAATGGTACATAAACAAAATAATGTCAACATGATAGGTTGTAAACCTCAAGTCATGTGCTAGTGATGATTAACTAGGTTTATTCTCGAATTTGTTCTTGAAACCTTTCAAGACCATTAAGGCTCCCACTTACTCCTTGACATATAGGATTCACTTGTCAAGAAAATTTTCTTGATAAACAAATATTCAAAAGTTGGTGTAGCTTTTATCAAGACAAAACACTTCACAAAATTGGTCCTAGTTGGTCTTTGTCTTATCCAAGACATCACAACTTTCCAATTTCAAATGTGCAAGAATTAGAAAACCTTTCCATATTCCACATTTGATGAGTGTTTTAAACCTACTTAAGACGTTTCACTCAAGTCACAATCTTGACTCTAAGACTTGATATTGGAACGAAGTATGATTGACTTCTTGATTTAACCATTTCTACAATTCTCGATTCTTCTTCTTAGACATGCAATTGCACTAAGACTCACTTAGAGGATCAATTGAGACATGGTTCTTAATCATTAAGACCTATCATAAAACACAATAAAAGTTATTCACCCTTCTTTTTAGAATAGAGAAACTTTTATCATTCTGCCTTTCGTGATTCTTATTATTCGTTCTACCATTCATTGAAACCTTTTCAATTAACTCAGAGTTACACTTAATCTTATAAGTATAATCATATTTACTAAACTTTAGTAAATCTTGACGAATATCTTTATCACTCTTGTGGTGGACTTGATCGATGCACAACATTGTGAACTCGATCTCCTAGTCCTTCACTTGACTCTTATCAATGAATTAGTCTTGAATTTCCCATTATAAAGTTTCTCATTCATCACACAACCAAGTTGTATGATTCCAAGTTTCTTTCCAATTGAAACTTGGGCGATGAGAAGCTCTCCCTATTTGGAAAATTCTCGACATTTCCACAAATAACATAATTAAGAATCAAATCCATTATTGCTAATAATAGAAACCTTCAAACATCAATTTTTCATTCATGCCATTGCAAGGATAAATAAATAAGATAAAATCAAAAATTATTTTATTGCGGAAAAACTTGTCCTTACAATGCAATTCAACTGAAAAACTATACTATTACATATTTCTTAGAAATCTACCCTAACTCTAAAGTAGCAGCTCAAAAATCCGATCTTTGAATCCATGCTATCGAAATCCATTTCTTCGTGATCAGATTCAACAACTTTTTCCTTAAGCTTCCTTTCTTTTCTTCGATCGTGCAAAACATTAAAATGTAATCTTATCGCATCATGTATTAAGAATAAAAAATAGGAACTTACAAAGTTAGTTAATGGATTTTACTTGAAGTAGAGCCATACGTCTTGACTCTCCCATCTTTTAGATCTCTCAGGTAAACAGGACAGCTTCGTGTCTAATGCCCTTTTTCTTGGCAATAAAAGCAAATGGACTCTTTTGGAATGACACAAGGGACTATCTCAGAGTTTACCTTTTCTGGATCTCCATTGTCATCATTTTCAATGTCCATTGAAGTTTGGGAGTTTGATTCACCAAACAAATTTTCTTGACCAGCATGCCAAATCATTGTTGATTCAACAACTATAAGCAAATAGGTGAGATCAATGAGGGTCATGTCGTGGTCGATCATATACTACTCTTTAACGAACTCACCATATGATTCAGGAAGTGACTGAAGAACCAAGTCAACAGCCAAGTCACTTGAAATCTCGACACCCAACATGTTTAACCTATGAATGTGTGACTTCATCTCTAAGACGTGTGCACACACAGACTTTCCATCTTCATGCTTAATTGCCAATAGGGCTTGAGTGAGCTTGAACTTTTCAAGCCTTCGAACTTGTGGGTTAGGGAGAACAATCGGAGGAGGTGGAGGAAGTGAATCATGACTCTCATTTCCTTGATCGTATCTTGGAACGTCATCTTCAATTGGAAAGCTTGTTCCAAAGGATTTGGGAAGACCATTGCAAGATTCAGACATCTACAAAACGGTAGAAAATTCAAGTTTCGTTGATTGAGTCCTTAATAGAACACCCAAATGAATTATTATGGCTAGGATCCAACACAATACTCTACAACCTAGAAGAGGGATGCCGTAATCTATTTTCAGAATTTTTGAAGGTAGGTAAATGACAATTTACCAATTTCCATCATGAAAAACGAAAAAGAAATTTAAGTTTTAAATGAATTGAAACTCCTAGATATTTTGAGATTCATTGAACTTTTCAATGGCATGTTTAATCTCGATTATGCCCTTCAAGTTTGCGACTGGGATGCCAAGGATCACAAACAAGGTGTGAATAAACATACGAATCTACGTGGTGCACTCAATGCTACTATCACCCAATCAATGTGCCAATTAGCCACACACGCTCCATTGATCTATAACAAACATCGAGTCACCCTTCACTACCAATGTCATCCCCAAATTAGTGTGCCGGTTAACCACACACGCTCCACTAACGTTTGATAAGGGTACGGAGTGTAATTCCATGGATTAGCATATAATTTCACATTTTGCCTAAAGTAACTATGATTTTGGAATTTATAAAAGCATTTAGTTACTTTGTACTTCGTTATACTTATAATGGAAGGTTTCTGTCCTATCTTACCCGTTCGACTAACGACCCTCCACTAGTCAAGAGTGCAGTGGGTAAGAGTGGATACCCATTCAATCGCCATTTTATAGGCAATTTCCCTAAACACCCCTTATAGACCAGCTTTCATGAATGAGGCCTACTAATGCTAAGACTGACTGTTTACTCATATATATATATATATATATATATATATATATATATATATATATATATATATATAATATTAGACTTTTAATGTTATATATAGTATAGGGTGTATTTTACACTTTTAAAAACTAGGTGGTCAAATTTGATAAATTATACTTTTAATTTAATTAAATGTAAACCAAAACTTTATGGGTTTATTAAATCTCTTTTAGTTATACACTTTAATTAATTAATAAAACCATAACAGTGTGATTTGAACTTTTGAAATTACAAGGGTTTTAGGATTTAAAATTTCAAATTAAGACTTTTAATTAAATTTTAAAATCCAAAACTTGAGGGCAAGTTTTGAAACTTTTCAAAACATTAGGGTTTAACTTATTTAAATTTCAAAAAACAAAACTTTTAAGTTCAAATTTAAACTATAAAACCTAAAGGGAGTAATTTGAAACTTTTTCACAAGATAATTCAAATCTAAATTACAAATAATCAATATTTATCTAATAAAACAAAAGATTATCTAAATTTGACCATTATCTTCATTTTTGGTAAGGATATTCACCCAAAATCAATAAAAATCGGATTTTATGAATTAAAAAAGTTTATGGTAAGTATCTCAAGCCAAGACAACAAGAAAATCGCCAAAAAACGTTGTCAAATCCATGGACTCGCCAAGTCAAGGACGAGACTCACCGAGTCAGCAAGCCAGAGGGCAAAAAGCTTCATTTTTCATGCACTTTTCGATCAAGTAAGCATCAAATTCACTAAAAAAACAGCCCTAGGCTCTGATACCACTGATGGGATTTCAAGAATACATCAATCCTATGGTGTACATTCAAACCCTAATAGCTTTTGGATCCAATTTGTCTAATGAACATGCAATTGAATATCCAAAGCTATAAACCCTAGATCTAGCATACAATTAATCATATTAACATAAAATAGGGTTTAGATATTTCCTTTGATTGTTATATAGCAATAACAATCAATCCTTGGCTTCAGAAAGCTTAGTGCATCAAGTGTTGCATCTCTAATGGAGTCACAAACATCACTAAACAACTTGGATGAAGAGGGAAGAGAGGGGAGGCACCAAAAACAGATGGAAACCCTAAAGGAAGTGTTAGCCACGTTTTTGGTGCCCAAGGGTTCCTTATATACTTAGGCAATTAGGGTTATCAAACAAGGAAACCCTAATTTGACTGCTTAAGCCCTAAGCAGCCCATAGACCCCTTCTGGAACATGCCTTGGACGATTTCTAATGGGCTTCCCTAAAGAATTCGTCCAACCTATTATTCCAAAGTGATCCATAGCCCAATTGCAATTATCTTATAATTTAAATTCCAGACCCCTAAGTTTAATTAATCTCTTTTAGCCACAAAATTAATTCTTAATTAATTCTTGACTAATATTAATTAAACATTCTGATTTATCCTTTGATATATTATTCTTATAATATATTAACAAATCATAATTTATCCTTTCTCTCCTTAATTCATCCTACATATTGCTATGGTGAAGGCAACCCAAAAGGACCATGCTCATAATCAGGTCAAGTACATACCAAAATAGTTATGGACTTAGACACTAATCCAACACATGCAACCATCTTCACCGCCGCATATTCAAATCCGGATGATCCATCATATACCTCAAACTCTTGTATCAATGTAGATATTACATCTAACCCCATACATATAGTGCCTCCAAATCTTGAAGAAAAAAACCATAGCCCCCAACTTTAAATCATGTGCAGGGTAGTTCACCTCATGAGGCTTCAGTTGTCTTGAAGCATAAGCAATCACATGACTCCTCTACATAAGAACATCTCCCAAAATTGATATAGAAACATCACAATAAACTAAAAAAGCATCCATACCATCAGGAAGCATGAGGATAGGGCCTCGCATAATCTTTGTCTCAAAGTCTCGAATGTCGACTGATAATCGAGCCCCCGCCAAAAAGTAACATTCTTTTTTGTCAAGCGGGTCAACGACATTGCAATCATGTAAAAATCCTAGATAAATCTATGATAATACCCTGCAAGACCAAGGAATCTCTGAATCTCAAATGGTTTCTCGGAACCTCCAATCGCATTATGGCCTTGATCTTGACTGGTTCAACCAATATACCCTTCTGGTTGACGATGTTCCCCAAAAACTACACCTCACGTAACCAGAACTCATATTTGGAGAATTTGACATACAACCTCTCTCTCCTCAAAGTCTCCAACACCTTTTACACGTGATCCTTTTTCTGATCCTTGGTATTGGAATAGACCATAATATTATATATGAATACGATCGCCGACCGATCCAACATCAGCCTGCAAACCCGGTTCATGAGATCCATGATCGCTTTAGGTGCATTGGTGAGCCCGAATGGCATCACCACGAACTTGTAATGATCATAAAGATTCGTGAAGGTCGTCTTATTCACGTTATTATCCATGAATCTCTTCTGGTGTTACCTTGAATGCAAATCAATCTTATAAAACTAAGATGCACCCTGAAGTTGGTCAAATAAATCATCGATCCTCAAGAGTGGGTCACGGTTATTCACTGTTAACTTATTCAGCTCCCAATAGTCGATACACATCCTGTGTGAACCGTCCTTCTTCTTCATGAATAGGATCAGTGCTCCCCAATGTGAGCTACCTGGTCAAATAAATCACTTGTCTAGCAGCTGCTACATCTCTGGTGGTGCCAACCGATACGGTGCCTTGGCTATTGCAGCCACACTAGGCATTATATCAATCCAAAACTCGACTTTCCTCTCAGGAGACACTCAACGTTGTCGTGCCCTTAAATCGAGTATCCACCACATAAGCCATGAACCCATAACAACCCTATTGCAGATATCTCCTGGCCCTTTCAGCTAAACAAAGATCTAGACCATGTGACACTCCTTCGCCAAGAATAACTAGTTCTCCCCCACTCAGGGTTCATACCCTCACTAGCTGGTGCTCACAGTCAATCATGGCCCCATTAGGGCCTAACCAATCTATCCCAACAATAACCTTCGATCCTTGCAAGGGCATTAACACTAAATCAATGGAGTATCTCTTGCTGAACAAATTCAGGACACACTCATGGTGAGCCCTCGAAGCACTCACAGAATGGTGATATGATATCTCAATCTCCAATGGGTAATACAGAGTCCTGGGAGAATCACAAAACTTCTTGCTAAGCACAAGAGATACAAAGGATCGGGTAACACCCCAATCAAACAACATATGAGCAGCCATACCATTGACCAAAAAAATCCCTATACAAGATCAAATATAACATGAGCATAAATAAAGAAAGCAATAAAATGCATAAAGAAATTACGTACCGGTAACCACATCTGGTGTCGCTCGAGCCTCATCGATAGCCAACTTAAATGCCTTGCTCTTCACCACAAGTTCCTCCACCTTACCCTGGCGGCCGTTAGTAATCCTCAAAGTGGCTAGTGCAGGTGTCACTATTGCTCCTCTTGACAACCTTGGACAATTGGCCCTTTTATGGCCTCTCAGGTTGTTGTGAAAACAGATCAATGCACGTCGGGGGAAATCCTTACTCATGTACCCAGTTTGACCACACCTAAAACATCCCAAACCCGACACCCAACATACCCCACGGTGCGAGTTTCCTTACTTATATAGTGACCCTGTCCATGCTGGCCCATAGAATGTGGCTCTGAAGTCTTGGTACTCTTTTCCTAGCCAACAACTATCTACATCTGCTCCGGCTTGCGCTTCGTTCGAAGCTCTAACTCAATCTCCCGCTCAGGTGCTTTCTCAATCATATCATTTAGGGTCTTGCACCCCGAAAAGCTCAAAAACTCCCTAATATCCTCTCTTAACCTCTCATGGTATATCGTCTTCTTCATCTCCTCATCCGCAACGTACTGCAGAACCAACAAAGCCCTCTCTTGGAACTTGGTGGAGATTTGAGCCTCTCATCCATCAACTCCATAATCCCCTCCTTGATGGCACCGAACATCATAGGAGTAGCATTTAAGATACTGTGAGTAACCTCAGTCGTAAAGAACTCGTGCAACCTCTCATCAATCGGTTTTATGCCTGAGCCAAAACCTGAATTAGTTCAGATCCACAACCTCCTCGAGTATTTATCACCATACTCAAACTGAAACATAAACATATAAATAATCAGCATAAGACTCGAGGTGATTCTCACTATACAGGTATCCTTAGAGTCTCCAGGTCTGCTCTTGTCTAAGGTACCAATCATGTGCTTCCAATAGTACAGGTCCAATACTACATTTCACACCTATCTGTACCCTCCCTAAGAATCGCCTTGATTCCCCTCAGTCACCACACTAGAACTATATACTATTCCTATGCTAACAACATACATACCCTAGACTTTCTTAGGAATCCTCAACTCCCACAACTCACAATACCGAGAATCTCAATCTACATCGCTGGTTGACTTATGCATGCAAGTTATACACAAATGGAATCACATTAACTATCAAATGATGACTCTACCCTACGTCCACAACCAAACAAGGAACAAGAAATCTGGCAAAATCAATCATTCTAAGGCTATATGATCCTAGTCGTATACTACTTTGAAAGCATACACTTAGCAATTAAATGAGCCGATATCAGTTCCATGTAATACCAAGTATCAAATTCCCTTAGGCTATAAGGCATCACACAAATTAGGTAAGTCTATCATAATTCCTAAAAGTATCATTAGCCCTACTCTAGCATGCAATCCTTATATTAAGCATACGAATCCTAACACATATGTATGGGTAATCTTGGGAACTACTTACTTGAGCTCAGATGATTGCATGCATCACACCCCTTTTTCTTAGTAAAAATCTTTTTAGATATTCAATTTTGTTTTCCTATAAAAATATTACAATTTCCTCAGTTTGAGTTCTGAAATACCCGAAAGTGTGCCCGAATCCCTCAAACCAAGGCTCTGATACCAACTTGAAACACCACAAAATCATGGATAAAATTTCCATTTTTTATTTAATTGAAAAACATCAAGTATTCACAACAATCCCAAAAAAATTATGTCAAATAAGACTAATCATCAGAGTACGAATCCAAATCATAAAGAAAATATGGAACATGGGTGGATGTGTTGTGATCATGTCGGACCCTTCTCTTTTGTATCGGAAGTACCTAAAACCATAAATATAACTATAAGCACAATGCTTAGTGAACTTCTCCAAAATACCATACAATAAACATATGCATTTAACAACACGTGGTTGTGTCAGGTCCATATCAACCCCATATGATAGCATGTAGCTGTGTCGGGTCCGCACCAACCCTCGGGTCCATATCAACCCATATGACAACATGTAGTTGTGTTGGGTACGTATCAACCATCGAGTCCATAATGACTTCGAGCCCAGATTGGCTCTCTCTCTCTCTCTCTCTATATATATATATATATATATATATATATATATATATATATGTATATCATTCTATCATATCAAACATACTCATATAATTACATACGTTCAACACATATAAATTAGTGGGCAGGTATTGGTGCCTTCGACCCACTAGTATGGTAAGAAGACTCACCTCTAAATGAAGATAATTGAACCGCACACTCGAACTGCTGCTAACACGGCTCCTCACACTAATCATATCCCAAATATAACCCTAATTAATAATGTGAGTTTTAACCAATAATAAACGGTCTACTTATTCCATTATCCTAATAAGGGCAAAAAGGTTATTTCTTAGCTCTAATCACATCTCAACTTATCAATCCTAACCCCAAAGGTCCAAGTCCTAAAAGAATGGCCTAATAGCTGAGTTTGAGTAGTACGCTCCGTGTACATCCTTGTACGCCCCACATACAAGCAACTGATGCAGAAAAGGAAGTTGGGGTCGAGGTGCAGTATGTGTAGTGTGTAACAACTCGAAATTTCCATTCGGTCAAACCCTAAAAGTCAATAGAAGTTAGAATAGTTGCAGTAAATTTTCAGACTTTTGGAATAAGTTTGGAGTATTTCAGGATTTACACTTAAGGAGATATCAGGAGAGTGGATGCACTAGGGTTTTGTGCAACTTCGTTATTCCAAAGATCGTTGATATTAGAATTCAATGCCTGAGTAAAAATATTTACTGCCAAAAATCCCAGGACTATATATAGGATTCTGAACCATATTTATTCAATAGTTACATTTCCAACTAGAGAAAAGCCGAATTCTCTCTCAAGGATCTTCGTACTTTCATTCCGAAAAGTGATTACTTCTATCTAGTGTTGTTTTAAAGCTTCTTATATGCTTAATACACTAGAAATCATAGGAAAACACTAAGATCTAAGAGTTTACCGCCCAAGAACACCTTGGGGAGTAAACTCTTTTATAAGGGTCAAACGATGCACTAGTCCCTTCCTTGAGCAATGAAACTAGTTTAGAAATGTACCCTAATGTGTTTAGGACTAGCAAAGACCATAAGAACACCAACAGTAAGGTGTTCACGGCCAAAGAAGTTCCAGGGCCGTGAACTCCAAACAATAGGGCCAAATGGTGCTATAAACTCTTCTAAAGCCTTGTACACTAGCCTAGTTTAGTTCCTAGTTAAATTAGGGACTTGTAAACACCAAAAACACCCTTCCAAGGGAGATTACGGCCGTAATCTCCATGAGATTTGGGCCCAGGGCCGTGAACTCCTAAAAGGAGTTATATAATGCTCTAAACTCTTCCATAGACCAAGCCATTAAGTAAGAATGCTTATTAGGGCCTTATAGAGCATCAAACATCAAATGCCCATATAAGTATGAGCTTATGGCCGTAAAATCATGAGTTTACGACCGTAAACTCATCTGGTAGTGTCATTAGGGCTGTGAACTTCATGATGGAGTTTTCCTTGAGCCCTACACACAATAGCTTTTCCCTACAACACTTAGATTCAATCCTAGAGGCTAATAACACTTGATAAAGGTGTTTAGCATGTCCTAGGGTGTCTTGAATATTTTATTAATTGTTTAAAGACTATTTTTTATATACATATGTCTTTATATGTTATTAGGATCTTTGTGCGTGTCTAAGTCGTCACTTGACACCAAGCACTTATCCGACACTTCCTTCCGTGCCACTCACAATAGGTGAGTTCATACCCCTTAATCAATATTTTAAATGTTTTTAAATATTTATGGGGGGGGGGGGGGTACAAGTAGAATCATGCTACTTATTATATCAATCACATGTGATTAATAAGCAACATTCAAATGATTTACTACTCATTAGCCGATTTACCAAACAGTTTCCTTCAAATGTTTTTCATAAACACTTTATATGTTTAAAACTCCTTATTAAACTGTACATTTTACTATGTATGTTTCATTTCAAACTCATTTACAATTGTGTTTCAAACAAATGTTTCTTTATACTTAAACTGTTTTATCAAACCCATGCTTTCAACCCGTTTTATAGATTGACATCAAGTCGATCTTTTCTTAGATAATAATTATGTTCAAAGGTTTACAAAACTTATTTTATGCTTTTATATTATCAATTGCATGCCTATATATGTATAGTTATATAAGAAATGTTTAAAAGACTTAGGAAGACTATCCACCCTATTTCCTTTTCGCGCTTGAGATGTGGTATGGTGGGACATCGGGTATCCATCCGAAGGTCGTTTAAATATTAGTTATATATCAAATGTACATATATAGTCATAAAGGTCCTTCCAATTCATCCAATGCCCTTGGGTAGCAAGGGTATACATCCATGTTCATACGAACCAGTTAAATTACTAGTAAGCTACCATATGGGTAGTTTAGGAAGATACTAGAACTATTACTAGAACGTGATATCATACAATAAGTCAGTTCATTCATAAGTCAATACTTGCTAGATAGAGAGAACATACATTATAGCTAGTACACACAGTATACTACTATACATGCTAGATAGAGAGAGAACACACATTACAGCTAGCACACGTAGAACATTACAGTACATTACTATACTATTACATAGATATGTTTACATGATTACATTTACATAGATACATCTAGAAAGAGAACATATACAACTATACTAGAAGAAGAACATATACAACTATACTAGAAAGAAAACATATGAAACTATACTAGAAAGAGAACATATACAACGATACTAGAATGAGTAACAATACATTACATATACACGAATACGTTAACATAATTATGATCCACTGTATCGGAGCATGCCTTCAATGTCATGGCCCGAGTTGTAGCCAGAGTCTCTTGGAGGGAGAGCGTGAGTTTGCATATAGATCTATACTGGATTGACTATCCTACACTTTGCTGCTAGCTACAACCGGACCTGCAGGTTTGCGGGTGCCAAACGTCATACCTTTTTACGACCTACATCGTCGTGCTACCTAGTCGATAGTATGGTACAATTAATCACATAATACCTTAATATAAATCCGGTTTAAGGTAGTTAGTACAGCAGTAGTTCCTTTAATACAACACTACAACACTACATTAATTTACCCTTTACATATAGTTAGTGATCATTTCACTTAAACATTAATGTACAAACTATATTTTGTTAATGATAGTTACACTTGGGGAAAATTACACACTTTTACAAGAAACGAACATACAAACAGTTAAGTCTTGGTAGAAGACTACATTTAGAACAGTTGGGTCTTGGTAGAAGACTCCCTTTTAATATAGTAGAAATTATAGGGATTTCTAGGGTTTTTCAAACGTTTACAGTTATTTTACAAACATTTTCATACTTACATGAACTCTCTTTCAAAACATTTTACAGTCTTTCATTACATGTCAAACAAATACTTACATAAAAATTAAGACACATTAATACTTATGATCTCACCAGCTTTAAAGTTGATACTCTCTTTCAAAATAACTTGTATCCTCAGGTCAACAGTAGACTTGTACAGATGCAAGGTTTAGAGAAGATGGAGCTCGATCAAGACTCATCTTTCATTCTAATTTATACTTTAGTGTCTATTATAATTTGACAGAACACACTTGTATTAAAATTATATTATTAATGCAATGGATGATGTTGTTGCTTGTTTACTACTTTTCATTGTTGTGATACTGTACATGACGTCCTCCGCCCCAGAATGTTTCCGCCGTTCTTGGTTTTGGGGTGCGACATAGTGTATGTCGATTTACGCCTGGCGTACACACCATAATTCAAAACCTCCTATTAAGGTCTTAATGCCTTAAGACCTTACGTCCAAACTTTAGATCTGAGTACAATAAATCATCTAAGGCCATAAAGTTTCAACCTTTATGCCTTTGTATGGCTACAAGGAGCCCAACAATTAAAACCAAACTTATTCAGCCATTTACAACTCCATAACTCTTGCATGGAGGCACCCAAGACCCAACCTAGTATTTTTATGACATAAATTACCCTAAAACGTATGAAAGGAAAACTTAAAGGCTTTGTAGTATTCTATACTCACAAAGGTTAAAGCTTTGGGACAAAAGAGTGTAAATCTAAGCTTGAACAAGATCTAAAGATAATGCATAAAGGTTGGAGCTTTATACCTCTAGAAGATTCATAATGATGAGTAGTTGCCAGATCAAAATACTTGAGAGCAAAACCTCTTCCTTGAAGATCTTCCTTCATACACATGAATACACAAATCAAATCTACCTCTCAAAGCTAGGGTTTTCGTTCTTAGAGTTTAAAGGAATAGAGGCTGGGAGGTGAGAAGGGTAGGGGGCCATAAAGTCTTTAAATAGGGTCCAAATCCTAAAAATTATGGTTTGTCCCCTGATTAGGTACCGCCAGTGTACATACATGTACGCCCAGTGTACATGGTTAACTTTGCGATTCTCATGCCAAGCTCCTACGCCCAACATACCTGTTTCGTACGCCCAACATAGGGACTAATTTGTCGACTTTTGAAAACATGATGATAGAAAGGAAATTACCTAGAACACATGGTGTTACATCCAGTTTTATACTATGGGCCCGTTGATCATGAATTTTTTTATCTTATGTTGTGTGGGGTATTTCAAAGTTGTTGGTTTCATGGTTTCAGGTACATCAGATGATCGAGGCAAGTCGAATACGTGATCGTACACATCCTCATGCTGATATATGTTTTGAAAGATTTTTGATACTTTGATTTTAAGACTATGTTTTGGGAAACGATGTTTTGTATGACTTATGGTTTATGAAAAATGGGTTTCGAAAAACAATTTTTTTATCATGATTTTTGGGATGTTATAGAAATTCAACTAAAGTGTTTGAATAGCTAATCTTAAACCAATTAGTATGTATGGATATAATAGTGTATCAACCTAAAAAACTATAGCTAATCACTTTATAATTAGAACAAAACAATCCTTATACTTGTTTCATCCATAATCTACATTTTGTTCTTTATGGACCTAGGAATATTGGTTGTTATTCTAATTATTTAACTCACTTAAGTCCAAATTCTTTTAATACTTATAAAATTGAATTATGCTATTCTCTTGTACCCGTATGATACCAATGAACTCATGTCGTTTTGACTTCTCTACGATTTTATATAATTTTTAGAAGAAAATAACAACAAGTTGTCCAGTTCAGCTTGACAGCACTAAACAAAAATGTTTACTCCGCGTAACATTGGAATCGGGTTAAGTGGTATAGAAGTGGAAGAAATTAGACACTCACATCTTTAAAATGGCACTAGTCTCACTCTTATATGATTTTTATATAGTTCGTTATGAGCTATACAACCAAGAGTTACAAGTTGTCCAGTTCAATCCAATAGCCCTTGGCAATTTGCAATGTTTACCCCTTTTAGGATTAGAATCATATTACATAGTCTCAAAAATGAACTAAAATAGAATTCAAACATTTCTAATGGCTGACCTCAACGTCATACGATGTTTACTATGATATTTACAAAATAGTAAGGGGTAAGTAAAAAATGAACCGCACTTAAAAATAGCTGAAAACCCACATTAACCTAAACCGATAAACCGAAACCGAGACATAAACCAACAATTTAGTCTTTAATTTTCCAAAAACTACAAAATAACTGAACGACACGGATTTCATATATTAATATATATATATATATATATATATATATATATATATATATATATATATATATATATATATATATATATATATATATATATATATATATATGAAATATGTGTCGTTAGTTATTTTGTAGTTTTATATATTCTTTATGTAATGCCTTAATTAATATAAAAGAATTTATTATAAAAAGAAAAAGGTCGAAGAGTAACGAATGAATTTATTGGCATATTGGGAGTCCTATATCACCCTAAAAAGAAAAAAGGGTGGGGACTCTTCCACTATAACTAAGGTATTCCCCCTTTCCTATGTTTTCATATTAAAACCCAAGTATCGTTTTTAATGGTTGTGAGTGAGTTTACTTAAATTCACTTTGTTTTTACTTAAAATAGTTCAATGAATGACAGGTTTGGGAAAGACCATCTCCCAATAGCTTTTTAATGGTTAAACCAATATTTCAACTGGTTGCATTAGTTTGGTTTAACCTAAATTTTCATCGAAACATTTCATTGTGTAGTTTAAAACCGAAACTGCACAACTTAAAACCGCATCATTGTAAAAAATTTTAAAACCTAACCATTTGAAAAACACACATTGTGGTTTTAAAATTACAAAAACTAATGCATGTAACGTCTGTGTTTCTGCGCTTGCCATTTTTAGCAATTTGATACTTTAGGTTAACCTTTGTAACCCGTTTTGAAATAATAGAAGTGTATTATTTGAGTATTATGTGTTTTGTGCTTAATTGCTTAATTATGTGGTTTGATTAATTAAGAATAAAAATAAGCGTCAAAATTTAAGTGTAAACTAAACTTGATATCTTTAGATAATGTTGTAGTAGTTGAAACAAGGTTTCCGAAGATATAAAAAATGCCGAAATCCGAGTTATAACGAGGAAGTTATGACCTGTCGAAGTTTCGCGACAGAACCGGCACCGCTGAATAACGTAAAAATTGAAATTTACGTTAGAGCGATATTTAGCCTTAGTGATCTAAACGAGAATCGAAGACCTCGTTGTTAGTATCAAAGCGATAAAAAGTTAGGCAAGAACGGACGTCAAACGAAGAAGTTATGAATTTATAACGAAATTTTCTGTCCCGGCCTATTAAAAATAAATAATAAAAATAAAGTCAAAATTAGTCGACGGAGTCTAAACGAAAGTTGTAGAGCGTAGTCTCACCTTCGTGTGGATATAAAAAAACGTCAAAAACGGAGTTCGTATGAAGGAGATATGAATTTTCGAAGTTTACTAAATAATTAATAATTAAATTTAATTATTAAATACCGGCCTTATCCGAAGACAAGTCACCGGACTCATCCGGAGTACGCCCAGCGTACTCGAGTACCCCCCGCGTACAGCCAGAGTGTCGACACTTCGGATGACACATGCATTGACGCATTTCGGAGCCCGTACGCCCCGCGTACTCCGAGGCATCAGCCTCCTATAAATAGGATGCGAGGGGTCCGAGTATTCTTGCTAATTTCTTCTCCTCTTTGTGCCGAAGCTCTGCGTTTTTACCCCCGAAGCCACCCCGAGGCCCCGGTAATATTCCCGAGTCCCGAAGCGAGTTCCGAGATCCCGAAGATCCCGAGAAGTGCGGTTTCCGAGCCGAAGCTCTGCCCGCGAGAAGTTCGATTTTTGTAGAGATCTTTCAGATCTGCTAAGAAATACTACTCCTGCAAGCCGTAGTGCTGTCCGATCATCTTCTGATCAAGTGAGTGTATACTACCTTTCATAAACGCAATAATAATACAAGTACGGTTTGAGTGTATTAAGTTTATTGTCGTTTATACGTGTGAATGCGTTGTTACTTTCTCCTAACGTATAACTATGAAGTATTTTATACGAGATACGTGTTATGTGTATATTTTGTTGTTATGTGTGTGAATGTATATTCACTTTCTTCTATCTTACAGATCTGATTATTTCTATATGAAATACGTGTTATGTGTGTGTGCCTCATCTGTTATATGGAATATGTATTGATCAAGCATGCTATACAAGTTTTGAAAATATGTATAAAAATGTATGTTTTTATCTACTAATATGTTGGGTAGAACATGGGTAGATAGTTGGTGTGTAATAAACAGATGAGAGGCCTCGTTGTTGGTTTGATCCAGTCATCTAGCGGAATTTAGATGACGACCACGGACTTTTCTAGACAGTCCTGTGGAACGCTATCAGGCTCATAACCTGTAGGTGTTAATGAACTTGGGTGTTCATTCGCTGTATTCCATCCCCCTCATGGTTGCCTTATTTGACTTATATTGCTGAGGAACCCACGCAGCATGTGTTGTCACCCCGATGAAAATATTCTTAGACTAGGTCCCTTTTGTTAGTTATTTTAGGGACGTAAAGTGGGAATATCGGGAATGGGTAACTGGGTTATTGTTGGTTGAGAATAATTAATTTAATTATTTATTGTGGGTTGAAAACCCTATATGCTCACCAGGCTCCCAAACCTGACCCACTCAGTTTTATTTGTATTACAGGAAGTGGCGCAAGGGCGTAAGATGGATGAACCATCAAGTTGTTTTGTTTACAAGTCTGTATATGTAAATATTTGTTGAATGACTTGTAATGTTATCGTTTATGTTTGTTGGTCTATATCGGAACATGACACCCCGAGTTTTGATTATATAATGAAAAATACATTTCTTTTATGAAATGCTTTGGTAAACATTGTTTTATCATGTTTTGTTTTTAGGAACAAATTCCGCAACTCTTTCAAATCAAAAGGATTTACTCTGAATTTATTTTAAAAGCATAAATGAAAATCGGTCTTTTCTGGTCGAGATTTTGGGGATGTCACAATGCATACAGTTTGGTTTTGGCGTAAACCCACACCATGCTCACCCATAAAAAATAGTAACATATTGTAGGAGTTTATAACTTTAATTTATAATTTGTTTCCTTTTAACCTATCGATTGTGGATTTTGTTAGAAATAGAAGATGAACAGATGACTTGGATTATCTAAAAGTCGTGATTCATTATCAAATTGAAGTATTTCGATGGTACAGATCGAACACTCAATTGGATGAAATTCAGAGATACAAAATCAGAGAATGTATGTCATCAAAGCTACCGCCCCTTGGACCCTACCCCTAGGGACGCTGCCCCCCGGATCCCCGTTCGTTTAGGGGCTTATCCCCTAAATAACAATGTACTTTGAATATTGAAAACTTGAACAAGTGTGCACTCCTACATCATCATAACTTGTTCAATATTCAACAAGATCACTTTTGGTAAATAAATTTAATCCTATTATACTTAAATAATATTGATGATATTAAATCACCAACAAATTTAAAAATTAAGTTCTCAATATATTAAGCTTCGAATAAGGCCATAAGGCATGTTTTAAGGAAAAGGAATAAAATTTTTAAATGGATGTCGAACTTTAGCAATAAAATGCACCATTATGATTATGATTAGAGTTCACATTTGCAATCCATCCAAATGTCATGAACATATACTTGTAACCTAGTGGTGACCTATATGGTCATGAGGATATGACTAGACATTCCTTGGTTAGTACCCTTTTATAAACAACAAAAGAGGAGGAAATAGGAAAAAGATCATAAGTATGATTGTAGTTTTGAGGTTATGAGTGAATGAATGTGTGAAAAAGAAAGAGATGGAAATAACTTACTTGGTTTGGTTGGATTCTTGATCACCAAAAGACTTACATCACTTCTCGTTACCACCACAAACTCCCCCCTTCGATTTTCAACTCGTTTCCCGATAGTTCTCTTTCTCGGCCTCTTTCCAAGACGCGGTGTAGTTTTAAGGTTAGGGTTACTTATACATTGTACAAAGATGAAATATTTGGTAAACAGGCCCTTGCTAAGAATCATGGGTTGCCAAACTCCTCCTAAGAGTCATGGGCAACAAGATCACGAGGGATACATAGGATTTTCCATGCAACTTTCACATCATGATAACTTTCGTTCTTATAGCAAATCTTTTAACATTCTAAGTATTAAAATCTTGTTTTAGTCCCTCTTATTTATCTTTGACCCTCTTAATGTGTTTTATATATATATATATATATATATATATATATATATATATATATATATATATATATATAATTACTACTATTATTATTATGTTGAAATTTATAGTTTATTGTTTCCTAAAGAAATAACATAAAATAACATAAACTTCAACATGACGCCTTTTGATTTCTGAATTTCACACAAAAAAACATTCCACATTTAAGACTGAAATATGTATCAATAGTGTAAAGCTTTCGATGCTATGGTGATGATTGTTTTTGGTGCATTTGGAATTTCATAAAGTTCACATTTTTGTGACAGTTATTCCTAGGAAATCATTTATTTTTGATGAGGTTATCGATCGTTCTTATTTTTGGATTAAAAAAGCTAAAATTTGTTTGGTTTCTTGGTTACAAAACCTCGCTTTAGCTTCTAATTTTTTGTAATTGTTATTTTTTTTAGCTATTTTCTAATTTTAAATAAAATTTTGCCGTTCGTATATATATATATATATATATATATATATATATATATATATATATATATATGTTATAATGTGGATAAACATGTTAGTGATTTTATATCATCAAATATTATTTAAGTGTAATAGGATTAAATTTGTTGACCAAAAGTGATCTTGTTGAATATTGAACAAGTTAGGATGGTGTAGGAGTGCACACTTGTTCAAGTTTTTCAAGATTTAAAGTACATTGTTATTTAGGGGCGAAGCCCCTAAACGAACGGGGGTCCGGGGTCAGCGCCCCTGGGAGCGGGGTCCAAGGGACAGAGCCCCTGGCTGGGATCGATTGGTTTGACCCTTATCCATATATCCGATTGGCATCAAAAATACAATTTTAGAAAGTTGACCCTTTATTCCATGACATCCGTTTAATGACAGTTTGGTAGTTTTATGACAGTTTGTAACTGTCTGTTGACAGTTTTCAGACAGGATTGATATATCCGTTTTTTGGTCAATATTCTGGTACATGTTGAAGAACATTTTCATATACATTCTCAAATTTCATTCTCTGAATTTCATCCTATTGAGTGTTCGATCTGTACCATCGAAATACTTCAATTTGATAGTGAATCACGACTTTCAGAGAATCCAAGCAATCTATTCATCCCCTTTTCTAACAAAAATTGAAGTATTCTGTAATCATGGAAAGTGGTGATTCTGTGAAAGATATGATAAGCAAGTTTAACAAATTGAACAAGTTTGAAGGGCAAGATTTTCGTAGATGGCAGAAGAAGATGCACTTTCTCCTTACCACTCTGAAAGTGGTGTATGTTCTTAGTACACCCATGCCAGTCTTACCAGAATCTGTTGAAGATGAACCTTTGGAGGCAACAAGAAGGAGATCAAAGTGGGAAAATGATGATTACATATGTCGTGGTCATATTCTCAATGGTATGTCTGACTCTCTTTTTGATATTTATCAAAATTTCGAATCTGCAAAAGAACTTTGGGATTCTCTTGAATCCAAATACATGGCTGAAGATGCTTCTAGCAAGAAGTTTCTTGTCAGTAATTTTATGGGTTACAAGATGATTGACTCCAGGCCTGTTATGGAACAATTCCATGAAATGTTAAGGATCCTAGGACAGTTTGTTCAACACAATCTGAAAATGGATGAAGCGATTGCTGTGGCTGTGATAATTGACAAACAGCCCCCTTCCTGGAAAGATTTTAAACATAATCTAAAACATAACAAAGAGGAATTAACTTTGACTCAACTTGGAAGTCATTTACGGATTGAAGAGTCCTTAAGGACTCAAGAACTTGATAACAATCCTAAAGGAAAGAACCAAGTTGGTTCCTCTTCTGTGAACATGGTGGAAGGAGAAAGTTCAAAGAATCCCAAGAAGTCTAATGGAAAAAGGAAGTTTAAAGGAAAGGATGACAAGTCTTCCAACAAGAAGGCTAAGTTGGTTTGTTGGAATTGTATCAAACCGGGTCACTTCAAGAAAGATTGTCGTCTTCGCAAAGTGAATAAGGATGGTGCTGGACCCAGTGGATCCAAGGATCCAGAAAAGCAACAAGGTCAGATATCTGTTTCATTGCAGAATTCTAAATATATTCAGAATTATATTTCTGTGATTTCTGAAGCATTTTATGTGCAGGATGATAAAGTTGCATGGTGGGTTGATTCAGGAGCAATAAGTCATGTTTGCAAAGATCTATATTGGTTCAAGGACTTTCAACCAATTGAAGATGGATCTGTTGTTAAGATGGGAAATGTTGCAACTGAACCAATCAAGGGCATAGGATCTGTTTTACTTACTTTTACTTCTGGGAAATGTTTGTGTTTGAACAATGTTTTATATGTTCCAGGGATTCGTAAGAATCTCGTGTCTGAAATTGTATTAAATAATTCTGGTTACAAACAAGTGTTAGAAAGTGACAAGTATATCTTGTCAAGACATGGTTCTTTTATGGGATTTGGATATATATGTAATGGAATGATTAGGCTTAATATTAATTATCCTTCTAGTGATAATTCTATTTTCATGGCTTCTAGTAGTACTTGCAATAATTTTCATAAATCTAATTTATGGCATGCTAGACTAGGACACATTAATTACAAGAGATTAAAAGACATGTCTAAAATGAGTTTGATTCCTGCTTTTGATATGCAAAATAATGAAAAATGTAAAACATGCATGCTAACTAAAATCACTAGACAACCTTTCAAAGATGTTGTTAGGGAAAGCAAGGTGTTGGATCTTATACATAGTGATTTATGTGATTTCCATGCAACACCTTCCCTTGGAAACAAGAAGTATGTTGTTACTTTCATTGATGATGCATCTAGATATTGTTATATCTATTTGCTACATTCTAAGGATGAAGCACTTGATAAATTTAAAATTTATAAACAACAAGTTGAGCTTCATAAAAATGAATTAATAAAAGTATTGCGTACTAATAGAGGTGGTGAGTATTATGATCCAGTTTATTTTGAATCAACTGGAATAATACATCAAACCACAGCTCCATATACACCACAACAAAATGTTGTAGCTGAAAGGAAGAATAGGACTTTGAAAGAAATGGTTAATTCCATGTTGTCATATTCTGGTTTAAGTGAAGGGTTTTGGGGTGAGGCAATGTTAATTGCATGTTACATCTTGATTAGAACTCCAAATAAAAGGAGTAAGAATACTCCTTATGAACTTTGGTGTAAAAAGGTACCAAATTTGAGTTATCTCAAAATTTGGGGTTGTAGAGCAGTTGTAAGGCTCACTGAACCCAAAAGGAAAACATTGGGTGAGAAAGGTATAGATTGTATCTTTATTGGATATGCTGAGCATTCCAAAGCATATAGATTCTATGTCTTAGAATCTAATGACTCTGTGTCTATAAACACAGTGATAGAGTCAAGAGATGCTATCTTTGATGAAGAAAGATTTACATCTATACCTAGACCAAGGGACATGATTCATCAATCTTCCAACAAGAGTATTACTCAAGCTGAAGATGTTTCTGGTGGTGCAACTTCTGTACCTGAACCTAGGAAAAGCACCAGAGCTAGAAAAGCTAAGTCTTTTGGATCTGATTTTCAACTATATTTGGTGAAGGAACAAGGAATGAAACTATTTCTCAACATCAATATTGTTTTAATATTGAAGAGGATCCAAAGACTTTCAATGAAGCTATGGCTTCTAGGGATGTTCATTCCTGGAAAGAGGCAACTCATGATGAGATTGATTCTATTATGCATAACAATACTTGGGTATTGGATGATTTACCTCCTGGTTGCAAGGCATTAGGATGTAAATGGATCCTCAAAAGAAAAATGAAGGTAGATGGCACAATTGATAAGTATAAAGCTAGATTGGTTATCCAAGGCTTTAGAAAAAAGTAAGGTATTGATTTCTTTGATACTTATGCTCCTGTTGCCAGAATTTCTACTATTAGATTATTATTAGCTCTTGCAGCTATACATAATCTTGTGATTCACCAAATGGATGTGAAAAGTGCATTCTTGAATGGTGACTTGGATGAGGAAATATACATGAAACAACCTGAAGGGTTTGTGATGCCTGGAAATGAACACAAAGTGTGCAGGTTAAAGAAATCATTATATGGTTTGAAACAAGCACCAAAACAATGGCATCAACAGTTTGATGATGTTGTCTTGTCTAATGGTTTTGCATTAAACCAAGCTGACAAGTGTGTATATAGCAAATTTGATACTTCTGGAAAAGGAGTCATGATTTGTTTATATGTGGATGATATGTTAATTTTTGGTACTGATTTAGAAGAAGTTAATAAAACCAAGAAATTCTTATCATCCACTTTTCAAATGAAAGACCTGGGGGAGGCTGAGGTAATTCTTGGTATAAGAATTAAACAAGGAAACAATGGGATTTCAATTTCTCAATCTCATTATATTGAGAAGATATTGAAAAAGTTTAACTTTGAGAATTGTTCTCCTGTTAGCACTCCTATAGATCCTAGTCTCAAGCTTTTTCCAAATAAAGGATCTCCAGTGTCTCAACTTGAATATTCTAGGGCTATTGGTTGTTTAATGTATGCTATGATTAGTACTAGGCCTGATATAGCATATGTTGTGGGAAGGCTTAGTAGATATACTAGTAATCCTAGTTCACATCATTGGCAAGCTGTGAGTAGAGTATTTAAGTACTTGAAAGGGACCATTAATTATGGTTTAACTTATAGTGGATATCCTTCTATTTTGGAAGGTTATTCAGATGCCAGCTGGATTAACAACTTAGAGGATCACTCCTCTACAAGTGGTTGGGTGTTTCTTCTTGGAGGAAGTGCCATTTCTTGGGGATCTAAGAAACAAACTTGTATTACTAACTCAACCATGGAGTATGAGTTTGTTGCATTGTCTGTTGCTGGTAAAGAAGTTGAGTGGTTAAGGAATTTGATTTATGAAATTCCATTATGGCCCAAACTGATATCTACCATTTCTATCAGATGTGATAGTGCCGCAACCTTGGCTAAGGCTTATAGTCAAGTGTATAATGTAAAGTCTAGACATTTATGTGTTAGACATAGTATGATTCGTGAGCTCATCATAACTGGTGTGATATCTGTGGAGTTTGTAAGAACTCAGTTGAATTTAGCCGATCATCTAACCAAAGGGTTAGCAAGAGATCTTGTGCACAAGGCGGCTATAGGGATGGGTTTAAAGTCCACTTAAAATCTTTTATATTAAGATACCCAATTCCCATATAATGCAATATTAGATGTTGAATTCAATGTGGAAAGCTTAATACTTGAAGATTGGAACACATTTTTATGATCATCCCAAGGTATGTGTTCAGTACTGCAAGTTAAGGAGGTTGAAAATTTATTTCTTATTAGTTCTTTGAAAAATTGCATTTGCAGGTGCAAGAATAAAAGAACTACCTATATAAGCATGAAGTTTAGCTGCTTCAAAAAGTTGGGACTTGGCTTTGATATGCTTATTGAAGGATGGGACACAAGCTAGTTAAATATAGTGTCAAGTTAGAAATTATGAGAATGTAAACTGGTGTGTGTATTATCTTCATGTATTCACTTTGAATAGAAAGGGTTCAATCCTTAGAGACACCTTGATATTCGAATATTTGGATTGAGTAATATACTAATATGAAATTCAATCGTCACAACATTTCATTTATGCATCAGTTTGTTATTGTTTATGTTTTGTTTTTAAGTTTAATCAGGATTACACTTAAATGGGGGAGGTTTGTTGGTGATTTTATATCATCAAATATTATTTAAGTGTAATAGGATTAAATTTGTTAACCAAAAGTGATCTTGTTGAATATTGAACAAGTTGGGATGGTGTAGGAGTGCACACTTGTTCAAGTTTTTCAATATTTAAAGTACATTGATATTTAGGGGCGAAGCCCCTAAACGAACGGGGTTCCGGGGGCAGTGCCCCTGGGAGCGGGGTCCAAGGGGCAGAGCCCCTGGCTGGGATCGATTGGTTTGACCCTTATCCATATATCCGATTGGCATCAAAAATCCAATTTTAGAAAGTTGACCCTTTATTCCATGACATCCGTTTAATGACAGTTTGGTAGTTTTATGACAGTTTGTAACTATCTGTTGACAGTTTTCAGACAGGATTGATAAATCCGTTTTTTGGTCAATATTCTGGTACATGTTGAAGAACATTTTCATATACATTCTCAAATTTAATTCTCTGAATTTCATCCAATTGAGTGTTCGATCTGTACCATCGAAATACTTCAATTTGATAGTGAATCACGACTTTCAGAGAATCCAAGCAATCTATTCATCCCCTTTTCTAACAAAACATTTATTGTGCGGACGTGTGAACGTTGTTATTCTATGAGAATGACTAAGAAAATATGTTGTTTACTATCGTGAATACGTGTCACACCCCCAAACCGAAAAGGCGGAAACGTTTGGGGGGTGGAGGATGTCATGTGTAGTATCACAATAAGTGCATCATAGTAATCAAAGTAAATTCTACCATTACATTAAGATATGAATATTTACATCTGTTCGATACAGAGTTTGTATACATCAAAAGTATAGCACAATATAAAAGACGTGTCTTTATATGCACTATCTTCTGAAAATGCTGCAGGAGTACCTGTCTACTGATTCCCTGAGAATACAAGCGATTTTGAAAGAGTATCAGCATAAAGCTGATGCGTTTATAAGAATGTTTTTGGTATTGAAAACATGTCAATGAATCTGTAAAATATATGTATGTTTTCCAAGAAAATCCAATATTTTCTAACATATATGCTCGTTACTGTATTTTGTTTCGAAAACCATGATTACTACCAGTATATATATAGTATGTTCTGTTTGAAAACCCTGGCTACCACCAGTATGTATAGTAGTTTTATTATTTAAAATAAAACCATGTATTGTATCCCTGGAATCCTCTAGTGTAATGTATAGTACTTCTATTAATTAAAATAAAACTAATGAAGAATGAAATCCCGTAAACAAAAGTTAGTTTATACTATTGTGAGTTCGTATAACCATGCTTGATATGATAGATGACCTCATCGACGTTCTTTAGACGTCGTATAGTATGATATTTGTCACCCCAGGCATGCCTGCCTAACTGTAGCTAGCAGTTCAGGTGTGGGATTGTCAGTCCCGAATAGATCTATTCATAATTGTCACGCTCTCCCTCCAGGAGACTCTGGTTACACTAGATGTTGAGGAATTTACCAGTACCCCGAATGGTACAAATGAAGAGTTGTCTCACAATCCTGTATTAACTAGTTTACGTGTAGTCTTGTATTGTTTTCTCGCAATTGGAAACCGTTTGTATACTTGATAGAGTATTAATAACTATACTTAAATAATTATTTGGTATTATACTCTTGTTATCTGAAGGTAATAATGAATATCATAAACTAAAATTATCATAGTTTATATGTTTGCCCATGTATATAATCTAAATTGGTGAAAACTGTATATTAAATTAGCCAAACTATACCTATTATAGTATAATTTAATTGGTCCAAAATTTTCGGCAGAAATTACAATTACACAATGCATGATTTCTTTATCTTTTATTAGCTTTTGACTCGTAGGTCGTAGGTCTAATCCAGTTGCTTATATCTTGTCGATTCTGGCCCACGTTTCCCGGCGCGAAACTTTTCAACTTTCTCATACTTCTTCAAATGTTGATCGAATGTATAATTACATCATGAAGTAAGATTACAATTCTTCCTCTCAAAACCCCAGATTTCATCTTCGCACTACCACTTCATCTACATCGTTGCACCTAAATAACATTATGCTTTGCCCCACCACCAGTGCACCACCACTCTGTCTCCGCCCTCACACCATTATCCTACAAACACCACCAACAATCATACGAAGTTGCCAAGCTGTCGACACTACTCTTCCTCTCTGCCACCAACGTTGTCTCCTATTTCCATCATCATCGTTGCAACGCTACATCTCTATCAATCTTTATCCCTCTCCAAATTTCTATTTCTCTATTTTAATTTAGTTTTTAATTTTTGCGATTAGGGCTTGATGAAGACCACTATTTTGCTGTAAATAAATATCTAATATGTTTCTCTTTTTTAGAAACATATATATTAGTATGTCAAACACTGTCAACACAGGACACTCTTGTGATGTCGATTTCATGGATATGGATAACAACATACCAACAAAAATTCGGGTACCATCTTTCTGTACCCTAAAACCAGTGTTTTATTTATTTATTTGAAGATGATAAGTATCTACAATTGGCATCCGCTTTTAAATCAAAAGATGTAAAACACCCTGATTACCTTTCTATCTCTCTTTATCTGTCTGTTTGCAAAAACAAAACCTTTTCTATCTCCCTTCTTTCACTTCTTCAACATACACAGACGCATCAAACACCCTGATTACCTTTCTATCTCTCTTTATCTGTCTGTTTGCAAAAAACAAAACCTTTTCTATCTCTCTTCTTTTACTTCTTCAACATACACAGACGCATCAAAGATCATTGATTTTGAACGAAGGAAAAATAGGTCTTTATGTTATTATTTTTGGTTTGAGAAAGGAATGACCCAATAAGTTGAAGTCTTTTATATATTTTTTCTCCCTAACTTGGATTTTTTGTTTTTATTCTTTGCATGTATATAGAACTTGGTGATGCTACGATTTGAAGAGGACAGGCACGAATCGATAAAAAAGCTTTCAAAATCCTATACACAACATGAATTCCAGCTTGCTATGGGTGATGGTACGTATTCTGATGTTTAGATAGTACATTGTGTGATGTCTAGATAGTACATTGTGTGCCTGCAATCCGTTTTTGGAGTTGATGAAATGGAAACATGCTTCAGTGTTAGTGATTACATGTATTAATAGTTGGTATCTACTTATTGAAAACAATGATTATGGTACTATTTTGAACATTCTATATGAGCCCAAGTGTTTGTTAAACTACCTGAGAGAAATCTTGAAACATGGGTTTACTTAATTTTCTTTATAATCCTTTTGTTAGCAAATGTTCTTTAATTATTGACAGTTTGATACATTGATATGTATTATAACCATGTAATATTTTTCTTTTTTCTCATGTAATGTAGATCTGTTTGTACATAAACCTCCGAGCTCTTATTCTTTGTACAATATCATATTTGAACAAGGTAAGTTGTCCTGCTCCTGAGAAGGGTGAGGAGAAGCTAAATCTAAAAGTTGAAATCACCCTTATCATTGAAGAGCCTAATCCAACCTCACCACCATCTTGTCTCCTGATGATATAGGGAAGTTGATTTAAGTGGTAATATCTTTGTTTTGTTGTTTTCTCATGGGATTGGAATCCTAGGAGACACATTTATAAATAAAACATTTTCAATTTTGTAACAATTTTATGCAAGTCAGAAAAGCTTATGAGTTTTAATTCCATCAGCAGTATAATGTTGTGATCTATGTGAATGAGATTTTATGTTAGTTAGAGTCATTTTTTGTTTAAAAAAAAAATATTGTATTGTTTCTTTCTTTTAAAAAAAATTGACTTTTTGAAACATTGTTTAATTGTTTTTTATATTCTACAAGTGGATTGAAATGCCTTTTAAGCAGTGATCAAAAATTTTTGGTAATATATTTTTTCTTAACTTTGATCAATAATTAGTATATTAGGGCCACTTCTTTGTTTTTATATCGAATTTTATCTTATGTGTCTATGTGAAAATGCAGAATCATATCAAAGCAACATCCTCACAACCTCCATTAACTGGTAAGAAACAAAGAGATCGTTTTGTCAAATTACAATATGTTAAAAGTTTGGATATTGTGTTGTATGATGCGATAGGACAATCATAATTGAAATTATATTGGTGAGAAGATGAGCAAAGTGTAAATCAAATTGAAAAGACTATGAGAGGAGCAATCTGAAAATAGAGGTCAAGGCAAATTGGTTAGTGATTGTGCAAATCTACCATTTATCTTCACATTATAGTATATACATAACCAACTGGGGAAGTAGAGTGGTTGCAAAGTGAAGAACTAACATTCCTTCATGATCTCGACTTATTTAAGTTTCTTAAAATCATGATCGGAAAGTTCTCAACATTTTAAACTTTTTTTGCTTTAATTTGTATATACTATGCAAGAGGAAAGTGTTTTTGCCTATCATATAAAAGAAAATACTTTTATATTTGTTTGGTAAATCAATGTTTATATTATTATGTCATTTTATGCAAGTTGTATGATATATTATTATTTATTACTACACTTTTTTTTGTCTTCAAAGTAAAATATGATCTCATTCTCCGTTTTTTTTTCTTGTGATCGTATGGTCAGAGTTAAAACTTTTTTTATATAAAGATTAAGCGTGTTTGATTGTGCATGTTTGATCGATCAGGGAAAAAAAGACTTTACAATTTTCCGATTTCGATTCTTTTAGAACAAAATTCTTCTAACTTTGATAATAACTCACTTTGTAAAAGCCAAAAACCAAGCTAAAACAAAGTAGTAAGCTCAACTATTTCGATTTGCAAAAATAATCATATGGGATGAACGATGGCAAAGCTATAAGCGGTGGAAGCAGTTGATCATCACTAAGGTGTCGCTCCCTGGTGGAAAGATAATGGTTTGTTTTTTAAGAAAAAAAATGTAGTAATAAATAATAATATATTGCCTAAAGAAACTATTTGTTGCCGTCGCTTTGCGCGGGTCCACCACCAGTATATATATATATATATATATATATATATATATATATATATATATATATATATATATATTATACACACGGGTTAGGTTATTTTTTTGTAGAATCATTGTGTGTCAAAATGCACAGATCTGGACCATTGGATGAAATATAATCAAATATCATGATCTGAGGGTCTATGATAGTAGAATATGATAACATGTACCATATAATCACACAAATTTGAGCATAAGGGCATTTTAGTTAATTAACCTATATTAAAAAAGGAAATTATTGGATTTTTAGGGATATTTAGTTCCTTTACTTTTAAAAATCTGAATATTTTAAATTAATTTAAAATTAAAAATTCAATTTTATTCTGTCAGGATGATAGCATTTTAAGCATAAACTGGTATATATATTTTTCGATTTTATTTTGTCAGAATGACAAAATACCAACCATAAACTAGTAAATACATTCTGAAAGAATACACAAAATCGATTCTTGAACTAATAATATACCAAATAATTACATTGTATGATTGCGATTCATTGAATAATAACAAAACATTCTGAAAGAATAACAAGTATAATTTTTAAAAAATAACAACATTCTTAAACAATGAGTGTGATCATTCTCTAATTCATTCTTCAAGCCTTTCCCATCAGGTCTTCAAGCCATTCTTCAAGCCATTTCTATCAGAAATTCATTGTCAGGTAATTTGTAGTGATACACTTGTAACAACTGCACATGAAACATACAAATAATTAACTACCATTCTATCATAATACAACAATAATATTCTTACAGAATAAACTATTCTTGCAGAATGGTTTTTTAATATTCTTAAAGAATTTGTATTATCAAGAATATACTACTGTAGTTAAAATACCTCCTACTTCATCTTCAGAATCTTTAGCTTCAACCTCCATCTCCAGCTCATAACCACTGTAGTTAAAATGAAAAAGCAACCAACATTCTATTTCTAATTCATCTATTTTATTAACTTCATAAAAAGGAAGACATGAATGACTTATCCATCAGTAAGATCCATTCACAGTGTGATCATGTGCAATTTCCTATAATATAATAAAATGTCAATTTATTTTATGTCATTTGAAATAAAAGAACAACTTAATCAAGTCGAATGACTATTCTCAACTTCATAATTTATTCTAATAGAATGTAATCCTAAAACTACAATGAAAAAAAGATGGGATCTTATAGGCATTTCATCGAACAGTTAGAAGGCAGAAAAATTACCCCGTTTATGTGGGAAACATCATCAACAATCGGCGGCAAAGGGTTATTGATCACAGTAGTCGGATCAAAATACTTCGTTAAAGATTCGATCCTTTCCAGGTTAAGATTACGTAACATCATATCGATACTTCCAAACATTGTTGTAACGAATTGACATGAATGTGATTAGTTAATTGGGTTGTAAACTAAGATCTTATATAAATTGTAAATAAAAGTTTGTACATTTGGATAGAGGCGGCGAATCTGAGTTTAATGGGAAATGGATGACTACTCGACGAATGTGGTTCTGGGCAAGCAAAAATGAGTTCTTGCATCTGCGATTATTGTATTATATAGACAAATCGATTGTTGTGGTGAAAACCCAATTTGAGTTTGGTTAATGTTTTTGGCAACGAAGGGGAAGAAGTGATTTGCAATTTTATAGGGATTTGATTTGACTTTTTTTTTAATTTATTTAATATACATGCAACATTACTAATTTACCCTTATTGATTTATTTAAAAATTTAATTTGTGCTAAATTCTGATTGGTACATATATGCACACAATAATTATTGGAAACATTTGAACTTAACTCATATATATATATATATATATATATATATATATATATATATATATATATATATATAATCATATATAACCATCAAATATTGTATGAATGTGTGACCAATTGTAGACCGATCATTATATAAAGATCTAATAATAACTTTAACAATAAATAATGATGGTAAATAAATGAATCAATTAATAAGCCATTAAAATAGGCATACTCGGATGAAACGTTACAAAAAATAATAATAAATAAATATATAGTGTATAAGGGAAATAGTCAAATATAAACAAATTCTTATGAAAGCGTATAACCATTTTGAGCCATAAGTTGGTCACTCAGGGACAAACGTACAAATTTATAACACAAAAAATTGTTAGTTTAACGATTTGTATATTCACTTTTAGAACATAAATCAAACATAAATCAAAGGTAAAATTAAATATCAAAAAATGATCAAATAAATGGGCATCACTATCACCACTTTGTTAGTTATCTTAAAATGATTATAAATTTTGCATTAAGCACCATTATAATTGCAAAATCATTATTCGACAAAAAAACCTTCAAAAAATAGGAGATATAAGAAAAATCATATATTTTTTAAAACTAATTTGTTGATTTTACCCTCCAATTCCATATATCATCGTATAATTTCACCATATATATAATCATTTTATATATTTAAGATCATATATAGATGTATTTGTGTTTACTGAGTAAAAAAAACAAAGCAATAATTTGTAGCTTTCTGATCGAGTTAAGTTTTATGTCCTCATTTATACAAATTTTTTAGAATGTTCATTCTTTAATATCTTCATACCCCCCCCCCAAAAAAAAAAAAAAAAAAAAAAAAAAAAAAGAGGTTGAGTTCAAATATGCTCAATCTTTTAGAATTTTCGTTCTTTCATAATGATCAATCCAGATTTGTGAAGTGTATAATTGGAAATGTAGTTTTTTTTTTTGTATTATAATTTTTTTTCATATTAAAATTATATAGTCTTGGTACCGAATGTTGTAACTTTTCTCATTCTTGTTTATAAAAGAAAACTAAAAATTTTAATTGAATGATTTATTGGTTAACGTGAAAAGGTAAAGATACAGATATGGAAAAAACATCAAAAACAAATATAATCTTTTCAAGAACAATTACAAATTCTTAAAGAATAGCAGTATATAATATAAATTTTGTACGTATTTTTTAAGAATTATTATAGATTCTTAAAGAATATTAGTTAATATTATAAGTTGTGCATATTCTTTAAGAATTATTATAGATTCTTAAAGAATATTAGTTAATATTATAAATTGTGCATATTCTTTAAAAACGATTACATATTCCTAAAGAATACAATATATAAGTTGGTATATATTTCATAAAAATATCATAATATTTTTGTTTTATGTTATAAAAAAATGTTCTTTTATGTTATAAGAATAATTCTTTTTTTAATTATATATATTTTCTTAAAGAATTTTAATTGTAAAAATATCTTAGAATGAAATCATATTCTTTAAGAATGAAAGATTGAAAACATATGTTCATATATGTTTCGTTACGTCGTATTCTAAAAACATCTTTTATTTGAATGTATTGAATAAAATATAATATTTGATTTGATTTTTATTAATTAATTTGACTTAATTAGTTGCCAAATATATAAGTAATTTTTATTTCTCTCTCTCTTCATAAAATTTAATATTTTCCTTTATAATTAATTAAGTATAATTATAGAGTAAATGTTAGTCCATGTTTCTAACATGTATCCTAATATTATATCCTTTCATTTTTTTTAATCTAAAGACTAGAACTTAGTCATACATTCATACAATACTTCTGATTCATATTTAATCATAACCATATATATATATATATATATATATATATATATATATATATATATATATATATATATATATATATATATATATATATATATAGGAGGCTTCAATTGAGAAAAAAAAGGTTGAGAATGGGGGAATCATTCTCAGCCAATCATTTATTTTTGCCGCAAAAGCTTCGAACGAACGTACCAACGGAAATGGGAAAGGAATGCACATTTGTTTTCCAACAAAACATGTTTCCTTAAACTATGTTAAGCATTACCTTAATATATACAAAAACATAGTTTTTTCGTTTTTTTTTTAATTTTTAATAAGGTATTTTTATCGAAAAATGATTTTAAATGTAACAAAATTCATGATTTTTTATTCTCTACAAATAGACATCTATATTGATATAGTTTTAAGATAAAATAAAAAAATTTATTTTTTTATATTTTCAGCTATCGTTATTCATAAGTGAATAAAAATGAATCTGGTTTTTACTACAGTATATTCGTTATTCACTAATGAATAAAAACTATGATTAATTTTTTTTACAATTTAAGTATCATTCATATATGAATATAGCATATAGTAAACAGAATATATTCTTATTTAAATATTAGACGATGCATTCACTTGTGAATATTACATAGTATATTCATTTGTGAATGTTAGATGATATATTCGCTTATGAGCATTATATGATATTTTCATATGTGAGTATTATATAATATTACATGGTATATCACATGGGAATATTACATAGTATATTCACTTGTGAATATTAGATCGTATATTCACTTATGAATAATAGTTGGTATATTCATATGTGAATATTGCACAGTATATTCATATATGAATATTACAATGTTTTTCAGAAATATATATATAATTTTTATATGTTATTCACAAATGAATAACATACAGACTTGCATATTTGTTTTGTGTTTTAATAATCACATATTGATTCAGGTGAGAAAACATATTCATATGTGAATATAACGTGATAATTTAATTTATGCATTTCAACAAACAGTTGGAGTGCATACAAGTTAACTTTTTTAAAATGTGATAAATATGATACTTTGACTACTTAAATCTTACAAAATAGTAGATTGGTAGAGAAATATATGAAAATTTCAAACAAAAAATGATTTGATATTTTTCTAACCTTAATTTCGATATTTTATTTGATGAACAATGTTGAATGAATGATACGAATTGAATTTTTTTGTTGATTATCAATGATGTTGTTTTAATGATGCTGGGAGTATAATTAATCATAGATGTTGAAGATATGCTTGTATTCAAACAGAATTGAAGATTGGATTGAAAGAGTAAAAAACGAATGAATTTCAACTGTTCATATTTGTGATTGAAGGCTATTAAATGATATTTACAAGTTTATCATCATGTCCTTTATGTTTAGAGGCTAATTAAATGAGTGGTTAAGAATGATTCCCTCATTCTCAACCTTTTTTATTTTCTCAATTGAACCCACCTCTCTCTCTCTCTCTCTCTCTCTATATATATATATATATATATATATATATATATATATATATATATATATATATATAGTAAATGAATATGGAAATAAAAGGCATTAAAAAATATATTATAAGCTCGTAGTTTCCACTTTAGATTGTTAATCACTTTACTTGTTAATGTAATCATCTACTCTGTTAAATAAAAATCATTTTTCTCAAATGTAATGTTCTCATTAAACTTGATACATATCATTTTCTAAGATTTTTATTTTTCATTTGTCATTTTCTTGTGTTTTTTATTTTTTTAAATTTAAAATCTACATTTTACTAAGAGTTTATATATATATATATATATATATATATATATATATATATATATATATATATATATATATATATATATATATATATATAATCATTCAATTAAATTTCAAAATAAATGTTTTACACACCACTGCTTCTTTCCTTCCTATTTCAAATATCTTAGAATTAAAACTTAAATCATTGATATCACGCATCCAATTAATTTGTTCATTCAAATTTTATATTAAACTTCTATTTTTAATAAATTTATATAAAATACAAGTCTTACACCTAATTTACTAATATATTAAGATCTTTTGCCACGTCAACATCAACATATAATGTCATATTAGACAAAAAAAAAATTATTCAACACAAAATAATGAGTGATTAGTAAAAAAAACAAAAACTATACAATAAAAATGTTTATTCGTTTAGTTTTTAAATTTTTTTTCCCTTAAAGATAACATATAATTGAAAGTCAAAAGGAACCGATAAAAAAATCAAATTAAAAAAAAACATTAATTAAATATCCCTATAATTAGAAAATGATTTCTACTAAAATGGGACTGGTCAACTTTATTGTGTAACGGTGTACATATGATCTGTGATCAAAAGTGAACATCTTACGTATGAAAGCCAAATGAAAGAGAAAAAGATGCCTTTTTGTCCTTTGTCCAGATCATTTCGTAAATAATAAAATGAGTTCTTATAAAAAATATCGAGGAAATGTTGTTTTTATGCCATATGTGTGAATTCTAAGATATGGTTGAAAAATATAACAACTCTTCAAAGTATTTATTAAAAATATCACTAAAAAATACATCATTCCATATATATTATTATAAGAAATTAAGTTTTGTATTACTTTCAATATATTTCATATTCTTTGTATAAAAATAACCGTATGCAAAGTTCTTTTTTTCTTCTAAAATTTGGACTTCCGTTAACATTTTGGTTTCTATATAAATACGAATGCTAAACAAATGCCTGTTTCATCATAATCACCACAATAAAACTATTATCTATGCAATTATGTTTCTCTAAACCCCAAATTACAAATAAAATTAATTACTTATAAATATTTTTTTTAATAAAATAAATCATAATCAAACAGCTATGAAGAAGCCAACAAAGCAAAACAATCTGTTCCCAGGTGTACTGAACAGCTCAGGTTTGTACTTTTAACAATTTTTTATTATTTTATTATACCTAATTATTAACTGCCATATTTGTTTTTGTCCTACCTCATTACAAGAAAAATCTTAAATACCGAATATTCTCCTATTCCAATACCCACACATAGCTTTTGTCACATATAATTATTTAGTAATTATATAGAATAAATTCTTTCTTTTTCTAATCTTCTTTTTCTTCTTCTTTATTTTAAATGAGAGAATATTAAATAAGAGTTTAGAGTTTATTAGTATTTATAGTATTACCATCGAAATATATGATTTTGTTTTGCATTAGTAATTTATTAAGTGGCTATTTTACTTTTGTATTTTATATATTTTAATTTCTTTAACTCATTAATACCATTTTATTTTAGTAATTATATTTAAGTTTTACATATTATTTATTTATTTATTTCATTAAATCTTCAATAATATTGTATTTATGAAATATTAAAGTTTGTAGCGATTATATGATAATATATACGTTTTTCTATATGACCATATCATATTGTTTTTTAATGCTACTTTGTAATATATATACTAATTATTTAAATATTAACATTTAGTCATATTTCTTTAGATACCAATATATGTTTAGAAACAACAAATTAAATGGTTAGACTTTATAAAACATTTTAGATCGATGAAACTGAATTATTTAACTTTTAAAAAGTTTTGAAACAAGTTGACCATTAAATAACTCTTTCAAAAAAAAGTTGACCATTAAATAATATTTTTAATAACTACTTAGAGTTAATGAAAAACTTATTTAACAAAAATAAAAAGTCATAATATTAGGTCGTCTATTGTCGATGCCTTAGCTCCTAAGTACAATATTACGATTCATTCCCTTATCCCATTTGTCATCAAATTTGAATATTATTATATAACAAATTTGAATATTGATATTGTTATTGATATTGTTATTAATATTAATAATCATTATTATACAAGATCTAATAATTTAGTTTTCATATATACATATCAAATTTAGACCAAATATTATCAAATAACAAGTCATAATTCAAGAGCAAAACAATAACAAACAATACACAAAATCTTGATAATGTAGTTTTCATATAAACCGATGAAAATTCTCACAATTTACAACCCTAAAAACCACCAAGAAAATAAGTCATAACAAGAAGCAAGAACATAAGAATGAAGTTACATTCTTGAATCTTCCATAAAATCCCAAGTCATTACAAAAATTAAAACAAATATCCAAATCCCAGAATAAACTTTTCATAACTTGAACTCTTATGTACCAATTCAAGCCTTCTTTTAAAAACACGCCTCCAACAAGAAGCAGCAACACACAGCAGCCAAACTGCGAAAGATCATACCAAATCATATAAAAATTTTCCCCAAAAAACACCAAAATCGTTAATAAGTAGCCATAAACCTAATTCAATAATGAAAACCGAAATACTTTGATGAAATATCGGCCTGAAGCACAAGATCGTAACAAGTCTATACTCGGCTAGAGACGAAAAAGTCAAAATTAACAACTGGGTTGACTCAAAAACTGAAATTTGAAATCTAGAAACCTAGATCTGATCTAAACTCTATCAAAATCGAATCAACAATTTAGAGGGTATCAGAGTAATTAGTACTTACCAGCCTTCGAGACAACCGCTGCTTTGTTTTTGCTGCTGCTGCGGAGGAGGTTGAGCGTACTGCGGGGCGTATTGGGGAGGATACTGTTGCTGCGGATACCCTTGCTGCGGATACCCCTGTTGTGGATACCCTTGTGGCGGATACCCCGGCGGAGGGTAGGCGTCTTTCGCGTATCCTTCTTGTGGTGGGTAACCTGTAATGATCAATTATCGAGGATAAGAAAATCGTTGACTCATGAACTCATCGGTGAATTACAGTGAAACCAGATCTTGAATGAATAAGCTAAATTCGATCGAATACAAGAACGGAAGTAATGAAATTGGAGAACTCCGATCATACCTTGAGGAGGAGGAGCACCGACGGGAGGCTGGCCTTGATTGTAGTAACTCATGGTGATGAAGATCGGATTTGAATTGCAAGTTGTTGGTGTCACCGAAGAGAAATTGGGGTTTTGGGGTTGTTTGTTGGGATTTTATAAGGGGAGTTGAGTGGTCTTTTCTTGTTTTTGAGTGGGAGTTTTTTCTTGTTGATATCGGAAAACAAGAGCGAATTAGAAACTTAACCGCGTACAAGACGTGTAATATTTATGTTTGTATTATTTTTTTTCAAAAAATATTTAATGAAATTGTGAAATTTAACATAAAATATAAAATTTACATTTGAATATATGTCCTGATATTTTTTTTAATTAAAATAAATGCAGGTAATTTCATAAATGGATTTTCACAAAATTAACTATTTCAAAAAAGTACTATAATAAGTCAGTCAACTAGAATCTCATCATTTGTAGGATTTTCATCACATGTTAACATGTGGCTACCAAGTTAGACGTAGTCTATTAAAGAAAAATGAAGGTGTCTTCGGAAGAAAATGAGTCTGCTATGCATCAAACTCATAACTTTGCGGGTCACCACCTCTTCCACTAGGCTAAGACTAGTTTTATGTTTGGGATATTGATTTGAAAGGGGAGATTGTGAACAGTTTAAAAGTTTGGGTTAACAAATTTTTGATTTTTTTCACATTTAGTTTTTTCGTTATCTACTTGCCACTGAACTATTGAATTTGTTACCGGTCATAAGGGTAAAATGTGAATAGTTTAATAGTTCGGTGACAAATAGATAATGGAAAAAAGTTTAGTAACTAAATGTGAACAAAATCGAAAGTTTGTTTCCTTCTAAAAAAGTTCAATGATTAAATGTGAACAAATTTCCCATTGTATTATGTTTTACCAATATTTATTTTTGTTAAATTCTAGCAACATTTGTTGGTGTAGAAATCTATGAAATAAAATAAAAAACCCCGAAAATATATTAAAAAAAACAAAAAACCGAAAACGAAATAAAAAACCAATGGTTTGGTATTTTTCAAAAATTAAAAAGTTGTAAATTGGCTCGAATTTTATGGATGTTACAAGTTGGTATCAGAGACTTGGTTTGAGTGAAATGGAAGAACATTTGTGTAAATCCAGTCTCAAACTAAGGAAAACGTTTTCAAAATGATTTTTTAAATAGTTTTCAAAATAAAGGAGGATGCGAAGTGTACGATCAGTCGGAGCCAGTAAGTAGACCCCAAAATACCCTATAGTTATTTGATTATGTGATGTTAGAACAACATGCTAGTACTAGGCTAGAGATTTTCAGGAATTGCATGATAAAATTGCATGATTACATGATGCCTGCTAGCCTAGGGTTTCCTTTATACGAGATTGACATCATTATTGTAGTTATTTAGTGTATGCATCAAGGTTATACATAATTAAGATCTTATAGCTTGAGAATGTTTGATTTGGCCTTATGTTTTGTTCTTGTCTGATTGGGGGCTTAGGGTAGGATTGGATATTCGAAAGTCTATAGGGTCTAGAGTTATGTATGGCTAGCATACTCTAGTGCTACGGGGTTGGTGGAAGTTTCATTAATGGGTGAGTTGTATGGGACCGGTAGTCCAGTTATGAGATATTTAGCATTCCTCTGGGATTGAGGATGGAGAGCTCGTTATGTTTATGTATTTTGTTAGGGTGTTGTGATGATACTTGAGACAAATATGGGTAGGTGTGGAAGGTAGTATGGGTCCGTACTACTGAAAGCACAGGACCCGTACACGTAGCAAGGAAGTCACAACCCCTAGGGTTTGGTTGGGGTTAGATTCCCTGTTGTTTGTTCGAGTTGTCTGATATCTTCTGTATATGGCTATACAGAGCTTTGTGATTGGATCCGGGTTAGGATCGGGATAGGTTGGTCAGGACGCCCCAGCAGTGCTGAGGTTGTCGATCAGGAGGGGCTTGTGTTGACAGAGGACCGAGTTAAGGAGATCATCCGCGATGAGGTGGTTGAGATTGTCCGGAGTCAGATTCCGAAGCTGTTTAGGTCTATCAAGACCGCTATGATGGAGTATTTTGATGACAGATACGTAGCCCTAGTTGAGACGGCTTCCGTGGCAGGGGGAGGAGCCGTTCGGGGCTTCCAGTATCGGGACTTCGACAATACGAAGTCCTCGACTTTTTATGGGATTAAAGACCCTATCATAGCCATGAGGTGGATATCGGACATCGAGTGGTGCTTTTTCACATGTTCCTGCCCGGCCGTCCAGAAGGTCAGGTGTACCCTGAACATGTTGAGGTCCGGGGCGAAAGACTGGTGGAGGTTGATGACGGGGTCTTATTCGAATGAGCAGAGAGTTGCAATCTCTTGGGATCGATTTAGGGAGATGTTTTGCTCCCGCTACATTCCACGAGTCGAGCGTGAGTGGTTAGCTCAGGAGTTCTTGGAATTGAGACAGGGTATAGAGTTGGTAACGGATATCACTTCTATGTTCACTGAGAGGGCGATGTTCTGCCTGGAGTTTGCTTCCAAGTTGGCTCAGATAACGTGTTATCTGAGCATGCTTAAGACTGACATTAGATAGTTTGTTGCTACCCAACGATGTGATACATTGCTGGACTTATAGGAGGCCACTAGGTGGCATGAGCTGGAGATTGAATTACAGTTGCGAGAGCAGAGGCAAGCCTCGGTGCAGTCCCAACCGGCGCCGAAGCGGTCCAATCTCGCTAATTCTAGGGTTAGGGGTCAGGGCGGTCGCATTTGTGAGAAGTGCGGGAAGGGTCATACCGGAGTTTGTAAGTCCGGTGGTGCGTACCGCAAGTGCGGAAAGGAAGGACATTATGTGAGGAATTACCGCCATTTGGCCCCGGTTCAGGATGTTAGGATTTGTTATCACTGCCATCAGGTTGGTCATGTGAAGGCCAACTATCCACAGCTTGTCGCAAGACCGATGCATGCTCCAGCGTCGTCTACATTGAGGATTACTGATTTACTTGCGGGGGTCAGGGTGGAGCAGAGCCTCCGAGGGCTTAGGGACGTGCTTTCCAACTTACAGCAGAGGAGGTCAGGATAACGCCATATGTGGCTTCTGGTATGTCTCTATCTTTTATCTTACTGTTTTATGATTATATTGTGAAATATCTCCTCCTCATTCTGCATGTATCATTAGAATATAGGAAGGTTAGGGGAGTTTAGTATCAAGGGGTTGTAGATGGTTAGTCTCCAGGGGCGTTGGGAATGGGGAGTTAGGGTAGAGGATCAGCTGGGAAACGTAGATGCAGAAGGGTTCAGGTGGGATATGGTTTCTTTGAAGGTCGGTTGATCCATGGCGGGAAGGTTGTTCTACGGAAGTTGCTCATTCCAGGGGTAAATCGTTCCATAGTTAAAGGTGATGATACCTAGTAGGAACGGTTGAGTTGTGTTATGGTTTCACCGCTAACAGGTAGTAGTTAGTGTCCAAGTTGAGGAGAGTTGGAAATTTTTAGATGGAGCATCAGCCATTGAGGGTTCTTTTAGCTGCCAGGGTTCGACAGTGCATTCAGTGGGTATGCGGGTTATTTAGCGTAAGTGGTAGGCACACGGATCAGGGAACAAACCACATATTTTTGAAAGGATGGATGATCGGCATGAGGCCCAAGATTAGGCTAGGGTTAGCTTCCATGGAATGGATCAGGAGTTGGGAACCCCAAATGGGTGAGAACAGTCTGCATGGGAAGGATCACCAAAAGGGATGATCCAGGGAGATAATTAATAGTTCAGAGCGGTCCGGATAGACTGAAGGCTGAAGGGGCATACCAGTCAGGCCGAAGGCTCAGAGAACGGTCCAGACATGCTGAAGGCCCGGAGAGGCAGTCCAGACATGCTGAAGGTTCTGAGAGTGGTCCAGATGGACTAAAGGACTAGTGAGGCGGTCCCGTCATGATGAAGACTCCGTATGCATTATAGATCTATGCGTGGGTATTGAGCATGATGTTATGCTATTGCAATCGATAGGTCTGTCCCCTAGTTTTGAACATGCTACTGGAATATGCTGAAGACATTATGTGGGATTAGATAGTTATATGATCATGTTCCGAGTATATATATGATATGGTGTAGCAACTTGTTCTAAAAGTGGATATTGTGGAGTGAGGTTTCAGTATTGTGACGCTTTTTTGTGTTGGGAAGGACTTTGATTAGGCCCTTTTGGGCAGTAGAGGAGGTATGAATCTCCATGGTGGAGTGTTGGGACAACTGAAGTGACGACAACAGTGTTGATAGGTTATCGGGAGCATTCTAGTCATGAGCTGAGGGCCGAAGTGAGCATACCAGACTCGTGTTATGGGCTCAGAGGCAATCCAAACCTATGCAGAGGACCTTGTAAGGGTATTATAGTTATAGGCCATGGGCATAAAGATTTTGTTTATTTTGTCATCTGTAGGGATGCGTTCAGGTTAGATCTTTCTCTTGATCATCTATGACGACACATTATATGTGGGTAGGGTTGAGGTGGTCCTGCTCTATGCAGTATGGCAAGATACCTGGTGCGGACCGACTAAAAGTCGTAGGCACGGAGGATCAAGAGGAGCGGTAGGGTTGAGGCGATAGGACAACAAACCCTGAGAGTTTCAACTCGATGATTGAATCGATTCGACATGTTGGTATTCCAATTTAGGGTATTCCATCCCGAGGATGACTGAACCCTATGATTGTTTGGACTCGTCATTGGTATTCCCACCCGCAGGATGGTATGGGATAGATATAAGTGACGTATTGGTGGGCTGGTAGTGGTAGGTATGTTGTTAGTGGTAACCACTTGTGGGACTATTTTCTATGGAGGTGGTGGATGGCATGGATCGGCATGGTAAGTTATCTTAAGTATTAAGTAGACATCTTTCTCTGATGGTCTATTAGATGGCATGTTGTGCTTCATCGAGCTGAGGTGGTCCTGCTCTATGCAGTAGGACAAGATACCCGGTGCGGGCCGACGGTGAGTCGTAGGGGTAGGGATTCAACAGAATATAACCCATGGTTCTATTTTGGGTAAGGACTTCAGGTTCTCAGGGCGGAATAGTCTGCTAGCAGTTATGGAAATAGAGGTAGCGATGGATAGTTCGAATGGTCGGCCAGGGGGTCAGTTGAATTGTAATTTTGGGACCAGGAGGAGTACACTACGTGTACATAAGGGTATGTTGAGCGTACTACGGCGCGCCCTAGTACGCTAGACGTACACTTGTGTATACTAGGTGTACTCATAAAGGATGATAACCCTAATATCTCGGGTTAGGGGCTATATAAACATCCTTATGGATCATTTTCTCTCCTCCTTCTCAGCCTCCATCTTCTAGAAACGTTCCCAAACCCTAGTTCTTGTGTGTGAGTGAGTTGGTGGGTATTTTGAGCTCTTGAAGGTGAAGCCATTACAACAAATAGTTGAAGAAGGAGATTGGCTTGTAGATTTGAGGTTATGTTGTGACCTAGAAGCTCCAAAAGGTAAAAAGCTTCAAACTTTATGCTTGTAGGTCATGGATCTAGCCTTTCTAGCATTATGGAACCATTTCTTGTCCCAAATACCCAAATATGGTGCATGATGCATTTTGGCCGAGGTAAGTTATCCTTTCTGGACCTTGAAAAGGTCTCAAGTGATAAAAATGAGGGCCCAGTGGCTTAAGATGACCCATGCATGATGTAGAAGGGTCTTAATGGATTAAGACCTTGGATTAAGAGCTTTCTGGACGTCAAAAGTGATAAAGTTTGAGACTTTATGAGTCCTAGGCACATTTGGTCACTGGATCTGGAGTTTAGGCTTAGTGCTTAAGCCATTAAGCACTTATTAAGGTTTTGGTGAAACCCTGCGTATGCCAGCGTAAGGTTCTATATGCCCAACGTACTAAGTCAATGGCCCATTTTCCAGTCAATGCGAGACTCGCGTATGCCCCACGTAGCGTTGGGGTATGCCCAACATACGTCTTCTGTGGACTTTTGGTGATTTGGGCTTCGGGTTTGGGCTACTTTTTGGGCTAGTAAGGTTTGGGCCTTGCTGGACTTTCTGAGTTGATTGTATTGGGGCAGTTTTAGTGATAATGGATCATGGGGTTAAGCCCAATAAGGAAGTTGGGCCTAATTTAGTAAATTGGGCCAATAATGGGCCTTGCATAAAGACTATCAAGGTTATGGACTTGGAATTAGGCCTTGGCCCAATAAAAGGGAATGGTCATGATGGATTGAGTGGACCTTTTTTCCAAGTTTGTTATGTTTTGTAATGACTTGGTTTTTTATCAAGTGATAGTTCGGGATTTTCAGTGAGATAGCAGTTCAGGAGTTCGTTTCTTCAGTTCAGATCGGCGTTGCGAGGTGAGTTATCCTCACTATATCAACAGGGTCTAAGGCACCAAGGCCGACCCTTTCTCGGATTGTATACTGTTTTCGTTTGATATGCTTATTGATCTATTAGATATGCTTCCTGGTAGTTAGGATGGTATATTGTTAGTGACCGGTTAGGTTGGTATCCTGGTTAGGATGTTACTATGCTATATGATCTGTTAGAGCGGTTATTTTGTCTATGGACTATTATGTGATTATTTTTTATATATGAACATGGTTATTTTTTTGGGGTTGGATTGAGGCGGGTCATGCTTTGTGCTGTAAGCCAACATACCCAGGGCGAACCGGATAAACTGTAGACCCGAGAGGGTACATAGTCATAGCCCGAAGGCCCAACGAGTGGTCCGGATAGGCTGAAGGCCCTGAGAGGGCGGTCCAGACGTGTCGAGGCTCGTAGAGTGGGCCTGACAGACTAAATGTTTGGTGCAGGTGGTCCAGTTATACTGAAGACTCACGGAGTAGACCATGTGGACTGAAGGCCGGTGCGGGCGGAACCAGTCACACTGTAGACTCAAGATGCAAGGTTGTTCTGTATTTGTTGATATGATATAATTATGGTATTTTTGAGGTTGGTATTTTGGGAGTAACTCACTAAGCTTTTGGGCTTACAGCTTCAATTTATTGTTTCAAGTTCAACGAATGACCATGGGAAGGCGAAGGCGTGGTCGTACATTTCCTCGATTGATGATTATGATTTTTGGGAAGTCTGATGTCTAAACTATTTTGAAAACAAATTGTAATGACTGGATAGTTTTGTATGAATTAAAAAGTTTTAAATTGGCTCAAATTTTATGGATGTTACACACAAGCATGCTTTATCTAAACTATTGGAAGAATCGACACACAACACATCATTTCCTAAATTATCTACAACCATCATAGTTTCATATATTCCATTACAAGGTAATGCTTCAATATAGAAAACACCATTAAGATAAGCATTAATAGAACCCTTTTTATTATCAAATGAATATCTAAATCCTTGTCTATATAAACCATTAAAAGAAATGATGTTTCTTGCCATATCTGGCGAATAACAACAATTATTAAATCTAGTCGTAATCCATTAGTAAGCACTAAAGCGTAAACTCCAATCTTGGTGACAGTCGATGATCTTCCGTTCTCCATGATCAAGTTTATCTTCCCATGCTCCATATCCCTATTTCTTATTAGGCCTTGCAAATCAGAACAAATGTGAAAACCACATCCTGTATCAAGAACCCAAGAAATAACATTTGATGAATCATTAGATTTAATAGTGTAAATACCTGGAAAGGACGGGTTGATCTTTCCATCCTGGATATCTTGTAGATACTTCGGGCAGCTTCATTTCCAATGCCCTATTTCGTGGTAGTGATGACACTCTGCATCCTTGGGGTTGAAGTTGGGTTTAGCATAACCAACCTTGGTTCCACTAGAATAAGTACCATCATGGGACTTTCCCTTATGGTGGCTCTTTGAGGAAGACTTCCTTTTCTTACCCTCTACTTGCCCAATTTCCAAGACTAGGGTAGTAGTAGGAGTAGGAGTAGGAGTTGGTGCAACAGACTTGTCTGTGAGGTTACTCTCGGCAGTCCTCAATAGACCTTGCAGCTTGCTTAAAGTGACCCCCTCTTTGTTCATGTGGTAGGTCATGCGAAACTGGTTGAAGCAGGGCGGCGGCGAATGAAGGATGGTGTCAATCGCCAACTCTTCATCGAAGTTAACATTTAACTTCAGTAGACGGTTAACATACCTCTGTATCTTCTGCCGATGAGCAGTGAAAGACTCTCCGTCTCTCATCTTGGTTGTGATCATCAAAGTGATGATCTCGTAACTCTCTTGCCTCTCACTTTAGTGATACCTTTCAACCAGGCCCTAATGCATTTCGTAGGGATATAAGTCCTCATGGGCCTCAAAGGCAACGATCTATTCGGGAGTGGTAGATTTCATGTCCACCTCTTTAGGTCCTTGTTAAGGACATATTATTTGTCCTTGTAGTGGGTGACCATTCTTATGTTATGGATCCAATCATTGAAATTGTTTCCGTTAAAGATCACCCTCCCACACAAGTTCACGAGTGATAATGAGCAAGAGGCATTTGAGCCGGAAGCGTTGTTGTTCATGTTTGACATCTGAAAAGGAAAAGAGACAAAAGTTTATTAGATAAGAATCCCCAATTAAACACCCAAATGAGAAACTGGGGCTAGGATCCAACAACATTATTTGCAATTTAGAAAAGGGATGCCGTAATCTAAACAACAAATAACTTGAAGGTAAGTGAATAACGATTCACTAATTTTCACCATGAAAAACAAAAAGGAAAAAATTAAGTTTTAAATGTATTGAAAACTACTAGATCTTTTGAGATTCATTGAACTTTTCAATGGCATGTTTAAATCTCGATATGCCCCTCGAGTTTGTGACTGGGATGCCGAGGATCACAAAACATGGTGTGAATAACCATGCGAATGTACATGGTGCCCCTAATGTTACAATCACCTAATCGATGTGCCGGTTAACCACACAGGCTCCATCGATTTATGACAAACATCAAGTCACCCTTTTCCACCTCTTCTTAGAAGCCAATTAGTGTGCCAATTATCCACACATGCTCCACTAACATCTTAGCAAGGGTACAAAGTGTAATTTCATGGAATTGCATCAAATTCACTTTTGCCTAAAGTAACTAAGATTGAGAATTTTGTAAAAACATTTAGTTACTTTATAATTGTAACACCCATAATAATCAAGTCAATTTAAAACTTTTTCAAACATCCAACAACCATTTGTTATTACAAAATGTTTTCAAAATAGTTTAATATCAGAGTATCCTAGAATCCATAAGTCCAAAACACGAGGATGTGTACGGTCACACCTTCGCCTTTCCAAGACATCTAGAGCACCAAAAACAATAAACTGAAACCGTAAGCACAAAGCTTAGTGAGTTCCCCCAAAATACTCATACCCACAACAATACACATATAATCATAAACAACATACTAAGGGTCCAGTCAACCATTGGGTTGGAATACCCCCGACCCACAACCAACAGGTTGGAATGCCAACATACTATAGGTCTAATCATCCTTGGGATGAAATACCCCAGGCCCACAACCAATAGGTTGGAATGCCAACACATTATGGGTCCAATCAACCATTAGGTTGGAATACCCCAGGCCTACAACCAACATGTTGGAATGCCCACGTATTATGAGTCCACTCATCATCGGGATGGAATACTCACGACCCACAACCAACAGGTTGGAATGCCTAGGTCTATTGGCTTTCGCACAAAGCAGATAAGCCTCAACCGCCAAACAAATATATGCACATATAACAGATAATCCATAACAATCTATAGATAATACTCGATTTAACGGATCATCCCACATAGCACATAACACCATCCTATCTACCAGGATGTCGATCTAACAGATCATACCACATATCATATAATATTATCCTACCCTTTAGGATACCGATCTAACATATCATACTAGAATAACATAACCAGATAACAATCCAAAGGGCCATTCTTGGTGCCTTAAACCATTAAGTATAGTGAGGAAAACTCACCTGACACTGTTGAAGTCCTGCAGATACAACTCCAACTACTGGTTGATAGATTCTCGAACTGTCAACATCAAATAATACCCAATTAATAATTGGGCTCCAAGCCTAAGGTCTAACTCACACTACAAAAGCCCAAAAGTCAAATAATAGGCCAAAGCCCAACATATGGCCTGATTTTCCAAATTAGGCCCATACCTCTACATGGTATTTCCTTAAGGTCCGTCCAGTTATTCCAATCCAATTCCCATGGCCGATTATCACATAATCATACAGGCCTAATTATGGCGCATCTATGGCCCAATTTTCCAAATTGGGCCCAAGTCCTTTACGTGGCCCTTACCTCAAAGCCCCTTAACTATTCTAGTCTATTTGCTTAATCTTGGATCGCCCATTAATAAACCAATCATCAAGGTCCAATAGAAAGGCCCAACAATAAACCCAAGTGAAATTAGGGTTTCACATAAAATGACGATTAGGGTTAAGTGTTTCTCACCCAACCCATTAAGGAATTAATCCATTAAGTCCATCACTCATCTAAATAACTCATATGGTGTGATTGGGCTTAATACACACTTCCATTCCAATGGCCCAAATGTGGGTCCCGATAAGTCCAAGCCCATAAATCCAATATTAGGGTTTTTTAAACCCTAATTAGGGTTTCCAATCCCATCTTAGCCTAATAGGCCCAAAATCAAGTCCTTAAGCCCATTAGGGGTTTCCTTAGGTCAATTAGGGTTTATTACACCCATTAGTCACATGTTTGGGCTTTTGGATCCATTAGGGTTTCATTAGGCCCATTAAGGTTTAATAGGCCCATTAGGGTTTTAGTCCTTTGTCCAAACATCCAACAAGCAATCCCAACACAACTAAGCACATAGCCACCGACACGGCAGTCGGTGGCGGTAGGAGGCGGCAACCACCACCCTACAGTGGTGGTTTGAGATTTCTATTATTATTTTGGCACCATTACAATGTACATCTTTATAAAAAAAACACACTAATAATAACACACACGCACAGACACAACCACCCTTGTGGTGGCTGGTGGTGGTAAGTGGTGGCAGTCACCACCTCATGGTGGTGGTGGTGGCTGTTCTCATGGATTCTAGCCAAACAAACACCCCATCCATGAAATAATACTCACACCACATGAGCTTGAAGCAAATGCAAATACACACTCGCTAGAAACGAGAACGACCACCTTCTTTGTAGTGGCAAATGATGACCGAGCAGCCAAAGATGGTGATGGCAGCGGACGTCGGTTAGCCCCCGATGGAGCCGACGCAATAAAACAGAAATGGGGAAGGAGAGGTGACACAATTCGTCACCGACAATAGAAACAACGACAACCCCACACTTGCTTCTTCCGATCGTCCGCTATCACAACTTCCATCGACGGCCTTCGTCTTCAACGGTTGTAGGAGCGGCGATGGCGGTTGGGGTTCGGTGGTTCACACCGTTGTTCTCAACTCCAAAACGATCTTCAATGGTTCCCTCTCGGCCATTCACGACGTCCGGCAGTGAAGTTGGACACGAGATGGTCGTCCGATGGCTTGGGACTTCGACGATAAGGTGGTAAAGGAGTGGGGCGGCGATTGGACTCAACGAAGCAGCCGATGGCCGAGCTTGTCTTCAGCAATGGTGGCGACTCCAAAAATGGTTTCTTCGGTTTAGGGTTCTCCAAATGCGATGAAGGGGGAAGACACGATGTGACCACCCGATATTTCGAGACAATGAAATGTTACACCATTCAAATATAGGTAAAAAATTTAACATTCCTAAAATCTTATTTGGGTTAAATAAAGTGGTAGGAATCGTATCAAGGTTTTCGTGCATATAAAGAACACTAAAATCCGAGTTATAATGAAGAAGTTATGACCAATCTAAGATTCGCAGCAAAAACCGGCAACACTGATAGACGTAAAACGCGAAGTTTTAATACAATAATTTTTAGCCTTAGGTATCTAAATGAAAGTTTTAGATATCCCAAAACCGTAAGCATACATAAAAAGAATGCCCAAATCTGACTTCATATAAGGAAGTTATGATTTTTTGAAGTTTCAGACATAACAGTAGACAACTAAAAACTCGAAATCGAGATCGAGCGGCTTTTTGCCAACATGACCTAAACGAGAATCTAAGATCTCATCAATGGTATTACAACGGTAAAAAAGTCTGGTAAAATCGGACATCGGATGAAGGAGTTACGGAATTTTAACGGACTTTTCCTGTCCCGGCCTATTAAAAATATAATATTAAAAATAAAGTCAAATTTAGCCGACGGAGTCTAAACGAAAGTTGTAGATCGTAGTCTCACCTACGTGTGGATATAAAGAACGTCGAAAACAAAGTTTGTATGAGGAAGATATACATTTTTGAAGTTTATTGAATAATTAAAATATTAAATTTAATTATAAATACCCAATATTTTTAAAGTTCATTCTGATGTTTGATATGAGATTTTGATACATTGACAGTTGTTATGATATTTTTGAGATACATGATTTTTGATTTTTATATGATGACGGTATTTGTGGTTTTATTAATGATTTAAAAAAGAAAATTTTGGATCATATTTTTTGGATTTTTCAAGAGTTCTCCCAGATACGCTTGATGTTTATACATCATATGGTGCTCCTTCTGATTCTCGTGGGAAATCAAAGTCTCGTTAGTAATTCAACCTTTTTTATTATATATAAGATGACCAATTTTGATATTCGTTTGCAACATTGAGCATGCTTAATGGAACTTGCATAAAATGATGTTTTGGTAGTTGTTCATAGTCTTTAATCAGTAACTTGATGTGGATGATAAGAAATACCACCTTTTCAAATGTGTGTTAAAATTTCTTAATATTAAATCTCAACTTGGCTTTGTAATTCAACATCAAGATCATAAAAGAAAGAAAATGATGTTTTGATAGTTATATAAATATTTTATATTAAATACACAAATTTAAAATAAGACTGAAGGTGTGTAGTTGATCAAGGCCCAAAGATCAGGTGAACTTTTTACATCTTATTCGAAGTTTATGGTTAGTTTGGTTCTCATATTATAACTAATACATAAAATTATGCTTTAAAAGTAAAAAAACATTATATTTAAAAACGAAAAAATATATATGGTTTAAAATGTAATATATATATATATATATATATATATATATATATATATATATATATATATATATATATATATATATATATATATTACATTTTAAACCATATATCTTTTTTCGTTTTTAAATACAATGTTTTTTTTACATTTAAAGCATAATTTTATGCATTATATATATATATATATATATATATATATATATATATATATATATATATATATATAATTTTATGCATAATTTTATGCATTATATATATATATATATATATATATATATATATATATATATATATATATATATATATATATATATATATACATACGGTTTCAAATTGAAAATGGTCGACATTGAACAAAATTGAAAAAAATGATGTTCGATTTGGAACAAAAAAATAGAGTGTCAAAATCGGGAAAAAAATTAAACTTAGTGTAAAAATCGAAAAAAGTGAAAACTTAGTGTCTTTAGTGGGGAAAAAAATTCAACTTTGACACATCAACATGTCATCTCAGCATGCCACATCATTAAAGCCAACATGTTATCATGTCACGTCAGCAGGTAACCGGGTTGACCGGTCAAATGGTTAAAATTGTAAAAAATTTGGATACAGTGTTAAATTTGTGACAAAAAAAAAGTATCAAATTAGACTTTTGATATAAACTTAGTGTCTTTTGTACTATTTTATCCTTATAATTAATCCCTTTAGTAATTAATGGTTAATTTGGAACTTACTAATTGCTAATTGAACCGTTACACTATATATTAAAATTGTGTGTTCTAAACTACAGTAAAGTTGCAAAAGTATTAGCAGTTTTGGTCCTTTGTTTATTTCCCTGTCACTTGTGTCAAATGGGTTTATTTTTATTTTAACCGCTACACTTCTAGTGTTTTTGGGTTTTGTCAAATTTCGTCCCTCATCAAATATTGTATGCATCCTCCTCACTATATGGTCAATGGCGGTGGCTGAACTGGCTTACTCACAGGTACGTGTCGAGTTCTCCTTCGCTACCGTTTTCTTCTCCAATGAAATGCTTACAGATTATCATCTCCCTCTTTCTCTTTATTTTTCTCGATTAAAGGCCATTATCCAGAACTTTCTCTATCCCTCTCACCAAACACCGAGTCCTGCTACATCGGCGAAGAAGAAAAACACAACGATCCTACAGACCCTCTTCCAAATTAGGGTTCAAATCATCATTGGGTTTAGGGGAAACGATGGTCGACCGATGAATAGTAGGGTTTTTAAGGTGGGTGTTTGGCTTGCAATTTTGGTTCGGCCGACTCGCTCTAATACAAGGTATGCAACTGCTTTGGTGTCGCAAGATAACCCACACACAAATGACTTTGGTTCGTTGAAAGAGATCCCAAAAGGCACAATTGGCACCTTCAACTTCAGCTTTAGCCTACGTGGGTTTCCAGCGTCGACCACTGCTCCTCAGAAACAGACTTCGGTCTCAACGAACTCAATCAGAAGAGGGATACTTTGTTTCTTACAAACAAACTTCAGATGATGTCTTTATGTTTCCGATTTCTTACATGTGGCTTCAAAGAAGAGATATCAGAGATGGAAGCCAGTGAAAAACCTCCATCGGTATCTCCATCGTATTCTTCCTTTCTTCAATTTCGCTCTTTTTATTTCTACTGCTTTTGTTGGTATTGTTATGTTGTTTTCTAGGGTTCGCGTAGGGAATCTGGAAATCCTAAAAAACACGAACACAAAGAACCATGTGCTAATAATATCCGTTCTGAATCGATCGCATTTCGAAGATTATGTTATTTCTGGTGAAGAAGTTTTATCTGTACATTTTGTTGATTTAAACTGATTGTGCGTAGTAAAATCAATTCATTATTTGTGTGTGTGTGTGTCAATGGATTCGAATAGAGGGGCTAGGAGTTCGAAGAAGGATTCGCGAAAAATGGCACCTCCAATCCTATGTTTAGCTTTACCATCGGAAACGGGCCGAGTTCTCAGTATTCAGTCTCACACTGTTCAGGTTCGTTCCACTTTTCGTCCTCTACCACCGTTTGACTGGAAATTTGTTTGATTTATTATGAATTAACATTCGATGATTGATCAAAATCAGGAAATTAGTTGAAATTACAATGGTTTTTTCTTCTTCTCACTGCACTATAAGTTCTAGCAATGGAAGTTCTCCACTAATTTACACAGCTTTGTGTTTATGACTCTGTATGTTCATCATCTTAAGCCAACATTCAGATTTGTTTACTACAAAGGATCATGCTTAGACTGACAGATACTGAATCATGTTATCAAGTTTCTCTCTAAAATTGTTCTCTCTCTCTAGGGTTATGTTGGCCATAGATCTGCTGTCTTTCCACTCCAATTACTAGGTTATGATGTTGATCCTATTATGTGAGTGCAATTCTCAAATCATACATGCAAGTTTAAGTGACCCCAACATTGAGGGACATATTTGTGAATTTAAATATATCCATGGCTTTAACAACAACAATAGAATTTTGCAGGAACTTTCAAGGGGCAAGTTCTAAATGGAAATCAACTTTAGGAGTTAATTGAAGGCCTAGAAGCCAATAATCTACTATACTACACACATCTATTGACTGCTATTTTCTATCTTTTTTTCTAATACAAAAAAACATTTTCTTCAACATTACAACTTAGAAAAAGTGTTATTGTTTTGTTGATGCATTTACAATTATAGGTTACATTGGTTGAGTTTCTTTTCTCGAAAATGTATTAGAAGTACTTAAAAAGCTTCGATCCATTAATCCTACACTTACATATGGTAAGTTGTCATTTTTAGCATCCAATCACAATTCGCATACGTGTTTTGTTTTTGTGAAATATATATAAATATAATGTGTGTAGTTTTGTTTTTCCGTTATTAGTTTGTGATCCAGTGATGGGTGATGAAGGAAGGCTGTATGTTCCTCAAGAATTGATGTCTATGTATCGTGAAAAAGTTGTCCCTGTTACTTCAATGTTGACTCCCAATCTGTTTGAAGCTGAACAGTTGACTGGATTCAAGTGCTTTTAATTTCATCACACAAAATTTCAAAACTTTATTAATTTGTTAGACATATGATTTGACATATTTAACCTTCTTCAGAATTGCTTCTGAATAAGATGGACGCCAACCATGCAGGCATCTTCATGCTGCTAGCCCATCAAAGGCTCTCTCTCTCTCTCTACTATTTATATTATTATTTTTTTAATTATTTATTGGAAGTCATCAGAAACAAAAGGTACACATTCAAATTCAATCAATCATTATAAATTATAGCAACTTAATTTTTTTTATTTTTAATTTTTTTTCTACTGCTTACAACTTTCTTTTTGTTTCTTAATATTTAAAAATTCTAAATATTATAGAATCAATTAGGTGTGAGCATGGATGTTGTGTATATTGGTACGTGTTCTTTTTTTTTTTCTTTTGATGTATACTTAAATTTTCATATTTTGGATTACACATGCAACTACTGTTGGTTTGCCTCAGTTTTGAACGGTGCTTTTATGGAGAAGAGAAAATATAATTTGCTTTATCCATATTATTTGTTTTCTTACTCCTATTGTATGGATTTTCTTAGTAATTATATGAAGATTTCTTTTATATTGGTTTCCTTCAACAGAGGCTAACCACAGTATAAAGAAAATAAGCAACGTTATTAGGATAATTTACTTTATCCATATTATTTGTTTTCTTACTCCTATTGTATGGATTTTCTTAGTAATTATATGAAGATTTTTTTTATATAGGTTTCCTTCAACAGAGGCTAACCATAATAGAAAATTTTAACAAATGTATAGGTAATAAAATCGTTAAAATCAAGGCAACTTTATTGTTGCTCACTGACATTTTCTTTATTAAATGATTTTACAGATTGAAGAGAGCAAAATGGAGAATGGTGGGTATCATGTTTACAATTGTGTACCTGTCCTACAAATGAGTATCATGACGTTCAAAAAATGAATTAGTGGAGGTATAATTTATTTTTATATTTTTTTATAATACTCTTTTCATACCAAAAAGCATACAAAAATAGTAGGTTGCTTTAATTTTTAATATATAAACAACATCCTTCTTTCATTAGCATATTACTTTCACTTAAAAAAAACATTCCATTTTCATTAGACAGAAACTTTCATTTTTAGGACAAATACATATAGGCTGCTTCTTTTGTTCTTTAAAGGCTGTAATGAAATCTGAAGTTGGATTGAATCTGTTATTTTCTTTGTACCATAGGGACCATTTTTCTAATTCACTCATTTCTTTACATGCAAATATAAACCAAAATTAAACTTTATAGCAAATTACATTTATAATTTTTCATGTAATAGTTTTGATTTTAGGGTTTCTTAGTTTTTGGTTATTTGATGCAGGTCATTTGAATAACCTTCCTACTGCATTGCTCCACGTTTCAACCAGAGGCCCTGTTAAGGTTGGTTTACATGATTCTTAGATATACTAACAGAGAGTGTGACAACTATTAGTGAATTAAAAAATGAAAAAAAAATTATAACAGTTAGGACATTTTTATTTTGATACTATTTGTGATCGTTCTGAGGATAATGTTGTTTATGTTAACGAACACTGGAGGTTCACTTTCTTATGTGCTTTCTTATGATCTTTAAAACATATAAATTTCTTTCCTATTACATATTATCAGGTACCTACTTCTTTCTATGGTTGGAATTTTACAAGGGGGATAAATTGGACCAACATTTTACAAGTAAATAAGGAAACAATCAGAAGGCTATGATGTTCTTTGTGGAGGTATATTTCATTTTTTTAAATTAATCTGATGTATGATATAGCAACATGTTTTCATGTTGAACAATAGAATGAAAGTACATTTCTGTTGAAGGTGTTAGTTGGGTTTTGCAGATCACAATTTCATACGAAGGCCACTCCCTTATTTCATTAAGATGGAAACCATAAGGAATTCAAATTTTAGAGTAATCATCATACATCATATTGATGTATGGTGATTTTTTGTTGTACTATTATGCAATTTTTTGAAATTGATGCCATTTATGTATTTTTTTAGGGACTGATCATTTCTGATGTTATTTTAAAGCATGTTGTCTCAACATTTTGTTAACATGAAATAATTGTTGAAATAACTAAAAGCTTTCCTTATTATAGCATTGTACTTCAAAAGTATAATGGTATAACAGAATACTGACACCTTCCGTCCCGCGCAACGCGCGGGTAACCATCTAGTTGGTAATTAAATCAATATATAACTAGTTTTTATATATTTTTATCAATCCAACGTAGTTTTTCATTGTTATTTTTCTAGTTGCATACTTGATAAAAAAATATGGTTATAATATAAATAATACATAATTATACATAATGTCACGGTTAAAGTATAAATAAATTTGTATTTATATAAAAATATGATTCTTAAAAGTATATTTTTTACGGTTCAAATGTGAAAGAAGAATTATTTATATGGTTTGAAATAAAATGGACAAATTGAACAGGATTGAAAAACAGAATGTTCGATTTGGAACAAAAAATAAAGTGTCAAACTTGAAATAAAGTGAAAACTTATAAAGAAAGTAAAACACACTAACAATTCCCAACTTGAACAAGTTATTCACTATAAACCACTTCGATCCTACATCAACTTACAACTGAAACCTCTCTACATTCACACACTCTCAATTGATTACATAAATCTTAAGATCAATCTTACAGAAGAACAATCTATGAGTCTATCTAACCTAACACTAAGAAAACCCTAATACGAGAGAGTTCTATATAGAAACAAAGTGAATGAATGAAACAAATGAGATACAATAACACATTAAATACATCGGGTTAGCTGCTCCATTGATCAACCCAAGACCCGCGTGTAAACCCGACACCCTGCATAGCAAATTACACAAAGTATCCAACAGAAAGCAGAAATATACAAAACTTACCCACATTAAGCATTAATGTTTAGTTTGATAATATGAGAATGATATATTTCAACACCCCCCCCCCCCCCCCCAAACTGAACATTAATTCATAGATAAGGTTATTATTTTTTAAAAACATTAATAAGACCAAGACGATTAGAAATATATTCATGTTGAGCAAACCCTAGTGCTTTAGTTAAAATATCTGCGTTTTGATTTAAAGAATCAATTTTATTTATTTTAAAAACACCATTTCCAGTCTTTTCTCGAATAAAATGAATGTTAATTTCAAAATGTTTGGTTTTTTCATGAAACACAAGGTTTAAAGTCAATTCAATGGTTGATTCATTATCACAAAAAAAAATATTCACAGGAGTTAAGCATGTTACCCCAAAATCAAATTCATTACCACAAAAAATATTCACAAGAGTTAAGCATGTTACCACAAAATCAAATAACAATTTCAAAATCTATATCACTTCACAAGCCACAGAACCTAATGCTCTATATTCAGAATCAATTGAAGAACGAGAAAACAATACTTTGTTTCTTGCTTTTTCCAGATACAAGTGAATCTCCAAAATATACAAGACAATCAGTAATTAATCAACGATTGGATAGACATTTAGCCCAATCAGCATCCACAAAAGCAACAGGTTTTAAAGAACTAAGTTTTGTTATATGCATACCCTTAGCTGGACTATCATTAAGATATCTTAAAAGTCTGAATGCAACATTTAAATGTGACTTATATGGTTTATGCATATACTGACTTAAAATTTGAACAACATATGATATATCTGGAAGTGTCATAGTAAAATAAATCATTTTTCCAATTAATTTCTAAAATTCAGTGACTCGGCGGGTTGTGTGTTCAAATCACTGAGTAGAGTTGGATTTAATCACGGGGGTTAAATAACCGACTCGACGAGTCAGAGATGCCGACTCGCCGAGTTGGCGACGTGTGAAGAAACTGATATGTGCATATTTAGCTAGATTTTTAGCATAAAGTTTTTATTATTTGTTAGCTAGTTATTTTCAAATTATGGACAAAAGGTACTTAATAGTGTTTAAATTGTATTTTCAGTCCAAAAGATATGCTCGGAAGCAAAAGGAAGTAGGAGAGGTGATCGAAAACTCGAGAACTGAAAAGAGAAGAAAAAGAGAAAAATCCTGAAGCTACTCGGTGAGTAGGAACGTCTACTCGACGAGTACCCACGAAGGTTCGCGAAGAAACACGTAAAGTCCTTGCCATACACGGACTCTAAAGAGGGGACTCGATGAGTCGATTATCTGCTTAACGAGTAGACCATGTTTTGTGAAAACTATAAATAGAAGCCACATTCCCGAATTTAGGGTTTCTATGGAATCCTTATGTAATTACTTTGCAATGAAGAAGGCATCTGGAGCTTTGAAAATCGTGTGACAACCCTATTCTTCAATTCTAAGAAGATTCAAGGCAATATAAGTTAACTTTTCTACTTTATCTTTGAATAGAACTATATTGGGATTGTTAGAATTCGTTTTTAGGTTTTTATCTGTTGTAATTATGAACTAATTCCTTTAGTTTCTATTTAGGGTAGATAAGTTTGCTCCTATGGATTGATTTATATGTAGATTGATTGTTTATTGGTGAATCTTGTTAAATTAAGCTTGTTAAAGAACCTTATACATCAACCATAACTATAATCTGTTAATTGGCAAGTAATTAAGAGATGTTCATGCAACCTAAATCCCTGGGTTTGGGGCTATTTAACGAAACTTATGTCCTCATTTCCGCCTCACCAGCTACCCTACTCCCCTGAGTGAAACCCGAATCGGCCATTGAGCTAAGAGAGAGTGATAGAGCTAATATTTGAGTGTTTTGGTGAAGCATTGGAAGAAGAAGAAGTGAGATTCAAGCAAGGAACGAGGAAAGGCTATGAGATCCAGTATTCATTCACTTGGAGCTTCTGTTGGAAGGTAAAAGTCATCACCTTTCTCATCATGTTGTTTAGATCTTGTTTATGAGAAACTTTTGGGGCTTTTTCCATATTTCCCTTGAGATTTGGTATGACTTGTGCTTGCCAAGCATTGAGACATCAGATCTGGAACTTGTGAGGTCCATAAAGTCCAAAGGTCCCAGCTTCATCCAACCATAAAGAGTTATTGTGCTTAAACACCTTGATTAGAGCTTTTATTCAGCATTATGGAGCAAACATGCCATGCATGAATGTAAAGATTTAAGCTTTACGTGACATTCGACCCATGGGAGGCTAGATTTAGAGTTTAGAGTGATAGATCTACATTAAAACGTCTGAATGAGAATTTGACTTAAGGGACTCAACGAGTCAAAGAGCTGACTCAACGAGTCAGTTAGGGTTTTCCCCGATAAGTCTGGAGATGGGTAACTCGACGAGTTGACGGGATAACTCGATGAGTTGAGCTGGGTTTTCATGAGGTTCTGAAGGAACAAAGGGGACTCAATTAGTCACATAGAAGCACTCGAAAATTCGGGTCAACATGAACAGTTGACTCGAGTGTTGACTTTTGTTGACTTTAGGGTTTGGCCAAGGCATGGGGTATGGGGACCATGGAGGGGTAAAATGGTCTTTTACCCATTCTATGAGTTTGAGAGAGAAGTTGAGATAGCTTATTTCGAGTGATAATTTAAGTGTTAATTAGAGATTATAGACTAGTTCGAGATTCATGTACGAGCTTATTACTTACTTGATTACGAGGTGAGTCTTCTCACTATACTTACCATGAGTGGTATCTATATGTGACCGGAGGGTTTTATGTGTTATATTGAGTAATTAATATCCTGCATTATGTCTTGTGATTTATGTTGGTTATTATTATTATTATTATTATTATTATTATTATTATTATTATTATTATTATTATTATTATTATTATTATTATTATTACTATTACTATTATTATTATTATTATTATTATTATTATTATTATTATTATTATTATTATTATTATTATGAGCTTATTGAGTTAAGACCGGAGGGTCCGCCCGAGCTGTGGGACCAAAGGGTCTCCACTGAGACACATTGACCGGAGGGTCGTATCGGGTAGCCTCGAGTGGCTAATGTGACGTGTATGGTATTTTGGGGATATCACTAATCTTCGTGCTTACTGTGTTATGTGTTATGTGTTTTAGGTACCTCTCAGGATCACAGGAAGGCACCGACTTGATTGTACACACACCTGAGTTGGAGATATGTTTTTGGAGGATACTGGATTTGTGATATATTCAGTTTTGGAACATATGTTTTGATAACTTGATAATTGTGGATCTTTATGATTTTGAAATGAGATTATTGTGTTTTTAAATAAAAAAATTTGTTTGAAAATTTACAACGTTACAAGTAGGTATCAGAGCGTTGGTTTGAGGGATTCGGATGCACCTCTGGGTGTGTTTGGACTCAAACTGAGGATCTATGAAAATTTTTCAAAATATATAATTTTTCTAAAATGAGAAAGAATTTAAGAGAAAACGAGTTGGAGCAGTGTGTATAATCTGTTGGATTAGGTGTCTAAGTTCATAACTATTTGTAGAATGTACATGACCCGATTAACATGGTCCATTTGGGTTGCATGGCATCATGCATTTGGATAGACCAAAATGAGAGAAATAACTCTTAAGGTTTATTAATATATTATAAGTTCTAATATATTAACAATATTATTTAATTAGTGTTGATCAAGAATTAATTTGATATTAATTAAGTGAACAAAAAAAGACTAATTAAATATATGGGTTGATTGTATAAATCACTCATACTTATATAGTGGGCTAATGCTCCATGGATTATCAAGTCATGCTAAAACCCATAGGATACTCCAAGGATGCTCCATGGTGTCTTTGAACCCATGGATCATGGAAATGAAGAGCCATGTCAAATTAGGTTTTACATGGTGTAACCCTAATTATGACACACTATATAAGCAACATGTTGTAGACCCAAATCAGGACTAATGTGAGAAACAATAGGGCATAGCCGATTCTTAGTGTGTGACATTTGTCTCAAGTTTATTCCAAGTGTATTTGGTGTTGTGTGAGACATTTGAGGCATTACACTTGGGGTGCTAGGCTCACAAGGTTCTCAAGGAATCCAAAGTACAACAAGGTATGTTTTCTTCCTATTTTTTATGATTAAAAGTTCCCATGTATGCTAGATAGGTTAAGAACCTAACAATTTTGCATGTATCATAGATAAAACATAGATCCAAGGTTTCTAGGGTTGCATGTACACCTTAGGAGTGTTAGAATGCTCAAAACCCATCAGTAGTATCAGAGCCTAGGCTTGTTTTCTTATTATACTTGCAAAATTGACTAAAAAATCAAAGTTTGTTGTTGTCTGCTCAACAAAGTCGCCGAGTCCATGAAGGAAATCGACGAGTCCAAGGCTAAACTCATCCAACTCACCGCGTTGGTTCATGCACTCGACGAGTTGGACCCCTATATAGCATATCTTTGACTGTTTTGGCTGGAATTGGACTAGAAACATTACCCTAAGCTGTTTTTCAGCTTATAAACCTGTTTTTGATGTGGTAATGTTCATGCTAATCGAATTTCAAAGATAATTGTTAATAGATTCATGTTTTGTATTAGTTTAATGGTTAGGCTAATTACATGAAATTTTTTTATTGAATTATCTTGTTCTTATGAGTTACTTAGATTAATAGAAAAGTTATGTGAAATTGTAGTTTTCAATCCAAATTAATCTAAGAGTTGGTTCTAAAATGTGTTTTTGTAACTTGTCCTTAAGTTATATGAAAAGTCACATTTAATATTCATAAGACTTATAAATATTTCCATAGGTTATGAATAAAGAAAAGTCATATTGTTGTAATAGTTTAAAGTCTTCCATAACTTGTCCTCAAGTTATGGAACTTGAAGAGTTTTTTGAGTTAAAACTACTTTAAACACATAAGTTGTGGAATTGAATAGTTTTGAATAGTTTCAAAACTTGCCCTCAAGTTTTGTAATTTGAAAAGTTTTCCCTTATGAATACTTTAATTCCGAGTTAAGCCCTTAGAATTTTAAAAGTTAAAATTCAACCCTTATACTTTATAATATTATAAGTTAATAATATTGATATATATATATATATATATATATATATATATGCGTGTGTGTGTGTGTATGTTTATAAGAGTAAATTCGTTTTACCATTAGTAGGCCTCATCCATGAAGTCGGTCTATAAGGGGGTATAAGGTTACTGTCTATAAAATGGCAGTTTAATGGGTGTCCACTCTCACCCACCGCTTCGTTGACTAGTGGAGGGTCGTTAGCCGAACGGGTAGGACAAGGACTATAGTTCTCCATTCATTAAAAGTATTAATGATAAATACTAAGTAACAAAACATTTATTAATACCCAATCTTAGTTACTTGGGAAAATGTGAATTTGGTGCTAACCCATGAAATTACACTTTGTACTTTGCTTAAGTTGGTTAGTGGAGGGTGTGTGGTTAACCGACACTCTAGCTTGATTTAACATGGTAGGAAAAGAGTAACTTAATGTTTATCATAGTATCAGTGGAGCGCGTGTGGTTAACCGGCACATCGATTAAGGGGTAAATATTAAGGGTACCAAGTATATTTGCATGGTTATTCACACCTTGTTTTGTGATCCTCGGCATCCCAGTCATAAAACTTGAGAGGGCACAATTGAGATTGAAACATGCCATTGAAAAGTTCAATGAATTTCAAAAGATATAGGAGTCTCAAATCCAATTAAAAACCTAATAAATTATTTCGTTTTTCAAGGTGGAAATTGGTGAATCGGCATTCACCTACCTTCAAATATTTTATAGCATGGATTACAACATCCCTCTTCCAAGTTATAAAATACTGTGTTAGGTCCTAGCCGTAATATTTCATATTGGGTGTTATATTTAGGATTTAAATCAACTAACTTGAATTTCTCCCTTTGTAGATGTCTGGTTCAGACAACAATGATCTTCCTAAATCTTATGGAACAAGCTTTCCTAATGAAGATGACTTCCTGAGTTTGGCTCATGGAAATCATACTTCTCTTCCTCCTCCTCCTCCACTTATTCTCCCTGACCCACAAGCTCAAAGACTTGAAAATTTCAAGATCACTCAAGCCCTGCTCACAATGAAACATAAAGATGGAAGACATGTGTGCACTCATGTCTTAGGAATGAAGTCACGCATTGATACGTTGAGAATGTTGGGTGTCATTGTCCCAAGGAAGTTGGCTATTGACTGGGTCCTTTAGTCACTTTCTGAGTCATATAGTAAGTTTATTAAAGACTATTATGTGACAGATCACGACATGACCTTATTATATCTTTCTTATTTGCTTATTGCTGCTGAATTAGAAATGATTTGGCGCAAGAGTTAAGAAAATATGGGTGGAAGGTCTACTTCTCAAGCATTCATGGACATGGAATATGGTAACATTGGAAGTCCAGAAATGCTTTCTCTTCCCAATGGAAAGGAATCAGCCTTGGTCAAACCGGTTGACCGGAACGTAAAGAGAAAGTCTAAGTCTGGAATAGCCTTTTGTACCATTGATGAAGAGTCTATATGTTTTCATTGTGAAGAAAAAGAGTATTGGAAGAAAAGTTGCCCTAGCTACATGAAGGATCTGAAAGGAAGAAGAATCAGAAAGTTTGACTCTGATTCAGGTAAGTCCACTATCTAACTCTGTTAAGTTCCTAATTGTTGATTATCAATACATGATGTGACTAAGTTACATTTTGATGTTTGGCAAGATCAAGCAAAGGGAAGGAAACTTAAAGAAAGAGTATGTTGAATCTGATCGCGAAGATGGATTTCTATCGCATGGTTGAAGATTAGATTTTTGAGCTACTACTTAGCGGTTATGACAGATTGCTAGAAAACACGTAATAGCATAGTTTTCATTTCAAGTTGCATTGTAAGGAAAAAGTTTTTCTGCATTTATAAATAAATAAAATTTGTATATTATTTTGTTATATCTCCTTGCAATGGCATTTTAAGAAAAATTGATGTTTGTATGGTTCTAGCAATGATGGAAATGTGAATTTGATTCTTTCATTTGTGGTAGTGTCTAAATTTACCAAATAAAGAAGATTCTCATCAACCGAGTTTCAAGTAGACCGAAACTTGGAATCATGCAAGTTGTATAGTATGATGAATGAGAATTTTCATCTTTGGAAAATTAAAACTAATTCCTTGTTCACATGTATATGTGAGTCAAGTGAAGGATTAAGGGATATAGTACACAGTCTTATGCACTGGTCAAGTTCCACCACAAAAGATCGATAAGACTATTCATCATGATTTACTAAAGTTTAGTAAATATGGTTATACTTACAAGTTTAAGTATAATTCTAAAGCATTGGAAAAGTTTCGATGTATGGAAGAACGAATGAGAAGAATCAAATTTGGCAGAAACATAAAAGTTTCTCAAATCTGAATAGATGGGAGCGTACTTTAGTATGATGTTTTATGATCATCTTAATCATTATGAGACCATATCACAATTCATCCTCTAAGTACATCTTAGTGCATTTTTATGGCTAACAAGAGGAGTCATGAATTATTGAAATGGTTAAATCAAGAAGATGAATCATATTTCGTTCCAAAACAAGTCTTAGAGTCATACTCCAAGATTGAAACTTGAGTGACACATCTTAAAGAAGGTTTATAACACTTGTCAAATATAAGAGTAAAATGTGTTCTACTCTTGTACATTTGAAATTGGTAAGTTGTGATGTTTTGGATAAAACAAAGACCAACTAAGGCCAATTGTGTGAAGTGTTTGTCTTGATAAGAATCTGCACTATCTCTTGAATATCTGGCAAGAGAGTCTTATATATCAAGAGGATAGTGGGAGTCTTAAAGATCCTGAACTAATTTCAAGATCTACTAAAGAATGAAAAACCTATAGTTTATGACTAGCACACGACTTGAGGTTTATAACCTATCGTGTTGACATATTCATATTTCTATGCCGATTCCAGTTAAATTTGGCTTTGCATATGAGATCTTAGAGTTCTCAATTGGTTGCATAACAACTTGGAAGCAATGGTAGGCCCTTGAGCTTCCAAGTGGCAGAAGTTAAGACTACATGAGTTCAATCCACATGTGTTTGGATTTGTCACTAACCTTGTCTTGTGATTATGGTGTTGACAAATTCAAATGGATAGGGACACATACACCATAAAATCTAAGTGTCATAAGGTTTGTCTCTGATTAATGAAAATGATGGTGAGGAAATGCTTTCACTAAGTAGATTTTAAGCAGATAGCAATTGTAATATTTGCATTCTCAAAGTCGTTAGTGGAGCGTGTATGGTTAACCGGCACACTAACATGGACATGTAAGAAATTACAAAGGTCTAAACAATTGAGAGTATGATTATGACATCCCTTTTCATAGTTCTGAAATTGTTTAGAAACACATGTGTGCTATCCAAGGAAAGCTGTATGATTTTGATAAAGTTTTATCAAAGCATCTCGTATCAGAAATATAAACTTTGGTAAGAAGGTCAATAAAGTATTGATTTCTAGAAGTCCAGCTGATTTATAAGTACATGTTAAAGCTAGTGGGAGCATAACTATATAATCATCATGCAAGTGGGAACATGGTAATTTTAACAGGTGTTGCTAGTTAACAATGTTAATTATAGAAAACAAAAGGCTTCAATTGTGAAAAAAAGTTGTTTTGCTATAATTAAGGGAGAGAAAATTATACCTCATTTCAATTCTAAAAGCGTATATTGAGGTTTTAATCATCTTTAGTCAAGGATATATATATATATATATATATATATATATATATATATATATATATATATATATATATATATATATATATATGAATTTTATGTTGGAATGGCTCAACATAAGGAGATTCTATATATGGGTCCATTATTTGCGTTCTAAAATTCGATTATGATTACGGCATCCCTTTTCATAATCTGAATCATGTGAACTTGACATATAGAAATAGAAATATTATAGCAAAATATTGGTCTAGTATCATGTCTTTATGAATCGTGTCCAATATGCTTCAGATATAGGATCGATTGCATGTGCTATAATATTCATCTGTTCTAAAATGTTTCCAAATGCCCAGAGCATTAAGAAGGAGAAAAATATTAGAACTAGATATGACTAATTTGATTAATCAATTGTCGAGGACAATCTAAGGTTTACCAAAGATTGGTTGCTCAGGGATAGTTGAAAGTATAGTGTTAATTTTGAAAGGACCATATTGATATATTATGAAAAGAGGCAACACTTGTTCAGGAGTAATAGTCAAAAGGGGAATATGGAAATGTTCCCATAGGTGGAAGTTATTCACTAAATCTGTGTAAGATTAGGAAACTTAATGCAAGAAGAATGTTCAAAGCAATGAACTTTGAATATGAGACTTCATTTCCATGGAGTTGATCTCCGTTGGAAACTCTGTAATGTGTGTTGAAAAGTCTTTGTGACTCTGTGCATAATCATTACAAGAGGACCAATGCATATAAGTTTAGAATCAAACAGATTTAGGTAAATGGTAGGAATTTGGAATTCTTACATTTGTGGTAAGGATTTGCGATTGTGAAATGAGTATCATTAGAATTATGTTTAATTGATCTATATCATAGAGTAAAGATCATAGAAAAACATAGTGTGCATGCTTTTTGTACGGCATGACTAGTGTTTAGAAAAACATAGTGTACATGCTTGAAGCATGGGATAACTATTATTTTAAATTCAAGTATTAAGTTGATAGTTTGAAACAGTATACAATGAATGACGGGTAATCAATATGGTGATAAATAAAGGGTGCTTTATTTATATTCATAAGTTCTAAGACCATATTGGATTCGATTATTCTTGTGTTTCACTTTGCATGTTTTGACTTCCAGAATAACTAAGTCGCTCTTCCTGAATGACTAAGTTATTCAAAGCATCCACAGTCGGTCATATGTTAAAAGTAGATATGAATCAAGACTGTCATGGGTTGGCTTGTAGAGGTCTAAGATGTTGGACAAAGTGGTGCTACAACACTCATGGGTGCTCATAAGTTCTGAGTATTGGATTCAACCCACGTTCACTGGTATCACTTCGTGCAATTTATCTCGGGTGATCGTGAGATGATAATATCATATAAGTCTTCAAACCTAGAGATATGACTTGCTGCCTATGAGTTGGTTATACATTGATCGTACAAAAATGCATTGGTAACTTGATGTTATAAAACGTGCCTTTGTGTATGATTCAACAAGTAGAAGAACAAACATATAAGTTGAAGTTTATTAGTTCCTTCTTGGACTAGAAGCGATATCTGGGCCCCTCGATGATATTGTGTTGACCCATGTACCGGGCCCCAGTCAGAACTAAGTTGATGTGTTCAAATAAGTTCTATGTCAAACAAACCGGAAATCGAGAAACAAACTATTGGACAATAAGTAATACATTGTTCCATGTATTTTTCTGGCTAATATCTAGAACAGAGGATTATATGATCACTTATCTTAAATGGCGTATCATCATCTCAGTTCCGCGAGGCCTTGAAAGAGCTACGATTGTTGATCGGTTCCTCAAGTTATTCTTGGAGATATAGTTATTAGACTTATCTAAGTGGGAGACTGTTGGATTAGGTGTCTAAGTTCATAACTATTTCTAGAATGTAGTTGACCCGATTAGCATTGTCCATTTGGGTTGCATGGCATCATGCATTTGGATAAACCAAAATGAGAGGAATAACTCTTAAGGTTTATTAATATATTTAAGTTCTAATATATTAAAAATATTATTTAATTAGTATTGATCAATAATTAATTTGATATTAATTAAGTGATCAAAAGAAGACTAATTAAATATATGGGTTGATTGTGTAAATCACTCATACTTGTATAGTGGGCTAATGCTCCATGGATTATCAAGTTGGGCTAAAACCCATAGGATACTCCATGGAAGCTCCATGGTGTGTTTGAACCCATGGATCATGCAAATGAAGAGGCAGGTCAAATTAGGGTTTACATGGTGTAACCCTAATTATGACACACTATATAAGCAACATGTTGTAGACCAAAATCGGGACTAGTGTGAGAAAAAAGAGGGAATAGCCGATTCTAAGTGTGTGAAATTTCTCTCAAGTTTATTCCAAGTGTATTTGGAGTTGTGTGAGACATTTGATGCATCACACTTGGGGTGCTATGCTCACAAGGTTCTCAAGGAAACCAACGTACTACAAGGTATGTTTTCTTACTATCTTTTATAATTAAAAGCTCCCATGTATGCTAGATAGGTTAAGAACCTTAGAAAAACAATTTTGCATGTGTCATAGATAAAACATAGATCCAAGGTTTCTAGGGTTTCATGTTCACCTTATGAGTGTTAGAATGCTCAAAACCCATCACAATCAGCCAGAGCCTGGACGGTGATATCCCAAAATACCCTCACTTTGTGTTATGAGATACTTATGAGATATTAGTTATGCATGCTAGAGTATAGGCTAGTTATTTCATATTTTAGAACCAAAGTTGCCTGATTTGTGATGCGTTAGCCTAGGAGCTGCTTATATCTATTATGTGCTTTGAGTATGTGTTGAATAAGAGTATTTAGCTAGAATCACCAAGAGAGAGTTCTGAGTCGAGAGATAATCTAGGAGAGATATCTAGATAAATTTATGAGCGGTCTACCGAGAAAGAAGTATGTTATTTGTGAGAAATAGAGTACTTGTGGATCGGGATCCTGGGAGGAGGACTTGCGGTGACTACAAGCTAGTGTGGAAGGTAGTATTGGACCCGTACTACTGAAAGCACCAGATCTGTAAGCAGCCCAAGTAAGAATATTTAGGATGATAAGGAACAAGTAGGGAGGAGTGATCGAGTGTGAGTATACTTAAGTGAGTATCTAATGATTTTTTTGTTGTGTTTCAGAGACATCATGGTAGGTACACGCGACAACCCCGAGAGCAGTGGGACTAGAAATGATGAGATTCGCAGGATGATTCATGATGAGGTGGCCACAGCCATTTGAGAGGAGATTCTTGAGATGTTTGGGTCTATTAAGACCACCTTGATCAAGACATTTGATGAGTGATATGTTGCTGTTACTGAGGCTGTTGCTGTTGTAGCCACTGCAGCTGTCATTGCTGCCAGGCTACAGGGAGTTCAGCAGCACGAAGCCACCAAAGTTTGATGGGACACAAGATCCGATTGTTGCTTTGAGGTGGATATCTGATATGGAGGGATGTTTTTACACTTTTTCATGCCCAGAGAATTTAAGGGTTCGGTTCGTGCTGAACTAGCTTCGCTTGGGAGCGAAGGATTGGTGGAAATTTGTGACAACCAGTTTTACTTCTGCAGAACATACTGTAGTGACAAGGGAGAGGTTTATGCTGATGTTCTGAGATGAGTATGTTCCTCCAATTGAGAGGGAAGGGTTGGCCCAGGAGTTTCTATCTCTCAAGCAGAAGACATAGTTAGTGATGGGGATTACGAGGATGTTTTATGAGAGGGCATTGTTCTGCCCTGAGCACATGCTTACTAAGCATGCACGCATGAGCCGGTATTTGAGCATTCTGAGGAGGGATATTCGAGATTTCGTGGCAAACTCATCTTATCAGACATTTTCCGAGATTCAGGAAAATACTAGGAGGAGGGAGATCGAGTTAGAGACTCAGGCTAGGGAGGAGGCATAATCTCAGGAGAGAGACGGGAAACCGATGCAGTCACAGCCGGTAACAAAGTGGGCTAAGCCCGCTAATTCGAGATCAAGAGGCCAGAGGAGCCGCACCTGCCATGAGGGATATTATTGGACTAGGATTTGCTACAAATGTGGAAAAGAGGGGAATATGGTGAAGGACTACCCCAAGGGATTTGCAGTTTGCTTTCACTACAATCAGACCAACCATCGGAAGGCTGAGTACCCTCAGCTTGTTCAAGGATCTGCCCAGGGTTCCACTGATGCTACTTTGCATGCTATTGATAGTCGGCCAGTGAAGGACGAGGCTCTGAGTGCTCGTGGGAGAGTTTTCCAGCTGACAACGGAGGAGGTCCACGTAGCACCTGATGTCGTGGTTGGTACGTAATTCCTTATTCATTTATTTTGAGATTTATTGTGCTCATTCTGTGCTGTGTTTAGGTACATTTCTTGTGAGTTATGTACCTGCTTTGGTGTTATTTGACTCGGGTGCAATTCGATCCTTCATGTATTTAGCTTTTAGTCCTCACATCAGTATCTGATGTGAGGCATTGAGTCGAGCTCTGAGGGTTTCCGTAGCTGACGAGCATGAAGTTTTTGCTATTAATGTATTATGAGGATGTGTGCTGGAGATTTTTGGTGTCGAGTTCCCGATAGCGATGTGTGATGTTTGTGTTATCATGGGCATGGATTGGTTGAGCTGCTTTGGAGTAGTGATCGACTGCGAGCGTCAGTTGGTGACTATACATGACCCTCGTGGGGGAGTGCTTATAGTGTATGGCGAAGGTACCAGATCTGGGTTGGCTTTCTGCTCTGCTGCCAGAGCGAGACAAAGTCTACATCAGGGTTGTATGGGCTTTTTGGCGTATGTGATGGATACATAGGTTGCCATAGAAAGGCCGAGTTCTACCGCCAAGGTTTCGATAGTGTGCGAGTTTCTGGATGTTTTCCCCTAGGAGTTGTCGGGTGTGCCTCCCGAGAGGTAGGTGGAGTTCCGGATTGATTTAGTTACGGGCGTGGCGCCTATTGCCAAGGAACCTTATTGCCTTACGCCACCAAAGATACAGGAGTTATCCTCATAGCTCTAGGAGCTACTGGGGAAGGGTTTTATCAGACCGAGTAGCTCACCCTAGGGAGCACCAATCCTTTTTTTTTTCAAGATAAGGATGGTTCACTCTGGATGTGCATTGATTACCGGGAGTTGAACAAGCTGTCGGTCAAGAACCGTTATCCACTTCCGAGTATCGACGATTTGTTCAATCAGTTGTAGGGAGCGTCTTGGTTTTCCAAGATTGATTTGAGATCTGGATATCACCAGATGAGAGTTTGTGAGGAGGATATTCAAAAGACGGCCTTTAGAACTCGTTATGGGAATTACGAGTTTGTGGTGATGCCTTTCGGGCTCACCAACGCACCGGCAGCATTCATGGATCTCATGAATCAGGTGTGCAGGCCTATGTTGGACCAGTCAGTAATCTTGTTCATCAATGACATCATGGTGTATTAGAGGTCCAGAGAGTAGCACAGGGAGCATCTGTGAGTGGTTCTTGGGGTATTGAGGTCAGAGAAGTTGTATGCCAAATTCTCCAAGTATGATTTTTGGTGACGAGGAGCATCTGCGAGTGGCTGGGACACCTCATTAATCAAAATGGGATATTGGTCGATCCGACTAAGATTGAGGCAGTTATGCGATTGGAGGTGTCAAGATCCCCATCCGAGTTCATGAGTTTTCTGGGATTGGGCGGTTACTATCAGAGATTTATCAAGGATTTCTCCAAGATTGCAGTTCCTCTCACTAGATTGACATGGAAGGGCATTACTTTTGTTTGGGGCCTGAGCAGCAGGCATCATTTGAGACTCTTTGACAGAGGTTGTGCGAAGCTCTGGTGTTAGCCCTCCCGGACGGAGTGGAGGAATTCGTAGTCTATTGTGATGCGTCTATTTCAGGGATGGGTGCAGCGTTGATGTATAGGGGTCACGTGATAGCATATGTGTCGAGGCAGCTAAAGCCCCATGATACATGGTATCCCACGCATGATTTGGAGTTGGGAGCGGTGGTGCTTGCCCTCAAAATTTTGCGCCAGTATCTTTATGGTGACCGATGTACCATATACACAAACCATAGTTGAACCTGAATATGAGATACAGGATATGGTTGGATGTAGTGAAGGATTACGACTATGAGATCTTATATCACCCAAGCAAGGCTAATGTGGTAGCCAATGCCTTGAGTCGTAGAGCCGAGAGCGCTCCGATCCGGGATGTGTGCATGAGGATGACAATGATGACGCCAGTCTTAGATATCGTCCAAAAGGCTCATTTAAAGGCTGTGAAACCGGAGAAATGCAAGAGAGAGCGTGTGATTGGGTAGGTCTCCGAGTTCGTGACAAACAGTCGTTGGCTTATGACTTTCCATGGGCGGATTTGGGTGCCCTATACAAGTGGAGCTCGTCGTGTATTGATGGAGGAGGCACATAGATTGAGATTCTCGAAGATGTAATTGGACCTGAATAGAGACTATTGGTGGCCCTATATGAAGCGGGATGTGGCATAGGTAGTTGAGAGGAGCTTGACTTGTAGTCGGGTTAAGGTGAAGCACCAGCATCCACATGATCCGTTACAGCCTTTAGAGATTCCCCAGTGGAAGTGAGAATAGATCACCATGGATTTCATCATCAAGCTACCGAGGACCGCGTGTAGGGTAGGCACGATATGGGTGATATTGGTTGACAAAGAGTGCTCATTTCCTCGCTATCAGTGAGAGCTCTTCTGCATAGAAATTGGCTGAGATTTAGGTTCGAGAGGTGGTGGCATGACATGGGGTGCCGACATCGATAATGTCAAATCAGGATGTGCGTTTTACTTCCAGGTTTTGGAAGAAGTTTCATGAGTATTTGGGTACCCGACTGCACTTCAGTACAACTTACCACCCACAGACAGACGGGCATAGCGAGCGGACGATTCAGACGCTAGAGGACATGTTACGTGCATGTGTTATGGACTTTGGAGGAAGTTGGGACACCTACTTGCCCTTGGATGAGTTTTCATACAACAACAATCACCATTCCAGCATTGGCATGCCTACCTTTGAACTTCTATATGGGAGGAGGTGTCAGAATCTAATCTCTTGGGGAGAGGTAAGGCAGCGAGTGATGGGTGTCACTGAGATAGTGCTGAAGATGACCGAGCAGATTCAACAAGTCAGATAGAGGTTGCTGACAGCCCAAAGTCACCAGAAGAGTTGTGCAGACTGGCGACAAACCGAACTAGAGTTCCAAGTTGGAGATTTTGTCCTCTTTAAGGTAACCCCATGGAAAAGGGTGATCCAATTCAGGAAACGGGGAAAGCTAGGCCCTAGATACATCGGTCCCTTCAGAGTGACCGCCGAAGTGGGTAAGGTAGCTTACCAGTTGGAGCTACATGTAGAATTGGGCCAGGTTCATAAAACCTTCCACGTATCTCAGTTGAGGAAGTGTGTAGCCGATGAGACGACGGTGGTACCATTAGACGACATTCAGGTTGATGTGAACCTGAATTACATTGAGAGACCGGTTACGATCTTGGATCGCAGAGTTAAAGTTCTAAGGAACAAAGAAGTGCCTTTGGTTCAGGTCCAGTGGCAACATCGGAAGGAGTCCGAGTGGACTTGGGAGCCAAAGTCCGAGATGCGAGAGCAGTATCAAGAGTTATTTCCGGGGAATGACTTTGAGGATGAAGTTTGATTCTAGTGGGGAGAATTGTAACATCCCGACTCCCATGTATTACATTTATTTATTTATTTTGGTAATTAATGAATGAATCGGCGAGTTGTGTGTTCGACTCGCCGATTAGAGTTAGATTTGAGCACGCGGGTTAAATAACCGACTCGACGTGTCAGAGATGCTGACTCGCCGAGTAGGCACTGTGTGAGGAAACCCTAAATCCTTGGGTTTGGCGTGTATTTAAGGAAACTTATGTCCTCATTTCTGCCTCACCAGCTACCCTACTCCCCAGAGTGATGACCTTGCTCATCATGTTGTTTAGATCTTGTTTATGAGAAAATTTTGGGGCTTTTTCCATATTTCCCTTGAGATTTGGTATGAATTGTGCTTGCCAAGCATTGAGACATCAGATCTGGACCTTGTGAGGTCCATAGAGTCCAAAGGTCCCAGTTTTATCCAACCATAAAGAGTTATTATGCTAAAACAACTTGGTTAGAGCTTTTATTTGGCATTATGGAGCAAACATGCCACACATGAATGTAAAGATCGAAGCTTTACGTGACATTCGACCCTTGGGAGGCTAGATCTAGATTTTGTAGTGATAGATCTGCCTTCAAACGTCTGAGTGAGAATTTGAATTAAGGGACTCGACGAGTCAAAGAGCTGACTCGACAAGTCGAGTGACAACCCAATTTTTTTTGCCTTAGAAGTCTAGCTAATCAATCCAAATATAGACTCGCTCCTGCTATGTTTTTAGCATTGTTTAGGGTCTGTTTGAGTGTTCTAAGCCTAGTACATTCAAGGTTTGGGTTTAGGGATGAGTAAAATTGAGTAAATCACATTTTATTCAAGCCAAACACACCATCAAGAGGTGTGTATGGCTGCACACATGGGTGTACATCCATACACTCAAGATGGCTTGAATCCCACCCCTATATATATTAGATCACTTCATTTTCTTCATTCCTTTCTTCTTTGGGCATCACACAACTCCATTCTCTCTCAACTAGCTTCAACCGTGAACCCTACAAAGCCTAAAAAACGTAAGTGTTTCATCCTTAAACTTGTTATACTTGAAAGACCTCTTGATCCAAGCCCTGATTCTAAATGTTCAACATGATCTTCATGAACTTGAAGGGTGTACGGCCATGAACCCTTCATAGGCTGTACACACCCTAAAAGACCTCCAAAGTGAGAGTTTTTCCCCTATGATCTAGTTAGACATGTTAAGCCATCGATTATAGCCTTGATTCATCTTAGTTCATCATCAAACTCATGATCATCCAGAGTTTACGGTCATACGCTCTTTCTATGACCGTACACCCTTGTTTGGATCATGATTTTAAACCTAGAACACTTCCTAGACACTTGTTACCCATTAGAACTCTAAAACCTTTGAATCCGTATGAATCAAGACCCAAATGTCACCATTCTTGGAGTGTGTATGTCCGTACACACTTGGTATGTCCGTAAACACATCCCTTGGTCGTACACTCCCCTTGATCAATCACATGTGATTGTGACACTTCATTTCAAGTGTTTCCTAGTCCCCAATGTTGTTTCCTTGAATTTTAGTTGTGTTAAACACTAATTACATGCCTATATATATATATATATATATATATATATATATATATATATATATATATATATATATATATATCATTATATGTCATTTAGGACTCGTTTGTGTCTCGGGAGTCCATTCGTGGAACTTCTCATCCTTACGCGAATCATTAGTTGAATCACCCACATAAGGTGAGTTCATACCCATATAATCAATGTTTTAAATGTTTTAAATGCTTTTAAGGTGGGGGAGGGGGGATACAAGTTGAACGTAATGATAATTGTGTAAATGTTATTTGTGATAACCATCATGATTAAAAGGTTTCTTATGCTTTTCTATGTGATCAAAACCATTTCCAAAACTATTTTTAATATATGTTACTTTGTTGTTTATAATACAACGTTTTTAAAGTACAATCATAACTCAGTAGATAAATGAGTCTTTTCTTCAAGTCAGTATCAGTTCAAGTAAACATACTAGTAAACTGTAATAGGTATAGTTTAGAGGTCTAGTACATACTATAACTAGGATAGGAAAGAACATAGTATAACAAGAAATAGAAATAACATACTATAAAGGGAAACAGGGAGGAACATACAATAACTATATATATGGGGTACATCTACAAAGTATCGGAGATATATATGGGGTACATCTACAAAGTACTGGTGTTATATATAGGGTACATCAACAAAGTACCAGATTTATTTATAAAGGGGTACATCTGCAAAGTATCGGACATTAATAAATAAAATACATAACTTCCTAGTAACATGAACATTAAGTAGAATGGGGCCTATAATGCTAACTTTATGATTCATGAGTTCATACATCAGGGATATATATTAATCGGGTCCGACAGACAATAGGATGTGTGTTTTCCGCTTCATTTCCTGTTCCTTGTTTGTTTGTGGGCTTAGAGCATATTCACCTAGTCTACTATCTATTTGATCTTATCTAGATATATATTCCTTATACAACAAGTAATCATAAGAGGTACCAAGTATAGGTCAGGTCATAGTATACTAATTCAATACATCATTTTCTAGAGCAAGAACATACTTTTTAGATTTGAACATTGAGTAATCTAAACTAGAAACTTATCAGTGAAGGGTTTAATCCATTTTTAACCCAGTATAACTTAAAGGACCTCTAGTGGTTAATTGTATAATACCTTAGTTTATACAGTAGAGTTATACATAATTAACATCTGATAGGCAGTTCGATGTGTGTTTTCCGCCTTACTTCCTGTTCCTTGTTTGGTTGTGGAATTAGGGCAGATTCACTCAATTAACGACCCGTTCAATATTAGTTTATCTATAGCTAGTGTAAACTAAGTGATTATAGAATGAACTATTGTGGTTACCATTTTACAAAAGAAAATAAGGGTTTTTCTTAAAAGAATGTTTTCAATCAAATAAAGGAACTATTACAATTAACTCCGTAAATACCGAATGAATACACTAGGGTTATATACAATGAAGATCTAACAAACAATGGGAAGTGTGACTTCCGCCCCATTCCCTTTACCTTGTTTGGTTGTGGGCTTAGGGAAAATTCACACAATCCATTGTCTGTTTACTCTAATATATATATATATATATATATATATATATATATATATATATATATATATATATATATATAACTTGTATCAATTTAGTACTCATAGAAAGGATTGTAGAGTCATTTTACTTATCATTCATCATATAAGAAAATATAGGATTTTCTGGAGGAACAGACGAACTTTTCTAAAAAGAACTTTCAACATACTTAACATCACTCAAAAACTTATGAACTCACCAACTTAAATGTTGATTCTCTATTTCAAAATAACTTGTATTCTCAGGAAACTAGTAGACAGGTACTCGCACTGGGATTCAGAAGATAGAGCATAGTTGCTTCATGTCTTGTTTTGTTATTTACTTTTGGATTAAATTTTTTGTGAATCACTACTTTGTAAACACTTTAATATTAATGAAATGGTTTTTGTTACTATGATTACTATGATACATGTGTTGTGATACTAAACATGACATCCTCCGTCCCCAAATGTTTCCGCCGTTCCGGTTTGGGGTGTGACAGATTGGTATCAGAGCCAGGTCTATAGTGAACTAAGTATATTAACCTATAAAAGATATACTACTATAAATACAATGGGGCCGAAATGCTCTGAATAATAATAGATTTTAAGAATATAACAATACTTTATAAAAGTATACATACATGCTTATAACATATCTACATACTAGAACAAGTATCACAAGAAGAACAGAACAGAAGTATGTAAAGGTTAAACATTACGGTCAAACCTGGACAGTTATGTAATCATATCTGGGATCAATATAGCCTGATCAACTATATTAATTTGAGATGTGAACGACATGTGTTTGGGAGTGATGTGGTGTTCTAACAGTCTTAAAACTTACCTAACTCTATTCAAGGGATTTCTAGATCGATACATAAAGTTAGAATACTATGGGAGTATTTTATGATACTATAAGACAACAACAAGATTTAAAGATTCCAAGTACATTACATTAAAATACTATAGGAGTATTTTTAGGCACTCCCTTTATAAAGGCCAAGAATGATGAACAGCTAAAGACAAAACAATTCTTACAAAGACCATTTTAGCTACAGGAGAGAATGTCTTCTCATAGTCAATACCTTCACGTTGACTATATCCTTTTGCTACAAGTCTATCTTTAACCCTTTCTATCTCACCGTTAGATTTATACATGATTTTATAAATCCAAAGACAACCTATGACTTTTCTTCCTTTAGGAAGATCAATAATTTCCCAAGTGTTAATTCTGTAAAGGGCTTCCATTTCATCTTTCATTGCCTTTATCCAATTTGGATCTAAAGCAGCCACACTATAAGTTTTTGATTCAGTTGTTTTATTAAGATGTGAAACAAAACAAAATTCTCATTATTAAGAGAACAATAGTTAACAGAGATTTATGTTTTCCCTCCACAACATATTCACTAAATGTAGCTAACATGTGTATAACACGACCAAGTCTAGTAGTCCTAGTAGACTACATTTCGAAAGGATTTCTATTATACTGAACACTTTCCTCAGTCAATTTTTTTATTAAGATTTGAAACAAAACAAAATTCTCATTATTAAGAGAACAATAGTTAACATATATTTATGCTTTCCCTCCACAACATAGTTACTAAATCTAGCTAACATGTGTATAACACGACCAAGTCTAGTTGTCCTAGTAGACTAAATTTCAAAAGGATTTCTATTATACTAAACACTTTCCTCAGTCAATGTAGAGAAACTAGGAAACATCTCACCAGAAGGAGGCACATGTTCCTCGCCAGTCTGGTTGCTGACATCAAAGGGAGTAGTCACATGTGCCTCGCCAGTCTGGTTGCTGACATCAAAGGGACTAGTCTCATCCAGGTTATGGTCTGCACTAGCACCATCCAATAGATGGACATCTCTCAAGTTACCTAAACTAGAATTATCAAGTAAAGAACTAGAATACAATGACTCATCATAGGAAAAAGGATCACCAAAGCATAAAGGAGCCCTGGATTTATTAGCCACAAATGAATACTTTATCTTGAAAGGACACACAGATTCATAAAAATTTACATCCTTGGAAACAAAAATAAGATTTGAATCAAGACTAAGAACTCTATATACTTTTTTATTAAATGAATAACCAAGAAATATCCACTTATCATCTCTCTTAGAAAATTTATGTAACACCCGAAATCTTGAAGGCCAATTAAGAAAAGAAAATTCCTAAGTCAAAATGTCTACTCGTTGAGTCCAAGGAGCATAACTCGACGAGTAGAAGCAAGATTAGGACGCAGGTGGAAGGACCTACTCGATGAGTCGAGGAGGACCTACTCGATGAGTTGGTATGGATTTGGGAAACCCTAAATTCAAGTTTTGTGCACTATTTAAGCATCCTTAACCCACACCCCCTGACCTCATTTACATCTTCCATTGTCCAAATGTGACGCCCGGGTTTCAGGGCTAAGCATTTTTGTCAATGTAATAGTCTAGGTCAACTCTTGTAACTCTTTTTGAAGTAATAAAGATGAAATATTTGAGTATTATGTGAATTATGTGTGTTTATTACTTAATTATAAATGTATAATTAATAAAGAATAAAAAATGAGCGTCAAAATTAAAGTGTGAGATAATCCTGATATCTCTACATAAAGTTGTAGAATATGTCTCAAGGTTTCCGTACATATAAAGAACGCCGAAATCCGAGTTATAACGAAGAAGTTATGACACGTCGAAGTTTCGCGACAGAACCGGCACGATACCGGAAAGCGTAAATAGTGAATTTACGATAGAGCGAGATTTAGCCTTAGCGATCTAAACGAAAGTCGTAGAATATGTTAAAATAAGAACATCGATAAAAAGAAGGCCCAAATCTGACTTCGTATGAAGAAAATTTTTCGAAGTTTCGAAATAGCAGTGTACAGCCTGAAATTCGAATATTAGATCGAGTGATTTTTACCCAACACGACCTAAACAAGAATCGAAGATCTCGTTGAAAGTAGCGTAACGAGAAAAAGATGGGCGAAAATGGATGTTGGATGAAGAAGTTATGAGGATTTAACGGACCAATCCTGTCCCGGCCCGTTAGCAATATAAAATTTAAAATTAAATCAAAATTAGCCGATGAAGTCTGAACGAAAGTTGTAGAGTACGTTCCCACCTTCGCGTGGATATAAAGAACGTAGAAAATGGAGCTCGTATGCGAAAGTTACGAATTTTTAAAGTTGAAGCATGAAATTGCGAAACCTGTTGCGAAGCTGATGACGTCGCACAATCCCAGCCGTCGCTTGCGGCCCACGGTCTTTGCTTCGGATTGTGACACGCCCTTCGCATTATGTCCAGCGTAGCCGAGAAGTGCCTTACGTACAAAGTACGCGATGCGTACGAGAAGGGAGCGATGCGCGTACGCCAAGCCTTCTGAGGTCCAAGAAGCAGCCACGATGCACCATGCGAAGCTTGACACCTGGAAGCCTTATCCGAGGAGTACGGCCTGCGTAAATGCGATCTTCGGCCCCTATAAATACCATGCGAATTCTTTCGGAATTTTCACACCTTTCCACCTTCTTTCTCTCACTACTTTCTCTGTCTAAGTGCTATAACCCCCCCCCCCTAAGCCCTAGTTAAACCCCTAGCACCCTAGGGAAGCCCCGAGGCTCCCGGAGTCCCGAGAAAAAGGAGTTTTTTGGTTTCGAAACGCTGCTCCAATTAAGTCCCGGTTTTCGATAAAATTCGCTGTAAGTGTGCTACGCTTACGCAATTTTTTTATATAGCTTTCAAATAATTATAGGAATGTTATTAGGTCCCTAAAATAATTATTTGGGCTATTATTATGAGTTATATCAGGTATTATTAACGCTTAATAATACTCGGACTAATTAATTTGTCGCGGTTATCGTTAAACTAAACCCTAGTGGTATCGATACTAGGTTTTATCGAAGGAATATCATTTTGAGAGTATCGAAGCATTGTCCGAGTGCTGAGTCACCACCTAATCAGGTGAGTGTATAGTTACTTTCAGCTTACACATAGATATGAAGTATTTTATATAAATTACATGCTATGTGTGCATATTATCTGAATACTTGCTATCTATGCTGGATGAACGTTGTTATAGATGTTTACAATGATTTAAACTGTATATGTATTTTATATCTACAAAAATGTTGGGGTAAAACATGGGTAGATGTAATAGGTGATGTGTGATAAAATGATGAGAGGCCTCAATGATGTTGTTGTTGTTGATCAAGTCATCTTGCGGAGTATAGATGACGACCACGAACTCTTCTAGACAGTCCAGTAGAACACTAGCAGGGTCGCAACCTGTAGGTGTTGTGAACGATGTGTTCACCGGTGTACTCCATCCCCCACATGGTTGCCTTTAGGACATTTATTTCTGAGGAACCCCCTTAGCAGTAGTGTCCGTCCCGATGATGATCCTTAGGCTAGGTCCCTTATGATAGGTGTTTAGGGACGTAAAGTGAGGATAACGGGAATGGGTAATCGGGTTATTGTTGATTGATGAAATTAATAAACTTATTTATTGTGGGTTGAAAACCCTATGTGCTCACCAGGCTCCCAAGCCTGACCCACTAAGTTTTATGTATTACAGGTAGTGGTGCATGAGCCTAGGTGTGATGTTTTGGATGAGGGATTACGGATATAGGCCTGTAGATATGAAATAATGTAGTAAGGCTTATATTGTACTGTTTATGCTTTTGATCTGTACGAACATGACATCCTAAGTGTTTTAATGAAATACATTTCTATGGAAATGATTTTGATAAATCTTTATCATATTATTGTTTTGGGACAAATTCTGCAACCCTTTTTTTAAAAGATAACTTTGATTTTGAAATAAAGTATAAACAAAACCGGTCTTTTCTGGCCGTGATTTTGGGGATGTCACAGTTGGTATCATAGCATTAGTTTAAGCGAACTAGGAATTTGTAGGATTTCTAGACTTAAACTTAGAATGTGAAGCGATGATTGTGAGGTGTGAGCACTAGCTTATTTTAGGAATTGTGCCTAAAATGCTTTTATGTGCTAAATGCTTTATGCATGATATGCTGTTATTTTGTTCGGATCTATGGTCTGTTGCCGACCGGATCTGGAAACCTTATGTGTTTAGGATTCTAAACGTACGACTACGATATTAGAACTAGCATGTAAACGTTTCGGAGTGATAAGGACGATTTAAACGTCTCTCCTAAATACAGATCTAAATTCACCTTATTCGGTGTATAGATCAAGATGGGAAGGACCCGTAGCGGAAACGTGAACGCGAATGGAGGTAGGAACCAACCCCCAGTGGTTCAGCAAATACCTATTGTTGAAGAAGTTGCACCTGAGCCAGTTACCATGGCTGGAGTTCAAGCCATGATTCAGGCTATGCTAGCTGAACAAAGGGAAGAAATGAGACGGATGCTCCACGAGAATAGGGACGAACCTACCATACATGTTGAACCGACGGAGCCAGTTCCCGAGCCATCTGAGGAAGGGAACTATAGCCGTCAAGTGAGTCAAATAGGGACTCAAGGTGAGCAAAGGGATGGCCCAGAAGGGAGAAACAACATGGATGGGTGGATGTACAAAAATTTCTTGGGTGCGAAACCACCAAGTCTCTCAGGAAGCCCAAATCCTGTTGAGATTATGGATTGGATCTCCGAGATGGAAACGGTGTTTGAGAGCTGCAACTGCAGCGAGAAACAGAAGACTGTCTTCGCTGTGAGACAATTGAAAATTGGAGTCTTGAGCTAGTGGAAGCTATTGGCAGATACAATGCCACGAGGAGAAGCTCTGAAAATGTCATGGGATGAGTTCTTGGAACAACTGAAGGCACAGTACTGTTCAGAGATAGACCTGATTGATCTGAACAATGAGTTCCAAAATTTGAAGAAGGGGAGAATGAGCATCGATGACTATGCTGCTGCATTTACGGAAAAGATGAAGTTGTTTCCATACCTAGTGCCGACCAAACTTTCTAAAATTGAGAAATTCGCAAACGGACTGCCGGCTGACTTTGGCCCAACAGTCAAGATGGCAACCAATATGAAATCAGCTGTTCGAGCAGCTAAGAATGTGGAGACCCAACAAAAGGAAAGAGCACTGGAAAGGGCTGAGGTTGGTGAGAAACGGAAGTTCAATGGATCCTCGAAGTCCAACAAGAAGAGTAGATTCTCGAAGTCTGGTTCGAGAGCAGGAGGATCAGAAGCAAAGTGGTGTGACAAGTGCAAGAAGAAGCACTCTGGGAAGTGTGATGGAGGGGTCACTTGTTAATGCGGAAAGCCTGGGCACTATGCCAATGAATGCAACCTCAACCAGAAGGCCTGTTATGGGTGTAATGAAGAAGGGCACATGTTGAAGGACTGCCCGAAGAAGAAGGAGGAAGGAAGACCCAACATACCACCAAAGCCGAAGGCGAGAGCCTTCCAGATGACGCTCGAGGCTGCAAAGGAGGCAGCAGACGTCGCTTCAGGTACCTTTCTTGTAAATGGTTTGCCTGCAAATATACTATTTGATTCCGGAGCCAACTACTCCTTTGTGTCGCATAAATTTGGTGCGAAATTAGCATTGCCTGTAGAAAAACTAGATAATGCCCTGATTGTAGAAGTTGCCAGTGGCAAATTCGTACCTGTTAGTAATCGTATTAGGAACATCGTCATTGACCTAAACGGAAACGAATTCCATGAGGAACTATTACCCATAGAGTTAAACGGTTTCGACATCGTTTTGGGTATGGATTGGCTTAGCGCCAACGATGCCGAGATATTATGCCGAAAGAAGATAGTTAGGATAAACCCACCCGGAAAGGAATCATTTATGGTGTACGGGGACAAACGCAAAGTGAATTCTGGAATCATCTCCCTAATGAAAGCCAGGAAATGTTTGACCAAAGGATGTGCATCATACTTGGCATTCGTAATCGATGCTAAGAAGGAAAAGAAAGAGGTGCAGAATATACCGGTTGTGTGCGATTATCTGGAAGTCTTTCCCGAAGATCTTCCCCGATTACCACCTGATAGACAAGTGGAGTTTCGTATAGACTTGTTACCAGGAACAACACCGATAGCAAAGGCACCTTACCGATTAGCACTGACGATGATGAAGGAGCTAATGACGCAACTTCAAGAGCTGTTGGATAGCGGTTTCATTCGATCTAGTTCATCACCCTGGGGAGCTCCGGTGTTATTCGTGAAGAAGAAGGACGGAAGCATGAGGATGTGCATAGACTACCGAGAGCTGAATAAGGCAACAGTGAAGAACAAGTATCCATTGCCGAGGATTGATGACGTATTCGATCAGCTGCAAGGTTCGAGCGACTTCTCAAAGATCGATCTTAGGTCAGGATATCATCAGCTGAAGGTGAGAGAGTAGGATATTGAGAAGACTGCATTCAGAACAAGATATGGATACTACGAGTTCTTGGTTATGTCATTCGGACTAACCAATGCTCCCGCAGCATTCATGGATTTGATGAATAGGGTTTGTAAACCATTCATCGATAAATCTGTGAGAGTGTTCATCGACGACATTCTCATCTACTCAAAAAGCCAGGAGGAGCATGGAAAGCATCTACGAGAAGTGTTGGAGGTGTTAAAGAAGGAGAAGCTTTTTGCAAAGTTCTCTAAATGCGACTTTTGGATACGGGAAGTCCAATTCTTGGGTCATGTTGTTAACCAAGAGGGAATAATGGTTGACCCCGCCAAGATCGAGGCTGTAATGAAGTGGGAACCTCCGAAGAGTCCCACGGAGATTCGAAGCTTTCTAGGATTAGCTGGATATTACCGACGATTTATCCAAGGCTTTTCTTCGATAGCTGCTCCATTAACAGCTTTGACCCATAAAGGAGCTACGTATACATGGAGTGAGAAACACGATGAGGCATTCGAGAAACTAAAGAAGAAGTTATGTGAAGCACCAATACTTTATCTACCTGATGGAGTCGAAGATTTCGCGGTTTATAGTGATGCATCTGGAGTTGGGTTGGGTTGTGTTCTGACCCAAAGAGAAAAGGTGATAGCATACGCATCTCGACAATTGAAAGAGCACAAAAAGAACTACCACACTCATGATCTGGAGTTGGCAGTGGTAGTATTTGCCTTAAAGATATGGAGACATTACCTCTACGGCACGAAGTGCAAGCTCTTCACTGATCATAAGAGTCTCTAGTATCTCTTTAATCAGCAGGAGTTAAACATGAGGCAACGACGCTGGCTAGAACTTCTCAAGGACTACAACTGTGAGATACTTTACCACCCGGGTAAAGCAAATATTGTTGCTGATTCTCTCAGTCGGAAAGTCAATCTTGAAAGGAAAAGGCCAAGAGCGTTAAGAATTGAAGTCGTCTCGACGATTGTGGAAAGTATCAGGAAAGCTCAAGAAGAAGCCTTAGAGAAGAATGTCCGAAAGGAAGAACGTTTGGGAAAAACATTAGTGTTCGGTACAAACAGTCGAGGACTGAAGGTATTCCAAGATCGAATTTGGGTACCTAAAACGGGAGGAATAAGAGATCTTTTGATGGAAGAAGCACATAATACCATGTACTCAATTCATCCCGGTAGCACTAAAATGTATAGGGACCTAAAACCCTACTACTGGTGGCCGACGATGAAGCTCGATGTTGCGAAGTATGTGGCCGAGTGCGTAACATGTGCGAGGGTTAAGGCACAACATCAAAAACCGTATGGGAGTTTAGAACCCTTACCTGTACCCATGGGTAAATGGGAAGACATCACCATGGATTTTGTGACTAAACTGCCCAGGACGAAGAATGGTCACGACATGCTTTGGGTAGTCGTGGATCGTTTCACCAAGAGTGCACACTTCATAGCAGCCAACGAGAAGTGGTCTATGGATAAGCTCGCAAACGCTTACGTGAAGGAAATTGTAAGACTTCACGGTGTCCCTTTTACAATTGTATCAGATCGTGATAGTCGTTTCACATCAAGGTTTTGGAGGAGTCTACAAGAGGAGTTGGGTACAAAGTTGTGTTTGAGTACTGCTTACCATCCGCAAACCGATGGTAAAAGCGAAAGAACGATTCAGACAGTAGAAGATATGATAAGAGCATGTACCCTCGAATTCCAAGGGAATTGGGATGAGCATTTACCTATGGTAGAATTTTCCTACAACAATAGTTTTCACTCGAGCATCAAGATGACACCTTATCAAGCCTTGTATGGACAGAAGTGTCGTACGCCGTCTTGTTGGCTTGAAGCTGAAGAGAAGCAGTTTATGGGCCCCGAGATAGTCCATGAGACTGCTGAGAAATTGAAGGTGATTAGGGAAAGAATGTTAGCAGCCAAGGATCGTCAGAAGAGCTATGCTGACAAGAAAAGATGACCGATAACCTTCGAAGTTGGGGATTCCGTTTTGCTAAAATTCTCACCGTGGAAGGGACTTATACGATTTGGGAAACGAGGAAAGTTGAGTCCAAGGTTTATTGGATTGTTCAAAGTTCTTCAGAAGATTGGGAACCAAGCTTACAAGCTGGAATTGCCCGAAGAACTCAATGGCATTCATAACACCTTCCATGTGTGTTATTTGAGGAAATTCATGGGAGAAGTTCCCGACATAATTCCAATCTCAGAATTAAGGATGGATGAGAATAAAAGGCTGATCGAAGAGCCTGGGGCAATTGTTGACCGTAAGACTAAGAAGTTACGATGCAAGATGGTCGACTTGGTGCTAGTCCGATGGAAACATTCGAATGGGCCGAATCTCACTTGGGAAACAGAGGATGACATGATTAGTCGCTATCCACATCTGTTTGCTGATGCATGATTTCGGGACGGAATTATCCTAAGGGGGAGAGAATTGTAACGCCCGGGTTTCAAGGCTAAGCATTTTTGTCAATGTAATAGCCTAGGTCAACACTTGTAACTCTTTTCGAAGTAATAAAGATGAAATATTTGAGTATTATGTGAATTATGTGTGTTTATTACTTAATTATAAATGTATAATTAATAAAGAATAAAAAATGAGCATCAAAATTAAAGTGTGAGATAATCCCGATATCTCTACATAAATTTGTAGAATATGTCTCAAGGTTTCTGTACATATAAAGAACGCCGAAATCCGAGTTATAACGAAGAAGTTATGACACGTCGAAGTTTCGCGACAGAACCGGCACGATACCGGAAAGCGTAAATAGTGAATTTACGATAGAGCGAGATTTAGCCTTAGCGATCTAAACGAAAGTCGTAGAATATGTTAAAATAAGAATATCAATAAAAAGAACGCCCAAATCTGACATCGTATGAAGAAATTATGATTTTTCAAAGTTTCGAAATAGCAGTGTATAGCCTGAAATTCGAATATTAGATCGAGTGATTTTTAGCCAACACGACCTAAACGAGAATCGAATATCTCATTGAAAGTAGCGTAACGAGAAAAAGATGGGCGAAAACGGATGCCGGATGAAGAAGTTATGAGGATTTAACGGACCAATCCTGTCCCGGCCCGTTAACAATATAAAATTTAAAATCAAGTTAAAATTAGCCGATGAAGTCTAAACGAAAGTTGTAGAGTACGTTCCCACCTTCGCGTGGATATAAAGAACGTTGAAAACGGAGCTCGTATCCAAAAGTTACGAATTTTTAAAGTTGAAACATGAAATTGCGAAACCTGTTGCGAAGCTGATGACGTGGCACGATCCCAGCCGTCGCTTGCGCCCCACGGTCTTCGCATCGGATTGTGACATGCCCTTAGCATTACGCCCAGCATAGCCGAGAAGTGCCTCGCGTACGAAGTACGCCATGCGTACGAGGAGGGAGCGTTGCGCGTACGCCAAGCCTTCTGCGGTCCAAGAAGCAGCCACGATGCACCATGCGAAGCATGACACCTGGAAGCCTTATCCGAGGAGTACGCCTAGTGTACCCTCAGTACGCCCCGCGTAAATGCGATCTTCGGCCCCTATAAATACCATGCGAATTCTTTCGGAATTTTCACACCTTTCCATTTTCTTTCTCTCACTACTTTCTCTGTCTAAGTGCTATAAACCCCCCCCCCCCTAAGCCCTAGTTAAACCCCTAGCACCCTAGGGAAGCCCCGAGGCTCCCGGAGTCCCGAGAAAAAGGAGTTTTTCGGTTTCGAAACGCTGCTCCAATTAAGTCCTGGTTTTCGATAAAATTCGCTATAAGTGTGCTACGCTTACGCAATTTTTTTAGATAACTTTCAAATAATTATAGGAATGTTATTAGGTCCCTAAAATAATTATTTGGGCTATTATTATGAGTTATATCAGGTATTATTAATGCTTAATAATACTCGGACTAATTAATTTTTCGCGGTTATCGTTAAACTAAACTCTAGTGGTATCGATACAAGGTTTTACCGAAGGAATATCATTTTGAGAGTATCGAAGCGCTGTCCGAGTGCTGAGTCACCACCTAATCAGGTGAGTGTATAGTTACTTTTAGCTTACACATAGATATGAAGTATTTTATATAAATTACGTGCTATGTGTGCATATTATCTGAATACTTGCTATCTATGCTGGATGAACGTTGTTATACATGTCTACAATGATTTAAATTGTATATGTATTTTATATCTACAAAAATGTTGGGGTAAAACATGGGTAGATGTAATAGGTGATGTGTGATAAAATGATGAGAGGCCTCAATGTTGTTGTTGTTGATCCAGTCATCTAGCGGAGTATAGATGACGACCACGAACTCTTCTAGACAGTCTAGTGGAACACTACCAGGCTGGCAACCTGTAGGTGTTGTGAACGATGTGTTCACCGGTGTACTCCATCCCCCACATGGTTGCCTTTAGGACATTTATTTCTGAGGAACCCCCTTAGCAGTAGTGTCCGTCCCGATGATGATCCTTAGGCTAGGTCCCTTATGATAGGTGTTTAGGGACGTAAAGTGAGGATAACGGGAACGGGTAATCAGGTTATTGTTGATTGATGAAATTAATAAACTTATTTATTATGGGTTGAAAACCCTATGTGCTCACCAGGCTCCCAAGCCTGACCCACTAAGTTTTATGTATTACAGGTAGTGGCGCATGAGCCTAGGTGTGATGTTTTGGACGAGGGATTACGGATATAGGTCTGTAGATATGAAATAATGTAGTAAGGCTTATATTGTACTGTTTATGCTTTTGATCTGTACGAACATGACATCCCAAGTCTTTTAATGAAATACATTTCTATGGAAATGATTTTGATAAATCTTTATGATATTATTGTTTTGGGACAAATTCCGCAACCCTTTTATTAAAAGATAACTCTAATTTTGAAATAAAGTATAAACAAAACCGGTCTTTTCTGGCCGTGATTTTGGGGATGTCACACCAAACCCTAGATCTCTAACCCTAATGCTGTAGTGAGCCATTATTGAGCGTTCTAGAGTTCTTTGAAGCTTAAGGAAGAAGGAGGAGCTTGGGGAAGCAAGAAAAAGATATTAGATTTGGCCACATCATCTCATTTCCATCATTTTCTGTTAATCAAGTTTCTATCTTGGCCATTAGTTCACTAGATCTCTTCCTTTCTCTTTTATGAAGGTTTATTTCCTAGAATGATAGATTTTAGGACTTGGACGTCCCAAGCAAGGATTCCATCAGATCTTGAATCATTAAGGGTTGCTTTGGCATAAAGGTGCAAACTTTATGTCATTGGAACCCTCATGAAAGCCTTAAGGATTTATTATAGCCTTTTAAGCCCCAAAAGGCCATGCATGGAAGAAAAGGCCTAGATTTATGTTAGTATGCCTTAGTTTGGAATACTATCGCTTTTTGGACAAGAATCTATGTCTTAAGGAGTTAGGTTTTGAGCTTAACCCTTGGAGGAAAGGTATTAGAGGGTAAAGTTGGAAACTTTACCCCTCTAGTAGTGTTTCCAGAGTGTATAAGGAGTTTGGAGTGTAGATTTGAAGTGTAGAGGGCTTAATCTGTAAAGATGGCCCAAACAGACGGACTCGACGAGTCTAGAGAGGGAATCGACGAGTTGAGTCGATTTTTCGTGATTTGGTGCTGGGCAGAACTCGACAAGTCTGCAGAGGGACTCGATGAGTTGAGTCATTTTGGCATGTCTATGAGTACCTAAGGAAATCGTCAAGTCAGGAGGATGACTCAGCGAGTTGAGTCAACTCTGGGTGTTGAGTTTGACTTTGACTTTGACCAAGTGTTGACTTTGAATTTGACCAGCGATAAAGTGGTCATTTTACCTTAAGAAGGATTATCAGTTCTTGACTAAGTATTATGTTCGTAAAGATAGCTCGAGAGTCAACTGATCAGCAGTTCGGGGATCTGCCAGCTAGCAGCGAGAGGTTTATTCGCGAGATTCTACAGTCGGTGTGTGAGGTGAGTTTTCTCCAGTAGGAACGGGTCGAAGACACCAATGTTGGCCTGTTTATGTATGTTAGTGTATAATATATTTAGATCTGATGCCGGGGTTCGCCCGATGTATTTTATATGTTCCAGATTTTGGTCCGATGTCGAGCGAGGCTCGAGGAAGGTATATATGTATGTTACCGAACTACGGTTCGATGTCGGGTGGTACCCGAGGAAGGAATGCATGCTTAGTTATACTTGTTGTCTTTGTGATACTTGTATGTGCCTGGTAGGGAGATGAGTGTGGGCGACTGCCCATATCTCATCACTAGCTGAGTGTAGATGGGGTTCCATATCTCCTTAGTAGCAGAGTAAAGGCGAGGCCTAAGATAGGTTGGGCCTTGAGACTAGCAGTTGTATTGATGTGTTTACTTGTTATGTACTGGCTTGATTATGATTATATGTTTGTATGTGTATAGCGGGGGGTGGGGGGTGGGCAGAGACAGGTCGTGCCTAGTAGAAACAATTTTATATACCGAACGAGGCTCGATGTCAGGCTGGGACTGATGTCGAATTTGTTCGATGCTAGGCGGGGCCCGAAGTAGCGAGCTAGGCCCAATGTTTGCAGTATGTGTTTATGTGTATGGTATGTGGTAGTTTGAGGAGACTCACTAAGCTTCGTGCTTATAGTTTTCAGTTTTGGTTTCAGGTATTTCCAGTTGCAAAGAGAAGAGTTCAGGATGACTGCATTGCACACACCAATATATTTTAGCTTGGGATGTTTACTTTGATATTTCGATATATGATTTTGATAGCACCTGGCCCTGCGACATTGTGGATCATCGATGGCCGTCAGGGTCGGGTAATGGCATCTGCGATACGAAGCAGGTCATTCCAGTTGGTTACAAAGGAGACACGAGCAACTTTCGATGTTGCAGGTGCGTGTCTTTTACTTACCTATCAGTTTTTATTTATGATTTTATTACTATTGTCTCGCATCCATTTGAGTAGTTATTGATGGGTTTTGGTCATAAGACATCCTATGTTCTCATACAAACCCTAATGCTTGGATCTAGGTTTCTCTATTGTACATGCTTTGAATCCAAGACTATAAACCCTAATTCTAGCATTCAAATAATCATATTAACATGAGAATAGGTTTATAATGTTACCTTGATTGTTATGTAGCAATAACAATCCCAAATCTCCTTGTATTAACTTTGGAAGGCTTAGAGTCACAAGTGTCACTCGTCTAATGGCTCACAAACACCATAAGCAAGAGGATGAAGAGGATAGAGGATGGAGGCTGCCAAAAACGTGTGTTAACCCTTAAAAGAACATTAGCCACGTTTTTGAGCCTTAAGGGGTCTTTATATAGTTGGGCTATTAGGGTTATCTAACAAGGAAACCCTAATTTGGATGCTTAAGCCCTAAGCAACCCATAGACTCCTTTAATTAAGTCCATGGATGATTTCCTTATGGGTTTCCCATTAGAATTCGTCCATCCCTTAATATAAGGCAATCCATGGCCCAAATTGCAATTATCCTATAATTACAATTCCAGTCCCTTAAGTTTAATTAATCTCTTTTAGTCACAAAACTAATTACCAATTAATTATTGACTAATATTAATTAAACAATATGATTTATATTATTCTCATAATACATTAATAAATCATATTTAATCCTTACTCTCCATAAATCATCATATCAAGTTGCTTTGGTGAAGGCAACCCAAAAGGACCATGCACCATCGGGTCAAGTACATACCAAAATAGTTATGGAATTAGACACTAATCCAACAGTCTCCCACTTGGATAAGTCTAACAACTATTCTGCGTATGACTTCAGATCCTGATCTGCAATCGTAGCTTTCCAAAGCCGCTGTCAACTCTGATCATATCAGATACGCGTGTCCTTAGATAAGGGATCAGATATTCCTCCATTCTAGATATCGTATGAGATATGATTTCTAATCATTCTCTTTGTACTATATCTCGATTTCCGATTTATGACGACAGACTAATTGAACAAATCAAATTAGCCCTAGCCCGGCCGAGCATTTACGTATGTCATCACTAAACCATCGAGGGGCCCAAAGATATCGCTTTTATCCTACTTTGGATAAAAGGAACGGATAAACTTTGATACAATGCTCGCTTGCACTCACTCACCGAATCACACACAACAATATGTTTTGTAACACCAAGTTACTGGTGCGTTTACATATTATCAATGTGCAACCGATTCGCAAGATACGAATCACACATCTCGGTTTCAAGAATATAAGATGTTATCGTCTCACTAATCACTCGAGATAGTGATCCAAGTGAGCGTGGGTTTAATCCAATTCTCAAATCATATTCATAAGCACTCATGAACGTTGCAGCAAACATTTGCTTATATCTAATACTCTTCTAGACAATCCACACACCAATTCACGACAATCTTCATTCATATCTACTTCCAACATATAAACGACTGTGGCCCGTTTGAATAATTTGATTATTCTTAATAAACTCAATTATTCTGGAAGTCAAAACATGCAAAGTGAAACACAAGAATAATACTAATCCCATATGGCCTCAAACCATTGAGTATAAACAAAACACGTTTTATTTATCACCATATCGATTACTCATTATTTGTCGTTTCGGGTAATCAACTTTTTACTTGAATTATTACACTTGTCCCATGCTCCTAGACAAATTGAACACGTTTCCAATCATTCTCATTTTACAACTCCAAATCCATTTTCTTAAGTGTAAGAATATCAAATTCTTGTTACTTATAGTATATATTACTCCAAATCCATTCCAATCATTCTCATTTTACAACTCCAACTCCAACTTTTTATGCAACGATCCTTTTGTAATGTCACTGCACCAAAGTCTCAAAGACTATTGCCAATGATATTACAAAGTCCTCTATCGGAGATTGTTACAAGACAATTCCTTAGATACGATGTCTCTCACTCAAAGTACATTCCTTTGAACATCCTTTTGCATAAAGGTTTCTAATCTAGTCATAGATTTCAATATTTACTTCCTAATATGGACACGCTTCCATATTTTCCATATGACAACTCATTTCTTAATAGAATCTTATCTATTCGTAATGATGTCGATATTGTCCATCCAATATGGAAACATTTCCATAATTTCCAATACTATACTTCCAACTACTCACAAGCGACCAATTTTCATCGAACTTCGAATCGTCTTTTGATAGTTGTTTAATTATTTTAGTCAGAACCGATTCTAGTCCCTTTTCCCTCTAAATGCGCTAGACATTTGGAAAATTTTAGAATGGTAAAACATTAAATCATTTGCAATCAATCCTATACTCGAACCGTATGGGACACGACGCATAATGTTTTATTTGCTATGTTCTCAAAATTCGAATTATGAAGAGGAATGCCGTAATCATAATCGAAATTTTAAGAACACACTAGGTACCTTTGACTAAATTTATTAACATTTCACAACCTAATCCTTTAGATTTGAAATGAAGCATAATATTCTCTCCCTTAATTATAGCAAAACAACCTTTCAACTCTTACAACTTTGCAAAGTATGACTCTTGTTTTCTATAATTAATATTGTCAACTATGCAATACTTGCCTTAATAATCATACAATCATAACATTTATGCTCCCACTATCATGATGATTATTATAAAACATAACACTTATGCTCCCACTAGCTTCGACATGTATTCATAAACATCTTAACTTTCAGAAAAACAATACCTAATGAATTTCTTAAGTCCATGTTTCTAATACTTAGTGCTTTGATAATCTTTTATCAAGACTTCTTGAACTTATACACTTTTGCCTTAGATAGTTCATATGTGTGTCTTAACAATTAAGACTAATTGCCAAACCTCACAATTCAAATTATGGAAAGGGATGCCGTAACCATGATCAAATTCGAGAATGCAATTTTACAATCACTATCTTTTAAAATCTTTCTTAGCGAAAGCATTTTCTCACAATCATTTTCATGAAGGAGGAAATCTTATGACACTTAGATTTAAACGGTGTATGTGTTCCTATCCATGTGAATTTGTTAAAATCCAAAGTTTACGACAAATTCAAACTCATATGGATCGAACTTTCTTAATCTTGATTTCTTGCCTTATGGTAGCACAGCTGCCCACCACGTCTTCCAAGTAGTTAAGTAGCTCACCTTTTCCTATCAATGTACTTTCCATTGACCAAGGTCCTTGCCTTTTATGCATTCAAATGAGAACTCATAGGACCCACATGCATAGTTAACTCGATTGGATTGGCATAGAAACAAAATAATATCTTCACGATAGGTTGTAAACCTCAACTCGTGTGCTAGTGATGATCGATAAGGCTTATTTGATTTGTTCTTGAAACTTTTCAAGACTATTAAGACTCCCACTGACTCCTTGACATATACGATTCTCTTATCAAAACATTTCTTGACAAACAAATATTCAAGAGTTAGTGTAGCTTATATCAAAACAAAACACTTCATAATTTTGGTCTTAGTTGGTCTTTGTCTTATCCAAGACATCACAACTTTCCACAATTGATGAATGTTATAAACCTTCTTAAGACTATTCACTCAATGTCACAATCTTAACTTTAAGACTTGTTATTGGAACGAAGTATGATTGACTTCTTGATTTGACCATTTCTTCAATCTTTGATTCCTCTTCTTGGACATACAATTGTACCAATACTCATTAGAGGATCAATTGAGATATGGTTCTTAATCATTAAGACATATCATAAAGCATAAAAGCTACTCTCCCTTCTTCTTAGAATGGAGAAACTCTTATCTTTCTGCCTACTTGATTCTTCTTATCCGTTTTGCTATTGATCTAAACCCTTTAATCAATTCAAAATTACACTAAATCTTGTAAGTGTAATCATATTTACTAAGCCTTTAGTAAATCATGACGAATATCTTTGTTACTCTTATGGTGAACTTGATCAACACATAACTTTGTGTACTCGATCTCCTAGTCCTTCACTTGACACTTTGTCAATGAATTAGTCCAATTTCCAAATATGAAATTTCTCATTCATCATGCATCCACGTTGCATGATTCCAAGTTTCAGTCCAATTGAAACTTGGGCGATGAGAAACTCTCCCTATTTGGTAAATTCTCGACATTTCCATAAATAACATAACTAAGAATCATATCCATTCGTTGTAGAAATATGCAAACATCAATTTTCACATAACGATTTCAAAACAAGGAAGTAAACAAATGAATAAATAAGTCAAACAAAATTTATTTTATTTATAAAAGCAGCGGAAAAACATTTGTCCTTACAATGCAAAATCCATTGAAAACTATGTAAAAAACGAAAAATTTCTAACAACTCTTATCATAACTATCTAAGCTCAAAATCCAATCTTCAAGTCCATGCGATCAAGATCCATCTCTTGTGATTAGATTCATCTTGCTCTTTTATCAAGCTTCCTTTCTTTTCACCGATCCTACACAACATTCAAATGTAATCTTATCACATCATGTATTAAGAATCAATAAATAGGAACTTAATGGAGTTAGATAGTGGATTCTTACCTAAATCGTAGTCATACTTTTGACTCTCCCATCTCTTAGATCTCTTAGGTAAATAGGGCAACTTCGTTTCCAATGCCCCTTCTCTTGGCAATAAAAGCAAATTGACTCCTTTGGAACAACACATGGAACTACTTCAGACATCGCCTTTCCCTTATGATCAAACTTTTCAATCATTGCATGTCTTTCATTGCCATTGTCTATATCCATAGAGGTTTCGAAGGCAGATTCACCAATCAACTTTGCTTTTCTATTGCGCCAAATCATTGCAGATTCAGCAACAATAAGCATACATGTGAGATCTATAAGGGTCACGTCGTAGTTCACCATATAGTACTCTCTTACGAACTCACTATATGAGTTAGGAAGTGACTGAAGAACCCAATCAACAGCCATCTCTTCACCGACAACGGATCCTATCATTCTTAACCTATCAATGTGTGACTTTATCCCTAAGACGTGTGCACACACCGACTTGCCCTCTTTATGTTTACTTGCCAAAAGGGCTTGAGTGATATTGAACTTTTCAATTTTACAATCTTGTGGGTTAGGGAGAATAATTGGAGGAGGAGGAGGAAGTGAAGCATGATTTCTTGTTCCTCAATCGAATCGTGGAATATCATCTTCATGTGGAATGCTTGTTCCACGGGATTGAGAAGACCATAGTTGTCGAACTTTGACATCGGGAGAAAAACGAATTCAAGTTAGTTGATTGATTGAGTCCTTGGTAAATCACCCAAATGAAATTCCAAGGCTAGGACCCAACACAATATCCTACAACTCGGGAGAGGGATGCCGTAACCCAAATTGCAGAACATTTGAAGGTAAGTGAATGACGATTCACTAATTTCCACCATGAAAAACGAAAAAGAAATTTAAGTTTTAAATCTATGAAAACTCCTAGATCCTTTGAGATTCATTGAACATTTCAATGGCATGTTTAAATCTCGATATGCCCCTCTTGTTTGTGACTGGGATGCCGAGGATCACAAAGCGGGTGTGAATAACCATGCAAACTACATGGTGCCCTCACATGTTACAATCACCTATTCGATGTGCCGGTAAACCACACACGCTCCACCGAACTATGACAAACATTGAGTCACCCTTTGCTACCTTTGCTTAGAACCATTTAGTGTGCCGGTAAAACACACACGCTCCACTAACGTCTTCGCAAGGGCACAAAGTGTAATTTCATGGAATTGCATCAATTCACTTTTATCTAAGTAACTAAGATTGGGAATTTGAAAAACATTTAGTTACTTTGTATTTCATTATACTTATAATGGAAGGTTTCGTCCTATCCTACCCGTTCGGCTAACGACCCCTTATAGACCAGTTTCGTGAATGAGGCCTACTAACGGTAAGACTGACTTTTACTCATACATATATATATAATGTTAAACTTTTAATGTTATATATAGTATAGAGTGTATTTTATACTTTTAAAATACTATATGGTTAACTTTAACAATTACACTTTTAATTTAATTAAAAGGTTAACCTAAACTTTTATGGATTTATTAAACCTCTTTTAATTATACTCCTTAATTAATTAATAAAACCATAAGGGTGTGATTTGAACTTTTCAAAACATTACTAGAGTTTTAGAATTTAACATTTCTAATTAAACCTTTTAATCAACTTTTAAATTCCAAAACTTGAGGGCATGTTTTGAAACCTTTTTCAAAACATTAGGGTTTTAACTATTTAAATTTCAAAACTCCAAAACTTTTGGGTTCAAATTTAAACTATAAAACCTAAAGGGGAAAATATGAAACTTTTCATAACAACAAGGATCAAATAACAAATAATCTAAACTAACATTTAGTTACATAATTATCCATATTTGATTTGTTTAATGATTTCTTGCAAAATAATGTATCAATTTACTCAAAATAATTAGTCAATTATCTTATAAGGAAACAAATATTTTATTAATTGATAATTATCTTTAATTAGATCAAGAATATAGTCATATATATCATAAAATCGGATTTATATTGATCTAATTTGATAAGGTAATTATCCCAATGCAAAAACAGCAAGAAATCCCGAGATAAGCATTATCTGACGCTCGAACTCGCCGAGTACCGCACTGTACTCGCCGAGTTGAGGTCTACTCGCCGAGTACACTGTGGTACTCGCCGAGTTCCTCAGCTATAAAGCCCAAAAAACAATTTTCCAGTTATACAATGCATCAATACAATTGAAACCAAGCTAGGCTCTGATACCACTGATGGGTTTTGGTCATAAGACATCCTATGTTCTCATACAAACCCTAATGCTTGGATCTAGGTTTCTCTATTGTACATGCTTTGAATCCAAGACTATAAACCCTAATTCTAGCATTCAAATAATCATATTAACATGAGAATAGGTTTATAATGTTACCTTGATTGTTATGTAGCAATAACAATCCCAAATCTCCTTGTATTAACTTTGGAAGGCTTAGAGTCACAAGTGTCACTCGTCTAATGGCTCACAAACACCATAAGCAAGAGGATGAAGAGGATAGAGGATGGAGGCTGCCAAAAACGTGTGTTAACCCTTAAAAGAACATTAGCCACGTTTTTGAGCCTTAAGGGGTCTTTATATAGTTGGGCTATTAGGGTTATCTAACAAGGAAACCCTAATTTGGATGCTTAAGCCCTAAGCAACCCATAGACTCCTTTAATTAAGCCCATGGACGATTTCCTTATGGGTTTCCCATTAGAATTCGTCCATCCCTTAATATAAGGCAATCCATGGCCCAAATTGCAATTATCCTATAATTACAATTCCAGTCCCTTAAGTTTAATTAATCTCTTTTAGTCACAAAACTAATTACCAATTAATTATTGACTAATATTAATTAAACAATATGATTTATATTATTCTCATAATACATTAATAAATCATATTTAATCCTTACTCTCCATAAATCATCATATCAAGTTGCTTTGGTGAAGGCAACCCAAAAGGACCATGCACCATCGGGTCAAGTACATACCAAAATAGTTATGGACTTAGACACTAATCCAACAATTATATCATGGGATTATACTCCCTGCTTATGTTCTGATTATATGCCATCTGCATACCATGGGTCTTAGGGTAGTAGTGTAGGGACGTCTTCGAATAAAGTGAGTTCTCAGGATGCAGTAGTTGTAGAAAGTGTGATTGGAACCCGGAGAGTGTTCTGATAGTCTTCAAAGGTCTTAATGCTTTAGTATTGTTTAGTTTTGGAAACACTAAAAGTGGTAAGCGTTGGTTTCCAACAGGATGGATCACCGAATGATACAAAGGATTGGGAATCTTTCCAGCCGGGTGTGTTGTAGGATGTTAGTTGAACCAAAGTGAGGGAGAGTTCTCCAAGGGTTCAGGAATTGAAGGAAGTGTGGAACTAGGATGAGTTCTCATTCTCGTCAGGAAGGAAGGCTGCCCAAGTGGCTGAATGCATCGAGGAGTATGAGAATGTGGGCAGGGGCCCGTATCTCCTAGTTAGCGGAGTGTGGGTGGGGACCTGTATCACCTAGCCAGCAGAGTGTGGGTGAGGCCTGTATCTCCTAAGTAGCATAATCAGAATCAGGAAAGGATAGATAGATAGAACTTGAGGGAGTTGTACCTGCATAGTCCTAGATAGTTGAGACACGGGGGTAAGGCCACTTAGTAGTATGGTTTGGGTGACACCTGTGGGCGAGGCCGATGAGTTATTAGCAAGGTAGGTGGGACCTGGCAGTAACCGTGGGGTCGAGATACATGATCGGGGATTCTAGGATTTATTAAGCCAAGAGTTGCAATACAGATAAATTCGTTTCGTAGTCGAAGTTTTATACGGGAGTCGTTGGGAGCGACTGAGAGGGTGATCAGTGGTTCAGTAACCGGGTGGAATCCGGTATTCCAGATAGTGGATAGGTAAGTTTGGACCTGGGAGGTCCGGTTTCCTTTGGAAGGTAGATAAGAGACAACATGGTGTTCAGGTAGAAGTAATGATGCGGGGATTCTTGTGAGAGGGGTATCTTGCATATCAGAAGGGTGAAGACACTTATAATTGGATTGGATAATCTCAGAGTAATTAATTCAGCCCTATTGTACAGCTTTCATTTGAGTCTAATCGTTTCAGGGATGAGTCTTGTACTCGAAGGATTATTTAAGCCTCCTGGAAAGTATAAGTATCCTGTATTGGGTTATAGACAGGGATTGTATTGTTGATGGTAGCATCAAGTTGATCAGGGTGAGAATTTTTGTGGTTGAGCAGCTATTCGTTGAGGTTTTGGCATGGTATTATAGGTGGTCCGTCAAGGAGACGTACCATTATAGATCTCAAATCTTGGAAAGACAGGAGTAGTTCTCCTTATGGCGGTAACGATGACTTTTCATCAGTTTGGAAGGTTCCAATGGATGGGTCCAGTAGCCTTGGGAATGTTATTGATTGTGCAGGATGATAGTGATACCTCTAGGATGAAGATTGTCGGTGGCACTGGAAAAGACCAGTTGCTCTATGAGAAAAACCCCAATTCAAAAGGTCTACTCATCGAGTCCAAGGTGGGAAACTCGATGAGTAGAAGCATGATTAGGACATAGGTGGAAGAACCTACTCGACGAGTCGGGGAGGACCTACTCGACGAGTTGGTATGGATTTGGGAAACCCTAAATTCAGGTTTTGTACCCTATTTAAGCATCCTTAATCCACACCCCTAACCTCATTTACATCTTCCATTGTCCAAACCCTAGATCTCGAACCCTAACGCTATAGTAAGCCATTATTGAGTGTTCTAGAGTGCTTTTAAGCTTAAGGAAGAAGGAAGAGCTTGTGGAAGCAAGAAGAAGCTAGTAGATCTGACCACATCACCTCACTTCCATCATTTTCAGATAATCAAGTTTCTATCTTGGCCATTAATTCACCAGATCTCTTCCTTTCTATTTTATGAAGGTTTATGGTCCAAGAATGATAACTTTTGGGACTTCGACATCCCAAGCAAGGATTCCATCAGATCTTGAATCATTAAGGGTTGGTATGGCATAAAGGTGGAAACTTTATGTCATTGGAACCCTCATGCAAGCCTTAAGGAGTTATTATGGCCTTTTAAGCCCCAAAAGGCCATGCATGGAAGAAAACACAGAAACTTTACGTGAGCAAACAATGCGTAAGGCCTGGATTTATGTTTGTATTCCTTGGTTTGGAATACTGTGGCTTTTGGACAAGAATATATGTCTTAAGGAGTTAGGGTTTGAGCTTAACCCTTGGAGGAAAGGTATTAACTGGTAAATGTAACACCTGTTTTAGGTATTAATTGATTTAGTTAATTTCGGGGGGAGGGGGTTGGTGCATGGACTAGACGATTTGGGAGTCCAAGTCGTCAAGTAAGGGAATTTAATATTGGACACAAATCGAGACCAACTCAGCGAGTCGGAAGGCCCGACTCGTCGAGTTGGAGCTGTAAAAAGAAAACCCTAATATATATAAGGGTCATAATTTGCCCTTGTGGCCTCCCCTAACACCTTATCATCCCAGAGAGAGTTGTTTTCCGCTGTAAACCCCTTTGAGTGAGAGGAAGAGCTTGATTTAGAAAACTTGGAGTGTTGAAGAAGGGATTTAGAGGAAGGAATAAGAAGGGAAGCAGTGGATCCGGCATTTACACTGTATTGGTCACCATTTTAAGGTAAAAAGTCGTTACCTTCAACTACAAATACTTAAATATCTCCTCTTTCAAGTAAATGACAATTTTCGGGCAAATGGAGTCCAAATTGAGATCTGGATCTATCACAAGGATATGGTTCCAGATCTAGACCTCCTTAGGTCCCCAATGTCATAAAGTTGCTTCCTTTATGTAGCTTAACCCCTTTCCATGCGTTAAAACCTTGTATGAAGTCTAGTTTTGGTGCTATGGCCATGTGAGGCCTTACATGCACGTAAAGTTTGCAACTTTACGTGACATCTACACTAGGGAAGGCTAGATCTGATGTTCGTGATGCTATATACCACTGGAAAAGGCCGAAAACAAGAAGGATTAAAGGAAGTCGCCAAGTCCTTTAATCGACTCGACAAGTCGGCCAAGGAGTTTGCGACCAAGGTGTTTACGGCAAAAGGATTTTCGGCCAGGCGTTTGCGGTTGAAAGTTTGAAGCCGCGAACATTAAGGAACTCCACGAGTCACCCAAGTGACTAAACAAGTTGATGAGTTAAGAATGGAACTCGAAGAGTGGCTAGTTATACTCGACGAGTCGAAGTCAACATAGACTGTTGACCGTGACTTGGACTAGGGTTGACCTGCGAGTATTTATGGGATGGTGTTAAATTAATCACTTGATGATTTTAGGCATTTAAGAAGGAGCAGCGTGTGGGGCACATTTGACTTCAACTTACCAGTTCAATATTCGAGAGGTGAGTCTTCTCACCATACCTATGGGTCTAAGGCACCAAGGCCGGCCCATTATGTGATTATGGTTTATGTGTTAGTAATTTCTATGATTTGATACACTATTTGATTGTGTGTTATTGCGTGGAGGACCCCATGGGGGCCTGTGGCATTGGATGTAAGACCACGTGGGGTAGCCCACGACATTCCTAGGTAAAGACCATGAGGGTTAGCCCATGACCTTGGATGTAAGACCATGCATGGTAGCCCATGGAATTCTTAGATAAAGACCATGTAGGGTAGCCCATGGAACAAGTGTGTAAGACCTTGGGGGAAGCCCATGGCATCCTTACAGGTTTATGTATGCATGGCTTATGTGTTATATGTAACTTTTATAGCTAACAAGATATGTGATATGTGTATTGTGTGTGGTATGCTCTGGGAAACTCACTAAGCATTAGCTTATAGGTTGTGGATTTGTTTTAGGTACTACCGACCCCAAGAGCAAAGTCAAGGTGTGATGGCGCAATGTGTACTCTCTCCCAGGTGTTTTTATGGACACTCTGATATTTGGAATAAAAGTTGTATTTGATATATGTTTTGAAAACAATTACAATTAAATTTATTAAACTATGGAAATGTGTTTGCTTATCTGAAAATGAAAATTTTATTTGAAAAATTGGGTCGTTATAGTAATGTTGGAAACTTTAGCCCTCTAGTAGTGCTTCTAGAGTGTATAAGGAGTTTGGAGTGTAGATTTGAAGTGTAGAGGGCTCAATCTGTTAAGATGTCCCTAACAGACATACGGATTCGGCGAGTCTAGAGAGGGACTCAAAGAGTTGAGTTGATTTGTCCTGATCTGGTAGAGGGCATAACTCGATGAGTATGAAGAGGGAATCGACGATTTGACTCGTTCTGCAACGATTTGATGAGTTTTTATGGACACTCTGATATTTGGAATAAAATTTGTATTTGATATATGTTTTGAAAACAATTACGATTGGATTTCTTAAACTATGGCAATGTGTTTGCTTATCTGAAAATGAATATTTTCTTTGAAAAATTGGATCGTTACAGTAAAGTTGGAAACTTTACCCCTCTATGAGTGCTTCAAGAGTGTATAAGGAGTTTGGAGTGTAGATTTGAAGTGTAAAGGGCCTAATCTGTTAAGATGACCCTAACAGACAAACGGATTTGGCGAGTCCAGAGAGGGACTCGACGAGTTGAGTCGATTTGTCCCGATTTAGAGGAGGGCATAACTCGACGAGTCTAAAGAGGGAACCATGACTCACTAAAGGAATTCTCCGAGTCCATTAGTCGACTCAATGAGTTAACCAAGGAGTTTACGGCCAAAGGATTTTTGGCTAGGTGTTTACGGTTGAGAGTTTAAAGTTATGAACATTACGGAACTCGACGAGTCACCCAAGTAACTCGGCGAGTTGACGTGTTAAGCAAGGAACTCGAAGAGTGGTTGGTTATACTCGACAGGTCGAAGTCAAGATGGACTGTTGACCTTGACTTTGACCATGGTTAACCTGAGAGTATTTATGGGATGGTGTTAAATTAATCAATTAATGATTTTAGACAATTAAGAAGGAGCGGCGTGTGGGACATATTTGAGTTCAGCTTATTAGTTTAGTATTCGAGAGGTGAGTCTTATCACCATACCTATGGGTCTAAGGCACCAAGGCTGGCCCATTATGTGATTATGGTTTATGTGTTAGTCATTTCTGTGATTTGATACGCTATGTGATTGTGTGTTAGTACATGGATGACTCGGGGGAGCCCGTGGCATTGGATGTAAGACCATGCGGGGTATCCCATGGCATTCTTAGGTAAAGACTATAAGGGGTAACCAATGACATTGGATGTAAGACTATGTAGGGTAGCTTATGGTATTCCAAGGTAAACACCATGTGGGGTACCCCATGGTGTAAGATCTTGGGGGAAGCCCATGGTATCCTTACAGGTTTATGTATGCATGGCTTATTTGTTAAATGTAGCCTTTATACCTAACTGGATATGTGATATGTGTATTGTGTGTGGTATGCTCTGGGAAACTCATTAAGCATTAGCTTACATGTTGTGGGTTTGTTTCAGGTTCTTCCGACCCCTAGGGCAAAGGCAAGGTGTAATGTCGCACCGTGTACTCTCTCCCATGCATTTTTATGGACACTCTGATATTTGGAATAAAAGTTGTATTTGAGGTATTTTTAAAACAATTACGATTGAATTTCTTAAACTATGGAAATGTGTTTGCTTATCTTAAAATGAAAAATTGGTTTGAAAAATTGGGACATTAGAAGTTGGTATCAGAGCCTTGGGTGTGTCAAGACTCAAACTAAGGTGATGGTAACATTGTTTTCAAAAATAAAATGAAAAAGGTTTTTTAAAGAAAGGAAAAGATGAGAGTGCAATGCGCGTGATTAGCCGAGCCAAGTAAGTGCTTTCCCCAATGTGTTAGCCATGTTATACTGATATTTGAGCTTTGATGACCGTATGGAACTTGCTATGTGTATGCTTTTAAAATTGTGTACGGTTAAGAGCTTATAGCCTCAAAATGACTGATTTGGCCTTATTTCCTGTTCCTTTTATGGTTGTAGTCCTAGGGTATAATCTTTTATTCGAAAATCTATTTGATCCTTTTCTATATAAAATTTTCATGCATAAAGGCAACCTATTCTGATTGTTTTGATCGATATGAGTACAACAAATCTTAGGATAGTCTGAGATTGATGTATGTAGTAGTTGCGGATATGGTGTAGTTTTGGGACAAATTGGAGTTATCAGGTAGAGCATTAGGGAAAGGTACAGGTAGGTGTGGAAGGTAGTATTGGGCCCGTACAACTGAAAGAATAGGATCCATACGCGAACCAGCGTTAGATCTAACGACTTCAAGGAGGACCGGTGTGGGGAGATCCCTTATATGGAAATCTTGATCATCATGGTTTATGATATTACAGTTCAGTATGGTGGTGACACGATTCGGAGCATTGGGATCAGGATCTGGATCTGGATTCGGGGCAGGGTCAGGCGACACTACCGATATGATTGATGAGAGGTTGCGTGAGCTTATTGCAGCCGAGGTTACCCGAGGCATCCTTGACGCTACCCCTATCATCTTTGGGACAGTCAAGGAGGGTATTATGGAGATTATGGAGGAAATACTCGGGGCATTCAGGGCGGAGATTACTGCGTGTCAGGTTGGGGCCTGAACTCGCTCTTTCCGAGAGTTCAAGGCGTGATGGCCGCCATAGTTTTTCGGAGCCAGGGATCCCATTGTTAGCCGATGCTGGGTGGCGGATATCGAGAATGCCCAGCGCACGAGTTCTTACCCGGATGCGGAAAAAGGTGGGGTTTGCTTCTTGTATGTTGAGAGATGGGGCAAGGGATTGGTGGGGTGAGGTGACGAGTCGGATGGGAGCAGTCGGTGTAGCTGAGATGACCTCGGTCGAGTTTGTTTGGCGATTTGACTCGGAGTTTGCACCAGACATTGACGTGCAATGACTCATGAGGGAGTTTCATGACCTTTAGCAGACCACCGAGATTGTGGCGGAGATCACCGCTAAGTTTCAGCAACAAGCTTTGTTGATTCTGCAGTATACTACTAATGAGGACACGAGGAGGACACGATATCATTCCATGTAGAGGGATGATATTCGGGAGTTTCTTAGCTTCACAGGGTGCAAAACCCTGAATGAGATGGTAAAGAAGGACCGGGAACAAGAGATGAAGTTAGACTTCTGCACCAAGCGAAAGCCGGAGTAGGTACAAGCAGCAGTGGGTCAGGCTAAGAAGCCTGTGACTTCAGACACTTCCAGCACGGGCCAGCAAGGCCAGGGTCGGTGCGCCAAGTGTGGGAGATTTCACAGTGGAGCTTGTCGGACAGTCGGGATATCAAGATGTTATTCTTGTGGTCAGTAGGGCCACTTGAGCAGGGATTGCCCCAAGAAGGGCTTGTTATGTTTCCACTGCAACCAGACTGGCCATAAAGGGCCAACTTTCCGAGGTTGCATGGAGGGGGAGGAGCAGTAGCGGTGCATGCACACACCACACTGAGGATCAGTGGTCGCCGCTCTGTTAACGAGGAAGCTAAGGCGGTGAAGAGTCACGCATTTCAGCTGGCTACCGAGGAGGCTCGGGCAGCGTTAGATCTTATGGCTGGTACGTGTCTATTATTCTCTGTTCGTATTACATGTATGCTTTATGGGTACTTTATGCTTGTTTAGGGACCTTTTTGGTCAATGGTATGTATGCTCATGTATTGTTTGATTCGGGTGCTACCCGATTGTTCGTATCACTTGCTCTTAGCAAGAAGTTTTGGGACACGCCAGGAACTTTGGATTCCCCACTTGAGGTAGAGATTGCAGATGACCGCACTTTGAGTACTAGGAGGGTATATCAAGATTGCATCCTGAATGTATTGGGTGAGAGGTTTTGAGTTGACCTAGTTCCGATACCGCTGCGAGGGTTGAAGGTGATTGTTGGGATGGACTGGTTGGGGGCCAATTGGGCCATGATCGATTGTGAACATCAGTTAGTGAAGTTTCGGACCCCAAGTGGGGGAGAATTAGTTAGACATGGTGAGAGGGCCTTGCAGGGTCCAACTCTCTACTCGGTTGCAAGGGTTAGGAGATTTCTGCAGTAGGGTTGTACGAGATTTTTGGCTTATATCTCGGATACGAGGGTAGAGACCACAAAGGATGTGGATAGTGTGCCGGTTGTGCAGGACTTTCGGGATGTTTTTCCCAAAGAGTTACCAGGAGTGCCTCCGGAGAGGCAAGTGGAGTTTCGTATCGACTTGGTGCCTGGTGTTGCTCCAATAGCGAAGGCACCATACAGGTTGGCACCACCTGAGATACATGAGTTATCTGCGCAACTTCAGCAGCTGCTAGACCGAGGGTTCATACATCCGAGCAGTTCCCCATGAGGAGCACCGATTCTTTTCTTGAAAAAGAAGGATGACTCACAAAGGATGTGCATCGATTATAGGGAGCTGAATAAACTAATGGTGAAAATCCATTAATCCGTTGCCAAGGATCGATGATTTGTTTGATCAGCTGCAGGGTGCATTGTGGTTTTCCAAGATTGATCTTCATTCAGGATACCATCAGATGAGGATTCGGGATAAGGATATATCGAAGACGGCTTTTAGGACTCGTTATGGGCATTATGAGTTTATGGTGATGCCGTTTGGGCTCACTAATGCTCCAGCATCGTTCATGGATCTAATGAATAGGGTGTGTATGCCGATGTTGGATCAGTCAGTGATCGTTTTCATTGATGATATCCTGGTCTATTCTAAGACCAGGCAGCAGCATGAGCAGAATTTGAGGGAGGTACTAGAGACCCTGAAAGCGGAGAAGATTTATGCGAAGTTCTCCAAGTGTGATTTCTAGCTGTGAGAAATACAGTTTTTAGGGCATATCATCAATCAGGAGGGCATTTTGGTTGATCCAACCAAGGTTGAGGCTGTGATGCGGTGGGAAGTACCAAAGAACGCATCAGAAATTCATAGCTTCTTGGGTTTAGCGGGCTATTATCGAAGATTTATTAAGGATTTCTCTAAGATTGTTGTGCCATTGACCCACATAAACAACAAAAATGTGACCTTTCGGTGGGGCACGGATCAGCAGATGGCTTTTGAGACCTTGAGACGGAGGTTATGCAAGGCTCCGATCCTAGTATTACCAAGGGGTTATACGATTAGGTGGTGTACTGTGACGCATCGATTTCAGGGTTAGGTGTTGTAGTGATGCAAAGGGGGCACGTGATAGCTTACGCCTCAGGGTAGATGATACCTCATGAGGCGAATCACCCCATTCATAACCTGGAGCTAGGGGTAGTGGTGTTTACCCTCAAAATTTGGAGGCACTATTTGTATGGAGTGCGGTGCACCATTTATACTGATAACAAGAGTTTGAGGTATTTGATGGACCAGCAAAACCTCAAACATGCAACAGAGGAGGTGGTTGGATGTGCTAAAGGATTATGATTGTGATATCCTATACCATCCAGGGAATGCCAACGTTGTGGCCGATGCGTTGAGCCGCAAGATAGTAGGGTCCCCGATTGAGAACATTTGTATGAGGATGACGGTGATTTCTAATTTGTTGGATATGATCAACGAGGCCCAGGTTGAGGGAGCAACGAAGGAGAATTATAAGATAGAGAAAATACGGGGACAATATCCTTTGTTTGTCAAGGATAGTCGTGCCCTCTTGACGTAGTGTGGCCAGGTATGGACACCCGTGACAAGGGGAGTGAGACAGAGGCTATAAGAGGAAGAGCACAAGTCCAAGTTCTCTATACACCAAGGGGCTACGAAAATGTATAGGGACTTGAGACTGAGTTATTGGTGGCCTTGCATGAAGCGGGAGATTGCCTGGTTCGTAGAGTGGTGCTTGACCAGTAGGAAGGTCAAGGTCGAGCACCAGCGGCCTCTCGGCAAGGTTCAGCCACTACCCATTCCCATGTAGAAGTGGGAAGAGATCACTATGGACTTCATCATAAAGTGACCTAGGACGGCGAGGGGTGTGGATGGCATATGGGTGATCATAGAAAGACTGACGAAGAGTGCCCACTTCATTCCTATTGTCCAGAGTATGTCTGCAGAGAAATTAGCGGATATTTATGTACGAGAGGTGGTGGCTAGGCATGGGGTGCCAGTGTTGGTAGTCTTTGACGTGGATGTTCGGTTTACATCCAGGTTCTGGAAGAAGTTCCACGAGGAACTGGGTACTCAACTGCATTTTAGTACGATGTACCACCCCCAGACTGATGGTCAGAGTGGGAGGACGATCTAGACACTGGAAGACATGCTATGCGTATGTGTACTGGATTTTGGGGGAAGTTGGGATACGTACCTTCCACTGGCAGAGTTTTCGTACAAAAACATTTATCATGCCAGTATCGACCGAGCTCCATTTGAGATGATATATGGTCGGAGGTGCAGGACCCTGGTGTGTTGGGACGAGGTTGGGTACCGGGTCATGGGGAGCACTGAGGTAGTGCTCAGGAAGAACGGACTGATTCAGTAGGTACACGACCAGTTGTAGATCGTGCAGAGCCGTAAGAACAGTTATACCAAGCGACGGCGATCGGATCTTGAATTCCAGGTGAGGAATTTTGTGTTGTTGAAGGTATCGCTCTGGAAGGGAATTATTAAGTTGGGGCCTCGGTTCATAGCCCGTTCAGTATTATGGCTCGGGTGGGCAAGGTGGCATATCTCCTGGATCTACCGGAGGAGCTTAGCCAGATTCACAACACCTTCCACGTGTCACATCTTCAGAGCCTGAACTATATCGAGAATCCCATTACGATCCTTGATAGGAAGACCAAGGTTCTTTGAAATAAGGAAGTAAGACTGGTAAAGGTGTAATGGTAGCACCGAAGGGGCTCCGAATGGACTTGGGAACCGGAAGAGGAGATACGCGATCACTACCCAAATTTTTTTGGGTCAACAGACTTCAAGGACAAAGTCTAGTTCAAGTGGGGGAGATTTGTAACACATGTTTCAGGTATTAATTGATTTAGTTAATTTCGGGGGGGGGGGGGGGGTGGGTGGGCATGGACTCGATGAGTTGGGAGTCCAACTCGTCGAGTAGGGGCATTTAATCTTGGACACATATTTGGACCAACTCGGCGAGTCGGAAGGCCCGACTCGGCAAGTTGGAGCTGTAAAGATAAAACCCTAATTTCAAGGATTGCAGCATATATAAGGGTCATAATCTGCCCTTGTGGCCTCCCTTAGAACCTTATCATCCCAGAGAGAGCTATTTTCGGCTGTAAACACCCTTAAGTGAGAGGAAGATCTTGGTTTAGCAAACTTGGAGTATTGAAGAAGGGATTTAGAAGAAGGAACGAGAGGGGAAGCAGTGGATACGACATCTACACTGTATTGGTCACCATTTTAAGGTAAAAAGTCGTTACCTTGAACTACAAATTCTTAAATCACTCCTCTTTCAAGTACATGACCATTTTCGGGCAAATGGAGTCCAAATTGAGATCTGGACGTATCACAAGGATATGGTTCCAGATCTAGACCTCCATAGGTCCCCAATGTCATAAAGTTGCTTCCTTTATGTAGCTGAACCCCTTTCCAAGCATTAAAACCTTGTATGAAGGTTAGTTTTGGTGCTATGGCCATGTGAGGCCTTGCATGCACGTAAAGTTTGCAACTTTATGTGACATCTACACTAGGGAAGGCCAGATCTGAAGTTTGTGACTCTAGATACCACTGGAAAAGGCAGAACATAAGAAGGACTAAAGGAACTCGTCGAGTCCTTTAATCGACTCGACAAGTCGTCCAAGGAGTTTACGGCCAAAGGACTTTCAGCTAGGGGTTTGCGGTTGAGATTTTGAAGCCTCAAAAATTAAGGAACTCGAGGAGTCACCCAAGTGACTCGACAAGTTGTTGAGTTAAGCAAGGAACTTGAAGAGTGGCTGGTTATACTCGATGAGTCGAAGTCAACATGGACTGTTGACCTTGACTTTGACTAGGGTTGACATGAGAATATTTATGGGATGGTGTTAAATTAATCACTTCATGATTTTAGGCAGTTAAGAAGGAGCAGCGTGTGGGATATTTGACTTCAGCTTACCAGTTCAGTATTCGAGAGGTGAGTCTTCTCACCATACCTATGGGTCAGAGGCATCAAGGCTGACCATTATATGATTATGGTTTATGTGTTAGTCATTTCTGTGATTTGATACACTATGTGATTGTTTGTCAGAAGGATGACTCGGCGAGTATAGTCAACTCGAAGTGTTAACTTTGACTTTGACTTTAACCAAGCATTGACTTTGACTTTGACCAGTGGTAAAATGGTCATTTTTGTTGGATTAGGTGTCTAAGCCCATAACTATTATTGGTATGTATTCGATCCGAGAGTAGCATGGTCCATTTGGATTGCATATCATCAGGACAATTTTTTAGGAAGGAATTATAAAGAAGGTTATTTATGGTTTATTAATATATTATAAGTAATAATATATTAATATGAAATCATATGTTTTAATTAGTATTGATCAAGAATTAATTTGGAATTAATTGAGTGGTCAAAAGAGACTAATTAAATCTATGGGGACTAATTATGATAATTAGTTATATTTATATGTGTTGGGCTTATGATCCATGTTGGACCAAGTTTATGTATGGATACATAAAAAGTTGGGCCACATGAACCATGGATCATAAAACCCATGGGTATGGATTTGGGTTATATCTATGACCCTAAAAATCCCACATATAAATAGATACCTCATTACCCAAAATCTCCACTTGTATCTTTGTAGAGTTCAAGGTGTCTTTTGTATGCATGGAATTTTCTCTCAAGTTCATCCTTTGTCCATGGTGTGTTGTGATTCCATTTGAGGCTTCCACATTATTGGGACTAAGCTCTTTAATGCCAAATACACCAAGAATTCAAGCTCCATCAAAAGGTATGTCATGCTAAGTAGTATATTATATTTTTATGTTAAATGCATGCTAGTTGTAAGCTTAATACCTTGGAAACCATTTGCATGTATAATTAGTGAAAACATAGATCCAAGGTATTTAGGGTTGTATGTGCACCATAGGATGTTGTATTATACCAAAACCCTAACATTGGTATTAGAGCCTTGGGTTATTTTCAATTATACTTGATGCAAGTTGCTGGAAAAAACTGAAAAAAAAAATCGAATTTTTTGCTGTTGGGACAGCAGACTCGACGAGTCCAGTGATGGACTCGATGAGTCCATGAACAAATTCATCCAACTCGTCGAGTTGGTTCATGCACTCGACGAGTTGGACCCCCTGACAGCATATATTCATGTTTTTTTGGCCTGTTTTGGATTACAATCATTACCACAAAGTGTTTTTGTTCATAAAATTTGTTTTTTGATACTATGGTAGTGTTTATTCTCATCCAAATAAATGATAATAATCAAAGTTTCAAGTTTTATACATGTTTATATGATGCTAGAAAAATGTTGATTATGAATGTTCATGTTTATGAGTTTGTTTAGATGAATAGGAAAAATTATGAGATAGTTGTTTTCAATCCAAATTAATCTTGAAGTTGTTCATAATATGTGTTTTTGTAACTTCTCCTCAAGTTACATGAAAAGTCATATTTATGAATTTTAAAACTCATAAAATTTCCTTAAGTTATGAAAAAATGAAGACCCACATTTTTAAATGCTTTTAAAGTCTTCCATAACTTGTCTACAAGTTATGGAACTTGAAGGGTTTTTTTCCATTAAAGCACTTTAAAATTCACAAGTTATGGAAACCATAAGTTTTTGAATTGTTCAAAACTTGTCCTCAAGTTTTGGAATTTGTAAAGTCAAACCCCATATACACTTTAATTCCAAACCCAAGAATTTTAAAAGTTAAAGTTCAAACATTATGGACTTCATTAAATTAATTAAAGTGTCTAACTAAAAGAATTAATAATTCCATAAAGACATGGTTTAAGTTTAATTAAAGTAAGAGTATAGTTTAATTAATAGATTACACCACCAAGTATTTTAAATGTTTAAAATAGACCCTTATACTATTATAATATTAAAAGTTTATGATTATATATACGTATAAGAGTAAAGTCAATCTTACTGTTAGTAGGCCTCATTCACGAAGCCGGTCATAAGGGGGGTATAAGGTTACTGCCTATAAAATGGAAGTTTAATAGGTGTCCACTCTCACCCACCGCTTCCTTGACCAGTGGATGGTCGTTAGCCGAACAAGTAGGACAAGGACTAGAATTATCCCTTCATTAAAAGTATTAATGATAAATACTAAGTAACTAAACCTTTTATAAATACCCAATCTTAGTTACTTAGAAAAAAGTGAATAAGGTGCTAATCCATGAAATCACACTTTGCACTTTGTTTAAGTCGGTTAGTTGAGCGTGTGTGGTTAACCGGCACACTAACTCGTATTTAACAAGGTAGGCAAAGGGTAACTTAATGTTTATCATAGTATCGATGGAGCTTGTGTGGTTAACCGACACATCGATTGAGGGGTAAACACTTAAGGGTACCAAGTAATTTGCATGGTTACTTCACACCTTGTTTTGTGATCCTCGGTATCCCAGTCACAAAACCTAAAGGGCACACTCGAGATTGAAACATGCCATTGAAAGGTTAAATGAATCTCAAAAGATCTAGGAGTTTCAAATCCAATTAAAACCTAATATTACATTTCGTCTATCTTGGTGGAAATTGGTGAATAATGATTCACCTACCTTCAAATATTTTATAGCTTGGATTACGGCATCCCTATTCTAAGTTATAAAATAGTTTGTTGGGTCCTAGCCTTAATATTTCATATTGGGTGTCATATTAAGGACTTTAAATCAACTATCTTGCATATCTCCCAAAAGATGTTTGGTTTAGACATTTATGATCTTCCCAAATCTCTTGAAACAAGCATTCCTAAATGAAGATGATGTCCCATGGAAATCATACTTCTTTCACATCCTCTAATTATTCTCCTTAACCCACAAGTTATTGAAAAGTTTAAGGTCACTCAAGCCCTATTGGCAAGTAAAGGTCTATGTGTGGTCACATGTGGGAGATGTATTCACATATTAACAAGCCGGGAGAGTTGGGTGTCAAAGTCTTGAGAAAGTTGGTGGCTCAACTACTTTCTAAGTTACATAGTGAGTTCCTTTGGGACTCCTATGAAACAGACTATGACAAGACCCTTAATGATCTTATCTATTTGCTAAGATCAACTTCCTAAAACTTATGGACATTGACAATGTAACATTGGATATCCAGTAAAGCTCTCTCTTCACAATGGAAAGGGATCGGCCATAGTCAACTCGGTTGACCAAATGGTAAAGAGAATGGCTAAGTCTGTGATAGTCCCATGTTCCATTACCAAAGCGTCCACATGTTAAATTGCCAAAGGAAGGGGCATTGGTTGCGAAGCTGCCAATTTACCTAAGGATGTTAAAGTCAATAAGTTTGACTCTACTTCAGGTAAAGTCCACTATCTAACTCTGCTAAGTTTCTATTCTGAGATTCTTGATACATGATGTGACTAGGTCACATGTTGATGTTTTAAGAATCAAAGAAAAGTGAAGAAACTTAAAGAAAGAATATACTGAATCTGATCGTGTAGGTGGATTTCTATCGCATAGTTTGAAGATCGGATTCTTGAGCTACTTCTTAGGAGTTATGATATTTTGCTTAGGAATAGATAACAAGTTTTCATATGGATTGTAAGGATAATTTTTTCCACAAAGTTTTAAAAAAAAAAGGTAAATCTTTTGGTTTTATTTATTTTAAAATATTCTTACAATGGCATTTGTGAAAATCTGTGTTGCTTATAAGATTCCATTAAGAACAAGAGTGGAAATATGAATTTGATTCTTTCATTTGTGGTAGTGTCTAAATTTACCAAATAAGGAAAGATTCTCATCACCCAAGTTTCAGTTGGACAGAAACTTGAAATCATGCAAGTTGTATAGCATGATGAATGAGAACTTTCGAGTATTGGAAAAATTAAGACTAACTACTTGTTCACATGGATGTGTGAGTCAAGTAAAGGACTAAGGGATCGGGTACACATTCTTGTGCACTGGTCAGAGTCCACCACAAAAGATCGATAAGACTATTCATCATAATTTACTATAGCTCAGTAAATATGGTTATACTTACAAGCTTAAGTGTAATTTTGAGACATTGGAAAAGTTTCCAATGTATGGCAAAGCAAATAAGAAGAATCAATTTAGGCAGAAAGATAAAAGTTTCTCAAATCTGAAAAGATGGGAGAGTACTTTAGTATCATGTTTTAAGACCATCTTAATGATTTTGAGACCTTATCACAATTCATCCTCTAAGTGCATTCTGATAGTTAAGAAGAGGAGTTATGAATTGCTAAAGTGGTTAAATCAAGATAATGATTCATACTTCGTTCCAAAAACAATTCTTAGAGTTATACTCTAAGATTGTAACTTGAGTGACATGTCTTAAATAAGGTTTGAAACACTTATCAAATGTAAGAGTAAAAGTTTTGTACTCTTGTACATTTGAAATTGGTAAGTTGTGATGTTTTGGATAAAACAAAGACCAACTAAGGCCAATTGTGTGAAGTGTTTGTCTTGATTAGAATCCACACTATCTCTTGAATATCTGACAAGAAAGTCTTATATGTCAAGAGGACAGTGGGAGTCTTAAAGTTCTTGAAAATCTCAAGAACTTGTCAAGAATAAAACCTGAAGTTCTTCACTAGCACACGACTTGAGGTTTATAAACTATCGTGTTGACATATTATGTGCCCATTCCAGTTAAAGTTGGCTTTGCATATGAGTTCTTAGAGTTCTCAATTGGTTGCACAACAACTTGGAAGCAATGGCAGGCCTTTGAGCTGCCAGGTGGCAAGAAATTAAGATTGAGTTCAGTCCATATGAGTTTGGATTTATCATTATCCTTATCTTGTGACTATGGTTTTGACAATTCACATGGATAAGAACACATACACCATTAAATCTAAGGGTCATAAGGTTTCTCACCGATTCATGAAAATGATGGTGAGGAAACACTTCCACCAAGTAGATTTGAAGTAGATAGCAATTATGATATTTGCATTCTCAAAGTCGTTAGTGGAGCTGTGTGGTTAACCAGCACACTAACATGGACTTGTGAGAAGTGGAAAGGTCTAAACAATTGAGACTATGATTACGACATCCCTTTTCATAGTTCTGAAATAGTTTAGACACACTTGTGAGATATCTAAGACAAGGTGTATGATATTGCTAAAGTTTTATCAAAGCAATCTAGTATCAAAAAATCTAAACTTTGGTAAGAAAGTCAATACAGTATTGTTTTTTCTAGAAGTTCAGCTAATTTCTAAGTACATGTCAAAGCTAGTGGGACCATAAGTGTTATGCTAATAATCATCATGTTAGTGGGAGCATGATAATTATGATAAAGGTTGCATGTTAGCAATGCTAATTATAGAAAACAAAAGGTTTCAATTGGGAAAAAGTTGTTTTGCTATAATTAAGGGATAGGAAATTATACTTCATCTCAAATCTAAAAGCTTAGATTGAGGTTTTAATCGTATTTAGTCAACTATATATATATATATATATATATATATATATATATATATATATATATATATATATATATATATATATATATATGAATGTTATGTTGGAATGGCTCAACATAAGAAAATTCTAATATATGGGTCCATTATTTGCGTTCTAAAATTCGATTATGATTACGGCATCCCTTTTCATAATCTGAATTATGAGAACTTGGCAAATTAAAATGGAAATATTATAGAAAAAGACTGGTTTAGTCTTTATGTGAGACATCATGAATCGTGGTCCATATGCTTCGTATATAAGATCGATTGCATGTGTTATATTCATCCTTTCTAAAATTTTCCAAATGCCTGGGGCATTAAGAAGGGAAAATGTCTAGAATTGGATATGACTAAAAGGATTTAAAAATTGTTCAGGACAATCTAAGGTTTACCAAAGATTGGTTGCTCAAGGACAGTCGAAAGTATAATGATAATTCTGGAAGGACCATATTGACATAATCTGTAAGGAGGCAACCCTTGTTCAGAAGTGATAGTCAAAATGGAATATGGAAATGTTTCAAAGTTAGAAATTATTCAATCTGTGTAAGATTATGAAACTTAATGCAAGAAGGATGTTTCAAAGGAGTTGATCTCCTTTGGAATGCTCTGTAATGTTTGTTGTCAAGTCTTTCTGACTTTGTGCATAATCATTACAAGAGGATCAATGCATATAAATTTAGAATCTAACAGATTTTAGTAAATGGCATGAATTTGGAATTCTTGCATTTGTAGTAAGGATTTGGGACTATGAAAAAAGGATCATTGGAGTTATGTTCAATTGATGTATTTCACAAATTAAAGATCATTGACAAAGATAGTATGCATACTTGGTGTATGGCATGACTAGTGTTTAGAAAACATAGTGTACATGCTTGGAGCATGGGACAATTATTGTTTTAAATTCAAGAATAAAGTTGATAGCTGAAACAATATACAATGAATAATGTGTAATCATATGGTGATAAATAAAAGGTGTTTTATTTATGTTTATAGATTTTGATACCATATTCGATTTAATTATTCTTGTGTTTCTTTTGCATGTTTGACTTCCAGAATAAACTAGATCATTGTTCTGGATGAGTAAGTTATTCAAACCATCCACATTCGGTCATATGTTGGAAGTAGATATGAATTAAGACTTTCATGGGTTGGCTTGTAGAGGTCTAAGATGTTGGACAAAGGGCTACAACACTCATGAGTGCTCATAAGTTCTGAGTATTGGATTCAACCCGCACTCATTGGAATGACTTCATGGATTTTATCATGAGTGATCATGAAACGATAATATCTTATATTCTTCAAACCTAGAGATATGAGTTGTTACTATGAGTTGGTTATACATTGATTGCACGAAAACACATTGGTAACTCGATGTTATATAACGTGCCTTTGTGTATGATTCAACAAGTAGTAGAACAAGCCATATAAGTCGAAGTTTATCCATTCCTTTTACCTTTGGGATAAAAGCGATATCTGTGGGCCCCTCGATGATTTGGTGATGACAAACGTAAGTGCTCGGACGGGCCTGGACTGATTTGATTTGTTCAATTATTCAGTCGTCATAAATCGGAAATCGGGAAACAACAAATTGATAGAGAGAATGATTATAATCCATGTCTCAGTCCATATGATATATAGAATGGAGGAATATATGAAACCCTTATCTAATGGACATGTCATTTGATTTGTTCAGAGTTTGACAGTGACTTTAAGAGCTAGGATTGCTAGTCGGGATCTTGGACTCATACTTGAATAATAGTTTTTGACTTATCCAAGGGGGAGACTGTTGGATTAGGTGTCTAATCCCATAACTACTATTGGTATGTATTCGATCCGAGAGTAGCATGGTCCATTTGGATTGCATATTGTGACATCCCCAAAATCTCGGCCAGAAAAGACCGATTTTCATTTACGCTTTTAAAATAATTTCAGAGTAAATCCTTTTGATTTGAAAGAGTTGCGGAATTTGTTCCAAAAAACAAAACATGATAAAACAATGTTTACCAAAGCATTTCATAAAAGAAATGTATTTTCATTATATAATCAAAACTCGGCGTGTCATGTTCCGATACAGACCAATAAGCATAAACGATAACACTACAAGTCATTCAACAAATATATACATATACAGACTTGTAAACAAAACAACTTGATGGTTCATCCATCTTACGCCCTTGCGCCACTTCCTGTAATACAAATAAAACTGAGTGGGTCAGGCTTGGGAGCCTGGTGAGCATGTAGGGTTTTCAACCCACAATAAATAATTAAATTAATTATTATCAACCAACAATAACCCAATTACCCATTCCCGTTATTCTCACTTTATGTCCATAAAATAACTAACACAAGGGACCTAGTCTAAGAATATTTCATCAAGGTGACAACACATGCTTCGGGGGTTCCTCAGCAATATAAGTCAAATAAGGAAACCATGAGGGGGATGGAATACAACGAATGAACACCCAAGTTCATTAACACCTATAGGTTATGAGTCTGCTAGCGTTCCACGGAACCGTCTAGAAAAGTCCATGGTCGTCATCTAAATTCCGCTAGATGACTGGATCAAAACAACATCGAGGCCTCTCATCTGTTTATTACACACCAACTATCTACCCATGTTCTACCCAACATATTAGTAGATAAAAACATACATTTTTATACATAGCTTCAAAACCTGTATAGCATGCTCGATCAATACATTCTCCATACAACAGATGAGGCACACACACATAACACGTATTTCATATAGAAATAATCATATCTGTAAGATAGAAGAAAGTGGATATACATTCACACACATAACAACAAAATATACACATAACATGTATTTCGTACAAAATACTTCATATTTATGCATTGGAAGGGAGTAACTACACACTCACACATATAAACAACAATATACTTAATACACTCAAACCATACTTGTATTATTATCGTGTTTATGAAAGGTAGTATACACTCACTTGATCAGAAGATGATCAGACAGTACTACGACTTGCAAAAGCAGTAATCCTCAGCAGATCTGGAAGATCACTACAAAAATCGAACTTCTCGCGGGCAGAGCTTCGGCTCGGAAACCGCACTTCTCGGGATCTTCAGGATCTCGGGACTTGCTTAGGGACTCGGGAATATTATTGGGGCTTCAGGGTACTTCTGGCACGCAAATTGAGGCAAAACGGGAGAGAGAAGGGAGAAAAATAGCAAAGAAGCTGGCTGCCCTCGCATCCTATTTATAGGAGGTTGGGAGCCTCAATTACGCGGGGCGTACGGGCGTCCGAAATTGTCACTGCATGCGTCATCCGAAGTGTCGACACTCTCGGTGTACGCGGGGCGTACCTCGGATCAGATTCGTGACTCGTCTTCTGATAGTACCGAAATTTCATAATTAAATTTAATTATTAATTATTTAATAAATTTCGAAAATTCATATCTTCTTCATACAAACTCCGTTTTCGACGTTCTTTATATCCACGAAGGTGAGGCTACGCTCTACAACTTTCGTTTACACTCCGTCGGATAATTTTAACTTTATTTTTATTATTTATTTTTAATAGGCCGAGACAGAAATTTTCGTTATAAATTCATAACTTCTTCGTTTGACGCCCGTTCCCGCCTAACTTTTTATCACTTTGATACTAACAACAAGATCTTTGATTCTCATTTAGATCACTAAGGCTAAATATCGCTCTAACGTAAATTTCACTTTTTACGTCATTCAGCGGTGCCGGTTCTGTCGCGAAACTTTGACAGGTCATAACTTCCTCGTTATAACTCGGATTTCGGCATTCTTTATATCTTCGGAAACCTTGTTTTAACTACTACAACATTATCTAAAGATATCAAGTTTATTTTACACTTAAATTTTGACGCTTAATTTTATTCTTAATTAATCAAACCACATAATTAAGCAATTACGCACAAGACACATAATACTCAAATAATACACTTCTATTATTTCAAAACGAGTTACAAAGGTTAACCTAGACTATTACATTGCTAAAAATGGCAAGCCCAGAAACACAGGCGTTACCATTCTCCCCACCTTAGGATGATTCCGTCCCCGGAATCACACCTCAACAAACAAATGCGGATAGCGACCCATCATGTCACTCTCCGTCTCCCAGGTGAGAGTCGTCCCATTCGTGTGTTTCCATCGCACAAGCACTAACTCGACCATCTTGCGTTGCAACTTCTTAGTCTTTCGGTCAACAATTGCCTCTGGTTCTTCAATCAAACTTTTGTTCTCATCGATTCTCAACTCCGAAAGTGGAATCATGTCGGGAACTTCCCCCGTGAACTTTTGTAGATAACACACATGAAAAGTGTTATGAATTCCATTCACATAATACTCAAATAATACTCAAATAATACACTTCTATTATTTCAAAACGGGTTACAAAGGTTAACCTAGACTATTACATTGCTAAAAATGGCAAGCCCAGAAACACAGGCATTACAATTCTCCCCACCTTAGGATGATTCCGTCCCCGGAATCACACCTCAACAATCAAATACGGATAGCGACCCATCATGTCACTCTCCGTCTCCCAGGTGAGATTCGGCCCATTCGTGTATTTCCATCGGACAAGCACTAACTCGACCATCTTGCGTTGCAACTTCTTAGTCTTTCGGTCAACAATTGCCTCTGGTTCTTCAATAAAACTTTTGTTCTCATCGATTCTCAACTCCGAAAGTGGAATCATGTCGGGAACTTCCCCCGTGAACTTTTGTAGATAACACACATGAAAAGTGTTATGAATTCCATTCAGTTCTTCTGGTAGTTCGAGCTTGTAAGCTTGGTTCCCAATCATCTAAAGAACTTTAAACGGTCCAATAAACCTTGGACTCAATTTTCCCCTTTTTCCAAATCTTATAAGTCCCTTCCACGGCAAGACTTTAAGCAAAACCGAATCCCCAACTTCAAAAGTCATCGGTCTTCGCTTTTTGTCAGCATAGCTCTTTTGACGATCCTGAGCAGCTAACATTCTTTCCCTAATTATTTTTAACTTTTCAGCAGTTTAATGAACCATCTCCGGTCCCATAAACTGCTTTTCCCCAGCCTCAAGCCAGCAAGACGGCGTACGACACTTTTGTCCATACAAAGCTTGGTAAGGTGCCATCTTAATGCTCGAGTGAAAACTATTATTATAGGAAAATTCAACTAATGGTAAATGTTCATCCCAATTACCTAGGAATTCTAAGGTACATGCTCTTAGCATATCTTCAAGCGTTTGTATCGTTCGTTCGCTCTGGCCATCAGTCTGCGGATGGTAAGTTGTACTTAAACACAACTTGGTACCCATTTCCTCTTGTAGACTTTTCCAAAACCTCGAAGTGAAACGACTATCACGATCCGACACAATTGTTAGCGGAACACCGTGAAGTCTCACAATTTCCTTCACATAAGAATTCGCAAGCTTTTCCATAGACCATTTCTCCCTTGCTGCTATGAAATGCGCACTCTTAGTGAATCGATCAATGACCACCCAAATCATGTCGTGACCATTCTTTGTTCTGGGCAGTTTAGTGACAAAATCCATAGCAATGTCTTCCCACTTACCCATAGGCACAGGTAAAGGTTCTAAACTCCCATACGATTTCTGATGTTGTGTCTTGACTCTTGCACAAGTCACACACTCGGCCACATACTTCGCAATGTCAAGCTTCATCGTCGGCCACCAGTAGTAGGGTTTTAGGTCCCTATACATTTTAGTGCTACCGGGATGAATCGAGTACATGGTTTTGTGAGATTCTTCCATCAGAATGTCTCTGATTCCTCCTGTCTTAGGTATCCAAATCCGATCTTGGAACACCTTCAGTCTGTGACTGTTTACACCGAACACCAACATTTTGCCCAAACGTTCCTCCTTTCGGTCATTCTTTTCAGAAGCTTCATTTTGAGCTTTCTTTATACTTTCCACAATGGTCAAGACAACTTCAATTCTCAACGCTCTTGGCCTTTTCCTTTCAAGATTGACTTTCCGACTGAGAGCATCAGCAACAACATTAGCTTTACCGGGATGGTAAAGTATCTCACAGTCGTAGTCCTTGAGTAATTCCAGCCAACGTTGTTGCCTCATATTCAATTCCTTCTGATTAAAGAGATATTGAAGACTCTTATGATCAGTGAAAAGTTTGCACTTCGTGCCATAAAGGTAATGCCTCCATATTTTCAGAGCGAAAACTACCGCTGCCAACTCCAAATCATGAGTCGGGTAATTCTTGTCATGCTCCTTAAGCTGTCGAGACGCATATGCTATCACCTTTTCTCTTTGGGTTAAAACACAACCTAATCCAACACCAGACGCATCGCTATAAACAGTGAAGTCTTCGACTCCATCAGGTAGAGAAAGTATCGGTGCCTTGCATAGCTTCTTATTTAGCTTCTCGAATGCTTCTTTATGCTTATCACTCCAAGCATAAGTAGCTCCTTTGTGGGTCAAAGCTGTCAACGGAGTAGCGATCGAAGAAAAGCCTTGGATAAACCTTCGGTAATATCCGGTCAATCCCAAAAAGCTTCGAATCTCTATGGGACTTTTCGGTTGTTCCCACTTCATTGCAGCTTCAATCTTCGCTGGATCAACCATTATCCCTTCTTGGTTGACCACGTGACCCAAGAATTGGACTTCCCGAATCCAAAAATCACATTTGGAGAACTTAGCATACAGCTTCTCCTTCTTCAAGACTTCTAACACTTCTCGCAAGTTTCTGCCATGTTCCTCCTGGCTTTTCGAGTAAATCAGAATGTCGTCTATGAACACTATCACAGATTTATCAAGGAACAGATTACAGACTCTGTTCAATAAATCCATGAATGCTGCCGGAGCATTGGTTAGTCCAAACGACATAACCAAGAACTCGTAGTGTCCATATCTAGTTCTGAATGCAGTCTTCTCTATATCCTGCTCTCTTACTTTTAGCTGATGATATCCTGACCTTAGATCGATCTTCGAGAAATAACTCGAACCTTGCAATTGATCAAACAGGTCATCAATCCTTGGCAACAGATATCTATTCTTTATCGTTGCCTTATTCAGCTCTCTGTAATCAATGCACATTCTCATACTTCCATCTTTCTTCTTCACAAATAACACCAGACCTCCCCAGGGTGATGAACTAGGTCTAATGAAACCTTTGTCCAACAACTCCTGAAGTTGCATCATCAATTCCTTCATCTCCGTTGGTGCTAATCGATAAGGTGCTTTTGCAATTGGCATTATTCCTGGTAACAAGTCAATTATGAACTCCACTTGTCTATCGGGTGGTAATTCAGGAAGATCTTTGGGAAATACCTCCGGATAATCACACACCATAGGAATACTCCGCATCACCTTCTTTTCCTTCTTAGAATCAATCACGAATGCTAAATATGACGTACATCCCTTGGTCAAACACTTTCTGGCTTTCATTAGGGAAATGATTCCAGAATTCACTTGATGTTTGTCCCCATACACCATAAACGATTCCTTTCCAGGCGGGTTTACTTTAGCTATCTTCTTCTTGCATAAAATTTCGGCATCATTGGCGCTAAGCCAATCCATTCCCAACACGATGTCGAAACCATTAAGTTCAATAGGTAATAATTCTTCGTGAAACTTATTCCCATTCAAATCAATTAAAATGTTTTTCATACGATGGCTAACAGGTACAAACTTGCCACTAGCAACTGCGACTAATAAAGCATTATCTAGTCTATCAACAGGAAGAACTAGTTTTCTACCAAATTCATGCGATATAAAGGAGTAGTTGGCTCGAGAATCAAATAAAATTTGGGCGGACAATGTGTTTATGAGAAAAGTACCTGAAGCAACATCATCTTCATCTTTAGCAGCTTCCAGTGTCATTTGGAATGCTCTCGCTTTTGGCTTTGGTGGAATGTTGGGCTTAGCTGCCTCCTTCTTCTTCGGACAGTCTTTCAAAATGTGCCCCTCTTCATTACAACCAAAACGCATCCTTTTGTTGTTCGGACATTCATTGGCAAAATGTCCAACCTTTCCACACTTGTAGCAAGTTACATCCTCGCTACATTTCCCAAAGTGCTTTTTCTTACACTTATCACACCACTTTGCTTCGCCTCCCTTTCCTCCACCAAACTTTTTCGAATCAGATTTCGAAAATTTGCTTTTCTTACTGGAACCAGATGTTCCCTCAAACTTTCTCTTCTCACCTACCTCAACCTTGTTGGTGGTCCTCCCCTTAATCATGTTCTCAACAGACTTGGCAGCCCAGATAGTTGCCTTTAGAGTATGTCCTGACGTACTGGCACCTCGTACTCCCATGGGAGTCCCTTCGCATACCGGTCCACCTTTGTCAACTCGTCTAGAACGATATGCAAGGAAAAATCCATCTTATCGGCGAAGCTATTGGTGTATTCATCAACTAACATGCTACCTTTTATCAATGTTAGAAACTTGTTCTCTAGTTCCAATAGATTTTGAGCCGAGCAGAACTTGCGCTTGAACTGCACCAAGAACTCTGCCCATGTCAACTGCAGTGGCTCATTTGGGCTTAAAGTCTTCCGTAGAGTGTTCCACCAACGAACGGCTCCACCTCGGAACCGACGTACTGCATAGATAGTCTGCAACTTGCCTCTGCAACCACAAGTCATGAAGGCTAACTCCATTTAAGAGATTCAATCCATCACTCCTATCGGATCCTCCTTTCCATTGAAGGTCGATGGTTTTCAAGTTAGAAAGTCCTTGTACTTGCATCCCATTCCATCATTCCTTCCATCATGGTTGTCTCGCCTAACTATCGGTGGGTTGGCTTGACCAACAGACCCACTGAAGTTCCCACCATCCGAGTGCCCTTCATTTAATTCAGGCTCTTCCACACGAATTGACAGTTCTTCACGATTCTGTTGAAGCAACCGTCTAGTTTCATCCATCTGACGATCCAACATTGTTTGAATCATCATTTGCACACCAGCCATGGTTATTGGCTCAGGTGCTACTTCTACGATAGGTCTTTGCTCAATCACTGGTGGTTGATTCCTGTTTTCATCAGCATTTCCAACTCCACTTCTTGTTCTCACCATTTTTGATCTACACACCGAATAAGGTGAAATTAGATCCTCATTCACGATAGATATTCAATCATCCTTATCACTCCGAAACGTTTACATGCTAGTTCTAATATCGTAGACGTATGCTTAGAATCCTACACACATAAAGTTTCTAGATCCGGTCGGCAACAGACCATAGATCCGAACAAATGATATCATATATGGCAACATATAACATTTAGCACATAAAGCATTTTAGGCAACTTTCCTAAAATAAACTAGTGCTCGTGTCTAAAATATAACAGACACACATCTCAAAATTCCACTTAGCATTCTAAGTTTAAGTCTAGAAATCCTACAAATTCCTAGTTCGCTTAAACTAATGCTCTGATACCAACTGTGACATCCCCAAAATCTCGGTCAGAAAAAACCGATTTTCATTTACGCTTTTAAAATAATTTCAGAGTAAATCCGTTTGATTTTAAAGAGTTGCGGAATTTGTTCCCAAAAACAAAATATGATAAAACAATGTTTACCAAAGCATTTCATAAAAGAAATGTATTTTCATTGTATAATCAAAACTCGGGGTGTCATGTTCCGATACAGACCAATAAACATAAATGATAACATTACAAGTCATTCAACAAATATATACATATACAGACTTGTAAACAAAACAACTTGATGGTTCATCCATCTTACGCCCATGCGTCACTTCCTGTAATACAAATAAAACTGAGTGGGTCAGGCTTGGGATCCTGGTGAGCATATAGGGTTTTCAACCCACAATAAATAATTAAATTAATTATTGTCAACCAACAATAGCCCAATTACTCATTCTCGTTATTCTCACTTTATGTCCCTAAAATAACTAACACAAGGGACCTAGTCTAAGAATATTTCATCGGGGTGACAACACATGCTTCGGGGGTTCCTCGGCAATATAAGTCAAATAAGGCAATCATGAGGGGGATTGAATACAGCGAATGAACACCCAAGTTCATTAACACCTACAGGTTATGAGTCTGCTAGCGTTCCACGGGACTTTCTAGAAAAGTCCGTGATCGTCATCTAAATTCCGCTAGCTGACTGGATCAAAACAACATCGAGGCCTCTCATCTGTTTATTACACACCAACTATCAACCCATGTTCTACCCAACATATTAGTAGATAAAAACATACATTTTTATACATAGTTTCAAAACCTGTATAGTATGCTCGATCAATACATTCTCCATATAATAGATGAGGCACACACACATAACACGTATTTCATATAGAAATAATCAGATCTGTAAGATAGAAAAAAGTGAATATACATTCACACACATAACAACAAAATATACACAAAACACGTATTTCGTATAAAACACTTCATATTTATGCGTTGGAAGGTAGTAACTACACACTCACACATATAAACAACAATATACTTAATACACTCAAACAATACTTGTATTATTATCGTGTTTATGAAAGGTAGTATACACTCACTTGATCAGAAGATGATCGGACAGTACTACGACTTGCAAAAGTAGTAATCCTCAGAAGATCTGGAAGATCACTACAAAAATCGAACTTCTCGCGGGCAGAGCTTCGGCTCGGAAACCGCACTTCTCGGGATCTTCGGGATCTCAGGACTTGCTTCGGGACTCGGGAATATTACCGGGGCTTCGGGGGTACTTCTGGCATGCAAATCGAGGCAAAACGGGAGAGAGAAGGGAGAAAAATAGCAAAGAAGCCGGCTGCCCTAGCATCCTATTTATAGGAGGCTGGGAGTCTCAATTACGCGGGGCGTACGGGCGTCCGAAATCGTCACTGCATGCGTCATCCGAAGTGTCGACACTCTTGGTGTACGCGGGGCGTACACGAGTATGCGGGGTGTACCTCGGATCAGATTTGTGACTCGTCTTCGGATAGTACCGAAATTAAATAATTAAATTTAATTATTAATTATTTAATAAACTTCAAAAATTGATATCTTCTTCATACGAACTCCGTTTTCGACGTTCTTTATATCCACGCGAAGGTGAGACTACGCTCTACAACTTTCGTTTAGACTCTGTCGGCTAATTTTAACTTTATTTTTATTATTTATTTTTAATAGGCCGAGACAGAAAATTTCGTTATAAATTCATAACTTCTTCGTTTGACGTCCGTTCTCGCCTAACTTTTTATCTCTTTGATACTAACAATGAGATCTTCGATTCTCATTTAGATCACTAAGGCTAAATATCGCTCTAACGTAAATTTCACTTTTTACGTCATTCTGCGGTGCCGGTTCTGTCACGAAACTTTGACAGGTCATAACTTCCTCGTTATAACTCGGATTTCGGCATTCTTTATATCTTCGGAAACCTTGTTTCAACTAATACAACATTATCTAAAGATATCAAGTTTATTTTACACTTAAATTTTGACGCTTATTTTTATTATTAATTAATCAAACCACATAATTAAGCAATTACGCACAAAAAGACATAATACTCAAATAATACACCTCTATTATTTCAAAACGGGTTACAAAGGTTAACCTAGACTATTACATTGCTAAAAATGGCAAGCCCAGAAACACAGGCGTTACACATATCATCAGGACAATTTATTAGGATGGACTTTTGGGAGAAGGTTATTTATGGTTTATTACTATATTAAAAGTAATAATATATTAATATGAAATCATATGTTTTAATTAGTATTGATCAAGAATTAATTTGGAATTAATTTAGTGGTCGAAAGAGACTAATTAAATCTATGGGGACTAATTATGATAATTAGTTATATTTATATGTGTTGGGCTTATGATCCATGTTGGACCAAGTTTATGTATGGATACATAAAGAGTTAGGCCATATGAACCATGGATCATAAAACCCATGGGTATGGATTTGGGTTATGTCCATGACCCTAAAAATCCCACATATAAATAGATACTTCATTGCCCAAAATAGCCGCTTGTATCTTTTTAGAGTTCATGGTGTCTTTTGTGTGCACGGAATTCTCTCTCAAGTTCATCCTTTCTCCATGGTGTGTTGTGATTCCATTTGAGACTTCCACACTATTGGGGCTAAGCTCTTTAAGGCTAAATACACCAAGAATTTAAGCTCCATCAAAAGGTATGTCATGCTAACTAGTATATTATATTTTTATGTTAAATGCATGCTAGTTGTAAGCTTAATACCTTGGAAACCATTTGCATGTATAATTAGTGAAAACATAGATCCAAGGTATTTGGGGTTGTATGTGCACCATAGGATGTTGTATTATACCAAAACCCCAACAATTTTACCCTAAGAAGGATTATCAGTTCTTGACTAGGTATTATGTTGGTAATGATAGCTCAGGAGTCGAGTGATCAGCGGTTCGGGGATCTGCCAGCTAGTAGCGAGAGGTTTATTCGCAGGATTCTGCAATCAATGTGTAAGGTGAGTTTTCTCCAGTAGGAACGGGTCGAAGGCACCAATGACATCCCATTTATGTATGTTAGTGTATACTGGATTTAGATCCAATTTCGGGGTTTGCCAGATGTGGTTTATATGTTCCGGATTTCATTCTGATTTCGGGCGAGGCCTGAGGAAGGTTTATATGTATGATACCAAACTACGACTCAATGTCGGGTGGTACCCGAGGAAGGAATGCATGCTTAGTTATACTTGTTGTCTTTGTGATACTTGTATATGACTGGTAGGGAGATGAGTGTGGGCGGGGGGGCATATCTCATCACTAGCTGAGTGTGGAGGGGGTTCTGTATCTCATTAGTAGCAGAGTAGGGGCGGGGCCCAAGATAGGCAGGGGCTTGAGACTAGCAGTTGTAGTGATGTGTTTGCTTGTTATGTATTATTTTGATTATGATTATATGGTTGTATGTGTATAGCGGACGGGGCCCAGAGACAGGCGGGGCCTAGTAGAAACGTATTTGTATATCGAGCGGGGCCTGATGCTGGATTCGTCCGATGTCGGGCGGGGCCCGATGTAATGGGCTAGGCCCAATGTTTGCAGTAGGTGTTTATGTGTATGTTATGTGGTAGTTTGGGGAGACTCGCTAAGCTTCTTGCTTACGGTTTTCAGTTTTGGTTTTAAGTATTTCCTGTTGCAAAGAAAAGAGCTCGGGATGATTGCATCGCACACACCAAGATATTTTAGCCTGGGATGTTTACTCTGATATTTTGATATATGATTTTGATACAATGATTCATATGATGTGTTGAAATATTTTCACTTTTTTTTCATGAGATGATTTGGATTACTATGGTTTTATTTATGATTTAAAATGAAATTTTTGGACCATATTTTGGGGATGTTTCAAGTTATCCAAATTATTCAATTTGGTTGCAAAACATAAACATCCAAACACTCTAAGCTTATCAAAGGTAGGAGAAGACTTATAAACAAGTTCATAAGGAAGAACAGATGTAGGTGTTCTATGAATTAAGAAAACAGAAGTTAAAATAGCTTCTACCTACTACTTAAGAGGTAAACCATATTGAAAGATTAAAGACCTGGCAACATTTAAAATGTGCTTGTGTTTTCTCTCCACAACTCCATTTTGTTGTGGAGTATGAACACATGAAGTTTGATGCACAATTCCTTTAGATTCAAATAATTCTTTCATTTTATGATTTTAAAAATCAGACCCATTATCTGATCTAACATTTTTAATTTTAACTTCAAACTAATTAAGAAGAATATGAAAAAAACACAAAAACACAATCAAATACTATATCTTTTGACCTCAACAAATAAACCTAAGTATCTCTAGTAAAATCATCCACAATGGTTAAGAAATATCTAAATCCTTATATAGTGGTCACTCTATAAGGGTCCCATACATCTAGATGAATTAACTCACCAAGTTTAGATGTGACATGTTGACTAACAGGAAAGGAATCTCTGGTTTGTTTAGCTTAATGACACACATAACAATGAGGAAGAGCTTCATTTCCAAAATTAAGCTTATGTTTTAAAGACCGTAAAGCTTGATCAAATGGATGGCCAAGTCTATTATGTCATGTAAGTTTAGAAACACAACAAATGGACGAGGAATTATTAATCCTAAAAGAATTACCTGAAGGCACACTATTCATGTAATAGAGACCTCCAGATTCTTTAACATTCCTCACCATCTCCTTTGATTGTAAACCCTGAATTTTACAACTATGTTCATTAAAAATGACTTCATAATTACTGTCTTTACAAACTTTATGAACAAATAACAAGTTTACATTAAAGTCTGGGACAACAAAAACATCAAACAAAATTCAAGAATTAGATATTTTCATATTACCAATTTTCTCAAATTTAACAGTAGTTCCATTAGGATAGCTAACAAGAAGATTCAATTTAGATACATCCACAGTGTCGTGAAGAAGAAATTCAGAAGCAATCATATGTTGATTGGCTTCTGAATCAACAATCCACTTTTTGACAATTTATAGAATAATTAAAAGCTTGAAAAAAGCAAGTACCTGCCATATTACCACAAGCAGATGATTCCTCATTAGCTTGCTTATCATTGATAAGTTGTAAAAACCTGATGTACTGATCCTTAATAGGTTGATGAAACTTAGAATCTCCAACATAGTTAGTTAAGTTGGGAGTATTAGAACTCCCAGAAGAAATGGTAGCAGAATTAGCATAGATTTTTTTTATTATTTGACTCACTTCTTTGCTTGAAATCCTTTGGATATCCTATTATCTTGTAACATTTTCCTATAAATGACCTTTAATACCATAATTCTTGCATTGAACAACTTGATTTTTATTCTTATTACAATTATTTGATTTAAATCTATAATTAAACCTACTATTGAAAGTAGTAGACTAAGACTTAGATGCATGTTGAGATGACTGTAGAGAAGACAAAGAACCATTTCGTTGGAGAGACTCTTCTCTAGAAAATATAGAAAATGCAGTTTTGACATTAGGTAATGGTTCCATAAGTAAAATAAGACTATTGACTTGACTATATGAATCATCAAGATCACTAAGAAACTAGATAAGTTTCATGTGATTAGAATGGTCTTTGAGTTTAATAGAATCTTCACATGTACACTCAGTAAGACTAGTAAGACCATTAAATTCCTTCCAAATAGAGTTAAGCTTATTAAAGTATTCTGATAATGAAATTCCATTTTTTTAATGGTATTGATATGTTGATGAATATTAAAATCAACAGACCAATCAGACTTGTTATAAGTTTCAAAAAGACTTTTCCAAATGTCCTCATCTACATCAGAATAAGCTTAATTCTGATAAAGGGAATCAAAAATAGATGACAAAAGCCAAGAATAGACAACAACATTAGCCCTATCCTATTTAGGTTTTTTAGCTTCATCAACATTAGTTGTCTTAAAAGTTCCATCAACAAATCCAACTATATTTCTAGCTCGAAGAGCTCTAGACATAGAACTTCTCCACAATCTAAAATTCTCATTACCAGTTAACTTTATTGTAACAATAGTTGTAACAACGTTATCAGAATGATGGACGAAGAGAGGGTCATCAAAGTTAACTTGATCATCCTTTCCACTTCCACTAGGAGGTTCATTAGGACTAGCCATAAGGACAAATTAAACACAAACAACAACCGGGCATTAAACAAATAACAAACAAGAAATCAGACACTTGTTTTGATTTGAAGTCCAGATGGTCACTAGGTTTGTCAGAGCCCAAGACAATCAATACAGAGTCAAGGAAAACACATTAACAATGAGAATAGAGATAAACAATAGTAACTGGTGTACACAAGACAACTAGGATCTCCCAATCACAATATAGCAAGATATAAAAAAGGAAGAAGAAGCCCCTCACAGTGCTAATGCGATGAAGCAATGAAGGATCGACTCTTTTTGTTCGTTGTCTACTTAAGGTTTATCGGTGATGAAATCCGACCCTTAGAGAGTTATTTCAGACAAAAGATTAATCGACCAAAATCCAACCGACTACAATTCAACAAATGTTCAAGCAGCAAGCGAACCAGCACAAGCAACAAGCGAACCAACTGCAAGAAATCACAAAGAAACTCACAGTACCAAGATCTTAAAGCAAAAAACAGTTATCCGATCCTATGGGAAAATAATAAAGTGGAAACCCTAAATCGAAACGAACAACCAAAATAAAAACAGTTTATGTAACTAATCCAGAGATTTCAAGATACAAACATCTAGATCGGACATAAACTATGAAGAAACAACATAAAACAAACAAAAGGAGTTAGAAACAACCTTTTATGACGACGATCGGAGAAGAAAACCATCGATGAACATCGAAGAAGGAAAAATCAAAAGTTATTTCAGACAAAAAGGTGTAAACCCGGCACCATGCATAGCAAATTACACAAAGTATCCAAAAGAAAGTAGAAATATACAAAACTTACCCACATTAGGAATTAATGTTTAGTTTGATAATATGAAAATGATATATTTCAACAAAACTTTGTGTTATAATTGAAAAAGAAAAACTTAGTGTGTTTGTGACATTTTTTTTTTCACTTTTGACATGTCATAAGTGATGCCAGATAACCAAAAAATATCTGGTTAGCAGACACATGAACCTTGGTTGACCGATCAAGAGGTTGATATTGCACAAATTAAAAAACTTAATGAATGAATTGCAGAGTCTATCAAAATTCTATTTAAAACAACATAACTACTTATATACAATTTAACTTATAATTATATATATATATATATATATATATATATATATATATATATATATATATATATATATATATATATATATATATATATATATATATATATATATATATATATATATATAACTTTAAACCCATGGTTTTAAGGAAAAAAAAAACCACGGCCGCCATCATCCGAGTTTGAATTGGGTTGATTGATGGGCTTTAAAAACGTGGTCTTTTATTATATTCTTGTTGGGTTGGATTTCATCAACTCATAATGTAATAAAGTATGGTTTATTTGAGTAGTGAAGTTAATTGTTGGACGAAAAGAGATCTAAATTTCAAATAAAATAATTACAATGATTGATGTGTGTTGACTTGTACAGAAAGATCGGTTTCGGATCGGACCAAAAAAAGACCGAGACCGAACCGGTCTAAAACGGGATCGAACATAAAAAAGACCGGTCCTAAAAAAGACCGAACCAAAAAAAGACCGGCTCGATATCGTTCCAGACCGGTTCGAAAAGACCGGATCATTCCGAGATCGGTCCTTGAAAAGTCCGGACCGATCTAAGACCGGACAAGACCAGTCTAAAAAAAGAAAGATCGGTAACCAAACTTTATAAATATATATATATATATATATATATATATATATATATATATATATATATATATATATATATATATTGTGTTAATTATACAATTTTTAATTACAAACTATCTAATTTATTTCATTTTATTCTTTTATTAAATTTAAATTAACATTTTTAATAAATCTTAATTTATCATTTTGATGATAATCTCATATTTCTTAACGGAAAAACCTCAAAACCAAAATAAAACAATCGAAAAATACCAAAATCGAGCAAAAAAAAACCTGTAAATCGAACCAAAAAAGACGCTCGGAAAGACTAAGAGACGAGGCCGAAAAAAACAGGTCCGAAAAAAGATCGGATAAAAAAAAGACCGAACGGGATCAGTCCGAAAAAAGAACCGGACGGATCCGAGACCGACCTCAAAAAGAATGGACCGTTTCGAGACCGATCTAAGCCTGATCTAGGACCACCAATTTGCAGCTTTATGTGGATGTAGAGAAGCAAAATTGTGATGTTGGATGGGTTCGTTGGATACAAAACTTAATTCTAATCATGTAACTTTTTTTATAGCTAATTATTAGATCTTAATAATATTCAGCGGTTTCAAAAAGTTATAAGCTAATTTAGTAAGTTAAGTCAATCATAGTGATTTTATACACTATATTAGTAGGTGTAAAACCTGTGTATTATACGGGTTGATTAAATAAAAAATCAAATATTAAAATATAAGCATTAAGTATTTTTTTTAGATATAATTTTGAAATAAGAAATGAAAAAACATATTAACTACATTTACTATCACATTTATTATATTTAATATTTTACTTATATAATGTAACGCCCCAATTCTCGAATACCAATTTATGGTTATAAATTCTCATGAATTCAAGGTCTACTCGACGAGTTGGTTGCCTGACTCGTCGAGTAGCAGCGGGTTTGGGACACGTGTTTACGTGACCAACTCGCCGAGTCAGAAGAGTGACTCGACGAGTTGGAGCTGGAGGGTAAAACCCTAATTTCTGGGGTTTGGCACCCTATTTAAGGGACCATTAGCCACCCTTAGTTCCTTTGTAGCCTCTTGAGAATCCAGAAACCCCAATTCGTGTGAGTGTGCTCCATTTGTGTGTTTTAAAGCTTTGGAAGGTGTATATTTGTAATAAGAACTGAAAGAGCAAGTGACTAGGAGCAAAGGACTTGTGGGGATTTGATATCTACCTTAGATGGCATCTCTTGGAAGGTATCAAGTCGTTACCTTGACCTCATTTCATTCTAGATCTCATTGGTTAAAGTTTTCGGCTTTTCAAGCATATTGTGAAGCTATTTTGGTTATGAGCTCAGATATGAAGTTGTAACTTCAGATCTGAACTCTCCTTGGTCTCTAAATCCATAAAACTATCAGCTTTGGCAAGTATGAACCCCTCCTTAAGTGTAAAACCCCATTTCAAGCTTGGTTTTGGCATTTTGAGTCATAAGAGCCTTGCATGCACGTAATGTTTGCAACTTTACGTGATAAGCATGCCTTGGGAAGTTAGATCTGTAGTATGGAGTGTTAGCATGGCTTCAAAAGCATCTGTATCGATGAAGGACTGAAGGGACTCGGCGAGTCGCATGGTAGACTCGGTGAGTCATATGAAGATGGTCATGAACTCGACGAGTTGGATGAACAACTCGACGAGTCCGATGAAGATTGTCTTGGGCTCGGCGAGTGGCGTGGTGACTCGGCGAGTTGGCAAGTTATGCAAGGAACTCAGCGAGTAGCTGAGGGTACTCGACGAGTTGAGGTCAACATGGACTGTTGACCTTTATAGTTGACTTTGACTTTGACTAAGGGTTGACCGTTTTGACTTTTTAGGATAAATGGTAAACGGGTATTTACGAATTGGATATGTGATGGTTATAGGTGATGGAGTTTGGGGAAGTGTTTCGGGAGCGTGATTTCATGGTTCAGTCCGGCATTTGCAAGGTGAGTTATCCTCACTATACTTAAGGGTCTAAGGCACCAAGGCTGGACCTTTAGATTGTTATCTGGTTATGTTATGTTAGTATGATCTGTTAGATCGGTATCCTAGAGGGTAGGATAATATTATATAGTATGTGGTATGATCTGTTAGATCAGTTGTTGTCTATAGACTGTTATGTGATTATCTGTTATATATATATATATATATATATATATATATATATATATATATATATATATATATATATATGCACATGTTTGTTTGGCGGTTGAGGCTTATCTGCTTTGTGCGAAAGCCAATAACCCTGGGCATTCCAACCTATTGGTTGTGGGCCGTGAGTATTCTATCCCGAGGATGATTGGACTCATAGTGTGTGGGCATTCCAACCTATTGGTTGTGGGCGTAGGGTATTCCAACCTGATGGTTGATTGGACCTGTAGTGTGTTGGCATTTCAACCTGTTGGTTGTGGGCCTGGGGTATTCAAACATGATGGTTGATTGGACCTATAGTGTGTTGGCATTCAAACCTATTGGTTGAGGGCCTGGGGTATTCCAACCCGATGGTTTATTGGACCCATAGTATGTTGTTGATGATTATATGTGTATTGTTGTGGGTATGGGTATTTTGGGGGTACTCACTAAGCTTTCGGGCTTCCAGTTTCAGTTTATTGTTTCAGGTTTAGTAGATGGTTGCGGGTAGGCGAAAGTGTGACCGTATACTTCCTTGATTGATGATTATGATTTCTGGGAACTCTGGTGTTTAAACCATTTTGAAAACAAATTGTAATAATTGAATGGTTTTAAATGATTTAAAAGGTTTTAAATCGGATCGAATTTTATGGGTATTACAAGTTGGTATCAAAGCCTTGGTTTGAATGAATTGGAGGAACATTCATGTGAATCTAGTCTCAAATCAAGGAAAGTTTTCAAAATGATTTCTAAAATGGTTTTCAAAATAAGTAAAAGAGGATGCAGGGTGTACAATCAGTCGGAGCCAGTAAGTAGACCCCAAAATACCATACAGTTATTTGATATTGTGATATGTTAGAACAACATGCTAGTACTAGGCTAGGGATCATCAGGAATTGCATGATAGAATTGCTTGATTATATGATGCCTGATAGCCTAGGGATTTCCTTTATATGATATTGACATCATTACTATAGTTGCTTAGTGTATGCATCACGGTTATACATAATTAAGATCTTATAGCCTGAGAATGTTTTATTTGGCCTTATGTTATGTTCTTGTTTGAATGGGAGCTTAGGGTAGGATTGGATATTCGAAAGTCTATGGGGTCCAACATTATGTATGGATAGCATACACTAGTGCTGCAGGGTTGGTGGAAGTTTCATGGATGGGTGGGTTGTGTGAGACCGGTAAGTCACTTGTGAGACAGTTAGCCTTTCTCTAGGAATGGGGATTGAGCGCTCGCTATGTTTATGTATTTTGTTAGGGTGTTGTAGTGATACTTGAGACAAATATGGGTAAGTGTGGAAGGTAGTATGGGCCCGAACTACTGAAAGCACAGGACCCATACGCATAGCAAGGAAGTCACAACCCATAGGGTTGGGTAGGGAATTAGTCCCCTGTCATTATATGGATTATCAGAGATCTTTTTGGTGTCTTACCAGAATGGTGGTTGCGAGACGACTAGAGACCGGATCCAGGTTAGGATCGGGAGCTGCCAGCCAGGATAGGCCAGCATTGTCAGAGGACCGTGTCAGAGAGATCATTTGGTAGGAGGTGATCGAGTTTATCTGGGGACGGTTACCGGAGATATGGGGGTCTATTAAGACTGCCATTGTTGAGTATTTCGATGAGCGTTATGCATCCATTGTTGAGATGTCTGCCGCAGCAGCTTCAACGGCTATAATGTCGGTAGGGGGAGAAGTCAGTTGGGCTTTCCAGTATCTGGACTTCGATAATGCGAAGCCCCAACCTTCGGTAGGGTTTAGGATCTAGTTATAGATATGAGGTGGCCATCTGATGTGGAGGGATGTTGATTCACATGTTCATGTACTACTAACCAGAAGGTTAGACACACTCCAAATGTGCTGAGGCTCAAGGTGAGGAACTGGTTGGAACTGGTTATTGGGACGTATTCTTATGAGCAAAGAGTTTCAGTTATCTGGGATTAGGAAGATGATCTGTGCTCGTTATATTTGCGCGGGTTGAGCAGGAGAGGCTATTACATGTGTTTCTATATTTTAGGCTCGGGGGTTTGCTCGAGGCCGGAATGAGAGTTGCGGGGACTCCGTAAAGGAGTGATGACTATGTTCAGTTGGGGTTTTACAGTTGGAAGTGAATGGTTAATTGATGGATTGGATTGTAGTTTTGTAGGGCAAGGACTGTGCCCTCTCAGTTTTTTGAGCTCAAAGAATTAAGCAGGCTTGTGACCCTAGGGGCAGGTTGTCTTCCATCTTGGGGTCAGTTAGTTGTAGAGGTTGGCAACATTATTTCAGTACCGATGAGCACTGGTGGGTTGACGTGGCATAAGTAAGTGTGGAGTACGGTTTGCCTTGGATTTCATGCATCGGATGGTAATGATTGATTGTGCAATCTATTGCACTTTTGGGATTGTAGATTATGTCTTGGGAGTAGTTGTAGCCCAGTTTAGGGTAGATGTTGTTTCAGCTGCTGCAGTTCAATTATGGACGTTTAAATTGGTAAGAGAGTCATGGTGCGAACCCTGAAGAGAATGATTCTAGAGCCCGAGAGCGGGAAGTTTATTGGAACACCTTTGGAAAAAAGGGGTATTACACGGGAAGTCTGCAGACAGGGTTTCACAGGATGGTTATCCAGCATTGTTAGGACTCAGTGGTCTTAGCAACCGTTCGTGATTGACAGACGAAAACGCCAAGGAAAGTGGTTTGTTGCCGAGGTATTAATTAGAGCAATTACCTTGTGGTCTTCAGGACATGATTGTGGGGTCGTTCAAGCAGTAGCGGCTGACGGTTTCACTGGTATTCAGGAAGTGTTGATCTAGTTCTTAGAAGTGTGTGATCATTTGGGACCAACTAGCATTGGAGCACTAGTGGGAAAGAGTTGGTTGTCGTTCGATCAGTCGTTGGGAAGTGATAAGGATTGAGAATCCTCCAATTTTCATGTATTATGAAGGCTTAGTTGAATCTAAGTGGGGGAGTGTTACCCCGAGATGTGGAAGTGGGAGAGGTTTTGAAATGGGGATAAGTTTCACAACCCGATAGGGAGAATAGAGGCCCTAGTGGCAGATTGGTTTGAGGGTTGTGTTGATTGGGGGTTCGACAAAACTGTTGGGTTTTGAGCATTCTAACACTCCTATGGTGTACATGCAACCCTAGAAACCTTGGATCTATGTTTGACTAAGATACATGCAAAATGGTTTTCCAAGGTTCATAATCCTATCTAGCATACATGGGGATATTTTATTCTAATAGTTAGCAAGAATTACATACCTCTTTGTAGCTTGGATTCCTTTGAAACCTTGTAAGCCTAGCACCTTAAGTGTGATGCCTTAAATGCTTCACACAACATCAAGTACACTTGGAATAAACTCTAAGAGAATAAGAACACTTGGATTTTTGGCTAGCCCTCTTTGATCCACTCTAGTGGCCGAAAATGGTGAATAATATCTTCTTTATATAGTATGTTACAATTAGGGTTACACCATGTAAACCCTAATTGTCATGACCTTTCATTTCCATGACCCATGGATTATGTAACTCCCATGGAGCATCTTATGGGTTTAACCCAACTTGATAATTCATGGAGCTTTGGCCCACTATATAAGTTATGGATGATTGACATAATCAACCCATATATTTAATTAGTCTTCTTTTGATCACATAATTAATTCTAAATTAATTTTTGATCAATACTAACTAAATATTATTATTCTTATTATTAATATATTAGAACTTATAATATATTAATAAACTATAAGTGTCTTATTTCTCTCATTTAGTCTATCCAAGTGCATGATGCCATGCAACCCAAATGGACTATGCCGGGTTGGGTCAAGTATATACCAAATATAGTTATGGACTTAGACACTATATCCAACAGTCTCCCACTTGGATAAGTCTAATAACTATAGTTGCAAGTATGACTTCAATAACTGATCAGCAATCGTAGCTCTTTCAAGGTCTCTCAGAACTGAGAAGATGATGTTGTGCCATTTTATATAAGTGATCATATAATCCTCTATTCTAGATATCAGCCATACAAACACATGGAACAATGTCTTTCTATTGTCTAGTAGTTGTTTCCCGATTTCCGAGTTGTTTGACATAGAACTTTATTGAACACATCTATTTAGTTCTGACCGGGCCCGGTACATGGGTCAAAACAAAATCATCGAGGGGCCCAGATATCGCTTCTAATCCAAGAAGGAACAGATAAACTTCGACTCATATGTTTGCTCTACTACTTGTTGAATTACACATAAATGTATGTTTTATAACATCGAGTTACCAATGCGTTTTCATACAATCAATGCATAACTAACTCATAGGTAAGAAATCATATGTCTAGGTTTGAAGACTTATATGATATTACCGTCTCACGATCACTCGAGATAACTTCCATGAAGTGATACCAGTGAGCGTGGGTTGAATCCAATACTCATAACTTATGAGCACTCATGAGTGTTGTAGCCCCCTTTGTCCAACATCTTGGACCTCTACAAACCAACCCATGATAGTCTTCATTCATATGTACTTCCAACATATGATTGACTATGGAGTATTTAAATAATATGATATATACCATAACAACATTATTCTGGAAGTCAAAACATGCAAAAGCAAATACTAGTAAATGATTGACAAGAGATAGCAACACTTTACGCATAAATAACAACTTTTATTTATCATCAAATGTTAATTACATTTTACATATTTCAAAATTATCTAACTTCTAAAAACTAATATCATCTCTTAGCCCTATGTTCCTAGCATGCTGAAGATGCTTAACCCTACTCAGTCCCTTTGTGATGGGATCTGTCGGGTTCTCATCTGATGATACCTTCTTTGCCACGAGGATTCCTTCTTCTATTTGATGTCTGATGAAATGATATTTTCTGTCGATGTGTCTGGATCTCCCGTGATCCCTTTGTTCCTTTGATAAGGTAACCACACTTTCACTATCATAGAAAATTTCCATGGGCTCCTTAATAGCTGGTACAACTCCAAGGTCTCCAATGAAGTTCCTTAGCTGATTCACTTGCCGCTATATACTTTAATTCACAAGTGGAATTAGCCACTGTATCTTGCTTAGAACTTTTCCAAGTAATTGCCCCTCTATTTAGGGTAAAAACGCAGCCCGACTGAGAGCGGAAATTATCCCTATCAATCTGAAAGGTAGCATCACTATACCCTGCTACTTTCAATTCATCACTCCCACCAAGGGTAAGGACCCAGTCCTTAGTCCTTCGCAGGTACTTGAGAATATTCTTTACTGCAATCCAGTGAGCCTTGTTAGGATTACTCTGATATCTGCTAACCATGCTTAAAGCAAAAGCAACATCAGGACGAGTACAAGTCATAGCATACATGATCGAGCCTACAGCGGAAGTATATGGGACTCGACTCATCTCAGCTATCTCTTCATCTGTACTCGGGCTCTGAGTTTTACTTGGTCTGGCATTACACTGAATATGTAAATATCCTTTCTTGGAATTTTCCATACTGAACCTCTTCAGCACTTTATCCAAGTAGGTACTCTGACTAAGTCCAATTAGTCTTTTACTCCTGTTTCTCAAATTTTTTATCCCGAGGATATATGCAACTTCTCGTAGATCTTTCATAGCAAAACACTTCCCAAGCCAGGATTTCACTTCCTGCAAGGTTGGGATGTCATTTCCTATGAGCAGTATGTCATCCGCATACAATACCAAAAAGCTAACTATACTCCCACTAGCCTTGACATATATACAAGATTCATCTTCACATCTCGAAAAGCCAAACTCTTTGACTTTTTCATCAAAGCAAAGATTCCATCTGCGAGGTACTTATTTCAATCCATATATGGATTTTTCAAGCTTACACACCCTATTAGGGTATTCTGTACTTACAAAACCCTCTGGCTGAACCATGTAAACATCCTCAGCCAACTTTCCATTAAGGAAAGCGGTTTTAAAATCCATTTTCCATATTTCATAGTCATGAAATGCAACAATGGCTAACAGAACCCTAATAGACTTAATCTTGGTCACTGGTGCAAAGGTTTCATCATAATCAAATCCCGGAGTTTGTGAATAACCCTTTGCAACCAGTCGTGCTTTATAAGTGTGTACATCACCATCCATGTTGGTCTTCTTCTTGAAGATCCATTTGCACCCTACTGTCTTACAATGTAACACCATAAAATTTAAAACAAATTTTCACATTTTTAAACACATTTTATCAAACACATTTAAAAACAAAATCCCGTGTGTACGAGTCATGTCGGCGCCTTCCCGCGATCATCCTTGGTACCTGAAACACATAACACATAACACTGTAAGCATAAAACTTAGTGAGTTCCCCAAAATACCATACATAACACATACTAGCCACTCGAGGCTATAACTCTGTGGACCCGTGGGCCCTAAATCTGTGGACCCTCTGGTCCTAACTCTGTGAACTTTTCGGTTCTAACTCTGATATACTATGATATACACATGATATAATCCACATAGAAACAATGCAGTATAACACATCACATAATAGCATACGATAACTCTGGCACATAACTCTAATTACCACTCCAGATAAAGTATAGTGAGAAGACTCACCTCAGATGTCCCAGTAAATCACTGACTCGGTAGAAATATGATCTAGCCTTCGCCTAAACACATAAAGTAATACTCTCATAAATATAACTCTCAGAACTAGAATCTACTCTCTCTAAGCACCCTTAGAAGGGTAAAAGATCATTTTACCCCTCCTTTCGCTCAAAGGCCCTCATTGTTGACCAAACCCTAAAAGTAAACCAAAGTCAACAGTCAAACTTTGACCCGACTCGGCGAGTGCACTTGGGCAACTCGGCGAGTCCACCTGTGTCCACTTAACTCTTTAGTCCCATTTAACATGTCGAGTCCCTCCCTTTAATCGATGAGTCCCCATGTAAGAATCTCAGGGCTACCCCGACTCAACTCGTCGAGTCTCAAGAACAACTCGGCGAGTACATGCCATGCACAAACTCCATTGACCTCCTGAGGTCAGATCTGTTCCTCTAATCCATAGATCTGTCCTTCCCAAACATAATAATCACGTAAAGTCCAGACCTTAACACTTATATATCATCTAGATGGTATCATTTGGTGATTTAGCCCTAAAAATGGCATCCTAAGCTCATAACTCCCAAGATAACTCATAAAGCTCCAAGGGTTAAGGTTTCTGGACCTCTTTGAGTCCAAATCCAAAGCATAAACTCGATAAGGGACCACTTGCTCCACATAATCATCCTCAAAAGAGGTTAGAAAACCCTAACTCTAAGAATCAATACCAAAACTGAAGAAGGTTCGAATAAATACCACAAGTTGAAGTCTCTGGACTCTGAAACCACTAGAATCACACCTCCTTCAGTCTTCTCTTGCTCTTGATCACCTTTTTCTTGCTAAACCAAAGATAGAAAGATCAAATATGGCTTCTCCTTCCTCCCAAGTGATCTAGCTCACTTAGGGTGCTCTCAAGGGACTGGTAGCCGCAATGGAAGGCTAAGAGTGCCCTTAAATAGGCTCCAACCCCGAAGGATTAGGGTTTCATTAAACAGCGTGGACTCGCCGAGTCCAAATGTGAACCCGGATGATAATCCGCGACCCTACTCGGCGAGTCCAAGCATCAACTTGCCGAGTTCCTTCACAAATTCCAAAAATAAAATATTAGAATAATATATCTGGGATTCCGGATGTTACATACAACCTAGTAAATTGTCAACCAAGTTCCAAACTTGATTGTCATACATGGATTGTATCTTGCTATCCATAGCCTTTTTCCATTTAGTAGACTTAGGGCCGGCCATGGCTTCCGTTGTAGCTGTTAGGCTCTTCCAGATTTATCAGTGTATTACCACTGATACAGGTATCACCTTCTGCAGTAATATGGAAACCATAATTATGCTCAGGTGCATTCCTAGCTCTGGTGGAACGCCTCAGAGGTATGGACTCTTCTGTCGGCTCAACAGGAGTTTCCTCCTCAGGTTGAGGGCTAGGGTTTGAGGTTCCTTCACCACTTGACTCTTGAATTTCTTCAAGGTCAACTTGCCTCCCACTGTCTCCTTGACTTATGACTTCTCTCTCTCTCTCTCTCTCTCTCTCTCTCTCAAGACTCCTCTTCTTGCTACAAAGACCACATTGTCACTGGGTTTGTAGAAGATGTAACCAAAAGATTTATGTGGGTAGCCGATGAAAATACACCTCTCACTTCGAGGCTCGAGCTTGGCGTGAGTCTCGTGTCTCACGAAAGCCTCACAACCCCAAACCTTGACGTGGTCTACATTTGGAACTTTTCCAGTGCACATCTCGTGAGGTGTTTTGGCAACCTTCTTTGTAGGGACTAGATTAAGGATATGGGCAGCAGTCTCTAAGGCATACTCCCAAAATGAGATTGGTAGCGAAACTCGACTCATCATGGAACGAACCATGTCCAACAAGGTTCGATTATGCCTCTCAGCTACACCATTCAACTGTGGTGTTCTGGGAGGTGTCAATTGTGAGACTATCCCACATTCCTTAAGATAGTCAAGGAACTCGGTACTAAGATACTCACCACCTCAATCGGATCGAATCATCTTAATGTTCCTTCCCAACTGATTCTCCACTTCTTGCTTAAACTCTTTTAATTTATCAAAGGTTTCCGACTTATGTTTGATTAAGTAGACATATCCATATCTACTAAAATCATCAATAAAAGTCACATAAAAGCGATTAGCATCTCTAGTGGCGGTTCTGAAGGGTCCACACACATATGTGTGTATGAGATCTAACAAACCTTCACCCCTAGCACAAGTTCCAGTAAAAGGCGACTTTGTCATTTTTCCAAGTAGACAAAATTCAAAAATATCATTCAACTTTAGGTCGAATGATTCCAAGACTCCATCCTTTTGAAGTTGGCTTATGCGTTTCTTGCTTACATGTCCAAGACGACAATGCCATAAAGATGCTTTATCTAAGCTAGTGGAAGAATCGATACACACTACATTATATCCTAAGTTATCTACAATAGATACAGTTGCATACACACCATCACAAGGTAATGCTTTAAAAATAAAGAACACTATTATAGAAAGCATCAATACCACCACTTTTATTATCAAAATAAAAGGTGAAACCTTGTTTATACAATGCGTGAAAGGAAATAACATTTCTTGCCATTTCTGGTGAATAACAAAATTTATTCAGGTCTAATGTAAACCCACTATCTAGTAACAAGGAATAAACTCCAATCTTGGTGACAAGTGAAACTTTCCTATTCGCCATGATTACGTTTATCTTTCCATGCTCAAAATCCTCATTTCTTCTTAGTCCCTGCAGATCAGAACATATGTGAATTCCACAACCTGTATCAAGAACCCAAGACTTAGAATGAGGTGAGTTATTAGACAATATATTGTATATACCTGCATAGTTGGGTTTTACTTTCCCATCCTTAAGATCTTGCTGGTATTTAGGGCAGTTTCACTTCCAATGCGACTTTTCATGGCAATAGAAGCATTCAGCCTCATTAGGGTTAGCATAAGGAGTGAAAAAACCTTTCTTGGTTTTGTTTGAAGAGGAGCCTTCAAGGGTCTTACCCTTGGTACCCTTAGAAGGTTTCTTTCTCTTCTTACCTTTGCCATGCCCGATTGCCAACACATTGGCCGTAGTAGGAGTAGGAGGAATAGGAACACCCAACTTACCCTTAAGACTACTTTTTGCAGTTTTTAAGAGTCCTTGAAGTTTACTAAGTGTAACTTCTTCCTTATTCATGTGGTATGTCATTCTAAATTGATCATAACATGAAGGTAAGGAGTGCAAAATGATATCTATTGCTAACTCCTCCGGAAAGTCAACATTCAGTTTCTTCAAGCGATCCACAAATCTTTGCATTTTCTGCATGTGGGTCGTGAGGGACTCATTATCCTTCATTTGGGTGGTTATCATGGAGGAGATTATTTCATACATCTCTTGACGAGTACTTTGATGGTATTGCTCCATCAAGTCCACATGCATCTCAAAAGGGTAATAGTCCTCATAGGACTTTTGGAGCTCAGCTGTCATTGTGGCAGTCATGATACATGCAGTTGACTCATGAATCTCCTTCAGCTCCCTATCAAGGACATATTCTTTGCCCTCATAGTGAGTGACCATACTGATGTTTTTGATCCAATCCATAAAATTGGATCCATGAAATATAACTCTCCCACAAAGGTTCAGGAGAGAGAAGGAGCCAGTAGGGTTTGAGCCAGAAGCATTGTTTTTGGAAGACATCTGAAATGAAGGAATAAGTTTAGATTAGATTTCAGGATAGTCCTTAATAAGGCACCCAAATGCTATATTAAGGCTAGGACCCAACACAATATTTTATAACTTAGAAGAGGGATGTCGTAACCCAAGCTATAAAATATTTGAAGGTAGATGAATGACGATTCACCAATTTCCACCATAAAACGGAATAAATTTTATTAGGTTTTAATTGGTTTAGAAATTCCTAGGTTCTTTGAGATTCATTGAACTTTTCAATGGCATGTTTCAATCTCGAGTGTGACCTTCAAGTTTTGTGACTGGGATGCCGAGGATCACAAAACAAGGTGTGAAGTAACCATTCAAATTACTTGGTACACTTAATGTATTACCCCTCAATCGAAGTGCCGGTTAACCACACACGCTCCAACGATACTATGATAAACATTAAGTCACCCTTTGCCTACCTTGATAAGTCCAAGTTAGTGTGCCGGTTAACCACATACGCTCCACTAACGACTTAATCAAAGTGTAAAGTGGAATTTCATAGATTAGCACCTTATTCACATTTTCCTAAAGTAACTAAGATTGGGAATTCATAAAAGTTTATTTACTTTAGTATATTCATAATACTTATTATGAGAATTATAGTCGTTGTTCTACCTTTTTGGCTAACGATCCTCCACCGATCAAGGAAGTGGTGGGTGAGAATAGACACCCATTAAGTTGCCATTTTATAGGCAACAACCTTATACCCCCTTATAGATCGGCTTCGTGAATGAGGCCTACTAATGGTAAAACGACTTTTATCTTATACATATATAATTATTATTCACTTATAATATTATAAAGTATACGGGTTGAATTTTAATATTTAAAATTCTAAGGGTTGGAACTAAAGTTTTAATTATGAATTTACTTGTTCCAAAACTTGATGGCAAGTTTTGTAAACTGTCAAAACTTTTCATTTCTCATAACTTATGGTTTTATTAGAGTATTAAAATGAAGACTCTTCATTTTCATAACTCTTGTGTTCTTTTAATGGTTTTAATTCAAGTGTGACTTTTGGTTTTCCATAACTTGAGGACAAGTTATGGACTCCATTAAAACACATAATGATCAAGAATTAACTAAGATGGAGGTTACAAATAATTCCTATGATCATCTAAATTTATAAGTTCAAGAACATGATTATCAAGAATTTCAAGAATCATAACAAACTTATATAAAACTTGTAATTTTTGATAATAACCATTGTAAATGGATTAGCATAAACATTACACCAACTAAAACAAGTTTTAAAACACCAAGACAGTTTAGGGTAATGTTTCTAGTCCATTTCTAGCAGCATAACTCGAAAATCAAAACATTGCAGCCTCTACTCGTCGAGTGCATGAACAAACTCGACGAGTAGCATGCATTTCTTCATGGACTCGTCGAGCCCCCCCATGGACTCGGCAAGTTCATACGTGCAGTGAACAAAAAAATTCGTTTTTCAGCTATTTTACATTAAGTATCAAACAAACAAGCCTAGGATCTGATACCACTGTTGGGTTTTGAGCATTCTAACACTCCTATGGTGTACATGCAACCCTAGAAACCTTGGATCTATTTTTGACTAAGATACATGCAAAATGATTTTCCAAGGTTCATAATCCTATCTAGCATACATGGGGATCTTTTATTCTAATAGTTAGTAAGAATTACATACCTCTTTGTAGCTTGGATTCCATTGAAACCTTGTAAGCCTAGCACCTTAAGTGTGATGCCTCAAATGCTTCACACAACACCAAGTACACTTGGAATAAACTCTAAGAGAATAAGAACACTTGGATTTTCGGCTAGCCCTCTTTGATCCACTCTAGTGGCCGAAAATGGTGAATAATATCTTCTTTATATAGTATGTTACAATTAGGGTTACACCATGTAAACCCTAATTGTCATGACCTTTCATTTCCATGACCCATGGGTTATGTAACTCCCATGGAGCATCCATGAAGCATCTTATGGGTTTATCCCAACTTGATAATCCATGGAGCTTTGGCCACTATATAAGTTATGGATGACTGACATAATCAACCTACATATTTAATTAGTCTTCTTTTGATCACATAATTAATTCTAAATTAATTATTGGTCAATACTAACTAAATATTATTATTCTTATTATTAATATATTAGAACTTATAATATATTAATAAACCATAAGTGTCTTATTTCTCTCATTTAGTTTATCCAAGTGCATGATGTCATGCAACCCAAATGGACCATGCCGAGTCGGGTCAAGTACATACCAAATATAGTTATGGACTTAGACACTATATCCAACAAAAACTCCCCAGCATAAGAAAACGTCTTCTGGGTGCTTGATAGTAGAAGTTGGGGAACTAGGTTGGAGTTCTAGTCAAGAATCGAGTTTAGTTTGAGTATTCGGTCGAGGGTGTACTTGACTCTGAGGATTTTCGATTGATAGATTAAGGGTTTTGTTAGCTGCCAGGGCTAAGCAGTGCATTCAGCTTGGGTGCATGGGATATTCAACGTATGTGGCAGACCACTGATTTTCGAGATAGTGGACGATCGACATGAGGCCTAGGGTTAGGCTTGTGTTTGCACCCACGAAATAGATCAGGAGTTTGGAACCCCAAGTGGGTGAGAACAATTTGCATGGGAAGGATCACCAGGAGGGGTGGTCCAGGCAGATACTTAACAGTTGAGAGTGGTCCGGATAGACTGAAGGCCAATGGGGCATACCAGTCAAACCGAAGGCTCGAAGAACGGTCCAGACAGGCTGAAGGCCCCGAGAGGCGGTCCAGACATGTTGCAGGTTCTGAGAGTGGTCCATATAGACTGAAGGCCTAGTAGGGCAGTCTAGTCATGCTGAAGACTCTGTATATGTTTGTAGAACTATGATCGGGTATTGAGTAGGCTGTATGCTATAGCAATCAATAGGTTCATTCCAAGTATTGAACATGCTGCTGGAGTAGGCTGAAGACCCCGATGTATTTTGGTTTATCAGAAGTTGTTATTAGTGGTCGGACGGAGTTCAAAGGATCTTGGTGATCTCATCAGTTCAGAGTGTCTCCGAGGTTTCATCTTCCTGGATCATGTAATACTCCAGTTAGGGACTGAGAGTGGATCCGAATGGGTATTTGTCAGTTTTGGCAGGTTTGGGATTAGAATACCCTGTCATTCAGGTTCTGGGAATCAGGTTAGATATTTTCTTAATTGTTTATGGAATTTGTATAGGGTTGAGGCGGTCCTTCTCTACGCGGTAGGACAAGATACCCGGTGCGGGCCGACTGGAAGTCGTAGGCACGGAGGCTCAAAGGGAGCGGTAGGAAAACAAACCCTGAGAATTTTAGCTCGATAGTTGAATTGATTAGACATGATTGGTATTCCAATCAGAAGAGGTGGTATTGACTATGCATGAGTGACGTTCTGGTTGGCCGATAGTGGTAGGCATGTTGATGATGGTTTGATTTATTGTGATGTGTCTTGGGATTCATGTATGGTAGTAGTTTCTTGTATTGTTATGTTGTTCATTGATGAGAGGAGCGTTGATTAGGCCCTTTGAATGGCGGAGGAAAGTGGATACCTGCAGGGTCGGAGTGTTAGGCAACTGAAGTGCTGATAGTAGTATCGATCGGTCATCGGGAGCATTCCAGTCATGAGCTGAGGGCCGGGGAGGGCATACTAGGCTCATGTTGTGGGCTCAGAGGCAATCCAGATTTATGTTGAGGACCGCGTAATGGTATTCCAGTCATAGGCTGTGGGCATAGACATTGTGTTGGTTATGTCTGTTATAAGAGTGCGTTCGGGTTGGATGTATCGTTGAAGATTTGGGGGAGTTGCACTCGGTTGTGACGAATCTCATGATGATGGATGAGACGCAAGGATAGATCCTTGGATCTCCGGTTGTGAGTAGACCCGGGTTATGTTCATGGAGGTTTTCCAATCTAGGGTATTCCCCCCTAGGGGTATTGGAGCCGTTGTAGGCTAGCCTGGTATTCCAACCTGAGGTTGTTTGGGCCAGGTATGAGTATTCGTATTCATTATTGGATTGAATATGTATGATATTCTGAGAACTGAGGGATGCATTATCATGTTAACGAAGAGGATTCGCTCCAAGAAAAAGGGAAAGTTGGGTTTCTGATACTTTGAACCATCAGGATTTCGTCAAGTTGGCAAGGTGGCATGAAGGATAGACCTTATGAAAAGGTCCGATTGGGATTCACATCACCTTTCACGATTCGCACTTGTAAAAGTTCATCATGGATCAAGAGGCGATAGTATCGTTGGATGACATTCAGGTTGGTGAGCACCTGGAGAGGCCTGTGGCCATTCTAGAGAGAAGAGTGAAGGTTCTGTGGGATAAGGAGGTACCTTTGGTGAGGGTACAGTGGGAGCACCAAAGAGGATCCGAGTGGGCGTGGGAGCCGGAGGCAAAGTGCGAGAGCACGATCCGAGGATGTTCACCGTATCAGACTCGAGCACAAAGTCTAGTTCAAGTGGGGGAGAATTGTAACGCCCTGATTCTCGGATACCAATTTATGGTTAAAAATTCTCATGAATTCAAGGTCTACTCGATGAGTTGGTTGCCGGACTAGTCAAGTAGCAGCGGTTTTGGGCCACGTGTTTAAGTGAGCAACTCGTCGAATCAGAAGAGTAACTCAACGAGTTGGATATGGAGGGTGAAACCCTAATTTCCGGGGTTTGGCACCCTATTTAAGGGACCATTAGCCTCCCTTAGTTCCTTTGCAGCCTCTTGAGAGTCCAGAAACCCCAATTCGTGTGAGTGTGCTCCATTTGTGTGTTTTAAAGCTTTGGAAGGTGTATATTTGTAATAAGAACTGAAAGAGCAAGTGACTAGGAGCAAAGGACTTGTGGGGATCTGATATCTACCTTAGATGGAATCTCTTGGAAGGTATCAAGTCGTTACCTTGACCTCATTTCATTCTAGATCTCATTGGTTAAAGTTTTCAGCTTTTCAAGCATATTGTGAAGCTATTTTGGTTATGAGCTCAGATCTGAAGTTGTAACTTCAAATCTGAAATCTCCTTGGTCTCTAAATCCATAAAGTTATCAGCTTTGGCGAGTATGAACCCCTCCTTAAGTGTAAAACCCCATTTCAAGCTTGGTTTTAGCATTTTGAGTCATAAGAGCCTTGTGGTAAGTATGAACCCCTGTTGGTTATGGGCCGTGAGTATTCAATCCTGAGGATGATTGGACTCATAGTATGTAGGCATTCCAACCTGTTGGTTTTGGGCCTGGGGTATTCCAACCTACTGGTTGATTAAACCCGTAGTGTGTTGGCATTTCAACCTGTTGGTTGTGGGCCTGGGGTATTCCAACCTGATGGTTGATTGGACCCATAGTGTGTTGGCATTCCAACCTGTTGGTTAAGGGCCTGGGGTATTCCAACCCGATGGTTGATTGGACCTATAGCATGTTGTTTATGACTATATGTGTATTGTTGTAGGTATGGGTATTGTGAGGGTAACTCACTAAGCTTTCGGGCTTATAATTTCAGTTTATTATTTCAGGTTAAGCGGATGGCCTTGGGTAGGCGAAGGCGTGACCGTACACTTCCTTGATTGATGATTATGATTTCTGGGAACTCTGATGTTTAAACTATTTTGAAAACAAATTGTGATAATTGAATGGTTTTAAATGATTTAAAAGGTTTTAAATCGGCTCGAATTTTATGGGTGTTACATATAAATATATAAGTATTATGTGGATTTTTAATTTAAAATTTGAAAAAAAAAACCCATAAATTGACAATTTGACATGTGAATATTATTTATTTAAAAAATATAATAAAATGATAAGTGTCAAAACTCATTAACGATTGGGATATGGCAAAATAAATCTTCATTTATTATAGCAGTAGACTCATTAATTAGTGGGATTGATTAATAAAAAATAAAGATACTACATACTAACATGTGGAATTTAAATAAATGAAAAATATCATATAATGACATGTGACAAAAGTTTTGAGAAAGTGACAAGTGACAAAAAAACATTCATTTATTAGAAACTAGGTGTGAAACTCGTGTATTACACGGGTCGATTCAAAATATTAGAAAATAAAGTGTAAACCTTTAATATTTTTTAAAATAAATATTCAAAATAAAAAAAAACATATTTATTAAAATTTACTATCACATTTATTACAATTAATACTTTACATATATAACTGTAAGTATTATATGACTTTCTAATTTTTAAAATTGAAAAAAAAAACCAAAAATTGATACGTGGATATAATTTATTTTAAAAATTCTACAAAATAACAAGTGACAAAACTCATGAGATATTGAAATGTGGAAAAAATGAATCTTTATTTATTAAAGTAGACTATGTGTGACACTCGTGTATTACACAGTACAATTTTAAACTAAAAAAAGGAAGAAACGTATTTATTGCAATTTATTATCATATATATATATATATATATATATATATATATATATATATATATATATATATATATATATATCTTTACTATCTTATAAAACAAATCCCACTATTTCTAAAAATAGATTGAATAAAATAATAATATTTTTTTAAGACGTCCAAATCATTAAGCTTATTGTACAACTACTCACTAATAAAATAATATTAAAATTTAAACAAACTCCTATAAATCTTTTCTTCCAAGGTTTTGACTAGATATTTTTTCATCCAAATAAATACTCAACACCCTATAATTTGGTTATTTTATGAATTTTCTTTATTTTTAATATGACATGTTTCCAAAAACAAAACTAATGATTGAATTGAAAATAACCATTCTCCATCGAAAAGAAATTAATTGTCGAAACAAACTATTTGTCGTCCGCCGCTTTGCGCGGGTAAACGGCTAGTATATATATATATATATATATATATATATATATATATATATATATATATATATATATATATATATATATATATATATATATATGATGTTTAATACTTTAGATATATAAGTATATGACTTTAATTTTAAAAATTGAAACAAATCAAAAGTTGAAAAGTGGATAATATTTATTTAAAAAATACTACAAAATGATAAGTATCAAAACTCATGAAAGATTGACATGTGGCAAAAAAACTTTCATTTATTAGTGAGGATGATCAAACCAAATGCTCCTATTATCTCAAATATTTTATTATAATAAAAAGAAACAAATATATAAATAGCTTTCATAGATTTAGAGGTCTGAATCATATGGTTACCATAGTGTTAGGTTTGAACTAAGATGTAATTGTCAAATAAGTCATTGCCATGAATGGGTCTCTTGAGTAATTTACATGTCTATTGAGTTCAATTGAATCAAATTATATACGCATATCATCAATATTAATGACATGAATAGGAAGTATCACGTATGGTGTTCTAACTTCCAATCACTTATTTATGTAATACTTGCTTGTATTTGATCATTGTGCTTGAGATATCACTCTTTTAACGTTATATTTTACCTTTATTTAGGGGATACAGACCTTAACCAATCCAATTACGAACCAAAAAATTTGATTGGATATTCAATTACAATTGGATCAGTTTCGAAAATTAAAAATCTAATTGGCTTGGATTGGTTATTGGATCACCCTAAAAAATTCAATGGATAACGCAACCTAATTGGTTAAATGTTCATCCAATATATATCCAATTACCATCTAATATTATCATCCAATTAATTTTAGAGAAAATTACAAATATAACCAATTGTCTTAATAATTTTGCGTGTTTGAACCTTGATCAATGAAGTTGAAGACTTGAAGTGTTGTTTATTAATCCCATTTTAAGGTAATTGTGTGACGTTTTAGTTTTAGTTATCATAATTATATTTTGTTGTTATCGGATAAATAATGGATTATAACTGATTGGATAATAGATAACGAAACAAACATATCCAATGGATAAAATCAATCTAATTCAATATCTAATTGGATTGGTTCAATTCGTTTGCATATAACGAATTGGATTGGATCGATTGACAAAATCCAACATCCAATGGATAATTGGATTTGATTCGTTTAATCAAAATTCGTTGGATTTAAAATGATGAACACCCTATTTTTATTTTCATTTTGTTGAATTGTTAAGAACTTACGATATCTTTAGTTTTGCATTAATTTTTCTGTTTATCTGTTTATACCAACCTTCCATATCCCATGTTGGGATTACAAATTTCAATAATTTGATAAACACAATCATCCAAAAAAACAAATGCAGAGAAAATAAAGAACATATGAATTTAATGTGGTTCATTCGATTAGAGAAATCAAGTTATGTCCACAAATAAAATAGAGAGAAGATTTACTAGAGGACATAAAAACACTTTTGATATGTGAGGGTTACATTTATATAAGGAAGTCTATTTATAGAGACAAGTTGACCTCAAATATGTTGTTGCTTGGGTTTAAGAAAATGAAGTTGATCATTTAGCCCATTTTGCTCGAGTACTACAGTCGCCTACACCGCAGTCGCTACACTATAACCATACACTAGATTCATTACATCATAATCGCTACATTATAGTGCTTACACTGTAGTAAGTCCAACTCCACAACCACCTTGCAACAACTCTAGATCCACCCCGCCGCTACCATAAAGTCACTATGCAGCCACCCTTCAACGTTGGATTTATTATGTTGAATATGATATATGAACTCCCCTTGAAAAATTTATTCTTAGGGTGTTGCATCTGACCCCTAAAAGGGTCAGCTCCTCTTTGACCCCTGTCCACTCTTTCGGGAGTAGAAACTTATTCTTAGTCTCTGTAACAATAATGAGGTTAAATGGAATATTAGGTTATACAATTTAATAATCTCTTATTTGGAGGCTGATTAACCAATATGTTTACCATCCTCTCTCTCTCTCTCTCTCTCTCTCTCTCTCTCTCTCTCTTTGTGTGTGTGTATGATCCATGTTTTATGTTTAAGCATATAAAAGGCCATCTGAATCCATATATATATATATATATATATATATATATATATATATATATATATATATATATATATATATATATATATATATATATATATATATATCTTCAACTTTTTCGTCGTTACTACATTAGTAAATATTCCTACTTGATTCTTCATACCAATGATCCTTTTTAGGTTAAGAGTACCATGAATTATCAATTACCTAATAAAATGGTACTTCATCTTGATGAATTTTTTTTGTTGCGAAACAACGAATTCTTGGTGAGGTGAATTGCATTTAGGTTAACAAAATATATGACATGATTTTATTTTTTCATGTCCAACTCTAATAGGAAGTTCTTATAGCAAAGAAGCTATTTGACAGGTTCTCCAATTTCCATGAACTATATTTCAATATATGAAAGAGAAACACTCTTTTATAATGTCTACATCCAACTACTAGATGTTCCCCTATTAATCCCGTTACTTTTTAAAGAATTACTTATTTCAATTTAAAGCGGAGTTCTAAAATAGTAAAAGTTCTACATAAGAATAGAAGAACCTTACAAAAATTTCATGAAATATAGAGTTGTTACCAATTTTTTTGTGGTTCTTGTAGTTAAAATATCAAAATTATAAAAAAAATGTTATTATCTTAAGACTTAGTGTGGGTTTGGCCCTTATATTTAACACCATTTTTCCGTTTGTTAATTTTTATAAAGAGATGATGTACATGTTGGTTTTACTTAAATCCTTAAAATGTGTTTTGAATGCCAATACACCTTGTTTTTATATTGATTTATGTCATTCCACCTAATTTAGGTTTTGCATAGCTTCCTCTTCAAGATCAACATCATTAAAAAAAATCCACCACCAACAACACCATCTTCATCACAAAAAAATAAAAATAAAATACAATAAATGAAAGAAGTAGGAATTCGTGTAACATGGAAACAAACAAAAATGATGGACATACAAACTTGTAAATCCAACCCAAATAATGTCGGGAAAACACTACAAACAATGGAAAATAAGGCAAATCGATGAACATATAAAATCTTAACCCCTACAATTGATTTGTCTTCTAAATAAGCTCCTTAAAGCTACCAAAATGTTCATCGAAATCTCCAAAAGATCAGGATAGGCTTAGCATACCTAACTCCATGTGATTAAAATACCTTCTAATCATGCAATTGAATCCTCAGATATAGTTTTTTTTAGATCCTTAACCTAAAAAAGCAATGGTTAGGATTGCAAAAAAGGATTTGTGGGTATGATCAATATAGAGATTTAGTTAGTATTCAAAATGGAAATGAGAATATCATTTATAGAACTGTGGATGGTGGAATGAAATCAATGAATAAAAATTGTTGATTGATGGTGGTGGTGGGAAGATTAGGGAGTAAATAAGGGATGAGGATCATATATATATATATATATATATATATATATATATATATATATATATATATATATATATATATATATATATATATATATATATATATATATATATATATATGACAATGAGATTCTAAAGATGGTTGGGTACTAATGTAGCAATGCGGAGAGAAAGGGAGAAATTGTGAGATGTTGGTGACATCATAACAGTAATGACCTATGAACGATGACCAATAGGTAGATGGTATGATGGATGGCGTGTGAAAGAAAAAACGAAATGCAAAAAGTTTAGGCTCTTTATTTTCACTCCTAAAATAAAAGTTGGGAAGTTTTTTTTTTTAATTTTTATTTTTTAAATAATCATATAATATAAAAATAATAACAATAACTAAAAATCTAAAATAAATTTAAATTATTACTTCTAACCTAACTTAACAGATTAAGACAAACGGTTAAACCCAATGATCTATTCTACATTAAACTCATCGTAAGATAGGTGGTATGATGGATGGAGGGGGAAAGAAAAAACGAAATGCAAAAAGGTTAGGCTCTTTATTTTCACTTCTAAAATAGAAGTTGGGAAGGTTTTTTTTTTTTTTTAATTATTTAAATAATCATATAATATAGAGTAAATGTCACTATAGCCCAATCAACTACCTTCATTTATGCGATTTGATCACTAAAGTATTTCTTTTGCTTAATAGGTCATTAAACTTACAACTTACATGTTTATTAAATCATTTCCGCTAGTTTTTAATAGATCATCTATTAAACAGTTATTATAATTTACAAGAATGGTCCCTATGGTTTCAATTTCTTTTGTGGTTGGTCCTTTACTAGCATCATTCATCACCTGCACCACGACCGTTCACTTCGAGCACACACCAATGTTCACCTCAAGCAACCCCCGTGATTTTTAATTTAGAGTTTAGTTTACAGATCAATTTTAAGTACAAATATAATATATTTGGTAGAAACTCCAACCACTTAAATCCCTAAAAGCAACCAAAAATATGTTGGATCACTAAAAATGGTCATCGTAGAAGTTTGAAAACTGTATTTAATATTATTTGGTGAATAGTTGCATTAAAAATGACCAATTTTTAATATGGGTTCTTGTCGCATATAAAAATGTATACATTGGTAGTTAGTGAACTGTATTTAGTGTTGCATGGTGTAATAATTTTATTCGGATAATCCAATCAGATAAGCATGTCATATATATACTTTGTGAAGGTAAGGAGTATTGATACATTCTCTGTAAGAAAAAGTTAACTCACGAATGTATATATATATATATATATATATATATATATATATATATATATATATATATATATATATATATATATATATTAGAATGCGTTCTTTAAAATTGAAACTCCTCGAAATTGTTATTTTTTAAATATTAAAAATCAATTTTTTTTGTGAGTGATCGTATGTTAAAAGAATGGTTAACGGGGTTGCCCGAGGCGAAAGGTGGTGGTTGCTGGAATTGAACGGTAGTAATGTGGGTGATGAACTGTGATGGTGTGGGACTAACCACGAAAGAAATTGAAATCATAGGTATCATTCGTGTAATTTATAATAGCTGGTTAACGGAGGATATGTTAAAAACTAACTAAGTGACTTAATAGACAGGTAAGTTGTATGTTTAATGACCTATTACACAAAAAAAAACTTTAGTTACCAAATCGAATAAATGATGATAGTTGATTGGGCTATAATGACATTTACCTTATAATATAAAAACAATAATTCAGAAACAAAAACTACAAACAATGCTACGCATAAATACCACTTTTTCAGTTTACTCATAACTGTGTTTGCTATTAGTGAACAAAGAATATTCAACAAATAAAGTAATATATGATGTTAACAAATTACCCTAAAACAAAGGACACAAAGAATGGCCACCCATGGGTATACTTGCCTTGGGCCTGAGGAATGCCACATAAATGCTCTTAATAAATTCCCTCAACCCTCTTAACCATCCCTTCACAAATCAAGGGCCAACAATAGTGTAGATTCGACTTCATTACTCTAATGAGAATTCCCTTCCACACAAGGAACTTGATTTCATTTTCAAGAAAATGATAGCTCATGGGAGGTCTTTGGAAGGTGACCTATAATACTCATGCATTAAAAACTTATTTGACTTGGACCAAACTTTGAATAGTCCATCATAAAGTATTATAATATAAAATAAATTGTTTAATAGATTATAAAAAACAATACAGAAGAAATAAAAGTTTTATGTTTGCAAATATAATTTTACATGTTTTATAAAAACAAACGTTATAAAAATAACTAAGTAAATTGAAAAAAACATCATTTCAATTTCAATGCAAACTTCCTTAATTCAGTCATTCTGACTAACTACATTATTTGAAATGAGGTCTCAAAACCATATAGTATTGAATGTTAAACCAGTTATAAAAGAAAACAAGCATTTTAAATTTAAAAATAGATCTTGATTTTTTTGTGGTCTTAATTTTATTTAGTGGTGGACTATGGTGATTGTTGATGGGGATGATGATGTTAGTGGTGATGATGAAGGTGACATGAAGGTGAGGGTGAGTGTAGTTATAGTGTAACATTTATATAAATAAGTAAAGTTTATAAAAATAAAAAGAAAAAAGTAAAATAAAAATGATTTAAAAATGTTCTTACATAGATTATGGATTATTCTTGTAAAAACAAGATTGAGAAATAAACGATGCTTTATTATAAGATATGATGACCATTTATGTAATTTTGTCTTTTATATAAAAAAACAAATTACTGCACTCTGAATATAATAAATAAAATTCGACAGTAATATAAAAACACTATTAGGATAAATTTTTTTACATAAAACATAAATATTTTGAATGAAATGTGAAAATGATTAAATTAAAGAAAAAGTTATGAAAATTACTTTTTACGCATACCCACCTCCTAAATAAAGTTTTATGCTATTTTCCTCCCATCTCCTAAATATTCTTTCTTCACCTTTTCTTTTACCGAACGAATTAAAATCACTTGGTTTTGACAAACTTTTGAGACCGCATCGTAAGTTCTTTTAGCTATGGTTGATCAACTCATCTATTTTAAGATTGTAATGTTTAGTTTGATCAACTTTTTATTTTTGCATTATCTTTTCTTTTTAACTTAATATGTTATATACATTTAGTTATTTATGTTTTTTTGAACTTATTTGAATTGTTTACAAAATACTATTATAACCGATTATTGTTGATTTTCCAGACAAACTTGAATTATCAGCAAACACTAAGTATTTTATGACTAAACATGAATTTTCCGACGAAGGCTGAAAACACACGCATGAATTTTATGAGTGTGTTTTCTATGAACAAGATAAAAAAAGTTTGAACCAACCTGCATAACATTTGGATATGAATAAGAAGTTAGATTCATTTGAACAAGAAAAAGATGTTAGATTTCGTTTCAATCTCTGAACCCATAACCCGATGAGCAAGATGGCAGAAGGATTCATGATCAACAAGATGACCAATGGATTCCTGATGAATACGATGTCAAATTTTTACAACTTGGAAAAATTTCAATGAACATAAATCGATAAAGAGACCTAGAAAAAAATCATAAATTTAGATGAAGACGATGACATATTTCTTCAACATGATGGATGATTTCGATGAAAAAGATGAACAAGCCTTCAAAATCCCTAAAACACGAACATAGAGATCTTTTTCAGAAACAAACGATCTAGAGTTTTTAGAACACACGATATAGTTGTTGTTCTTCAACGCAAACAAACGAACATGGTTTTTTGTGTATGTATAAGACATTTAGATTTGAACACTGATTTTGAAAAACTCGTTGGAAAATTTATGTTTAGCTGAAGAAGATAAAGGAGGCTCGCCGAAGATGCCAAATTCGTTGGAAAGAAAAAGTATGTTACCCTTATAAGTTAAATGATCATATGTGTATAAAAAACATAAGTGACTAAATGTGTACAAAAGAAAACGTATGTTACCTTTATAAGTCGTTATGCTAATTAGAAAATGTTAGATAAGGAAACAAAATAATGCAATAAAATAAACAAGTGGGTTTAATGTGATTTGGTCGACCTGACCTACATCCACAAACATGAATTGGATAACTCTTTTATTACTCAACTATTTCAAAAGTGATTGTATCGAAATCCCTAGCTATGCAAACTTATAACCGTAAAATCCTACCTAATATAGGATTCAGTCCATATACAGGAAAATTTGGAATGACTAAATAGGTCCATACCGTAGGGGGAGGGGGGATTCCGCCCTGTACCCCCATGGGATAAGTGTTTGTTGTGTATGAATTAGGGAATATGAAAACTCTCGTTGATATATAGTGTTAGGTTTCTTCACTTTCTTTAGAGTCTGGTTATTCATTCACGTCACCAAAATTCGAGTTACACATTAACAGTCTCTCTTGTGACTTAAGTTGTCTTCAACCATCAAGGATTCTTAAGAGTCATATCGTTCCTACCAGTTTTCCTAAAAGAGACATACCACCTGTAAACATCCATAAGTCCAATCAATGCCTGGACTTCTCTATAGGGAACAAATTTGTCAACATATCAATGAGATTGTCCTTGGTATCTATCTTTTATAAAAAGAAAGTTTCTTCTTCAAAAACATCTATGATGAAATTCAACCTTACATCAATACTTTTTGTCTTATTGATAGACCAAATCCTTTGCAAGACACAAATCCCTCTGACTATCATAAAATAAGATAAGCTTCTCCACCGTCAAGCCAAGACTTTGAATGGGATTGTGTAAAAAATTACACTCTTTTACTGCTTCAGCTATTGAAATATACTCCATTTTAGTTGCAGACAAGGAAACAATGGTTTGTAACGTTAATTTCCAACCTATAGTGCATCAGAATAAAGTAAAGATATAACATGTAAGTGATATTATCTTCACTAGGTCACCACCAGGGTCTGAGTCTGCAAAACCAACAACGTTATTATTTTCCATGTTAACACCAAAAACCAGAAAAATATTAGTCATTCCCTTCAAATATCGTATAATCAACTTGGCTACTTCTCAATGGGCTTTTTCGAATTACTCAAAAACTTGCTTACCATACTAACCACATAAGCCAAATCAGGTATAATACCACTAGTGCAAGGAATGCAAACCACCGGGACCAGAATGTAACAAAATCAGTACTAAGACTAATATTGTGAATTTCGACAAACCACAAGAAACAAAAAAGAAATTTTGTTTAAAATATATCTTCTAAATCAAAATGTCTTTATATATTCTAATTCCTAATTAAATTTAAATTTTATTATTCCTAAAAAAAACATTGTCTTTTTTTCGATTTGGCTTTTTAATAATTTGTTTAAAAAAAACCTGTAAAATATGAGATTTTTCAAGAAATTTAAAAAAGTTGTTTTTTTTTCCTAAAAACAACTAAAATGTAGATGGTTTTCATGTAAAAAGTAAACGGTTAAAGGCTTTTTTTTAAATAGGGATCATGAGTTAAAAGGGTAATATATTTTTCGATTTGTATATATTTGGTCACTAAGTTTTTTTCATCTACATTTACCTTTTCAACTTGTTAAACGTTACACATTCAATCTTTAAAACCGGTTACTCCAGGTTACCTGGGAAAAATGACATGATAGGATAATATATTTTTTATTTTATACACATTTAGTCCTTAATATTTTTTTTACATATTTAGTTCTTAACATTTCTTTGTTTCAAAATAATTCCTTTTTGTTTTTATTCATTTAGTACGCATGAACGATTTCTTTAGATTTTTCTTACATCTTACATGTAACAATCATTGATGAAGTGTTTGGGGTTGTTGATGCTTATGTCCATCGCGATCTCGACTGCTTGGTTACATATGTTTTGTGGTTTGGCTTATGTCTTATATTCTGAACGTTGTAACTTCTTCATATGATATCAGATTTTGAAGATCTTTATATCAACATGTTTGTTTTTAGAGTAAATTACACGAATGGTCCCTATGGTTTGGGGTAACTTGCACGCTTGGTCCCTAATTTATTTTTTTAACTCGGAAGGTCCCTACTGTTTGTTTTTGTTACACACTTGGTCCCTACAATTTGTTTTTATTATGCGCTTAGTCCCCATCTTAATCTAAAAAAACTATTATTTAAATAGGGAAAAATGGTGATGTAGGTAAGATAAGGTGAAGGGGTGCGGTTGGGGGTGTGTTTATTTAAATAAATTAAAAAATCAAGGGTAAAAAAGTCTTTTTAGGTAAGACAGGGACCAAGCACGTAACAAAAACAAACAGTAGAGACCTTCCGAGTTAAAAAATTAAGTTAGGGAACAAACGTGCAAATTACCCTAAACCATAGGGACCATTCGTGTACTTTACTCTTGTTTTTAGTATACTATGGAGGTGTTTGTTTAATCTTTTAAAACATCTTTTAACTTTTAGGAAAAGATAAAAAGGCAAAAGATGATTGGTAATCTTATAAAAGCTAATTTTTTATATAAGTAAAATGAATTTTTTGGAAAAATCATAGAAACCTGATTTTTCACAACTTTTTCAAAAAAGACTTTTGCCCTTTCAAAAGCTTAGCCAAACACCCCCTATAACTTTGGTTAAAATTACTCCCGTTAAAATGTAATATATATTTTTACTTACGATTTTATTAAAAAAAAAACATCTATACATGTATTCATAAAAAACGCATAGGTATAAAGATCGTAAATAAAAATATATCATTTTTTAACGGGAGCAATCTAAATAAAAGTTGTAGTTGAGAAAAACTTAAAGAAACCAAAAGCTCCAAATACCTCACTAATGAATGTCCTACGTAAGATGTCGTGAGAAAAACCTAAAAAAATTATTCATAAGTATTGAATGAGTATAAAAACAAAGTTAACTTATTTTGCAACAAAAGAAATATTAAGGACTAAATGTGTACAAATTGAGAAATATATTACCCTGTCGATTTATTTTTACCGGCTAACCTGAAGTAACAAGTCATAATGACTGAATGTGTATAGTTTAACAAGTTGAAGGAGTAAATACAAACGAAAAAAATTTCAATAACAAAATATGTACAAATAAAAAAATATATTATTTTTTAAATTATTATCTCTTTAAAACACTAAGCAGAAAATAAACATATAAGATATTTTATAAGATGAACCCAAATCAAATGTCAAGAATACGATTGAAAGTTCAATATAAACCAATAAATTTAGCGGCTTATTTAGGGGTTGGGTAGGATGTACGAGTCGAGTTGGTCGGCTCCCTTTTCTAATAAAATGTCATAATCACTGTAAAATCATCCCCGCTTTTCCTACTTTTTAGGTTATTGCTTAACAAGGAGTAAAAGAATATGATAAATCTTATGAATCTTCAAATTTAAAAAAGAAATCTCTCCTTAGAGTGCTACTCTACCAATCATCAAATATACCAAAGTAATATTTATATCACAGAACTTAATATTTTAATTTGTGGGCATATTTGAATATACTAATTACATGTGCATGTACATTTAAAACTATAAACTTTTTTTTATACTATTATAAGTATGGTGCCAGTTATTATCTGTAAATATCTATCGTTAGAAAATGGTTCGTAAACAAGGTATGCTGATACTTAAATTGAGAAGTAGGCATAGGAAAAGGAAGATTGCGAGAAATGAATATGGGTCATACATTGTCGTTGCATGTTTATATATTAGGTGTAAAACCCATGTGTTATATGGGTTGATTAAAGAAAATAAAATATTAAAATGTAAATAATAAGTATTTATAAAATAAAATTTTGAAATAAAAAATAAAGAAACATATTAATTGCAATTTATTATAATATTTATTACATTTGATACTTTACATATATAAGTATAAAATTATGCAGTTTTTCAATTTTAAAAATAAAAAAAAAATCATAAACTGACATGTGGATATCATTTATTTAAAAAATATTACAAGATGACATGCGTCAAAACTCATTAGAGATTGACTTGTAGTAAAAAAAAACCTTCATTTATTAGAGATGATGAATATTACCTATTATGCCGTACCTATCATCTTGCGTTAGTACATTGAGCTCATCCATCTTCCCTATCACCACAACTCCCACATCCACTGCCACCACTAGGGATGAGCAAAAGGACCGAACCGGTTGGAACCGGCTCGAACCGGACCGGAACCGGGAACCGGCTTCGGCCAAAATCAAGAACCGAACCGGCCCGGCGGTTCTATCGGTTCCGGTTCTACCGGTTTCTGGTTCCTACCGGTTCTTGTCGTGTCTTCAAATGTTGGAACCGATCCTTGAAAAATAGCATTATACGGTTCCGGTTATACCGTATAATGCTATTTGCCGGTTCCTACCGGTTCCCGGTTCCAAAAATCCACAAAAATAACGTCCCGGCCCGACCGGTTCCATTGGGTTCCGGTTCCGGTGCCGGTTCCGGTTCCGGTACCGGTTCCGACCGGTTCCCCTGTCTATTTGCTCATCCCTAGCCACCACCACCACCTTCACCACAAACCGTCTCCACCGGTCTAAGGCTCTGAACGTGTTTGATTTGGTGTATGACTCGGTCAGCAAGGTCTGACTGGGAAAGAGATGGGTGGATGATTGACTTAGAAAGGAATAAAGATTTTCCAATTATACCCTTAAAAATTTAGCGCACAACAAATGGAAAGAAAACAATAAGAATCAAACACATGACCTTACATTCACAAAGTCACATCTTTTCCACTGCACTAGAAAGTTTTTATGTTATTTTTGCTCAAATATTTTATATAATGTGTAACGCTGGTTATTATTATTATTATTATTATTATTATTATTATTATTGTCTTTGTTATTATTATTATTATCTTTATTGTCTTTGTTGTTGTTGTTATTATTATTATTATTATTATTATTATTATTATTATTATTATTATCTTTATTTTTATTATTATTATCTTTGTTATTATTATTATTATCTTTATTGTCTTTGTTATTATTATTATTATTATTATTATTATTATTATTTTTATTGTTATATTGCATAAAAATGAATAGCACATCAGGGTAAAATAATCATTTTGCATTAGTCAGTATGTTCAGTCAGATGTACAATCAAACATCATGATTTCTTACTCAGTCAGAATTTCTTACTCAGTTACTATTTTCTCAGTTAGCAACTATCAAACAGGACCTAAGTCTATCTATAATTTCACTATTTCACCCACCAACGACCATAATGATTTATAAATAATTATATATAAATATAATAGGCAATACTCGTAACCTATTATATTCAAATATGATTATTATCTCTCTCTCTGGTACTCTAGAAAGCTATTGCTACAATGAAGAAATGTATGACACAAATTTCTTGGATTCTCAATTTCTTTTTCATTTTCAAATGAACCTATCCTCTTAAATTGAATACCGATTGAATCGTATACCATTTTTCATATAAATAATTTAACATTATTATACCAATGTATCACAAACTTTTAGCAAGGCAGTCCAAACGAAATGGTTACCTCTATTTACGAAAAAATACAAGAAGTCCTTTTTTAGATTTGTGTAAAGTTAATTTTAAAATCATAGACATGAAATCATTGGTACCATATGTACTTATTCCATTACTTATATCTCAAAGGATGATGATCACAAACTTTAATTTTACGATGATTGAAAATAAAATGATTTTGAGCAGGATATCAAAATGGTCACACCTTCGGCCAAGCTAACACTTTGAGCTAACATGCAACTCAATCCTAAGACTATCAGTCTGATTTAACCTCGTTTTTCCTTAAGGGATACAACCTATATTCACATTCACCATTCGTAGTGATCAATTTGACATTATAAAACATATATGCATAGTGTAGAATTCTCTTCGCTACTCAAGTAAACTTTAGTAGCCAAAAATGTTAGATGACCCTAATAATCAACATTATTCCCTATTTTATTGTATTAGTGAGCAGTTAAAACATACATAAAAGGAAATGTCTCGATTGAACATCTATATCCATATTTTTCTTATTCCAAATGTTTGATAATGGAGGTTTTGTAAGGATTTGACCATTCAACTCATCTTAATACATAAAGTTAAAATATGCATAAGTTCTTAATACGATGAGTATGTTTAGTATGATGAACTAAAATTACCAAAATATCATTAATTACCGATTCTTATAATGATTAGTTATCTTGGTCTAGTGAACTAATAATGATAATTATCATTCCTAATAAATAAAGAACTTTTTGCCACATGTTCTTTTGTTCTTCATTTGGACACATGACATTTTATAGAATTTTTGAATTTTTTTTTATTTTTTACTTGTTATTTTTTTGTATTTTTCATTTTATTAAATTAAAATTCCACATTTTATATGTATGGTAATATATATATGTAATGTATTTATTAGAAAATGTTTATATATGTAATGAATTCAATACATTAAAGTCTCGTTAATTTTAATAATTCAAATTTTTTTTTTCATTTTTTTTTCTAAATTTAAACTTTTCAAATTGTTAAAACTTCATATTTTTTTATAAATAAACTCATGTAATACATGTGTTTTACACATAGTAAAGTAATCAACACAATGATCATGCAATTATCTAACTAAATAATCAATTCATATTCGAATTATGAAAGACATGACAATTATGGTGTGTTTGGCACAAAACTTTTAGAAGCCTTTGAGAGCTTCTAGCTTCTAGCGTTCGACAAAACGCTTCGTTTTGAACAAAAAACATTGTTTGACATTACAAGCTTTTAGCGTTTTGTTTAAACAAAATGCTCCAAATTCAAATGTTACTTCATGTAGCATTTAACAAAACGCTACAAGCTACATGCTACCCGTCACCCACTACCGGCTAATTTTGCCGAGCAACCCCTTAATATAAGCAAAGAGTGGTAATCTAATGCTCGCTTACAAAACCAGTTCATGATTAAATCACCTAACCCCATAATTTAGTCTATCTCTGGTCCTATCAGTTTATTGTTATAAAGTAATTACAATTCAAGTTAATGTAACCACATTGATCCTTTAGACAATATAAAACTCAGTTGTAGGCAGTAAAAATTGAAACTTTAATACCTAAGGTAATGCGATCAAACAATCATAACACATAATAAAACTTTATAAATTTAACTAACAATTCAAACTATAGGATTAAGGGTTCATCAACAACTAAGCAGAAGGAAAGGGTATTGGTCTTTATCATTGCTAGCAAAAGAAATTTGTAACACCCCATTTTTACTATATTCGTAGATTGTAAGATTAAATGATTATTATGGAATACGAAGTATAAATATATTACTTTTAAGCCAAAATAATCATCATAAACATGTAAAAAAACGTCACTATGATTTCCGTAAATATATAGAATACTTGAATTTGACTTCAAATGAATAAGTTATGATTCTTCAAAGTTTTGCGTTCAACCCTATACGATAAAGTGTGTCGTAAAATATGAATCATAAATACATTGCTCATTAACCTAAGTAATCTAAACGAAAGTCTTAGTAGCTGTAAAAACAAGAGTGCGCTTATAGAGAATGTCTAAATCTGAATTCGTATGAGAAATTTATGATTTTTAGAAATTTCAGTGCAACAGTGTGTGCCACAGAAATCAAAATAGAAATAGGTTAACTATTAGCCAAAACAATCTAAACGAGAGTTAAAGATCTCATAGATACAATTATGACGATATAAAGACAGTTGAGAACAAATGACGTATGAAAGAGTTATGATTTTTATACGGGTTTTAATAGTCTAAGTCCTTTAAGAATATAGAATTAAGCATAAATTCAGAACTACCCAACGGAGTCTAAATGAATATTATAGTACTCGTCGATAGCTAGATGTGGATACAAAGAACATAAAAAATGGAGCTCGTATGAAAAGATATGAATTTTTGAAAAATCAAAAATCCATACGCACAGTGGCACGACGCTGCCTTCTAGAAGTTGGCGACACGGACTACCCATCAGGTGAAACATTGCACTACCCTGGACCATCCACCCACCTAACCCAGGGCATGCCGCGCCTAGAGATGGGGCGGCGTGCCTCCTTACTATAAATAGATATCTCCAGTTTTTACTTGTTTCTCACCCCTTCTTCATTCCAAAAACTATATGGAGACCATTCACATGCCGAGTCCTATATTTTTGAGTTTTAGAGAAAATTAGCGAGGCTCTAGGGTATCTAGGAGCCTGAAAAAAGGATATTTCGGGTCGGGATTATGCCTTTCGACTTTTCTAGTTTTCACTAGAATTTCCTGTAAGGTAAGCTTCGCTTACTACGCTTTAAGTGTAACTTATATTTATATTCATAGTCGTTATGAATGTATAAATAAGATTTATTAATAGTTCCAGTTATAATACTGATTGATCTACTTACGGGAAAGGTGTCTAGAATGGTCATGTTGGCTTGGTTGTTGGATTTCAGAAAGACTATATGCCGAAATGGTAATGCCTTCCAACTATTAGGCCTGACAGATCCTTATTTCATAGAACTCTCAGTATTCATTAGGATTAGTGAAATATCTAGCATTTCATTACTAGATTCCCATAAGGAATAATAAGCTATAGTAATATAGATTTATAGTTGTTAAGGTGCATTGCTCCCTAATTGGATTACTCGGATAGATGTTAACCATCTAAGAAATTGTCTAGGTGAGTTATTTTCACTATATTGTATACTCCATTATGTATCATTTGTATGTTAGGATATAGTTGCTTTGTAGTATGAAATTAAGCCACTAGACTAGATTAGTTAGTTGCCTAAGTTATTAAACGATGTTTCCAAGCTTTGAATTTCAAAACGATACTCCAATCATGTTCTTTAGCTACGAATCCTCTTATGGTCTCTGATTTTCATAATATAACTTGTCTCCCCACTTTGCACTTCAAGGCATAATGATTTAGGTAGAGGAGGAAGTATATTAGTAGGAGTATGAAAATAGATTCACATCGTGTAAGGACATTAATAGCCTAATTGTTGATACCCATTCTATTTGTTGCAAGAAGTAACAAAATAGTCTATGATCGATGACTAATCTAATAATAACTACGTTTCATCGTTTTACATTTTGCAAACCTAGTGAGAAATTGAATAATTTGCAAGTATGGTCCATTACAATGAATCTCTCATTAATTGATTCTTCCCAAGACAAATAACATCACAATATTCCATATCCTCATTATAAATATATGGATATTATGTTATAATATATATATTACAGTTCTACTTCATTTCCATACAACTAGAACAATATTATTGGAAATGATGGCAGAAACAAAGGCTATAATATTAGTTTTTAAAACAACGTTAAGATTATAGGAATGAACCAAAATGGTGGTTTCATGTATGGGAAAAATGGTAACTACAATGAAGGTAACCTATATCAATTCCTTAACCTTTATTTTGGTCAAACTAAGAGGCGGTTAGTTGTGCGTTTTGTTCAATCGAAAGATTAAAATAATCCACACAAATCCTCTTCTCCGAAGGAATGAGTACACCATCAAAATTAGAACACAACTACTAAGAGTAGTGCATGTTTTAGTGGCTATAAAAATAGTGTTATTGTCACTGTAACCCAACAAACTTTAGTATATTGGTTTAAATGGTCCTTCGTGACTTTTTTTTTTTTTTTTTTTTTTTTTTTTGCATTTGAAGGGAACGAACTTGTATTTTTAGGTTTTAAAAGATCCTTTTGGAAAATTTGAAGGGGTCATCTGGTGACACCCATCCTAATCAGCAGGTTTAGATGCCAACTCAATTGCCATGTGTAACACCTAATGTAACGATTTCTTTAGAGCTTAAATTCAATCAAATCCCTTATCGTCTTTCATATTCACCTGCTCCGATGTTATCTTATCCGACTCTTCCGCTTTCTTCTCCGGCTCCAACAGTGGCCCAGATGTGTGACTCCGGTAGAGATAAACCTAAGCTGCTCGACGTTGTTTTTGTATGTACTCTAATCATTTCTGTCTATATTTTTCAATCTCTTATGTCAAAATTTTAGGGGGTTTCGTGTTCTTAAAATCCCCTTCACTGATTGCTAGCTGATATATTTCACAGAATGAGACCATATTATCTTCTTTAGAAAAAAACTCTGGAAAAGTCACAGTTATGGCTTCCGAAGAAGATGATGATGCTCCTGTTTGGATAACCGACAACGCCCCATTTGTGGTGGTGACAGATCCCCATGATGGTTCTCATAAGATCGACACTTCAATCCCCACCGAAACAATATTCAAGATCTACCAATGTTTAATAGAACTTGATAATCTTCCAATAGAGGTTAAGGCATTGCTGAATTCATTACAGAGCAGAAAGGGTCGAAAGGGAAGAACATAAATCTGATTGCAATGTGTCGAAGAGGATGAAGAAAGAAGAGAAGACGAATAAGAAAGCTTCCAAGATGATGATGGTTTGCAATGAGTCATCTTCCTCATGTGAGAGTTCTTGTTCTTCAAAATCTGACTATGAAAACGTTTAATTCACCACCACCGTTTTTCGATGAAAAATTACATTAACCACCACCGTTTAATTCACCACCATTGTCGCCTCTTCTCTCTTCCATAGATCTAGAATATATCGACAATTGATGAAAAGAATAGAAAAACAAAACTAAAAATAGAGATTAGATGTCGTCTGGACTTGATTTCTATAAATCAAAATCGACAAAACATGTGCATAAAAAGAGAATCCACAGGTGTAACGCATGCGTTTCTGGGCTTGCCATTTTTAGCAATGTGATAGCCTAGGTTAACCTTTGTAACCTGTTTTGAAATAATATAAGTGTATTATTTGAGTATTATGTGTTTTGTGCTTAATTGCTTAATTATGTGGTTTGATTAATTAAGAATAAAAATAAGCGTCAAAATTTAAGTGTAAAATAAACTTGATATCTTTAGATAATGTTGTAGTAGTTGAAACAAGGTTTCCGAAGATATAAAGAATGCCGAAATCCGAGTTATAACGAGGAAGTTATGACCTGTCGAAGTTTCGCGACAAAACCGGCAACGCTGATTAACGTAAAAAGTGAAATTTACGTTAGAGTGATATTTAGCCTTAGTGATCTAAACGAGGATCGAAGATCTCGTTGTTAGTATCAAAGCGATAAAAAGTTAGGTGAGAACGGACGTCAAATGAAGAAGTTATGAAGTTATAATGAAATTTTCTGTCACGACCTATTAAAAATAAATAATAAAAATAAAGTCAAAATTAGCCAACGGAGTCTAAACGAAAGTTGAAGAGCGTAGTCTCACCTTCGCGTGGATATAAAGAACGTCGAAAACGGAGTTCGTATGAAGGAGATATGAATTTTCGAAGTTTATTAAATAATTTATAATTAAATTTAATTATTAAATATCAGCCTTATCCGAAGACGAGTCACCGGACTCATCCGGAGTACGCCCAGCGTACTCGAGTACGCCCCGTGTACAGCCAGAGTGTCGACACTTCGGATGACGCATGCAGTGACGCATTTCGGAGCCCGTACGCCCCGCGTACTCCGAGGCATCAGCCTCCTATAAATAGGATGCGAGGGGTCCGAGTATTCTTGCTCATTTCTTCTCCTCTTTGTGCCGAAGCTCTGCGTTTTTACCCCTGAAGCCACCCCAAAGCCCCAGTATCATTCCCGAGTCCCGAAGCAAGTCCCGAGATCCCGAAGATCCCGAGAAGTGCGGTTTCTGAGCCGAAGCTCTGCCCGCGAGAAGTTCGATTTTCGTAGAGATCTTCCAGATCTACTGAGGATTACGATCATCTTCTGATCAAGTGAGTGTGTAGTTACTTTCTTCTAACGCATAATTATGAAGTATTTTATACGAAATACATGTTATGTGTATAGTTTTGTTGTTATGTACGTGAATGTATATTCACTCTCTTTAATCTCATAGATCCGATTTGTTTTCTATGAAATACGTGTTATGTGGGTATGCCTCATCTGTTATGTGGAATATATATTGAATGAAAATGATATACAGGTTTTAAACTATGTATAAAAATGTATATTTTTATCTACTAATATGTTGGGTAGAACATGGGTAGATAGTTGGTGTGTAATAAACAGATGAGAGGCCTCGATGTTGTTGTTGTTGTTGACCTAGTTATTCAGCGGAGTATGGATAACGACCACAGATTCCTTCTAGACAGTCCCGTGGAACGCTAGCAGGTTCATAACCTGTACGTGTTGTGAACGATGTGTTCACCGGTGTACTCTATCCCCCTCATGGTTGCCTTAGGATATCTATTGTTGAGGAAACCCCTTGGCTGTAATGTCCGTCCCGATGAAAATCCTAGATTAGGTCCCTTGAGATAGATGTTGTTTTAGGGACATAAAGTGAGGATAACGGGAATGGGTAATCGGGATAGTGATTGGTTGGTGAAATTAAATATAATTTATTTATTGTGGGTTGAAAACCCTATATGCTCACCAGGCTCCCAAGCCTGACCCACTCAGTTTTATTTGTATTACAGGAAGTGGCGCAAGGGCGTAAGATGGACGAACCATCAAGTTGTTTTGTTTACAAGTCTGTATATGTATATATTTGTTGAATGACTTGTAATGTTATTGTTTATGCTTAATGGTCTGTATCGGAACATGACACCCCGAGTTTTAATTATATAATGAAAATGCATCTCTTGATGAAATGCTTTGATAAATATTATTTTATCATGTTTTGTTTTGGGAACAAATTCCGCAAGTCTTTCAAATCAAAAGGATTTACTCTGAATTTATTTTAAAAGCATGAATGAAAATCGGTCTTTTCTGGTCGTGATTTTAGGGATGTCACAGTTGGTATCAGAGCATTAGTTTAAGCGAACTAGGAATTTATAGGATTTCTAAACTTAAACTTAGAATGCTAAGTGGAATTTGAGAGGTGTGTCTGTTGGATTTTAGACACAAGCACTAGTTTATTTTAGTTTATTTTAGGAATGTTGCCTAAAATGCTTTTATGTGCTAAATGTTATATGTTGCCATATATGATATTATTTGTTCGGATCTACAGTTTGTTGCCAACCGGATCTGAAGGTTTATGTGTTTAGGATTCTAAGCGTATGTATACGATATTAGAACTAGCATGTAATCGTTTGGAGTAATATGGTGAAATTATTCGGTGTGTAGATCAAAAATGGTGAGAACAAGGAGTGGCGTTGGAAACGCGGATGAAAACAGGAATCAACCGCCAGTTATTGAGCAAATACCTGTTGTAGCAGCAGCACCAGAACAGATCACCATGGCTGGAGTGCAAGCCATGATTCGGGTTATGTTGGCCGAACAAAGGGAGGAGATGCGAAAAATGTTGCATAATAATAGGGACGAACCTATCTTACCTATTGAGGAACCTGAATTGATTCCCGAGCAATCGGAGGAAGGGAACAATAGTCGCATTTTGAGTCAAGTTGGGACTCAAGAAGAATGAAGGAACAATCCGGATAGGAGAAACAACAACGATGGGCGAATGTACAAGAGTTTCTTGGGCGCCAAGCCTCCAAATCTTTCTGGGAGCCCAAAGCCTATTGAAATAATGGATTGGATCTCCGAAATGGAGATGGTATTTGAAAGTTGCGATTGTAGCAACAAACAGAAGACTATCTTTGCAGTCAGACAACTGAAGACTGGAGTATTAAGTTGGTGGAAGTTGTTGGCAGATACTATGCCACAAGGGAAAGCCCTGAAAATGTCATGGGAAGAGTTCTTGGAACAACTAAGGGTGTAATATTGTTCAGAGATAGATCTGATTGATCTGAACAATGAGTTCCAAAACTTAAAGAAGGGGAGGATGAGCATAGACAACTATGCTATGGCATTCACTGAGAAAATGAAATTATTTCCGTACCTAGTGCCAACGGAACTCTCCAAAATTGAGAGGTTTGCTAATGGACTGCCTGGCGACTTTGGCCCGACAGTCAAGATGGCAACTACTCTGAAAACGGCTGTACGTGCAGCTAAGAATGTGGAAGCCCAGCAGAAGGAAAAGGGTCTGGAAAGGATAGAAGTTGGTGAAAAGAGGAAGTTCGATGGAACTTCAGGGTCCAATAAGAAAAACAAGTTTTGGAAGTCTGGTTCGAGGGGAAGTGGGGGCGAAGCGAAATGGTGCGACAAATGTAAGAAGAAGCATCATGGAAAGTGTGAGGTGGTGACCACATGCTACAAGTGTGGAAAGCCAGGTCACTATGCCAATGAATTCACTATGCCAATGAATGTACCCTCACTAAGAAAGTTTGTTATGGTTGTGGTGAGGAGGGACACATGTTGAGGGACTGCCCGAAGAAGAGGGAGGCAGCTAGACCCAACATTCCGCCAAAGCCAAAGGCGAGAGCATTCCAGATGACACTGGAAGCTGCTAAAGATGAAGCTGATGTCGCTTCAGGTACCTTTCTCGTTAATAATTTGCCTGCCCAAATTTTATTTGATTCTGGAGCCAAATACTCCTTTATATCGCATGAATTTGGTAGAAAACTAGCCTTGTCTGTTGATAGACTAGATAATACTTTATTAGTCGAAGTTGCTAGTGGCAAGTTTGTACCTGTTAGCTATCGTATGAAAAACATCTTGATCGACCTTAATGGGAATAAGTTCCACGAGGAATTATTGCCTATCGAACTTAATGGTTTCGACATCGTGTTGGGAATGGATTGGCTTAGTGCCAATGATGCCGAGATATTGTGCAAGAAGAAGATAGTGAAGGTAAACCCGCCTGGAAAAGATTCGTTTATGGTGTATGGGGACAAACGCCGAGTGAATTCTGGAATCATTTCCCTAATGAAATCCAGAAAGTGTTTGACCAAGGGATGTACATCATATTTAGCATTCGTGATTGATGCTAAGAAGGAGAAGAAGGTGATGCAGAGTATTCCTATGGTGTGTGATTATCCGGAGGTATTTCCCGAAGATCTTCCTGGATTACCACCTGATAGACAAGTGGAGTTCAGAATAGACTTGTTACCAGGAACCACGCCAATAGCAAAAGCACCTTATCGATTAGCACCGACGGAGATGAAGGAGCTGATGATGCAACTTCAGGAGTTGTTGGACAAAGGTTTCATTAGACCTAGTTCATCACCCTGGGGAGCTCCGGTGTTATTCGTGAAGAAGAAAGATGGAAGTATGAGAATGTGCATCGATTATAGAGAGCTAAACAAGGAAACAATAAAGAATAGATATCTGTTGCCGAGGATTGATGACCTATTTGATCAACTACAAGGTTCGAGCTATTTCTCGAAGATCGATCTAAGGTCAGGATATCATCAGCTGAAAGTAAGAGAGCAGGATATAGAGAAGACTGCGTTCAGAACTAGATATGGACACTACGAGTTCTTGGTTATGTCGTTTGGACTAACCAATGCTCCGGCAGCATTCATGGATTTAATGAATAGGGTTTGTAATCCGTTCCTTGATAAATCCGTGATAGTGTTCATAGACGACATTCTGATTTACTCAAAAAGCCAGGAGGAGCATGGCAGACACTTGCGAGAAGTGTTAGAAGTCTTGAAGAAGGAGAAGCTGTATGCTAAGTTCTCCAAATGTGATTTTTGGATTCGTGAAGTCCAATTCTTGGGTCACATGGTCAACCAAGAAGGGATAATGGTTGATCCAGCGAAGATCGAAGCTGTGATGAAGTGGGAACAACCGAAAAGTCCCACGGAGATCCGAAGCTTTTTAGGATTAGCCGGATATTACTGAAGGTTTATCCAAGGCTTTTCTTCGATTGCTACTCCATTGACAGCTTTGACCCACAAAGGAGCTACTTATGCTTGGAGTGAGAAGCATAAAGAAGCATTCGAGAAGCTAAAGAAGAAACTATGTGAGGCACCGATACTTTCTCTACCCGATGGAGTTGAAGACTTCGCTGTTTATAGCGATGCGTCTGGTGTTGGATTGGGTTGTGTTTTAACCTAAAGAGAAAAGGTGATAGCATATGCGTCTCGACAACTGAAAGAGCATGAAAAGAACTACCCGACTCATGATTTGGAGTTGGCAGCGATAGTTTTCGCTCTAAAAATATGGAGGCATTACCTCTATGACACAAAGTGCAAACTTTTCACTGATCATAAGAGTCTCCAATATCTCTTTAATCAGAAGGAATTAAATATGAGACAACGACGCTGGCTAGAATTACTCAAGGACTACGACTGTGAGATACTTTACCATCCTGGTAAAGCTAATTTTGTTGCTGATGCTCTCAGTCGGAAAGTTAATCTTGAAAGGAAAAGGCCAAGAGCGTTGAGAATTGAAGTTGTCTCGACTATTGTAGAAAGTATAAAGAAAGCTCAAGAGGAAGCTTCTGAGAAGAATGACCGGAAGGAGGAACGTTTGGGCAAAACGTTGGTGTTTGGTACAAACGGTCATGGATTGAAGGTGTTCCAAGATCGGATTTGGATACCTAAGATAGGAGGAGTTAGAGATCTTCTGATGGAAGAAGCTCACAAGACCATGTACTCGATTCATCCCGGTAGCACTAAAATGTATAGGGACCTAAAACCCTACTACTGGTGGCCGACGATGAAGCTGGATGTTGCAAAGTATGTGGCCGAGTGTGTGACTTGTGCGAGAGTTAAAACACAACATCAGAAACTGTATGGGAGTTTAGAACCCTTACCTGTGCCTATGGGTAAGTGGGAAGACATTGCTATGGATTTTGTCACTAAACTGCCCAGAACAAAGAATGGTCACGACATGATTTGGGTGGTCGTCGACCGATTCACTAAGAGTACGCATTTCATAGCAGCCAGGGAGAAATGGTCTATGGAAAAACTTGCGAATTCTTATGTGAAGGAAATTGTGAGACTTCACGGTGTTCCACTAACAATTGTGTCGGATCGTGATAGTCGTTTCACCTCAAGGTTTTGGAAATGTCTACAAGAGGAAATGGGTACCAAGTTATGTTTAAGTATAGCTTACCATCTGCAGACTGATGGTCAGAGTGAAAGAACGATACAAACACTTGAAGATATGCTGAGAGCGTGTACCTTGGAATTCCTAGGTAATTGGGATGAACAATTACCATTGGTAGAATTCTCCTATAACAATAGTTTTCACTCGAGCATTAAGATGGCACCTTACCAAGCTTTGTATGGACAAAAGTGTCGTACGCCGTCTTGTTGGCTTGAGGCTGGGGAAAAGCAGTTTATGGGACCGGAGATGGTTCATCAAACTGCTGAAAAGTTGAAAATAATTAGGGAAAGAATGTTAGCAGCTCAAGATCGTCAAAAGAGTTATGCTGACAAAAAGCAAAGACCGATGACTTTTGAAGTTGGAGATTCAGTTTTGCTTAAAGTCTCGCTGTGGAAGGGACTTATAAGATTTGGTAAAAGGGGAAAGTTGAGTCCAAGGTTTATTGGACCGTTTAAAGTTCTTCAGAGGATTGGGAACCAAGCTTACAAGCTCGAACTACCAGAAGAACTGAATGGAATTCATAACACTTTTCATGTGTGTTATTTGCAGAAATTCACGGGGGAAGTTCCCGACATGATTCCACTTTCGGAGTTGAGAATCGATGAGAACAAAAGGTTAATTGTTGACCGAAAGACTAAGAAGTTGCGACGCCAGATGGTCGAGTTAGTTCTTGTCCGATGGAAACACACAAATGGGCCGAATCTCACCTGGGAAACGGAGAGTGACATGATGGGTCACTATCCGCATTTGTTTGTTGATGTGTGATTCCGGGGACGGAATCATTCTAAGGTGGGGAGAATTGTAACGCATGTGTTTCTGGGTTTGCCATTTTTAGCAATGTGATAGTCTAGGTTAACCTTTGTAACCCGTTATGAAATAATATAAGTGTATTATTTGAGTATTATGTGTTTTGTGCTTAATTGCTTAATTATGTGGTTTGATTAATTAAGAATAAAAATAAGCACCAAAATTTAAGTGTAAAATAAACTTGATATTTTTAGATAATGTTGTAGTAGTTGAAACAAGGTTTCCGAAGATATAAAGAATGCCGAAATCCGAGTTATAACGAGGAAGTTATGACCTGTCGAAGTTTCGCGACAGAACCGGCAACGCTGATTAACGTAAAAAGTGAAATTTACGTTAGAGCGATATTTAGCCTTAGTGATCTAAACGAGAATCGAAGATCTCGTTGTTAGTATCAAAGCGATAAAAAGTTAGGCGAGAACGGACGTCAAATGAAGAAGTTATGAATTTATAATGAAATTTTCTGTCCCGGCATATTAAAAATAAATAATAAAAATAAATTCAAAATTAACCAACGGAGTCTAAACGAAAGTTGAAGAGCGTAGTCTCACCTTCGCGTGGATATAAAGAACGTCGAAAACGGAGTTCGTATGAAGGAGATATGAATTTTCGAAGTTTATTAAATAATTTATAATTAAATTTAATTATTAAATATCAGCCTTATCCGAAGACGAGTCACCGGACTCATCCGGAGTACGCCCAGCGTACTCAAGTACGTCCCGCGTACAGCCAGAGTGTCGACACTTCGGATGACGCATGCAGTGACGCATTTCGGAGCCCGTACGCCCCGCGTACTCCGAGGCATCAGCCTCCTATAAATAGGATGCGAGGGGTCCGAGTATTCTTGCTCATTTCTTCTCCTCTTTGTGCTAAAGCTTTGCGTTTTTACCCCCGAAGCCCCGGTATCATTCCCGAGTCCCGAAGCAAGTCCCGAGATCCCGAAGATCTCGAGAAGTGCGGTTTCCGAGCCGAAGCTCTGCCCGCGAGAAGTTCGATTTCGTAGAGATCTTCCAGATCTGCTGAGGATTACGACTTCTGCAAGCAGTAGTGCTGTCCGAGCATCTTCTGATCAAGTGAGTGTGTAGTACTTTCTTCTAACGCATAATTATGAAGTATTTTATACGAAATACATGTTATATGTATAGTTTTGTTGTTATGTACGTGAATGTATATTCACTCTCTTTAATCTCATAGATCCGATTTGTTTTCTATGAAATACGTGTTATATGGTTATGCCTCATCTGTTATGTGGAATGTATATTGAATGAAAATGATATACAGGTTTTAAACTATGTATAAAAATGTATATTTTTATCTACTAATATGTTGGGTAGAACATGGGTAGATAGTTGGTGTGTAATAAACAGATGAGAGGCCTCGATGTTGTTGTTGTTGTTGACCTAGTTATTCAGCGGAGTATGGATAACGACCACAGATTCCTTCTAGACAGTCCCGTGGAACGCTAGCAGGTTCATAACCTGTACGTGTTGTGAACGATGTGTTCACCGGTGTACTCTATCCCCCTCATGGTTGCCTTAGGATATCTATTGTTGAGGAAACCCCTTGGCTGTAATGTCCGTCCCGATGAAAATCCTAGATTAGGTCCCTTGAGATAGATGTTGTTTTAGGGATGTAAAGTGAGGATAACGGGAATGGGTAATCGGGATAGTGATTGGTTGGTGAAATTAAATATAATTTATTTATTGTGGGTTGAAAACCCTATATGCTCACCAGGCTCCCAAGCCTGACCCACTCAGTTTTATTTGTATTACAGGAAGTGGCGCAAGGGCGTAAGATGGACGAACCATCAAGTTGTTTTGTTTACAAGTCTGTATATGTATATATTTGTTGAATGACTTGTAATGTTATTGTTTATGCTTAATGGTCTGTATCGGAACATGACACCCCGAGTTTTAATTATATAATGAAAATGCATCTCTTGATGAAATGCTTTGATAAATATTATTTTATCATGTTTTGTTTTGGGAACAAATTCCGCAAGTCTTTCAAATCAAAAGGATTTACTCTGAATTTATTTTAAAAGCATGAATGAAAATTGGTCTTTTCTGGTCGTGATTTTGGGGATGTCACAGTTGGTATCATGATGCCTTTAAACACCTCAAACAATTGTTGCGGTCTTGACCATATCATAAGTTTTCTCGTTGGCATCATACTTGATATTTTTATGATATAGTCGATAGCACAAATCAGGTCATCATAAATGTTGCATCGAGTGGTATAATTATGATGCAAGATTGTGAAAATGTGTGGAGATTCTTAAAGTAAGTTGAGTAATGGATCGAAATCTAACTACTCAACAAAGAACTGAGACACCCTAATTTTGATAGCCACCTTTATAGGACTAGATAATCCATGAATAATGAATTCAATAAATGATATTACTTATTCAATTAAAAAAAGTTAACTTAATACTCTTAGTCTTAGAAAAAAAGGTGTTAATATTGTAGCAGTGACGGAGCTAGAAATTTTTATATGAGATACAAAAATTATCAATAAATATTCTATGTAGTTATCATATTTGATCATTAAAAAACATGATATAATCTTTTTAGTTGAGAGTACAATAACATAGAATATGTTTACAAATATTTTTTTTATATACATAAAACAATTTTTTGGGGGTACTGTAGTACGCCCAACGCCCAATCTGGCCCCGCCACTGTTGTGTAGGGTCAAAAATCATATATAAGTTATGAAGACACCTGATACATTACCAATGAATGTATAAAGATATAAGAGGATATCAATCATTTTCATGGATACAATTAGTTCCACAATGCACTGATACCGTTTAACAAGCCCAAAAATCAAGGAAAGTTCAAGTGTAGTAACAACCTTTAAGGGAACTTTCAACATCACAACATAGAGCACATGTGGGAACATGATGTGAAGGGAAATATCGTGCCTTACCACTCGTCTTTAGAGAAACTGACATGTCCTTTTAGAAAACAATGACCGAAAATAGAGCACATTTAGGATCTTTTCTCCCAGGTAAAAGTTAATATCCCGTCTGTCAAAATAACTAAGAATTTGCTTCCATATTAATTTGCCTCCAGTTCCGTCGTCCATGTTAGAAAAAGTTGACTAACTTCTTCTAACAATGGATTACCTAGAAACACTCACAAACATGTAATCCAATTGTCGGGGGAGGGGGGGGGGACAACTCTCTAACGATTAAGTTAGTAGAGGTCCTGATAATGTTACTAGGATATATCTCAAATCGAAGTGAGTGAATAGTTGTTGTGTACCTCGCATGAGTGCATCGGGCCACCTATTTATAACTGGAGTAGAAAACAACCCGACCCTACCTCCTACTGAAGTGATCCAAGGTCTTTTCGCATTTATGGTTGTACGCCCGTAGGTACGATGAGAAATACTTGGAAACTGCTATACAGTTTTACAAGGTTCAATCAATCATTCTTATATATTTGTTCCTATTTCTTTGATTTCCCATGTACTTTGTACATGGTAGCTATATCACCTCGTTCTTTTATCACCTCCCTGATGGGTCTTATACAAACAATCCTATGTGTGCATGCAACCCTAGTATTGGATCTATGTTTTCACTATTAGTTATACAACTTTATGAACACAAAAAGAAACCTGGCATGCTACTATAATTTTCGAAATTCATATATAAAGCTAGAATACATACCTTTTGTTGTTATATAGCAATAACAACTAGTTCCTTGAATTTCCTTAGCTCTTGAAAGCAAGTACCACAAGTGTAGTACCTCTAATGGAGTCACAAACACCATATGCAACTTGGATGAAGAGGAGAAGAAAAGGGGCACCAAAAACGGCTGGAAACCCTAATGGAAGTGTTGTTCCCGTTTTTGGGGCTTAAGGGTCCCTTTTATACATGTAGGCTATTAGGGTTTACAACTAGGAAACCCTAATCTGACTGCTTAGGCCCTAAGCAGCCCATGGACTCCTTAAACATATCCCTTGGACGATTTCTAATGGGCTTCCCATAGAATTTGTTCAACCTATATATTATTAGGTGATCCATAGCCCAATTATAATTATCTTATAATTACAACTTCAGTCCCCTAAGTTTAATTAATCTCTTTTAACCACAAAATTAATTCTTAATTAATTCTTGACCAATATTAATTGAACAATACGATTTCTCCTTTAATATATTATTCTCATAATATATTAATAAATCATATTTAAACCTTTCTCTCCTTAAATCATCCTACATATTGCTATGGTGAAGGCAACCCAAAAGGACCATGCTCATAATCGGGTCAAGTACATACCAAAACAGTTATGGACTTAGACACTAATCCAACAGTCCCCCGCTTGGATAAGTCTAATAACTATTTTCCGTATGACTTCAGAACCTGATCAGCAATCGTAGCTTTCAAAAGCCGTTGTCAACTATGATCTTATCAGATAGCGTGTCCTCTAGATAAGGGATTATATATTCCTGCATTCTCAAGATATCGTATAGACAAAAGACATGAATTTCAATCATTCTCTCTATACTATTTCCCGACTTCCGATTCATGACGACTGATAACAGACTACAATTGAACACATCAACTTAGTCCCGACTTGGCCAAGCGCTTAGGTGTCATCACTAAATCATCGAGAGGCCCACATATATCGCTTTTATCCCACTTTGGGTAAAAGGAATGGATAAACTTCGACTCAAATGCTCGCTTGCATTTACTAATCGAATCACACACAACAATAAGTTTTATAACACCAAGTTACTGGTGCGTTTACTTATTATCAATGTGTAACTGACCAACAAATAACAACTCACACGTCTCGGTTTCAAGAATATACAATATTATCGTCTCACTAATCACTCGTGATAAAACCGTGAAGTGATCCAAGTGAGCGTGGGTTTAATCCAATACTTTAATCTTATCAAAGCACTCACGAACTCTGCAGCAAACTTGTGCCATGTCTAAACACTTCAGACAATCTACAGACAGATTCATGACAGTCTTTATTCATACCTACTCCCAACGTATGACCAATTGTGGATGTTTGAATAACCTAGTTATTCTGGAAGTCAAAACATGCAAATTGAAACATAACCTAGTTAATCCTATATGGCCCCAAACTTGTGAGAGTAAATAAAACCCTTCTATTTATCCACCATATTGATTACTCATTATTTATCATTTAATGTTTCGGATAATCAACTCATTGCTTGAATTACAACAACAATTGTCCCATGTTCTAAGCATGCACACCGTGTTTCCTATGGTCCATGCTTTGTGAAATAGATCAATTGAACACATTTCCAATCATTCTCATTTCACAACTCCAAATCAATTTTCATAAGTGTAAGAATATCAAATTCTCGTTACTTATAGAATATGCTAGATCTTAACACTTTATGCAACGATCCCTTCATAATGTCATTGCACTATTGCCAATGATATTACAAAGTCTTCTATCGGAGATTGTTACAAGACAATTCCTTAGATATGATGTCTCTCACTCAAAGTACATTCCTTTGAACATCCTTTTGCATAAAAGTTTCTAATCTAGATTTTCAATATTTACTTCCTAATATGAACACGCTTCCATATTACCCTCATGACAACCCATTCTTAATAGAATCTTTTCTATTTGTAATGATGTCGATATGGTCCATCCAATATGGAAACATTTCCATATTTTTTCAATACTATACTTCCAACTACTCACAAGCGACCAATCCTCGTCGAACATTGGATTGTCCTTTGATAGTTGTTTAATTATTTTAGTCAAAACCAATTCTAGTCCCTTTTTTCCTCTAAATGCGCTAGACATTTGGAAAATTTTAGAATGGTAAAATACTATAGCATTTGCAATCGATCCTATACCCGAAGCGTATGGGACACGATTCATAATGTCCTACATAAAGATATGATACTTTACCAATCTTTTGCCATAATATTTTATGTGTCATGTTCTCATAATTCGAACTATGAAGAGGGATGCCGTAATCATAATCGTTTTAAGAACACACAATGTATCCTTTGACTGAAAATATTAAAATTTCTTAATCTAAGCTTTAGATTTTTGAAACGGAGTATAATATTCTCTCCCTTAATTATAGCAAAACAACTTTTCAACCCATGCAACTTTGCAAATTGAATCTTTGTTTTTCTATAATTAATATTGCTAACTTGCAATACTTTCCATAATAATCATACAATCATAACTTTTATGCTCCCACTATCATGATGATTACTATAAAACATAACACTTATGCTCCCACTAGCTTCGACATGTATTCATAAACATCTTAACTTTCAGAAAGACAATAACTATTGAATTTCTTAAGTCCATGTTTCTAATACTTAGTGCTTTGATAATCTTTTATCAAGGCTTCTTGAACTTATACACCTTTGCCTTAGATAGTTCATATGTGTATCTTAACAATTAAGACTAATTGCCAAACCTCACAATTCAAATTATGGAAAGGGATACCGTAACCATGATCGAATTCGAGAATGCAATTTTACAATCACTATCTTCTTAAAATCTTTCTCAGTGAAAGCATTTCCTCACAATCATTTTCATGAAGGAGGAAATCTTATGACACTTAGATTTAAATGGTGTATTTGTTCCTATCCATGTGAATTTGTTAAAACCAAAGTTTATGAAAAATTCAAACTCATATGGACTGACCTTTCTTAATCTTGATTTCTTGTCTTATGGTAGCACAGCTGCCCACCACATCTTCCAAGTAGTTAAGCAGCTCACCCTTTCTTATCAATGTACTTTCATTGATCAAGGTCCTTGCTTTTTATGCATTCAAATGAGAATTCATAGAACTCACATGCATAATTAACTCGATTGGATTGGCACAGAATCAAAATAATGTCAACACGATAGGTTGTAAACCTCAACTCGTGCGCTAGTGATGATCGATAAGGTTTATTTGATTTGTTCTTGAAACTTTTTCAAAACATTAAAACTCCCACTGACCTCTTGACATATATGATTCTCTTTTTCAAGAAACATTTCTTGACAATCAAATATTCAAGAGTCAGTGCAGTTCTTATCAATACAAGAACACTTCACAAGTTGGTCCTAGTTGGTCTTTGTCTTATCCAAGACATCACAACTTACCAATCTCAAATGTACAAGAATAAGAAAACTTTTCCAAGTTCCATATTTGATGAGTGTTATAAACCTACTTAAAACTTTTCACTCAATGTCACAATCTTGACTTTAAGACTTGATATTGGAACGAAGTGTGATTGACTTCTTGATTTAACCATTTCTACAATACTTGATTCCTCTTCTTAGACATGCAATTGCACTAAGACTCACTTAGAGGATCTATTGAGACATGGTTCTTAATCTTTAAGACTTATCATAAAACACAACAAAAGGTACTCTCCCTTCTTCCTAGAAAAGAGAAACTTTTATCTTTCTGCCTACTCGATTCTTCTTTATTCGTTCTACTATTCATTGAAACTCTTTCAATCAATCTCAGAATTACACTTAATCTTATAAGTATAATCACATTTACTAAACTTTAGTAAATCACGACGAATATCTTTTTCACTCTTGTGGTGGACTTGATCAACGCACAACCTAGTGTACTTGATCTCCTAGTCCTTCAACTGACACTTTGCCAAAGAATTAGTCTAAGTTTCCTAAATGTTAAAGTTTTCCATTCATCATACAATACACATTGCATGATTCCAAGTTTCTGTCCAATTGAAACTTGGGCGATGAGAAAGTCTCCCTATTTGGTACACTTTTGACATTTCCATAATTAAGAATCAAATCCATTTTGCTAATAATAGAAGTACATGAACATCAATTTTTCATATATTTCATTGTAAGGATAAATAAATAAGACAAAATCAAAATTTATTTTATTGCGGAAAAAACTTGTCCTTACAATGCAATTCAACTGAAAAACTATGTTAACAATCTATTCTAACTCCAAGTTGTAGCTCAAGAATCCATTCTTCAAGTAATGCGATCGAAATCCATTTCTTCATGATCAGATTCAGCTCACTTCTTTTCTCAAGCTTCCTCTCTTTTCTTCGATCCTTCAAAACATCAAAATGTAATATTATCACATCATGTATTAAGAATCTAGAATAGGAACTTAAAAGAGTTAGTTAATGGATTTTACCTGAAGCAGAGCCATACGTCTTGACTCTCCCATCTCTTAGATCTCTCAGGTAATTAGGGCAGCTTCGTCTCCAATGCCCCTTCTCTTGGCAATAAACGCAAATAGACTCCTTTGGCACAACACATCGGACAATCACAGACTTAGTTCTTTCTGGACTTCCAATGTTGCCAGTGTCCATTGAAGTTTGGGAGTTTGATTCACTAGACAAATTTGCTTGACCAGCACGCCAAATCATTGCTGATTCAGCAGCTATAAGCAAATATGTGAGATCAATTAGGGTCACGTCGTGGTTCATCATATAGTACTCTCTAACGAACTCACTATATGATTCAGGAAGTGACTGATGAACCCAGTCAACAGCCAACTCACTTGAAATCTCGACACCCAACATGTTTAACCTATCAATGTATGACTTCATCTCTAAGACGTGCGCACACACAGGTTTCCCATCTTCGTGTTTATTTGCCAAAAGGGCTTGAGTGAGCTTGAACTTTTCAAGTCTTTGAACTTGTGGATCAGGGAGAATAATTGGAGGAGGTGGAGGAAGTGAAGCATGACTCTCATTTCCTTGATCGTATCTCGGAACGTCATCTTCATTTGGAAAGCTTGTTCCAAAGGATTTGGGAAGACCATTGTAAGATTCAGACATCTACAAAACGGGAGAAAATTCAAGTTAAGTTGATTAGAATTCTTGATGCAACACCCAAATGAAATATCAAGCTAGGATCCAACACAATACTCTACAACCTAGAAGAGGGATGCCGTAATCTAGTTGCAGAATATTTGAAGGTAGGTAAATGACGATTTACCAATTTCCACCATGAAAAACGAAAAAGAAGTTTAAGTTTTAAATGAATTGAAACTCCTAGATCTTTTGAGACTCATTGAACTCTTCAATGGCATGTTTAATCTCGATTATGCCCTACTATTTGTGACTGGGATGCCGAGGATCACAAACAAGGTGTAAATAACCATACGAATCACGTGGTGCACCCAATGCTACTATCACCTAATCAATGTGCCGGTCAGCCACACACGCTCCATTGATCTATGATAAGCATCGAGCCACCCTTTGCCACCAATGTCATCCCCAAATTAGTGTGCCGGTTAACCACACACGCTCCACTAACGTTTGACAAGGGTACGAAGTGTAATTCCATGGGTTAGCATACAATTTCACATTTTGCCTAAAGTAACTATGATTTGGGAATTTGAAAAAGCATTTAGTTACTTTGTACTTCATTATACTTATAATGGAAGGTTTCTGTCCTATCCTACCCGTTCGGCTAACGACCCTCCACTAGTCAAGAGTGCGGTGGGTAAGAGTGGATACCCATTCAATCGCCATTTTATAGGCAATTTCCTTAAACACCCCTTATAGACTAGTTTCGTGAATGAGGCCTACTAACGGTAAGACTGACTTTTTAGTTATACATATATAATATTAAACTTTTAATGTTATATATAGTATAAGGGTGTATTTTACACTTTTAAAATACTAGGTGGTTTAAATTATACTTTTAACTAACCAAAATCATTATGGATTTATTAAATCTCTTTTAATTATACACTTAATTAATTTAATAAAACCATAAGGGTTTAATTTGAACTTTTCAAAATCAGGGTTTTGGAATTTAGACTTTCAAAATTAACTTTTAATCAACAATTTAAATTCCAAAACTTGAGGGCAAGTTTTGAAACTCTTCAAAACAATTAGGTTTTAATCTCACTTAAAATTTTCGAATTTAAGACATTTAAATTAAAATTTTAAATATTAAAACTCTTGATTTAATAATTACCATAAATTAAACAATTAATTTAAATTATTAAATCACAAGGGATTATCTAGATCATGAGGATAATTACCAATTATACATCTAAGATATCCTAATCCCTTGAATCCCTCTCTAAATCTCGAAAATAAGGGATGGGATAATTCAAGATCTTTAATTACCATATTTAACAATTAAAAGATAATTACAAGATATGGGATTATCCAAATCCCTAAAATTTAGGATCTAACCTTGGGGAAGGAGGTAATTTCGAAATCCAAGGGTTGGATAACCCTAGATTTCAAAATCTTGGAGGCTAAGGAAAGGATTTGGGAAACCCTAGCAAAAATCGCCATCAAGGGTTTTGCAACCCTAATTGCGAAAATTACCTAGCCTTTAGGGTTTATTAGCTATAAACCCTAATATGTCAAGTTCACAAATTTGAATAAAAGCTAATTGAAAACAAAAACCAATGGCTCTGATACCACTGATGTGTCTTATACAAACAATCCTATGTGTGCATGCAACCCTAGTATTGGATCTATGTTTTCACTATTAGTTATACAACTTTATGAACACAAAAAGAAACATGGCATGCTACTATAATTTTCAAAATTCATATATAAAGCTAGAATAAATACCTTTTGTTGTTATATAGCAATAACAACTAGTTCCTTGAATTTCCTTAGCTCTTGAAAGCAAGTACCACAAGTGTAGTACCTCTAATGGAGTCACAAACACCATATGCAACTTGGATGAAGAGGAGAAGAAAAGGGGCACCAAAAACGGCTGGAAACCCTAATGGAAGTGTTGTTCCCGTTTTTGTTGGATTAATGTCTAAGTCCATAACTATAATTGGTAAGACTTGACCCGACCCGACATGGTCCATTTGGGTTGCATACCATCATGCACTTGGATAGACTAAATGAGAGAAATAAGACACTTATGGTTATTAATATATTATAAGTTCTAGTATATTAATAATAAGAATAATGAGATTATTTAATTAGTATTGATCAAGAATTAATCTAGGATTAATTATGTGATCAAAAGAAGACTAATTAAATATATGGGTTGATTGTGTAAATCATCCATACTTGTATAGTGGGCTAATGCTCCATGGATTATCTAGTTGGGCCAAAACCCATATGATGCTCCATGGATGCTCCATGGTGTATTTGAACCCATGGATCCGAGGAAATGGAAAGTCATGACAATTAGGGTTTACCCTAATTATATAACTATATAAGCATCTTATTCTTGAGGAAAAATCGGCCACTAGTGAGAGTAACAAAGGGCTAGCCGATTTCATGAAGTGTAGAATTCTCTCTAAGTTATTCTAAGTGTTTTGATGATTGTGAACCATTTGAGGTGTCACACTTGGGGCACTAGGCATTCAAGCTTCATGAAGACAAGCACTAACTTAAAGGTATGTATTCTATCTTGTTATATCCATTGTTTTGTATGTTAGATTAAGATAATACCTTGGATGTTCATATTTGCATGTATAATAGAGAAAACATAGATCCAAGGTATTTAGGGTTGCATGTACACTTAAGAGTGTTAGAATGCTCATAACCCAACAGTGGTATCAGAGCCTAGGCTTGTTTTCTTGTTATACTTGCAAATGGAGCTGAAAAATCGAGTTTTGATGCTGTCAGCCCAGCAGACTCGCCGAGTCCATGAAGGGACTCGACGAGTCCAAGGCAAAATGCATCCAACTCGCCGAGTTATGTTCATGCACTCGACGAGTTGGACCCCATACAGCATATCTTCGAGGTTTTTGGCTAGAAATGGACTAGGAACATTACCCTAAGTTGTTTTTGAACTTATAAACTTGTTTTTTTTAATGTGGTAATGTTCATGCTAATCCATTTTCAAAGATAATTGTCAATAGATTCATGTTTTGTATTAGTTTAAAGGTTAGACTAATTACATGAAAAGTTTGATTTGAATTATCTTGTTCTTATGAGTTGCTTAGATTAATAGAAAAGTTGAGTGAAAAAGTTGTTTTCAATCCAAATTAATCTAAGAGTTGATTCTAAAATGTGTTTTTGTAACTTGTCCTCAAGTTATATGAAAAGTCATATTTAAGTTTCATAAAACTCATAAAAGTTGGCAAGGGTTACAAAAATGAAGAGTCTAGTTCTAATTAATTGGAGTTATGATTCCATAATTTGTCCTCAAGTTATGGAGGACCAAGAGTCTCTTCATTAAATAAATAAATAAATAAAAAAAATAAAAAAAATGTAACCTTAATTAATTCCATAAGTTATAAAAATAAAGAAAAGTTAATTCTTTTATTAGTTTAAAGTCTTCCATATGTTATGGAACTTGAAGAGTTTTTGGATTAAAACTACTTTAAACACATAATTTATGGAATTAATTAGTTTTGAATAGTTTCAAAACTTGCCCTCAAGTTTTGGAATTTGTAAAGTTTTCTCTTATGAATACTTTAATTCCAAGTTAGCCCTTAGAATTTTAAAAGTTAAAATTCAACCCTTATACTTTATAATACTATAAGTTAATTATATATATATATATATATATATATATATATATATATATATATATATATATATATATATATATATATATATATATATATATATAAGAGTAAAGTCGGTCTTACCGCTAGTACGCCTCATTCACGAAGCCGGTCTATAAGGTGGGTATAAGGTTGTTGCCTATAAAATGGCAACTTAATGGGTGTCCACTCTCACCCACCGCTTTCTTAACCGGTGGAGGGTCGTTAGCCGAACGGGTTTGACAGGACTATAATTCTCCCTTCATTAAAAGTATTAATGATAAATACTAAGTAACTAAACTCTTAATAATACCCAATCTTAGTTACTTAGGAAAATGTGAATAAGGTGCTAATCCATGAAATTACTTTTTGCACTTTGTTTAAGTCGGTTAGTGGAGCGTGTGTGGTTAACCGGCACACTAACTTGGACTTAACAAGGTAGGTAAAGGGTGACTTAATATTTATCATAGTATCGATGGAGTGTGTGTGGTTAACCGGCACATCGATTGAGGGGTAATTTATTAAGGGTACCAAGTAATTTGCATGGTTACTTCACACCTTGTTTTGTGATCCTCGGCATCCCAGTCACAAAACCTGAAGGGCACACTCGAGATTGAAACATGCCATTGAACAGTTCAATGAATCTCAAAAGATCTAGGAGTTTCAAATCCAATTAAAACCTAATAATACATTTCGTTTATCTTGGTGGAAATTGGTGAATCGTCATTCACCTACCTTCAAATATTTTATAGCTTGGATTACGGCATACCTCTTCTAAGTTATAAAATAGTTTGTTGGGTCCTAGCCTTAATATTTCATATTGGGTGTCATATTAAGGACTTTAAGATCAACTATCTTGAATATCTCCCAAAACATGTCTGGTTTAGACATGTATGATCTTCCCAAATCTCTTGAAACAAGCTTTCCTAAATGAAGATGATGTCCCATGGAAATCATACTTCTTTCACCTCCTCTAATTATTCTCCCTACCCCACAAGTTCTTAAAAAGTTTAAGGTCACTCGAGCCCTATTGGCAAGTAAAGGTCTTGGTGTGATCACATCTTGGAGATGTAGTCACATATTGACAAGCCGGGAGAGTTGGGTGTCAAAGTCTTGAGAAAGTTGGTGGTTCAATCACTTTCTAAGTCACATAGTGAGTTCTTTTGGAACACCTATGAAACAAACTATGACAAGACCCTTAATGATCTTATCTGTTTGCTAAGATCAACTTCCTGAAACTTTATGGACATTGACAATGGTGACACTGGAAATACAGAAAAAAAAACATTCTCTTCCTAAGGAAAGGGATTGGCCATAGTCAACTCGGTTGAACAAATGGTAAAGAGAAAAAAGGCTAAGTCTGTAATAGTCTTGTGTACCATTATCAAAGGGTCCATATGTTTATATTGCCAAAGTAAGGGTCATTAGTTGTGAAGCTGCCAAATTTACCTAAGGATGTTAAAGTCAATAAGTTTGACTCTACTTCAGGTAAAGTCCACTAATCTAACTCTGTTAAGTTTCTATTCTGAGATTCCTGATACATGATGTGACTGGGTCACATGGTAATGTTTTAAGAATCAAAGAAAAGTAAAGGAATTTAAAGAAAGATTATGCTGAATCTGATCGCATATATGGATTTCTATCGCGTAGTTTGAAAGTCGGATTCTTGAGCTACTTTTTAGGAGTTATGAGATATTGCTAAGGAATAGATAACAACGAGTTTTCATATGGATTGTAAGGATAAGTTTTTCCGCATAGTTTTAAAATAAAAGAAAATTTTTGATTTTATTTATTTAAAAAAAAAAATCCTTAAAATGGCATTTGAGGAAAAATTGTTGTTTATATGATTCCATTAATAGCAAGAGTGGAAATATGAAATTGATTCCTTCATTTGTGGTAATGTCTAAATTTACCAAATAAGGAAAGATTCTCATCACCAAGTCTCAATTGGACCGAAACTTGGAATCATGCAAGTTGTATAGCATGATGAATGAGAACTTTCAAGTATTGGAAAAATTAAGACTAATTACTTGTTCACATGGATGTGTGAGTCAAGTAATGGACTAAGGGATCGAGTACATAGTCTTGTGCACTGATTAAGTTCACCACAAAAGATATAAGGCTATTCGTCATAGTTTACTAAAGCTTAGTAAATATGATTATACTTACAAGCGTAAGTGTAACTCTGAGACATTGGAAAAGGTTCCAATGCATGGCAGAGCGAATAAGAAGAATCAAATTACGCAGAAGGATAAAAGTTTCTCAAATCTGAAAAGATGGGAGAGTACTTTAGTATCAGCTTTGTGATCATCTTAATGATTAAGAATCCATATCAAAATTAGTTCTCTAAGGAAGTCTTAGTGCATTCTTATGACTAAGAAGAAGGGATCTTGAATTGTTGAAATGGTTAAATCAAGAAGATGAGTCATACTTCGTTCCAATACAAGTCTTAGAGTCATACTCCAAGATTGTAATTTGAGTGACATGTCTTTAAGAAGGTTTAAAACACGTGTCAAATGTAAGAGTAAAAGTGTCCTACTCTTGTTCATTTTAAGTTGGTAAGTTGTGATGTTTTGGATAAAACAAAGACCAACTTAGGCCAATTGTGTGAAGTGTTTGTCTTGGTTAGAATCCACACTATCTCTTGGATGTTTGACAAGGGAGTCTTATAGGTCAAGAGGACAGTGGGAGTCTTAAAGGTCTTGAAAGTCTCAAGAACTAATCAAGAATAAAACCTGAAGTTCTTCACTAGCACACCACTTGAGGTTTATAACCTATCGTGTTGACATATTCTGTGCCCATTCCAATCAAAGTTGGCTTTGCATATGAGTTCTTAGAATTCTCAATTGGTTGCACAACAACTTGGAAGCAATGGCAGGCCCTTGAGCTGCCAGGTGGCAAGAAGTTAAGATTGAGTTCAATCCATATGAGTTTGGATTTGTCATAATTCTTGTCTTGTGACTATGGTTATGACAATTCACATGGATAAGAACTCATACACCATTAAATCTAAGTGTCATAAGGTTTCTCTCCGATTCATGAAAATGATGGTAAGGAAACACTTCCACTAAGTAGATTTTAGTTAGATAGCAATTGTGATATTTGCATTCTCAAAGTCGTTAGTAGAGCGTGTGTGGTTTACCGGCACACTAACCTGGACTTGTGAGAAGTGGCAAAAAGGTCTAACCATTATGATTACGGCATCCCTCTTCATAATTGTTTAGACACACATGTGAGCTATCTAAGAGAGGTGTATGATATTGATAAAGTCTTATCAAGGAAATCTAGTATCAGAAATCTGAACTTTGGTAAGAAAGTCAATAAAGTATTGATTTCTAGAAGTCCAGCTGATTTTTGAGAACATGTCAAAGCTAGTGGGAGCATAAGTGTTATGCTAATAATCATCATGTTAGTGGGAGCATGATAATTATGATAAAGATTGCAAGTTAGCAATGTTAATTATAGAAAACAAAAGGTTTCAATTGGGAAAAAGTTGTTTTGCTATAATTAAGGGAGAGGAAATTATACTTCATCTCAAATCTATAAGCTTAGATCGTGAGGTTTTAATCATTTAGTCAAGGATATATATGAATTTCATGTTGGAATGGCTCAACATAAGGAAATTCTATATATGGGTCCATTATTTGCGTTCTTAAATTCGATTATGATTACGGCATCCCTTTTCATAATCTGAATTATGAGAACTTGGCAAATAGAAATGGAAATGTTATAGCAAAAGACTGGTTTAGTCTTTATGTGAGACATCATGAATCGTGTCCCATATGCTTCGGATATAGGACCGATTACATGTGCTATATTCATCCTTTCTAAAATTTTCCAAATGCCTAGGGCATTAAGAAGGGAAAAGGTTTAGAACTGGATATGACTAAAAGGATTAAACAATTGTCGAGGAAAATCTAAGGTTTACCAAAGATTGGTTGCTCAAGGACAGTTGGAAGTATAGTGATAATTCTGGAAGGACCATATTGACATAATCTGTAAGGACGCAACTCTTGTTCAGAAGTGATAGTCGAAATAGAATCTGGAAATGTTTCAAAGTTAGAATTTTCAATCTGTGTAAGATTAAGGAAACTTAATGCAAGAAGGATGGTTCCAAGGAGTTGATCTCCTTTGGAATGCTCTGTAATGATTGTTGCCAAGTCTTTGTGAATTTGTGCATAATCGTTACAAGAGGATCAATGCATATAAGTTTAGAATCTAACAGATTTCAGTAAATGGCATGAATTTGGAATTCTTGCATTTGCAGTAAGGATTTGGGAGTGTGAAAAGAGAATCATTGAAGATTATGTTCAATTGATCTAGTTCACAAAGTAAAGATCATAGACAAACATAGTATGCATACTTGGTGTATGGCATGACTAGTGTTTAGAAAAACATAGTGTACATGCTTGGAGCATGGGACAACTATTGTTTTAAATTCAAGAATAATGTTGATAGCTGAAACAGTATACAATGAATAATGTGTAATCATATGGTGATAAATAAAAGGTGTTTTATTTATATTCATAAGTTCTGAGACCATATTGGATTCAATTATTATTGTGTTGCACTTTACATGTTTTGACTTCCTGAATAAACTAGGTTATTCTTCCGGAATGACTAAGTTATTCAAACCATCCATAGTTGGTCATATGTTGGAAGTAGATATGAATTAAGACTGTCATGGGTTGGCTTGTAGAGGTCTAAGGTGTTGGACAAATGGCTACAACACTCATGAGTGCTCATAAGTTCTGAGTATTGGATTCAACCCGCGCTCATTGGAATCACTTCATGGATTTTATCACAAGTGATCATGAGACGATAATATCTTATATTCTTCAAACCTAGAGATATGAGTTGTTACTATGAGTTGGTTGTACATTGATTGCACGAAACTGCATTTGGTAACTCGGTGCTATAAAACGTGCCTTTGTGTATGATTCAACAAGTAGTAGAACAAACCATATGAGTCGAAGTTTATCCATTCCTTTTACCTTCGGGATAAAAGCGATATCTGTGGGCCCCTCGATGATTTGATGATGACAAATGGAAGTTCTCGGCCGGGACAGGACTGATTTGATTTGTTCAATTAGTCAGTCGTCATAAATCGGAAATCGGGAAACAACAAATGGACAGAGAGAATGATTATAATCCATGTCTCAGTCCATATGATATCTAGAATGGAGGAATATATGATCCCTTATCTAATGGACAAGTCATTGACAAGATCAGAGTTCATCTACAAGGTCAGAGTTCGACAGAAGCTTTTGAGAGCTACGATTGCCAGTTGGTTCCTGAAGTCATACGCAATAATAATTTTAGACTTATCTAAGTGGGAGACTGTTGGATTAATGTCTAAGTCCATAACTATAATTGGTAAGACTTGACCCGACCCGACATGGTCCATTTGGGTTGCATACCATCATGCACTTGGATAGACTAAATGAGAGAAATAAGACACTTATGGTTATTAATATATTATAAGTTCTAGTATATTAATAATAAGAATAATGAGATTATTTAACTAGTATTGATCAAGAATTAATCTAGGATTAATTATGTGATCAAAAGAAGACTAATTAAATATATGGGTTGATTGTGTAAATCATCCATACGTGTATAGTGGGCTAATGCTCCATGGATTAACTAGTTGGGCCAAAACCCATATGATACTCCATGGATGCTCCATGGTGTATTTGAACCTATGGATCCAAGGAAATGGAAAGTCATGACAATTAGGGTTTACCTTAATTGTATAACTATATAAGCATCTTATTCTTGAGGAAAAATCGGCCACTAGTGAGAGTAACAAAGGGCTAGCCGATTTCATGAAGTGTAGAATTCTCTCTAAGTTATTCTAAGTGTTTTGATGATTGTGAATCATTTGAGGTGTCACACTTGGGGCACTAGGCACTCAAGCTTCATGAAGACAAGCACTAACTTAAAGGTATGTATTCTATCTTGTTATATCCATTGTTTTGTATGTTAGATTAGGATAATACCTTGGATGTTCATATTTGCATGTATAATAGAGAAAACATAGATCCAAGGTATTTAGGGTTGCATGTACACTTAAGAGTGTTAGAATGATCATAACCCAACAGTTTTTGGGGCTTAAGGGTCCCTTTTATACATGTAGGCTATTAGGGTTTACAACTAGGAAACCCTAATCTGACTGCTTAGGCCCTAAGAAGCCCATGGACTCCTTAAACATATCCCTTGGACGATTTCTAATGGGCTTCCCATAGAATTCGTTCAACCTATATATTATTAGGTGATCCATAGCCCAATTATAATTATCTTATAACTACAACTTCAGTCCCCTAAGTTTAATTAATCTCTTTTAACCACAAAATTAATTCTTAATTAATTCTTGACCAATATTAATTAAACAATACGATTTCTCCTTTAATATATTATTCTCATAATATATTAATAAATCATATTTAAACCTTTCTCTCCTTAAATCATCCTACATATTGCTATGGTGAAGGCAACCCAAAAGGACCATGCTCATAATCGGGTCAAGTACATACCAAAACAGTTATGGACTTAGACACTAATCCAACACTCCCCACCTAGGTTTGGTACTGTTGGATTAGTGTCTAAGTCCATAACTATTTTGGTATGTACTTGACCCGATGGTGCATGGTCCTTTTGGGTTGCCTTCACCAAAGCAACTTGATTGCATAAATAAATAAAGAGAGAGAGGTTATTATGATTTATTAATATGTTATAAGAATAATATATTAAAGGAGAAATCATATTTGTTTAATTAATATTGGTCAATAATTAATTAGGAATTAATTTTGTGATCAAGTGTAATTAATTAAACTAGAGGGGCTGAATTGTAATTATGTGATAGTTACAAAATAAGGTAAGGATTATCTTAAATATAAGGTGAACGAATTTAAGGAGATAATGCCTTAGAATTCGACTAGGATAAGGGTTTCTAAGACTTATCTTATGGTTACTTGGTGGGCAAGCAACTAGATAAGGATAAGGACTAAAACCCTAATCTTTACACCTATATAAACCCCCTAAGGCTCATGAATTCGTCTAAGCCTTTCCAAGAATTCCTAAGGACGAATTCCTACCTCTCTCCTCTCTCTTTATACCTTCTCCATTTGCTCTTTGGTGTTTGTAAGCCATTAGAGGAGTGACACTTGTGACTCTAAGCATTCCAAAGTCAATTCAAGGAGGAATTAGGATTGTTATTGCTACATAACAACCAAGGTAATATCTTAAACATAAATATATGTTAATATTGATTTCCATATGCTAGAATTAGGGTTTATAGTCTTGGATTCAAATCATGTACAATAGAGAAACCTAGATCCAAGCATTAGGGTTTGTATGAGAACATAGGATGTCTTATGACCAAAATCTATCAGTGGTATCAGAGCCTAGGATGGTTTCAATTGTATTGATGCATTGTATATCTAAAAAATTTGATTTTTTGGTGTTCTAGAGGCTGGACTCGCCGAGTCCATAGCTGAACTCGCCGAGTCCAGGGTGACTCGACGAGTCCAGGCTTGACTCGACGAGTCAACTCGTCAGATAGTGCTTATCTCGGGATTTCTTGCTGTTTTTGCATATGGATAATTACCTTATCATGTTAGATCAATATTAATCCGATTATATGATATATTTGACTATATTTTTGATCTAAATGAAGATATTTATCAATTCATAAGATAATTGTTTCCTTATAAGATAATTGATTAATTATTTTGAGTAAATTGATAAATTGTTTTGCAAGAAATCATTAAATAAATCAAATATGGATAATTATGTGATTAAATGTTAATTTAAAATTATTTGTTATTTGATCCTTGTTGTTACGAAAAGTTTCATATTTTGCCCTTTAGGTTTTATAGTTTAAATTTGAACCCAAAAGTTTTGTTGTTTTGAAATTTTAAATAGTTGAAACCCTAATGTTTTTGAAATGTTTCAAAACTTGCCCTCAAGTTTTGGAATTTAAAAGTCGATTAAAAGTTAATTACGAATGTTAAATTCTAAAACCCTAGTAATATTTTGAAAAGTTCAAATAGACCCTTATGGTTTTATTAATTAATTAAGGAGTATAATTAAAAGAGACTTAATAAATCCATAAAAGTCTAGGTTAACCATTTAATTGAATTAAAAGTGCAATTGTTAAAGTTGACCACCTAATATTTTAAAAGTTTAAAATGCACCCTATACTATATATAACATTAAAAGTCTAACATTATATATATATGTATGAGTAAAAGTCACTCTTACCGTTAGTAGGCCTCATTCACGAAACTGGTCTATAAGGGGTGTTTAAGGAAATTGCCTATAATATGGCGATTGAATGGGTATCCACTCTTACCCACCGCACTCTTGACTAGTGGAGGGTCGTTAGCCGAACGGGTAGGATAGGACGAAACCTTCCATTATAAGTATAATGAAATACAAAGTAACTAAATGTTTTGCAAATTCCCAATCTTAGTTACTTAGGAAAAAGTGAATTGATGCAATTCCATGAAATTACACTTTGTGCCCTTGCAAAGACGTTAGTGGAGCGTGTGTGGTTTACCGGCACACTAAATGGTTCTAAGCAAAGGTAGCAAAGGGTGACTCAATGTTTTTCATAGTTCGGTGGAGCGTGTGTGGTTTACCGGCACATCGAATAGGTGACTGTAACATGTGAGGGAACCATGTAAGTTTGCATGGTTATTCACACCCGCTTTGTGATCCTCGGCATCCCAGTCACAAACAAGAGGGGCATATGGAGATTTAAACATGCCATTGAAATGTTCAATGAATCTCAAAGGATCTAGGAGTTTTCATAGATTTAAAACTTAAATTTATTTTTCCGTTTTTCATGGTGGAAATTAGTGAATCGTCATTCACTTACCTTCAAATATTCTGCAACTAGATTACGGCATCCCTTTTCTAGGTTGTAGCATATTGTGTTGGGTCCTAGCCTTAGTATCTCATTTGGGTGATTTACTAAGGACTCAATCAATCAATCAACTAACTTGAATTTGTTTCTCCCGTTTTGTAGATGTCAAAGTTCGACAACTATGGTCTTCCCAAATCCCGTGGAACAAGCATTCCACATGAAGATGATATTCCACGATTCGATCGAGGAACAAGAAATCATGCTTCACTTCCTCCTCCTCCTCTAATTATTCTCCCTAACCCACAAGATTGTAAAATTGAAAGGTTCAATATCACTCAATCCCTTTTGGAAAGTAAACATAAAGAAGGAAAGTCGGTGTGTACACACGTCTTAGGGATGAAGTCACTCATTGTTAGGTTAAGAATGATGGGATCCGTTGTCGGTGAAGAGATGGTTGTTGATTGGGTTCTTCAGTCACTTCCTAACTCGTATAGTGAGTTCGTAAGAGAGTACTATATGATGAATCACGACATAACCCTTATTGATCTCACCTATATGCTTATTGTTGCTGAATCAGCAATGGTTTGGCACAATAGAAAAGCAAAGTTGATTGGTGAATCTGCCTTCAAGACCTCTATGGATATAGACAATGGCAATGAAAGACATGCAATGATCGAAAAGTTTGATCATAAGAGAAAGGTGATGTCTGAAGTAGTTCCATGTGTTGTTCCAAAAGAGTCAATTTGCTTTTATTGCCAAGAGAAGGGGCATTGGAGACGAAGTTGCCCTATTTACCTAAGAGATCTAAGAGATGGGAGAGTCAAAAGTATGACTACGCTTCAGGTAAAATCCACTATCTAACTCCGCTAAGTTCCTATTCATTGATTCTTAATACATGATGTGATAAGATTGCATTTGAATGTTTTGCAGGATCGGTGAAAAGAAAGGAAGCTTGATAAGAGAGCAAGATGAATCTAATCACAAGAGATGGATCTCGATCGCATGGACTTGAAGATTGGATTTTGAGCTTAGATAGTTATGATAGAGTTGTTAGAAATTTTCCTTTTACATAGTTTTCAATAGATTTTGCATTGTAAGGACAAATGGTTTTCCGCTTCTTTTATAAATAAAATAAATTTTGTTTGACTTATTTATTCATTTGTTTACTTCCTTGCAATGAAATCGTTATGTGAAAATTGATGTTTGCATATTTCTACAACGAATGGATATGATTCTTAGTTATGTTATTTATGGAAATGTCGAGAATTTACCAAATAGGGAGAGTTTCTCATCGCCTAAATTTCAATTGGACTGAAATTTGGAATCACGCAACTTGGTTGCATGATGAATGAGAAATTTCATATTTGGAAATTAGACAAATTCGTTGACAAAGTGTCAAGTGAAGGACTAGGAGATCGATTACACAAAGTTGTGTGTTGATCAAAGTCCACCACAAGAATAACAAAGATTTTCGTCATGATTTACTAAAAGTTTAGTAAATATGATTATACTTATAAGATTAAGTGTAATTATGAAATGATTGAAAAAGTTTAAATCAATAGCAGCACGAATAAGAAGAATCAAGTAGGCAGAAAGATAAAAGTTTCTCCATTCTAAGAAGAATGGAGAGTACCTTTTATGCTTTATGTTACGTCTTTATGATTAAGAACCATATCTCAATTGATCATCTAAGTGAGTCCTAGTACAATTGTATGTTTAAGAAGAGGAATAAAGAATTGAAGAAATGGTTAAATCAAAAGTCAATCATAATTCGTTCCAATAACAAGTCTTAAAGTTAAGATTGTGACAATGAGTGAAAAGTATTAAAGGTTTATAACATTCATCAAATGTGGAAAGTTGTGATGTCTTGAATAAGACAAAGATCGACTAGGACCAATTTATGAAGTGTTTTGATAAAAACTACACTAACTCTTGAATATTTGTTTGTCAAGAAATGTTTATTGACAAAAGAATCTTATATGTCAAGGAGTCAGTGGGAGTCTTAATGGTCTGGAAAGGTTTCAAGAACAAATCAAATAAACCTTATCGATCATCACTAGCACACGAGTTGAGGTTTACAACTTATCGTGTCGACAATATTTTGATTCTGTGCTATTCCAATTGAGTTAATTATGCATGTGAGTCCTATGAGTTCTCATTTTGAACGCATAAAAGTCAAAGCAGCTTAATCAATGGAAGGTACATTGATAGGAAAAGGTGAGCTGCTTAACTACTTGGAAGACGTGGTGGGCAACTATGCTACCATAAGGCAAGAAATCAAGATTAAGAAAGTTTGGTCCATATGAGTTTGAATTTGTTGTAAACTCTGGTTTTAACAAATTCACATGGATAGGAACAAATACACCATTAAAATCTAAGTGTCATAAGATTTCCTCCTTCATGTAAATGATTGTGAGGAAATGCTTTCACTAAGAAAGATTTTAAGAAGATAGTGATTGTAAAGTTGCATTCTCGAATTCAATTATGGTTACAGTATCCCTTTCCATGATTGGAATTGTGAGGTTTGGCAATTAGTCTTAAATATTTAGACACACATATGAACTATCTAAGGTAAAGGTGTATAAGCTTAAGAGGCCTTGATAAAAGATTATCAAAGCATTAAGTATTAGAAACATGGACTTAAGAAATTCAATAGGTATTGTTTTTCTGAAAGTTAAGATGTTTATAAATACATGTCGAAGCTAGTGGGAGCATAAGTGTTATGTTTTAAAGTAATCATCATGATAGTGAGAGCATAAAAGTTATGATTGTATGATTATTATGGAAAGTATTACAAGTTGGCAATATTAATTATAGAAAAACAAGAGTTATACCTTGCAAAGTCGTAAGGGTTGTAAAGTTGTTTTGCTATAATTAAGGGAGAGAATATTATGCTTTATTTCAAATCTAAAGGCTTAGGTTGAGAAATGTTAATAAATTTAATCAAAGGTACATAGTGTGTTCTTAAAATTTCGATTATGATTACGGAATTCCTTTTCACAATTCGAATTTTGAAAACATAGCAAATAAAACATTGTGCATCATGTCCCATACGCTTCGGGTATAGGATCGATTGAAAATGCTTTAATGTTTGACCATTCTAAGATTTTCCAAATGTCTAGCGCATTTAGAGGAAAAAGGGACTAGAATCAGTTTTGACTAAAATAATTAAACAACTATCAAAGGACAATCCAAAGTTCGACGAGGATTGGTTGCTTATTAGTAGTTGGAAGCATGGTATTAATGGACCATATTGACAATATGATGAATACAAAAGATTCTATTAAGAAATGAGTTGTCATATGGAAAATATGGAAGTGTGTCCATATTGGGAAGTAAATGTTGAAAATCTATGACTAGATTAGAAACTTTTGTGCAAGAGGATGTTCAAAGACATGTACTTTGAGTGAGAGACATCATATCTAAGGAATTGTCTTGTAACAATCTCCATTAAAGGACTTTGTAATATCATTGGCAATAGTCTTTGTGACTTTGGTGCAGTGACATTACGAAAGAATTATTGCATAAAATGTTAGAATCTAGCATATTCTATAAGTGGCAAGAATTTGATATTCTTAAACTTATGAAAAGGATTTGGAGTTGTGAAATGAGAATGATTGGAAATGTGTGCAATTTGTCTATTCCACAAAAGTAAGAACCATAGGTAAACATTGTGTGCATGCTAGGAGCATGGGACAAGTGTAATAATTCAAGTAAGAAGTTGATTACCCGAAACGACAAATAATGAGTAATCGATATGGTGATAAATAAAAGGAGTTTTATTTATACTCAAAGTTTTGCGGCCATATGGGATTAGTATTATTCTTGTGTTTCACTTTGCATGTTTTGACTTCCAGAATAATTGAGTTTATTAAGAATAATCGAATTATTCAAACAGGCCACAGTTGTTCATATGTTGGAAGTAGATATGAATGAAGACTGTCATGAATTGGTGTGTGGATTGTCTAAAAGAGTATTAGACATAAGCAAATGTTTTCTGCAACGTTCATGAGTGCTTATGAATATGAATTTGAGCATTGGATCAAACCCACGCTCACTTGGATCACTCCATGAATTGTATCACGAGTGATTGGTGAGACGATAACATCTTATATTCTTGAAACCGAGATGTGTGAGTTGTATCTTGCTAATCGGTTGCACATTGATAATATGTAAACGCACTAGTAACTTGGTGTTATAAAACATATTGTTGTGTGTGATTCGGCGAGTGAGTGCAAGCGAGCATTGTATCAAAGTTTATCCGTTCCTTTTATCCAAAGTAGGACAAAAGCGATATCTTTGGGCCCCTCGATGGTTTAGTGATGACAAATGTAAATGCTCGGCCGGGCTAGGGCTAATTTGATTTGTTCAATTAGTCAGTCGTCATAAATCGGGAAATCGAGAAGTAGTACAAAGAGAATGATTAGAAATCATGTCTCATACGATATCTAGAATGGAGGAATATATGATCCCTTATCTAAGGACACGCGTATCTGATAGGATCAGAGTTGACAGCGGCTTTGGAAAGTTACGATTGTAGATCAGGATCTGAAGTCATACGCAAAATAGTTATTAGACTTATCCAAGTAGGAGACTGTTGGATTAGTGTCTATGTCCATAACTATTTTGGTATGTACTTGACCCGATGGTGCATGGTCCTTTTGGGTTGCCTTCACCAAAGCAACTTGATTGGAGAAATAAATAAAGAGAGAGAGGTTATTATGATTTATTAATATGTTATAAGAATAATATATTAAAGTAGAAATCATATTTGTTTAACTAATATTGGTCAATAATTAATTAGGAATTAATTTTGTGATCAAGTGTAATTAATTAAACTAGAGGGGCTGAATTGTAATTATGTGATAGTTACAAAATAAGGTAAGGATTATCTTAAATATGGGGTGAACTAATTTAAGGAGATAATGCCTTAGAATTCGACTAGGATAAGGGTTTCTAAGACTTATCTTATGGTTACTTGGCGGGCAAGCAACTAGATAAGGATAAGGACTAAAACCCTAATCTTTACACCTATATAAACCCCCTAAGGCTCATGAATTTGTCTAAGCCTTCGCAAGAAGTCCTAAGGACAAATTCCTACTTCTCTCCTCTCTCTTTATACCTTCTCCATTTGCTCTTGGTGTTTGTAAGCCATTAGAGGAGTGACACTTGTGACTCTAAGCATTCCAAAGTCAATTCAAGGAGGAATTAGGATTTTTATTGCTACATAACAATCAAGGTAATATCTTAAACCTAAATATATGTTAATATTGATTTCCATATGCTAGAATTAGGGTTTATAGTCTTGGATTCAAAGCATGTACAATAGAGAAACCTAGATCCAAGCATTAGGGTTTGTATGAGAACATAAGATGTCTTATGACCAAAATCCATCAACTTTTAGGTTCATTTCAGTATCGAATATGGTTCAAGGTTTTCATATAGTTCGGGGGTTATGCAAGGTTCGACAGTTCAACCATTTTGAGGGTATAGGAGCGGTGACTAACCCTATAGCATATTAAGTCCCCATAGTTTGGATTATTCGTAACACCTTGTTTATTTATTAGATAAATAAATAAATTAATGAACGAATAGTAGCCCTAAAATAAATAATTATATATCAAAAGGTGGTCTCGAAGAGCTAACTATCACAAACTTAGAATTTGGGGGTTAAAGTGTAAGTTCCGGATTGGTTTCATAAATATTATTGGAGGCAGGGACTAAATGGTAATTTCGGGGACTTCATTTAGAGATTTTGGAGGCTACGGGGTTGTTTGGTAAATCAGGTATCGAATTTGAAGGGATTTTCCGAAGCTGGGGTAGAAAAGGTAAAAGTTGGACCTAATTTGTAAAGGGTTTTCGATTTTAGGGTTCAAATGGTAACTTATGGACTGATTGTGAAAGGATATTAGATGCTGGGGGGGGGGTATATATGTCACAGCAAACCCTAACCCTAACTAAGAGGGTGCAGCCGCTATCATCGGAGATCTCCAGCCGCCACCTCCACTCTCACAATCTCTGACGCCGCTCCACCACCTTTCTTGAGGTTGCCACCGCCGCAGTCGAAGCCGAAGACCACCAGGATCGCCATCATCATCTCACCGCTGACGGGGAAGGGGAGTTGGTTTCCCGACGTGATGCTTGGAGGTTACGTTCGCTGTGGTTGATGTTATCCCTTCCTCCATGTTCTCTCGCAACTACAGAACGGTTTCCGACCGCTGGCGCCGTCACCTAGGGCTCGTTACGATTGGGATGTATCCGACCAGCTCTTGCCATCAGGAGGAAAAGACTAGCACCGATGAAGGCTCATTCGCACATGCTCCATCGTGACGCTGCTATTCTACCGCTGCTCTCCGAGCATGTTCGAGTGCGTGTGTATGTTTGCTCGGCTGGGGACAAAGAAAAACCACCGCCACCACCGTGAGGTGGGGCTATCGTCGTAACCGCTGCTGCTACTGTTGTTTTGGTGTTGCTGCAGCCGCCTTGAGCCACCAGGTGGGTTCCTGGAGTGTTGGATGCAATCTGAAGTTTATATGCATGTGTTTTGTCTAGTTGAAATACCAAGAATAGCCACCACCACCACTCTAAGGTGGTGGCGGCCGCCATGAACCACCATTGTGTGCGTTTAATGTAGTTAATGTGTGTTTATTTTTGGTTAAGGCATTGTAAAGTGTAATTAGCTAAAGTATAATGAAAAGAAATTGAAAAACACTACCTTAGGGTGGTGGCTGCCGCCTCCACCCGCCACCGGCGGCCGTGTTGGGTGGCGGTGTGTTTTTGCCTCGTTGTGATTGATTCGTTTGGGGTGCTTTAAACCCTAGTAGGCCTTGTAAGCCCTAATGGGACCAATGAAGCTTAATGGACCCTAATTGACCCACTAAAACTCTAATGGGCTTAATGATATTCTAGTGGGCCTAATAGGCCCAATAAAGCCCTAATTAACCTAAAAGCTCAACAAATTGATAAATAGACTAGTATTTGGGTTGGAAAAACCATAATGCCAATAAAACCCTAATTTGGGGAATTAATCGTGACACACGAGAATTATTTAATAATTGGAGATATTATACAATAATCATTAGCAGAAATTAATCTAAGCAATATTGGACTTAATGGATTAAGTCCTTAGTGGATTAAGTCCTTAATGGGTTAAGTAGGAAACTTAATCCTAATCATCATTTTACGTAAAACCCTAATTTCACATGGGCCTTAAGTTGGGCCTTTTTAGTGGGCCTTGATGATTAGGTTATTAATGGGCCGTCTAAGATCAAGCAAATGGACTAGAATAATTAATAGGCTTTGAAGTAAGGCCCATATGAGGAGTTGGGCCCAATTTGGAAAATTAGGCCATAGTTGGGCCTTAATGATTATATAATATTGGACCATTAAACTGTCAACGGTTGTACTGGAATAAATGGTTGGGCCTTATGGTAAGACCTTGTAAAGGTTTGGGCCCAATTTAGAAAATTGGGCCATATGTTGGGCTTTGACTCATAGTTGACTTTTGGGCTTATGGATTGGGCCTTGGGCTTGAATAAAGCCAAGCATGGGGTAATGTAGTAATGACCCCAAGTACGTACTTATGGTTATGTAGTGGAACCCAATAATTAATTGGGTGTTATTATGGTGTTGACAGTTCGGGAATCTATCATCCAGCAGTTGGGGTTGAGTCTGCGGGACTTCAGCAGCGTGGGATTGTGTCTACAGGACTTCAGCAGTGTGAGGTGAGTTGCCTTCCAGTAGCGGTGTGTCTACGGACATAATGTCGGCCCACTAGTAGGAGTTTTATGTTAGATGATTGTCTTTGTGATATTCATCTAGGTTTGCTGCTACCTGTTATGTTTTATGTGCTAGCATGTTATGATGTTATGTGATAATGGTAGTAGAGATGAAATAGTCCCCAGTTATCGGTCGATAGGACCGAAGGGGTAGTTTAGTACCCAGTCATGCTAGTTAGATTATGATATATGTGATATGATATTATGTGGTAGTAGTAGGGGGTGAAATAGTCCCCGGTTACCAGTTGATAAGACCGAAGGGGTAGGCCAACACCCAGATATGCTAGGCAGTATGTGATTTATGTTTATATGCTAGGGTTTTATGTGGTAGTGGTAGGGGTGAAATAGTCACCGGTTGAAAGATACCGAAAGGGAGGCTAGCTCCTGGTTACCGGTTGAAAGATACTGGAGGGGTAGGCTAGCACCCAGATATGCTAGGCAGTTACCGGTCGAGAGGACCGAAGGGGTAGGCCAACACCCAGATATGCTAGGCAAGGTCACCGGTCGAGAGGGCCAAAAGGGTAGGCCGGGCACCCAGATATGCTTGGCAGTATGTATGTTATTTGTATTTGTATGGTATGTGGTATGATGGAAGAAATCACTAAGCTTTGTGTGTACGGTTTACAATTTTGGTTTTAGGTACTGATTTTCAAAGGAAAGGAGTCGGGTTGATCGCAGCGCATCAAACTATGTTTTCCACACATGAGATCTTTGGGATTACACTCTGATATTATTTTATGATAATATGTTTTGATTACTGGCACTTTGGTTTGACACGAGATATTATTATGAATGTTTTTATACTGATGGTTTTATGTAATAACTTATTTAAAAATAAAATTTTTGGCCTTGAATTTTGGGATGTTACAAGTTGGTATCAGAGCCTTGGTTTGAGGGATTCGGACACACTCTCAGGTGTGTATGAACTCAAACTTAGGACTTGGTATGAAAATTTTCAAAAGTAAAATCATTTTGTAAAAGAAGTTTGAAAAGAGAAAAGAACTTTGTAAAGAACAAGGTATGTGATGCGTGCAATCACCCGAGCTCAAGTAAGTTTTCCCCAAGATACCCATACATGATATGATATGTTATGATATGATATGATATGGTTATGAGAACTGAATGTTATATTAGGGTTGCGGATCTAGGAGGATGCCTTATATGCCTATTGTATGTGCTTGTAGACTTGCATGCTAGTACTGATCAGTCAGTGATAGGATAGCCTGTTTAGGTTATGCCTGATTGTATGAGCCTTTGAATTGCATGTACAAATTCCTTATTAGAGAATAGAATGGTTTGATTGGATTATGAGGGTTAGATTTTTCCATTGTCTGAATGTTGCTTGCTTTGTGCTTTGTGGGATTCTTAGTAATGTGAGTTGGCTATTAAGTGAATATGCTAAGTCACATGTGGCACAAGCTAGATAATCTCAGAGTGATAGATTTGACCCTATTGCGTAGCTTTTGTCTAAGTCCAACCGTTCTAGGGATGGGTCTCTTACTCGAAGGATTATCTGATATGTGTTGCATGTGGTTATATTCATAAGGTAGCTAGTTGACATTATTAGGAATCTTTTAGCAGCTGAGGATTGGGGTGAGTACGGGAACCTAGGAAAGCGTAGGATATGTTCCAGTGGGTTAGTAGCAAGGCTCAGTGAGACTTGAGTGTACCAGTTTGAGGAAGTGACTTAGAGGATTCGGGAGGATTGTTGAGGAAAGTGAGGATAGCTGTGGAAGGTAGTATTGGGCCCGTACTACTGAAAGCACATGATCCATACTCGAATCAGTGAGAGTCTTGGAGAATCTGAGAAGCTTTAGGGAGAAATTTGTGACCCAATTTGGGGACAGAGGATGTTCTAGTTGTTGCAGCTTAGCCATGGGCAAGTGAGCTAGTGAGCGTGACAGGGTGTCAGACCCTGAAGGATATGATTTACAAGAGGTTGCCGATGTGAGATCGATTTGGGAGCACTTTGAGAAGAGAGAGTGAGAGCGAGAAATCATAAGCCAAGGAGATAGTGGGAGACAGATCGATCTTGAGGAGATTCAAGAGTCGAGTGATGAAGGAACCTCCACCGCTGGAGCTCAACCTGAGGAGGAAACTCTGGTTGAACCGATTGACCAATCGTTACCTCTTAGACGTTCCGAAAGAGTTAGAGTTCAACCCTAGTTATTACTACCAAAGGGGACACGTATATTAGTGACAGTACACTAGTAAATCTAGATGAACCTAACAGCTATAAGGAAGCCATGGCAGGCCCAGAGTCTGCTAAATGGAAAGAGGCAATGGACAGTGAGATTCAGTCCATGTATGAAAACCAAGTTTGGAATTTGGTTGAAAATGTGCCTGGACGTAAGATGGTTGGGTGCAAATGGATCTTCAAGAAGAAGACCGACGTGGATGGGAATGTACACACGTATAAGGCACGACTGGTGGCAAAGGGCTTTACTCAAACTCGCAGAGTTGACTATGATGAGACCTTCTCGCCAGTTGTGAAGATAAAATCTATTAGGGTGATGCTGGCCATTGCTGCATTTCATGATTATGAGATATGGAAAATGGATATCAAGACCGCTTTCCTTAATGGGAGGTTGGCTGAGGATGTTTACATGGCTCAGCTAGAGGGTTTTGTCGATGCCAATCATCCTAGTAGAGTTTGCAAGCTTGAAGAGTCCATTTATGGACTTAAGCAAGCATCTCACAGATGGAATCTTTGCTTTGATGAGAAATTCAAAGAGTTTAGATTTATACGAAGCGAAGATGAATCGTGTGTATATGTCAAAGCCAGTGGGAGTATAGTTAGCTTTCTCGTTCTGTATGTCGATGACATACTGCTCATGGGAAACAACATCCCGACTTTGCAGGAAGTTAAGTCATGGCTCGGGAAGTGCTTTGCTATGAAGGACCTCAGAGAGGCTTCCTATATTCTGGGAATAAGGATAGTGAGAGAACGAAGTAAGAGACTAATAGGACTTAGTCAGAATACTTACTTAGATAAAGTACTAAAATGTTTTAGTATGGAAAACTTGAAGAAGAGAGAACTACCGATACAAAGTAATGCCAAGTTGAGTAAGACTCAAAGTCCGAGTACTGAAGTCGAGATGAGCCGAGTACCTTACGCTTCCGCAGTTGGCTCAATCATGTACGCTATGACTTGTACTCGCCCTGATGTGGCCTTTGCTTTGAGCATGGTCAGTAGATACCAAGGGAACCCTGGCAGAGCTCATTAGATTGCGGTTAAAAATATCCTTAAGTACCTTCGGAGAACCAAGGAATGGTTTATAGTCCTCGGAGGGAGTGATGACTTAAAGGTGCGAGGGTATAGTGACGCCAGTTTCCAGATTGACACGGACAACTACCGTTCGCAGTCGGGCTGGGTCTTTACCCTAAATGGAGGAGCAGTAACTTGGAAGAGTTCCAAGCAGGAAACTGTAGCTGATTCAACGTGCGAATCAGAGTATATTGCAGCGAGCGAAGTGTCAAAGGAGGCAATATGGTTGAAGAACTTCATTGGTGACCTTGGAGTTGTGCCTGCCATAAAGGAGCCTATGGAAATTTTCTGTGATAATGAAGGAGCGGTTGCCTTCACCAAGGAACCGAGGGATCATGGTAGATCTCGACATATTGACAGAAATGCATATCAGTAAATTGATGTTATAAAATGCATTGTTGTGTATAATTGATTGGTGGATAAGTAAATGCATATAAGTTGAAGTTTATCTGTTACTTCTATCCTAAGAGGGTAAAAGCGATATTACGGCCGCTCGATGATTTGATTTGACTTATGTGTCGGGCCCGGTTAAGACTGAATTGATATGTTCAATTAAGTTCTATGTCAAATAAATTTGAAATCGAGAAACCAACTGCTGGACAATTAGTTCCATGAGATTGTCTGCACAATATCTAAACAGAGGACTGTACGATCCCTTATCTAAAGGACAGGTTACTGATGAGATCAGAGTTGACAGCGTCTTTGAGAGCTACGATTGCTAATCAGATTGTGTTTGCATTTATAGTTACTAGACTTATCCAAGTGGGAGACTGTTGGATTAGTGTCTAAGGTTGTAACTATATTTGGTAAGTACTTGACCCAGTTGTGCATGGTCCTTTTGGGTTGCCTTCACCATAGCAACTTGACAAGGTGATTTATATAGAGAGAAGAGATATTATTATTAATTTATTATAAGAATAATATGTTAAAGGAATAATAATATTATTTGATTGATATAAGTCATAAATTAATTAGGAATTAATTTGGTGACTTAAAGAGATTAATTGAATAAAGGGGCATAAATTGTCAAATGTGTGATAGTTGTCTTTTAGGCTATGAATCCTTATGGATATGGGAAGGGACGATTTTAAGGACATGGATATCCTAGAAATCGTCCAAGGCCTTATCTAGAAGGATCTTTGGATTGCTTTGAGGCTAAGTTACCCAATTAGGGTTTAAGGTAAAACCCTAAGAACTCATAGTATAAATAGACCCTTAGGGTTGGAGAAATCGGTCACTCGATGCATGAGGAAACCATAGAGCCGATTTCTCACCTCTCTCCCTCTCTCAAATCATCTTATTTCTAGTAGATGTTTGTAAGCCATTAGAGGAGTGACAATTGTGACTCTAAGCTCCAAGGAAAAGACGTTTTCAAGCAAGTAACTTAAGGTATTCTTCTAGATCTATTTTCATATGTTATGAATTGTTTGTTTACACTAGATCTATGATTTAAAGTCTTGGATACAAAGCATGTTCAATTAGAGAAACCTGAATCCAAGAAATAGGGTTTGCATGTGCACATAGGAAAGTTCTTATGGCTCAAACCCATCAAAAAGATACCAGAATGGAAGTCGGAGTGGATAACTATGGATTTCATAACCAAGTTGCCCAAGACAATGGGTGGACTTGATACCATATGGGTCATCGTCGATAGATTGACCAAGTCTGCACACTTCCTGCCTATCAAAGAAACGGACAAGATGGAGAAGCTTATGAGAACATACATTAGGGAAATCATCCGACCACATGGCGTTCCTATATCCATTATCTCCGATTAAGATAGTAGGTTCAGTTCGAGGTTCTGGCAGTCACTACAAAGTTCCCTAAGAACAAAGCTGGACATGAGTACAGCCTACCATCCTCAGACCGGCGAACAAAGTGAGAGAACCATCCAAACACTGGAAGATATGTTGTGAGCATGTGTGATCGTCTTTAGGAAGGCATGGGATACTCACTTACCCCTTGTCGAATTTAGCTACAATAACAGTTATCACACGAGCATCATCGCTACTCCATTTGAAGCCCTCTATGGCCGAAAGTGCAGATCCCCTCTGTGTTGGGCTGAGGTGGGTGACACCTAGTTAGCTAAAGGACGAGTTCCTGAGAGCACTCTCACAGGTCCGGAAATCATTTGGGAAATGATAGAGAAGATCGTTCAGATTCATGAACAATTGAAAGCCTCTAGAGATCGATAGAAAAGCTACGCCGACAAATGAAGGAAACCTTTGGAATTCCAGGTGGGAGACCACGTTATTTTGAAGGTCTCACCCTAGAAGGGGTTGATACGCTTTGGAAAGTGTGGGAAGCTTAATCCAACATACATAGGGCATTTCGAGATTCTCTCTAGAATCGGCCATGTATCTTACAAACTCAATCTACCCAACGAACTCAGTAACGTACATTCTACATTCCACGTCTCGAACTTAAAAAAGTATATGTCCGACGAGACTCTTGTAATCCCACTCGATGAGATCGAGATCAACGAGAGCCTCTACTTCGTGGAAGAACCTATAGAGATCATGGACCGGGAGGTCAAGCAAACGAAATAAAGTCGTATCCCGATTGTGAAGGTTCGCTGGAACGCCATGCAAGGACCCGAATTCACATGGGAGTGCGAGGATGAAATGAAATTGAAATATCCTCATCTATTTGCTTAGTATTTGTAACTACTTTATTTGCTTAAACTCTAATTTCAGTACGAAATTCCCTCTAACAAGGGGATGATGTGACAACCCCAAAATTTTCATTCGAACAAACCCTAAAGTCAAGCACTTCAAATAAAAGTCAAATACATTTCTGATTATTGTTAGCCAGTTTAAAGTTCATTTTGGGTGTTTTTAGTATTTATTCTTCAAACGAACGAACGAAAGGAAGTACTTTCTCGGGTCTTGGAGTAGCAAACCCACACTTAGCACCCTAATAAGGAGTTCACGGCCAAACTTTTGGAGTTTGGGCCATAAAATCTTATGTGACCATGAATTCATTCCTTAGGCATGAGTTTACTCCCCATTTCTTTCATTTCTCAACTTCCACTCTCAAGAACACTCACCATTCACTCTTAAGTAGCATCCCATTCTTCGCCCGATCTTCCGAAAACATAAGTGTTTCTTGACTTGATTTGTGGTTATAACCTATCATCTAGTTGTTATACATAATTTCATCCATTCATTATTGATTTTCACTTAAATCTTCAAGTGTTCTTCAAAACACCAAGAACACATACTAGTGTTCTTGGACCTTAAACACTCAATCAAGCTTCTATCTTGTAAGTACACTTGCCCTAGCTTATTGTGTGCTTAATATGAACTTGTTTAAATTTGGAAAACACCAAGAAACATAAGATCAAAGGAGTTTACAGCCAAGGGATGTTCTTGGGCCGTAAACCCTGCTAAGTGGGGTTAAATGAACCCTAGTCCCTTCATAAGCCTTGGATGCTAGTCTTGATCCTTCCTTGAAGTGTATAGGATTCTAAACAACAAAGAAAACATGTCCCCATAAGAGTTTACGGCTGTAAACACATAAGGAAATGGTCCTTAGGCCGTAAACTCTACAAAGTGGTGATATTGTGCCCCTAATGCTTCCTAAGGCTTAGACTTGATCAGTGGATGCTCAATCTTGACTTATAAGACCTCAAAACACCAAATGGAACTTAGTACCATGATTTTACGGCCATAAACTCATGGGGAAATGACCATGGGCCGTAAACTCCATAAGGAGTGGTTCTTGGGCCATAAACTCCAATGCCATGCCATACAACCCTTAGATGCAACCCTTTGGTACCTATAACACTTGAATCAAAGTGTTTCCATGTTCTAGGGTGTCTTAAATTGATTAATTAGTTGATTAATGACTAATTAGATACATATATGTTTTATTATATGTTAACTAGGATCATTGTTTGTGTTCAAGTCTTCACTTGACACCTAGCACCTTGTCCAAAACTTCCGTACAATCCACTCACTACAGGTGAGTTTATACCCCTTAATTAACCTTTTAAATATTTTTAAATGCTTTTATGGGGGGGGGGGGGAATACAAGTTGAATCATGTTAGCTATTAGATCAATCACATGTGATTAATAACTAGCATAAAAATGGACTTTCCATTCTTTAAACTGTTTTACAAAACCAATGACTTCAAACTGCTTATCAAATTATTTTACATGTCAAACTCTTTATCAAATTCACTTTTGTATTCTATACCTTTCTTTTATAGTTTTCAAACTTATATATTGTTAAAACCATGTCTACTTCATATATAGTTATATAAATAAGGTTTTAAGGACTTAGGACTGATAACTCACTTTTCTTCCTGTTCCTCGTTTGGTTGTGAACTTTAAGTACCCGATTGTTTGTTCGAGTGTCGTTGAATCCTTAGTTATATATTATGTATATATGTATAGATATAAAGACTTTTATCTCAGTTCAGTACATTCTATCATACAAACAAGTCTACTAGTAAACTATAATAGGTATAGTTTAGGGTTATACTACTTACTACTTCTAGTCCAATGAAACATAAAAAGAGTCAGTTCATTCATGAGTTACTACTTACTATTATGACAACTATACAACTATACTATGACGAGAACTTATACAACTATATTGTGATGAGAACTTATACAATTGTTAAACTGTAGTATGAGGAGAACCTATACAATGATACTATGATGAGAAATAATACATTCATTACACAAGTACGTACATTTCATATACGAGTATACTATAACCTAAATGTGATCCACTGTATCGGAGCATGCCTTCATTGTCATGGCTCGAGTTGTAACCAGAATCTTCTGGAGGGAGAGCGTGAGTTTGCATATAGATCTATACTGGATTGACTATCCTACACCTTGCTACTAGTTACAGTGGGACCTGCAGGTCTTCAGGAGCCAAATGTCATTACTTTTAACGACTTACATTGTCGTTTTCATAGTCGATAGTATGGTACAATTAATCACATGATGCATTAATATAAATCCAGTTTAAGGTAGTTAGTACAACAGTAGTTACTATAATACAACACTACAGTACTACATTAATTTACCCTTTACATTTATTTGGTGATCACTTCACTTAAACATTAATGTACAAAATATATTTTGATAATGATAGATACACTTGGGAAAATTACACACTTTTACAAGAAACAAACATACAAAACAGTTGTGCCTTGCTAGCAGGCTACTTTTAGTAGAAAATATAGGATTTTCTAGGAGTTACAAACTTTTACAAACACGTACAAACATTCACATACTTTTACTACAAAAGTTTACAAACTCGTACTTCAAACACTATTTCAAACATTTTGATACAATCATAGACACTAAATACTTATGAACTCACCAGTTTTAATGTTGATAAACTCTTTCAAAATAACTTGTAGTCTCAGGTCATCAGTAGACAGGTACCGATGCCAGCTTTTGAGAAGATGGAGCGCATACAAGACTCATCTTTTATTTTGATTCATATTTTGGTGACCTATAAACTACATAACACACTTGTATTAAAATTATATAGTTAACGCAATGGATGATGTTGTTTACTCGTTTACTATTATACTGTTTTGTGATACTATACATGACGTCCTCCGCCCCAGAACGTTTCTGCCATTCTTTTTTTTGGGGTGTGACAAATAGTGGTATGCCTCTTTACACTCTCGATCAAGAATCAAAATAATCAAGAACCATGTGGGGGTATTCTATTTGAACCAGAAGAAGCAACAAGAACATTTTATGAAGAGTATATAGCACGTGTTGGTTTCATTCCTTGTGTTTTATCTTCTTGATATATGCATATGTAGCCCTTTATTTAATATTAATTCTTATCATTTATTAGGTATTTATTTGCATATTATGGAAAAAAAAAAGGTACTTAAAAGTGTGTGAATTGTGTTGTCAGTCCAAAAAGAATGCTTGGGAGCAAAAAGAAGCAGTAGTACTCATTGGGAAGCTTTGGAATGATCAAAAGAAGAAAAGGCCAAAAAAATGGAAGAGACTCGGCGAGTCGTGTCGTCGACTCGACGAGTCGATATGAAGATTGGAGAAGCTAAGGACTCCTTAACTTACCATGCACAGGAATTAAGGGATGGACTCCACAAGTCGGTCATGGACTCGACGAGTCGGGTCGAATCTATAAAAATGACTTTTCAGATCGACACAAAAAAATTCTAGAGAACTCTTGGGAAGAAGAGCTGCAAATAAAAGTCAGAGAAGACCTAGAGAATGAAGATCCAACCCTAAATCTGATCCCGAAGGAGATTAGAGGCAATTTCCATTACTTGCAATTCAATCTATTGTTTCCATCATGTATAGACATATATATTTCGTTTTTGTGCTTTCAATTGCCTCAATCATGAGCTAAAACCTTTTAACTTCTGTTTGGGGAGACAATATTGATACTATGGTTTGATTTATGGTAGGAATAGTTTGATATTGGTGATTTTGTTAATATAAGCTTGTTAAAGAACCTTATGTGTGAATGATCACTATTTTTCTGTTAATAGGAAGAGAATTAACCTGCATGAACATCTCTTAATTGTTACCTCATATAATTTATGTGACTACTTCATTATGTGACTAGGATTAGCGAATGTGAAACTAGAATTAATAGGAAAATAGGTAAATTCCTGTGTGATCTTGTGTGATGACCATCAAAAAGAGGTTAACTAAAGGGCCAATTTTGTTGACCATTACAAGTCTTAATTAACCCGAATAAATAACCTAGGAAATTAAAGTAAATTAGACAACTGGCCACTATTTGAGTTACTTTGTTTTCTAAGGATTAGTGTAGCGAATGTGAACCTAATCACTTGAATCGGTAGCCAATAGAACAACTAATCCATTGCACTATTACCATAAAATCAACCATCGGATCAATTGAGTTGAACCTAAACAGAAGTTTCCTTCATTATTAAATTTAGTCGAATCTTTGCTTTTCTAGTTTCTAGTTAATTAGTTTAATTATTAGTTAGTAAGTTTATCGTCTTGCAAAACTAGAGAAAACCATCTCTTTTATTATTTGTTAGTTACTGTTAGATAATTTTAGTAATTAGGTTAAATTGCCGTTCCCTGAGTTCGTTACCCTGCTTACTAAAACTATACAACCAATAGACAGGTTCACTGCCTTTTGTGTGATTAATTTACATTTTATAAGTAGGATTAAAACTAGTTGGTTTTACACACATCAAGTTTTTGGCGTCGCTGCCAAGGAACGGTTCCAACTTTAAATTGATTACTATTGTTATCGATCCTTTGTGTGAGATTTTTTCTTGCACAAAGTTACTGCTTTTATTAAATTTAGCATTAGGATTAAATTTTAGTTAGTAGATTTTTGAAAATTTTGTTTAAATTTTTTTTCTGTTTTTGCACTCGACTCACCGAGTCCCTTCGAACGGACTCGACGAGTCCATAGCTGAACAGAAAATTTTTGTTTTTAGTTTTCTTTTGTTATTTTTAAGCGTGTTTTTTTTTTCTTTTTACAGAACGTTTATGACCAGGGGAGGAGGAACACCACTGATCCCACCTTTTGACGATCAGGAAGCAACACTTTGAAGAAACAAAGGCATAACAATTGGAGATCCCAAAAAACCAAAAAACTCATCACTAAGGAATTTGAAATCCGTTTTCAGCAAGAAGAAGGGCAAGAAATTCGGAGAATCCTACGCCTCTTTAGCAAGTGAAGACCCGATTAAGGAGGACACCGAGTACGAAACCGAAGAAGAAGAAGAACCTACATACGGGCATGACTCTGATTCTGGTGACGATTTAGCTATTACCATGGATAACATCGATGAAGTTCCTATGGGGGAATGGAAGAAGAGGATACACGATGACACTAGCCAGGACTTGTGCAACCCGCAATTCCTGCAACTGCTACTTTTGATCTCAAGGGTCACATCCTTGCTCAACTTAAGGAGATCCCCTTTACCGACAAAGACCACGAAGATGCTTACATACACTTAGATGAATTTAATGATGTAGCTGATTATTTCAATGTTCCAAACGTGCCTCGGGAAACTCAGCTACTTCGCATGCTTCCGGTTACATTGAAGGGTGTTGCAAAGGATTGGCTCAAGTCACTTCCCCCCGGATCCATCACTACATGGGCCCAGATGAAAGAAGAGTTCATTGATCAATTCTGCCCACCATCCAAGATATCTAAGCTAAAGAAAGCCACAACCAACTTTGAACAAGAAGCTGGAGAGTCACTTTATGAAGCTTAGGAGAGGTACAAGATCCTACTAAGTAATTTCCCAAATCATGAACTTAATAGTGAACAAGAAGTCTCCATCTTTTATGATGGAGTAAATGTTACAACAAGGCAATTACTTGACTCCAAAGGTCTACTCACGAAGAAGGTACCTCCGGTGATAAAGAAACTAATTGAAGAATTCTCTAAGCACTTTAGAGAATACCACAATCCAAGATATGATGTAACAAGGGGGTCCGCCTATGCAGCATCAGAAGATTTTTCAGCAGTTATGGCTATGTTGAAAACCATGGATAGGAGGATGGAAAAAATGGATCAAACGATACATGTTATTCGGGTGGGTTGTGAGAACTGCAATGGGCCTCATCTTACTAGAGATTGTGATATAGATGAGAATGGCAATAAGAATATGCAAGTGTGCTACTCAAGTGGTGACCGATATGATGAAAATTGGCGGAAACCAAAGAAAGAGTGGCTCCCTTATGATGAGTACAAGAAGGCTAAGGAGGAGAAGTATAAACAAAAAGGAAGAGGTTTTTACCAAAAGGAGGAACCAACACAAGAAAGAAAACCAAGTTTTGAGGAGATGCTTACCAAGTTTGTAGCTACTTCAGAAAAGAGACATAATGATCATGATGCTGCAATCCAAGAAACAAGAACAATGCTTAGAAACCAACAAGCATCCATCCACAACATTGAGACACAGCTGGGGAAACTTGCTCAACAAATCAATCAAAGAAGACTGGGTGAACTTCCAAGTAAAACCAAGAATAATTCGAGAATGGAGAACGTGAATGTAATAACAACTAGTTTTGGGAAAAATTTCACTCCTCTGACCCCTGCACAAAAGGTCTCAACTAAGGTGCATGCAGAAAAGACAGAAGATTCGAGTTCAGCTAAACCCGTCACGACTCGCCGAGTCCCTCTAATGGACTCGACGAGTCCAAGAGCTAATGACAAAACTGATGTTTCTTTAATACCTTATAGGCCTCCTTTGTTATATCCAATTCAAGCCATCCCTGATGAAAAGGCTAAAGAGTAAAGAACTTTCATGGAACATGTTAAAGCCCTTCAAGTCAACATTCCATTTTTTGAAACAATACTTCAAACGCCTAAATATGTAAACTTGCTTAAAGGTCTCTTTTCCGCTAGAAAAGATATGGCTGAAGTCGCTGAGATAGTGTTAAATGAGCTACCATGAAAGAAAGGCGACCCGGGAAGCATCTCGATTCCTTGACAATTTGGAAACAAAATTGCTACTCAGACATTGACCGATTCGGGTGCAAGTATTAATCTAATGCCATACTCTTTCTTCAAGAAGTTGAATTTACCGGAGCTAAAGCCAATTAATATGAAGATCCATCTAGCATATAAGACAATCATTCGTCCAAGAGGTGTTTGTGAAGATCTTCTGATAAAGGTTGACAAATTTGTTTCCCGTGGATTTTGTAGTACTTGACATGGAAGAAGACCCCAAAATTTCAATTATTTTGGGGAGACCATTTTTGAATACCGCATGTGCATTGATAGATGTATGCGAGTCCACACTAACATTAAGGGTAGAAGATGAATGAACAAAGTTTAAGGCTACACAAGATACTAAGCATGAGACGACAAGAAAAGAAGAAGTTTCCTCCATTCATTTGGATGAGGAACTACTAGAAAAAGAGCTTGCACTTTTACAAGAAAAAAATCCAATTAAATTTTTACTGTCTTCTGGAGAAAATTTTGATGCTGAAAAAGATTTAGAAGAGATAGAGAAGTTGTTGGAGGGAACTGATCCAGAAGAAACAATGGGGTTTGTGGAATACGCACAGACTCGTCGGGTCGCATCGACAGACTCGACGAGTCCAGTTAAAAAGTTCAGAAATGTGGACAACCTTGACCTGCTATTTACAAGTTCTTTTCCTATGAAGATTTTTCCAGATTCTTTGGAAGTTCCAACAACAAAAGGCGAAATTGTTAAAAATTATTGTAACTTCCAAAATGTTCAAGTAGCTTACCTTGATACGATGATACAAAGAGATAAAGAATTTCGACTTGATAAGGAGGCAAGCCTAGGAGAAAAGGAGAATGCAAAGGCTTGGAATGATGATACTAATAACTCATCTATTGAGTCACATATGACTAATCGAAAAATCAAGTTAGTCAAACCTCGAGCACGAGTTTTTTCCAGTTATGAACTAATTACGTTTGAAGAAGGAGAAGTACAAGAGATGGGGCCAAAGAATGGGGTGAAGAAAAAGAAGGCTGGTAAACGGATCAAGCATTCAATTGAAGAAGATGCTACAAGGAAAAAGAAAGAAGAATTGTGACAGGCATATAAGAGGAAGATATACGCCTACAAGACAAAGTAAAAACCGCAAAAGGTTAAGCGTGAATTCCCGATGCAGGAAAACGAAGAAACGTAGAGTGGGAGGGAGTCCAGCTAAAGACTCCTAAAAAAGAAGCGCTTGGTGGGAGGCAACCCGTTATGAGAGTTTGCTTTCTTTTATCTTTTTCGTTTTAGTTATTTTTTTTTATTTTCTTAGGATTTTTTTGTTTTCATCTTCTAATTCATCAAAAATGTTTACTTGAGGACAACCATGGCCTGAGTGTGGGGTGGATTAAATATTTTTTACAAAGAGATAGCAAAATCATATATATATATATATATATATATATATATATATATATATATATATATATATATATATATATATATATATATATATTAAAAAAATCGCAAGTGAGTCGGAGAGTTGGTACCCTAACTCGACGAGTCTACGCACAATCCGAACAACCTTCATTCGTGACAAGACTCCTCGAGTCTGACCCCGACTCGACGAGTCAACTTTATTTACTGAAAAAAATAATAAATAAATAAATATTTTTACATCTGGTAAAATTAGGGTTTTAACCTTAATTTAGAACTCATCTCAGCCGACATACTCGTCGTGCCTTTTTCTCTCTCAAGCATTCATCATTTTCTTCCAATTTTCTCCAAATTTTTCGAATTTCATCAAGCAAGGTACTTACTTTCTTCTTGATTGTTGTTAAAGTCATTATTTTAGGATGAATGGAAGTGTTAATTTGGTAGAAAACCCGTTTTTGAAGATTTAGAATTTCTAGAGTTTAGATTTTGATTTAATAAGAGTATTGTGAATGACTTTTCTTGTACTACTATGCTCTATATACATACCTAGACAAACCCTTGCAAGAAATTTTGATTTTTATGGGTGCGTTTGACAGACTCGTTCGAAGACTCGCGCAGTTCATCAGACTCGACGAGTCGAGTTTGGACTCGGTGATTCATGTCAGAAGCAATCTTGATTTTAATTCCTAACTGTTTTGCTCGCATCTGTTTGTTTGTGTACTTATTTATGCAGAAACATGTTTTCACGGGGTCAAAGCTCACGAAGAATCCAAGAAGATTTCCCTTTGTTGAACTTTCCACAAATCGACTCCCAATCCACGATGACTAGGTGGAAGAAGAAACTTGCAGAAATCTGGAAAAAGGACATTTGTGTTCCCAATATGATTGACTGGGAATGGCTATAGAACGTACGATACGAAGAGGAGTTGGCACCATACCTTGTTAAGGAATTTACTCATGATGGGGTGTCGATCACGTGCGATGGTTGGATTCGTTTGTTTCGTATCCGGGAGCCGGTCTATCAAGAATTGTGCTTGGAATTTTTCTCCACAATACATTTTCGGGGTGGGGATGATTATTATGGCCCTGAGAACATCACTTTTTGTCTTGGGGGTGAGGTTCGCCAATGTTCTATGGTTGAATTAACTTGGACGTTGGGAATTTATGACCAAAACTTGACTCACACGGCTGCATTTGGTAATTTTTTGGAGCATTGCCATAAGGTATTCCCGGATGGTGTCACAAGAACGAGTTGATGGAACACCATTGCCAACAAACTTTACATTCCCAAATCAACTCAAGAGGGAAGCATACGATCACCCACTCACCACCTTATTCACCACCTTATCTCCAACACTATCAACCAACGAAAGGATGATGACAAGGTTTCTAACCTTGATGTTTTTTTTATCTTTGGAGCATCATTACACCCAACACTTTTTGCAACATACCATGCTGCTTGGCTTCATATTTGGATGAAGGGGCGGTCAAGGACCGAAAAACCTCAAAAATTAACGGGGGTATGTTCATGACGCGTTTAGCCCACTATTATGGGTTGATGACTCGTGGTGCTTGGAATTTGATGACGATGATTCCGACCCCTCCCTTTAATCCTATTCTTTTCCGGAGGGCTAGAGTTATTGAGGATTATGGATGGGGACATTATGCTATTCCCAATGTCAATCCTGTGATAAGGATCGAGGCACCGGTACGGAGGGTTTGACCAAGACATGAGCAACCACGCCATGATCCACCGGTTATTCCGGTCAAGGACAATGTTTCCCCGGAGTGGTTAAATGAGGAAGGGAGGAGATATTTCGATGATTTGGGTCGGAGTTCAAATTTTACAAACCAATCTTTCGTCCAATTATTTGACCATTTCCATATTCAACATGTAGATGGGGGACAATTTCCGTATGTTCCAAGTTGGGAGGAGAGGATAAGCGACAAGCAAGGGGGAGCCAGTGGAAGCGGGGCTATGCATGATGGTGATGATGAGGAAGAGGATGATGACTAGTTTCTTTTTATTTGTGTTTTGTGAACAATTTTTTTTATTTTGTTTTATTTGCTTGGTGTGTTTTAAACGTTTAATTAGGATTCGAATTATGTGCTTGATGTTCTAATTCCCTTGGTTCCTTTCAGAATTTGAATTAGGGATATTAGCATAAGGAGTCTACAGAATGTGAGGAAAAATGGAAAGAGTCAAGAAGGGCGACGTATTAAGTCTAGGTGTTGAGTCCGGTTCTAAAGGGGTTCATTAGTGAATGGTTACTGAATCAATGGGAAGTTTTTGAAGTCCACCAAAAGCTGGATACAAATCAGAGTTCATTTTTTTCACCCAGCAAGGACTCGCCGAGTGCAGTTACCAGACTCGACGAGTCCCAGTATATTTTCACAATTTCATGCTTTTTGCACTATTACTTGGCGAGTCGTTTACCAGACTCGACGAGTCATTTATTATTCAACCTAGAAGGCTGATGATTAGATGCTATTCGTTACACGACTTGGTTACCCTATCTTTACAATTATTTCTTGAGGATTTTCCAGTATCTCTCCTGCACATTTGGAGTTACCACATGCGACATGATGCCCGAGACATGGATGAGTTGTTTCCATGTCTAAAGACAATTGAAGATGGATCTTCAGAGACGATCAGCCTCACAAGTGCTACCCCAAGGGAGTTTGTTCTAATTCCCTCTACATTTCATATTTTTTTTATGCCTAGTATGCAATGGGGACATTGTATGAATTAAGTGTGTGGTAGGGGCTTGGTTACATTAGTTAAAGTTTTAGTTAAATTTTGAAAATTTTGCATGAAAATTGCTAGGATCTAATTTAGGAAATTATGGTAAACGTGAGTAGGATTCCATGTTAGAATTATGTTGATGATTGCATGAAAACCCAAATGTTTAGTTGAATCTATATACGTTCTAGTGCATTTGTGGCTTCCTTATTCTCGTGAAATCATGGGAAAAAAACACGACCTCACTTAGTCTGAAGGATGCAATATGTTTAGCATCGTGTACTAGAAATGTATCCAGGAAAATTATTATCGTTAACCAATAAATGTTGAAGTTAAGCGCCCCTGCTTAAGCATGTAGGGTTTGAGTGGAAAAAGTGAGTTACATGTTAAAAAAAAGGAGAGAATTACAAGAAAAAGTTTGAAGAATTTCTGGAGCATCAAAGTTAAAGTGTGAAGTTCAAAGATCAAAAATTCCGAAGAAATTCAAAAGTTGAAGATACCCAAAAATTAAAGATCAAATGTCAAAGAAGTGAAGAATTCCAAAAGAGCTCCATAGTGTTATCATAAATTGTAATTGTCTAGATTATGTATGCTTGGGTTGCTCAACCAAAAATACCTTGAGGTTAGGAGGTTTTCTGCCGATGGATTTGGAGGGATGCATAAAATGAGCATTTTTCGGAAAAATTGGGCGAATGTTTATGAGGATTGTGAGTATTTAGAGTACGGGGGGTTCCTTAGGAAAATTTTAGATACAAATGCATACGTTGCGGTCTTGGCATAATGGTTGGGTTTGAATGGGATTGTCTTATGTAATTTTAGTATGCTTAATTTCAGTTTTGCTTGGGGGCAAGCAAAAGTCAAGTGTGGGGTATTTTGATATGTGCATATATAGCCCTTTATTTAATATTAATTCTTAACATTTATTAGCTATTTATTTGCATATTATGGACAAAAGATACTTAAAAGTGTGTGAATTGTGTTTTCAGTCCGAAAAGAATGCTTGGGAGCAAAAAGAAGCAGGAGTACTTATTGGGATGCTTTGGAATGATCAAAAGATGAAAAGGCCAAAAAAATGGAAGAGACTCGGCGAGTTGTGTCGTCGACTCGACGAGTCGATACGAAGATTCGAGAAGCTAAGGACTCCTTAACTTACCGTGCTCGGGAATTAAGGGATAGACTAGACAAGTCAATCATGGACTCGGCGAGTCGGGTCGAATCTATAAAAACGACTTTTCAGATCGACACAAAAAAATTCTGGAGAACCCTTAGGGAGAAAAGCTGCGAATAAAAGTCAGAGAAGACCTAGAGAACGAAGATCCAACCCTAAATCCGATCCCGAAGGAGATTAGAGGCAATTTCCATTACTTGCAATTCAATCTATTGTTTCCATCATGTATAGACATGTAGATTTCATTTTTGTGCTTTCAATTGCCTCAATCATGAGCTAAAACCTTTTAACTTCTGTTTGGGGAGACAATATTGATACTATGGTTTGATTTATGGTAGGAATAGTTTGATATTGGTGATTTTGTTAATATAAGCTTGTTAAAGAACCTTATGTGTGAATGATCACTATTTTTCTGTTAATAGGAAGAGAATTAACCTGCATGAACATCTCTTAATTGTTACCTCATATAATTTATGTGACTACTTCATTATGTGACTAGGATTAGCGAATGTGAAACTAGAATTAATAGGAAAATAGGTAAATTCCTGTGTGATCTTGTGTGATGACCATCAAAAAGAGGTTAACTAAAGGGCCAATTTTGTTGACCATTACAAGTCTTAATTAACCCGAATAAATAACCTAGGAAATTAAAGTAAATTAGACAACTGGCCACTATTTGAGTTACTTTGTTTTCTAAGGATTAGTGTAGCGAATATGAATGTAACGCCGTAAATTTCAAAAAAAAAATTTCAAATTTTTATAAAACATAATTCATTTAATATTCAGAAAACAACCATATTTAATTATCGAATTCAAGTAAATACAAAATCCCAAGATCTCAAAATCATAACTCCCATGCGTCTGTACTGATCAAGCCGGTGCCTTCCCGCGATCGTCACTAGTACCTGAAACAAATAACATCAAACACTGTAAGCACAAAGCTTAGTGAGTTCCCCAAAATACCACATATAACACATATTAGCCACTCGAGGCTATAAATCTGTGGGTCCGTGCACCCAAACTCTGTAAACCCTCAGGTTCTAACTCTGTACACATGCACAGCATAAATCACATAGAAATAATGCAGTACAACACATAACATACAAAGCATACAAATACTCTATCACATAACTCTGGTTAACTACTCAAGGTAAAGTATAGTGAGAAGACTCACCTCACGTGTCTCGGTAAGTCGTAAATCCTGAAATCACTAGTGCTCGATCTCCCGAGCTATAGTCCTACTATAGCACAATACATCTCTAATTAACACTTTCCCAACTAAGGTTGACTACTCTTTAACACGTCAACTTAGGTCAATGTTGGTCAACGGTCAACTTTGACCGGACTCGACGAGTGCACTATAGCGACTCGGCGAGTCTGAGCGTATGCACTGATTTCCCTGGAATCCTCCCTTGACACGTCGAGTATTCTCCTAACTCGACGAGTTCCACCTGGCATGAGTTGTGGGGCCACCACGACTCAACTCGCTGAGTCTCAAGAACAACTCGGCGAGTCCAGCTTGATTCAGTCCACCTGTCCACTCTGATTCCCCCCTGACTCACTGAGTCAACCCTCTCCAACTCGGCAAGACCACACGCTGTGTGATCGGGGCAATATTTGTACTACTCGTCGAGTCTGTTCTTCGGACTCGGCGATTCCATGCCATGCAATGACTCAAACTTGCTCATAAGGTCAGATCCAGTCTATTAACCCATAGATCCAGTCCTTCCAAGCTTATTTAGCACGTAAAGTCACTATCTTGATGCACATACAATATCTATATGACCAGATATGATGTTTTTGTCTCAAATACTACAACTCAAGGTCATAAACTCCATTGCTATACATAAAGCTTGATGAGTGAGGCTCTCTGGACCTCTATGGATCCAGATCCAGAGCCTCAACACAAGAAGGGAACTATTTGTAATCAAATTAACCCAATAATGTTCATAAGAAACCCTAAATCCCATTATACTTCACAAAACAGAAGATGAGCCGAAATCATACCTCTAGATCGATGATCTAAGCTTCAAATCCACAGTATAGCAACCTCCTTTGCTTCCTCTTGTCTAGAACCTCCTCCTTCTTGCTAAATAACACACATAAGGTCAAGAAATGCTTCCTTTCTCTCTCAAAACGTTCAAGCACTCAAGGGTTTCTCTCTAAGGGTTGGGTGGGCACAAATGACGGCCATAAGGCCCTTTAAATAGGTCTCAAACCCCGGAAATTAGGGTTTCACCATACAGCGTGGACTCGCCGAGTCCACTTTTGGACTCGCCGAGTCCGGACGCAAACCCGTGGCCAATACCGCGATCCTACTCGGCGAGTTTGAGCTCCAACTCGCCGAGTCCACTCACAATTCCCAAAAATAAGCCAAATAAATACCTGGAAATTCCGGGCTGTTACAATTCTCCCCCACTAGAACTAGACTTCGCCCTCAAAATCTCACTCTGCAAATAACTCCGGATGCTGCTCTCGCATCTCACGCTCCGGTTCCCACATCATCTCGGAACCCTTCCGATGCTGCCACTGAACCAAGACCAAAGGTACCTCCTTGTTCCTCATAACTTTGATTTTCCAATCTCTGATGGCCACTGGTCTCTCAACATAATTCAGGCTCGCATCCACCTGAATATCATCTAATGGAACCACTGCCGACTCATCGGCTATACACTTCCGCAATTACGACACATGGAAAGTGTCGTGAATCTGCCCCAACTCTGCTGGCAAATCCAAGCGATAGGCTACCCTGCCTACCCTCGCGACTACCCGAAATGGTCCGATATATCGGGGCCCCAACTTGCCCCTCTTCCTGAATCGGATCACTCCCTTCCAATGAGTGACCTTCAGGAGCAAAAAATCACCGACCTGGAACTCAAGTTCGGACCGACGTCTCTCCGCATAACTCTTCTGTCGACTCTGAGCAGTCAGTAACCTCTGTCTGACCTGCTGGATCTGCTCTGTCGTCTGAAGTACTATCTCAGTGTTACCCATAACGCGCTGTCCGACTTCTCCCCAGCAAATGGGGGTCCGGCACTTCCTCTCGTACAAAAGCTCAAAGGGTGGCATACCGATGCTCGAATGATGGCTGTTGTTGTAAGAAAACTCGGCTAATGGCAAATATGTATCCCAACTTCCCCCAAAATCCAATACACATGCTCGGAGCATGTCCTCGAGGGTCTGAATCGTCCGCTCACTCTGTCCGTCTGTCTGGGGGTGATATGTGGTACTAAAACACAGCCTAGTACCCAACTCCTCATGGAACTTCTTCCAGAACCTAGAAGTGAAACGCACATCCCGGTCGGAGACAATCGAGATCGGCACCCCATGTCGAGATACCACTTCCTTCACATATATCTCTGCTAACTTCTCTGCGGAAGAACTCTCACTGATGGCAAGGAAGTGAGCGCTCTTCGTCAACCTGTCCACAATCACCCAAATTGCATCAACTCCCCGAGCAGTCCTTGGCAATTTGGTGATGAAATCCATGGTGATCTATTCCCACTTCCATTCGGGAACCTCCAATGGCTGCAACTTACCATGCGGTCTCTGATGTTCGGCCTTAACCTTGCGGCAGGTTAAGCACCTCTCAACGAACCACGCAACATCTCTCTTCATACAGGGCCACCAATACTCCTTCCTCAAATCCAAATACATCTTAATGGCCCCAGGATGGATCGAGAATTTTGACCGATGAGCCTCTTCCATCAAAATGGCACACGCACCTCCCACGAACGGTACCCAAATACGCCCCTGAAAAGTCATGAGCCCCCGACCATCGGTAACGAACCCCGATACCAATCCAACAACTCGCTCTCTCTTTTGGTTTTCCGACCTCACTACCTCAGCCTGTGCTCCTCGAATGGTGTCCAACACCGGAGTTATCACGGTCAAACGCAAACATACACCTCGCAACGGGGCACTCTCCGCCTGATGACTCAGGGCATCGGCTACCACATTAGCCTTGCCCGGATGGTACAGGATCTCACAATCATAACCCTTAACCACATCCAACCACCTCCTCTACCGCATATTTAGGTTGGGCTGATCCATCAAATACTTTAGACTCTTATGGTCCGTGTATATCGTACACCAAACCCCATACAAATAATGGCGCCAAATCTTGAGGGCAAACACCACTGCACCCAACTCTAGGTCATAGGTGGGATACCTCGTCTCATGAGGCTTCAACTGCCTCGATGCATATGCTATCACATGCCCTCTCTGCATCAGCACCGCTCCCAACCCCAAAATCGATGCGTCACAGTATACAACAAAGTCCTCCATTCCCTCCGGGAGGGCTAACACCGGGGCCTCGCATAACCTTTGGCGAAGCGACTCAAAGGAGGCCTGCTGCTCGGGGCCCTATGAAAAAGCAACACCCTTCCGGGTCAACCTAGTGAGTGGCACTACGATCTTAGAGAAATCCCTGATAAATCTCCGATAATAACCGGCCAACCTTAGAAAACTCCTGATCTCGGAGGGTGACCTCGGCACCTCCCAACTCATCACTGCCTCCACTTTGGCCAGATCGACAAATATCCCATCCTGGTTAACAAGATGTCCTAGGAACTGGACCTCTAGCAACCAGAAATCACACTTTGAGAATTTGGCATAAAGCATCTTCGATCTCAGAACTCTGATGATCTCCCTCAAATGCTCCTCATGTTGCTCCCTAGACCTCGAATATACCAAAATGTCATCAATAAATACAATCACCGACCGATCCAACATCGGCCTGCATACCCGGTTCATGAGATCCATGAACACTGCCGGAGCATTGGTGAGCCCGAAAGGCATCACCACAAACTCATAATGCCCATAACGTGTCCTAAATGCTATCTTCTAGATGTCCTCATCTCGCACCCTCACCTGATGGTATCCAAACCTCAAATCGATCTTGGAGAACCAAGATGCTCCCTGCAACTGGTCGAACAAATCGTCAATCCTCGGCAACGGGTATCGGTTCTTGACCGTCAGCTTGTTCAACTCCCAGTAATCAATGCACATCCGGTGAGAACCATCCTTCTTCTTTACAAACAGAATTGGTGCTCCCCACGGCGAGCTACTCGGCCGAATAAACCCTTTCCCCAGCTACTCCTGAAGCTGCGAGGATAACTCTTGCATCTCTGGAGGTGCAAGATGATAAGGCACCTTAGTGATAGGCGCACCTCCTGGGACCAAATCAATACCGAACTCTACTTGCCTCATGGGAGGCACCCCCGGCAACTCCTCTGGAAAGAAATCCGGGAACTCACGCACTATAGGAACCTCCTCCACCGACCTCGGACTCCTGGAATCAACCCGCATATCTGACACGTATGCCACAAAACCCTTACAGCCCTGCTGTAGACACTGCCTCACCCTAGCGGCCGAACAAAATGCTGATCCAGAACGGGTACCCTCGCCGTACACTGTAAGAACTCCCCCACTAGGGTCTTGTATGTTCACTAGCTATCGCTCGCAGTCGATAACCGCACTGAACTTGCTCAACCAGTCCATGCCCACGATGACACAAACATCCCCCATGGCAATAGGAACCAAATCAATTGGGAACTCGACACCGAAAATCTCGAGTACGCACCCACGGATCACCTCCGTGGCATATATCGCCTTCTCGTCAGCTATGGAAACTCTCAGAGGCCGACTTAGTGCCTCACGACTAACACTGATGTGCTGACTAAAAGCCAAAGACACAAAGGACTGACTCGCACCCGAGTCAAATAATACCAAGGCAGGTACAGAATTCACAAGAAAAGTACCTACGCATAACATATGAGCATAATATTTCAACATTATAATAAATACACGAAAGAATACATACCAACCATGACATCGGGCGCTGTGCGGACCTCCTCCGCGGTCAACTGAAACGCTCTCCCACGTGCCCTCGGCGCCTCGGCCTTCACTGGCCCACTCCCGGTAGCTCTGATGGCGGCAGGGGCAGATCCCTGAGGTGCTCCCTGAGCTGATCCCCGCAATTGCGGACATTCCGCCTTCCGGTGTCCGGTCTGGTTGCAGTGAAAACATACTGCAAACCCCTTGGGGCAGTCCTTGGCCATATGCCCCTTGGGGCAAGGATCCCGCTCTACACACTCCATCATGACCCTTGCCGCACTTTCCACAAGTGAGACCCTTCTGGCTCCCTGATTTGGGATCAGCGGGCTTGGCCCGCTTGGCTGCCGGCTGGAATTGTGCCGGTTGCCAATCCCTCCCATGAGACTCAGCCTCTTCCCTAGCTTGAGTCTCCAGCTCGATCTCCCTCTTCCGGGCATTTGCCTAAAGCTCAGCAAATGTCCGGTATGAGGAGTTCGCCACGAACTCCCGAATGTCTTATCTCAAGATACTCAAATACCGACTCATACATGCTTGCTCAGTGGACACGTGCTCAGGGTAGAACATCGCCCTCTCGTGAAACATCCTGGTAATCACCGTAACAGACTCAGTGCCCTGCTTGAGGGTCAAATACTCCTGGGCCAAACACTCCCTCTCCACCTGGGGAATGTACTCATCTCGGAACATGGCAATGAACCTCTCCCAGGTCACTACCACAAGCTCAGCAGGCGAAAAGTTTGCTGTGACAAACTTCCACCAGTCCTTCGCTCCCAAGCAAAGCTGGTTCAGCGCGAACCGTACTCTCAAATGCTCAGGAGATGAGCAAGTGAAGAAACACCCCTCTATGTCAGAAATCCATCTCATAGCCGCCACCGGGTCCTGGGTCCCATCAAACTCCGGTGGTTTTGTGTTGCTGAACTCCCGGAACAGCAACGCGTCACCACCCTGCGGCCTAGCAGCAGCAACAGCTGCGGTGGCCGCTGCAACAGCAGCCTCAGAAAGAGCAGCATAATGCTCGTCAAAAGTCTCAATCAGCGCGGTCTTAATAGAACCGAACATCTCTGGTATCTCTGCCCTGATGACCACAGCCACCTCCTTATGAATGATCTGTCGGATCTCCTCATCGCTAGCCCCGACACCCTCCGGCATATGACGTGTCCTCACCATGATCAACCTCTGAAATACAACATACGATAAATTAGAATCCACTCGAGCATACTCACACTCGACAACTCATCCCTCCTTGATCCTTGGTATACCAAAGATTCTTACTTGGACCGTGCACTGCCCCGATGCTTTCAGTAGTACGGGCCCAATACTACTGTCCACATCGTCTCAGTACACACCCCAAATCCTCCTCTTCGGATCCCAAATTCCAAGTACTCTATCACTCTCTAACAGATCTCTTATAAACTCCTCGCTGCTCCCTAATCGCTCTCAAGCATCTCATAGCAGCTCACATCTCCCTAGGCTAAGGCATCACAAATCAGGGGACTCTAGTCCTAATAAGAATACCTAGCCTACTCTAGCAAGAGAATACATCATATGAATTTCCATAAACATATAATATAAGGGTATTTTGCGAAATCACCGTTCGGGCGCTGACTGACCGTACACACGTTTCTTCTTTGAATTTCTCTAAAAATCTTTTACTCTTAGAGAAGTTTAGTTCTCTTTTGAAAATATTTTCCAAATCCTCATTTTGAGTTCAAATACTCCCGAAGGTGTACCCGAATCCCTCAAACCAAGGCTCTGATACCAAATTGTAACGCCATAAATTTCAAAACAATTTTTCAATTTTTTATAAAACATAATTCATTTAATATTCTGAAAACAACCATATTTAATTATCCAATTCAAGTAAATACAAAATCCCAAGATCTCAAAATCATAACTCCCATGCGTGTGTACTGATCAAGTCGGCGCCTTCCCGCGATCGTCACTAGTACCTGAAACAAATAACATCAAACACTCTAAGCACAAAGCTTAGTGAGTTCCCCACAATACCACATATAACACATATTAGCCACTCGAGGCTATAACTCTGTGGGTCCGTGCACCTAAACTCTGTGAACCCTCAGGTTCTAACTCTGTACACATGCACAGCATAAATCACATAGAAATAATGCAGTACAACACATAACATTCAAAGCATACAAATACTCTATCACATAACTCTGGTTACCTACTCAAGGTAAAGTATAGTGAGAAGACTCATCTCGCGTGTCTCGGTAAGTCGTAAATCCTGAAATCACTAGTGCTCGATCTCCCGAGCTATAGTCCTCCTATAGCACAATACATCTCTAATTAACACTTTCCCAACTATGGTTGACTACTCTTTAACAAGTCAACTTAGGTCAACGCTGGTCAACGGTCAATGGTCAACTTTGACTGGACTCGGCGAGTGCACTATAGTGACTCGGCGACTCTGAGCATATGCACTGATTTCCCTGGAATCCTCCCTTGACACGTCGAGTATTCTCCTAACTCGACGAGTTCCACCTGAGCGTATGCAGCTACAACAAACCACGGAAGCAGTACGATCAGAGAAGTATTACCCGAAGTTCTCTAGATACGAGTTTTGGAATTGAGGAGTTCAATTTTCAAGACACATCGTTATCAAGGTGGAAATTCATAAGGACCCTTTCAATTGATCAAAACCGTTGAGAAACAGTCAGCACCGAAGGCGTTAGTAGGAATACGCCAAAATTCTGGGTCTCGCTGACCTACCGTTTTAGTTCCTTTGGAACTTCTCGAAAAAAAAAATACGGATCCCCCTCCCAACTTTGACCCTAAAGGTAGCAACCCTTGACAGGAAGAGAAGCAAGAGGAAGAAACCTTTAGAACGCCAGTATAAACGACCAAATTCCTCTAGAAACACTCACTCTGGGAAGGCTTAGTACGCTTCGGAAAGCATGGAAAGCCAATACCCCAAATAATTGTGTCTTTCGAGATTCTTGTCGGAATCAGCCCTGTAACTCGCTACTTCGATCTACTCCCGCGATCTTGGTAAAGTACACTCTACCCAACACGTTCCAAATTTACAAGAAGTATCTATCCGACGAGACTCTTGCAATTCCCCTCGACGAGATCGAGTTCCACAAGAGCCTCACCTTCTTGGAAGAACCATAGTGACCAAGGACCGAGAGATCAAGCGGATGAAACAACGCCACTTCCCATTAGTGAAAGTTCGCTGGAATACTAACCAAGGACCTAGAGTCATGGGAGCGTGAGAGTCAGTCGATTAGGAAGTATCCTCACTTCTTGGCTCGATTGTTCATGCCTACTCCTTGCCTAAATTCAAATTTCGGGACGAAATTCCCTCTAACGGGGGGATGATGTGACAACTGTCAAATTTCGGTCAAGTCAAAGTCAACTAAAGTCAACAAGTCAAACCGTTTGACTCAATTTGCCCTTGGGTACTAGAATTTACATTATGAAATTTCTACACAACTCTCTATTCTAATGAGAGATCATAAATCAAAAAGTACGAACATCTAGATCTCCTTAACCTAAAACTGTGGTACGTGGCTAGCCAAACCGATAAAACAATGTTGCATACTCATCGGGAGTGTGTAAGATCCTTAAATAAGGCTTAACAGGGTTTACGAACCTTGCCTTGCGAAGCCGGACACTCACAAATGCCACACTCAAAACCTCTCTCAATCGTTTTTCACTCTATCTCTCTCTATTTGAAATCTCTCTAAGTATGTGAAATCTCTCCCAAAACTCTCTTTGTATGAGAAATCTCTCTAAGTATGTGAAATCTCTCCCGAATCTCTCTAAGTATGTGAAACCTCTCCCAAAAACTCTCTTTGTATGAGAAATCTCTCTAAGTATGTGAAACCTCTCCCAAATCTCTCCAAGTATGTGAAATCTCTCTCAAATATCTCTCTGTATGAGAAATATCTCCAAGAATGTCAAATCACTCCCAAATCTCTCTAAGTATGTGAAATCCCTCCCAAATCTCTCCAAGTATGTGAAATCTCTCTCAAATATCTCTCTGTATGAGAAATCTCTCCAAAATGTCAAATATCTCCCAAATCTCTCCAAGTATGTGAAATCTCTCTCAAATATCTCTTTGTATGAGAAATCTCTCCAAGAATGTCAAATCTCTCCCAAATCTCTCCAAGTATGTGAAATCTCTCCCAAATCTCTCTCAAAAGTTTCCTGTAACTTTTTAGAGTCATTCGGGTCATTCCGACCCTTAACCGGGTTAAAAACGGCTTAAAACGGGGTAAAAACAAGAAAAATGGACCTTAGGAACCGAAACCCTCTTATAAGAGGCGAAGTCTCTTAGGACCCGAAGGTCCTCTTAGGGACCGAGAGCAAGAAGGGCCGAACCCGAGAGCAAGGAACCGAACCCGAGCAAGGAAGAACCGAACCCGAGCCAGGAGGAACCGAACCTCACGCACCACCCGAACCCGAAGGCACTGTTCACTACTGTTCATTCGGTTCATTTCGGGTCTTACATTTCGCTTCTCATCTCCGGACCGAGCCCTCCCTTCGCTTCCTCGCCCCCTCTCGCTTCCTCGCCCCTCTCGCCTCCTCGCCCCCCCCCCCCTTCGTTTCCCCCTAATTCGCTTCGTTTCTGGCTACCATCCTCAGCATGGGCCGAACCTCGGCCTAGGGACCGAACCTCGGCCTAGGACCGAGAGGTCTCGCTGGGAACCCATTTTCTCCCGGTTTTCGCGTAGTTTTGCGTTTAAGGCCCGTTTTTAATTATTTTAACGCGGGATTTTCACCCAAAATCATATTTTAACATAATAAACCCTAAGTATTCACAATTTAATCATATTTTCATAAAAATTTTTATTTAAATAATAAAAGCAAGTGGGTAAAGTACAAAGAGGTGGAGTGTTGACTTTGCTTTACCTTATGACACAAGCAACCACTCCCACACCCACTCTATGACCAGCCACACCTCCCCACCTTACCTAGGTCACATCAATGTCCTTAACACTCAATTCCCACTCATTCCCATGTTTTTAGAGCTGGAACAAACACCCTCTCTCCTCATTTCTCTCATTTGCTTGCATTTCACTAAGTATCAAACACCACTTTTCTCTCAAACTTTTTCTCCACCAAACTCGAGATTCAAGCCTGATTATCAAGTGATCTTCCACATTTGGTAAGCATAATCCATTCTTCTTATGATTATCTCACTTATTTCCACTCAAATCATGGATATCTTACACAAACTCCATCATATTTGTGTTAGAGCTTCGAATCTTCAAGTGATTCTTCAAGTGTTCTTGGGTTGAACACTTCTCTTCTTCAACACTTATCTACAGAAATCACTCAAGGTGAGTTCATACCCCTACATTTTCATGTTTTCTCAAGTTTTTAAGGGGGGAATACAAGTTAAAACACCAAGAACATAACAAAATTTTTCTAACAGCCTTCATCAGAAAAGTTCAACTCCATTCACGGACTGTTTTGGGCATCTTAAACATTTTTGTTTTCAAAACTGTACAAGGTGCAAATAGTTCAAGTTTTTAGCTTTAAAATGACTACTTGCATATCTCCATACGATTTTTCTACAATTTATGGTGATTTTTACAAAACTGCCTATCATTTCAAACAACAACCCGGACCAGTCTGTGATTATGGACTTTTTCACCCAAGTTGGAGGTCATTAAAAATCGTGATAAAAATTATGAGTAAACTAGACACATGTTGTGAACTCTCAGAATTTACGGATCTAGTTTTCGACTTCGTATGATTTTTCTATGATTTTCCCAAAATAGTGCAGAATGGCTAAAGTTAGCCAACAACATGTAAATATCATAACACTTTGTATTATGTTGAGCAAAGTGTATAATCATAAGTTCTAATTATTGAATGTGTTTCTTTGTTAGCTTATCATCATGAACTGAAACTAAGTTATTCCTAATAAATATTATTCATTCATTTTAGAACACGTATATTAAACTATAAAAAGTATAGTTTAATAAATTCATAACACTAATACATTTCCATAAAAGAGTACATATATATTACAAACGTTTTAGATAAACTATAATAGGTATAGTTTATGATACATCACACAACACACTCGTACAGAAAGGGTACATTCATACAGAAAAGATTTATATTCACACACATTTCACGTAAACTTGTTAACCTATATTGTGAGACATTCTCTCCCCGTACGTCCGAGTGCGGGATATAATTCCTGGTAGTTATAATCAGAATCTCCTTGAGGGAGAACGTGATACTTTTATATAGATCTATATTGGGTTTGACACCCCACACCTTGCTGCTAGCTACAGTGGGACCTGCAGGTCTACGGGTGACAAATGTCATTTCAGTTTTCGCGACGCCTGAGAAACGTTGTGGCAGGTTCACATAGTCATAGTATGATTATAGCGACTCACATAGGGATATAACAATCCATAAGTTTACGGGATTTTATTTATAAAACCTAAATGAGTTTTATGTCGATTTAAAATCACTTTTTATCTCAATGAGTACAGATATTACTGTACACTTTTGGTTTTGGTAGTTACGACTACACATCATTTGAAACCACATTTATACCTTTAAGTATGGTCAATACTTGTTATTTCTCGGTCCTTGGATTTAGGACTACATATATATAAAGTATTAACAAACATGAGAACATACAGAAATTTCATTTAATTCAAACGCGTCCATGTCCATTTAAGTACATAACATTTTCTATTAATAAGAAAGGTTACTTATACATTTTGGTTTTTGGTCATAAGACTACATTACACAGATTTTAAAGAAAATATCGGATTTTCTGGATACATATTCTAACGCTTTTACAAGGAAAACGATTTACTTTTCTAACGAAATCTCTTATGAACTCACCAACCTTTATGTTGACACTTTTTAAAACTACTTGTATTCTCAGGAATTCAGTGAAAACAGGAAATCAACAACGTTTTGAGGATGGGACGATAAATCGTCAAACAGTTCATTTTGTATCATAATGTAAATGATGTGAATCTTGTAAACATGTTCTTTGATGTAACATTTTCAATTATATTTGTGATGGTTGTATTTACTTTGAGCACTATTATACTCATTGTTGTGATACTCTACATGAAGTCCTCCACCCCTGGATGTTTCCGCCATCCTTGGTTTGGGGGTGTGACACAAATCAACTCAATAATGTTCATAAGAAACCCTAAATCCCATTATACTTCACAAAACAGAAGATGTGCCGAAATCATACCTCTAGATCGATGATCTAAGCTTCAAATCCACAGTATAGCAACCTCCTTTCCTTCCTCTTGTCTAGAACCTCCTCCTTCTTGCTAAATAACACACACAAGGTCAAGAAATGCTTCCTTTCTCTCTCAAAACGTTCAAGCACTCAAGGGTTTCTCTCTAAGGGTTGGGTGAGCACAAATGACGGCCATAAGGCCCTTTAAATAGGTCTCAAACACCGGAAATTAGGGTTTCACCACACAGCGTAGACTCGCCGAGTCCACTCTTGGACTCGCCGAGTCCGGACGCGAACCCGTGCCCAATACCGCGATCCTACTCGGCGAGTTTGAGCTCCAACTCGCCGAGTCCACTCACAATTCCCAAAAATAAGCCAAATAAATACCTGGAAATTCCGGGCTGTTACAGTGAACCTAATCACTTGAATCGATAGCCAATAGAATAACTAATCCATTGCACTATTACCATAAAATCAACCATAGAATCAATTGAGTTGAACCTAAACAGAAGTTTCCTTCATTATTGAATTTAATCGAATATTTGCTTTCCTAGTTTCTAGTTAATTAGTTTAATTATAATTAGTAAGTTTCTAGTCTTGCAAAACTAGAGAAAACCATCTCTTTTATTATTTTTTAGTTACTATTAGATAATTTTAGTAATTATTTTAAATTGCTATTCCCTGAGTTCGATACCCTACTTACTAAAACTATACAACCAATAGACAAGTTCACTACCTTTTGTGTGATTAATTTACATTTTATAAATAGGATTAAAACTAGTTGGTTTTACACACATCACTTCTCGTAAGTCAGAAAGGGACGGAAGTGTAATTTCACGTGGCCTTGGATGTAGGGGTGATTCAGAACATCATAATAACAAGAGGAGCACTATGAATATGATCCAGAAAAGGAATAAAAAAGGTGAATTTAAAGTTTTTTCTATGACCCTTTTCAAATTTACCCTTTCTTCCCGTATCTGATTCAACATGCTAGTGATTACTGTTAGAGAATTGGTAATTTAAACTTGAATAGCCATTGTTTTGGAACCGTACAAGTTTTGGTGCAGATTCCTTTTTCTTTCTTCTTATGTATGGAATGATTCATGCTTGTAGATCTGTTTTACTATTCTGTGTATAGGAACTTACAGGTTTTGGTGCATATTCTTTTTCCTTCGATTGTTATTATTTATTATATATATATTTTTGATGTGCGGATGAATCCCTTTTAATTACATGGGAAGAAATAGAAGGAATCCCTTCATGTATATTACATACAAACACATATATGATGGAATAGATGAATTATGTAGGAAACTTGAGAGGGAGTTTAGTAGTGAGCTGAGAGTTTAAGCCCGACATTAAGCAGCAGGGCACCTAATGTAGATTTATTTTTCAAGTTTACAATTTGCTTAAGGATTGTTGATTGTATTGGTTCTTTATATGTATCTGTTTTTTAATGAGAGTGTTTTAGGGAGATTTGTTGTGTGATTAACCACCCGCGTAGATTTTATTCTCGTAAAACATGGATCATATGGATTGGATTCTCAAACACAATTTGTTGTTGTTATTAAAATGATAAGAGGTTTTATGAGGCCTCTTAATGAAGCGGCATGATATTAGTGAAAATCCTTAATTTATTGAAAATCTTGACTTTTTTGACTTTATTAGGCCTTTTTTTTTTAAAATTTTTTTTTTTTTATAGTTTTTATTTTTCAAATCGGTAAGAAGAAGGTGAAGATAATCAAGAGAGACTCTTATCCAATATCGAGATTATAAAATGTTGTTTGAGGGTAGTATAATTATTTTGTCTAGTTAGTCGGATTCAAAATCAAACAAGTTTCAGTGAGAAATTAATTTATTCAGAACTTCTAACTCAGTCAGATTCTAATTCGGTGGAGTCTAAGGTGCTGTTTGTTTTTTTTTTTTTTTTAAAACCACTTCATACCACTTATTGCTGCACCGCGCAGCACACGCACACCATTTGACATTTCACAGCTGTTTGTTTTCCTGAAGACTTCTGACTTAAAAACTGCTGCACGTTTGCTGCGTGGCGCAGTACTAAACCAACTGATTCAAACCTCTTCACGTCTTAATTTAACTTACTGCAGCAGTCCGCAGACGTTAAAAAACAAACATATTTTTTATTAAATGCTGCAACCTTTTGTTTCATCTCTTATACTACAAAGGATCACAGAGGTGATCCGCATATTTAAGATATTTTCACTTGGAAAAAACAAATAACAGCTAACCCATTAGCAACTTTCAAATTATCGCACACTAAAATATAATTTTTCAATGAGTTAAACTCATGACACCATTCTTCGTATCCATCGCAATTTAGTAAATCTTCCATTCTTTATAATAAATGCAAATGTAATTATTAGCTTCTTGAATTGCCGAAAAGACCCATGCTTCATGCTGTACTTGTACTAAACAGCATAGGGGCAATTTAGTCAAACACAACCTTCATAGGTGTAGGTGAGAATACCATTTGCCTTATTTTAGAAGCCAATAATAATACTTGGGAACACTTGGGATCCCCAACCATTTCCTTCACTGTCTCTCCACTGCCACCGTCATCGGAAAATGCCGTCCGGTGAGGATGGCTCCATCATCACCTTTCTGAAGAGAGAACTCGAAGCTTCGTTTGTGAAGATCGATTCTATGGAGAAAGAGAATCATGAACTCAAACAAGAAATGGGTCGTCTTAAGGCACAAATCAACACACTAAAAGCACATGATTTAGAGAGGAAATCGATGCTATGGAAAAAATTACAGAGTTCGATGGATTGCGGCAAGGTTATAGACGAACCAACACAAAAAACCAAGCTTCAAGTTGCAGTACCAGAGGCACCATTAAAGAAACCAACTTCAAACCATACAGAAGCAAATGCGATTCTACCAAAACCACCACCTTCTCCACCACAGTCGCTGCAAAAACGAGTAACAGCACCACCGCCACCACCGCCACCTCTACCTTCGTCTCCGGTTGGATCAAGAGCTGTAAGACGCGTGCCAGCAGTTATGGAATTCTATCGATCACTAATGAAAAGAGACACCCAGAAAGAGAACAAAAATGGCGCCACAGGTTTCCTCCCAGTTACTTCTCGAGACATGATCGGAGAAATCGAGAACCGGTCTACTTATCTTACATCTGTAAGTATCTCATCACTCCGAAGATACTTGTACTTCTTTTCTCAAAATACCGACAAAACTACACCTTTTTAAACAACTTCTGACCACTTCTGACGACAAAAATCTCATGTCAGATAAAATCCGACGTCGAGAAATACGGCCAATTGCTTAACTTTTTGATACGAGAAGTACAAAGTGCAGCATTTACTGAGATTTCAGATGTAGAAGCATTTGTGAAGTGGCTAGATGGCGAACTATCGTGTCTTGTCGATGAAAGGGCTGTACTAAAGCACTTCCCTCAATGGCCAGAAAGAAAAGCCGATGCTTTACGTGAAGCTGCTTTCAGTTACCGAGACCTCAAGAATCTTGAATCCGAAGTTTTAGCATTCAAAAGCATTCCAAAACAGCCATTGATTCAATCGCTAAGGAAGATTCAAGCACTGGAAGACAGGCAAGTATGTAGCAGTATAATTATAGATCACCATTAACGTATTAAATATCCTTTAATTGTATAAAACTCGATTACATTTTGTCCTTTCAGAGTTGAGTCGAGCATTAGTGGATTGGAAAGAACAAGAGAAAGTACAAGTAAAAGGTACAAGGAGCTTCAGATTCCATGGCAGTGGCTGATGGACACCGGAGTTGTAGGTCAGGTAGGTGGAAATTAACCACTCTCACCTTTACTACCAAGCAAAGCTTTTAATGATAAGAACATTTAACCACTACTTAATTAACAAAAGCCACTTTATTGGTATGATGATTAATTAACTACAAATCTTCAAGTTAAAGATTCTTTATTCTCGTTACAGATAAAACTAAGTTCACTGAAACTGGCGAGAGAATGTATGAGAAGGATAGCTAAAGAATTAAAAGGCAACGAAGCTTCACGCGAGGGAGACCTTTTAATTCAAGGTGTTCGATTTGCTTTTCGGGTTCATCAGGTAAAAGAAAGCTTGTGGTAAATATTTAGGTTATGGGTAAGTGGTGTTAGTAACAGAAGGGGATTATATGTTTCAGTTTGCAGGAGGGTTTGACACAGAGACAATGAATGCGTTTGAAGAACTTAAGGAGATCGGAAGCAGCATTTACAATAAGTAGGAGTTAAAGATGGATGTATTAATTGTGTAATTTAATTATATGTGTGTGGTTGAAATGCTAAAATATGCTCAACCAGAGATCTTGTTTTGACAATATAAATGAAAAGAATATTAAAATATGACACCTTTTTATCCAATTCTTCATCACCGACTACTAATTTAAATGCATTTTGGATTATATTGTAGCATCATATATAAATAAATTAAAGAATATGTTGTTTACATTTATATAAGTACATACAAAATTAAAAATTAAAAAAACATTGCTTTACTAGGTTGAGTGGCTAAGTTAGACTATCGAGATTGAAGATCCCATGACATTGGTAAACTCAATAATATTCAGTGGCCGTCCTAGAGTGGGGTAGTTGCCCCACAACAACAAAAAAAAATTAATTAAAGAGTAAGTTTTTTTTTTAAAAGAAAAATATTATATTTTAACCCTTATGCTTTGACTATTTAAAAATATTTGCCCATAAAACGTTATAAAAAAATATTTGCTCCATTTTTAAAAAACTTCTTTGGTCCGTCCCTGTGAATATTATGGAATGTTTGGTATTGAATTTCAAAACAGTTTATTGACTCGTTTTTTTTAAACAAACAAATCTAAAAAAGATATTTGGTTATTGAATAAGTGGTTTTTAAACTGATTTTTTCAAATCCTTGGTACGAAAACTTTTCTTGCGTAAGGGTGGACGGAGTAGAAGCCGACTGAGGCCCTTGGGTCGGCGGTACCATCAAGGTTGCTGCTGCTTCGACTTTACACATGGATCGCATGCAACCTTTTTAGCAAGTTGAGGAACCCAATTTAATATATATATATATATATATATATATATATATATATATATATATATATATATATATATATATATATATATATATATATATATATATATATATATATCTTTTTGTACCAATAACTTAAGGACTCCTACGATATTTTGTTTTGTATGTTTTTAACTGAGTAGGTTGGAAAATATATTGATTCCATGTATTGTGGGTTTGGAGGATATATTGATTCCATGTATTGTGGGTTTGGAGGATATATTGATTCCATGTATTGTGGGTTTGGAGGATGAGAGAAAGATAATAGAGAAAACTAATATGGACTTGAGTTGTAAGTGAGTTGAGTGACTTCTACTTATACCACTCTAATGGATCATGACTCTTTAAAATACTTATAGCATATTAAAACTAAAATGACAATAATATCTTATGATAGAACAAGATTCAATTTGAAAGAGAGAAAAGCTAGTTCTTCATTAAAAAGTGTTAGAGCTACGTAGAAGAATAAGTTGAATATATATATATATATATATATATATATATATATATATATATATATATATATATATATATATATATATATATATATATATATATATATATATATATATATATATATATATATATATATATATATATATAGCAAAGAGACTAAACCCTAAAGGGCTAAAGGTAAAAAGCCCATAAAAATGTGGGCTAATAACATATGGGTTAACCACCCCCTTCAAATTTACAATGTCACAACGAGTTTGTGATGCAAAAAAGAAACTGAAACACTGATAGGGCCTTTGTAAAAATATCAACAATGTGCAAGGTTAATGGTACAAACAGAAATGATATGGTCCTGAGCTGTAAGTAATAACGAATGATGTGACAATCAATCTCAATTTGTTTCACCTGCTGATGCCCACAAACTATACCTATCTAGCTTTAAATTTATAAACCTAACTACATATCTACTAATGCACCTATAGGAACTGTACCTAGTCAATTTATAATATAGTAAAATAAGTTTGGTATCAACCTCAGGGAAAAGATTTAACTAATAATATAACTACTAAAAATTAATATAAAAACAATTAACTAAAGTGGGCGTTTTTATCTAATTTTGTAAGTTCAGATTAACTCAAAACTTAACAAACACTTAACTAAAAACACATGTTATCAAGGTATTAAAAACACTTTCGTTTAGTCTCAAATCCACCTTCTTCCTATGGTTAATTCTTATCTATGGATTAATAAAATTGTTACCAATTTATATGTAATTAGTAGTCTTGATCTGATCTACTAATATTTTTACCAATTCATGAAGTGCTATGTAATGATCATACACAAGCAAACATAAAATTGATTATTAATGATGATTGGGCTATGTAAGATATATCTAAGATAATTATCTATGTTGAGGAGAATTAATTAAACATAATTATGGTCAAGTTATGTTCTCTAACACAACTAAAGTTGTTACCTTTATCACTTAATCTAAGACGTGATTATCCTAGCTCTAGCAATTTAATGATTATAAACTACCATGTAAACAAGTTCATGTAATTTAAATGGTCAATAAACTACACTTAACTTGAATTAAAGCAACAAAGATGAAAACATTAACATGCCAGGTAATGATAATCAAACACATGCATAAACCAAATTCATATAATCCACAAAATAAGAAATTAACTCATAGTTTTTAGTTTGATCTAACTAAACAAAAGACTACTAAATTAGCTACTCATGGTAGAAGGTAAACACACTAAATCATAAAAATTCAACATAATTGAATTAATGCAAACTGAATGTGATGTATGATCGTCTAATCTTTTACTCTCGAATCGTTATCTATTCCAATGGTTGTTTTTGCTCTCCTCTGACTTCTGAATTCAACTATAACTCCAGGAAATCAGATCCAACATTTTCAATCGAATGTGTAAAGGAGTATTTATGATTTCCTTAAATCCTTCATCGCATCTTGAGCATTAAGGTCTCACATTGTGAGCTAGTATCAATTCGTATCTATCAAGGAAATTTGCCTTCCGCGTAATGATCTTCTAGAACGTTTTACCCTCACATTTTAAGAATTATAAGGCTCACGTCGTGAGTTCTATTTTTGCACAAACATTGTGATCCCTTTCTTACAAACACGACATGGTGCTCATTTGCCATGTCGTGGGGAGTGTTTGGGCTTGGTTCTTTTTTTAAAGCTCCATTAAGCTCTAGTCTTTTCAAGTTCCAATGTTTGTTACTTCTTGTCCTTTTTCTCCAAGAATGTCCTATTTAGCTACAAAATAGAATTTATACATTAAAAGTACCAAATATCTTTATTATCAACTAAAATGTAGCATAAATATACTAAAATAATGCATATATATATATATATATATATATATATATATATATATATATATATATATGGCAATATCAACGTACCCCATACTTATGTTTTGCTTGCCCTCAATCAAAACTAAACTTTTAAATTAAACTCTCATCACCAACATCACATAAGATAAACCATTTAGAACTCAACCATTATACCAAGACCTCAATGCGCGTATTCGTGTTTAATATTCCTAAATACTTCTCAATCCTAAATACTCACAATCCTTATGAACGTTCCCCCCTTAGTTTGTACGACATTCATTTTTGCAACCCTCCAAATCCATCCTCAAAAATATTTCTTAACCTTAAGGTATTTTGGTTAAGCTACCTAAGCATCCATATGATCTAGAAAGAATTAAAACTTTGATACCACAATGGAGATCTTCGAATTCATCTCCTCTTTGATATTTGTTTTTCGATTTCTTTGAATTCAACACCTTCTCGTTTGATTTTTGATATCTTTGATTTTTCGATTCTTCATAAATTTTTGATCTTTTGATATTCATATTTTGATAGCGCCAAAATTCTTTCAACTTTTTCAGTTTCTCTTTATATATATATATATATATATATATATATATATATATATATATATATATATATATATATATATATATATATATATATATAACTTTTTTCTCTTAAATCATACATACTTAAGCAAGAGAGCTAAACTTCAACCTTTATTGGTTAAAATTATTAATCTAAGTGCAATGACTATATAAGCTCTTCTGGATGGATTTCAGGTACACGCTACAAAAAGTTTAATGTCATTAAAACAACCATATTACATTTCATATCTCTTGACTTTTCACTAGGACTGGGAAGCCACATATATACTATAATATACATTAGCACAATTAAATATTTGTGCTCGCATTGGATTGTCCCACGTAACAATAGCAACTTAAGGTTTATTTTAAATTTTCATTTGTCACTAGATTAAAAGTTAAACCATTTAAAAAATTTTAAATTTTCCTAATCTAGAAATTTTTTCTATTTTTAAACTTATATTCCTTTTTCAACCCATATCCCACACTTATTTCATACAAAACCCTCATTGGATACATACAACTATAAAAAAAAAATGAGAAAAATGAACAGAATCCCCTACAATGGTAGTGGTGAGATTGATATCTTGATAGTGTGTGGAAAACTCGAACATCTGGAATATGTAACTAAAATTTAGACTTTTACTGATACTCTTGAATTCACCGAAAAATTGTGAATCATTAACTTTCATATTCGAAAAGTGTTGCACATAAAATCTTCAAAGTAAAAAACTTTACTTTAGCCAAAACGAGGGAAAACATACTCCACGTTTCATGGTCGAAAAAAAAGAGAAAAATCATGACTTTCATATCATACATCGTGAGTATAGAGAGTCACGTCATGAGTCTAGAGTAAAATTCTTCTGAATCGTGATTGTATCAAGCTCACTATGTGAGGTAAAGAGCTCACGTCGTGAGAAGTCGGCATGATAGATTGCATATCTTCTTAAAATCTTCACATTGTTCAAAGGCTATTGCCCTCTTAAGTTGTTAAGATGCAGTTTAAGACCATATTTTCTATAACTCTTCCCATTATTTTCTAAAATTGCACACGAGTATCACCCGCACTTATCAAAAGGTGTGCTCTTCGATTCTTATCTTTAACACTCACAACTTTCTTTTTCTCTCGACATTCTAATAATTCTACTATCTAAACAAACCATTGGTTGTAACAAGAAAACCAACATCTACCATTTGCTTACATGTCTTCAAAAAAACCAAATAAAAATAAAAACACACAAATTAAACACATGAAAAATAAACTAAGAAGCTAAAATAAAAACTAAAAATATAAAGGATAAAGAAACTCAGTCATCATCTCCATCTCTTCTTACTCTACTCGGCCCGGCCCCTTCATGCTGTCCTAACGCCCATAGCTCCTCCCAAGTCGGTGTGTAGGGATAGTGAGGTGGCATGGTGGGAGGATGCTCGACGTGTAAGTGTAAAAACAAGACGTCCATGGCTTCTTTATGAAATTCACTCCTCCACGTAGATTGACTAAATAATTACAGGCCCGACTTTGAAACGGGTCGGTGGGGACAACTTCCTCAAATTGCTATTGAGGAAGACCCTGCTCCCCTTTATCCCTCACATTCCTTCATCCTCGTGGTCGTGGTTGTTCCTTGGGATGCTCCAATGGTACTTCTTCATCTTCCAAAGGTATGCCATATCCCCTAACCAAATTGACCATAACACGCATAAGACCCAAAAATTGAGTTGTTAGATCATAATCCTTAAATCATGTCAAATTAAAAAAAATTGTACTCAATATCCCATAAGAGCGTGCCAATCGCATAACTAAATGTCATCCCGTGGTTGGACTACTGAATTGAGAATTTACCGCCTTAGTCCCAATAATCTTGCTAAGATATAAGAGAGATCACAAAATATTCTCAACGTGATAATGCTCCAAATTTAGAAGAGATTTCGTGATGGTACTTTATCACCGTGGTGCTTGTGATTGATGGTGAATGTAATCAGACAACACAATAATCTATGAATAGGTGATCGAATATTCCCCTCGTGAGAATCCCAAGAACTATATTCATGATTTGCAATAGTCCTCCGAAACTGCTCATCAATCATCCCGACAGTGAAGTCTCGAACACAATCCTGTAAAAATCAAATGAAATCTAGCGATCATGTTTCATATTCCGTGGATAATCCCATTCTCCAAGCAAACTCAAGTATGCTACATTCTCTATAAATGCCTCCCGGCCGAAGTACAAGAGCTTAGTTGAATGTTAGATCACTATTTTGTTCTTCAAAATTTACCATAGCAACGAATTCCACATACAATTCCCTAAAACTCGCTCTTGAATTAAGTAAAGATTGCGCTACCCACATCTATAAGTAAACCTATCTCCCCCATATTGCTTTTTCCAATATCTTTCTAGCTCTGCAACCATTCTAACCCCATTAAGCCAATACTAATCAATAACAGGTGTTAGAGAAAACTCCCTATGGTATATCCAACCCAATTGGTTCGAATAATTGTTCAACATCGATTGTGGAACATTTTGCAGGAACTGATAAAGCGGGTGTAGGCTAGAAACATCAACATTTTCTTACTCTTGGGGAATTTCCTTTCTTGCTCCCATGATACTTGTAAAATATACCACAAACAAACCCATCAAAACACCAAAGATTAACAGATAATAGAAAACAAGAAAACTTAGTTCCCAATTTTCACATTGTAAGCATTAGAAGCTCATGTCGTGGCAAAAGTGTGACGCCGAAACTGCAATCAGTCATTATGAGGACAAATCGAACTGAAATCGATGTTGAGGTTTCCTTAGGCTGTGATTCTAAGTCTAATAACGATACATGCAACAAAAAATTCACTGATAAAATAACCAATTTCAACGTTTGCCTCTTAAGAACAAACCCTAACCTTAAATGCAAAAAATTAGTAAAATTAGCAAGATTAAAGTATGGGTATCTTACTGAAATCAAAGATGGAACACGAAATTGAGAAAACTTTGAAGAAAATTCGTTGAAAATCGAAGTGTGTGGAATGCTGTCTTTTTCCGTTTGTGATTGGGTTTAAACTGACGGAAGTAAAATGTTTGTGAGTTATTTCAAGAGGCTGTCCCGCTCCATGTTTTTGAAGCTTACTTTGTGAGCAATAGCTCTCACATTGTGAGTTTTGAACTGACTGAAAAAAACAGGATAATTTTATTTCCTACGTCGTGGTACTTAATCCCACATCGTGGTTTCCAGAAAATTTGACCAAAAACCTATATTTTTCCCTTTACAAATTCTTACCACTCTTAAATTTAATCCAACAATTGATTTATTACCTTTCCTAAAAGAATAACTATGATGACTTATCTTAAAACTTAAATGAAAATGCAAAACTAATGAAAATGAAAATGCAAAGTGGGCTTGGATTGCCTCCAAAGAAACGCTTCTTTTTATGAAGTCGTGAGTCAGACTCTTTCTTACCTTTATTTGTTGTGGTTGGGTGTGGGATCTCCCTTTTCTCCTTTTTCTCTTTTCACATCCTCTTGTAAGCTTGAATGCATCTTATGTACGCTTTCTTATAGTTTTTTTGTTAAACGTTGAATGCCTTGTGCTTTCTTTTAACTCCTTTGGATTCGTCGTCTTACAAGTTCTTTAGTTGGTTTTTAGCTTGTCCTTTTTGTCTATCTCCATTCTGGCAACATTTACATCCTTTCCTTCTTTATCATCCTCATCATCACTTGAACTTAACTCTTCAACTTCACAAACCTCTTCTTTATCTTGTATTTTTGGTGTAATAAAGGCAAATACCTAAAAGATCATTGGGATTCAGGCTCTTGGTTTAGAGAGCTTGATTACTTCATTAGGCTTTTCTCTTGTTTGGACCTCTTCTTCCGTTAATTTATGTAACTCTTCAAGATCATTTTCTTTATCCATAAAGAACACATCATTTTGAATCTTAGACTTCTCAAAGCCTTCGACTCTGAATGTCATCTCTTCCTTTCCCACTCGCAAGGTGAGCTTTGATTCACGAGCATCTAACAAGGCACGTGCAGTATTAAGAAATGTGTGTCCAAGGATAATAGGAACATCTTCATCCTCTTTCATGTTTATCACCACAAAGTCAATTAAAAAAAGAAATTTTCCAATTTTTACCTATATATATATATATATATATATATATATATATATATATATATATATTCAATTATGCCTCGAAGAGGAGTCACCAGACGATTAGCCATATGAAGTTTCATCCTTGTGGTTTCAATTCTGGAAGGTTGAGCTTCTGATAAAACAAATAACGCATTAATTTTATACTAGCTCCAGAATCGGCTAACGCAAATGTCTTTGGGTTATTTCCAAACTCACATAGTAGAATAAGGAATCCAGGATCTCCCATTTTCTTTGGTATTCCTTCCATAATTACCGTTGAAAATTTTTCACTAACCACCTTGGAAGTATTCTCTAATTGTTGGCGAGTGTCGAGGAGATCTTGCATAAACTTTGCGTATTTGGGAATTTTGGCTAATGCTTCAATAAATGAGGTATTAATTGGGACACCTTTGACTTGCTAGATAAATATCTTGTGCCTTATCTTGAGAAGGAAACGGTAACAACGGTTCATATGGCTGGATAAAAGAAGAATTTTTCATCCTAGACCCTGCCCATGACGTGAGCATGTGGTCCTCACATCATGAGACCTGAACACCAACTTCATTTTTTTTGTTAATATTATTTCTTTTCGGCCGTGGATCGTTCTGCTTTGTGTCTTCATCTAACGCCTCTAAAAATTCAGAAATGGTGTCTTCTATAGTGGATATGGCCATCACATGTGGTTGTGGTTTGTGATCGGGAATTTTAGGTGGTAATCATTCACTAACGAGTGTAGTTAATAGCCCAAGTTGAGTCTCAAATATTTTTAATGGAAGCTTGTTGGTTTCTAATGGTAAAATCTGTTGCATCGTGTCATTTTTCAGAAGTCTCCATGAACCTATTAAGCATTGACTTAAAGTACACCTTCTTCTCGGGTGGCGGTTGTTCATTTTGGAAGAAGCCCCGTCCAGTTTTCCGATATTTTTCTTCTTTTTGCTTCTTGTATATTCTTCATATGGCAATCATTATTTCCTTGGATTTCTCCAATCTTCATCAAATTGGTCTCCACTAGAGTAACAAACTTGAACTTTTCTATTCTTATTTTCGTCTAGATGGTAATCCTTGGTTAAGTGTGAACCATTTGTAATTTTCGTAACCTATATGTATTACATGTATGGATTGATTCATTTTCATCATTCGTCTATCCATGTTATTTAGCATTGCCAAAACTGTCACCATGTCTTCCGAAGCGCTATTTTTTATTCCCTTTACTTTGACTTGTCGAGGGTTGTGGTATTCCCTTGAATGCTTCAGAAACTCTTCTATTAGCTCTTTAATTGTAACGGGATTCTTCTTTGTGAGAGGTCCTTAAGAATAAAGGAGTTTCCTTGTCGTCACGTTTACCCCCATCATAAAATATAGATACTTCTCGTTGCTCATTAAGATATTTTTTTGGGAAATTTTCTTAGTAATCCCTTATATCTTTCCCATGCTTCATATAATGATTTCCCCGCTTGTTGCTCAAAATTGGCTATGACCTTCTTAAGTCTCGATGGTGGGAAAAATTATTGTATGAATTCTTCAGGCATTTGTGACCATGTTGTCATTGCACAGGGTGGGTGTGCATTCAACCAATATTTATCCGCTCCTTTAAAAGTGACCAGAAGCATTCTTAACAACACAGTTTCTCTTCGTACATTAGGAATATTGAAATAATCCGGCAATGTCATTGACTTCCTCGAGGTGTTTGTATGCATCTTCATGATATTTCCATGGAATGGGATATCTTTTAGTGTGGAAAGAATGTGTCCCTTGAGCTTAAAGTTTGCGGTAGCGGGAATTTTGGGTTACACAAGGCCCGAACCGGTGTCCTCACGAATTCTCTTCTTGTATGCCTCCATCGTCATGTCAGCAATATCTGCCAAGTTATTTTTTGGGCTCGCTTTCAGGTTCAATTCCTTTTTCTGATTCTGTTTCGGGCTCGTAACCTGCTTCCTTTTTTGTTAAGAGTCTTCTCAAAACTTTCGAATTTGTTTTCTCTTACCGGTTTGTTGCTTGATTCTCCAACGTGTTTGTTCTTCTTTTTATGAAATGCTGAATCTGGATCGTCAAATGGTGGTGTCAATGGAGTCTTTAATACACGGGTCATATACTACTGAAACAAAACAAAACCAAAAGCATAAACACAAACTAAAATAAAATAAAATAAGATTGCAGGTCTCACGTCATGAGCGTGTATGCTCACGTCGTGAGTCCTGAAGTGCAGAAAATTTAAACTAATGCATTAAATTTTTGTAGGTTTTACCCCCAAAAAGGACGGATTAATCTAAGCAATTAAACTAATAACTGAAATAGTCATTCCCCGGAAACGGCGGCAAAAACTTGGCATACACTGATTATATCTATCTAGATTTAAAGTTACAAACCTAACTACATATCTACTAATGCACCTATAGGAACTGTACCTAGTCATTTTATAGTATAGGAAAGTAAGTTTGGTATCAAACTCAGGGAACAGATTTAGCTAATAATCTAATCACTAAAAAGTAATCTGAAAACAATTAACTAAAGTGGGGGTTTTTATCTGATTTTGCAAGTTCAGATTAAATTAAAACTTACCAAACACTTAATTAAAAGCAGATGTTATCAAGATATTAAAAACACTTTTGTTTAGTCTCGAATACACCTTCTTCCTATGGTTACTTCTTATTTATGGATTAATAAAGTTGTTACCAATTTATATGTAATTAGCAGTCTTGATTTGATCTACTAATATTTTTACTAATTCATGAACTACTATGTAAAGATCATACACAAGCTAACACAAAATTGATTATTAATGATTATTAGGCTATGTAAGATATATCTAAGATAATTATGTGTGATCAAAATAATTAATTAAACAAAATTATAGTCAAATTATATTCTCCAACACAGCTAAAGTTGTAACATTTATCACTTAATCTAAGATGTGATTAATCTTACCTCTAGCAATTTAATGATCAACTATTAAATAAACAAGTTCATGTAATTCAAACGGTCAACAATCTACACTTAACTTGAATCAAGGATCCAAAGATGCAAACTTTAACATGCTAGGTAATGATAATCAAACACATGCATAAACCAAATTCATATAATCCATAAAAGAAGAAAATAACTCATAGTTTTAGGTTTCATCAAACTAAACGAAAGTCTACTAAATTTGCTACTCATGGTAGAAGGTAAACACACTGAATCATAATAATTCAACATGATTGAATTGCCGCAAACCGAATGTGATGTATGATCTTCTAATCTTCAATCTTGAATCGTTCTCTCTTCCAATGGTTGTTTTTCGCTCTCCTCTGACTTCTGAATTCAACTATAACTCCAGGAAATCAGATCCAACCTCTTCAATCGAATGTATAAAGGAGTATTTAAAATTTCCATAAACCGTTCCTCACATTGTAAGCATTAAGGTCTCATGTCGTGAGCTAGTATCAATCCGTATCTCTCAAGAAAATTTGGCTTTCGCGTAATGATCTTCTAGAACATTTTACCCTCACATTGTGAGAATTATAAGTCCCACATCATGAGTTCTATTTTTGCACAAACATCATGATTTTTTTCTTACAATCATGGCGTGGTGCTCATTTGCCATGTCGTGGGGAGTGTTTTTGGATTAGTTATTCTTCTTTTTAAGCTCCGTTTAACTCTAGTCCTTTCAACTTCCAATATTTGTCACTTTTGGTCCTTTTACTCAAAGAATGTCCAATTTAGCTACAAAATAGAATTTAAACATTATAAGAAGAAATATATTTATTATCAACTAAAATGTAACATAAATGTATTAAAATAATGTGTATATATATATATATATATATATATATATATATATATATATATATATATATATATATATAGGATATAGATCCGGTAATAAAATTTTTTTTGGTAGGAAGGTAAGAAGTTTTTTTTCTACATATTTTTTGACGAACAAAAAAAAATGAATCACTAGATGATTCATTTGTAAGATGATTCACAAGAAAAAATTCTCAAAAAAATATCTTTATGATTCATTTTTAAGTAAATTAAGAAAAAATTCACTTTTATGACAATTTTAGTGAATAACAACAAAATCATTATATAAATAAATCATCAAGATGTTTTTTTGAGAATTTTTTCTTGTGAATCATCTTACAAATGAATCATCTAATGATCCATTTTGTTTGTTCGTGAAAAAAATATGTAGAAAAAAAACTTCTTACCTTCCTACCAAAAATTTCCTTCTTATTTGATCTTGACTCTCTCTCTCTCTCTCTCTATATATATATATATATATATATATATATATATATATATATATGTATATGGCAATATCATCTACTCAAGGAAAATAGAATTCTTCGTAATTTGTATTGCACTTTTGTTATCACAATAAAGAGGCGTAGGTGAAGAAATGTGAACCCTCATATCACAAGAAGGCACAGTAACCAGATAATTTGATATCTAGTCACAGCCATAGCACGATTGTAATGTCTGGAATCTCGAAGGTCGATTTTGGAAGTCAAAGCCCTATTTCTAATGGATAACTCGTCGAGTTTGGGGCAAGAAACTCGAAATGTTGGAAAGTTGGGGAGTGCATTTTTGAAGACTAACTTGACGAGTTGGGGAGGATCAACTCGACGAGTTGGACGTGGTTTGGGAAACCCTAAAATTGGGACTTTGCACCCTACTTAAACAACTTAAGCCCTAATGTTTATGCTCATTTCCATCCCCCAAGTCTCTAACCGTAAATCTCGAAACCCTAAAGATCTTTTGAGAGTTTGTAAGTCATTTTGAGTGTTTTTGGTGATTGTTGAAGCTATTGGAAGAAGGAAGAACTTCGAGACACAAGAAGGATCATATAGATCTAGAATCCTTGCCTCATCCACGACACTTTTCTGGTATAAGTATTAAGCCTTGTCTTGTAGTCATCTAGATCTCCGTTTTAGGGTTCTTTGGTTTGTTTTGTCCAAATGAGATGGTTATTGATGGGTTGGTCGTGCCTTATGGAAAAGACTTTAGATCTAGGGCCTTGAGGGGCTCTCAAAACATAAAGGTGCCAACTTTGTGGCCCTAGAATCCCATGCAACCTCTAAGATCTTTTTTTGATCTTTCAAGTTCCACATGGTCATGTATGTGGATAAATTTCATGACTTTTGGTGTCCTTCTAGTATCTAAGTTCCAGATCTATGTTCTTATGCCCTATCTTGAAGTTTTGAGGACCCTTGGATTTAGATTTAAGCCTTTTGGAGTTAGGGTTTTGGCTTACTTTCTTTAGGAAAACTATTAACAGGTAAAGTTTGAAACTTTACCCTTCTAGGGGCGTTTCCAGTCTAGATCTGGAGTATAAGGTTTAGATATGAAGAATAATGGCTTAATGCATTAAGAAGGGGATTCAGATTGAAGAACTCGACGAGTTGATATGAAGTGTCCCGATTCTATTAAAAAGTAGAGAACTCGATGAGTTGATTAGTAGTATCAGGATTCTATGGTTTATAGGAACTCACCGAGTTGAAGGACAACTCGACGAGTTGAAGGATAACTCGACGAGTTGAGTCAACTCAGAGCATTGACTTTGACCACAACTTGGATGTTGACTTTTAACTTGAATTGACATGACCAAGGTTGACCCTTGGAGGGTTATGAAGTACTTAATGGATTGTAAAGGGTATTTCCATGTAAAGGTTTGGGCCCAATTTGGAAAATTAGGCCATTAATGGGCTTTCATGGATTTTATAGTTTGGGCATTGATGGTTCGGGGGTGAAACATTCATTTCACCCCAAGTAAGGATTCTGGATCATGGTTTGGAATCTAATTGCTAATTGAGTGATATTTTGGTATGGATAGCTCGGGGAATTGTTAGGGCAGCAACTATGGATTTCATGCAGTAAGCTTCAGCATTCGAGGTGAGTCTCTTCACTGTTTGCATGGGTCAAAGGCACCAATGCCGACCCATTTGGTTTATGTATTGTAAGAATACCCGAGGGTTAGCCCTAGGAATTATGTATGAAAGACCAAGAGGTGGCTCTTGGCACATTATATGCTAACTAGCTAAGTAGAGTAGTATGTATGCTAGTTGTCTTTGTGATGCTTGCATGGAAGACCAGGAGGTGGCTCTTGGCATTGTCTGTAAGACCTAGGGGGTGGCCAGCAGATTTACAAGAAAGACCACGAGGTGGACCGTGGCATAATGGCAAGACTATGTCCGACACATAGCTCCTTTATTGATTATGTATATGAATGATATGTATGGCTCACGGTTATGCATGGCATGTATGGATCAGTTGATATGTATGGTATGAAGTATTTAGGGAACTCACTAAGCTTCGTGCTTATGGTTTTCAGTTTTGGTTTCAGGTACCTATAGCTTTCAAATACAGGTGTTCGAAACGATCGCAACTCACACACCCGTGTTTTCCACAATATGTGATTTCTGGGATTGAACTTTGATAAATGTTTCATTTGAAATGATTTTAAATTTGTGAACCAAGTTACAAATGTGTTTTAGTTATATTAAAAATGAAAATTTTGGTTATGAATTTTGGGATGTTCCAAGTTGGTATCAGAGACTTGGTTTAAGGGATTCGGGCATACTCTCGGGTGTGCCTAAAATCAAACTAAGGGTTTGGTGAAAATTTTTACAAAATAAATATTAAACTGAAAATGAATTTCTAATCGAAGAAAGGGGTGTGATGTGTGCGATCGTCCGAGCACAAGTAAGTGGTTCCTAAAATACAAATACATGTTTGTTATGTGATATGATATGATTATGTGATTCACATGCTAGATTAGAGCTACGGATCTAGGAGAGATGCCTTTGTATGCTTATATGAGCTTGTAGATTTTCATGCTAGAATTGATCAGCCTGTGGTAGGATGGCCTGTTTAGGTAATGCCTGATTTTATTATCCTTAGAATTGCATGCTAGTACATATTCCTAATTAGAGGATTGAATGGTTTGATTAGAGTATGTTGGTTATTTTTTCCATTGTCCGAATGCTGCTTGCTTTGTGGTTTGTGGGACTCTTAGCGATGTGAGTTAGATACTAAGTGAATATACTAATTCACAAGGGTCACATGCTGGATAATCTCATAGTGATAGACTTGACCCTATTGTGCAGCTGTGGTCTCAGCCCAACCGTTCTAGAGATAAGTCTTTTACTCGAAGGATTATCTAATATCTGTTGCATGTGGCTATATTTATAAGGTGGCTAGTTGATGTTAATGGGAATCTTTCAGCGGATGAGGACTAGGTGGGTTAGTAGTATTGGGCACATACTAATGAAAGAACTGTATTGGGAAGTATGGATAGGGTAGGCCACATCAACAAGGACTATCCTCAGGGAGCAAGTCCACAAGAAGGCAGACTGTCTGACGTTAAGGGGAGGAACAGTGAGCGCACCTGCTTTGGCTACTTTGAGGATCACCGATGGACGAGAAGGTAGGGCAGGAGCCTCATCCGAGAGGAGTTGAGTTCTACAGGTATGTATCTTTTGACTTCATTCAGGCTAATTATATTAGTTGGAATCTTGCATTAGTTTGGATAATCATGCATCCGATTCATTTCCTTGCTCATGTATGAGTTAAATCTTCAGATATTATCACATGCCATTTGCATATCGTGAATTATTAGTGGTTAGTGTAAGGTCGTTTCCCTTTTTTTGGTTTGGGGTGTTCAGCGTTATCTCGGCTCGTAATCAAGATCGGTTCAGGGAAATTATGTGAAGATTTGTAGTCAAGGGTCTGCAGAATGATTATTCAACATCATCAGGATTCAAAGGCATTAGTCGGTGTGCGCAGATTAATTTGATGGAAAAGCCAAGGGAGGTGGTCTATTGCGGAGGTTTTGCTCCGAGCATCTATTAATTGGACTTCAAAATCAGAGTACGGTATCATTTCAAGGCATCTGGAGTTATCAATATTGCTGGGATTCATGAAGTGTCCATCTAGTGTTCAGGGGTTGTATAGTCTTTTAAGTTCGGCTAGTAATGGATCGCTATAATTAGTAACCACCGGTTGTCAGCAGAGCGATCATTGGAAGGTAGGAAGGATCAAAAATCCTTTATATTTCTCATATGTCGTGGAGACTTTGTCAGACCAAAGTGGGGGAGAACCATTTAGGTATCCATGTCAAAAGCAAGTGTGAAATTGGGATGAGCTCGTATCCCCATCGGGGACGAGAAAGCGGCCAGACAGCATGGATATTATTGTAAGACTACGGGATAGTCATAACATTCACCTACGACCACGTAGCATGGAAACTCTTGTAAGACATCGGGGTAGATGTAGCATTCACTAGCAGTCAGACATCATGGAAAGTGTTGTAAGACTGAGGGATAGACGTAGCATTCACCAGCGGCCAGACAGTATGCAAAGTGTTGTAAGACAACGGGATAGTTGTAGCATTCACTAGTGGCCAGATAGCATGGGTAATGTGGTAAGACTACAGGGTGACCTGTAGCATTAGTCAACAAATAGTGTAGAAGTGTTGTAAGACTGTGGGGTGGCCCGTAGCATTCACTAGTTAGTATGTAACGTAAAAGTGTTGCAAGACTGCGGGGTGGCCCATAGCATTCACTAGTTAGCTGGTAGCATTGAAGTGTTGTAAGACTATGGGTTGGGCGTAGTATTCACTAGTTGGAAAATAGCATAGAAGTGTTGTTAGACTGCGGTGTAGCCCGTAGCATTCACTAGTTGGCAGATAGAGTAGAAGTGTTGTAAGACTGGCGGGTGGCCCGTAACATTCACTAGTTGGCAGACAGAGTAGAAACGTTGTAAGACTGCGGGGATGGGCTGTAGCATTTGTTAGTTATCCGTTACTATAGTGGTATAGTAATACCGTGGGGGTGGCCAATAGCATCCACTAGTGGTCAGTTATTATCGGAATGTTGTAAGACTGCGGGGTGGCCCATAGCATTCACCAGTCCCTATTCAACAGTGAGAATGTGACAGGTTTGTGATTCAATCACAAATTCCTTCAGATGATTTAAGCCAGGGCGGGTCAGCCGCACAAATGTGAATAGACCACAGTATGATCAAATTCGGGAAACGGTAGGTCGTTGGAGACCAGGCGTGATGTAAGACTACGATGGTTTTGGTAGAATTCACTTCTCGTGTTTGATTCGATGATGACAAGTAGTCAGACTGTTTTGATCGGGGGAATCAGGATGAATAATGGAGCCATGAGTGGCAAAATGGTTACGGTAGATTTAGATAGCCGAAGTTATATTCAGAAGTCACGGGGAGCAACTGGGAGGTTGCTCTTTAGCTCAGCAACTGGGTAGGAATCCAATATTCCAGATAACGACATTGATTTGGGAATTTGCATAGAGTAGCTTGTGGACAAGAAGATGCTAAGTCATTTGTAGTTGGATTAAATAATCTTAGAGTAATTGATTTGATCGTGTTGCACAACTCTCGTCTAAGTCTAACCGTTGTAGGGATGTATATTCTACTAGAAGGATTATCTGAGCCTCCTGTCGAGTTAAGTGCTCTTTAGTGGTATATGGTCAGTGACTTCGCCTCCGTTGAGATGACAATGTGATTAGGGATCAGAAGCACTTTGTATGGTGCGAGACTCTATGAGGATGGCTTGGTGGTAGTTCGATGTGAGGGGTCTCACAGGGAGTCAGACCATTGAGACTTAGGTTTCAGATTCCAGATAAGTGGGGTTGGCTTATATTGGAGAGTTTAAGGATTCGTTCTTCATCGGATTCAGGGAACTATTCCAAGAATGGTTTCAGCATATCTGGATAGATCATTATTGGAAGTGTTATGATTGGTCTATAACTCGTTAAGAGTTCGACAAAAAGTGTTTTTAGCATGGGCGAGCTGTTAGGAAGTCTTGTTGCCTTCAGAAGGCCATTGATTGTGTGGGGTAATGGTTATGCCCTCAGGATGGTGAGAGTTAGTACTCATGGAAAACATCATTTGGTTCATGGCGGATAGTGGTGGCCATAGGCATTGCGTGGGAACTGTAGTCAGGACAGGTGACTGCAGTAGACTTCGAGGATGAAGTCTAGTTTTAGTGGGGGAGAATTGTAACATTTGGAATCTAGAAGTTCGATTTTGGAAGTAAAACCCCCATTTCTAATGAACACTCGTCCATTTTGGGTGCAAGAAACTCAACATGTTGGAAAGTTGGGGCGCGCATTGAGCACTAGCTTGAAAGTGTTGAACACTAGCTTGAAAACAAGGTTATTGAGAACTAGCTTGAAAGTGTGTGGTTTATGAGCGAGTTTTTGTTTGCACTATGGTTGAGATACATATACACATGTCTTTTAAACCAAGGACGATGTTGTTGATGACCAAAATGAGGTATACAGCTGTACTTTTGACTCACAATAGAAAACTCTTATCGAAAAGCCTATTCATTAGCTTGATTAGCATAACTATCATGATTGATTTAACCATAGTTATCCACATAATTTTCATTTTTATAGAATAAAGGTTAGAATAGTAGTTGAGTATGGTTAAACATATGTTAAAAATATTTGGACAGATGTTTGAAAGGACTGTAATGTGAGTTGAAAAGGTTAAACTCATAGTTGAAGCAAGGGTTGAAATATTTTAAGATTTGACTGAAATGATATGGAAGTAGTATTTTATGAATGAGGTTTTCTGTGGTGGAAAGCAAAGCAAAGGATCCACGTATATATTTTAAGTGTTGTAGCTCCACAATAGCTTCTTATGCTTAGAGATTTACAAAGAGTTCAACAATATTTGTTCCTTTTAAAATTCTATTAACTTAAAGGATAATTTTGGTTTTGATCCACTTATCATAAAGCCCATTCATGAATCAAATGTTGGTCTCCATTTTCTTTAATTTTATCATGACTGGTTAGGTTATTAATGATAATTAGGAAACAACTACAAGAATCCTGTAAAGTTTCACCGGCCTTTCTCTGAAACTATAAAACTTATTTATAATTTCAATTAATTTTTCATCTTTAACTTATTCATTTCCATCGAACTTGCCCTTAAGAGTTAACCAAATAGCTCTAACACTTTTTCATTGGTTGATGCTATACAATAGGTTAGCTGGTATGTCATACATAACTCAATCTAATCTATTTCTTCTTTCCCTAAGTTCTCGAGATCAGGAGTTACAAGTTGCCCTCGTGTGTGTTGATCCATTTCACTAAAATTTGTGTAGTGGCATCACTCGTTCCCATATGAGCATAAGGAACTTACTGAATAGATATCTAAATATCCTTTCTTTTTGTTTTAGATAATTATCCATCCTAGTTTTTTTGCTGATAATACTTTTTTATAATGGTTGTAGATTCTAATTAGTTGTGATTTTTAGATATGTTTTTAGCCAAAGTGGTATATAAGGAGTTCTTTTTGTAATATTTTTAGATTTTTAAATAACCAATCTTCTCTTCTAATGGTAACCCAAAAAGTTGAAAGTAACCCAATCACTGAGGCTCTAATACCAATTGATAAATTAATATTAGAACCCCCTAAACTGGTGTGGAAGACATAATTACAAACAAGATAAACAATGCAATTGACGATCGAGTAAGTACAAAACAACGAAATAAAGGGAAAATATAGATAAATTGATGAACACTTCAATATTTAATATATGGAAAACAGATTCATACAATAGATATATTATCACCTACTTATAATGAAACTATATGAGGCATTTAGGGGATAACAAGTATTATATATACATATATATATATATATATATATATATATATATATATATATATATATATATAGTATAATATAATATAAAGTTTCACGTACTCATAAGACAAAACTATCCTTGAAAAAAGACATTCTAAATTGATATATTGATTCATTTTACATAAAATTGAAACAATAAAAGACATCATCGGTTCAATTGGGAGAATGTTAGGTCCAAATTACCCTCGGGTGGCCAGATGCATCAGTTGGCACGTATTACTCCTTTTGTTTCAACAACAGTGAGATGATTTTTCCGTGGTATAGAAACTTATGAGAATTTTTTTAATTTAAAGATGGAATTGACAATTCTATATAGTATTATGTTAAATGTGACTTAAGCATTTGGAGCATTCTGATGGCACACTTGGATGCGATGACAAACTTGAATATGATGGCATACTTAGATACAAGGACATGCATGGATGTGATGGCACACTTGAATGTGATAGCACACTTAGATATGATGGCAAACATAGATATAAAGACACACACACTAGTAGAAAACAACCATTTAATGACACGCAAACAATGACACTCGCTGATAGAGGACGCACATTTGTGAGTGTCCTAAAAAATATTGTAGTAGTTTTGCAAAATTTGAAGAATAGAGGACACGCATTTGTGCGCGCCCTAAAATTAGTGTCAGAAAAGAAAAAAAAAGAAATGTGGAGGGCGCCTTTCATAAAATGTGCATCATGTAAATGTGTCGCTTTATAATTTTTAAGTGAAACACATGTTTTAGGCGGGAAATGAAATCGATGAAAATTACCCCCGCCTATTGGATCCCAAAAATTAATCCCCCCCGCCTCTTTTACTTAGCAAGAAAAAGCCCTAGGGCCTTCATCTTCGTCTTCAGCGGTGGGAATACCTAGGTTGATTCTTCATGGTTCAACAACATATTTGTATACATCAAAGGTATACGATTCTGGATCTCGGCATGATTATCGCGCTTTGGAGCCGGCAACGTGAACATCATTCGTGAGAAAAGTTCATTCAAAACTCAATAATTTCTTTGGTTTTGATTATTGAGTGAGGTATAGGGAGGTGTAATTGTTTTGGACTCTTTACTAATTGAGTTGAAATTGAACCCTAAAAACTCAATCCATACTTCGAACTTCTCTGATTCTCTCTTCTTCCGCTCCCCAATCTCCTTGGTGGTGCTCTTTCCATTTCCATTTCCAACCTCAATCCACCGCTAAATGGAACCCAACAATTCAATCAATCACATCGACGATGATGGTGATCAGAACTTATTTCCAATCGATTCAACACAAGTAATCACACCAATCGATTCAACACAACTAAACCCTCTTTCTGAATCATCAGGTCTAGTTCTTGTTCTCCTTGCTCATACGTTCTCATATGATATTCAAAACCTCACTTAGTCTCTCCTTCTCGAAATCCTCGCAAGATTTCCCCTGCAATCAATTTTTAGGTTCAAATGTGTTTGCAAACACTGGCTAGACCTAATTTCTCAGCCTTCATTTGCTCGTTTCTATTGCTCGCGTATGCTCATAGCTAGCGCATTGTTATCATCCTTACCTTTCAGAATTTTTTATAGGTACATTTATGTGTTGAAATTCACAGACGTTCTTGATCGATTCCGTCCCAAGACTTACAATTCCTCAAAATTCTCGGCCCTTTGCTCTTTAAAAAAAAAGCAGGTATTTTTCTATGTTCTTGTGGTCTCTTTACTTTCTGCTTGTATTGATAATATTGAACATATGTTTTGAGAATAGAACATTAAACCCTAGATTCTGGGAACTTGCAGATGTGGTAGATCAATCCTCATATGGTCATTCTGGATTCTAAGCCAGACTCATGGACTCTAGTTTAGGCTTTTACAAATCTGTATACAAGATTGAAATTGCAAGATTGGGGTTTGAACTTTGAAGTTGGTGGGCCTTCTGGCAGGGTGATGATGATGTCATGTTATGATTTTGATTATCCTCCACCTTTCCAGTAGCATCATCTTATTTGTATTTGTTCTATTGTAGAAATGCTATTATGGGAGTAGTGGGCTTTGCTTGATAGAGGCTTTGCTTTTAGATATCAGTTCACTTGTCTACAAGAGCTGTTTTTTTGCAGGATATTATATTGCCATGTGTTATATATACATATAATAATTATTATTACATTTCAGGTCTAATACCACCGATAGCTCACATGCCACTTCATCTTTCTTTAACTATGTTTTGCCTTGAGTTGCCTGTGGATTTTGTTACTGGTTGTCCATGTTATCAGGACCATGAAATATTTGTTTTCCTCTTTTTTCTTTCCCCATTCCATTGTTTTCTTTAACAATTTATTTTTATATATGTGAACGAATCATAGGTGTTATAGATTTGGTTATTTAATCCTACATTTCCTGTCCTAGAATCACATAAATAACATGAGTTACAGTTATAGTATATAGCAACACAGGTCTATTAGTAGTTTAGGGTGTGTTTGGCTCGTGGATTTAATGGGAATCTTAAGTAAAAATGAAGCATGCACTTAATCGTGGAAGCTATATGTAGATATTTCATTCAGGCTACTGCCAAGATTATGATGAAAAAGAAAAATGTAGTTTCACTCCTATCAAGTGTATTTTACTATAAACTTTTTGTTTTCAACTTTTTAAAAAATATTAAAATTCAAAATTACAATTTAAGGGGACAGCTATGGCTTCATTGATGCATATGCAGAAAATTCTATCAAACAGAGTGCAACATTTTCCAACTCTTGAGAAAGCTGTAAAATCAGCCTTTTGACTTCACTTATTTCATATATCTATAAGAATGTACAAAACTGTTAATTTTTTTTAATAAAATTTGAATTGTAATTTGTAAATACTTACAAATTGAGTGGAATGTGAGATCAGGCTCTTTAAGAAACATCGATTCTGCTCGAATATCGATTCACGGGACTGTAAAGTATGATGACTCACAGCAATGGTAAGTTTTTGAGGTTTTTTATTTTTTCAAAACTAATTTATTTTTGATTTTGTCATTCCTAATTTTTATACAACATATTTTGGTTCTTGTAAATTATTTGTTGGAATTTAGAAACAAAAGTTAACAGATTAGTAATTCAACTCCCTTGTAAATATTTTTTACAAATATATAGAATTACTTTTGTGCAAATTGACTGATCTTGCTGTTGTATGTACAACTATCGACACAGAGCACGATTGGAGGAAACAGAACAATATTGGAGACGATGGTAAAAATTTACTCTTTGATATTTGTTGTCATTGAAGGAATTTTTTTTTATTATGTTTAACTTTCTATTGTTGTAAAAAAAAAATTCAGGTATGAAGGCCTCTAGGAAAAATTTATGTCATCTCCTATCCCAAAGTTGTTGGCTGGAACAGATAGACTTAACAGGTTCTTTCTTTTTCTTCCCATTCAGTGTTGTTTGGATAAATGATGTTTAAAATTTAATTAAGAATATGACTACACCAAGGCCCTCACAATATAATATATAATAATTGTTAAATAAAAAGTCAATATTATTTCTTGGTGGAAGGGTAATATGGAAATTTTCTATACCAGGGCTCTCACGATAGGACAAATGCAGGGAAAGTTTCAAATGGTGGTTGTCCGACATACTGGCTATGCAATACAGGTGAGAATTTAGTCTTTTCAAATAAACCTTTTTTTATGATAAATTTAAACAGACAAACTTGGTCATCACCCTTGTCTCCGGGTGTCATGGATTATCTTAAAGAATATAATATGTCTGATATTCTACTTATAATAGTTTTGTTTATTAGGACATTATACTCTAAATTTTTTACCTAATTAAGCAGTGAAGTCACTTTGTATTTGTAATACATTTGCTAAAACTAGGTAGATTTCTGAAAGTAGAATGTTGTAATAAGATGAAAGGAAAGTAGGATGATGTATAATAGATGTTTATGGGCGTTTCATGTTAATTACAAACTACCACACTTTGGAAAACAATTAAGGATTGTTTAAGCATATCACACAGCAAAAGAAGCATGCTACATTTTTCCATGTCAAATTACCTTTTTGCCTTTAAGCTATCTGCAGGCACTGCCAAATCCTTCATGAATTGTGAAAAATTTGGAGATTTCTAAGAAGCTCTGCTTCAACTTTTTCCAATGTTTTGGCTTTTGCAGCTGCATAGGTTCCAGACCCCCTAAACATCGCCACTGGAACCTGAACCACATATATAAATTATATATATATATATATATATATATATATACTTATTTACAATAAACAAAAAACTTTTTAAATAACACAATTACCTTAATATTTGGTTCCTTTGTTGGAGAAGCAGAGGTGAAGTTCCTTGATTTCTGCCAAAAAAAAAAAGCAATCCCTAAATTTACAATGTATCAAGTTGCAGTCAATGTGTATGCCTTTAGTGACAAGTACACTGATATAGCTTTGCAAGGTATGTATTTACTGATATTGTTTTGTTCTGGTTTTTGTTTTATGAAAGCTTGGATAGTAATAAATTGATTCTCATAATTCTTTGCATTTATTTGACTCAGCTTGCATTCTGCATGGGATTAGAATCACTGCTCGTTTAAGATTTCAATTTTCCAGAGAAACCACTCATCATAATTTAAAAAAGGTTTAAGGGTTGATTGAATGAGAGAAAAGAAAACACTAATACTCCATGGCTAATAAGAATAATAAAAATAAAGATATGAGGCAAAAAAGGTAAAACAAACTCGTATGTATGAAGATGGTTTGCATGGTAATTAAATTTATAGTATATGTATGTTTTGGTTTGCATGCAGTCTTTGTTTGGCAGCTTGGACAAACTTGTAGCACCCGATCGTCCATGCCTCACTCTTGGTAAAACAAATTTATAGTGTACTTCTTCCATTCATGTTAGTAATTTCTCATTATGATGTGTTGTTTCTTGTGCAATTTTATTTTTAGGAGATATTTTACTTTATTAAATGTTTAAAGTTACAGGACATGAGTATGGGCACATCATGGAACATTTAAGGGTAGTTGTTGGTCTTCCTCTTGGTGATCCATCAATGAAGTGGCCAACTTGCATCATGTAATAACATTTTAGGCGAAGATGATGGTATATGTTTTTTTAATGAATAATATAATCATATGTATGAATATGAAATAAGGTTTTTTATTTAGTATGTGATAATCATGTATAGGGAGAAAACAACATCTATTGATTTGTTTTATCTTTCCATGGATTGATTATTTGTATGACATCAAATTTTTTGTATATGGTATTTTATTTTTTGTTATGAGACATCAAATGCAAATTTAATTTGAAAATTAGTAAATCTATAAATAATATTTTTTTTAAACATTTAAAATTACGATACGCAAAAATGTGTGTCATCTTTATTTATGACATGGCCTTTCTTGACAGGGGCTTCCTTTATACGCATTGTGTGTCATAAACACGTGCGTCGTTTGGTTACGATACACAAATGCATGTCGTCTTCCTTTATGACAGGGCCTTCCTTGATAGGCATTGCGTGTCATAACTGTGTGTCGTAAATGTGTGTCATAAATACACATCGTAAATGTGTGTCATAAATGCACATCGTAAATGCACGTGGTGAATAGACAACTACAAAAGCGTGTCGTCTCTCGTCACGACAGGGCCTTCCTTGACACGTATTTGCGCATCGTCTGAGCGTTTTACGACATGCATTGCGCGTCGTAAAAGGCTGTTTTCTAGTAGTGACACTTAGATGTGATGGAAAAGTTAGATATGATTTCACACTTGGATGTGATGCCACAGTTGGATACGATGTGACAATTGGATGTGATGACACATTTGCATGCGATGGAACACTTGGATGTGATGGCACACTTAGATATGATGACACACTTGGATGTAATGTCACGTTTGGATGTGATGGCACACTTGGATATGATGATACATCTGGATTTGATAGCACACTTGGATGTGATGGCACATTTGGATGTGATGAAACACTTGAAAAAGTTCTATTCATAGGAGGCACCACTCAATGGTACCACAAAGATGTTCCATGCATAGGAGGTGCCGCAATATGAGAAGGTGACACTCAATATCACACTAATATGTCGTGATGGAACGTCGACGATGTTTCATACACTGGAGGTGCTATATAGTGATAGAAGGTTCCACTAAGTGACAAGGTGTTCCATGCAATGGCACCTGATGTGCCAATGGTGGATAGTTGATGCCAATGCAATGTATCTCAAGGTTGAAAGTTCCAGAAGTTGTTGCATGAAAGATTGTGATTGGTTGGCACTATTCATGAGCCTATAGGCCAATAGGCTTGGCCCGTTATGATTTTAGTTTTGATCCCTTCAATATAAATAGGGATTCTTATTTTAGGTTTGATCCGTTCAATATAAATAGGGATTCTGCTATTCATTTGAAAAGGTTTTGTATTTTAGAGTGATAGGATAATCTTTGTTGAATTGTACTTGTAACCTCTCTGTAAGATCGCAAAAATAAAGAATACTCCCCTCCTGTTGTGGATGTAGGTTACGTTGACCGCACCACATAAGTATTATGTCTTATGTGCTTTTGGTTTTTCTTGTTTTCACTTTACTTCCTAACAAGTGGGATCATAGTTGTAGTTTGTGTTACTGTGATTTTAGAGAGGCTTAACGGTTTAAATGACTTTAATTTGTAGAATGTAAAGATGAGAGCTCTTTGGTTCAACAAGGATGTGTAGTGGAACTGGAAGGAAAGGCAAAACTACAAAAGGACATGGTGGCTAAAAAGAAGTTGGACATTCTGATGAAGGCACATAACTCTATTTTGTTATGTTTGACATATGAAGTACTGAGGGATGTCGTGGATCAAAAAACTATTTCTATGATTTGGGAGAAACTTTATGACAAGTAAGAGAACAACTCTAAGACGAACATGTTGCATCAGAAGCAATGTTTTTACCCTCTAAGAATGTTTGAAAGTACCCAAGTGAAAGATTATATGGATAAATTCAATCGCATCATCTTGGATCTATAAGGGGTTGAAGTGAAGATTGAAGATGAAGATTGGGAACTTATTCTCTTATGTTCTCTTCTGAACTCATATGAGAATTTCATTGATACCATGTTATATGGTAGGACAATGATCACTGCGAATGATGTGGAGGATTCTTTAATTTCCAAGTAAACGAAAAGAAATTTTTTAGTTGAAGAAGAAGTTTCCAGTTCCAGATGGTTCGTAGCAAGAGGAAGGAATAAGGGAGGAAATTAGGGAAACGGAGCGAGGTCACATTAAAAATCAAATTCTAAAGTTTATCTAATGCAAAATGTTATCATTTCAAGGAGAATGGGAAATTCAAGCACAATTGTCCACAACTGAAGAATGGAGAGTCCAAGAGTGAATCAAGCAGCAATAACACTGTTGTTATGGTTCAGGAAAGTTTTGATAAAGGGGACAATGATGAGGTACTAACTGTTTGTACAATTAGTTTTGTAGATGCTTGGGTCATTGATTTTGGAGCATCTTATCACATGACTGGTTTGACTCCTTCAAGGAGTGTAATTGCACAATCAAGATGGCTAATAATTTGGTAAGCTGTATCAAGGGTAGTGACACTGCGCAAATCAAGATGTATGATTGTGTCATCGGAAAGTTTGATTATTGGTATGTTCCAGAACTTTGGAATAATCTACTTTCTCTTGGAACTTTAGCTTAGAATGGGATGAGGTATGCTGGTGAGGCTGACTGGGTTAAAGTCTCCAAAGGTTCTCTGGTGATAATGAATGGAAATATGACTCTTATGGGTCTTATATCATGGATGGCAGTACGGTTAAGGGAACGATAGCTATATCCCAATCCATGGATCAACATGATGAGAGGATAAAGTTGTGGCATCGTAGGTTAGGATACATAAATGAGAAGGGCATGTTAGTTCTATGTAAACAATAACTGTTTGGTGGAGAGGTTACTGGAAAGATAAATGTTCTTATGCATGCGTCAAGGCAAAGCATCACAAAGTGAGGTTTGGTACTGATCAACACACAAGCACAAAAATCCTAGAATATGTTCGCTTAAACCTGTACGGTCTAACTCTTGTGAAGTTTCCTGGTGGATGCTCATACTTTATGAATTTCATTAATGATTACTTAAGGAAGGTTTGGGTGTAATTTCTAAATACTAAAGATGTGATTTTTGGGAAGTGGAAGATCATGGTTGAGAAAATAACAAAAATGTAACAGCCCGGAATCGCAAGAGTAGAGTTGAAGGGCTAAAAGTGTAAGTTTCGGAGGGTGACTCGGCGAGTCCATGGATAGACTCGGCGAGTCAGGTCGCGACTATGGTCGCGTATCAAGTGGCCTACTCGGCGAGTCCAAAGATGGACTCGGCAAGTAGGTCTGTGTGGAGAAAACCCTAATTTTCGGGGTTGAGCCCCATATAAAGATCATTATGCCCCTCCACAGCCTCCTCTATTCCCCCCTTGAGTCCCAGAAACCCTAAATTCGTGGAGAGCCCCATTGTTGAGCAAATTAGAGCTTGGGAAGGAGTTGGTTGAAGAAATCTTGAAGGAGAAGTGGCTTGGATCAAAGGGCTTTGCTTGGATTCGAGTTTCATTGCTGTTGAGGCATCCTTTGGAGGTAATACTTTCGTTCTTGGGTTGTGTTCTCCTAGTTTCTGATTTTGGGGTTGTGTGGGGAGCTTAGTTGTGCGGCATCTTGATGTTTGGAGGATGGATCTGAGGTTGCTACCTCAGATCTGGAGTGGAGAAGATATTAAGAGCATTAAAGCCCCTGTTCTTGTGTTGTTAATGGAGCTATCATGTCCCAAACCTTGGTTCTAAGGTGAATAAGGCCTAGATCTCTTTAGATTCACGTAAAGTTTGCCACTTTACGTGATGGATGGATTGTAGGAGGTTGGATCTATGTTTTGGATCAATTGCATGGCCTGAGATGCTTCTGTATGGATTCAGACCGGTGGTACTCGACGAGTCGCATGGGTGGACTCGACGAGTTGCTTGAAGATGGCCTGGAACTCGACAAGTTGGAAGAACAACTCGGCGAGTAGGTTGAAGATAGCCTTGGACTCGGCGAGTCTGTTCTTGGACTCGGCGAGTCTTGTCGAAGAGTCCCAATATTTCCTGGTTGAGTCGAGAATCGGTGAGTCAAGGGATGACTCGGTGAGTTGGGTGTGAGTGGACTCAGAGTTGTTGGACTCGACGAGTCTTGGGGTGACTCGGCGAGTTGGGTCGCTGATTGAGGGAAGTTCTGAGCATAAAGACTCGACGAGTCATCGGGTTGACTCGGCGAGTAGGGTCAGTCAGGGGTTTACTTTGACTCTTCCAAGGTTGACCAGTTGTCTTCCAGGGGTATTTTGGTAATTAAGGGTATTTATTGAGTTGTATGTTTTGATGTTCAGTGGAGGAGTTCGTGTCAGAGTTCGAAGCAACGGGATCTTATCCTTTCAGCCGGCAGTTTCGAGGTGAGTTATCCTCACTATATCAACATGGTCCAAGGCACCAAGGCCGGCCCTTTATTGGATTGAAATTCGGATATGGTTATTATGTTATTGTTTGATGTGTCTGCATCCTGGTAGCTAGGATGGTACATGCTAGGAGACCTTGTTAAGGTCAGTTTTCCGATATATAAAGTGATGTCATGCTAGTGACCGGTTAGGTCGGTAACCTGGGTAGGGTAATGATATGCTATGTGATCTGTTTGTTCGGTTTGTTGGCTATGACTGTTATATGATTGTATGTTTTGTGCACATGGTTGTTTGGACTAGAGATGGGTTGAGGCGGGTCCTGCTTTGTGCTGTAGGCCAAGATACCCAGGGCGGACCGGTTATTCCGAAGGCCCAACGAGCGGTCCGGATAGGCTGTAGGCCCCACGAGGGCGGACCAGACGTGCCGAGGCTCGGAGAGTGGACTAGGCCGACTGAAGGCCCGATGCGGGCGGACCAGTCACACTGTAGACTCAGAGAGTGGACCAGGTGGGTTGAAGGCCCGATGCGGGCGGACCAACCCCACTGTAGACTCGAAGGACATGACTAGACCTGGAGGATGGATCAGGTGGACTGAAGGCCCGATACGGCGGACCAGTCACACAGTAGACCCGATATGCATGGCTGTTCTATGTTCTGTTATGTTATGTATGTTTTATATGTTATGGGCCGGAAGGCAATATGTTTTGGACCGGAAGGTCGCAGCTCGGAAGGGCGTATACGTGATTGGTATTTTGGGGGTATCTCACTAAGCTTTCGGGCTTACAGTTGTGGTTTAATGTTTTTCAGGTTCTTCAGGAGACCGTGGCAAGGCGAAGGCGCGATCGTACCGCTCCTCATGATTTTGTAGCAAAGTGATTATGGGGATACTCTAAATGATTTGTATTGAAAACCTTTTGTAAACAATTTAATGAAAATCGGGTGGTTTTTGAAAAATTTAAATTGGTTGTATTTTTCGGATGTTACAAGTTGGTATCAGAGCCTTGGTTTGAGTGAATTGGAGGAACACTTATGTGACTCCAGTCTCAAATCGAGGAGGGTTTTCAAAAGAGAATTTAAAATGGTTTTCAAAGTAAGTAAAGGAGGACGCGGAGGTACGATCAACCGGAGCCAGTGAGTAACCCCAAAGTACCATACATGACAATTGTTTTATTGAGCTTTGATAGAACAACATGCTAGAGTTAGGCTAGGGATCTTCAGGATTTCTTGATGAGTTGCCTGATTTATGATGCCTGCTAGCCTAGGGTTCCTTGTGAGAGATTTCTAGTGTTCCTCGAGTTGTGAGGATAGAGCGTTGTTATGTATGTCGCTAGGGTGTTGTGGGAGTACTTCATACAAATATGGGTAGGTGTGGAAGGTAGTATGGGCCCGTACTACCGAAAGCACGGACCCATACGCGTATCAGGGAAACCATGACCTCTAGGGTTGGAATGAGAGCTGGTTCCCAAGTTAGTGGAAATGTCTGAGATTTTGGTGTTTTATTTTCAGTGTGGAGATTTCAGGGCATGCTGGGAGTGGATATGGGTCAGGATCAGGAGCAGGAGAGGGAGTTTCGGGTGGGTCTGTACAGCCCGAGGTTGTCAGTCAGATGAGTACGCACGAGTTGGATGCGAGGATTCGTGAGATCCTGCATGATGAGGTTGCTGCATTGTTTCGGGCTGAGCTGTCGGAGTTGTTTGGGTCGATCCAGACCGCCATGGTGGAGTATTTTGATGAGCGCTATGCAGCTCTCACGGAGACGGCTGCCGCGGCAGCTACAACAGCTGTAGCAGCGGCAGGGGGAGGAGCTAGTAGAGGTTTTCAGTATCGGGACTTCGATAATACGAAGCTTCCCACTTTTGATGGAGTTCAGGATCCGATCGTTGCTATGAGATGGTTATCAGATGTGGAAGGATGTTTCTTCACATGTTCATGCCCTGCTGATCAGAGGGTGAGGTGTGCTCTGAACCTGTTAAGGCTCGGGGTAAAGGATTGGTGGAGATTGACCACGGGGTCGTACTCGGATGTGCAGAGGGCTGCGATTTCATGGGATCGGTTCAGAGAGATGTTCAGCACTCGTTATGTTCTGCAGGTCGAGAGGGAGAGGTTGGCTCAGGAGTTCTTGGAGCTGAAACAGGATTCGGAGTCAGTGACGGAAATCACCAGGATGTTTACTGAGAGGGTGATGTTTTGCCCTGAGTTTGCTTCAGAGCAGGCTCAGATGTCCCGATATCTGAGTATACTAAAGAGGGACATCAGACAGTTTGTGTCCGCACAGAGGTGCGAGACTTTGCTGGAGTTGCAGGAGGCCGCTAGGCGGTGTGAGTTAGATATTGAGTTGCAAATGCGTGAGCTGAGGCAAGCTCCGGTTCAGTCGCAGCCGGCGACGAAACGGTTTAAGACCGTTGATTCCAGGATGGGAGATCAGGGTAGCCACGTCTGTGGAAAGTGTGGAAGGGGTCACGCTGGAGTTTGTCGGTCCGGTGGAGCATGCCGCAAGTGCAGAAAGGAGGGACACTGTGCGAGGGATTGTCGGCAGTCAGTGTCGGTTCGGGATTTGAGGATATGCTATCACTGTCATCAGGTTGGACATTTGAAGGTCAACTGTCCACGGCTTGCTGCAGGACCGGTGCAGGCTCCAGCACCAGCTACATTGAGGATCACAGGTGGAGGTCAGGGTGGAGCGGAGCCCCTAAGGGCTTAGGGTCGTGTTTTTCAGCTTGCTGCTGCGGGTATGTTTCTTTATGTTGTTTTTTATTATTTATGATTATTGTGGAGTATTGTTATCTGCTAGTTTCGTTGGTTGGTTATGGAAATTGCGTTTCGGGTTTTCGTGTGGTATCCATCGTTCCTTGAGGGTTTGGCGAGTTGTGATCGAGATTTCGTTTTGGTATCCTTTGCTCCCTGAAGGATCGATATGGTTATGGATTAGTACTTCGAGCTATCATTGATTATCTTTGTGAGGATTGGTGGTGGATGTGGCATTGGCTTGGAGGCCGGGTAGATTCTGCAGTCTGAGGAATGGATATTTGAAGATTGGATTCCTTTCGAGCGGGTTGTTCAGTGTGGAAAACATGATTTTTATGAAGGTTATTATCGCTGGTGAGAAACATTTTGCATGTAACTGTTGATTTTCTGCAAGGTTGCTTTGGGAGATCGGTGATGGCGACCGGTGATTAATTGTCAGTGCCTTAAGTGGGGGAGAATTGGAAATTCTCCGGATGAACGTTGGGCCTGAGAGGTTGTTTAGCTGCTTGGGGAATTCAGTAGTATTTCTATCAGCCGAGAGCAGGCTCGTATGGGTGAGTAACAGGCGTGCGGGGCGGAATACAGACCTAGAGCAATTGATTGTGGAAGGCATGGGAGCAGGCCGGGATCGAGTATGTATGATGGAGATAGAGTTCGGAACCCCTAGAGGGCTAGAACGGTATGCACGGGAGGATTTCCCGAAGGGATAGTTCGGAATGATGAATGCTAGTCGAGCGGTCCAGATAGACTGATGGCCGGTAGGCGTACCAGTCAGGCCGAAGGCTCGGAGGACGGTCCAGTCAGATTGGCTGAAGGTTCTAAGAGTGGTCCAGATTTACTGAAGGCCTGGGGAGGCGGTCCAGTCATGCTAAAGACTCTGCGAGTACTGTTGGGTCGGTTCGAGGTTATGGATTGCGTATGTTGCAGTGTGATTACATTGGGAGGTCTGGCCCCGGGTAGCGATCTTGAGCAGTGAAGGTAGTGCATGGGCTTGGGAGTCCCTACGGTGAGAGTCAGAGTAGTGGTGATACATGGATGTTGGGTACGCTTTAAAGAGGTAATGTAGCGTGGGATGAGCATCATAGTGCCTGTCATGGTGACAGGGCGGACGAGTGGTTCCCTTGGTAGGGAAAGAGGGAGCAATGAAATTCCGAAAGGGAGTGCGAAATTCACGGAAGTGAAAGCGGCAGTGTAGAGTTATGATTGGAGTGGTCCGTCGATGGTCTTTGAGTAGCGTGTTGCGGCGGTAGAATAAAAGCTCATTCGACTTGATATGTTTGCTCAGGGCACGGAGGGAATACCGCAGGCGTAGAGCCAGGGAGAGGCGTTCAGAAGGGATGCAGAGAGAGAGTCTTGGACTCTCAGTGAGATTCTGATTAGGGTTTTGGGTATGTATTAGCGGTTCATCCTGGAAGGATGTTTGAGGATATCATCAGTGTATCGGGTTTTCCAAACCTGAGGGTGCTAGAGCTAGATCAGCTTGTGTGTGTGATTGCGAGAGGAGAACTCGGGGGAGTTGCTCTGGAATGGAAGAATGGGTCCTTCTGTCGTCATGGAATGGATAGAGTGGGATTCGGATCGGGGATCCGATAGTTCATGGTTTTCTAGCCATATGAGTCAAGTGAAAGATGAGAATTGGAGCAGTAAGGCATCATGGGTAATTCTCGGTTGTTGAGTGCGGTTATCGGAGGGTACAGCTGGTGCCCGAGTTGACTAGGTGGTTGGGGCACCGTATGGAAGAAGAAAGTGAGCTTCTGGTTTCTATGGTTGTGCCTTGAGGGACTAGTTTCGGTGAAGGTCAGGCGGCGCGTCGGGGGAAGTAATTTGAAGATGAGATGTCGTAGGCTTCGAGGACGAAGCCTAATTTAAGTGGGGGAGAATTGTAACAGCCCGGAATCGCAAAAGTAGAGTTGAAGGGCTAAACGTGTAAGTTTCGGAGGGTGACTCGGCGAGTCCATGGATAGACTCGGCGAGTCAGGTCGCGACTATGGTCGCGTATCAAGTGGCCTACTCGGCGAGTCCAAAGATGGACTCGGCGAGTAGGTGCTGTGTGGAGAAAACCCTAATTTCCGGGGTTGAGCCCCATATAAAGATCATTATGCCCCTCCACAGCCTCCTCTATTCCCCCCTTGAGTCCCAGAAACCCTAAATTCGTGGAGAGCCCCATTGTTGAGCAAATTAGAGCTTGGGAAGGAGTTGGTTGAAGAAATCTTGAAGGAGAAGTGGCTTGGATCAAAGGGCTTTGCTTGGATTCGAGTTTCATTGCTGTTGAGGCATCCTTTGGAGGTAATACTTTCGTTCTTGGGTTGTGTTCTCCTAGTTTCTCATTTTGGGGTTGTGTGGGGAGCTTAGTTGTGTGGCATCTTGATGTTTGGAGGATGGATCTGAGGTTGCTACCTCAGATCTGGAGAGGAGAAGATCTTAAGAGCATTAAAGCCCCTGTTCTTGTGTTGTTAATGGAGCTATCATGTCCCAAACCTTGGTTCTAAGGTGAATAAGGCCTAGATCTCTTTAGATTCACGTAAAGTTTGCCACTTTACGTGATGGATGGATTGTAGGAGGTTGGATCTATGTTTTGGATCAATTGCATGGCCTGAGATGCTTCTGTATGGATTCAGACCGGTGGTACTCGACGAGTCGCATGGGTGGACTCGACGAGTTGCTTGAAGATGGCCTGGAACTCGACAAGTTGGAAGAACAACTCGGCGAGTAGGTTGAAGATAGCCTTGGACTCGGCGAGTCTGTTCTTGGACTCGGCGAGTCTTGTCGAAGAGTCCCAATATTTCCTGGTTGAGTCGAGAATCGGTGAGTCAAGGGATGACTCAGTGAGTTGGGTGTGAGTGGACTCAGAGTTGTTGGACTCGACGAGTCTTGGGGTGACTCGGCGAGTTGGGTCGCTGATTGAGGGAAGTTCTGAGCATAAAGACTCGACGAGTCATCGGGTTGACTCGGCGAGTAGGGTCAGTCAGGGGTTTACTTTGACTCTTCCAAGGTTGACCAGTTGTCTTCCAGGGGTATTTTGGTAATTAAGGGTATTTATTGAGTTGTATGTTTTGATGTTCAGTGGAGGAGTTCGTGTCAGAGTTCGGAGCAACGGGATCTTATCCTTTCAGCCGGCAGTTTCGAGGTGAGTTATCCTCACTATATCAACAGGGTCTAAGGCACCAAGGCCGGCCCTTTATTGGATTGAAATTCGGATATGGTTATTATGTTATTGTTTGATGTGTCTGCATCCTGGTAGCTAGGATGGTACATGCTAGGAGACCTTGTTAAGGTCAGTTTTCCGATATATAAAGTGATCTCATGCTAGTGACCGGTTAGGTCGGTAACCTGGTTAGGGTAATGATATGCTATGTGATCTGTTTGTTCGGTTTGTTGGCTATGACTGTTATATGATTGTATGTTTTGTGCACATTGTTGTTTGGACTAGAGATGGGTTGAGGCGGGTCCTGCTTTGTGCTGTAGGCCAAGATACCCAGGGCGGACCGGTTATTCCGAAGGCCCAACGAGCGGTCCGGATAGGCTGTAGGCCCCACGAGGGCGGACCAGACGTGCCGAGGCTCGGAGAGTGGACTAGGCCGACTGAAGGCCTGATGCGGGCGGAGCAGTCACACTGTAGACTCAGAGAGTGGACCAGGTGGGTTGAAGGCCCGATGCGGGCGGACCAACCCCACTGTAGACTCGAAGGACATGACTAGACCTGGAGGATGGATCAGGTGGACTGAAGGCCCGATACGGCGGACCAGTCACACAGTAGACCCGATATGCATGGTTGTTCTATGTTCTGTTATGTTATGTATGTTTTATATGTTATGGGCCGGAAGGCAATATGTTTTGGACCGGAAGGTCGCAGCCCGGAAGGGCGTATACGTGGTTGGTATTTTGGGGGGTATCTCACTAAGCTTTCGGGCTTACAGTTGTGGTTTAATGTTTTTCAGGTTCTTCAGGAGACCGTGGCAAGGCGAAGGCGCGATTGTACCGCTCCTCATGATTTTGTAGCAAAGTGATTCTGGGGATACTCTAAATGATTTGTATTGAAAACCTTTTGTAAACAATTTAATGAAAATCGGGTGGTTTTTGAAAAATTTAAATTGGTTGTATTTTTCAGATGTTACAAAAAAAAAGGTCAAGACTCTAAGGACTGACAATGGGTTAGAGTTCTGCAATGCTTCATTTGATAGCTTCTGTAAAAAAGAAGGCATACTGAGGCACCAGACGGCATTACACACACCATAGAAAAATGTAGTGGTAAAACAAATAAACCAAACACTCATGCAATGTGCAAGTTGCATGCATATATTTTCCAACTTATCTTGAAAATTACAGGAGAAAGTAGTTAATATTGTTTGCTACCTGGTGAACAAATCACCATCAACTGCTATAGACTTGAAGACTCCTGAAGAGGTATGGCCTATGAAACCCTTTTACTATTCTGGCTTACGTATATTTAGACGCCCCACATGCTCGTGTGAATGATGGTAAATTTGAGCCAAGTAAAATGAGGTGCATATTTGTAGAATATGCAACATTTGTAAAATGTTATCAATTGTGGTGTACACAAGAAGGAAGAAATCCTAAATTTTATCATGAGCAGAGATGTAAATTTTGATGAATCTTCGTTTGGTAACCAAGGAGGAGGTGATACAAGTGAAAAAGTAAACGGATACTGGGTTGCTAACTTAAAGGTGAAGTTTACAACATAAAATCCAAAAAGAGTTGTGATAAGTGACGAATAGCAAGGTAGAAGTGAAAAACCTAGACAAGACGAATCCCAAGAACGACCCATGGAATCTTTATCTAATGATGTTGATGTCAAAAGAGATGATGGGTCTGAAAGTATAGTAAGGAGAAGATAGAAGCAAGTTATTCATCAACCTGAAAGATATGTAGAATTTGCCAATTCATTTGAACCTGAATCCATTACATTTTCTTTGGAAAATGGAGAAGACATTGGCATTAAAGAGCCTCAAATGTATAAAAAGTTCGTGGCATGTAAAGATGTAACTAACTGGTTAATGTCTATGAATTAAGAAATGCACTAATTGGATAAGAATGAAACATGGGATCTAGTTCCATTACCAAAGGGATAAAAAAAGTAGGATGCAAATAGATCTTTAAAAAGAAGGAAGGGAGTCTAGGAGTTAAGACAACTAGGTTCAAGGTAAGGTTGGTGGTGAAAGGGTTTTCTCATAAAGAAGGAATTGATTATCACGAGGTTTTCTCATTGGTCATGAATCACAAGAGAATTTAGATAATTTTATCCATGGTGAGTGCATTTGATTTGAAGCTTGAACAACTTGATGTAAAAAATGCATTTCTTTGTGGGAACTTAGAAGAGAAGATTTAGATTTCCCAGCCAGAAGATTTCCCAGCTCAGTCAGTGTAGTAAGCAAGTTTGGCTCAATCAGTGTTACATACCTGATTTGTTCCGTGTACTATAGCCACAACTAATGAAGATAATAAGTACATGAGCAGGGTTACATACTCTAGTGTTGTTGGAATTCTCATGGTTTGTACTATACCTGATTTGGCTCAATCAGTGTAGTAAGCAAGTTTATGATCAATCTAGGGAAAGCTCATTGGGAAGCAGTCAAGTGGATTTTGTGATACTTGAATGGAACAACAGATGCTTGCTTGGTGTATGGAGCTAATACAAAAAGTGAATCAATTGGATAGGCTGAGTCTGATCATGGTGTTGATTTATTGAAATGCAGGTTAGAAACAGGCTAAATGTTCACTTTGCTTAAATGTGCCATCAGTTGGAAGTCAACGTTACAAGATACCATTACTTTATCTACAACTGAATCCGAGTACATGTCTATGGATGAAGGAATAATGGTAAACATATGGTTTTATATGATTAATCGGAGTCTTGGTCTAAAGGCGGAAAATCTTGTCTTTTAATGTGACATTCAGAGTGCATTGAGTCTTGCAAAGAATCCTATCTATCATTAAGAATACAAAAAACATTGATGTCAGACTAAATTTCATTTGTGAAATTCTGGAAGAAGACAAGTTTTCAATACTAAATATTGATACCAAGGTGAACCCAACAAACATGTTGACAACTCATTACCCTCGAAAAACTTCAAGCTTCGCTTGCACTTGGTTGATGTTCGTAGGAGTTAGGTCCCTTCCGGGATGGATGGCGGGAAGGGAGAGGAAGTTCTTGGTTTAAGGTGGAGTTCATAGGATACTCAAGTCAAGATGGAGATTGTTAAACGTGATTTGACCATTTGTGGTGTGACAACTACTAATTTTGAATCCACCAGAAGTAAAACGAGTCAACAAAAGTCAAGTAAAGTCAATAAGTCGACGTCCTAGGACCCAAATCCTCGTGATTTTGGTTGGCACCTAGACCGAAATCACCATGTGATCTTGGTTGGCACATGGATCGACATCACTAGGTGATCTCAGTCGAGCTAGGCCGAAATTACATGTCATTTCAGTGGTGTTGTAGGTATTTCAGTAGGAAGGAGAAGAAAGAGATGGTTTACCTTGTGACATAAGGTTTCATCTTTTCCAATACAAAAATATTACCCAGTTGGTATCCATGCAATTATCCAACAAATATCAAAGCAGACATCACCTCATTCGTCCCTCCTTATATTTGGCCGAGAACACCCACAAACCCCCACTAACTCCATTTTTCATTCTGTTTACTCCATACTCTCTCAAGAACAAGTTACTCCTCATTAAGCTAAATCAATTTAAGTGATTCTTGACATTTTCGTAAGTATTTCTTCATAATCTAGTGTTTTTACATAGTTTTCTGCTAGTTCCATCTCATTTACACACATTATAATGTATTAAAATCATAGGATAATACCATCTTAAAGGGTTCTTCAACCACTCTCAAGTGATCTAGGCATAAAGATCTTCACCATAATCTCTTCAAACAAACCACAACCACATTCAAGGTGAGTTCATACCCCCACATTTTCGAGTTTTTCATGTTTTAGGGGGGGGGGGATACAAGTATAGTTTGGTTTATCACATGAATACTTGCATGTTACATCTCTATATTAAATATTAAACATTATTTGCATTAAATATGATTATCACTAGTTTGTAGACAATTATTTTTTATATATTAGTTTTGAGATACAAAACTAACAAAAACAAAACATAAACTATGTTATATATCATAAGAAAAGTTATGATTACCAAACTACAAGGATTTTGAGACTTTTTACCAACATATAGATTTTCTAACAAAAATGGTTACATTCTAGTTATTTCACCATTTTGTGGGATACAACCAAAAAAATATGACGTTTTAACCATACATTTTGAAATCTGAGAAAAACACCCTCACAAAACAGGGAAAACGCACGAGATGGACTTTTTCATAAAAAATTTCTCATGCCTGTGTTAGATGTAAGTTTTTATGACATAATCTGTTAAAAACATCTAGACAAGATAATCACTATATATTTGTATAAATGATTATATAATCAGTCTTAACAAACAAACATAGTAAACTATAATTGGTATAGTTTCGGAGTCACAAATACTACATTATCATTTCAGAAGAAACATATAATAATTTAAAGGTATAATTATTTTTACACTATGTAACCACTATGCACGAGTGATGCATTCATTTACAAGAAAAAGGGGTTTTCAGTACACTATACGTGTAACGACCCGTTCCCGGTATGTTGATTTATTGGTAATTATAGTGAGTTTTTCAAGGGGGACTCGGCGAGTTCTAGCCTGACTCGCCGAGTAGGGTCGCGCCTGAGGGCACGCGGGAGCCGGGGACTCGGCGAGTCCATATCCCTGACTCGGCGAGTCCATCTGTCTGGGTGAAACCCTAAATTCCCCGGGTTGCCCACTATTTATACCACCTTATAGCCCCCATCCTCGCCTCCCTCACCCTGAAAACGCAGCTATAGAACCCTAAACCTCCCTTGAAGAGCTTATATGTGTTTTGGTGCCATTTTGTGAAGGTGTGAAGAAGGAGAAGAAGGAAGAAGCAAGGAGAAGTGTTGTAGTGCAAAGATCCAAGGCCAAATCAGAGTTAATTGAGGTATTTTCGGAGTTCCATCTTGTTATATGCTTTAAACTTCCATTAGAGCTCTCCTAAGAGCTAGTTGATGCTTGTTCCAAGCCTTACACTTGCATGAACGTCTTATTAAGTCGGAATATCTATGGATCTGAATGTTGGGGTGTTGTAGAGCCCAGATCTACTGTCTTTTTGGAGTTATATTGCATGATAACCATAGATCTACCCATTTTATGCATCTTTTAGCCTTATTTCCCTTATTCATGAGGTTGTACACGTAAAGTTGGAAACTTTACGTGGTAAATCAGCTTATTGGACTCAGATCTATCAATTGTATGCATTGGATTCAAACAAAATCAAGTAAAAATCAGTTGCATGGCGGCAACTCGGCGAGTCGGAAGAACGACTCAACGAGTTGGGTCGCGAGTCCCGAGTTCTTCAGTTTTATCAGTGTCGAGTGGACGAGGTGAGTTAGAGAGTGGACTCAGCGAGTTGAGGGTGAACTCAGTGATGGAGGGACTCGGCGAGTTGTTCATCAACTCGGCGAGTCCAAGGCAATCTTCTTGGGATCAAGAACAACTCGTCGAGTCTGTTCATACGACTTGGCGAGTCGGATGAAGATTGTCTGAGTCCTTGGATCAAGAAGGTACTCGTCAAGTCGATGCCAGACTCGACGAGTAGCAGTGAGTAAAAGTGAAAAATGAGAGTAGGACTCGGCGAGTTGGGTGGCCCAACTCGGCGAGTCAGCCCAAAGGAGAGTTGACTTTGACCGAGGGTAAAAGAGTCATTTTACCCCAAGCGCAGTGTTTAGTATTTGATTGAGTGTGTTTATGGACTTGTAGCCGAGGAGATTCAGGAGCAGCCGCCGTTAGCTTTCCGAGCCACACACTCAGCAGCCAGCTTACGAGGTGAGTTTCCTTCCAGTAGGAACGGGTCTAAGGCCACAATGCCGGCCCGTTCAGTTAGCAGTAGTTTCCGGATTTAGGTCCGATGCAGTAGTTAGTATGTTCGATGCCTTCGTGGTTCGAACAGGATTTGTGTGCTATGTTTTATGTGTTAAGTATTATGTGTTCCGGGCCACGGCTCGATGTAGCATGTTGTATATGTGTTATGCTAGTTGATGTGTTATGCTATGCCATGTTCAGTCAGTCAGTTCCGGACTTCGGTCCGATGCAGTTAGTTCCGGACTTCGGTCCGATGCAGGGGACAAGGTCCCAGTCAGTTCCGGACTTCGGTCCGATGCAGTCAGTTCCGGACTTCGTTCCGATGCAGTTAGTTCCGGACTTCGGTCCGATGCAGGGGACAAGGTCCCAGACAGTTCCGGACTTCGGTCCGATGCAGTTCCGGGCTTCGGCCCGATGCAGTGGGCAAGGCCCAATATGTGTTTATGTGTTATTGTATGGTATGTGGTAGTTTGGGGGAGCTCACTAAGCTTCGTGCTTACAGTTTCAGTTTGGTTTCAGGTACTTCCGCAAGCAAAGGGAAGAGCTCGGGGTGACAGCATCGCACACACCACAGCATAGCTTTTATCCTGGGGATGTCTCTTGTTGTTTTGGATTGATGTAGTATGATACAGTTTTCCGCACTATATTTTATTATGTTTTGGGGGTACATCGCGTGTGTTTTATGTTATGATACTTATATTATGGTTTTGATTATATGGAAAAACGAAATTTTTTTGGGTCGTGTTTTTGGGTCGTTTCAAGTTGGTATCAGAGCCCTGGTTTGAGGGATTCGGATACACTTCCGGGTGTATCTGAACTCAAACTAAGGGAAATAAAAGATTTTAGTAAGATAAAACGTTTTACAAAAAGAATTTTGAAAGCACTTAGAAAGAAAGAATTGTTTTAAACAAGATAGAGGTGTGTGTGCATGCGATCAGCCGAGCTCAAGTAAGTACTTTCAAATTACCCATACAAGTTATATGTTCAGTTTCAGTTTCAGTAGAACAGCATGCTAGTATAGGGCTAAGGATCTAGGAGAATGCCTTATGTGCCTGTTTATGTGTTACAGCTTTATGAGTATTGCATGCTAGAATTGAGTAGACAGCAGTAGGATAGCCTGTTTAGGTTATGCCTGATAGTACGAGCTTAGCATCCTATGCTAGTGCAGTTTCTTGTTATAAGAATAGTTTTGCCTGAGTCTGTTTTCCTTGTCTGAATGTTGCTTGCTTCGTGCTTGGTGGGGTTCTGAGTAGTGGGAGTTAGCCATTAGGTGAACACGTCACACCACATGTGATCAGGTTTGAATAATCCCAGAGTGCTGGAACTGGCCCTATTGCGCAGCTCTTGTTTGAGTCCAACCGTTGTAGGGACGGATCTTTTACTTGAAGGATTATCTGATCCTCATCACATGTGATGGTGTTTAGGTGGTGGCTAGCTGGCATTATGAGGAGACCTACAGCAGCTGAGGATCAGTCGTGTTGAGCTTGAGGTTTCTCTAGGGCAAGCCTAGGATGAGAGTAGCAGAGAGTAGCAGCGGTAGAAATGACTTGGTGGAGTCAAGGCAATTCTTGAGGAAAGAACGGATAGATGTGGAAGGTAGTAGGGGCCCATACTACTGAAAGCAGAGGATCCGTACTCGAATCAAGGAAGGCCAAGACACGACCAGGAAGCTAGTAGTAGTATCATGATCCCTTGAGATATTTCAGTGTTCTGATGTTGTTATGATATGTTTCAGAATGGTAGTTCTGCGTCCGAGGCCAGCAGCCGGCAGTTCAGATGCCGGAGGGGGATCAGGATCGGGATCAGGCCCGGAGGCCGGGCAGATGGATGAACAGACTAGGGAGTTCCTTTCTTCTGAGGTTACCCGCATCATACTAGAGCAGACTCCTGTGATCTTCGGTTCGATCAAGGAGGGTATTTTAGAGCTGATGGATGAGAGATTGAGTACTTTCCGTGCTGAGATGGTGGCCGTGATGGGGTCGCGCACACTTACGTTCAGGGAGTTCAGGGCATGCGGGGCTCCAGACTATCATGGGGCGCGGGACCCCATAGCGAGTACCAGATGGTTGGCGGATGTGGCCAACGCTTTCCGCACTAGCAGGTGTCCCGAGGGGGACAAGGTCAGATTGGCGTCCTGTCTTTTGAAGGACAGGGCACGGGATTGGTGGGAGGAGGTCGGACATGCCATCGGGGATGATGCGGCATTGGATGCCATGACCTGGGCTGATTTCTCTACCAGGTTCAGGGTGGAGTTTGCACCAGTCATTGAGGTGCAGCAGTTAGCTAGGGAGTTTCAGGACCTTACCCAGACTACAGAGACAGTGGCGGAGATCACCGCCAAGTTCAGGGAGAGGGCCCTTCTTGTTCCTCAGTATGCAGCCGATGAGGAGATGAAGAAGGCCCGTTATCATGAGATGTTGCGGAGTGACATCCGCATGTTTGTGAGCCGGTCCAGTTGTAAAACGCTGGACGACATGATTGCCAGAGCTAGAGAGAGGGAGATTGATCTCGAGATGGAGAAGAAGAGGAAACCGGAGGCGGTTTCGGGTTCAGGCAGTATGGGCAAAAAGCCCAAGGTTTCAGATCACAGGTCTAGGGGTCAGCAGAGCCACGGTCGGTGTGGCAAGTGTGGGAGATTGCACGAGGGGGCGTGCAAGGCAGGGAGTTCCGGCTGCCACAAGTGCGGTCGGACTGGGCATTTGAGTAAGGATTGTACGGCCCCTACTACTACGGTTACAGCATCAGATCTGATTTGCTTTCAGTGCAATCAGAGGGGACACAAAAGGTCCTAGTGTCCCAGTTTAGCTGCAGCAGGGAAGGTGGTTGCACCTGCCCCTGCCACCTTGAGGATTACGGATGGTCAGCAGGGCCGAGCTGATGCGCCAGTGGCGAAGAGCAGGGCATTTCAGATGACAGCAGAGGAGGCGCGAGCGACTCCTGATGTGGTGGCGGGTATGAATCTTTCCTTCATCTTTTGTTATTATATCGTTTGTATATTACTTGATGATATGTTTTATTTAGGGTCGTTCTCGGTGAACGGCATCCCTGCTTTGGTATTGTTCGATTCGGGGGCTACCCGATCATTTGTATCGCTTGCGCTTAGCAAGAGATTTAGCAGAGCTCCCGGGGAGCTGGATTGTCCACTAGAGGTTGAGATAGCAGATGATAGGACCGTGAGGGTCGGCAGAGTACATAGAGGGTGTTCCCTTCAGATATTTGATGAGCAGTTTTCAGTGGACCTGGTTCCTATTCCCCTGCGTGGGAATAAAGTTATTGTGGGCATGGATTGGCTGAGCCCCAATGGGGCGGTGATTGATTGTGAGCTACATCTAGTGAGGGTTCGCACTCCCAGTGGGGGAGAGATAGTGATTCAGGGCGAGAGGCCCCAGCGAGGACCGATCTTTTGTTCCGCCGCGAGGGCGAGGCGCTATGTTCAGCAGGGTTGCGCTGGTTTTGTAGCTTACGTCTTAGATGCCCGGGAGAAGGGCAAGACGGCGATTGATGATGTTCCTGTTGTTCGTGACTACCCGGATGTGTTTCCCGAGGATTTGCCGGGGATACCTCTAGAGAGGCAGGTTGAGTTCAGGATCGACCTAGTTCCTGGTGCGGCTCCGATAGCCAAAGCACCGTATCGACTTGCTCCCCCTGAGATGCAGGAGTTGTCTACACAGCTTCAGGAGCTGTTAGACAAGGGTTTCATTCGGCCGAGCAGTTCGCCTTGGGGAGCGCCGATCTTATTTGTGAGGAAGAAGGATGGGTCGCATCGTATGTGCATTGATTATCGGGAGTTGAACAAAGTAACGGTGAAGAACCGTTACCCACTTCCGAGGATAGATGATTTGTTTGATCAGCTTCAGGGAGCGTCTTGGTTCTCCAAGATCGATCTACGCTCCGGTTATCATCAGATGAGGGATAGAGATGAGGATGTACAGAAGACTGCTTTCAGGACCCGGTATGGTCATTATGAGTTCGTGGTGATGCCATTTGGGCTCACCAATGCCCCAGCCGCGTTCATGGATCTCATGAACCGCGTGTGCAGACCGATGCTGGATCGGTCGGTGATAGTGTTTATAGATGACATCTTGGTGTATTCCAAGACACAGGGGCAGCACGAGGAGCACCTGCGGGAGGTGTTGGAGACTTTGAGGAGGGAGAGACTTTTCGCAAAGTTCTCCAAGTGTGAGTTCTGGTTGCGCGAGGTGCAGTTTCTTGGTCACCTCGTCAACCAGAAGGGTATTTTGGTAGATCCGGCCAAGATTGAGGCCGTGATGCAGTGGGAGGTCCCGAGGTCTCCATCTGAGATTCGGAGCTTCCTGGGGTTGGCAGGGTATTATCGGAGATTTATTCAGGACTTCTCCAAGATAGCAGTGCCGCTCACCCGGCTAACCAAGAAGTCGGTGGTTTTTCGTTGGGGGCCTGAGCAGCAGGCGGCGTTCGAGACTCTCAGGCAGAGATTGTGCGAGGCTCCGATCCTTACCTTGCCAGAGGGAGTAGAGGATTTCGTAGTCTATTGTGATGCTTCGATCACAGGTATGGGAGCAGTATTGATGCAGCGAGGCCATGTGGTAGCTTATGCCTCGAGACAATTGAAGCCTCACAAGGCTAATTATCCTACCCACGATTTGGAGCTGGGGGCAGTTGTGTTTGCCCTCAAGATTTGGAGACATTACCTTTATGGGGTCCGTTGTACTATATACACGGATCACAAGAGTTTGCGATATCTTATGGATCAGCCGAGTTTGAACATGAGACAGAGGAGATGGTTAGACGTGCTGAAGGACTATGACTGTGAGATCCTTTATCATCCAGGGAAGGCCAATGTGGTGGCCGACGCCCTGAGCCGCAAGGTGTCGACGGCCCCTATCAGAGATCTGTGTATGAGGATGACAGTGATCACTCCCTTGTTGGAGCGGATCAAGGAGGCTCAGATGGAGGGCCTCAAGGAGGAGAGGCAGAAGTGTGAGAGGATAGTGGGCCGAGTAGCTTCATTTGATTACGACAGTCGGGGTTTGTTGACGCTTCATGGTAGGGTGTGGGTACCGTACTGGGGTGGGGTACGGCAAGTATTGATGGACGAGGCTCATAAGTCTCGATTTTCTATCCACCCAGGAGCGACGAAGATGTATCGAGATCTTCGACCTGATTATTGGTGGCCCTGCATGAAGCGAGATGTCGCTTGGTATGTGGAGAGATGTTTGACCTGCCGGAAGGTCAAGGCGTAGCACCAGAGACCTAACGGCAAGATGCAGCCGTTAGACATTCCCGTGTGGAAATGGGAGGATATCACCATGGATTTTGTCACCAAATTCCCCAGGACCACACGCGGGGTGGACTCGATATGGGTAGTGGTGGATCGGTTGACAAAGAGTGCCCATTTTATTCCGATTCAGGAGAGTAGATCGGCGGAAAAGTTAGCTGATATCTATGTGCGAGAGATTGTGGCACGTCATGGAGTGCCGGTATCGGTAGTGTCGGACCGAGATGTTCGTTTCACGTCCAGATTCTGGAAGCGATTCCACGACGAGATGGGTACTCGTCTCCATCTCAGCACCGCTTTTCATCCTCAGACTGACGGGCAGAGCGAGAGGACGATTCAGAATCTCAAGGACATGCTTAGGGCATGTGTTTTAGATTTTGGGGGCAGTTGGGATACGTATCTTCCGTTAGCGGAATTCTCGTATAACAACAGCTATCATGCGAGCATTGATCGACCTCCTTTTGAGATGTTATATGGCAGGAAGTGCAGGACCCCGATTTGTTGGGGCGAGGTCGGTCAGCGAGTCATCGGGAGCACCGAAGTGGTGCTCAAGACGACTGAGTTGATCCAGCAGGTCCGTAGTAGGCTGCAGACTGCGCAGAGTCGGCAGAAGAGCTACGCCGACAGGAGGCGTTCGGACTTGGAGTTCCAGGTGGGCGACATGGTTCTTCTGAAAGTCTCACCTTGGAAAGGTGTCATTAGGTTCCGGAAGAGGGGCAAATTGGGCCCCAGATTTATTGGTCCTTTCAGGGTTTTGGCCCGGGTGGGTCGGGTTGCTTATCGGTTAGACCTCCCTGAGGAGCTTAGTCAGATACACAACACCTTCCACGTGTCGCAGTTAAGGAAGTGGTTGGTGGATGAGACGGCAGTCGTTCCCTTAGAGGACATTCAGGTTGATGGCGGCCTAAATTATATCGAGAAGCCGGTCGCGATTCTGGAACGGAAGACCAAGACCTTGAGGAACAAGGTAATTCAGCTAGTAAAGGTGCAGTGGCAGCACCGGAAGGGGTCTGAATGGACGTGGGAGGCTGAGGAGGAGATGAGAGCGCACTACCCGGAGTTATTTGCAGATCCAGCCGTAGCAGACTTCGAGGACGAAGTCTGAGACAAGTGGGGGAGAATTGTAATGACCCGTTCCCGGTATGTTGATTTATTGGTAATTATAGTGAGTTTTTCAAGAGGGACTCGGCGAGTTCTAGCCTGACTCGCCGAGTAGGGTCGCGCCTGAGGGCACGCGGGAGCCGGGGACTCAGCGAGTCCATATCCCTGACTCGGCGAGTCCATCTGTCTGGGTGAAACCCTAAATTCCCCGAGTTGCCCACTATTTATACCACCTTATAGCCCCCATCCTCGCCTCCCTCACCCTGAAAACGCAGCTATAGAACCCTAAACCTCCCTTGAAGAGCTTATATGTGTTTTGGTGCCATTTTGTGAAGGTGTGAAGAAGGAGAAGAAGGAAGAAGCAAGGAGAAGTGTTGTAGTGCAAAGATCCAAGGCCAAATCAGAGTTAATTGAGGTATTTTCGGAGTTCCATCTTGTTATATGCTTTAAACTTCCATTAGAGCTCTCCTAAGAGCTAGTTGATGCTTGTTCCAAGCCTTACACTTGCATGAACGTCTTATTAAGTCGGAATATCTATGGATCTGAATGTTGGGGTGTTGTAGAGCCCAGATCTACTGTCTTTTTGGAGTTATATTGCATGATAACCATAGATCTACCCATTTTATGCATCTTTTAGCCTTATTTCCCTTATTCATGAGGTTGTACACGTAAAGTTGGAAACTTTACATGGTAAATCAGCTTATTGGACTTAGATCTATCAATTGTATGCATTGGATTCAAACAAAATCAGGTAAAAATCAGTTGCATGGCGGCAACTTGGCGAGTCGGAAGAACGACTCGACGAGTTGGGTCGCGAGTCCCGAGTTCTTCTGTTTTATCAGTGTTGAGTGGACGAGGTGAGTTAGAGAGTGGACTCAGCGAGTTGAGGGTGAACTCAGTGATGGAGGGACTCGGCGAGTTGTTCATCAACTCGACGAGTCCAAGGCAATCTTCTTGGGATCAAGAACAACTCGTCGAGTCTGTTCATACGACTCGGCGAGTCGGATGAAGATTGTCTGAGTCCTTGGATCAAGAGGGTACTCGTCGAGTCGATGCCAGACTCGACGAGTAGCAGTGAGTAAAAGTCAAAAATGAGAGTAGGACTCGGCGAGTTGGGTGGCCCAACTCGGCGAGTCAGCCCAAAGGAGAGTTGACTTTGACCGAGGGTAAAAGAGTCATTTTACCCCAAGCGCAGTGTTTAGTATTTGATTGAGTGTGTTTATGGACTTGTAGCCGAGGAGATTCAGGAGCAGCCGCCGTTAGCTTTCCGAGCCACACACTCAGCAGCCAGCTTACGAGGTGAGTTTCCTTCCAGTAGGAACGGGTCTAAGGCCACAATGTCGGCCCGTTCAGTTAGCAGTAGTTTCCGGATTTAGGTCCGATGCAGTAGTTAGTATGTTCGATGCCTTCGTGGTTCGAACAGGATTTGTGTGCTATGTTTTATGTGTTAAGTATTATGTGTTCCGGGTCACGGCTCGATGTAGCATGTCGTATATGTGTTACGCTAGTTGATGTGTTATGCTATGCCATGTTCAGTCAGTCAGTTCCGGACTTCGGTCCGATGCAGTTAGTTCCGGACTTCGGTCCGATGCAGGGGACAAGGTCCCAGTCAGTTCCAGACTTCGGTCCGATGCAGGGGACAAGGTCCCAGTCAGTTCCGAACTTCGGTCCGATGCAGTCAGTTCCGGACTTCGGTCCGATGCAGTTAGTTCCGGACTTCGGTCCGATGCAGGGGACAAGGTCCCAGACAGTTCCGGACTTCGGTCCGATGCAGTTCCGGGCTTCGGCCCGATGCAGTGGGCAAGGCCCAATATGTGTTTATGTATTATTGTATGGTATGTGGTAGTTTGGGGGAGCTCACTAAGCTTCGTGCTTACAGTTTCAGTTTGGTTTCAGGTACTTCCGCAAGCAAAGGGAAGAGCTCGGGGTGACAGCATCGCACACACCACAGCATAGCTTTTATCCTGGGGATGTCTCTTGTTGTTTTGGATTGATGTAGTATGATACAGTTTTCCGCACTATATTTTATTATGTTTTGGGGGTACATCGCGTGTGTTTTATGTTATGATACTTATATTATGGTTTTGATTATATGGAAAAACGAAATTTTTTTGGGTCGTGTTTTTGGGTCGTTTCAATACGTAAACCGGTTAATATAATTTTGTGAGACATTTGGTTTCATCGTACCTACCAGAATACATACTAAGTCTTGAATTATAACCAAAGTCTCTTGTAGGGAGAGTGTTACACGTGTATAGATCTATATGGGATTGACAACCACACACCTAAGCTATTAGTTATAGTTAGACTGGCCAGTCTAGGGTGATAAATGTCTAACAGTTCCGACGCTTAAAGAACGTCGTAGCAGGCCAACTAGTCATTAACATGGTTATGATCACTCACATGGGGTATTAACAATACATTTGGTTTATGGGGTTAACATACGTTCAAATAGTATTATAAAAAGATAAAACTAAAAAATACTATTTCCTAGGACAACATTACTTACGTTTTTAGTCTTTGGATTCAAGACTTACAGCTCATTTTTAAGGGAAATATTGGATTTTCTAAAAGTATATAGTATCATTTTTACATGAAAATGTTACAAATCCTTCTCATACGAAATGCTTATGAAGTCACCAACTTAATAGTTGATACTTTTCAAAATCACTTGTATTCTCAGGAAATCAGTAAACATGTAATCAAAGAGTTTTTAGAGGATGCGGCGTTGCCGCATCACGTTATTTATTTTTGCTATACGTATTTGATATCAAGCAAACAATGTTTTGAGTACAATGTAAAATTTTTAAATATTCATTATGATGGTTGTAATGCTTTGATCACTATTGTTCATTTGTTATGATATTATACATGAAAGTCATCCACCCCTAGACGTTTCCATCGTTCTGGTTTGGGGGTGTGATAGATTGATCATGTAAGATATACAACTTAAGTACAATGGGGCTAAAACACTTTGACTACGAAACATACTTTTAACATATAAAAATATTTTTATAAAAGTATACGTACATGCATACATACTAGAACAATGTCATAATATGAACCATATAAAAAGTACTAAGATAAGTTGGATGCTATGATTAAGCCTAGATAGTAATGTAATCATATTTGGGATAAACATAGCTTGATCAACTATATTTATGTAAGATATAACTAACATGCGTTTGGGAATAGTCATGGTGAACAACGAATCTAAGACTTACCAACCCTAAATAACAAGAAACTCTAGAATCAAACACATAGTTTAAAATACTATAGGAGTATTTTAGAATACTATTGAATCAAACACTTAAAACCTTCTGTATTTATCATATCTCTATTCTTTCACAGACATCATGGTAGGATTCCATATGCCTGGAGACCCCTATTTCCTTAACCAGGGGAATGGTGGGTAGATTGAGGAGGATCTCGAAGAAGATCCTGAGGAGTTAGTGGAGGAAGAAAAAGATCTCCAAGAGGATCCACATGAGGAAGAAGACGAGGAGGAGTTAGAGGAGGACTCGGATTCCGAGTCGGAGGTCATTAAACCTCCTTTTGTCGCTAGAGTTCCCGCACACTGACTAGGCTGCTAAGGGCCAACGCCTCTTTGGGTAGAAGATTTAGAGAGATGGAGCAGAAAGCAGCGCCAACATTCTCCTTACGTCATGGAGCAAGGTTTCTATAACCTCAGTCATGGGGTTCCGGCAGACAGGGCCCTTCCTGTCATGGTTCAACGGATCGCATATCTCGGGGATCAGACGAGGGCCTCAGCAAATCAGATTGTAACACCCCGACTCCCAGGTATAAAAATTTAAAGCTTATTAGTTACATTCTTGGACCTACTCGACGAGTTGTATGCCCTAACTCGTCATGTAGAAGCGTATTAGGCCGCATGATTTATGAGGTCTACTCGACGAGTTGGTGGACCCCAACTTAATGAGTAGAAGCTAAATGGGAAAACCCTAACTTTTATGGTTTGCACCCTATTTAAAGGACTTAACCCGTATCCTTTGGCATCTCTTATCACCTCATTACCCAGAGAAGGAAACCCTATCTGTTATTTACTACTTCTTTGTGCTTGTGAGGCTAAGAGAGTGTTTTTGGTGCAATTGTTGAATAAGTTTGAAGGTTGAGAAGCTTGGAACGGGAAGGAGCTTATAGATTCATCATCTACATCGTTTTGGCTTCCATTTGAAGGCAACAAACTGTTACATTGATCATTCTAGTGTTAGATCTCATTATTCTTGGGTTTAAAGCCATTTTTAGCGTATTTGTGGATTATTTCGAGTATTGGGCATGATCTAAAGTTGTAACTTCAGATCTAGATTCCTCTAAGTCCTTAAAGCTATAAAGTTATTAAATTTATCAAGCTTTGTCCCTTCTCTTTGGTTTAAACCTCTCACTTAGCTTGGTTTTGGCATTAAAGACCTTGCATGCACGTAAAGTTTTGCAACTTAATGTGGAAATTATGCTCTAGGAGGCTAGATCACATCTGAATGATAAATGGACTAAAGGGAATCGACGAGTTGCATGGTTAACTCGACGGGTCAGATATTGGCTGTTTTTGGTTTTTGCATGGTCTCTATGAGTCAGTGAGATGTCTCGACGATTCAGTTAGGGTTTTCCCAACGTTCGAACACCACATGGACTCGACGAGTTATCTAGAAACTCGGGGAGTCAACTTGGGTTTTCATGATTTCTCGAGTTCTGTAAGGAGTCGACGAGTCAGTTAGCTACACTCAATGACTTGGGTCAACACGAACTATTGACCTTGACCGTTGACTTTGACTTTGACTTGGACCAAGGGTTGACCAGTTTGACTCTTGGGGGTATTTTAGTAAATTTGGAATTTATGAAAGTGAATCATTGGTGGATGTAGGTGGCCGAGTTTGGATCTGTATTTGGGGATTTAGATATTTATCATTCCGAGCTACTTTCAAGGTGAGTTGTCCTCACTATTCTTAGGATTCGAAGGCACCAAGGCCGGCCCATTGGATCTGATATCCTAGTAGTTGATGATATGTTAAGTATGAGATAGTTATACATGCTAGTTGCTATGTCAGTTTCGTCAATCTGTAGGACTACCTATGTTAGTGTTTGGTTATATGTATGTACCTATAGCTGTTATATGTCGACATGTTGTGTGGGATGGGTTGAGGTTGTACTGCTCCGTGCAGTAGCCAACAAACCCGAGAGTATGCTAGATATGAGCTGAGGGCTGGGTAGGGCATGCCAGACTCATATTGAGGACTCCTAATCATTCTATATACGAGTTGAGGGCCAGGCAGGATATGCCAAACTCGTACTGTGGGCTAATCTTTTGTATTCCAGTCCAAGGACTGAGGGAGCAAGCCAGTCATAAGATATGGGCTCGAGAGCAATCCAGACTTACGTTGTGGGCTCGGAGGCAAGCCAGATGTGAGCTGTGGGCCCGAAAGGCAAGCCAGACTCACACTGTGGTCTCAGGGTTAATCTAGTATGTAGAATTCTTGACCCATTACATGATGTTATTTGTATCTGTGTTATTTTCTATGTATCGGTATTTTGGGGGAACTCACTAAGCTTCGGGCTTATAGTTTTGGATTTTGTTTCAGGTACTTCAGATGACCACGAGAAGGCAAAGGTGTGATCGTGTACCCCCTTGCATTTTATGACTTTGTTACTGGGATACTCTGATATGGAACTATTCTGAAAACAAATTTGTAATAATTGTTGGCTTTTGAATGATTTAAAAAGTTTTAATTAGCATGATTTTTATGGATGTTACATGGATCTTGGAATTGGGGGCTGCCGCGGAGGTCACTGATGTACGAGCTCCAAGACTTGAGAGGGACTACCCTCAGACCTGTAGTGTCATCAACCGCCTCCAGGAGGACCACACCACCGCTCGAGCAGATACGAGGGAGTACCAAGAGAGGCACTCAGCCCTCAAGGAGAGAGTGATTGCAGCTGAGCATCGGATAGCGGAGATGCAGGTCACCATGTCTTCATCCCATGGCTCACAGGAGACTACCCACCGTGAGTAGGGATTATACTGCTCACGTTCTGTGATTGATTATATTTACCAGTAATCGTTGGTGCTACTCTTTCTTGTAGACCTTAGAGGACAATTTTCACAAACTATGTACTAGTACTATATTATCAATGAAATGGGCATGTATTTTATTTCATTGGGTGTTGCTACCTGTTATATAATCGTTTACTTAGTATATTAAATTTCATTTATGAATTACTTGCAAATTTCAATAACAGCGAGACTTGATACATATATAAACAAGGCATTCCATTACGGTAATTCACTTTATGACTTTGTTTCTGGGCTACTCTAATATGGAACTATATTGAAAACAAATTTGTAATAATTGTTGGTTTTTGAATGATTAAAAAGTTTTAAATTGGCATGATTTTTATGGATGTTACACGGGTCTTGGAATTAGGGGCTGTCGCGGAGGTCACCAGCGCACAAGCTCGAAGACTTGAGAGGGACTACCCTCGGACCTGTAGTGTCATCTACCGCCTCCAGGAGGACCTCACCACTGCTCGAGCAGATACAAGGGAGTACCAAGAGAGGCACTCAGCCCTCAAGGAGAGAGTGATTGTAGCTGAGCCTCGGATAGTGGAGATGCAGGTCACCATGTCTTCATCCCATGGCTCACAGGAGACTACCCGCCGTGAGTAGGGCTTATACTACTCAAGTTTTCTTATCGATTATATTTACCAGTAATCGTTGGTGCTACTCTTGCTTGTAGACCTTAAAGTATAATTTTCACAGACTATGTACTAGTACTATATTTTTAATGAAATGGGCATGTATTTTATTTCATTGGGTGTTGCTATCTGTTATGCAATTGTTTACTTAGTATAGTAAATTTCATATATGAATTACTTCCAAATTTCAATAACAATTAGACTTGATACATATATAAACAAGGCATTCCATTACGATAATTCCTGATTTATAACTCTTATCGAAGACTTACCGTCATTCCACCTTTAATCTTTATGGCAGAATAATTCCACCACAGAAATGTAACAGGCGTTTCAACAATACATTAGCACTACCACCTCCACAGATGGACTCTGTCGTGTTCCAGGCTGCTGTAATAACCGATGTGGCTGCCATCGTGGCCTAAATCAACAGCAACGGAAACAGAAGCTGAAAGGGGACTAACAGTTCCAATCAAGGTGAAAACCAAGGGCACCAGGGAATGTGCTCCTACAGAGAATTCAAGAACTGAAAGCCCAGGACCTATCATGGTGATGACGGAGTCGTTACTTTGACAAGATGGTTTGTGAAAACCGATTCCATCTTCAAATTTGTGCCTGTCCAAACAAATTCAAAGTCAAATATGTAGCGTGTACATTCGCGAACTCGGATTTGTCATGGTGGAAAGGCCAAGTTAAAACTCTAACCCTACCTGTGGCAAACACCATGAGTTGGGAGGACCTGAAAGTTATGATGCTCGAGGATTACTATCCAAGGAGTGAGATGCAGTAACTAGAACAAGAACTGTGGGAACACTCCATGATGGGCTCTAATATTGCTACCTACACTGCTCGATTTAACGAACTAGCAACTCTATACCCGAGAATGGTCACCCCAGAGGCCAAAAAAGTGGAACTTTACATTTGAGGACTATCCCCTTAGATCCAAAAATAGGTCATATCTGCTAAGCCGAGCACCTTCGCAGTGCCAAGCGTTTGGCACAAACTCTTGTCGACCAGGGAGTTCGTTAAGGCATTATAAACCCCACGCCTGGACAACCAAACCGGCGAGACAACAAGCGAAAGTTCAGGAATAAGAAGAAGGGCCAACCTGCTCAACACCCAGTCAAGAAACAACAAACTGTGGCCATCTATGCCATTAGTGCCCCTACAGCCCCTGCACAAGCCAAGCAATATGTTGGGTCTCTTTCGAAATGCGACAAGTGAAATTACCACCACCATGGGGCCTACCAAGAAATGAAATGTAACAACTACAATAGGAAGGCGGCATACTGCCTATTTTTGCAAAGCAACGGCACAACAAACCGCCCAAGCCGCTAATGTTAGGGTGAGTCGAATTTTTTGTATCAATGCGCCAAATCATTGCTGATTCAGCAACAATTACCAAATATGTTAGATCGATAAGGGTCATGCCGTGTTCCGTTATATAATAATCCTTTAGGAACTCACTATATGACACGAGAAATAATTTTGAACCAAGTCAACAGCTAACTTCCTCAGAACAGCGACATCCGACATTCCATTTTTGTCAATGTGCAGTTTCATTTTCAGAACGTGTGCACACACAGGAGTTCTATCTTGATGTTTGCATGCCAACAGGGATTGAGTGACCTTGAACTTTTCAAGTCGATGGAAACATGGGTTGGGGAGAATTACGGGAGGAGGTGGAGGAAGAGGATAATGATTTCCATTTCCGCCAATGCATAAAGAAGGGATTGATCTTTCACCTTGATCGACACGTGGAATATCATCTTCTTGAGGAAAGCTTTTTCCATAGGATTGATGAGGACCATAGTTGTCGGAACTAGACATCTATAAGGAGAAAATTCAAGTCAGTTTATTTAATCTTTAATATAACACCCAAATGAAATATTAAGAATAGGACCCAACATAATAAGTCACAATTCGGAAGAGGGATGCCGTAATCTAATTGTAAATTATTTGAAGGTAGGTAAATGACGATTTACCAATTCCACCACGAAAATGAAATTTTTTAATGAATTAGTTTTTTAAATGAAACTCCTAGATCTTTTGAGATTCATTGAACGTTTCCATGGCATGTTTAATCTCGATTATGCCCTTCAAGTTTGTGACTGGGATACTGAGGATCACAAAAATGTGTGAATAACCATGCAAATTAGCTTGATACTCTCAATGTCATTTATCATTTAATTGATGTACCGGTTAACCACACTCGCTCCATCAATTGATGATAAGTTACGAGCTACCTATTTTCATCCTTCATTAGTGCCATATTAGTGTGCCGGTTAACCATACAGGCTCCACTAATGACCAATAAGGTGCAATGTACAATTTCATGGATTAACATCAAATTCACATTTTCCTAAAGTAACTAAGATTAAGAATTTTTATAAAAGCATTTAGTTAGTCTATATTGTTCATTATACTTATTAATGACGATTTAATATCCTATCTTACCCGTTGGGCTAACAACCCTCCACTAGTCAAGAAAGCGGTGGGTGAAAGTGAACACTCATTCAATCGTCATTTTATAGGAAATTTCATTATACCCTCTTATAGACCAACTTTGTGAATGAGGCCTACTAACGGTAAGACTGACTTTTCTTATACATATATATAATATTAAACCTTTAATGATATATATATATATATATATATATATATATATATATATATAGTATAAGTGTGTATTTTAAACTTTTAAAATACTAAGGTTTTTTAATTTTATTAAATTTTTAAAAAATTCAAACCATTTAATTTAAAATCTTAAAATTTAAAAAACCTTTGATTTAATAATTATTCAAAAGATTAAACATTTAATTAAATTATTAAATCAAGTAAGGATTACTAATTTATATTAAACATATTAACTTAATTTAATTCTTTATCCATGGATTTCAAAATTTAGGTAGTGATATCTTTAATTATCTAATTAAACAAGTAACAAGATAATTACCAAAAGTAACAACCTATCAACTTATTCCTTAGATTTCGAAATTTTCTGGTTGGAGTGGAAGGCTAGGATTTCAACCTTTCCTAAAAATAAAAAACCCTAGGGTTAGGAAACCCTAGATTTCGACTCCATGGTGGCCAAAGGAAAGTGTTTGAAAACCCTTAGGGATTTACGAAAAACAGGGTTCTTAAACCCTCATTTGCGAAAATTTGAAGGCCTTAAGATTTAATAGCCATACACCCTAATTTTGTCTAGTTCAATAATTTGTACCAAATCTAATTGAAAACAAAAACCATACACTCTGATGCCACTGATCGGTTTTATACATATCAAACAATCCTATGTGTGCATGCAACCCTAATTTGAGGATCTATGTTTTCACTATTAGACATACAAGCATTGAATACAAAAACTAGAAACCCTAGGAGGCACATGTAATTTTCAAAATTAACATATAATTAGGGTTAGGATACATACCGTTATTTTTTATATTGTAATAACAAAAAAATCCTTGAAGATCTTGAACTTTGGTAGCAAGCGCCACAAGTGTCGCGCCTGTAATGGCTCACAAACAAACCTAGCAACCAAGGATTACTATGGAGAGAGAGATGGGACGTGAAAATTTGGCTATAAGCCTTTATTGGAGTGCATGCGACGGAATCCAACCCTATAGGGGTTTATATATGTGATAAGGAAGGTTTAGGACAAGGCACGTGTATCTTAGATAACCATAATCCCTTAACTTCCCCCCTAAGGCTTCCATGGCACCCTTAGAGCCCAAGGAAACCCTAGGATACTCACGATTTCGTTCCCCACCTCTAAGGGAGGTTCTATAATGCTCAATACTCAACTTTTGAACATTATCACCTATAGTCCTTGCAGTTTCAAATAATTTCTTTAATCCTAAAATTAATTCCAAATTAATTTCTAATTAAATAATAATTAAACAATATGATTTCTAATTAATATATTATATCCATAACACATTAATAAATCATTTATCTTGATTTTAAATTAATTTATTAACTAGTTAATAAATTAATAAATCATTCTTCCTTCTCTAATAGTTATCCTATTCAATTACCAGGTTTGAAGGCAACCCAAAACGACATTGCTAATATCAATTTAAGTAATAACAGTTATAGTTATAGGCTTAGACACCTAATCCAACACTTCCACATGTCTAAGTTGAAGAAGTGTCTTTCCAACGAGACTCTTGTAGTCCCACTCGATGAAATCGAGTTAACAAGAGTTTACACTTCGTAGAGGAACATGTGGTAATCATGGACAGGGAGGTCAAAAGAACGAAACAAAGCCACATAACTATAGTGAAGGTCCGTTGGAACGCCAACCTAGGGCCTGAATTCACATGAACACGAGAAGATCAAATGAAATAGAAGTATCCACATCTTTTCCCTAACCCATGAGTACCCACTCCAGAACTAATTTCCTGATGAAATTACCTCTAACGGGGGATGATGTGACAACTGCCAATTTTGAATCCAACAGAACTTAAACGAGCCAACAAAAATCAAGTAAAGTCATTAAATCAACGGCCTAGGATCCAAATCCTTGTGATTTCAGTTGGCACCTAGACCGAAATCACCATGTGATCTCGTTTGGTACATGAACCGAAATCACTAGCTGATCTAGGTGGTGCTAGGCTGAAATCAGATGTGATTTTGGTGGTTTTTTGGGGGATTTTAGTGGGAAGGAGAAGAAAGAGAGGGTTGACCTTGTGACATGAGGTTTCATCTTTTCCAATACAAAAATATTACCCAGCAGGTATCCATGCAATTATCCAACTAATATCAAAGCAGACATCACCTTATTCTTCCCTCCTTATCTTTGGCTGAGAACACCCACAAACCCACATCATCTCCACTTTCATTATGTTTACAACCACTCTCAAGTGTTCTAGGCATAAAGATCTTCACCATCATCTCTTCAAACAAACCACTGTAATGCCTGGTTTCCTGGTACATATTTAATTTATTTATTTTGAAAGAAGGACTCGATGAGTTGGTGGTCCTAAATCTTCGAGTAGAGGGAAGATGATGCACGGGGTTTAAGTATCTACTCGACGAGTCGAGACCCTGACTCGGCGAGTAGCTCGACCATGGTGAAGCCCTGATTTCGCTGTTTTGATCCCCTATTTAAGCATCATAATCTCCACTTCTTGGGCTCATTTTCAACCTCCTTGTCCTAAACCCTAATCCACGAAACCCTATAGCATTTTGGGAGTGTGTGAGCCATTTTTGAGTGGGTTGTGTGTTCCCAAAGCCTAGAAGAAGAAGAAGGAGCTTGAAGGTTCAAGGAAAAGGCTATAGATTCTGGGATTTCATTCCATTCTCATCAGTTTCTGGTAATCAAGCTCTTAACTTGCCTTATAGTTCATTAGATCTCTTTGTGGTCACTTTTATGGAGTTTTTGTTCAAATAGTATGAGTTATGCGTCATGGATGTCCCAAGTTGATTTTACTTTCATATCTGGAGTCATTAAGGGATGTAAAGGCATAAAGGGGCAAACTTTATGTCATTTGAGTATTATGCAAACCCTAAGGATGTTGTTATGGCCTTTTAAACCCCAAAAGGTCCATACATGGAAGCAAGCTTGAGACTTTACGTGGTTAATTGGTATCTAGGCCCTAAATCTAAGTTTTCATGCTTTGGTTTGGGATACTAAGGCTATTTGGACAAGATCTATGTCCTAAAGGAATTAGGGTTTTAGCTAAATCCTTCAAAAGGGCTATCAACGGGTAAAGTTGGAAACGTTACCCTTAGAAAGGTTATTTCCAGTGAACAATCGAAGTATGAGCTTTAGATCTAGAGAGAAAGGGCTTAACCTGTTAAGATGGCCAAACAGACAGAAGGGCTCGTCGAGTCCATGAGGGAAGTCGACGAGTCGGGTTATGTTGTCTCGTTCCAGTTTATGGTAAAACTAGACAACTCTGTAGAGGGTCTCGACGAGTTGATTCGCCAAGTCGCCACTATAAGCAGCTCGATAGCACTCGAAGAGTCGGATGAACGAATCGACGAGTTGAGTCACGTTATGAACGAATCGGCGACTTGAAAGGTTGACTCAGCGAGTTGGTCAACCCAGTATGTTGACTTTGACCAAAGCATTGACTTTGACCAGGGGTAAATCGCTCAGTTTACCATTAGATGGATTTCAATTTTTTAGTAAGTATTATTGTATAGTGTTAGCTAGGGAGTCGTGGGAGCAACCAATAGAGATTCCTCACGCACGAGATCAGCATCTAGTTTGAGAGGTGAGTTTTCCTCCAGTAGGAGCGGGTCGAAGGAACCAATTTTGACTCGTTCATGTATGTTAGTGTATGTCAGACTTAGGTCCGATGTCGGGGATAGCCCGATGCAACATATATGTTCCGGACTCCATTTCGATGTCGGGGCAAGCCCGAAGAATGTTGTATGCTTGATGTCTTTATGATTCTTTCATATACTAGTTTGTATGTTCCGGACTATAGTCCGATATCGGGGAAAGCCCAATGAAGATTTAGCTTATATGTCATATATTATGTGTTCCCGACTTCGGTATGATGTCGGGGAAAGCCCGAGAAATCTTTACATGTTATACATTATATTTTTATGTGTTATGTGTTGTTGTTATGATATATGTATACCAGGCTTCAGTCCGATGCTGGGTGGGGCCCGATACCAGATTTCGGCCCGATGTCGGGTGGGACCCGATAATGGATTCGTCCGATGCCGAGCGGGGCCCGATGCAATGGGCAAGGCCTATTATATGCTATTTTGTGTTTATTTTATGGTATATGGTAGTTTGGGGGAGCTCACTAAGCTTCGTGGTTACAGTTTTCAGTTTTGGTTTCAAGTACATCTGCTAGCAAATGGAAGGGCTCGAGATGATCGCATGACACACACCACAGTTTATAGCCTGGGATACTTTACTCTGATTCTTGAGATGATATTTTGATATTTGACATTTGATGTGATGTTTTTGGAAAAATATTTGTTTTATGATGTTACATGATAATGGTATTTATGGTTTATTTAATAAATTTAAAAACGAAAATTTTGGACTGTATTTTTGGGATGTATGAAGTTGGTATCAGAGCCTTGGTTTGAGGGATTCGGGCACACTCTTAGGTGTGTCTGAACTAAAACTAAGGAACTAGTATAGAAAATTTTAGTAGAAAAACCATGTTTATAAAAGGATTTTTGAGAAAAGAAAAGAGTTTTAGAAAAAGAAAAAAGAAATTTGAAAAAGAGAAAAGGGTGTGGTGCATGCAATCAGCTGAGCTCAAGTAAGTACTCCCAAATTTTCCATACAAGTTTATATTATGATATGTTTATCAGTTTTATGAGAGCTGCATGCTAGACTATGACTAAGGATATATGAAGGATGCCTTATGTGCCTATTATATGTGTATCAGCTTTATGAACTGCATGCTAGTATAGATTAGTCAGTATGATGGCCTGATTAGAGTATGCTTGATTATGTGTACTCAATGCTCGAATGTTGCTTGCTTTGTTCTTTTAGGAGTTCTAGTTATCTTTTACTAACTAGTAAACAAATATGTTAAGTTAGATATTGCGAGGACTAAATAATTTCAGAAGGTTTGGTTTAGCCTTATTTCACAGCTCTCGTTTGATTCTAACCGTTGTAGTGTAGAACCTCTCATTCGAACAATTATCTAATCTTAGTGATATGTAATAGTATTCGTGAGCTAGTTAGGCGAAAATAGTAGGGACTTCTTATGCAGCTAATGGTGGAGAGTGGGATGGTGATTACCCTAGGGCAAGCCTAGGATGCGAGTAGCACGTGAAGTAGTAGTAGTAGAAGGGACTTGGTAGAGCCAAGGTAGTTCTTGAGGAAAGTACGGATAGATGTGGAAGTTAGTATGGGCCCATACTACTGAAAGCAGATGATTCGTACTCGTTTCAAGGAAGGCTGAGATGAATCCAAGAAACTTGTAGTGTATGTGATCCCTTGAGAATTGATTAGTATTCTGATGTTTGTTATGATGTGTTTTTCAGAATGGCGATTTTACGCAACAAACCAGTCGACGGTTCAGGCACCAGTGAGGGATCAGGCTCACGCTCTGGAGCCATGCAGCTAGACGACCATACTAGGGACTTTATCTCCTCTGAGATCATACGCAGAATCTTGGATCAGACTCTTGTGATATTTTGCACGATAAAGGAGGTCATTTTTGAGCTTTTGGATGAGAGGTTGAGTGCTTTCCGGGAGTTCAGAGCTTGTGGAGCTCTCGACTACAATGGGTCTCGGGACCCCATTGCGAGTACTATATGGTTGGCGGATGTCGCCAATGCATTCTGTACTAGCAGATGTCCCGAGGGGGACAAGGTTCGACTTGCGTTCTATCTTCTGAAGGACAGGGCACACGACTGGTGGGAGAACATCGGACATGCCATTGGTGATGATGAAGCTCTTGATGTGATGACTTGAAGTAACTTTACGACCATGTTTAGAGGTGAGTTTTCACCCATGATAGAGGTGCATCACCTGGCCAAGTTGTTCCAGGATCTCCAACAGACAACTGAGATGGTGACTGAGATCACTGTGATGTTCAGGGAGAGAGACCTTCTCATTCTGCAGTATATGGCAGACAAGGAGATGAAAAAGGCTCGATACCACGAGATGTTGCAGAGTGATATCCACAAGTTTGTGAGCCGCTCCAGCTGTAAGACGTTGTAGGACATGATTAAGAGGGCTCGAGAGAGGGAGTTGGATTTAGAGATGGAGAGGAAGAGGAAACCCGAGGGGGGTCAATCAGGGAGTTAAGAAAAGAAGCCCAATGTATCAGACCATAGAGCTAGGAGCCAGTAGATCTGCGGTCGTTGTGGCAAATGCGGAAAGTTGCACGACGGGCCGTACAAGGTAGGGAGTTCATGCTGCTTCAAGTGCGGCCAAACTGGGCATATGAGCAGGGATTGTACAACTACTACCACCACCATGACAACATCTGATCTGATTTGATTTCAGTGTAATCATATGGGAAACTAATGGTGCCGGTGCCCGAGTTTAGCAAATGCGGGGCAGGTGGCAATACCTGCCCCTGCTACATTGAAGATTACGTACGACCATTAGGGCCGAGGTGAGATGCCTGTGGCGAAGAGCAGGGCCTTTCAGTTGACAGCCGAGGAGGAACAAGCAGCTCCCGACATGGTGACGGGTATGTATCTTTCTCTTCTCTCTTATTTGATATTGATTGTTACTTATGTTTATATGTTTTGTTATTGGACATTTTTAGTGAACGGTATATCACCTTTGGTACTGTTTGATTCGGGTGCCACCCGATCTTTTGTGTCACTCACGCTCAACAAGCGATTTGTAGGAGCTCCGGGGGAGTTGGATTGCCCACTTGATGTAGAGATAACAAATGACAGGAAAGTCAGGGTTGCTAGGGTTCACCGTGGATGTACTTTACAGTTATACGATGATTAATTTTCAGTGGATCTGTTTCCTATTCACCTGCGAGGGAATAAGGTTACAGTGGGTATGGATTGGTTGAGCCCCAACGGGGTAGTGATTGATTGCGAGCAGTAGCTAGTAAGGGTTCGCACTCCTAGTAGGGTAGGGTGAGTGATCCATGGCAAGAGGCCACAACACGGATCAGTTCTCCTTTCAGCAGTGAGGGGGAGGCGCTACCTTTAGCAGGGTTGCACAAGATACGTCACCTACGTTATAGATACCAGGGATAAGGGTAAGGAAACAGTTGATGATGTACCAATAGTGCAAGAGTACCCACACATATTCCTGGAGGACTTACCTGGAGTACCTCCGAAGAGACAAGTGGAGTTTAGGATTGACCTTGTCTCTGGTGCGGCTCCGATAGCCAAGGCACCATATCGGTTGGCTCCTCCCGAGATGCAGGAGTTGTCTAGGAAGTTGCAAGAGTTGTTAGACAAAGGTTTTATCAGGCCGAGCAGTTCACCATGGGGTGCCCCGATCCTATTTGTGAAGAAGAAGGACGGGTCACATCGCATGTGTATAGACTACCGGGAGCTGAACAAGGTAACGGTGAAGAACCGTTACTAACTTCCATGGATAGATGATTTGTTTGACCAGCTTCAAGGCGCATCTTGGTTCTCCAAGATTGATCTACGGTCAGGGTATCACCAGATGCGATTCAGGGATGATGATGTGCATAAGATAGCTTTTAGGACTCACTATGGTCATTTTGAGTTTGTGGTGATGCCGTTTGGGCTCACCAATGCTCCAGCCGCATTCATGGACCTCATGAACTGCATTTGCAGACCAATGTTGGATCGGTCTGTAATAGTCTTCATTGACGACATCATGGTTTACTCCAAGACTTAGGAGCAACATGATGAGCACCTGAGGGAGGTGTTGGAGACATTGAGGAAGGAGAGACTTTTTTGTGAAGTTCTCCAAGTGTGAGTCCTGGTTGTGCAAGGTGTAGTTCCTTTGGCATCTTGTCGACCAGAAGGGTATTCTGGTCGATCCAACCAAGATAGAGGCCGTGATGTAGAGGGAATTCTGAGGTCGCCAACTAAGATTCGGAGTTTCCTAGGTCTAGCAGGGTATTGCAGGAGATTTATTCAGGACTTCTCCAAGATTGCAGTTCCTTTGACCCGATTGAATAATAAGTCGATGGTTTTTCTATGGGGACCTGAGCAGCAGACGGCCTTCGAGACCCTCAGGTAGCAGTTATGCGAGGCACCGATTATGACCTTGCCAGAGGGAGTTGATGATTTTGTAGTTTACTGTGATGCTTCGATCACAGGCATGGGAGCAATTTTGATGCAGTGGGGTCATGTGATAGATTATGTTACGAGGCATCTGTAGCCTCACGAGGATAACTATCTAACACACGATTTAGAGTTAGGGTTTGTGGTGTTCTCCCTCAAGATTTGGTGGCATTACCTTTACGGGGTCCGTTGTACCATTTACATGGACCACAAGAGTTTGAGGTACCTCATGGATAAGCCGAATCTGAACATGAGGCAGCATCGGTGGTTAGATGTGATGAAGGATTACGATTGGGAGATCCTTTACCACTCGGGAAAGGCTAATGTAGAGTCAGATGCCTTGAGCCTCTAGCCGATAGCGGCCCTGATCCGAGACATCTATCTAAGGGTGACAGTGATGACTCCCTTGTTGGAGCAGATCTGAGAGGCGCAGGTTGAGGGCCTGAAGGAGGAGCGCCGGAAGTGAGAGTGGATCATAGGCCAAGTGGCCTCCTTTGATTACGACAACTGTGGATTTTTGACTCTACATGGAAGGGTCCAGGTACTGTACTGGGGTGGAGTACGAAAAATATTGATGGATGAGGCCCACCAGTCCAGGTTCTCTATCCATCGCGGGGTGACGAATATGTACAGAGATCTTCGACCGGATTACTAGTGGCCCTGCATGAAACAGGATGTAGCATGGTACGTAGAGAGGTGCCTAACCTGCAAAAAGGTCAAAGCATAGCACCAGAGGCCTCATGGCAAGATGTAGCCGTTAGACATCCCCATGTGGAAGTGGGAGGATATTACTATGGATTTTGTCACTAAGCTTCCCAGGACCGCACATGGGGTCGATTCGATATGGGTCATCGTGTGTCGGTTGACCTAGAGCGCCCACTTTAACCTGATCCAGGAGAGCATATTGGCCGAGAAGCTAGCCAAGATTTATGTGCGAGAGGTGGTGGCACGATATAGAGTGCCTGTCTCAGTGGTATCAGATCGAGATGTCCATTTTACTTCCAGATTTTGGAAGACGTTTCATGATGAGATGGGTACTCGTCTCTACTTCAGCACCGCTTTCCACCCTTAGACTGACAAACAGAGAGAGAGGACGATTCAGACTCTCGAGGACATGATTCGTGCCTGTGTTTTGGATTTCGGTGGCAGTTGGAATACGTATCTTCCATTAGTGGAATTTTCGTATAACAACAGTTACCACACCAGCATAGACCGACCTCCCTTCGAGATGCTTTATGGGAGGAAGTGTAGGACCCCAATCTGTTGGGGTGAGGTCATTCAGAGGGTCATGGCGAGTACTGAGGTAGTACTCAAGACCACAGAGTGGATCCAACAAGTCTGGAGCAGGCTCCAGACTGCTCAGAGTCGGAAAAAGAACAACGCCGACAAGCGGCATTCAGATTTGGAGTTTTGGGAGGGCGACATGGTCCACCTAAAGGTGTCACCCTAGAAGGATGTCATCCGGTTCCGAAAGCGGGGTAAGCTAGGCCCCAAGTATGTCGGCCCCTTCAAAGTCATTGTCCGGGTGGGCAAGGTAGCGTATTGATTGGATCTTCCCGCAAAGATCAGCCAGATCCACAACACTTTCCATGTTTCCTAGCTACGAAAGTGCTTAGTGGATGACACAACAATTGTGCCCTTATAGGATATTCAGGTTGATGACAGCCTGAATTACATTAAGAGACCGATGGTGATTTTGGATCACAGGACAAAGGACCTGAGGAACAAGAGCGTTGAGCTAGTGAAGGTGCAATGGCATCACCGTAAGGGTTCAGAGTGGACATGGGATCCCAAGGAGGAGATGATGGATCACTACCCAGAGTTGTTTCTAGATGCATCAGACATCGAGGACGAAGTCTAAGACAAGTGGGGGAGAATTTTAATGCATTGTTTCCTGGTATGCATTTAATTTAATAAATTATTTATTTTGAAAGAAGGACTTGACTAGTTGGTAGCCCTAACTTGTCGAGTGGAGGGCAGACTATGCCCAGGGTTTAAGCTATCTACTCAGCGAGTCGATTCCCTGACTCGGCGGGTAGCTGGGCCTGGGTGAAACCCTAATTTTGAGGTTTTACACCCTATTTAAGCATCCTAATCCCCACCCCTTGGCCTTATTTACAGCCTCCTTTTGCTAAAACAAAATCCACGAAAACCTAGAGCATTTTGGGAGTGTGTGAGCCATTTTTAGTGGTTTTTGTGTTCTTGAAGCCTAGAAGAAGAAGAAGGAGCTTGAAGGTTCAAGGATAAGATTATAGATCCAGGGATTTCGTTCCATTTTCATCACTTTCTTGTAATCAAGCTCTTAACTTTCCGTATAATTCATTATATCTCTTTGTGGTCACTTTTATGGGGCTTTTGTTCAAGTAGTATGCGTTATGAGTCATGGATGTCCGAAGTTGATTTTACTTTCAGACCTGGAGTCATTAAGGGATGTCAAGGCATAAAGGTGCAAAATTTATTCCATTTGAGTCTTATGCAAACCCTAAGGATGTTGTTATGGCCTTTTAAACCCCAAAGGGTCCATGCATGGAAGCAAACTCGAGACTTTACATGGATAACTGGTATCTAGGCCCTAGATCTAAGTTTTCATGCTTTAGTTTGGGATACTAAGGTTGTTTGGACAAGATCTATGTCCTAAAGGAATTAGGGTTTTAGTTGAACCCTTAAAAGGCATCAACGGGTATAGTTGGAAAACTTAAACCTTAGAAATGTCAGTTCCAGTGAACAATCGAAGTATAGGCTTTAGATCTATAGAGCAAGGGCTTAATCTGTTGAGATGGCTAAACAGACATAAAGAATCATCGAGTGCATGAGGGAACTCGACGAGTCGGGTCGTGTTGTCCAGTTCTAGTTTATGGTAAAACTCGACGAGTTTGTAGAGGGACTCGACGAGATGATTCGCCAAATTGTGACTATGAGCAACTCGATAGGACTCGACAAGTCAGAGGAACGAAGTAGCGAGTTGAGTCGCGATTCTAGGATTTCTAAGTTATAGAACTCGGCGAGTTGAAAGGTTGACTCAGTGAGTTGGTCAACCCAGAATGTTGACTTTGGCCAGAGCATTAACTTTGACCAGGGGTAAATTGGTAATTTTACCCTTAGATGGATTTTCAGTTTCTGAGTAAGTATTATTGTATAGAGTTAGCTAGGGAGTTGTGGGACCAGCCAGCAGAGATTCCTCACATACGAGATCAACATCCAGTTTGAGAGGTATGTTTTCCTCCAGTAGGAGCGGATCGAAGGCACCAATGTCGGCCTGTTCGTGTATGTTAGTGTATGCCGGATTTAGGTCCGATGTCGGGGATAGCCCAATGCAAATTATATGTTCTCCAGTCCGATGGGGAAAGCTCGAGTAACATTGTATACTTGATGTCTTTGTAATTCTTGGATGTACTAGTTTATATGTTCCAGACTTTGGTCCGATGCCGGGGCAAGCCTAATGAAGATTTAGCTTATATTTCATATGTTTTGTGTTCCAGAATTCGGTCCGATGCCTGGGAAAGCCTGAGAAATCTTTACATGTTATATGTTATATGTTTATGTGTTATGTGTTATGTGTTGTTGTTATGATATATGTATACCGGGCTTCGGTCCAATGCCAGGCGGGGCCTGATGCGAGATTTTAGTCCGATGCCAGTTGGGGCCCGACGCAGTGGGAAATGCCTAATATATGCTATTATGTTTTTATTATATGATATGTGATAGTTTGGGGGAGCTCACTAAGCTTCGTGTTTACAGTTTTTAGTTTTGGTTTCAAGTACTTCTGCTAGCAAAGGGAAGGCCTCAGGATGATCGCATAGCACACACCACAGTTTATAGCTTGGGATACTTTACTCTGATTTTTGAGATTATATTTTGATATTTTGACATTTGATGTGATGTTTTTGGACATATATGTTTTATGATGTTACATGATGATGGTATTTATGGTTTATTTAATAAATTTAAAAACAAAATATTTAGACCATATTTTTGGGATGTATCAACCACAACCACACTCAAGGTGAGTTCATACCCCCACATTTTTGAGTTTTTCATCTTTTAGGGGAGGATAAAAGTAATGTTTGGTTTATCACATAAATACTTGCATGTTACATCTCTATGTTAGATATAAAACATTGTTTGCATGAAATATGGTTATCACTAGTTTGTAGACAATTATTTGTGATATATTAGTTTTTAGATGAAAAACTAACAAAAACAAAACATAAACTATGTTATATATCATAAGAAAAGTTATGATTACCAAACTACAAGGATTTTGAGACTTTTTACCAACATATAGATTTTCTAACAAAAATGGTTACATTCCAGTTATTTCACCATTTTGTGGGATACAACCAAAAAAATATGATGTTTTAACCATACATTTTGAAATCTGAGAAAAACACCCTCACAAAAACAGGGCAAACGCTCGAGATGGACTTTTTCATAAAAAATTTCTCATGCCTGTGTTAGATGTAAGTTTTTATGACATAATCTGTTAAAAACATCTAGACAAGATAATCACTATATATTTGTATAAATGATTATATAATCAGTCTTAACAAACAAACATAGTAAACTATAATTGGTATAGTTTCGGAGTCACAAATACTACATTATCATTTCAGAAGAAACATATAATAATTTAAAGGTATAATTATTTTTACACTATGTAACCACTATGGAAGAGTGATGCATTCATTTACAAGAAAAAAGGGTTTTCAGTACATTATATGCAAATCGGTTAATATAATTTTGTGAGACATTTTGCTTCACCGTACCTACCAGAGTACACACTAAGTCTTGAATTATAACCGGAGTCTCTTGTATGGAGAGCGTGACACTTATGTATAGATCTATACGGGACTGACAACCCCACACCTAAGCTATTAATTATAGTTAGACCGGCCAGTCTAAGGTGATAAATGTCTAATAGTTCCGACACTTAAAGAACGACGTAGCAGGCCAACTCGTCATTAACATGGTCATGATCACTCACATGGGGTATTAACAATTCATTTGGTTTACTGGGTTAACATATATTCAAATAGTTTTATAAAATGATAAAACTACATAATACTATTTCCCAGTATAGCATTACTTGGATATGATGACACACTTACATACGATGACATAGTTGGATGTGATGTCACACTTGGATGTGATGTCACACTTGGATACGATGGCACACTTGGATACGATGGCACACTTGGATGTGATGGCATACTTTGATGCGATGTCACACTTGGATGTGATGTTACACTTAGATACGAAGTGACACATAGATGTGATGACACACTAGGATATGATGAAACACCTAGATTCGATGACACATTTGGATGTGATGGCACACCCGAATAAGTGACATTTTTGTTGGATTAGGTGTCTAAGCCCATAACTATAATTGATATGTACTTGACCCGATTGTAGCATGGTACTTTTGGGTTGCCTTTACTAATGCAATTTGATAGGATGGACTTTTGGAAAAGAGGTTATTTGTGGTTTATTAATATATTATAAGTATGATATATTAATTAAGAAATCAAATTATTTAATTTGTATTGATCAAGAATTAATTTGGAATTAATTTAGTGATCAAAAGAGACTGATTAAATATATGGGAACTGATTATGTAAATCAACAATACTTGTAGTTAGACTAATGATGCATGGATGGTTAGGATGGGCTAAAACATATGTGATAGTCTATAAGGTTTAACCCATGTAACCTATGAGATACGAAGAGTCATGTGAATTAGGGTTTGCATGGTTGTAACCCTAGACTTTGCCACACTATTAAATGATCCCCATAGTCACCAAAATCCCCCCCCCCCCCCCCCCCCCAAGCATTTTCATGAAGAGTATAACCGATTTTGAAGCTTCATAGCCACTTATCATAACCCTCCTTTTCCACTTGGTGTTTGTGACACATTAGAGGCATCACATTTGAGGTGCTAAAGCTTTTGAAGGCCAAGAACTCTAAGTTACACTAAGAGGTATTCATCTACTTTGGTTTTATGTTGTATATATCAAAGTTTTGTATGTTAGTGTAGGCTTCATGCTTTGGAACAATATTGCATATATGATAGTGAAAACTTAGATCCAAAGCATATAGGGTTGCATGTGCACCATAGGGGTGTTATAGTGCTCAAAAACTAACAATTTCCAGGAGGTGTCATTCAATGACACCTCGAAGATGTTGTATGCTTATGAGGTGCCACAATATGTGAAGGTGCCACTGAATGTTACACTAATGTGCAGTCAGGGAACCTCGATGATGTGATATGCACTGGAGGTGTCATAGAGTATTAGAAGGTGCCACTAAGTCACAATTTATACCATGCAATGACACTTGATGTGCAGTGGGTGATTGTTGATGCCAATGCGATGTATCTCAAGGATGAAGGTTCCAACAGCTGCTGCATGGCGAAATGTGATTACTTGACACCATTCATGGGCCTATGAGCCAATAGGCTTAGCCCATTAGGGTTTTAGGTCTGATCCTTTCACTATAAATAGGGATGTGTGCTAGTCAGTTGAAAGTGTCTTTTATTCCAGAATGATACGCTAACCTCTGTTGAATTGTACTTATAACCTCTGTTTGAGAGCTCATAAATAAAGAATACTTCCCTCCTACCCGTGGACATATGTCACCTTGACCGAACCACATAAATATCTTGTCTTGTGTGATTTTGGTCAGTGGCGGAGCTTGGAATTTTCATTTTTTTTTGGGGGAGCCTTTTCTAGCCTTAAAGAAACTCCTCCCCTATTTTTGGTTTTGTTTGTTATCAGTTTACTTGCTAACATATTGAGATATGGATTGGTAGGATGAGGCTTGAAAGATGTTCTTGTATTATATTTGTCCAAGTAGCATTCAGTGAACCATATGATATGTGTGATGACATCTTTTTCGTATTTGACCTACACACATGGTGGACCTCTCTTTGGTATATGATTTTGAATGGGTTTTGCATGACATGCGCCATGTCTTGCATTTATAACATATTTTTAATAAAATAAAGTATAATCACTTTCAAAATGGCCGATTGTGCGGATGTCACAAATTATTCTTTGAAAACCACTTTACGTGGTCACTATTTGCATACATGTCATGTTGCTTATATTATAATTTTGTCCGAGATGTTATAGCAGTCGGTGAACCTATTGATCTTTTAGGACAATGTTAATATGCATATTTGTTAAAAAGAAAAAGGTATCCTTCAGAAGTATTTAAAATTTTGTGAGATACTGGTCCTTAGGATTTAGGTCCAAATTTGTACAAACCAAATACGTAGAATTCCATGTAGTATATATATATATATATATATATATATATATATATATATATATATATATATATATATATATATATATATATATATATATATATATATATATATATATATATATATATATATATATATATTAAAGTAATTTACAACAAAAGATATGTTTGAAGTGTTTACGATATACAGTATACAAAGAATGGAGGGTAGATTCCAAATACGAAATGGACAACCATGTATCATCTACATTATACAGTGTTTATTATCATGCTAGTCATTTAGTACTTTCATACTTACATATTCAAAAGAATTGCCTAACATATTTACATTGAACCCAAGGATTAGTGTCTCTTGTGTCGAAGGTTTAATAACTAAAATAGTCAATGATTAGGTGATTTAGGAAGAGTGCATATTTCCTAATAAAACCAAAAATAAATATACCAATATTTTTTAATATTATTTGACATTTATAATGAAAACTACGTATCAAGTACGAATGTACCCAACCTTAGGGTAAGGGTAAACGAGTAGCATTTATTAGCGAATCATATCATCAAGATCTCGTAATAACCAATAAGCATTGTTGATAAAATCTGAAAATATACAAAGTAAACGAGCATGAACCAACACCTCTTGTAGCGATTTATAAAACTTTATTTTATCAAATTTTTTAAGTTTGCTTATGTTAACGAATTTCAATCTTATATAGTAGTTTCAAATTATATGCTTTCTATTTGTGAAATGATTATATTACCACAAAAAACAAGAGACTTACATTGGAGTCACTATATGTGTGCATGTGCTTAAATATCACATACAAAACTAGCAGTTGAGGTCCCTAACACTACGATTAAATATTTTAGAAAATGTAATAGCAGAAGAATAATTAACATGTTAATGGATTTTTGGTTCAAGGTTATCACGTGTTGCCTTCTTCATTGAAATATATTCAAGTCATGTCTTAGACATGAGATGTAATTAGAACTAACTTAATGCTAGTTGATTAGATTTATAGTAAAAAAAAAAGTTTAAGTAAATTACACAAATGGTCCCTATGGTTCAGGGTAATTTGCGCATTTAATCCCAAATTTATTTTTTTAACTCGGAAGGTCCTATTGTTTGTTTTTGTTACGCGTTTGGTCTCCATCTTATCTAAAAACACTATTTTACCTTTGATTTTTTTAATTTATTTAAATAAACACACTCCTAACCTCATCTCTTTCAATTTACCTTACCTATCTCATCATTTTTCTCTATTTAAATGATAGTCTTTTTAGGTAAGACAAAGACCAAGCATGTAACAAAAACAAACAATAGGGATCAAATGCGTAACAAAAACTTCCGAATTAAAAAATAAGTTAAAAACCAAGCATACAAATTACCACATAGCATTGGGACCATTCGTTAAGTGTATCAACACCTTAATTGAAGACTTAATCGAAGAAGATGATCGCGACAAATATGAATACAAGAATAAGAAAAAACATTAGTTTTATGATTTGTTTGTTTTTTGTTTTATAATAAAATGATATATATATATATATATATATATATATATATATATAGACACTTGGAGTTAAAAGACTTTTTTTTATAACTTTTAGCACTTTTTTTCATTTTCAAAATATTATCGTTGTAGAAGGGCCCGGCCCGATTTTCTGAGCAGGGTTTAGCCATATTGTATCATATCCAAACCCAATACCAATTTCGGCCAGGTTTAGAACCCAACTTTGCATCTCTCGTTTATTTTCCTATATATAATTTGTAAATACGAAACATTAGGTTGATATTTGTGTGATCCACTAAAACAATTATATTTTGATATGATTCTTATGACTACTTGATGTGATTGTGATCATTCAACTTTAAAGATTACAATGCAACCTAATTCCCAAATTTCAACGATTTGCAAAATCTGCATCGTTTTTTTAGGTATTTGTAATAGTTTGTATTATGGTTTGTTGGGCTAATTCAGTTGATTCGTTAACAGGCTATGTTAATACACTAGTTTTTATTTTAAAAGAATTTTATATTATGTTAAATAAAGGTTTTTATTTGACTTGTATCCTAGCAACTTATTTAATTAAATACATTATTTATTTAATTTTATATAGAATTAGTAACCTACTTATATTTTTTGGATAAGAAATAGCAATGCACAAATAAGCTTTAATAGGATTAGCAACATGATATGGCTTCATTGTTAAGTTGTCTAGACACGTACTTATTTATTTTTATAGAATTGGTTAAGTCGGTTATGATTATCAATTTAAATTGGTTAACCGTAACGATTAGAATTTAGAAAATATGAAGTACATTACTATAAAATATGAACAATAAAATGGGTGTTTATTATGACTGTACATCAGATAAATCGACAAAAAAGGGTTGAGTCTATTTTATAGGAAAAGAGGCTCCATATCAGAAAAAGTCACCATCACATTTTTTAACTATTTTTAATTTTTTACACATAAGCATAAGACACGACATATAAGCATAAGCCACATAAGATAAATAGAAACATAAGCCTCGTTATTTGATTATCTATTCCAATTATAAATGCTCCATTTTGAAATATATATATATATATATATATATATATATATATATATATATATATATATATATATATATATATATAGAGGTTCCGTTGAGATTAAAAATAAAATAGAGATCTCGAGATTGAACCTCAGCCACGTATTTCACATCTGCCGGTCTAACCTTTCGGCGTACCGGCACGGTAGGTCTGGTGTAATTATAAAGGATTACACAGTGCCACCCGTTCCTTTCTCCTCTGCCACCATCCCCACCACCATAACCGCCACCACCACCACCACTACCACCACCTCTGACACCAGTCGACCCCATCATTATCACCTCCATTACTTATACCACCGCCACCTCTGTCACCACCACCTCTTCTGCGACTAACTGTAATAATCATTTATAATTACTCAATCTATGAACATAAATATATGTATAATCATTTATGATTATGCATATACATATAAACATGTATAATCCTGTAGGATTATACCTCTCTGCCATATAATCATTTATGATTAGGCATACATCGTTGCTGCTGGTACGCTAGAGCATTAGAATGGAAAATGCGAAATATGTGGCTGAGGTTTAATCTCAAGATCTTTACTTTTTTTTATTCTCAACTGAACCGTCCCCTATATATATATATACATATATATATATATATATATATATATATATATATATATATATATATATAGAGAGAGAGAGAGAGTGTGTGTGTGTGTGTGTGTGAGTGAGTGAGTGAGTGAGTGAGTGAGAGAGAAAGAGGAATGATCATTTGAGAACTCATAGTTTTCTAAAAACCCAATAACTAAATGTGGAGCGTTAGATCAAAAAACTAAAGACTATGATTAAAGATGACATTTTTGTAAATAAGTTGAAAAACCAAACAACAGGGACATCGAAATTAAATGGCATTAGGGCCTTTTAGGGTTATAGAAATTGACTCCATAAACACGTCTCCTGATCTCCATTCCCTATCAGATCTCACACAGTCACTCTCTCTTTCTTTTTTTCTCTTTTTTTTTTCTCTCTCTCTCTCTATCTCTCTCTCCCTCTCTCCCTCTCTCACACACACATACACACATACATACATCTTCATCTTTTTAGATGTAGATCAACAGTTAATTCAGTTTTCATGGCCGTTGTTCATCAATCGATGAGTGTTTCCTCGCCTTGTTTCGTTGTCGCTTCACTGGAGGATAACGACGACAAAGACAAAAGACCCTAACCCATCGGCCATCGCAACCCTGCCATTGCAGCGCTACCAGCAAATCAAAAGTCGCAGGAAGACTGCCATTGAATGATATCTTCACTTTAACCATGTCTCTTAATCTTGACTCTGTGAATGAGCAGGAAGATGTAAACTTCTTGTTGAAGCTCAGAGGTGGATCCTTGGCAAGTGCATTACCCATTAGGTACAGTAGCAGCTTGGTGTCATAGATCACACACCCAAACATCACTCATGCTCTCATTATATCAGATTGCTAAAGCATGTGATGAGGTTGTCGATGACTAGCTTAAACGCTGCAGATGCAAAAGAAGTTGCTTCTTCTGTAACTTCCATTGCAAATAAAACACTAAAAGTTGAGAAAAAGGTTGTTGCTGGTAAAAATAAGGCAGGTATGTCGTCTCTATTTCTTTTATGATAAACTTAAGTGGCAAATCAGTCATCCAATCCATACCATACATTCTGTTTTCTGCAATTAGTGGTCACTTTTTTTTAATATATGTTTTATTATTATCTATAACCGGGGGGGAGGGTGGGGGGGGGGGGGGGGGGGAGAAACAACTGCTGGTAGATAAGTCGGATGATGATTCGGTTGTAAATTTTAGATTTAATGAATATGATGACTTTGATTTCATGTGATGCATATGCATATGTTTTGATTGATTTCTACTTCAGTTGCTCCTTTTAGATGCTTTACTTATTAATGTTTTTATCAGGTGAAGATATAATTATAAAATTTGATCTCTTTTTCAAATTTTTCTCCAGTTAAAAGGAATCCACTTATTGTTCTTTGTGTATGTACTCCATCCAATATTTTGTTGTTGTTATTATGAGGATAAGAGAACCCAAAGCTATAACACTAATATTTGCTTCTAGAAAAATGGTAATTTTTTATTCTTAATTTATGTTTTATTACAAAGCAAATATCATTGTATTCAAAGTATCTTGTTATTTATCCTTTAGGTTTGTACATGAGTCAAGAGTGAAGAACAATCAAAGTTAGTATCACAAAAGTTACATGGATTTTATTATTACAATCTTTTTATTTTAAAAAAAATACAAAATCTTGACAAACATTCTAATATTTAAATTATTTTTTTAGACATAAACTAATTATATAGTGCACTAATAGTCACCATCTGCTTCTTTAGTATTCTATTTTGGAATTTGTGTTTGAGAATTCAGCAAATGTCATATCGTTATAGAAAAGAAATCACATGTAACTCACATATAGATCACATGTAATTAACAAGTGAATCATATATGAATTACATGTGATTCACATATAAATAACATGTAATTCACATGTGATTCATATGTAAATCACAAGTGATTCACATTTGAATCACTTGTATTTCACATATAAATTACAAGTGAATCACATATAAATCACAAGTGATTCACATGTAAATCACAAGTGATTAACATATAAATCACAAGTGATTCACATATGAATCACATGTAATTCACATATAAATCACAAGTGATTCACATGTAAAATCACAAGTGATTCACATATGAATCACATGTCACATGTAAATCACAAGTGATTACCATATGAGTTACATATGAATCACATACGAATTCTATGTGATTTACATATAAATAACATGCAATTTACATATGAATTGCATGTAATTCACAGTAAATACATGTAATTCACATATGAATTACATGTGATTTACATGTAAATAACAAGTGAATCATATATGAATTATATATGATTCACATGTAAATAACATATGAATTACATGTGATTCACATGTAATTCACATATAAATTACACGTGAATCTTACATGATATATACATGTGCGTTTTTATGAGTGTTCTTGCATTAATCAATTTTTCTTATAGATTTTAAGGAATTTGTGGAAAATATTGAAGAAGTGAAAACTGATAAAGTAAAGAAAATATAAAAACTTTGATATGAATAAATGATAACATTGTGAATCTTTGTAATTATATATATATATATATATATATATATATATATATATATATATATACATATATATATATATATATATATATATATATATATATATATAATTTTGTATCGAATAAAATAGTTGTAGTATTATGTTGATAGATTTTTTATTAATAAAAATGAGATTTTTTTTATGATTTACTTACAAATATTATATAGTATATGAAATATGCATATATGTATTTGAAAAAATATTCATATATACATCTAAAATGTTGATTTTTTTTGTTAAAAAAATTATACTTTTTTTAAATATTCTAGCTTTTTTTTTTTTAAATTTATTGATTTTGAAAATTTTGCATTTTTAAAAAGAATGCAGTTTTTTTTTTAAACAATGCAGTTTTTTTTTTCAATAATTGCATTTTTCTTTAAAAAAAGATTCAGTTTTTTTAAAAAAAATGAGTTTTTTTTTTTAAATTAGTGTTTTTTTGAAAAAACTAAATTTTTTTTTTTAAAAAAAATGCCGTTTTTAAAAAATTGCAATTTTTTTTTTAAAAAATTGCAGTATTTTAAGAAATATATATTTTTTCATTTTTTTAAAATTTTTTTTTTTTGAAAAAATTAAAAAATCTCTATTTTTCATTTAAAAATATCGAAATTTTTATTTATTATGTTAATTTTTAGAACTTTTTGTTAATATTTCGAATAAGAAAAAAAAAGTAAACATTAAATGAGATCAGTAAGATGACGATCATACCCTTATTGAGTTAATTTTGATCTAACGCTCTACCTTTAATTCTTAGATTCTCGGAAAATTATGAATATTCAACGAATCTCACCTCTCTCTCTCTCTATATATATATATCTATATATATATATATATATATATATATATATATATATATATATATATATATATATATATATAATACAGTTCTAAGTAAGTAACTGAGCTAATATTATATAAAGAGATTTTTTAATATATATACTCTGAAAACACATATAAAAAGTATAGATTAAAGTATTAATTATAAGAAATATCATCATAATAAAATATGATAAACATTTATTATAAATTATATTTTTTATAATTACTATATTTTAGATTTAATTATATGATAATAATACATATAATTGATGTTTATTACATTTAATTATAATATTATTTTTTATATTTAGTTTTTCATTTAATAAATCTTACATGTGTCTTTAAAACACTTATTTAAAAATCCCTTACACAAATGTTCTTTTCAAACTATAGGTCCACGTGGTGGAAAAATATTACATAAATGGACATTGTGCATAAAAACAGTTACAAAAATGATCCCAAAATAATAAGTAACTGAGCTAATATGACTATAGGTTTATTCTATTTGAATAAGTCACTCATGTAGGTCTACCACAGGTTTATCCTAAACCGATAATAAAGATTTCTGGGATTTAATATTTTGCATCAAAGAGAATGGGTGGTTATATTTAAAGGTAAGTGTAGAAAACTAATTACAAAATTAAGTAATTAAATTATATAGTGGAATTAATTATATTAGTTTTATCTTATAAATATAATCATAACATAGAGGTTATGGGTACAGTTGTTGTTGGAGAAGTGTCTAAGACGTGGATGTGTTGTGTTGTGTGTATTCTTTTACGTTCCAGTTCCCGCCGATCACTTTATAATTTAATTTTGTTGTTCAAAAAAATTTGATCGAGTGAGTTACCATTTTCATGCCTATACGTTTTCATGAGTATACATTCTCTAAATTTTGTATTATTCTGTTTTTAATTATTATTTTCGGAATTTTAATTACCTAAAAAAAATAATTACCATTTTGTTTTTTAAAATATGTGAATATTTTAATAGAATATTTATACTGTAAATATTTTAATGTTATTTTTATAATGTTAGAATATTCTACTAGATTTTTCAGATGTTTAGAATATTCTAATATTCTACTAGAATATGTAAATAAATGTATTATTTTTATTTTCACTTTTATTATTTTTATTTTTTTTTAAAAATATAAATTCCAAAAATAATAATTGAAAAAAAATTTCGAAATTTTTTAATTATTTTACGTTTTAAAAATGTTTTTTTATCTACTAAATTAGTGGCTTTGATTGCGTTTTAAGATCTCATAAAATTAAGCCGTCTCACATGAGCCTACCATATATATATATATATATATATATATATATATATATATATATATATATATATATATATATATATATAGGGTAAAGTTAATATACCTAACAATCTTATATAAGCTTAGGTACCTAATCTCATCAAACTACATCATTTTGCATTAAATTTTCATTGTAATCATCCAAGGTTCTTAAACTTCATCCCTAAACTTGATTTACTTCAAAAATATTGGAAATTCATCATTATATTTCTCCTACATCCTTTCATTTGTAGCGGTAGGATATGAAACCCATAAGGTGGTAATCGATAGAAAGACGTGATGTAAAAGAAAGATATTGGTGAAAGTCCAAAGATTTTGGAAGTAATCAAGTTATGAGGTTGAAGTTTAAGAACCTTCGGTAATTACAAAGTAAATATGATACAAACCGATGTAATATTATGGAGTTAGGTACCTAAGCTTATATAAGGTTGTTAGGTATATTCACTTTACCCATATATATATATATATATATATATATATATATATATATATATATATATATATATATATATATATATATAAGGTTAGATTCATGTGAAATGGTCTAATTTTGTGAGACCGTGAGACGCATTTTTTAATTTTTTATAATTTTTTTAGTTAATTCAAGTTCCGAAAATAATATTTAAAAAAAAGAATTTTTTTGATTTTTCCATTTATTTTGCATTTTAAAATTATTTTTTAGAATATGTACAGTGTAATATTCTATTAGAATGTTTCACGAATTTTTAAAAAAAAATGGGATTTTTTTTTTATTTTTTTAGTTAATTCAAGTTACGAAAATAATATTTAAAAAAAGAATTTTTAGATTTTTCTATTTATTTTGTATTTTAAAATTAATTTTTAGAACATATCACGTATTTTTCATAAAATAAAAAACAGGATTTTTATTTTATTTTAATTTTTTTAGTTAATTCAGGTTCCGAAAATAATATTTAAAAAAAGAATTTTTAGATTTTTCCATTTATTTTGCATTTTAAAATTATTTTTAGATTTGATCTCACGGTCTCACAAAATTAGAATGGTCTCAAATGAACCTGAACATATATATATATATATATATATATATATATATATATATATATATATATATATATATATATATATATATATATATATAGTAGACAAATCTCGCGCGTTACGCAGTGAAGATTACAAATATATTGTTAAAATATTGAAAAATATATGTTTAAAATGGTGAGTTGATGTCAATGAATATTATAGTTCAAAATAAAATAGATTATATATACATATATATATATATATATATATATATATATATATATATATATATATATATATATATATATTATTTGGAACAATAATATTAATTGACATCAACCCAAATTCTTCATTAATAGAATTAAGTATAATTATTTATTTAGTACTATTTTTGACAATTATTATTAATGAATACATATATTTTTACTTATGCAATCATTTTCTAATTTGAATAATGATGTTCATTTAAAATAGAATTTATTTATAGCTAAATGTAATTTATAATTTGATATTATTATCATTTAAAATTGTTGTTCAATAATTTAAACAAGTTATTATTAATAATAAGTTAAAGAAGACTTTTAAGAAACACTTAATATTATTATTAAAATGTGAAATATATACTAAATAATAAAGTGATAAGATAGATATTTTTCATTTTAAAAGAGACTTACATGAATAATATGACATATCCATGTTATTTGATTTTATTATTTATAATTATTGCTTATTAATTTTAAAACCACTTGTTATTATTAATAAGTGAAAGAAACTTTTAAAAACCACTTATTGTTATAATTAAAATGTTAAACATATAGTAAAATATAAAGTGATAAGATAGACAATTTGCATTTCAAAAAAGACTTACATGGATAATATGGACAACATGGCATATCCATGATTTTTAATTAATTATTGTTTTGAAACAACATGAACATATGTATACAATAGTTAATTAAATTTTATATATATATATATATCACCTTCCATAACATATGATCGATAACATGAATCTAATCTAATTTACATTAAAATTTCAAGCACAACATACAATGATATTATTAAAAGAATACTTAAATCAAGAAAATACAAAAAAAAAAGTAGTATATAACAAACTTACAAATTAAAAAATTCAACATAATAACATGACTTGAAAAATTGTTCAAAGCCCTCAAACTGCAACGCCCATGTTTCAGGGCTTGCCATTTTTAGCAATGTAATAATCTAGGTTAACCTTTGTAAGCCAATTTGAAATAGTAAGAATGTATTATTTGCAAATTATGTGATATGATTTTATCAAAAATAAAAATAAGCGTAAAAATGAAATGTTATATAAACCCGATATTGATGCACGGAGATGTAGTGGTTGAGATGAGGTTTCCGAAAATATAAAGAATGCTGAAATCCGAGTTATAACGAAGAAGTTATGACATGTTGAAGTTTCGCGACAAAACAGGTCTGGCACAGCGTGACGTAAATAGTGAATTTACAAAGGAGTGATATTTATCCTGAGTGATCAAAACGAAAGACGTAGATAATTTTGAACCGAGAGCGTGCACAAAAAGAACGCCTAAATCTGACTTCGTATGAGGAAGTTATGATTTTTCGAAGTTTCAGCTTAGCAGTAGACAGCCCAAAAGTTCGAATTGAGATCGAGCGAGTTTTAGCCGAAACTTTCTAAACGAGAATCGAAGATCTCGTCGATAGTAGTCCAACAGTAAAAAGACAGACCAAAACGGACGTCGGATGAAGAAGTTATGAATTTATAACGGAGTTTCCTTGTCCCTACGCGTGGATATAAATAACTTCGAAAACGGAGCTCGCATGCGAAAGTTATGAATTTTTAAAGATCGTGGCACGCATACCAAAGCTTATCCGAAGCGTATGCCCAACATAACCAAGATTACGCCCAACGTACTTGGAAATTACACCCAGCGTAATCCCAGACCCAACAACCTATAAATAGAAACCGAGATCAACCATTTACCTTGCCATTTTTCTTCCTTTCCCTCTAAGTTTTGCATCATTTTGCATGCCAATTATATCCCGAAGCCCCAGTATCATTCCCGAGCCCCGAAGCAAGTTCCGAAGCCCCGAGGATCCCAAGAAGTGAGATTCCCGAGCTGAAGATCTACCCGCGAGGAGCCCGTTTTTTGTAAAGATCTTCCAGATCTACGTAGGAACACTACTTCTGCAAGCCGTAGTGCTGCCCGATCATCTTTTGATCAAGGTGAGTGTATAGTCCCTTTCAGATACACGATATTATACAGCTAATCGTTGAATGTATTTAAGAATACGGGTTATATGAGGGTATTATTATTACCTTCTAACACATAGACTTATATGACTCTCCTTGAAATTTCTTGTTATGTGTTTACGTATTACTTGCTATTTGGATGGAGTATTGAAAGAACATGCTATACAGTTCCTTTTTTTTTTTTTTAATTATGTATAAAACATGTATATTTTTATATACTAATATGTTGGGTAGAACATGGGCAGACAGTTGGTGTGCAATGAAATAAATTGATGAGAGGGCTCGTTGTTGGTGTTATTCTAGTCATTCTGTAGAGTATGGATGACGATCACGGACTATTCTAGACAGTCCCCTGGAACGCTAGCAGGCTCATAACCTGTAGGTGGTGTGTACAATGTGTTCACCGGTGTACTCTACCCCCCACATGGTTTCCTTTAGGACACTTATTGTTGAGGAAGCTCCTCTACAGTAATATCCGTCCGGATGAAAATCCTAGATTAGATCCCTTGAGATAGATGTTATTTTAGGGACGTAAAGTGAGGATAACGGGAATGGGTAATCGGGTTATTGTTGATTGTTGAATTAAATATAATTATTTATTGTCGGTTGAAAACCCTATATGCTCACCAGGCCCCCAAGCCTGACCCACTTAGTTTATTTTTATTACAGGAAGTGGCGCAAGGGCATAAAATGGATGAATCATCAAGTTGTTTTGTTTACAAGTCTGTATATGTATATATTTGTTGAGTGACTTGTAATGTTATCGTTTATGCTTTATGATCTATATCGGAACACGACATCCCGATTTTTGATTATGAAATGAAATTATATTTCTTTATGAAATGTCTTGATAAAATCTATTTTATCAATTTTCTTTTTGGGAATAAACTCCGCATCTCTTTTAAAATCAAAAGGATTTAGTCTGAAAATGTTTAAAAAGCATAAATGAAATCGGTCTTTTCTGGCCAAGATTTTGGGGATGTCACAGTTGGTATCAGAGCATTAGTTTAAGCGAACTAGGAATTTGTAGGATTTCTAGACTTAAACTTAGAATGCTAAGTGAAGATTGTGAGACGAGTGTCTATGATATTATGGACACGAGCACTAGTATATTTTAGAAAGCTGCCTAAAATGCTTTTATGTGCTAAATGTTATATGTTGCCATATATGATATTATTTGTTCGGATCTACGGTTTGTTGCCAAACGGATCTGAAGGTTTATGTGTTTAGGATTCTAAGCGTATATATACGATATTAGAACTAGCATGTGATCGTTTGGAGTAATACGGATGAATTGAAATCTTATCGTGAAAGTGGATCTAATTTCACCTTATTCGGTGTATAGATAAAAAATGGTTAGAATATGAAGCTCAGTTGGAAACGCAGATGAAAACAGGAATCAACCACCAGCGAATGAGAGAGTACCTATAATAGCAGCAGCACCTGAGCCAATAACAATGACTGGGGTACAATTGATGATTGAAACTATGTTGGATCGCCAAATGGAAGAAATAAGGTGTCTGCTTCAACAGAATCGTGAAGAACTATCAATTCACGTGGAAGAGCTCGAAGTAAATGGAGGACAGTCTGAGGGAGGGAATTTCAGTGGGGTTATCTGTCAAGCCGACCCACCAATAGTTAGGCACAACAATCAAAATGGAGGTAATGATGGTCGTGGTACAAGGATTTCATGGTATCCAAACCACCATGTCAATCTGGGAGTCCAACACCAGTGGAAGTGATTAATTGGATCTCCAAGTTGGAGACAATGTTTGAAAGTTGCGAATGTAGCAACAGGCAGAAGACCGCTCTTGCGATCCCTCTGCTAAAATATGTCGTGTTGAGTTGGTGGAAGGTGTTAGCCAACTCTATGCCCAAGGGAGAAGCAAGCAAAATGTCTTGGGAAGACTTTGTGGAACAACTGAAACTGCAATACTGCTCCGAGCAGGACCTTCTGGAAATCAGTAATGAGTTTCAGAATTTGAAGAAGGGGAAATTGAGCGTTACCGAATACGCTGCTAGTTTCAAAGAAAAGATAAAGCTTATCCCATATTTAGTACCAACAGAACTCTCTAAGGTCAACAAGTTTGCCCTCGGACTACTAGCGAAGTATGGTCCAATGGTTAAGCAAGCAACCACATTGAAAGCCGCCATCTGAGCTGCTAGAAATATTGAGACCCAGATCAGGGAGAAAGGTCTGGAGAGGTCGGAGGTTGGTGAAAAGAGGTAAATCGATGGATCTTCAGGGTCCAGCAAGAAAAGTAAATTCTCGAAATCTGGTTCGAGAGGAAGTGAAGGAAAGGTAGATGAGAAATGGTGTGACAAGTGTAAGAAGAAGCATCATGGGAAATGTGATGAGGAAGTGGTCACATGCTTCAAATGTGGAAAGCCAGGGCATTATGCCAACGAATGCACCCTCACCAAGAGAAGTTTGTTATGGTTGTGGTGAGGAAGGGCACATCTCAAGAGATTGTCCGAAGAAGAAGGAGGCGGAAAAACCTAACATCCCGCCAAAGCCAAAGGCGAGGGCATTCCAGATGACACTGGAAGATGCTAAAGATGAAGCTGATGTCGCTTCAGGTACCTTTCTCATAAACAAATTGCTTGCCTAAATTTTATTTGATTCTGGAGCCAACTACTCCTTTATTTCGCATGAATTTGGTAGAAAACTAGCTTTGCCTGTCGATAGACTAGATAATGCTATATTAGTCGAAGTTGCTAGTGGCAAGTTTGTACCCGTTAGCCATCGTATGAAAAACATCTTAATTGAATTGAATGGGAATAAGTTCCATGAGGAATTATTGCCCATAGAACTTAACGGTTTCGAAATCGTGTTGGGAATGGATTGGCTTAGCGCCAATGACGCCGAGATATTATGCAGAAAGAAGATAGTCAAGGTAAACCCGCCAGGGAAAGAGTCATTTATGGTGTATGGGGACAAACGCAGAGTAAGTTCGGGGATCATTTCTCTAATGAAAGCCAGAAAGTGTTTGGCCAAAGGATGCACATCATATTTCGCATTTGTGATTGATGCAAAGAAGGAGAAAAAGGAGATGCAGAGAATTCCGGTGGTGTGTGATTATCCGGAAGTGTTTCCCGAAGATCTTCCTGGATTACCGCCTGATCGACAAGTAGAATTCCGTATCGACTTGTTACCAGGGATGAAGCCAATAGGAAAAGCACCTTACCGACTAGCACCGACGGAGATGAAGGAGATAATGATGCAACTTCAGGAGTTATTGGACAAAGGTTCATTAGATCTAGTTCATCACCCTGGGGAGCTCCGGTGTTATTCGTGAAGAAGAAAGATGGAAGTATGAGAATGTGCATCGATTACAGAGAGCTGAACAAGGCAACAATAAAGAATAGATATCCGTTGCCGAAGAGTGATGACCTGTTCGATCAACTACAAGGTTCAAGTTATTTTTCAAAGATCGACCTGAGGTCAGGATATCATCAGCTAAAGGTGAAAGAGCAGGATATCGAGAAGACTACATTCAGAATGCGATATGGACACTACGAGTTCTTGGTTATGTAGTTTGGACTAACCAATGCTCCAACAACATTCATGGATTTAATGAACAGAGTTTGTAACCCGTTCCTTGATAAATCTGTGATAGTGTTCATAGATGACATTCTGATTTATTCGAAAAGCCAAGAAGAGCATGACAGACACTTGCAAGAAGTGTTAGAAGTCTTAAAGAAGGAGAAGCTATATGTTACGTTCTCCAAATGTGATTTTTAGATTAGAGAAGTCCAATTCTTGGGTCATGTGGTCAACCAAGAAGGTATAATGGTTGATCCGACAAAGATTGAAGCCGTGACAAGGTGGGAGCAACCGAAGAATCCCACGGAGATCCGAAGCTTTTTGGGATTATCTGGATATTAACGAAGGTTTATCCAGGGCTTTTCTTTGATTGCTAGTCCATTAACAGCTTTGACCCACAAAGGAGTCGTTTATGCTTGGAATGATAAGCACAGAGAAGCTTTCAAGTTGCTAAAGAAGAAGCTATGTGACGCACCGATTCTATCTCTACCCGATGGAGTTGAAGGCTTCGCTATTTATAGCGATGCGTCTGGGGTTGGATTGGGTTGTGTTTTGACCCAAAGAGATAAGGTGATCACGTATGCATCTCGAAAACTAAAAGAGCATGAAAAGAACTACCCGACTCAAGATCTGGAGTTGGCAGCGGTAGTTTTCGCTCTAAAAATATGGAGGCATTACCTCTATGGAACAAAGTGCAAATTCTTCAGTGTTCATAAGAGTCTTCAATATCTCTTTAGTCATAAGGAATTGAATATGAGATAACGACGCTGGCTAGAGTTACTTAAGGACTACGACTGTGAGATACTTTACCACCCTGGTAAAGCAAATGTTTTTGCTGACGCTCTCAGTCGGAAGGTCCATCTTGAAAGAAAAAGGCCAAGAGCGTTGAGAATAGAAGTTGTCTCGACAATTGTGGAGAGTATAAAGAAAGCTCAAGAGGAAGCTTCTGAGAAGAATGACCGAAAGGAGGAACGTTTGGGCAAAACGTTGGTGTTTGGTACAAACGGTCATGGACCGAAAGTATTCCAAGATCGTATTTGGGTACCTAAGTCTGGAGGAATAAGAGATCTTCTGATGGAAGAAGCTCACAAAACCATGTACTCCATTCATCCCGGTAGCACAAAGATGTATAGGGACCTGAAACCCTATTACTGGTGGCCGACGATGAAGCTCGACATTGCGAAGTATGTGGCGGAGTGTGTGACATGTGCGATAGTCAAGGCACAACATCAGAAACCATACGGGAGTTTAGAACCTTTGTCTGTGTCTATGGGAGGACGTCACGATTGATTTTGTCACTAAACTGCCCAGGACAAAGAATGGTCACGACATGATTTGGGTGGTCGTTGATCGATTCACTAAGAGTGCGCATTTCATAGCAGCCAACGAGAAATGGTCTATAGAGAAGCTTGTGAATTCTTATGTAAAGGAAATTATGAGGCTTCACGGTGTTCCGCTAACGATTTTATTGGATCGTGATAGCCGTTTCACCTCAAGGTTTTGAAAACGTCTACAAGAGGAGATGGGTACCAAGTTGTGTTTGAGCACAGCTTACCATCCACAGATTGATGGTCAGAGCGAACGAACGATACAAATGCTTGAAGATATGCTAAGAGCATGTACCCTAGAATTCCAAGGTAAATGGGATGAACATTTACCATTGGTAGAATTTTCCTATAATAATAGTTTCCACTGGAGCATTAAGATGACACCTTATCAAGCTTTGTACGGGCAGAAGTGTCGTACGCCATCTTGTTGGCTTGAGGCTGGGGAAAAGCAGTTTATGGGACCCGAGATAGTCCATCAAACTACTGAAAAGTTGAAAATAATTAGGGAGAGAATGTTAGCAGCTCAGGATCGTCAAAAGAGCTATACTGACAAAAAGCAAAGACCGATGACTTTTGAAGTTGGGATTCGGTCTTACTTAAAGTCTCTCCGTGGAAGGGACTTATAAGGTTTGGTAAAAGGGGAAAGTTATGTCCAAGGTTTATTGGACCATTTAAAGTTCTTCATAGGATTGGGAACCAAGCTTACAAGCTCGAACTACCAGAAGAACTGAATGGAATTCACAACACTGTCCATGTATGTTATTTGAGGAAGTCCACGGGAGAAGTTCCCGACATGATTCCAATTTCGGAGTTAAGAATTGATGAAAACAAAAGGTTGATTGAAGAACCATAGGCAATCATTGACCAAAAGACTAAGAAGTTGTGACGCAAGATGGTCGAGTTAGTGCTTGTCCGATGGAAACATACGAATGGGACAAATCTCACCTGGGAAACGGAGAGTGACATGATGAGTTGTTATCCGCATTTGTTTGCTGATGTGTGATTCTGGGGATGGACTCATCCTAAGGTGGGGAGAATTGTAATATCTGTGTTTCTGGGCTTGCCATTTTTAGCAATGTAATAGTCTAGGTTAACCTTTGTAACCCAATTTGAAATAGTAAGAATATATTATTTGCGAATTATGTGATTTGATATAATCAAGAATAAAAATAAGAGTAAAAATGAAATGTTATATAAACCCGATATCGATGCACAAAGATGTAATGGTTGAGACGAGGTTTCTCAAAATATAAAGAATGTTGAAATCTAAGTTATAATGAAGAAGTTATGACCTGTCGAAGTATCGCGACAAAACCGGTGTGACACAACGTGATGTAAATAGTGAATTTATGAAGGAGTGATATTTAGCCTTAGTGATAAACACGAAAGATGTAGATAATGTTGAACCGAGAGCGTGCATAAAAAGAACGCCTAAATCTGACTTCGTATGAGGAAGTTATGATTTTTCGAAGTTTCAGCTTAGCAGTAGACAACCCAAAAGTTCGAATTGAGATCGAGCGAGTTTTAGTCGAAAATTTCTAAACAAGAATCGAAGATCTCGTCGATAGTAGTCCAACGGTAAAAAAACAGACGAAAACGGACGTCAAATGAAGAAGTTATGAATTTATAACGGAGTTTCCCTGTCCCAGCCTACTAAAAATAATATAATAAAAATAAACTCAAAATTAGTCAACGAAGTCTAAATGAAAGTTGTAGAGCATAATCTCGCCTACGCGTAGATATAAAGAACTTCAAAAACGGATATCGTATGCGAAAGTTATGATTTTTTTTTAAGATCGTGGCACACATACCAAAGCTTATCCAAATCGTATGCCCAACGTAACCAAGATTACGCCCAACATACTGAGTACTCCCAACGTACTTGGAAATTATGCCCAACGTAATCCCAGACCCAACAACCTATAAATAGAAACCAAGATCAGCCATTTACCTTGCCATTTTTCTTCTTTTCCCTTTAAGTTTTGCATCGTTTTGCTTGCCAATTATATCCCAAAGTCCCAGTGTCATTCCCGAGCCCCGAAGGAAGTTCCGAAGCCCCGAGGATCCCAAGAAGTGAGATTCCCGAGCCGAAGCTCTGCTCGCAAGGAGCCCGGTTTTTGTAAAGATCTTCCAGATCTACAGAGGAACACTACATCTGCAAGCTGTAGTGCTGCTCGATCATCTTTTGATCAAGATGAGTGTATAGTCCCTTTCAAATACACGATATCATACAAGTAATCGTTGAATGTATTTAAGAATACGGGTTGTGTGAGGGTATTATTATTACCTTCTAACACATAGACTTATATGACTCTCCTTGAAATTTCTTGTTATGTGTTTACGTATTACTTGCTATTTGGATGGAGTATTGAAAGAACATGCTATACAATTTTTTTTTTAAATTATGTATAAAACATGTATATTTTTATCTACTAATATGTTGCGTACAACACGGGTAGACAGTTGGTGCGCAATGAAATAAATTGATGAGAGGGCTCGTTGTTGGTGTTATTCTAGTCATTCTGTAGAGTATGGATGACGATCACGGACTATTCTAGACAGTAATGTCCAGATAAATTAATAGGTATTTTTGTAGGATAAAATGTGCTTAATTGTTCTATATTTATATTTTATAGCTAATATATGTTGATGAAATACAAACAAAAACGGGCTAAAATGAAGCTAAATTGATGAGCTTGGAGCAAAACAGGAAATGCTTACAAAATTATAATTGGGCTGCTAGACCTGTTTACAGTACTTTTCCCGTATCTGCTGACTCATAAGTTCGATTAAAGAGCATCAAGATGTTATGGAAAATAGACAAAATTTCACAGGACTTATGTGAGCGCCTTTTTGCTATATGTATTTGTATCATGTCCAAATTTAGCCTTGAAGATGGACCAAAAAAGCTGGATGGAAATTCCCTCCAAGTTGCTTCTTCCACATACTAATTACCTTATTTTTACTTGCTTAATTCCTAAGCTACCATTAGTTCCTTAATTCTAATTCAACCCTAATATTTCATATTAAAATAATCTCTTCAAATAAATACCCATTCGTTCATGTAACATTCATAAAATTCATGAAAAATTTAAACTTTTTAAACATTCCAAAACCATCCATTGTTTACAATTTTTTTTTTTCAAAATAGTTTAACATCAAAAAAATCCTAGAAATCATAACATAAAATATGAGAAGGTGTACGATCAAGCCTTTGCCTTCCCGCAGTCATCTGAAGTACCTGAAACCATAAACCAAAATTGTAAGCCCAAAGCTTAGTGAGTTCCCCCAAAGTACCAGCACCCAACAAATAACATATATAAATAACAACACACATATTGAGCCTTTAGTCGGACTAGACCGCCTCGTAGGGCTTACAACCTATCTAGACTGCTCCATGAGCCTTCGACATGATTGGAACGCCTCATAGGGCCTACAGCCTATCTGGACCGCTCGTCGGGTCTTCAGCCTGACTGGATCGCCTCATAGGGCCAACAATCTATCCGGTCCGCCTTGGGTCTGTTGGCCTTAAGCATAAAGCAGGACTGTCTCAACCTGACCACACACATACATGTCGACATATATATAACTTATAACCACATAATCAATCAACATGCAACCATAGATCATACAAAACAATAACCATACCATCATCCAATCTACCAGGATACCGATCTAACAGATCATAACAACATAACAACATCCTATCTACCAGGATACTGATCTAACAAATTATAACGGCATACAAGCATACAATAACTAGGATAACAATCCAAAGGGTCAGCCTTGGTGCCTTCGACCCATAGTACAGTGATGAAGACTCACCTCACAAGTAATGTTGACCTGCAAATCCAACTCTCAATCACAACTTCGAACTCAACTGCCTACAACCACCAAGAGACTAATTCGATCAAAATCCTGAAATACCTAAAATACCCCCTTAAAGTCAAACTTGGTCAACCATGGTCAAAGTCAAAGTCAACAGTCAAGGTAAATAGTCCATGTTGACGCAACTCGTCGAGTTATTTCAGTGTTCAGAAAACCGGGAAAAACCTAGCCAACTGGCCAAGTTATTTCATCAACTCGCCGAGTTCACTCAATATCAAGAAGATGGGAAAACTCAATCCAACTCGTTGAGTTGGCAGAGCAAATCGTCGAGTTTTCCTAGCCAAAATTCATTTATACACTTCTAAGCAAAACCAAAGCCCTAAACTATAGATCTGGTCCCTTAGGACTAAAATACCACATAAAGTTGCTAGCTTTACGTCCATGCATGGCATCAAAAGGGATAAAACGCTCAAATAAGGCTTATCAAGGGACCTAGTACATGAAGGAGGGCCAAGACTTGATAAATTTGGCAACTTTAAGTTTATGCAGGCCATGAGATATCCAGATCTGAAATCTTAGCTTCACAACATGCTCAAATCCAAGATTAACCCTAAAATAAGCTAGTATTGGCCATAAACTTTCAAAAGAAGAGATCTAATAAAAGGATGATCAAGATATCAACTTTATACCTCCAAATGGCTACAACAACACTGAAAATATCGGATCTAAAGCTCCTCTCTTCAGTTATGCACCACCAACTTCAACTCCTTCAAGAAAACCAACAAAGAACACTCTAAAAACACTCAGACACTCAAAATAAGGAAAGGGGTGCGGTTAGGGTTTTCTATGGACTTAGGGGACGATGAAGGAGGCCACAAATGAGTCATAAGTTCTTTAAATAGGGTGCAACACCATGAAAATTAGGGTTTCATAAACAACTGTAAACTCGTCGAGTTGAGAGCTTCCAACACGTCGAGTCTGAGTCCATCAACTCGTTGAGTTCAAAGAATAATTCATCTTTAAAGCATTAAATCTCATACCTGATAGTCGAGATGTTTCAACTCTCCTCTACTTGAACTAGGCTTTGTCCTCGAAGCCAGCTGCGGTGAACAGATCTAGATAATGTTCCCACATCTCAGCCTCCGGCTCCCAAGTCCAATTAGATCCCCTCCGATGCTGGCACTGTACCTCTACCAAAGGTAACTCGTTGTTACGCAATACCTTTATCTTCCTCTCTAAGACAGCCACCAGCTTCTCAACATAATTCAGGCATTCGTCGACCTGAATGTCATCCAGTGACACTACTACATCCTCATCTAATATGCACTTCTGCAATTGCAAAATGCGGAAAGTGATATGAATATGGTGGAGCTCCTCTGAAAGGTCTAGTCTATATGCCACCTTGCCAACCCTGCAAATAATCCGAAATGGCCCAATATATCGGGGACCCAACTTCCCCCTCTTCGTGAAGCGGATCACACCCTTCCAAAGTGATACCTTCAGCAACATCATGTCGCCGACCTGAAACTCCAACTCAAATCGGCGCCTGTCGGCATAAATTTTCTGCTGGTTTGAGACAATAGAGACTCGCACCCCGTCGTGAGCAACAATCTCACAAATATACACATCGACCAACTTCTCGGCCGAAAAACTCTCCCGAATCACCAGAAAATGGGTACTCTTGGTCAATCGATCCATGATGACCCATATATCATCAAAACCCTTCATCGTCTTCGGCATCTTATTGATAAAATCCATCGTGATATGCTCCCATTTCCACATGGGAAGCTCCAGAGGCTGCAGCTTACCATGCGACCTTTGATGCTCGACCTTGACCATCCTGTAGGTCAAGTACCTCTCAACATACCAAGCGATCTCTCTCTTCATGCATGACCACCAGTAACTCAACCTCAGGTCCTGATACATCTTGATGGCTTCCCGGTGTATAGAGAAACAATACTTATGATCCTCCTCTAGTTTAATCTATCTAGCCCTGCCAGACACCGAAACGCACACTCGATCGCAGCGGGTCAAAAACCCATGATTGTCCCGAACAAATTGGGTGATCTCACCCCTGATCCTCTCAATCTTCCAATTTTCCTCTCGCACTCTCTCGGCCCGAGCCTCTCTAATAAATCCTACTAGTGGAGAGTCCATGGAAATCCTCATAAATGATGTCGGAGCAGATGTTCCAGATGACTTGTAGCTCAAGGCGTCCACCACCACATTCGCTTTACCCGGATGGTAAAGGATCTTGCAATCATAATCCTTGACCATGTCCAACAACATGTGCTGTCTCATATTCAGGTTATGATGATCCATAATGTGTCTCAAACTATTTTCGTCCGTGTAGATGGTAATGTCTCTAGATCTTGAGGGCGAATACAACCGCTCCCAGCTCAAGATCATGTGTGGGATATCTCATCTCATGCGGCTTTAGCTGCCACGATGCGTAAGATACCACTCGTCCTCTCTTCATGAGGACTGCGCCCATCCTAGTGATGGACGCACCATAGAAACTACAAAATCCTCAACTCCTTCAGGGAGTGTCAAAACTAGAGCCTTGCAAAGTCGCTATTCGAGGGTCTCAAATGTTGTCTTCTACTCAAGGCCCCATTGGAAATCCACCCCTTTCCTCATCAGATGAGTGAGGGGTACTGCAATTTTGGAGAAATCTTTAATGAATCTTCAGTAGCACCCCTGCCAAACCCAAAAAATTCCTAATATCCGAGGGAGATTTCGAAACCTCCCACTGCATCACCGCCTTGATTTTGGATGGGTCGACCGAAATCCCATCCTGGTTAATGAGATGTCCAGGGAACTGAACCTCTCGCAACCTAAACTCGCACTTCAAGAACTTGGCATAAAGTTGTTCTCGCCTGAAAACTCCTAAAAGCTCGCGGAGATGCTCCTCATGCTGCTCTATGGTTTTGGAATACACCAAGATATCATCGATGAACGCAATCACTGAGAGATCGAGCATCAGCCTGCATACGAGATTCATTAGGTCCATGAATACTGATGGCGCGTTTGTGAGCCCAAATGGTATCACCATGAACTTGTAATGTCCGTAAGGAGTCCAGAACATAGTCTTCTCCATGTCCTCCTCCCTCACCATGACCTAATGGTACCCGGGTATCTTAGAAAACCAAGATGCTCCCTGTAATTGATCGAAGAGGTCATCTATCTGTGGGAGGGGATAACGGTTCTTGACTGTCAACTTGTTCAGCTCCTCGTAATCAATGCACATCCAGTGTAAACATCCTTATTTTTGATGAAAAGGATCGGTGCTCCCCATGGAGAACTGATCAAACGGATGAACTGCTTGCCTAGCAGCTCCTGTAGCTGAGATGACAACTCCTGCATCTCAGGCGGTGCGAATTGGTATGACGCCTTGGCAATAGTGACCGCACCTGGCACAAGGTCGATCCTAAACTCGACCTGCCTCTCAGGAGGAACTCCGAGTAACTCCTCTGGAAACACATCATCGAAATCTCTAACAACTAGAACATCAAAAACCGAGACCTGATCCCTGACCCGCGTATCCACCACATACGCCAAATAACCCACGTACCCATGCTGAATATACTACCGAGCCCTGATGCCTGAGGAAAATCTTGAACCCAACCTGGTGCCCTCACCATAGATAACCAGGTCTCCCCCACTTGGAGTTCGAATTACTACACACTAACCCTTGCAGTGGATTGTGGCACCGAAATGACTTATCCAGTTCATACCCACTATAATGCAAACATCCCCCATAGGAATCAAAATCAAGTCAATCGAAAAGGATATCCAAAAGATCTCTAGAACGCAACCCCGATAAACTGATGAAGTAGAAAGCTCGTGTTCGTTGGCGATGGAGACTCACAACAGACACTCTAGCTCTCCTAAACGCAAACCGAACTCCATGCTAAACGATCAAGAGACAAATGACCAACTCGCCCCCGAGTCAAACAATATAAGAGCAGGGAAGGAGTTCACTAAAAACGTACCTAACATAGGTACATACATATGAGTATACAATAAACATAATCAATAAGATAAGGAACAGAAACATATCAGCCACCACATCTTGTGCTTTCTTGGTCTCCTCGATAGTAAGCTGGAATGCATGTCCACAAGCCTTCAAGGGCTCTGCTATACCCTAACTCCCATCAGCGATCCTAAAATTAGCTGGCACGGGAGCGTCCGTCGGCTTAGCAGCGAGCAATGGATAATTTACCTTTACGTGGCCAACCTGATCGCAATGGTAATAGATCCTCATACTCGGAACTGGGGCAGACTGGCGGCAGTCCGTCATATAATGCCCCTCATTGCCATATTTGTGGCACCCACTACTAGAGCAACATGTTGTAGAATGAACCTTCCTACAAATCCCACAAGTGCGGTCGTGATGACCTCCAACCTAGAATTGGCGGTCTTGGACCGCTTCGGCACCAGATGCGACTGCGTTGGGGCCTGCCTCTGCTCCCTCAACTGAAGCTCGATCTCCAGCTCATGTCGCCTAGTGGCTTCCTGTAACTCTAGTAAAGTATCACGATGCTAGGTAGGAACAAACTGTATGCTGTCAGTCTTGAGCATGCTCAGATAGCGAGTCATCTGAGCCTGCTCGGAATCAAACTCCAGGCCAAACATCATCCTCTCAGTAAACATTCAGGTGATCTCCGTCACCGACTCCATACCGTGTCTCAGATCCAAAAACTCCTGAGCCAACCTCTTGCCCTTAAACCGAGGAATGTAGCGAGCGTAGAACAACTCCCTGGACTAATCCCATGATATTGCAACTCTCTGCTCCTTAGAATACGAACTAGTAACAAGTCTCCACCAATCCTTGGCTCCAAACCTCAGCAAGTTCAGAACACACCTGTCCCTCTGGTCAGTAGGGCATGAACATGTGAAAAAGCATCCCTCCATGTCAGATAGCCACCTCATGGCTATGATTGGGTCTTGTACTCCATTGTAATTTGGGTGCTATGTGTTCCCGATACTAAAAAGCCCGACCTATCCCCACACCTACATTTTCTACAATTGCGGAGGCTACATCAGTAGCCGTCTTAGCAATAGCTGCGTAGCGATCATCGAATAACTCCATCATCGCAGTCTTGATAGACCCGAACATCTCCGGAATCTGGACCAAGACAATAGCAACCACCTCCTCTTGGATGATCTCCCTGACATGATCCTCTATCAATGTTGGCCTATCTTGGCTGCCAACTCCTGATATTGACCTGGATCCAGTCACAAATCACCTTGTATCCACCATACTAAAAATACACCAAAGAGATATCTGATAATCCACATACTAAAAATACACTAAAGAGATATCAGATAATCCACATACTAGAGCAATAAGTGTGTTAGATGGAAATCTTACACATGCAATCATGCCTGCTGATCAACAAACTCGCTACAGGGGCAGAGGAAAAGGTGAATGCTTTCAAAACGTATTAGGAACTTGTGATTTTGATATGATATTCAAATTCGTATGTGCCAATTGGGAGGGCAAAACAAATGGTTCATGTGTTTTGAATGAAGTTGAGTTTAACCAGAATTCAGGCTAATTGTTCCTTCCCCCAGTTTTGTAATCCTTTTTTTAAATTTATTATTAAATACAATTTTAAATTTCTATATATAATAATTCATTCACTCACGTGTATAGATAAATATTACCTTTGCGATGTTGCATACACCAACACTCATGGATTTACGACTCCTTACCATAACACGAGGTACTAGTTATCCGATTTTCGATGACAATCTGCATTAACTAAGGAAGAAAAATTCAATCATGCACACATAAAACTTTGAAATGTTATTGAACGCGCATATGGTGTTTTGAAGAGATTCCCAATCCTAAAGCAAATGACTCTTTTTTTTCCAGTGCGAAGATACATAGTCATTGCTTGTTTGAAGCCCATAATTACATAAGGATATGCAAAATTCATGATGAATAATTTATGGCGTCCGGGGAGAACACTGGTCCAGCATAGGGGGAGAGTGTGATGGCCAAAATGTACACGAGATGGAATGGGGTTCATAAGGCAACGAATACAAGGTTACTTTGTGTAACCAGATTGCAAATCAATTGGGGTCAGATGCTTCAAAGTAGATTTATAGGATTTTATTTAGATTTTAGTATGATTTTGTGGACTTAAAAATATTATGTTTCATTTGGATTTGTGTTTAATTTTGATTTAAGCTCAATTTGGATTTTATACAGTGTTTATATATATATATATATATATATATATATATATATATATATATATATATATATATATATATATATAGTTTTTAATTATTTAAGAAATTGATTAATTTATTTTATAAACATACACTTGAATTCATTAAAGAAATTAAACAGAAAGGTAAACTGATCATTTTTATAATTCAACACAATAGTTCAGAAGTTCCAGCCAAACATATGTTAAAAATTCAGATCTTATAATTTGAACCGTCTTCGATATTCAAACCTCTTAAAAATTTAGATCCTGCAAACAACCCTTATGTGGAGATCATTTATGAAGATTGTGAGTATTTACATTTGGAAAATTTATTAGGATTTAGACACAAATATGTAAGTTGAAGAAGAATGAAATTGATGGGTTTAGAATAAAGTTATCTATGTAACGTGCATTATAAATATGACTTAGATTATTCTGTATTTTTCTTGGGGACCAGAAAATGCCAAGTGTGAGATATTTTGATATGTCTTAAATTATATATATATATATATATATATATATATATATATATATATATATGTGTGTGTGTGTTTTGAGGGACATTTCAGATACTTTTTAGGCACTTTTATTGGAGAAAATGTGCTTAATTGTTTTATATTTATATTTTATAGGTAAAAAGTACATGTTGATAAAATAAGATTCGAAAACGGCTAAAATGGAACTAAATTGATGAGCATGGAGCAAAACAGGATAATATTTGCTAAATTATAATTGGGATGATGGACCCCTCTATGGTATTTCAAGAATATCTCATGTTGATTCTTTGTCAACCACTAGTTCCATATACTCTTTCTTGTAGTTCATGTAAATGCATATTCTTTTTGTGCATTATTCCTCATTTTTATTTTAAAAATGCGGTGTAATTCTTTTTTATACCTTTTTGCATCCTATAACTATTTTTGATACATTACATCCACATATAACAAAAGAATATTCTTTAATTTCGCAAAGCACTTTAGAAAATATTGGAGTGATCAATAATGCTTCGAAAGATTCATGAAAAGTGTAGGATACATTAAAAGTCATTAGAAGATTATAGAATGTCCTATAAATAGAGAAAGATTAGTACACCCAAAAAGACAATAAAACGTTGTAGATTATTCTATAAGATTTTAGAAGGTTATAGAATGACATGGAACATTTTAGAAGATTTGGAACATACTATAAGACCCTTGATGGTTCTAGAACATCATGGAAGTCCCTGGAAGAGTATGAAACATTCTATAATACGTTGAAAGATCCAAGAACATCATTTACTTTTGTAAGGCACTAAAGAATAGTGTATAATATTATGGAACCTTATAGATACATATATAAATTTTAAGAATACTATAGAATGATTATGTTTAGTATGGAAGTCGAGAAACATCTTGAAAGAGGTCTAAGTTACATATAAATAGGTGTGGAGGTCATTTCCTCTAAACAGTAAAATATCACATGGAAATCACTTATAAATATATCAAGTTATTATTAGTAATATATGTTTTCTTTATTATAATTTATTGCTTTCAAAATCCTTACTATCATCAAAGAAGCATAGTATCTCGATTAGCTAAAACAAATCTAGGTGTCACACACTATCAACTATTCGAAGTAGTCGTCCAATGACACACAAATCTACGAAAAAGTATCTATGTAACCTCCCCTTTATATTTTTGCTAAATGATTCAGATAGTTTGTATTTTTCCATAAAACAAGTCGTAATTGATTGTCTATATAGGCCATAATAAAGGTTGAAATATGTAGTTTTAGCTTGAAAATTTTCCAAAAAGTGAATAGATTATTTCTTATATACATGATCATAATTATATAGGTTCTTCTTTATCTATTTAATATACCATATATACTTGTTTATGTAATATAGAACTAATTATACATGATTATGATTAAGAATGCATTTGTCCCCACATGTCTACATAAACTTAATTCATTTAGAGATAACCCTATCTTCTAAGTTCAAAGCCTTCATGAAACTAAGCAAATTTCTTATCATGTTTTCCCTATTTGGAGTCACTCTATATGATAATTGAAGAGTTATTATGATACCAAATGATATTTTTTATTCATCCTTTAAGAAATAAAAACATTATTGATTTTTTTCACCCAACATGAAAAATTATTATTTTGTTTGATGATTTATTTTGTTGATCTTAGGAGCCCTTAACATTGGAAGAAACTAAAACAATGAGATTATTGACTTGCTATCTAAAAATAATTAGCATGCTATTATTTATATGAGATTGTGATGAAACTAAGTTACATGAGACATTGGTGGTTTTATGATATAATTAGTACTATGTATGATGATATCATGTATATAATTTTATTCTTTCTATGTACTTAAGATGTTGTTAGTATGAGTGTTTTATCTAGATGATGGAAATCCCTATTGATGGTGACTTCCACTCTCGACATTTATTGTTCTTGATATGTAAACCATTCCATAAAAATAAGTTTAAGCAAATTGTGTACTTGGTCTTGGTTAATTGACAATTAAATCTTGAAAGGTTGATATTTTGTATGTCACACCCCAAAACCGAGAACGGCGGAAATGTTCTGGGGCGGAGGATGTCATGTACAGTATCACAACAATGAATAGTAGTAAACAAGCAACAACATTATCCATTGCATTAATAATGTAATTTTAATACAAGTGTTCTGACATGTTTAATAGACACTAAAGTATGAATCAAGAATGAAAGATGAGTCTTGAACGAGCTCCATTTTCTCTAAACCTTGCATCGGTACCTATCTACTGTTGACCTGAGGATACAAGTTATTTTGAAAGAGAGTATCAACTTTAAAGCTGGTGAGATCATAAGTATTTTAGTGTCTGTATTTGTAATAATGTATTTGTAAGAATGTATTTGTAAGACTGTATTTGTAAGTATGAGTATGTAAAAGTTTTGAATAACCTAGAAAACCCTATGCTTCCTACTGAAAGTAGCCTTCTACCAAGGCATCTAGTATCTAACTGTGTCTATTTTAAGAGTGTGTATTTTCCCAAATCTAACTATAATTAACCAAAAATATAGTATTTACATTATCGTACATCGTGTGAATGTTCACGAAGTGAATGTAATGGGGAAATAATAAAGTACCGTAGTTTTATAATAAGTGATTACTACTATACTAACTACCTTAAACCAAATGAAATTTAAAGTAACATGTGATCGGCCTGTATCCTGCTACCGACTCAATAGTAAAACGACGATGTAAGATGCCGTAAGAAATGACACTTGGCACCCGTAGACTTGCAAGTCCCACCGTAGCGAGCAGCAAGGTGTAGGATAGTCAATCCAGTATAGATCTATATGCAAAATCATACGCTCCCCAATTAAGGAGATTCTGGATAGAAAAACTGTCATGGCAGGTAGTGCCATGAACCGTTTAATAGCTCACATAACTGAATGTAATGTATATGTAATGTATGTGCTAGCTGTATTGTGTGTTCTTCCTCTGTCTAGCCTGTATGTTTGTTTCTCATCACTATGTATTATGTTTGTTTCTCATCACTATGTATTATATTTGTTTCTCATCACTAAGTATTATGTTTGTTTCTCATCACTAAGTATTATGTTTGTTTCTCATCACTATGTATTATGTTTGTTTCTCATCACTAAGTATTATGTTTGTTTCTTATCACTATGTATTATGTTTGTTTCTCATCACTATAAGTTATGACTCATGTATGAACTGACTCTTTGTATGATTCATTGTTATAGTATTAGTATTAGTAAAACCCTAAACTACGCCTATTATAGCTTACTAGTAGTATAAATTGTGCATATGAACATGGAAGTATACCCTTGCTACCCAAGGGTATAGAATTGACTGGAAGAACCTTTATGACTATATATGTACACATGATATATAATTAATAGTTAAACGACCTTCGGACGGATACCTGATACCTTACCATACCACATCCCAACGGGGAAAAGGAAATAAGGCGGGTTAGCCTTCCTAGGTCCTTCAAACATTACTTATATAACTATACATATCTAGGCATGCAATTGACAATATAAAAGTATAAAATAAGTTTTGTAAAAACCTTTGAAGAGTTTAAGAACTAAGAAAAGGTGACTTGATGTCAGTTTGTACAACAGTTTGAAAACAGTTTATTTAATAAGAACAGTTTAAAGTATAATGAATCCTTTGTTTTGGAAACACAATTGTAACAGAGTTTTGAAAAGAAACATTCAGTATGTAAGACACTTTGATAAAGAGTTGTAAACTAGTAAAAATGTTTTTGGAAAGTCATTTGAAGTAATCTGTTTGGTAAAACCGCTAAAAGTGTAGTAAATCTATTTGCATGCTAGTTATTAATCACGTGTGGTTGATTTAGTAACTAGCATGTTTCAACTTGTATCCCCCATAAAGAATTTAAAAGCATTTGAAAAGGTTAATTAAGGGGTATGAACTCACTTGTAGTGAGCGGATCGGATGGAAGTGTCGGACAAGGTGCTAGGTGTCAAGTGAGGACTTAAACACACACTATGGTCCTAGTTAACATATAATCAAACATATATGTATCTAATTAGTTAATTAATAACTAATTAATCAAGTTAAGACACCCTAGATCATAGAAACACTTTGATTCAAGTGCTACAGGTACGAAAGGGTTGCACCTAAGGGTTGTATGACATGACATTGGTGTTTATGGCCCATGAACCACCCCTTTATGGAGTTTGCGGCCCATGACCATTTCCCATTGAGTTTAAGGCCGTAAACTCATGGTAATAAGTGCCAAATTGTGTTTTGAGGTCTTACAAGTCATGATTGGGCATCAAATGATCAAGTCCAAGCCTTAGGAAAGCATGAGGGGCATAATAAGACCACCTTGTGGAGTTTACGGCCAAATGACCATATTCTTATGTGTTCACGGTTGTAAACTCTCTTAGGGACATGTTTTGATTGTTGTTTAAGGTCTTAAACACTTATAGGAAGGTTCAAGGTTGGCATCCAAGGCATAGGAAGGAGCTAAGGTCCAATTTACCACCTTGAAAGGGCTTTACGGCCGAAGATCACCCTTGGCTGTAAATGCCTTTGTTCTATGGATTCTTGATGATTTTCAAGTGTTATAATGGTCATACTAAGCATACAAGAAGCTATAGCGAGTGCACTTACAAGATCGGAGCTCGATTGGATGTTTAAGGTCCAAGAACACTAGTGTGTGTTCTTGGTGTTTTCAAGATCTAATGAAAATCAACAATTGAATGGATGAAATGATGTATAATCACTAGTTTTTATGATATAACAAAAAATCAATCCAAGAAGTACTTACGTTTTCAGGAAATCGGGTGAAATACGGGATGGTAGTTGAGAGTGTTTGGAGTTTGCTCTTGAGATTGCAAGTAAGAAGTGAGGTGTTTTGGGGAGTAAACTAATGCTTAAGGCATGAGTTTATGGTTTTGGAAGGATTTACAATCCAAAAATAAAAGCTTGGCTGTGAATTTCCTAACTACATGGTACTTGCAGTTTTGGAATTTCAAGACTCGAGATGGCACTTCCTTTCACCCGTTCGTCTGAAGAATAATTATAAAAGTAATCAAATGAACTTTAAATTTGATAACAACAAAAAAAATGAACTTGACTTATAATTTGAAGTGATTGACTTTAGAGTTTGACCGAACGAAAATTTCGGGATGTCACAGTGTACATCAAAATTCTATCGAATGCCTAGATAAAATGATAGATTCATTATGTATTCATGTTACTGGTATTATCATTGGATTTGAAAATTTGACCACTAAAAGAGGTTGCAGACATCAAAATCCATCACTCATTGATCAACTACCTTTTATTTTAGGCCTTGAAACTTTTTTTCATTTATAAGAAGGCTTTTCTTACTGAACTTTAAGGGTTTTCAATCATCATAGGTTTTGGAACTTAAATGTGTGTTGTTATTTGACTATGATTTTATAGAAAATTTATGTAGACTTATAAATCTTTTAATGAATTGAGTATAATGATTGTAATAATAACAACCTCCAGTATATTTGAATTTCAAGAAAACAAATAAAGAGGATTTTAATCAACAATAGAAAGAAAAGGAGTCTGAAACTTTTTATGAGAATGGTGGTTTAGGTAGTACTATACATATCTCCAATCAAAAACTACATTCTTAGAGTTTGATGGCTATATTTCAGAAGAATTCTTCCTTGAACAATAAAAGTGCTTATAAGAATATGTTATGATAAATGAGTTTATGCTGCAGAAGGAAATAGTTAAATTGGAGGCTTTATCTTTCTTGTTTGATATACTTAATGGTGTACATATTTGTTCAATCATCATGCAGTTTTTTTTTACTTAGATACCATTACTTTTTCCTTGACACAATTAATATTTGCATTAAAGGCTTACTTGTTAACCGATTCTTATAGAGATGCACCTACCTCTTAGTTGGTTTATGGAGTGGATTGAGACATGTCTAGTTACCATCATTTAAGCTTTATAATTATGAAAAAGCTTTTATTACGTATATTTTAAAGGATGAGAACTAGAAACGCCTCAACCCACTCCAAAAATCAAGCAAGAGGTGAATTTCCACAAGAATCGGACAACAAGTGAGTCTTTGATGCAAATATTAATTATGTCATGAAAAAAATGGTATATGAGCTGCAAGCATATGCTAATTGTCATATATTTATACACCATTGACTATATTAAAGAAGAAAGATAAACCCTCTAATTCAGATTTTTCCTTCTACAACATAAACTATGACCTCATAACAAATTCATGCTAGCACTTTAAATGTTCAAGGAATAGTTAATTTAAAAGATGGACATTAAACTCTATGAATGCTAGTTGTGGACATGAAATATGCATAGTAAAACATAAACCATCATTCGATTAAAAAGATTCGTGCTCTTCTTTATTTTTTGGGTCGATTGAAAGCCTTTTAAGTTGTCCTGAAATTCAAAGATACTGAAGTTGTCAATATTACAATCGACTATACTCAAGGCCTCAAGAGAGTCATAGTTCTTTATAAATTATTCTACAAAATTAGGTTTAAATAACACCATAATTTTAAGTACTAAAGCTTTTAGTGACCGAAAACCCTTGAGGTCAGGTAAGAGAAGCCTTCTTATAAACAAAGAAACTTTCAAGACCTATAATGAAAAAGTAGTTGATCAATGAGTAAAGAAATTCAATGTATGTAGCCTCTTCCGATGGAAAAAACTTCAAATCACGTGTTCTAGCATGTAACGTGACTACATAATGAATCAGTGCTCTTAATGTGGACATGCAATATAAATTTGATGTAGACAATCTCAACATTTCAATATTTAATGGATGATTGACCAAGACCGAATACACATATTGGTTAAACTTTAAATATCAATAACAATCAATGTCAAGAGTGAAAGTCACCGTCCACGATATTTGTTTCATCTTCTTGATAAAACACTCAGACCGACTGCATATTTTATGCATAGAGTGGATAAAATATCAAATTTAACACCAATTTGTTCAACTTTTTGAAGTTCAAGACAGAAAGTTTGCGATGCTATAGCCAACTTATATCAGATGAAGCCTTCAAAAGTAAGCATACAAACGGAGCACCAATAATGGGCTTAGTATCAAGAGTGAACATATCTCCTTTTCATTTTGACTTGAGCAACACTTATTTTGTTTCTTTGTTCGAAATAACACTTCCTTTTTCATCGAAGACAACTTGATTTCCAGTTCCCACAACAAGTTGTGAAACACTTATCAAATTATGCTGAAGACCTTCAATATATGCCACTCGATTCACAGTGAACTCACCATTCGTAACTTTGCCATATCCTTGACTTCACATTTATTATTATTCCCAAACTTCACTACCCCAACATTTTCTAGACTTCAATAATCTCGTAAATTTTCCTTTTGACCAATCATGTGACGAGAGCAACCACTATCGATGTACCAATGTTTGTTGTAATGCTCGTCACACATAACCTACAATCAGTGAAAGAATTTAGGTCCCCTAGGCTGTTTGGTTTGTTGGTTATTAGACCAGAATGCATTAGGAAACGAAGATCCTAAAAACCAATTATGAACTTTCGATTTCAAACTATCGATTAATTCAACTTCAACAAACTTAGGAATCAAAATGAAATCATCTATAGGTTTAGAATCAACACCAACTTTCCCTTTATCTTCTTGAGTTCGTTTGGCCTCAATATTCATTTTTGGAACAAATCTTCACTTTTGAATCTATGGTTTCGATTCCATTGACGAAGAAATTCCTTTTTGAGATTCATTCAGATAGCTTTCATAAGAATTCCTAATTTCCTCTTGTGAGAACTTTCCTGACTGAAGCACTTTTCCTTTTCCTCCAAGTCAATGATTGATATTCTTTATGTTAGCTTTTCCTTTGGCAAACAAGGCTTTGACTTTTTGCATCCAATTAGGATTAGGAAATTGAGGTTGTATGGGTTTGAAGGATTCATTTCTGGACCTTTTTAGTTCCTGCTTATCTAAATGTCTTTTTGGAAGTGCTCATTGGGCATGAGGTTGAAAACGATTTTGAAAATGTTTATTATAACCAACATTATTTTAATTAAAAGTTTGTTGTGTTTGTGAAAACCTTGTTTGATTTTTTACTTGTTCAAAATTCCTATGATTTTGAAAATTATGTTAAGAAATTTTTTGCATTTTGACGATTAGGAGCATAATTCTTTTGAGATTGATTTTGAACAACTTTTGAGACTTTTGGTTTTTGAACACCATCTGTATCATTTGCAACTTTTGAAAAATTTTGTTTTTGTGTAGGATTAGTCTGAACAAAAGACTTATTTTGAGAAAAGGTATTAATTGTTTAGCCGTTTTCTTATTGTAAGACTTTGTTACTTAAACTTTTTGTTTATTTTGTGACTCAACACTTTGCCAATAAACCTTTTTCCTTGCTTTAGTCATCGAAATTTCTTCATCTTTTGAAATATTTTGAATTTGTTCATAAAATAGTTGAGTTTTTGTAACTTGATCTTTAGAAATGGATTGATTTGAAAGTTTTTCTTCATTAACTTTTACTTTCTTAACCTCCCAATTCTTTTTGGTTTTTGTCGTTGAAAAGTAGATGAGTTTTTGTTAAGGTTGTTTTCGACAGTGCTTTGATTTGAGAAAAATCCTTATTTCGTTGCTTCTTTGTTTTCCTCAACAACAATTTTGGTAATCTAAGGATTGACTTTTTCTCCATTTCCTGTCATAACAAACACTTGATTCGGAAATACCAAGTTATCAGTGCATCTGAAGTGTGGATAAACCACCGAATTCGATTCAAGATAAAGATGACCTTTTTCCTTCATTACTTTTTCGAACATTTCCGATTCATCATAAAAAATGATCACCCACAACCCTTGGAATAGTTGTTTCACTAGATTCAACTTCGTCATCACTGTCTGTTTGACCGTCTTCTACAATTACATGATTATAGTCATGAACTTTCGAAGTCGAGTGTTGGTCTGTGTTATTCTTAACCAAGGATTCATCACATTTTTCTTTTCCTTTGTTTATAGAAGTGACATTCATGATATATAAGTTTGAACAGTCAACAAATTCATCCTCCTCAATTTCACTGATAGTATCAGAATCATCTTCGATATTAGCAAAAAAAATTTGTGAGTCAGATGTTGAGTTCTCAGTTCTTTTCAAAATTTGCATTTGTTCGTTTTTTGGTCAATGTCTTATTCACAATATCAATAAGATCATTTGCATCTAAACATTAATCAATTTTAACTATTCCATATATATATATATATATATATATATATATATATATATATATATATATATATATATATATATATATATATATATATATATATATGAATCATTTGGAACCTTGTCAAACTCAGATATCTTTTTTATCACAATCATAGGAAGTTGAATTAATTTTCTCCTTTTTGAAGGCTAAAAGGGAAAAAGCCTCCTAGACTGTTCTTTGCTAATGTCTAAAAAATGATGCAAAGCAGTCAATTTGCCATATATGAGCTTACCAGAATTATGATATATATTTCTTTCTTTTGACAAAATACAATTATCAGTTCGAAGACTGTCTCTGTCACACATGACATTAGTCAATTGTAAATCTAAATTGTCTATCCTAGACTTCTTTGATTCCAAACTTCTCTGGGTTTCTAGCAGTACGATTTTGACTTTTCAGCATCACTACTAGCAGAAATAAGCAAATCATTAACATATGTAATAGCTACATCAAATTCAGATAAAATAAAATTATATGAACTAGAAGGAATATTAAAGGATTTGAAAAGAGAACATACCTTCAAAGTCATAAGAGACTTGTGAGTTGTGGTTGAAACAAAGCATCTTCTAGTAACATTCTCCTCATCCTCTTGCCCATATTCGAAATTTGCATACATTTCTTTGTGAATCGAGTTTCACATCCCCTCATCATCTGATCCAGACGACCAGATTTGATACGTCCCTTCCTCTTCACCAGTTCCTCTCGCAACTAAATACATCCCCTTCATTTTTCTTTAACCTCCTCCTGCTTAGCAAAATACTATGCTTCAACCTTCACATTTTCTTTCTTATCTTCTTTCTTTTTTAACATACATTCACTTGCCATGTGATTTTCTCCATTACAGTGGCAATCGAAACAATAATCTCCTTTCAGTTTCTTCTTTGACTTCGAAACCTCAAGCTTAACTTCTTATCCTCTCTCACACTCTTCCCATAGATAACACCCTTGTTATCACCTCTTTTAAACTTTGAGCTGAATGGTTTCTTATATAATTTCTTCACTTTGTTATTTGAGTAAAAAGCCACTGCTTCGTCATCCGAATTAGCAATTAAACCTTCATCTTCCGAACCATCATACTAAGCTTACTCAACCTCAGTCTCTGTACTTATCACTTTCAAAACCAAAGCTAAAGGACCAAGCTCATTTTTGATTCTTCAACAATTTCAATGATCTCACTTTAGTGAGCTGTTAGCATGTTGTATAGATCACCAAGAGAGTAGTAATCAAAACTTTGTTGAGTCTTAATCATAAGGCTGATATTTCGCCATCCTTTGCGAAGTCCCATCAGGAAGGTCAAGTTGAATTCCATTGTTGAACAAATGACTCCATATTGAATGCATTTGAATATTAATTCATTAATTCGATCAAAATAGAGTTCAATGTTTTCACCTTCTTTTTGTTTGAAATCTCCTAGCTCATCCATACATTTCTTTACATAGTTGTAAACCACCGGTAGAAGAGCACCATGAAGTTCACGCAAGCATCTTTTGTCATTTTTCTTCTGTTTCTCTGTTTGTTGAGCAACACCTGAACTAGAAGCAATAGTTCCAACACGTTGTAACAGACTTGCAGGATGAATTTCACCAGTAATACATTTCCAGAGATCTTCGTCTATTCCATTCAAATAGTCTTCAATTCGATCGGACCATTGATCATAGAATTCATGAATCAACATCGGGATTTTTGTTGATGAACTGAGAAGATGACAATAAGAAGTCATCATGTTCATGTTGAAGTTAGCCATTTTGTATGAAAGAGATTTGAGAAAAGCTTTAAAGATTACGAATTTGATGAACGATACTTCCATAAATCAAATGAGGAACACTTGATTATAAAAACCAAAAGCAGAATCGAATCAATATAGAAGATCTATAAATATTTTCATGATAAAAAATACGGAATAAATTTTGAATTTAGAACAAGATTCAAAAACTTTTGATAACTCGAGAAAATCATATAGCAGTTGTATGAATCCTGCTCTGATACCAAATGTAGTTTTAATCAATCGAAGGTATGAAATAAAATTAGAGTATGAATCAAACAAGAACATAGAATTGTAAATAAAATCTATTTGGCTTAATATTTCTTCTGGAAGATACAGAGAAGGTTATAGAGTAAGAACTGTAAAAGCCCAAAGGTTACTCTAACTCTAGTACCTATTACCTATTTATAGGGATTATAAAAGCCCAAAAAATATATATATATATATAAGGGCTTAAACCATAATGATTTGATACTAAGATGCGCTCTTATGCAAAACATACAAGATTGATTTGAACACTAACAAAGACTAAAGACACTTCAACACCTCTTAACTAATTTCGACATCAACAATGATATGACGGATGTTATCAGGCATAGTAATAGTTATATAATGAGGAACAATGATGCTTTTATCGCATATCAAGCTTCAATCATTTCTTCTAATTGTTGCTTTTGTAGAAACAAGAAGTGTTTAATCTTGAATGATGGGATTTGAAAGTGACAATCTTGAAACGACCCTTTGATTATTTCAACTTTTAAATATTCTACTTAAAAGGGAAGGACACGTCTGAATGCCCACCTCTAAAGTTATATTTTAGTATAATTTTTTGCAAAATGTTTCTTTTCAAATTACCCTTAAACTAAGTAACTATTTTTTTCACTTTACATTAGAAATAGGTCATGAGATTAAAGGAGTACTCACATATTTACGTGATTACATACTACATCTTGTAATCATGTTTTAGACTCTATCAAATGAAGGAACCATGTATTGGGATGTATATATTATTGTATGCCTGGTATATTTTTTTCAACCGTCTTTCAAAATTTTTTCCATAAACCCATTACTCAATAACCTAAACATCCATATGATCTAGATCTTCAATGTATGATAATTTCCACTAATTATTGAGTCATAATATTGATCTCATCTTCAAAATCTAATAAATTTCATTGAAGCTGTAACACCTTGTCTTGAATTGTTTCCTATTTGGGTGTGGGTGATGTAATTTAGATGATTCAGGTGGTCGGTTTGTGTTTTGGAGCCAATGAGTATTTTGGTAAAGTGTTGGCTCGGGCATTTATGGATATTGGATATTTGTTTAGGAAATTTTAAGTCGGGTATGAGTTGATAAAAGCGTAGAGCTTCTCATTACCTTTCCATGGATATTAGGCTCATCGAAATCAGACTAATAATGAAAATGTTATGGCCTTCGGAAGAATTTAGGGTTTAAGGATAACCCTAGTACGTGGGGCCTACATAGGGAGTACGTAGTGCGTACTAATGCGAGGTCCAGTACACAGAGCATACACTGAGCGTACTAACCAGATGAGGTTATGAATGTAAGGTCTTGTTGTTGGATAAGGTGTCTACGTCCATAAGTATTTCTGGTATGTACTTGACCCGACCCAGCATGGTCCATTTGGGTTGCATGGCACCATGCAATTGGATAGACTAAATGAGAGAAATAACACTTGTGGCTTATTAATATATTATAAGTTCTAACATATCAATAGTATTATTTAATTAGTTTGATCAAGAATTAATTTAGAATTAATTAAGTGATCAAAAGATAACTAATTAAATACATGGGTTGATTATGTAAATCATCCATAACTTGTATAGTGGGCTAAGAGGCTCCATGAATTATCAAGTTGGGTTAAACCCATAGGATTCTCCATAGATGCTCTATGGGAGTTTCAAATCCATCGGTCATGGAAATGAAAAGTCATGACACATTAGGGTTTACATGGTGTAACCTAAGATGTGTCACACTATATAAAGACCATCTCCTCCACCAAAATCGGCTACACAAACTAAGAAACAAGAGGGCTAGAGCCGATTTTTCAAGTGTAAGATTCTCTCAAAGTTTACTCCTTTACATTTGGTGTTGTGTGAAGCATTTGAGGCATCAAACTTGGGGTGCTAGGCTCACAAGGTTTCAAGGATCATAATCAACAACAAGGTAAGTTATTCAATCTTTCATTCAAGTTAAAAATTTTCCTCATGTATGCTAGATAGGAATATAACCTTGGAATTAATATTTTCATGATAATTAGACAAACATAGATCCAAGGTTATTAGGTTTGCATGTACACTTAGGAAGTGTTAGAATGCTCAAAACCCATTAGTGGTATCAGAGCCTAGGCTTGGTTGTTTGTTATTTGTGCAAAACTGTGTTAAAAAGTTGAATCTACATGCTGTCTGATCAATGAACTCGTCGAGTCCGTGGGGGCACTCAACGAGTTCAAGTGTATACTCATCCTACTCGTCGCGTAGGTTCATGCACTCAACGAGTAGGAGGCCCTGACATCAGATTTTCGACTTTTGTTGCTGGAAATGGACTAGAAACATTACCCTGAACTGTTTTGGTACTTGAAAAACTATTTTAGATAGTGTAATGTTTATGCTAATCCATTTACAATGGCAATTATCAAAATTACAAGTTTTTAAGTGTAATTTTTGATTCTTGAAAGTGTTCATATTCATGTTCTTGAACTTATAAAGATTAGATGATCATAGGAATTGCTTGTAACCTTCATGGTAGTTTAGTTCATGATCATAATGTGCTTTAATGGAGTCCATAAATTTTCCTCAAGTTATGGAAAACCAAAAGTCACACTTTTATTAAAGCCATTAAAAGAACACAAGACTTATATAAAATGAAGAGTCTTCATTTTTATTACTCAATTAATTCATAAGTTATAAGAAAGAAAAGTTTTGAAAGTTTACAAAACTTTCCCTCAAGTTTTGGAACAAGTAAAGTCTTGATTACAACTTTAGTTCCAACCCTTAGAATTTTAAAAGTTAAAATTCAACCCTTATACTTTATAATATTATAAGTTAATAATATATATATATATATATATATATATATATATATATATATATATATATATGTATGTATGTATAAGATCAAGTCGTCTTACCGCTAGTACGCCTCATTCACGAAGCCGGTCTATAAGGGAGGTATAAGGTTGTTGCCTATAAAATGGCAACTTAATGGGTGTCCACTCTCACCCACCGCTTCCTTGATCGGTGGAGGGTCATTAGCCGGACGGGTAAGACAAGGACTTATAAATTCTCATCAAAAATATGATGAATACTATAAAGTAACTAAATGCTTTTATTAAATTCCCAATCTTAGTTACTTTAGGAAAAATGTGAATAAGGTGCTAATCCATGAAATTACACTTTACACTTTGTTTAAATCGTTGGTGGAGCATGTGTGGTTAACCGGCACAATAACTTGGACTTAACAAGGTAGGTAAAGGGTGACTTAAGGATTATCATAGTATCAGTGGAGCGTGTGTGGTTTACCGGCACATCGATTAAGTGATAAACTTTAAGGGTACCAAGTGATTTGCATGGTTACTTCACACCTCATTTTGTGAGCCTCGGTATCCCAGTCACAAAACTTGGAGGGCACACTCGAGATTGAAACATGCCTTTGAAGAGTTCATTGAATCTCAAAAGAATCTAGGAATTTCTAAGAACCAATTAAAAACCTAATATCAATATTTCGTTTTTCATGGTGGAAATTGGTGAATCGTCATTCACCTACCTTTAAAATATGTTATAGCTTGGATTACGGCATACCTCTTCTAAGTTATAATATATTTTGATTGGATCCTAGGCTTAATATTACATTTGGGTGTTTTATTAAGGAATCTCTTAATATCTAAACTAATCTTGTTCTCTTCTTTTAGATGTCTTCAAACAACGCTGCTTCTAGCTCTAATCCTAATGGCTCCTTTACCCTTATGAACTTGTGTGGGAAAGTCACTATTGACTGATCCAACTTCAATGAATGGATCAGAAACATCAGGATGATTACCCGCTACAAGGACAAAGAATATGTCATCGATAAGGAGCTTAAGGAGATTGATGAGATCACTGTTACTCCTCAGGAGATCGTTGACTTATGGGAACAAGAAAGGGATGCTACCAAAGTAGCATTCCTCATGATGGCAACCATGACAACAAAACTCCAAAAGTCCTATGAGGACTTCTACCATTTTGAAATGCACCAAGATCTGATGGAAAGATACCATCAAAGTGCACAACAAGAGAGGTACGAAATCATTTGCTGCATGATAACATCCATGATGAAGGACAGAGAGTCCGTCACGAGCCACATGCAGAAAATGCAAATATATGTGAATCGGTTGCTGAAGCTTAATGTGAACTTCCTTGAGGAGCTTGCAATATATATCATTTTTCACTCCTTACCATCGTGCTATGATCAATTCCGCATGGCATATCACATGAATAAGGAATAGGTCACACTCAGCAAACTTCAGGGACTCCTCAAGACCACAGAAACATGTCTTAAGGGTAATTCGGTTGTTAACACTCCTACTCTAAACTCCGCCCCGGTTTTGGCAATCGGGAAAGGTCGAGAGAAGAAGAGAAAGAGCTCTTTGAAGGGTACCAAGGCTAGGACCCTTAATGGCTCTTCTTCAAGTAGAACCAAGAAAGGTTGTGTCACTCCTTCTTCTGACCCAAAAGATGCTAAATGCTTCTATTGACATTAAAAGTCACATTGAAAGTGGAACTTCCCAAAATACCAGCAAGATGTGAAGGATGGGAAAGTTAAACCCAACCATGTAGGTATTTACACTATCTTATCTAATAACTCACCCCATTCTAACTCTTGGGTCATTGATACCGGTTGTGGTATTCATATTTGTTCTGATTTGCAGGGACTAAGAAGAAGTGAGAATGTGGAGCATGGAAGAATAAACTTAATCATAGGGAATAGGTGTAACGCCCGTAGATCAGGGCTAATGAATTAAGAGACGATAAGCATCAAAAAAATGACTTTTTGATAGAATATTATTTAGAATGAATAACCTTAACTAAGTTGTAGTATATGCCACAAGGTTTCCGTCCATATAAAGAACGCCGAAATCCAAGTTATAACGAAGAAGTTATGACCTATCGAAGTTTCGCGATAGAACCGGCACGACGTTGAATGACGTAAAAAGTGAATTTATATTAGATCGATATTTAGCCTTAGCGATCTAAAAAAAGTTGTATAGTTTGTTAAACCATGAGCGTGCATAAAAAGAACGTCCGAATCTGACTTCGTATGAGGAAGTTATGATTTTTCTAAGTTTCGACTTAGCGGTATGCTACCCAAATACTCGATTTGAGATCGAGCGGTTTTTAGCTGAAACAATATAAATGAGAATAAAATATCTTGTTGATAGTAGTCCAACGGTAAAATGACTGACGAAAACGGACGTCGGATAAAGAAGTTATGAATTTATAACAGACTTTTCCTATCCCGGCCTACTAAAAATAAAAAATAAAAAAAAATAAATCAAAATTAGCCAACGGAGTCTAAATAAAAGTTGTAGAGCATAATCTCACCTACGCATGGATATAAAGAACGTCAAAAATGGAGCTCGTATATGAAAGTTATGAATTTTTGAAGATCATGGCACGCATACCAAAGCTTATCCGAAGCGTACGCCCAATGTAACCAAGATTACGCCCAGCGTACTGAGTACGCCCAACATACTTGGAGATTACGCCCAGCGTATTCCCAGACCCAGCAGTCTATAAATAGAAATCGAGATCAGCCATTTTCTTTGCTCATTTTCTTTCTTCTCTCTAGTTTTTGCCTCAATTTGCATGCCAATTACATCCCTAAGCCCTGGTATCATTCCCGAGCCCCGAAGCATGTTCCGAAGCCCGGAGGATCCCGAGAAGTGAGACTCCAGAGCCGAACCTCTGCCCACGAAAAGCCTGTTTTTGTGAAGATCTTCCAGATCTACCAAAGAATACTACATCTATAAGTTGTAGTGTTGTCTGATCATCTTCTGATCAAGTGAGTGTATAGTTACTTTCTTCGACCGCATAGATATGAAGTATTTGCTATGAAATACATGCTATGTGTTTATACGTTGTTTGTTTACTTGAGATGGATGTTGAACAAATGTTTTATACGGGTTTTTAAATAATTTAAATGATATATATGTAATTTATATCTACAAATATGTTGGGTAGAACATGGGTAGATGAAATGGTTGGTGTGTGATGAAAGATGAGTTTGAGGACGAGACAAAAGATGATATAGATCATGAGATGAGGGTGGCAGGGTAAAAATGAGTGAAACCTTTACCCAAATGATGGCCCCCATCATTCAGCAGAGTAGGGATGACAACCACAAACTATTCTAAACAGTCCAGTGGAACACTAGTAAGCTCGCAACTTGTAGGTGTTGTGGACTTTATGTTCACCAGTGAACTCTAGAAACCCTGGCAACTATAGATTTATTGATTCATAAAAAAACGATGGTAGCTATGGATTTAGTACATTGTAGATGAACCATGGTAGCTATGGATTTAGTACTATGAACCTTGGTAGCTATGGATTTAGTACTATGTAGATTAACCTCAGGCAGCAATGGACTTTGTGCCAATTCCTTGGGTCCATTCCTTAGGAACGAATGAAGGAAGGATAGTCGATTCTTAGGGTAAAAGCTTAAGAAATAAAGAAGATAATAGGGATGGGTAATTGGGTTGATTGTTTGATGATTGAATGTAATAATTATATTATTGTGGGTTGAAAACCCTATATGCTCACCAGGCTCCCAAGCCTGACCCACTCCGTTTTCTTTGTATCACAGGTATCAATACGAAACATATTGCACTAATTGATTAAAGGAGATGTAAATTATTTGTGTAAATAAATGTAAGTTCTATTTATGCTTATGTGTCTGTATCTGAACATGACATCTCGAGATTTTGTTATATAATGAAAATACTTTTCTTTAAGAAATGCTTTGATAAATTCTTATCGGATATTTTTTTGGGGGACAAATTCCGTAACAATTTTCTTTAAACGATTACTCTGATTTTAAAAACAAAGCATAAACAAATCAGTATTTTCTGGCTGTGAAATTGGGGATGTCATAATAGGAAAGCTTTACCTGTCACCAAGATTGGAGTTTATACTTTATCGCTAAGTAGTTAGTTTAGTTTAGATTTGAATAAATGTTGTTATTCGCCAGAAATGGCAGAAAATATTATTTCCTTTCATAGATTTTATAAACAAGGTTTCACCTTTTCATTTGATAATGAAGTTGGCTCGATTAATGCTTTCTTTAATAATGTTCTTTATTTTAAAGCATTACCTTGTGATGGTGTGTATGAAACTGTATTTGTGGTTGATAACTTAGGAAAAAATGTATTGTGTATTGATTTTGTTAATGATAATAACTTGGATAAAGCATCATTATGGCATTTTTGTTTTGGACATATAAGCAAGAAACGCATAGGACAACTCCAAAAGGATGGATTCTTGGAGTCATTTGACTTAAGGTCAGATGATAGTTGCAAATCATGCTTACTTGGAAAAATGACAAAGTCACCTTTCACAAGTTCTTGTGAGAGGGGTGAAGGTTTGTTGGATCTCGTACACACAGATGTGTGTGGACCCTTCAAACATGCCACAAGTGATACTAATCGTTATTATTTGACTTTTACTGATGATTACAGTAGATATGGATATGTCTACTTAATCAAGCATAAGTCAGATACTTTTGAAAGGTTTAAAGAGTTTAAACAGGAAGTCGAGAATCAATTGGGCAGGAACATTAAGATGCTTCGATCCGATCGAGGTGGTGAGTATCTTAGTTCAGAGTTCCTCGACTATCTTAGGGAATGTGGGATTGTCTCATAATTGACACCTCCCAGGACACCGCAGTTGAATGGTGTGGCTGAGAGGTGTAATCGAACCTTTTTGGACATGGTTTGTTCCATGATGAGTCGAGCTTCACTACCAATCTCATTTTGGGGGTATGCCTTAGAGACTGTCGCCCATATCCTTAATCTGGTCCCTACAAAGAAAGTTGCCAAAACTCCTCATGAGATGTGGACTGGTAAAGTACCCAAACTAGACCACACCAAGATTTGGGGTTGCGAGGCTTTCGTGAGATGCGAGACTCATGATAAGCTCAAACCTCGAATCTAGAGGTGTATTTTCATCGGCTACCCACAACAATCCTTTGGTTAAATCTTCTACAAACCAAGTGAAAATGTGGTCTTTGTAGCAAGGAGGGTTGTCTTTTGAGAGAGAGAGAGAGTTAATATGCCAAGGAAACAGTGGAAGACAAGTTGACCTTGAAGAAATGCAAGAGTCAAGTGGTGAAGGAACTTCAAACCCTAGCACTCAACTTGAGGAGGAAACTTATGTTAAGCCAATTGACAAGTCTATAACTACTAGGCATTCCACAAGGGTTAGGAATGCACCTGAGCATTACTATGGATTCCATATTATAGCAGAAGGTGATGCATTTATTAGTGATGAGACACTGATAGGTCAGGATGAACCTAACAGTTACGCGAAAGCCATGGAAGGCCCTGAGTTAGCCAAATGGAAAAAGGCAATGGACAACGAGATACAGTCCATATATGAAAATCAAGTTTGGAACTTGGCTGAGAATGTACCAGGTTGTAAGACTATAGGGTGCAAATGGATCTTCAAGAAGAAGACCAACATGGGTGGTAATGTACACACATAGGCCACGACTGGTTGGAAAGGGTTTCTCACAAACTCCTGGAGTTGATTATGATGATAATTTTTCTCCAGTGGCCAAGATTAAGTCTATTAGGGTTCTGTTAGCCATAGCTGCATTTCATGACTATGAAATACGGAAAATGGATGCAAAACCGCTTTCCTTAATGGAAAGTTGGTTGAGGATGTTTAAATGAGTCAGCCAGAGGGTTTTGTCAATACAGAGGACCCTAATAGAGTATGTAAGCTCGAGAAATCCATTTATGGATTAAGGCAAGCACCTCGCAGATGAAATCTTTGCTTTGATGAGAAAGTCAAAGAGTTTGGCTTTTCTAGGAGTGAAGATGAATCTTGTGTGTATGTCAAAGCTAATGGGAGTATAGTTAGCTTTTTGGTATTGTATGTGGATGACATACTACTCATAGAAAATGACATCCCAACTCTGCAGGAAGTTAAGTCCTAGCTTGGGAAGTGTTTCTCTATGAAGGACCTAGGAGAAGATGCCTATATTCTAGGGATAAGGATCTTGAGAGATCGGAGTAAAAGACTAATTGGACTTAGCCAGAGTACTTACTTGGATAAAGTGTTGAAGAGATTCGGCATGCAGGACTCCAAGAAAGGAGAGTTACCCATCCAGAGTAACGCCAGATTGAGTAAAACACAAAGCCCTAGTACTGAGGCTTAGATAGAAGAAATGAGTCGAATACCTTATGCGTCGGCTGTAGGATCGATCATGTATGCTATGACGTGTACTCGACCTAATGTAGCCTTTGCCTTGAGCATGGTTAGCAGGTATCAGGGGAACCCTGGCAAGGCACACTGGACTGCGGTAAAGAATATCCTCAAGTACCTACGAAGGACTAAGGACTGGGTCCTTACCCTCGGTGGGAGTGATGACTTAAGAGTTGTAGGGTATGGTGATGCTAGCTTTCAGAATGATAGGGATAATTTCCGCTCTCAGTCAGGCTGGGTCTTTACCTTAAACGGAGGAGCAATTTATTGGAAGAGTTCCAAGCAAGAAGCATTGGTTGATTCAACTTGCGAATCAGAGTATATAGCAGCGAGCGAGGCAGCAAAGGAGGCGATATGGTTGAAGAACTTCATTGGAGACCTTGGAGTTGTACCAGCTATTAAGGAGCCAATGGAAATTTTCCGTGATAGTGAAAGTGATGTTGCCTTAGCTAAGGAACCAAGGGATCACGGGAGATCCAAACACATCGATAGAAAATACCATTTCATATGACATCGAATAGAAGAAGGACTCCTCATGGCAAAGAGGGTATCATCGGATAAGAATCCAGCAGATCCCCTCACGAAGGGACTGACTCGGGTTAAGCATCTTCAGCATGCTCGGAGCATAGGGATGAAGGATGATATTAGATTTAGTAGTTAGATAACCTCGAAACTGGTAAAGTGTAATTGACATTAGAGGATGAATAAAAGGTGTTTTATTTATGAGTAAAGTGTTGCTATATCTTGTCAATCGTTTACTATATTTGTTTTGCGTGTTTTGACTTCCAGAATAATTATGTTTAGCATATCATATTATTCGAACCTCCACAGTCGGTCATATGTCGGAAGTAGTTATGAATCAAGACTGTCATGATTGGTTACAGAGGTCTAAGGTGTTGGACATGTCTACAATAATCGTGAGTGCTCGTAAGTTCTGAGCATTGGACTCAACCCACGCTCATTGGAATCACTTCATGGAATTTATCTCGAGTGATCGTGAGACGGTAATATCATATAAGTCTTCAAACCTAGAGATATGATTTGTTACTTATGAGTTGGTTATGCATTGATTATACGAAAATGCATCGGTAACTCGATGTTATAAAACGTGCTCTTGTGTATAATTCAATGAGTAGTAGAACAAACATATGAGTCGAAGTTTATCTGTTCCTTCTCCGATTAGAAGCTGATATCTGGGCCCCTCGATGATTTTGTTTTGACCTATGTACCAGGCCCGATCAGAACTAAGTTGATGTGTTCAATTAAGTTCTTTGTCAAACAAAGCGAAAATCGGGAAACAAACTGTTGGACAATAAGTAAGATATTGTTCCATGTGTTTGTCCGGCTGATATCTAGAACAGAGGATTATATGATCACTTATCTTAAATGGCATATCATCATCATCTCAGTTCCAAAAAACCTTTAAAGAGCTACGATTGCTGATCGGTTCCTGAAGTCATACTTGCAGTTATAGTTATTAGACTTATCCAAGTGGGAGACTGTTGGATAAGGTGTCTAAGTCCATAACTATTTCTGGTATATACTTGACCCGACCCGACATGATCCATTTGGGTTGCATGGCACCATGCAATTGGATAGACTAAATAAGAGAAATAACACTTGTGGCTTATTAATATATTATAAGTTCTAATATATTAATAGTATTATTTAATTAGTTTGATCAAGAATTAATTTAGAATTAATTAAGTGATCAAAAGATAACTAATTAAATATATGGGTTGATTATGTAAATCATCCATAACTTGTATAGTGGGCTAAGAGGATCCGTAGATTATCAAGTTGGGTTATACCCATAGGATGCTCCATGAATGCTCCATGGGAGTTACAAACCCATGGGTCATGGAAATGAAAAGTCATGACACATTAGGGTTTACATGGTGTAACCCTAGATGTGTCACACTATATAAAGACCATCTCCTCCACCAAAATCGACTACACACAAAAAGAAACAAGAGGGATAGAGCCGATTTTGCAAGGGTAGGATCCTCTCAAAGTTTACTCCTTTGCATTTGGTGTTGTGTGAAGCATTTGAGGCATCACACTTGGGGTGCTAGGCTCACAAGGTTTCATGTATCATAATCGACAACAAGGTAAGTTATTCTATCTTTCATTCAAGTTAAAAATGTTCCCCATGTATGCTAGATAGGAATATAACCTTGGAATTAAACTTTGCATGATAATTAGACATACATAGATCCAAGGTTATTAGGGTTTCATGTACACTTAGGAAGTGTTAGAATGCTCAAAACCCATCACTTGTATGCTGGCGTATGAGGATTACACTTCGCGTATGAGGAGATTAAGAAACCCTACTTTTAGGGTGTTGCACCCTATATATGGTCCTTAAGTCCCTAAGGTTGGCCTTTTTTATCAGCCTCCTTTGCCCTAAAACCCTAAATTTCGACCCTTAGCATTCATTGTTATGTCTTTGAGCTCTTGAGAAGAATTTGGAGGTCATTTTTCTCTTTTTGAAGGAAGTAAAGAAGATTGAAGGTGCTTTGCTTGGTGTGAAGTTTATATATCTAGAATCATCACTCATTTTGTAAGTCTTTTGAGGTATCAAGTTCATACCTTGTTTTCTCCTTTCTTAGATCTCTTCATATCTTGGTTCCTTATGCTTTTGGTCCCTTTTGGGTTAGCTTGATGGGTTAAGTTATTTTTGGGGCATTTTTTTGATCTGGGCATATTATGAGTTTCTTAGGCATAACGTTAGTAACATTATGGTGTTTATGGCCTCATGCATGCATTAAGTCCTTTTGAGCTTAAAGATCTTCATTAAGTCATGCATGCACGTAAATTTAGCAACTTTACATGATTAATTAGCCCAAGGAAGTCATATCAAGGTTTTGGAATAATCTCTTAAGGGATTAAGAACTGGAAATGGAAGATGGCTAAATGTGAGGGTATGTTGGGCGTACAAGCAGGTACACTTAGCGTATAAGCCTTAAGCCAAGTACGCTGCACATACGAGATGAGTATGCCATATGTACTCAGTAGGCTGGGCATCATAATAGAGGGTCTTCAGTTTGAGCCATTTTTGGACTTAGGTGCTTCGGGCCTTTTTAGGCCATGAGAATTTAAGTGTTTTTAGGCTAAGAATATTTTGGACCTTGGTTTAAGGACCATGAAAGGGTGTGGGCCCAAATTAGAAAATTGGGCCATATTTGGGTCTTGGTTTTTATTTGGAATTTGGGCCTTTGGATTGGTGGTTTGGTCCTAGGCTTTGGGACAAGTTGGAAAATGGGTAAAAAGGTCTTTTACGATAGTTTGGATACTTAGTGTGGGTCAGGATCCGGTTATTGATGGATGATTATTTTTTGTGATTGATAGTGCAAGGAATTTAGCGGCCAGCAGCCAGAGATTCTTTCTGTGAGATTCGACTTTGTGAGGTGAGTCTTCTCACCAAATCTATGTGTCGAAGGCACCAATTCTGACCCATTAATTGTTATGTGGAATGCTTGTTGTCTTTGTGATACTTGCATGGAAGACCCCGGGGGTAGCCCGTGGCATTTGTATGAAAGTCCATGGGGGTGTCCTATGTATCTTGGATGTTAGACCATAGGGGTAGGCCATGATATTTCAAGGAAAGACCATTGGGGTAGCCCATGGCACCTAGATGTCAGACCATGGGGGCAGCTATTGACATTTCAAGGAAGAGACCGTGGGGGCCCATGGAAAATGTATGTATGGTATGTGGTATTTTTGGGAACTCACTAAGATTTGTGCTTACAGTTTTCGATTTATATTTTTGATACTTCTGTTTTTAAAAGGAAGAGTTTGAGATGATTGCAACACACACCACATGTTTCTGCGTTTTATGATTTACTTTGATATTGATGATGTATCGATACATTTCGATCAACTTGGTTTTATGACAATGATATGGATTGAAGTTTATCAATCTAAAAATGAAAAAAATTTTATGGTCTTATTTTTGCAATGTTACAAGTTGGTATCAGAGCCTTGGTTTGAGGGTTTCGGATATACTCTCGGGTGTGTATGAACTCAAATTAAGGATTTGGTAAATTTTTCAGAAATGAAAAATGATTAAAAAGGCGGAAAACAAGTTTTCTAATAAAAGAAAGGGTGTGGTGCATGCAATCAGCCAAGCTCAAGTAAGTGGTTCCCAAGAATATCCATACATGTTTGTTATGACTATATGATACGGGAATTGCATGCTAGGATGAGGTTAGGGATACTTTTATGAATTACATGATACTTTTGAACCTATTGTGCAGCTCTCATTTGAGTCTAACCGTTATAGGGATGAATATTTTACTCAAATGATTATATGGGCTTTGTTGCATGTGATTGTGTTCACGAAGTATCTAACTGACATTATGAGGAGTTCTTTAGCAGATGATGGTAGGGTGAGGTTGGGAACCTAGGAAATCCTAGGAAATGCTTCAGTGGGTTTTGATGCGTTATTTTGAGAGTTCATGGAGTATTGGTTTGAGAAGGTGACTTGGAGGATTCAGGATAATTCTTGAGGAAAGTATGGATAGGTGTGGAAGGTAGCATTGGGCCCGTACTGCTGAAAGCATACGATCCATACTCAAATCAGGTAGATTCTTGGAGAATATAGGAAGCCTATAGAATGAGGGTTATTGGGTATGTTATGATATTTTGCATGTTGCTTTTCAGTTGGCGTTGAGTACTTAGTAAAGGGGTTCAAGTTTTAGTTTCGGCTCAGGTGTAGGTACTGGTCCTCCAAGTTCCCTTATGATATAAATATAATATTTTCTTATGTTGAGCTAGCTACATTCTACATATAAATAATTTCCTTCTATTTCCCCTTCATATATATAGTGCTTGGGCCCACTGCGATTCCTGCATCTCCAAGTTGTGGTTATGGTATTTCACTCGAGCAACTTGTTTACATGACCAGGGACCATAATCTAATTTCTCTTCATCAATATGGAGGGGCAAGTTACTTAGCTTATCAAACATATTTTTCCTTTAATATCAAAACTCAAAGCCTCTTCATATATACATCTATACCTATACCTATATATATATATATATATATATATATATATATATATATATATATATATTTAGGTGCAAGGGTTATCTGAGATGTTGAAAACTATTCTGGACAAAGGAGTACAAAGACATGAAGATGAATTAAGAAAAAGGAGAAATGCCTTTGGATCTAACACTTATCCAATGAAAAAAGGAAGAAGCTTCTTTGTATGTTATATCTCTACAACAACTATTTATTCTTTGCTTTTATTTACAATTGCAGCTGACCATGGGTATTTTAATTACGTTGACCACAGATGTTCCTTTGGGAAACTTGGCAGGATTTGACACTTATTATATTGATCGTAGCTACTGCAACATCACTTGTGCTAGGAATAAAGATAGAGGCAAGTTTTAAATCATAATTTCTCATATATTTAGTCATTCAGGAATTTGTGATCATCTTATGACTTCTATTTGTTTCAGTTTTCTTAAAAGGCTTGAGGTTTCCTTGTGTAGGGTATTGAAGAAGGATGGTATGATGGAGGAAGCATCACTTTTGTTGTTGTTTTGGTTATTTTTGTGACAGGTGAGGCAACTGTTTTTATTTTTCCAGTGGTTATGATATTTAAAATGTACTTTCTCATATATTATCGTGCTCTGTGAACTATAATAGCAACAAGTGATTATAGACAGTCCCTATAGTTTCAGAATATAATTAAGGAAAAGAGAAATATACAAATAGATGTTTGTGTGTTATTTTAATGAGTAAGATATTATTATTATTATTATTCTACCTTTAGCTGTATCTTCTTAACATATGCAAACTGAAGCAATTATTGATCTATAGTAAGTCCATGGACTGATTGTTATGCTTATAATGCCTTTTTGGATTGTCCTGTAGGTAGCATCTCAACTTCTGATTAATTTGGTGTATTATTTTGGCAGGTTGATCCTGCTACATGACCAATAATGATCTCTAGGGTCTGCTAGAAGTATTGGGGATTGTAGTTAACCTATATGGCCAATAATGAACTAGTTCAACTATTATTTGTTGATGACTTTCATCTCTTTCACATTTGATGTATTACATTTGTCTACTATTGGAATGAGTATTTGTATGACATTAACTTTTGTGCAATGGATTGTTTTTTTGTATATGGTATTTTATTTTCTATTATGAAACATGAAATGTAAATTTAATTTGAAAATTAGTAAATCTATAAATCATTTTAAAAAAAAAAATTAAAATTACGATACGCAAAAATGTGTGTCATCTTCATTTATGGCATGACCTTTCTTGACAGCGGCTTTAATGATACACATTGCGTGTCATAAATGTGAGTTGTCACTAGACGACGCACAAAAGTACGTTGTCTCTCGTTATGACAGGGCCTTCCTTGACGCGTATTTGTGCGTCGTCATTGCGTGTCGTAAAGGCTATTTTTCTAGTAGGGCCTCTTCCTTATTCATGTTGTAGATCATTCTGAACTGCTTATAGTAGGAAGGCAAGTAGTGGAGGATGATGTCGATATCCAAATCCTCAGCAAACTTAACATTAACTTTGAGAAGACGATCAATATACCTCTGCATTTTCTGCAAATGAGAGATTAGGGATTCTCCACTCCCCATCTTAGCGGTGATCATGTTAGTAATGATCTCATAGCGCTCTTGGCTTGCGCTTTGGTGGTACGTGTCCAACAAATCTTGATGCATTTCATATAAATACATGTCCTCCTAGGACTTTTGGAGTTTGAGGTTAATGCTGGCCAGCATGATGTAATGAACTTTCGTAGCATCACGCTTGTGGGCCTCAAAGGCGGTCAACTCTTCAGGAGTAGCAACATCTGGGTTGATCTTTTCAAGTTTCTCATCGAGGACATATTCTTTTTCCTTGTAGCGAGTGATCATATGAATGTATCTCGTCCACTTGTTGAAATTCGACCCATCAAATGTCACCTTTTGACATAGGCTCATTAGCAAGAATGACCCAGAAGCGTTCTTGTTGTTGTTAGTGTTGGATTAATGTCTAAGCCCATAACTATAATTGGTAAAACTTGACCCGACCCGACATGGTCCATTTGGGTTGCATGGCATCATGCACTTGGATAGACTAAAATGAGAGAAATAACACTTAAGGTTTACTAATATATTATAATTTCTAATATATTAATAAGGTTATTTAATTAGTATTGATCAAAAATTAATTTGGAATTAATTAAGTGATCAAAAGGAGACTAATTAAATATATGGGTTGATTGTGTAAATCATTCATTCTTATATATGTGGGCTTGTGATCCAAGATTCCTTATGTTGGACTAAGTCCATGGGGTGACCCATGCATGCTACATGGAGGTTAAAATCCATGGAGCATACGGAATGGGTAAAGTCACGAGTGACATGGTGTAACCCTAATAGCCACCATATAAAAGAATCCCATGGCTCAAGAAATCGGACACTATGTGTGAAGGTGAGGGCAAAACGATTTCATGAAGTATTCTAATTTATCTCTAAGTTATTCCAAGTGATTATCATGTTGTGTGAACCATTTGAGGTGTCACACTTGGGGCACTAGGCACTCAAGCTTCATGAAGACAAGCACCAACAAAAGGTATGTTATTCTAACTTGTGTTATTCAAAGTTTTCTATGCTAGAATAGTACAATACCTTGGAAAGTTGATATTTGCATGTATAATAGAGAAAACATAGATCCAAGGTATTTGGGGTTGCATGTACACTTAGGAGTGTTAGATTGCTCAAAACCCAACAGTGGTATCAAAGCCTAGGCTTGTTTTCTTCTTGTACTTGCTTAAACTGCTTAAAAATTGACTTTTGGTGCTGTCTGCCCAGCAGACTCACCGAGTCCATGAAGGGACTCGACGAGTCCAAGGCAAAATGCTTCCAACTCGCTGAGTTTGGTCATGCACTCGACGAGTTGGACCCCCAAACAGCATATTTTCGAGTTTTGGTGTTGGAATTGGTCTGGAATCATTACCTTTGACTGTTTTGGGATTATAAAAATTGTTTTGAATGTGGTAATGATTATGGTAAACCAATTTCAATGCTATAATAGAAGTTTCAAGTTTATATGTGTTCATGTTATTCTTGAAAATTGTTGATTATGAATGATCATGCTTATGAGTTTTGTTAGATCATAGGAATTGTGTGCAAATAGTTTGTTGATATAATTCATGATCTTGTTGAAAATTGTATGGAGTTCATAACTTGTCCTCAAGTTATGAATTTTCAAGAATTTTATGTTTCCTTGATTTATGAGTTAGTTTAGATTGATAATGAAAAATTATGTTTTAGTTGTTTTCAATCCATATTAGTCTAAAAGAAGTTCGTAAAATATGTTTTTGTAACTTGTCTTCAAGTTATGTGAAAAGTCATATTTATGAACATTAAAAAACTCATAAAAGTTTTGTAAGTTACATAAAATGTAAGTGTTTTTTGCATTAAATACTTTAATGACTCTATAACTTGTCCTCAAGTTATGGATGTTGAAGAGACACTTCTTTAAAGTGTTTTTAAAGAATAAGCGGTTACATTAAAATGAAGAGTCTTCATTTTAATGAACCATTAAACTCATAAGTTATGATTTAAAGAGTCTTGAAATAGTTTCAAAACTTGCCCTCAAGTTTTGGAATTTGAAAAGTTACTCCTCATGTATACTTGAATTCCAAATTGAACATTGAATTTTTAAAAAAGTTTAAAATGCAACCCTTATACTATTATTATAATTTTAATTATGTAGATATGTATAAGAGGAAGTCAATCTTACCGTTAGCAGGCCTCATTCACGAAGCCGGTCTATAAGGGGGGTATAAGGTTACTGCCTAAAAAGTGGCAGTTTATGATGGGTTTTGGTCATAAGACATCCTATGTGCTCATACAAACCCTAATGCTTGGATCTAGGTTTCTCTATTGTACATGCTTTGAATCCAAGACTATAAACCCTAATTCTAGCATATGGAAATCGATATTAACATATAAATAGGTTTAAGATGTTACCTTGATTGTTATGTAGCAATAACAATCCCAATTCCTCCTTGAATTGACTTTGGAATGCTTAGAGTCACAAGTGTCACTCCTCTAATGGCTCACAAACACCATAAGCAAGAGGATGAAGAGGAGAGAGGTTGGAGGCTACCAAAAACGTGTAGAAACCCTAACACGAAGCTTGCCACGTTTTTGAGCCTTAAGGGGTCTTTATATAGTTGGGCTATTAGGGTTATCTAACAAGGAAACCCTAATTTGGATGCTTAAGCCCTAAGAAACCCATAGACTCCTTTTAATCAAGCCCTTGGACGATTTCCTTATGGGCTTCCCCATAGAATTCGTCCAACCCTTGATACAAGGCAATCCATGGCCCAAATTGCAATTATCTTATAATTATAATTCCAATCCCTTAAGTTTAATTAATCTCTTTTAGTCACAAAACTAATTACCAATTAATTATTGACTAATATTAATTAAACAATATGATATCTCCTTTAATATATTATTCCGTTAATATGTTAATAAATCATATTTAATCCTTTCTCTCCATAATTCATCCTATCAAGTTGCTTTGGTGAAGGCAACCCAAAAGGACCATGCACCATCGGGTCAAGTAGATACCAAAATAGTTATGGACTTAGACACTAATCGAACAGTCTCCCACTTGGATAAATCTAATAACTATTCTACGTATGACTTCAGATCCTGATCTGCAATCGTAGCTTTCCAAAGCCGCTGTCAACTCTGATCCTATCAGATACGTGTGTCCTTAGATAAGGGATCATATATTCCTCCATTCTAGATATTGTATGAGACATGATTTCTAATCATTCTCTTTGTACTATTTCTCGATTCCCGGTTTATGACGACTGACTAATTGAACAAATCAAATTAGCCGTAGCCCGGCCTAGCATTTATGTTTGTCATCACTAAACCATCGAGGGGCCCAAAGATATCGCTTTTATCCTTCTTTGGATAAAAGGAACGGATAAACTTTGATACAATGCTTGCTTGCACTTACTAACCAAATCACACACAACAATATGTTTTATAACACCAAGTTACTAGTGCGTTTACATATTATCAATGTGCAACCGATTTGAAAGATACAACTCACACATCTCGGTTTCAAGAATATAAGATGTTATCGTCTCACCAATCACTCGTGATACAATTCATGGAGTGATCCAAGCGAGCGTGGGTTTAATCCAATGTTCAAATTCATATTCATAAGCACTCATGAATGCTGCAGCAAACATTTGCTTATGTCTAATACTCTTTTAGACAATCCACACACCAATTAATGACAATCTTCATTCATATCTACTTCCAACATATGAACGATTGTGGCCCGTTTGAATAATTCGATTATTCTTAATAAACTCAATTATTCTATAAGTCAAAACATGCAAAGTGAAACACAAGAATAATACTAATCCCATATGGCCTCAACCTTTGAGTATAAATAAAACTCCTTTTATTTATCACCATATTGATTACTCATTATTTGTCGTGTCGGGTAATCAACTTCTTACTTGAATTATTACACTTGTCCCATGCTCCTAGCATGCACACAATGTTCACCTATGGTTCTTACTTTGTGAAATAGATCACATTGAACACATTTCCAATCATTCTCATTTCACAACTCCAAATCCGTTTTTCATAAGTTTAAGAATAACGAATTCTTTCCACTTATAGAATATGCTCGATTCTAACATTTTATGCAATGATTCTTTCGTAACGTCACTGCACCAAAGTCACAAAGACTACAATGATATTACAAAGTCCTCTAACGGAGATTGTTACAAGACAATTCCTTAGATATGATGTCTCTCACTCAAAGTACATTCCTTTGAACATCCTTTTGCATAAAAGTTTCTAATCATAGATTTTCAATATTCAATTCCCAATATGGACACGTTTCCATATTTTCCATATGACAACTCATTCTTAATAGAATCTTATCTATTCATAATAATGTCGATATGGTCCATCCAATACCATGCTTTCAACTACTCACAAGTAACCAATCCTCGTCGAACTTTAGATTGTCCTTTGATAGTTGTTTAATTATTTTAGTCAAAACCAATTCTAGTCCCATTTCCCTTTAAATGCGCTAGACATTTGGAAAAATTTTAGAATGGTCAAACATTAAATCATTTGCAATCGATCCTATACCCGAAGCGTATGGGACACGATGCACAATGTTTTATTTGCTATGTTCTCAAATTTTGAATTGTGAAAAGGAATTCCGTAATCATAATCGAAATTTTAAAAACACACTATGTACCTTTGACTAAATTTATTAACATTTCTCAACTTAAGTCTTTAGATTTGAAATAAAGCATAATATTCTCTCCCTTAATTATAGCAAAACAACTTTACAACCTTTACGACTTTGCAAGGTATAACTCTTGTTTTCTATAATTAATATTGCCAACTTGCAATACGTACCTTAATAATCATACAATCATAACATTTATGCTCCCACTATCATGATGATTATTATAAAACATAACACTTATGCTCCCACTAGCTTCGACATGTATTCACAAACATCATAACTTTCAGAAAACAATACCTATTGTATTTCTTAAGTCCATGTTTCTAATACTTAATGCTTTGATAATCTTTTATCAATGCCTCTTAAGCTTATACACCTTTGCCTTAGATAGTTCATATGTGTATCTAAACTATTAAGACTACTTGCCAAACCTCACAATTCAAATCATGGAAAGGGATACCGTAACCATAATTGAATTCGAGAATGCAACTTTACAATCACTATCCTTTTTTAAAATCTTTCTTAGTGAAAGCATTTCCTCACAATCATTTTCATGAAGGAGGAAATCTTATGACACTTAGATTTAAATGGTGTATTTGTTCCAATCCATGTGAATTTGTTAAAACCAAAGTTTACGACAAATTCAAACTCATATGGACTAAACTTTCTTAATCTTGATTTCTTGCCTTATGGTAGCACAGCTGCCCACCACGTCTTCCAAGTAGTTAACCAGCTCACCTTCTTCCTATCAATGTACCTTTCATTGATCAAGGTGCCTTGCCTTTTATGCATTGAAAATGAGAACTCAAAGAACTCACACGCATAATTGACTTAATTGGAATATCACAGAAACAAAATAATGTCAACACGATAGGTTGCAAAACCTCAACTCGTGTGCTAGTGATGATCAATAAGGTTTATTTGATTTTTTCTTGAAACCTTTCAAGACCATTAAGACTCCCACTGACTCCTTGACATATAAGATTCTCTTGTCAATAACCATTTCTTGACAAACATTTATTCAAGAGTTAGTGTAGCTTTTATCAAAACACTTCATAAATTGGTCCTAGTTGGCCTTTGTCTTATCCAAGACATCACAACTTTCCACATTTGATGAATGTTATAAACCTTTAATACTTTTCACTCATTGTCGCAATCTTAACTTTAAGACTTGTTATTGGAACGAAGTATGATAGACTTCTTGATTTAACCATTTCTTCAATCCTTGATTCCTCTTCTTAAACATACAATTGTACTAAGACTTACTTAGAGGATCAATTGAGATATGGTTCTTAATCATTAAGACCCATTATAAAGCATAAAAGCTACTCTCCCTTCTGCTTAGAATGGAGAAACTTTTATCTTTCTACCTATTTGATTCTTCTTATTCATTCTACTATTGATCTAAACCCTTTAATCAATTCAGAATTACACTTAATCTTGTATGTGTAATCATATTTACTAAGCCTTTAGTAAATCATGACGAATATCTTTGTTACTCTTATGGTGAACTTGATCAACACACAACTTTGTGTACTCGATCTCCTAGTCCTTCACTTGACACTTTGTCAACGAATTTTTCTAATTTCCAAATATGAAATTTCTCATTCATCAATCCAATTGAAATTTGGGCGATGAGAAACTCTCCCTATTTGGTAAATTCTCGACATTTCCATAAATAACATAACTAAGAATCATATCCATTCGTTGTAGAAATATGCAAACGTCAATTTTCATAACGATTTCATTTCAAGGAAGTAAACAAATAAATAAATAAGTCAAACAAAACTTATTTTATTTATAAAAGCAGCTGAAAAACATTTGTCCTTACAATGCAAAATCTATTGAAAACTATGTAAAAGGAAAATTTCTAACAACTCTATCATAACTATCTAAGCTCAAAATCCAATCTTCAAATCCATGCGATCGAGATCCATCTCTTGTGATTAGATTCATCTTGCTCTCTTATCAAGCTTCCTTTCTTTTCACCGATCCTGCAAAACATTCAAATGCAATCTTATCACATCATGTATTAAGAATCAATGAATAGGAACTTAACGGAGTTAGATAGTGGATTTTACCTGAAGCATAGTCATACTTTTGACTCTCCCATCTCTTAGATCTCTTAGGTAAATAGGGCAACTTCGTCTCCAATGCCCCTTCTCTTGGAAATAAAAGCAAATTGACTCTTTTGGAACAACACATGGAACTACTTCAGACATCGCCTTTCTCTTATGATCAAACTTTTCGATCATTGCATGTCTTTCGTTTCCATTGTCTATATCCATAGAGGTCTTGAAGGCAGATTCACCAATCAACTTCGCTTTTCTATTGCGCCAAACCATTGCTGATTCAGCAGCAATAAGCATATAGGTGAGATCAATAAGGGTCACGTTATGGTTCATCATATAGTACTCTCTTACGAACTCACTATATGAGTTAGGAAGTGACTGAAGAACCCAATCAACAGCCATCTGTTCACCGACAACGCATCCCATCATTCTTAACCTATCAATGTGTGACTTCATCCCTAAGACATGTGCACACACCGACTTTCCTTCTTTATGTTTACTTGCCAAAAGGGCTTGAGTGATATTGAACTTTTCAATTCTACAATCTTGTGGGTTAGGGAGAATAATTAGAGGAGGAGGAGGAAGGGAAGCATGATTTCTTGTTCCTCGATCGAATCGTGGAATATTATCTTCATGTGGAATGCCTGTTCCACGGGATTCGAGAAGACCATAGTTGTCGAACTTTGACATCTACAAAACGGGAGAAACAAATTCAAGTTAGTTGATTGATTGATTGAGTCCTTAGTAAATCACCCAAATGAGATACCAAGGCTAGGACCCAACACAATACGCTACAACCTAGAAAAGGGATGTCGTAATCTAGTTGCAGAATATTTGAAGGTAAGTGAATGACGATTCACTAATTTCCACCATGAAAAACGAAAAAGAAATTTAAGTTTTAAATCTATGAAATCTCCTAGATCCTTTGAGATTCATTGAACATTTCAATGGCATGTTTAAATCTCGATATGCCCCTCTTGTTTGTGACTGGGATGCCGAGGATCACAAAGCGGGTGTGAATAACCATGCAAACTTACATGGTGCCCTCACATGTTACAATCACCTATTCGATGTGCCGGTAAACCACACTCGCTCCACCGAACTATGAAAAACATTGAGTCACCCTTTGCTACCTTTGCTTAGAACCATTTAGTGTGCCGGTAAACCACACACGCTCCACTAACGTCTTCGCAAGTGCACAAAGTGTAATTTCATGGAATTGCATCAATTCACTTTTGCCTAAGTAACTAAGATTGGGAATTTGAAAAACATTTAGTTACTTTGTATTTCATTATACTTATAATGGAAGGTTTCTTCCTATCCTACCCGTTCGGCTAACAACCCTCCACTAGTCAAGAGTGCGGTGGGTAAGAGTGGGTACCCATTCAATCGCCATATTATAGACAATTTCCTTAAACACCCCTTATAGACCAACTTCGTGAATGAGGCCTACTAACGGTAAGACTGACTTTTACTCATACATATATAATGTTAGACTTTAATGTTATATATAGTATAGGGTGCATTTTACACTTTTAAAATATTAGGTGGTTAACTTTAACAATTACACTTTTAATTCAATTAAATGGTTAACCTAGACTTTTATGGATTTATTAAATCTCTTTTAATTATACTCCTTAATTAATTAATAAAACCATAAGGGTGTATTTGAACTTTTCAAAACATTACTAGGGTTTTAGAATTTAACATTCGTAATTAAACTTTTAATCAACTTTTAAATTCCAAAACTTGAGGGCAAGTTTTGAAACATTTCAAAACATTAGGTTTTAGAATTTAAATATACATCAAAATTAAACTTTTTAATCAAAATTTTAAATTCCAAAACTTGAGGGCAAGTTTTGAAACCTTTTTCAAAACATTAGGGTTTTAACTATTTAAATTTCAAAACTTCAAAACTTTTGGGTTCAAATTTAAACTATAAAACCTAAAGGGAAAAATATGAAACTTTTCATAACAACAAGGATCAAATAACAAATAATTCAAATTAACATTTAATCACATAATTATCCATATTTGATTTATTTAATGATTTCTTGCAAAACAATTTATCAATTTACTCAAAATAATTAATCAACTATCTTATAAGGAAACAATTATCTTATTAATTGATAAATATCTTCATTTAGATCAAAAATATAGTCAAATATATCATATAATTAGATTAATATTGATCTAACATGATAAGGTAGCTATCCATATGCAAAAACAGCAAGAAATCCTGAGATAAGCACTATCTGACGAGTTGACTCGTCGAGTCAAGCCTGGACTCGTCGAGTCACCCTGGACTCGGCAAGTTCAGCTATGAACTCAGCGAGTCCAGCCTCTAGAACACCAAAAAAATCGAATTTTTTTAAATATACAATGGATCAATACAATTGAAACCATCCTAGGCTCTGATACCACTGATGAGTTTTGGTCATAAGACATCCTATGTGCTCATACAAACCCTAATGCTTGGATCTAGGTTTCTCTATTGTACATGCTTTGAATCCAAGACTATAAACCCTAATTCTAACATATGGAAATCGATATTAACATATAATTAGGTTTAAGATGTTACCTTGATTGTTATGTAGCAATAACAATCCCAATTCCTCCTTGAATTGACTTTGGAATGCTTAGAGTCACAATTGTCACTCCTCTAATGGCTCACAAACACCATAAGCAAGAGGATGAAGAGGAGAGAGGTTGGAGGCTACTAAAAACGTGTAGAAACCCTAACAAGAAGCTTGCCACGTTTTTGAGCCTTAAGGGGTCTTTATATAGTTGGGCTATTAGGGTTATCTAACAAGGAAACCCTAATTTGGATGCTTAAGCCCTAAGCAACCCATAGACTCCTTTTAATCAAGCCCTTGGATGATTTCCTAATGGGCTTCCCCAGAGAATTCGTCTAACCCTTGATACAAGGCAATCCATGGCCCAAATTGCAATTATCTTATAATTACAATTCCAGTCCCTTAAGTTTAATTAATCTCTTTTAGTCACAAAACTAATTACCAATTAATTATTGACTAATATTAATTAAACAATATGATTTCTCCTTTAATATATTATTCCCATAATATATTAATAAATCATATTTAATCCTTTATCTCCATAATTAATCCTATCATGTTGCTTTGGTGAAGGCAACCCAAAAGGACCATGCACCATCGGGTCAAGTAGATACCAAAATAGTTATGGACTTAGACACTAATCCAACATTTTAATGTGTGTCCACTCTCACCCACCGCTTCGTTGACTGGTGGAGGGTCGTTAGCCGAACGGGTAGGATACGACTTTAAATATTCATTAAAAGTATAATGAAAAATACTAAGTAACTAAACACTTATAAATTCCCAATCTTAGTTACTTAGGAAAATGTGAAAAGGTGCTAGCCCATAAAATTACACTTTGTACCTTACCAAGTCGTTAGTGGAGCGTGTGTGGTTAACCGGCACACTAATATGGACTAGTAAGAGTGGCAAAGGGTAACTTGACTTTATTGTAGATCGGTGGAGCGTGTGTGGTTAACCGGCACATCGATTAGGTAATATTGTTAAGGGTACCAAGTCAATTTGTATGGTTATTCACACCTTGTTTGTGATCCTCGGCATCCTAGTCACAAATTTGAAAGGGCACAATCGAGATTCAAACATGCCATTGAAAAGTTCAATGTATCTCAAAAGATCTAGGAGTTTCAAAACCAATAAAACCTAATAATAAAATATTTCATTTTCATGGTGGAAATTGGTAAATCGTCATTTGCCTACCTTTAACTATTTTATAACTTGGATTACGGCATCCCTCTTCCAGTTATAAATAGGTTATTGGGTCCTAGCCTTAATACTTCATATTGGGTGTTGTATTAAGGACTTTAAATCAACTAACTTGAATTTCTCCCATTATAGATGTCTAGTTTAGATAGCTATGGTCTTCCCAAATCTTTAGGAACAAGCTTCCTAATGAAGATGATATCCCAAATGGCAATGAAGGTGAAAGATCAATCCCTTTGTTGGGCATTTGTGGGACCAGAAATCATACTTCACTTAATCCACCTCCTCCAATAAATCTCCCTATCCCACAAGTTTTAAGACTTGATAAGTTCTAAGTCACTCAATCCCTATTGGCAAGAAAGGTTTATATGTGCTTAGATCTTGGGGATTAAGTCACATATTAACAAGTCGGGAGAGTCAGGTGTCGAAGTCTCGAGGTAGCTGGCTGCTGACTTGGTTCTTTAGTCACTCCCTGATGACAGGTTGCGACAAGACCCTTAATGATCTTACCTATTTGCTCGATGATGCTAAATCAGCAATGATTTGAAGCATTAGTAAAGCAAATTGGATTGGAAGATCTACTTTCCAAACTTATTTGGACATTGAAAATGGTGACATTGGAGGTCCAGGAAAAACTTTCTCTTCCCAATGGAAAGGGATCGGCCATAGTCAACTCGGTTGACCAAATGGTAAAGAGAAAGGTTAAGTCTGTGATAGTTCCATGTACGTTTCCAAAGAGTCCATATGATTCTGTTGCCAAAGGAAAGATTTTGATTGCAAAGCTGCTAAATTTACCTGAAACATCTTAAGGATGGTAAAGTCAATAGGTTTGACTCTACTTCAGGTAAAGTCCATTGTCTAACTCTATTAAGTTTCTATTCTGAGATTCTTATTGCATAATGTGACGAGGTCACATGTTGATGTTTTAAGAATCAAAGAAAAGGTGAAGAAATTTAAAGGAAGTATATGCTGATTCTGATCGCGAAGATGGATTTCGATCGCATGGTTCGGTGATCAGAATTTTGAGCTGTTACTTAAGAGTTATGATATATTGCTTTGGAATAGATAACAACAGTTTTCCATATGGATTGTAAGGATTAATTTTTCCGCAAAGTTTTAAAATAAAAGAAAATGGTTTTTGATTTTATTTATTTTAAGTATCCTTACAATGGCATTTGTGAAAAATTGTTGATTATATGTTTCCATTGATAAGCAATATAGGAAATAGATTTGATTCTTTCATTTGTGGTAGTTGCATAGTTTACCAAATAAGGAAAGATTCTCATCACCCAAGTTTCAGTTGGATAGAAACTTGGAATCATGTAAGTTGTATTGTGTGATGAATGAGAATTTTCATCTTTGGTAAATTAAGACTAATTCCTTGTTCACATTCACATGTGAGTCAAGTGAAGGACTAAAGGATTGGAGAGGAATCGTGAATTGTTGAAATGGTTAGATCAAAAGATAAATTATACTTCGTTCCAAAATTAAATCTTAGAGTCATACTCCAAGATTAAGCCTTGAGTGACATAATCTTAAGAAAGGTTTATAACACTTGTTAAATGTAGAGTAAAATGTGTTCTTACTCTTGTACATTTGAAATTGGTAAGTTGTGATGTTTTGGATAAAACAAAGACCAACTAAGACCAATTGTGAGAAGTGTTTAACTTGATAAGAATCTGCACTAACTCTTGAATATTCGTTTTTGTCAAGGAATGGTTCTTGACAAAGAGAATCTTATATGTCAAGAGGTCAGTGGGAGCCTTAAAAGGATCTTAAGATAGTTTCAAGAACTAATCAAGAGTTTTGTTAATCATTAGACCACGACTTGAGGTTTGTAACCTATCGTGTTGACATATTCTGTGCCCATTCCAGTTAAAGTTGGTTTTGCATTGGAGTTCTAAGAGTTCTCAACTGGTTGCATAACAACTTGGAAGCAATGGCAGGCCCTTGAGCTGTCAGGTGGCAAGAAATTAGATTGAGTTCAGTCCATATGAGCTTGGATTTGTCATTATCCTTGTCTTGTGACTATGGTTTTGACAATTCACATGGATAAGAACACATACACCATTAAATCTAAGTGTCATAAGGTTTCTCTCTGATTCATGAAAATGATAGTGAGGAAACTCTTTCACTAAGTAGATTTAAGTGGATAGCAAGTGTGAAGTTTGCATTCTCATGTCGTTAGTGGAGTGTGCGTGGTTAACCGGCACACTAACTAATGAGAATGGCAAAGGTTTAGACTCACATGTGAGCTATCTAAGGAAAGGTTTAGACTCCAGGTGTATGATTTGATAAAGTCTTATCAAGGCAATGTAGTATCAGAAATCTGACTGTTTTCTAGGTACATGTCAAAGCTAGTGTGTGACAACTGTCAAATTTCGGTCAAGTCAAAGTCAACTAAAGTCAACAAGTCAAACCGTTTGACTCAATTTGCCCTTGGGTACTAGAATTTACATTATGAAATTTCTACACAACTCTCTATTCTAATGAGAGATCATAAATCAAAAAGTGCGAACATCTAGATCTCCTTAACCAAAAACTGTGGTACGTGGCTAGCCAAACCGATAAAACAATGTTGCATACTCATCGGGAGTGTGTAAGATCCTTAAACAAGGCTTAACAGTGTTTACGGACCTTGCATTGCGAAGCCGGACACTCACAAATGCCACACTCGAAACCTCTCTCAATCGTTTTCACTCTATCTATCTCTATTTGAAATCTCTCTAAGTATGTGAAATCTCTCCCAAAACTTTCTTTGTATGAGAAATCTCTCTAAGTATGTGAAATCTCTCCCAAATCTCTCTAAGTATGTGAAATCTCTCCCAAACCACCCTTTGTATGAGAAATCTCTCTAAGTATGTGAAATCTCTCCCAAATCTCTCTAAGTACGTGAAACCTCTCCCAAAACCCTCTTTGTATGAGAAATCTCTCTAAGTATGTGAAATCTCTCCCAAATCTCTCCATGTATGTGAAATCTCTCTCAAATATCTCTCTGTATGAGAAATCTCTCCAAGAATGTCAAATCTCTCCCAAATCTCTCCAAGTATGTGAAATCTCTCTCAAATATCTCTTTGTATGAGAAATCTCTCCAAGAATGCCAAATCTCTCCCAAATCTCTCCAAGTATGTGAAATCTCTCCCAAATCTCTCTCAAAAGTTTCCCGTAACTTTTTAGAGTCATTCGGGTCATTCCGACCATTAACCGGGTCAAAAACGGCTTAAAACGGGGTAAAAACGAGAAAAATGGACATTAGAAACCGAAACCTCTTGAGAAGAGAGAAGTCTCTTAGGACCCGAAGGTCCTCTTAGGGACCGAGAGCAAGAAGGGCCGAACCCGAGAGCAAGGAACCGATCCCGATCAAGGAAGAACCGAACCCGAGCCAGGAGGAACCGAACCTCGCGCACCACCCGAACCCGAAGGCACTGTTCACTACTATTCATTCGGTTCATTTTGGGTCTGACATTTCGCCTCTTATCTCCGGACCGAACCCCTCGCCTTCGCCTCTCACTTCCGGTTCGCACCTCTCGCTTCCTCGCCCCCCTTCGTTTCCCACTGTTTCGCTTTGTTTCCGGCTACCGTCCTCAGCATGGACCGAACCTCGGCCTAGGGACCGAGAGGTCTCGCTGGGAACCCATTTTCTTCCCGGTTTTCGCGTAGTTTTGCGTTTAAGGCCCGTTTTTAATTATTTTAACACGGGATTTTCACCCAAAATCATATTTTAACAAAATAAACCCTAAATATTCACAATTTAATCATATTTTTATAAAAATCTTTATTTAAATAATAAAAGCAAGTGGGTAAAGTACAAAGAGGTGGAGTGTTGACTTTGCTTTACCTTATGACACAAGCAACCACTCCCACACCCACTCTATGACTAGCCACACATCCCCACCTTACCTAGGTCACATCAATGTCCTTTCCACTCAATTATCACTCTTTCCCACGTTTTTGAGAGCTGAATATTCATCCTCTCTCCTCACTTCTCTCATTTGCTCTCATTTCACCAAGAAGATCAAAATGTTTCCTCTCTCACTTTCTCTCTCTAGAAATTCGAGATTCAAGGGCTGATCTTGGGTTTTTCCTCCACATTTGGTAATCATAATCCATTCTCCTTATTATTATTTCACTTCTTATACTCAAATCATGGATATCTTACACAAACTCCATCATAATTGTGTTAGAGCTTCAAATCTTCAAGTGATTCTTCAAGTGTTCTTGGGTTGAACACTTATCTACTGAAATCACTCAAGGTGAGTTCATACCCCTACATTTTCATGTTTTCTCAAGTTTTCAAGGGGGGAATACAAGTTAAAACACCAAGAACATAACTAAAATTTTCTAACAGCCTTCATCAGAAAAGTTCAACTCCATTCACGGACTGTTTTGGGCATCTTAAACATTTTTGTTTTCAAAACTGTACAACGTGCAAATAGCTCAAGTTTTTATCTTTAAAATGACTACTTGCACATCTCCATACGATTTTTCTGCAATTTATGGTGATTTTTACAAAACTGCCTATCATTTCAAACAACAATCCGGACCAGTCTGTTATTATGGACTTTTTCACCCAAGTTGGAGGTCATTAAAAATCGTGATAAAAATTATGAGTAAACTAGACACATTTTGTGAACTCTCAGAATTTATGGATCTAGTTTTCGACTTCGTATGATTTTTCCAAAACAGTGCAGAATGGCTAAAGTTAGCCAACAGCATGTAAATATCATAACACTTTGTATTATGTTGAGCAAAGTGTATAATCGTAAGTTCTCATTCTTGAATGTGTTTCTTTGTTAGTTTATCATCATGAAATGAAACTAAGTCATTCCTAATAAATATTATTCATTTATTTTAGAACACGTATATTAAACTATAAAAAGTATAGTTTAATAAATTCATAACACTAATACATTTCCATAAAAGAGTTCATACATATTACAAACGTTTTAGATAAACTATAATAGGTATAGTTTATGATACATCACACAACACATTCGTACAGAAAGGGTACATTCATACAGAAAAGATTTATATTCACACACATTTCACGTAAACTTGTTAACCTATATTATGAGACTCTCTCTCTCTCCCCGCACGTCCGAGTGCGGGATATAATTCCTGGTAGTTATAATCAGAATCTCCTGGAGGGAGAACGTGATACTTGTATATAGATCTATATTGGGTTTGACACCCCACACCTTGCTGCTAGCTACAGTGGGACCTGCAGGTCTACGGGTGACAAATGTCATTTCAGTTTTTGCGACGCCTGAGAAACGTCGTGGCAGGTTCACATAGTCATAGTATGATTATAGCGACTCACATAGGGATATAACAATCCATAAGTTTACGGGATTTTATTTATAAAACCTAAATGAGTTTTATGTCGATTTAAAATCACTTTTTATCTCAATGAGTACATATATTACTGTACACTTTTGGTTTTGGTAGTTACGACTACACATCATTTGAAACCACATTTATACCTTTAAGTATGGTCAATACTTGTTATTTCTCGGTCCTCGGATTTAGGACTACATATATATAAAGTATTAACAAACATGAGAACATACATAAATTTCGTTTAATTCAAACGCGTCCATGTCCATTTAAGTACATAACATTTTCTATTAATAAGAAAGGTTACTTATACATTTTGGCCTTCGGTTATAAGACTACATTACACAGATTTTAAAGAAAATATCGGATTTTCTGGATACATATTCTAACGCTTTTACAAGGAAAATGATTTACTTTTCTAACGAAATCTCTTATGAACTCACCAACCTTTGTGTTGACACTTTTCAAAACTACTTGTATTATCAGGAATTCAGTGAAAACTGGAAATCAACAACGTTTAGAGGATGGGATGATAAATCGTCAAACAGTTCATTTTGTATCATTATGTAATTGATGTGAATCAAGTAAACATGTGCTTTGATGTAACGTTTTCAATTATATTTGTGATGGTTGTAATTACTTTGAGCACTATTATACTCATTGTTCTGATACTCTACATGAAGTCCTCCACCCCCGGACGTTTCCGCCATCCTTGGTTTGGGGGTGTGACATAGTGGGAGCATAAAAGTGTTATGCTAGTTAGATAATAATCATTATGCTAGTGGGAGCATGATGATTATGTTGAAAGTTAGCAATGTTAATTATAGAAAACAAAAAATTTCAACTCGCTTTGAAAAAGTTGTTTTACTATAATTAAGGGAGAGAAATTTATACTTCATTTCAATTCTACAAGCTTAAATTGAGATTTTAATCAACTTTAGTCAAGAATATATATGAATGTTATGTTGAAATGGTTCAACATAAGGAATTTCTATAAATGTTGCTTTCTCAAAATTCGATTATCATTACGGCATCCCTCTTCATAGTTCGAATTATGAGAACATGGAAAATAAAAATATTATAGCATGAATCGTATCCCATATGCTTCGGATATAGGATCGACTGCATGTGTTATAATATTCATCCATTCTAAATTTTCCTAATGCTTAGGGCGTTAAGAAGCGAAAAGGGATTAGAACTGGATATGACTAAGATGATTAAGCAATTGTCGAGAACAATTTGGGGTTTTCCAAAGTTTGGTTACTCATGGACAATTGGAAGTATAGAGAATGGATCTTGTTGACATATTTTGGAAAGAGGCAACTGTTGTTCAAAAGTGATGGTCAAGATGGGAATATGGAATTGTTTTCATAGGTGGAAGTTATTGTTTGAATCTATGCAAAGAAGGATGTTCAAAGGAATGTACATTGAATTTGAGACTTCATCTCCCTGGAATTGCTTTCCATTGGAATACTTTGTAATGTTTGTTGCCAAGTCTTTGTGACTTGTGTGAATATCATTACAAGAGTATCATTGCATAGATTACGGTAAATGACAAGAACTTGGTATTCTTACATTTACAATAAGGATTGGGATTGTGAGATGAGGATCATTAAAGTTATGTTCAATTGATATACATTTCACAAAGAGATGACCACATGTAAACATAGTGTGCATACTTGGAGTATGGCATAACTATTGTTTAGAGAAACATAGTATGCATGCTTGGAGCATGGCATCACTAATGTTTCAATTCAAGTATTAAGTTGATTAATCGAAACATGAATAATGAGTGATCAATATGGTGCTTAGATAAAAGGTGTTTTATTTACGCTCAAAGTGTTGAGGCCATATAAGATTAGTATTATTTTGTGTTTCACTTTGCATGTTTTGACATCCAGAATAACTAGGTCATTCTACCGAATGAACAAGTTATTCAAACCATCCATATTCGGTCATATGTGGGAAGTAGATATGAATCAAGACTGTCGTGAATTTGGCTTGTATGATTTGTCTAAAGTGCTTTAAACAATGCAATAGTTGCTACAACCATCATGAGTACTCATAAGGGCTGAGTATTGGATTCAACCCACGCTCATTTGGATTCACTTCATGGATTTTATCACGAGTGAATCATGTGACGATAATATCTTATATTCTTCAAACCTAGAGATATGAGTTATTGACTATGAGTTGGTTATACATTGATTGCACGTAAACGCATTGGTAACTCGATGTTATAAAACATGCCTTTGTGTATGATTCAACAAATAATTAGTACAAGCATACGAGTCGAAGTTTATCCATTCCTTTTACCTTCGGGATAAAAGCGATATTTGTGGGCCCCTCGATGATTTGATGATGACAAATGGAAGAGCTCGACCGGGCCAGGACTGATTTGATTTGTTCAATTAGTCAGTCGTCATAAATCAGAAATCGGGAAACAACAAATGGACAGAGAGAATGATTATAATCCGTGTCTCAGTCCATATGATATCTAGAATGGAGGAATATATGATCCCTTATCTAATGGACAAGTCATTGACAAAGGTCAGAGTTCATCTACAAGGTTAGAGTTCGACAGAAGCTTTTGAGAGCTACGATTGCTAGTCGGGTTTTGAAGTCATACTTGCAATAATAGTTTTTAGACTTATCCAAGTAGGAGACTATTGGATTAATGTCTAAGCCCATAACTATAATTGGTAAAACTTGACCCGACCCGGCATGGTCCATTTGGGTTGCATGGCATCATGCACTTGGATAGACTAAAATGAGAGAAATAACACTTAAGGTTTATTAATATATTAAAAGTTCTAATATATTAATAAGGTTATTTAATTAGTATTGATCAAAAATTAATTTGGAATTAATTAAGTGATCAAAAGGAGACTAATTAAATATTTGGGTTGATTGTGTAAATCATTCATTCTTATATATGTGGGCTTGTGATCCAAGATTCCTTATGTTGGACTAAGTCCATGGGGTGACCCATGCATGCTCCATGGAGGTTAAAATCCATTGAGCATAAGGAATGGGTAAAGTCACGAGTTACATGGTGTAACCCTAATAGCCACCATATAAAAGAATCCCATGGCTCAAGAAATCGGACACTATGTGTGAAGGTGAGGGCAAAACGATTTCATGAAGTGTTCTAATTTCTCTCTAAGTTATTCCAAGTGCTTATGGTGTTGTGTGAACCATTTAAGGTGTCACACTTGGGGCACTAGGCACTCAAGCTTCATGAAGACAAGCACCAACAAAAGGTATGTTATTCTAACTTGTGTTATTCAAAGTTTTGTATGCTAGAATAGTACAATACCTTGGAAAGTTGATATTTGCATGTATAATAGAGAAAACATAGATCCAAGGTATTTAGGGTTGCATGTACACTTAGGAGTGTTGGATTGCTCAAAACTCAACAGTTAGCAGACATCTGAAAAAGAAAGGAAAAAAGTTTGATTAGAAATGAATCCCCAATTAAACACCCAAATGAAAAATTATGGCTACGATCCAACAACATTATTCACAACTTAGAAAAGGGATACCGTAATCTAAATATAAATAATTTGAAGGTAAGTGAATGATGATTCACTAATCTCCACCATGAAAAATGAAAGGAAATTAAGTTTTAAATGTATTTGAAAACTCCTAGATTCTTTTGAGATTCATTGAACCTTTCAATGGCATGTTTAAATCTCGATATGCCCTTCAAGTTTGTGACTAGGATACTGAGGATCACATACAAGGTGTGAATAACCATGCGAATCAACATGGTGCACTCAATGTCTCTATCACCTAATCAATGTGCCGGTAAACCACACACGCTCCATTGATCTATGACAAACATCAAGCCACCCTTCGCAACCAATGTCAATCCCAAATTAGTGTGACGGTTAACCACACATGCTCCACTAACGTTTGACAAGGGTACAAAGTGTAATTCCATGGAGTAGCATCATTTTCACATTTTACCCTAAAGTAACTAAGACTGGGAATTTGTAATACATTGTAGTTACTTTGTATTATTCATTATACTTTTAACGAGGAGAGGATTGCCCTATCCTATCCGTTCGGCTAACGCCCCACCACCAATCAAGGAAGCGGTGGCTAAGAGTGGATACCCATTAAACGGCCATTTTATAGGCCATAACCTTATACCCCCCTTATAGATCGACTTCATGAATGAGACCTACTAATGGTAAGACTAGCACTTTAAGTGTGACAACCCGAAATCTTCATTCGGTAAAACCCTAGAGTCAATCATTTCAAATCATAAGTGAAGTTCACTTTTATTGGTTTTTAGAAAATTTAAACTTCGTTTGATTATTTTAATAATTAATCTTTAAACGAACGGGTGAAAGGATGTGCCGACTCGAGTCTTGAAATTTCAAAACCGCGAATACCACGTAGCTTAGAAGTTCACGGCCAAACTTTTATGTTTGGGCCGTAAACTCCCCTAAAAACCGTAAACTCATGCCTTAAGCATGAGTTTACTCCCCAATGTGCCTCATTCTTTCTTGCAACCTCAAGAGTAAACTCCAAACTCTCTCAAGTATCATCCCGGTTTTCGCCCGATTTCCTAAAAACGTAAGTGTTTCTCGACTTTATTAGTTGATATAACATAACATCTAGTGATTATACATCCTTTAATCCATCCATTTATGTGTTTTGACTAGTTTTCCAAAACAACAAAACACCAAGAACACACACTAGTGTTCTTGGACTTTTAGCTTATTTCAAGCTTCCACAAAGTAAGTACTTCTATTCTAGAGTCCTTTAGAGCTTGCTATACATCTTTATATCAAGGAAATGTCCCAAGAACACCAAGAACAAGGTGTTCACGGTTTTGGGAGGCTCCCAAAACCGTAAACACCAAGTAAGGTGCAAAAGGGTGCCTTAGGGTGCCTAGATGCTTCACAATGCCTTAGGGACTTGTCTAGATCATTCCTTGAAGTGTTTATCACATAAAAGAACAAGGAAACACTCATTTATATGTGTTTACGGTTTGGGGATCTCCCAAAACCGTAAACACCCCAAAAGGTGTTTAAATGTCCCATGTTTACTCCTAATACCTAGAATCTAACCTAGGCTATTACCTTGAAGTGTTTAGGACATGAACAACACCAAAATACCTAAGTCCATGAGAGTTTACGGTAGTAAACTCATGGAGAAATGGTCCATAGACCGTAAACTCCATTTAGGAGTGTTTTGATGCCACACAACACTTCCTAATGCTTAAACATTAAGTAAGAATGCTTGGATTGGCTTAGAAAGCTTCAAATATCAAATGGTCAAAAAGAGGGTGAGTTTACGATCGTAAACCCTTGGGTTTACGACCGTAAACCCTTTTGCTAATGAACACAAAACCGTAAACTCCTTAAAGGAGTTTTCCTTGAACCCTGCACACACTAGCTTGTCCCTACAACACCTAGATGCAATCCTAGAGGCTAATAACACTAGTTAAAGGTGTTTAACATGTCCTAGGGTGTCTTGACTTTGTTTATTAGTTGTTTATAGACTAATTGTATACATATATATGATATTATATGTTAACTAGGGTCATAGCATGTGTTCAAGACTTCACTTGACACCTAGCCATCCTACCTCCTCAGTTCATCCGTACCACTCACATTAAGTGAGTTCATACCCCTAAATTAACCTTTTAAATGTTTTCAAATGTTTATAAATAATTTAATGGGGGGGGGGGGGGATACAGGTAATGCTACGATAGTTATTATCTCAATCACATGTGATTAATAACTATCGACAAGTGAATCTCTTACTTTCAAACTATTTTACTTCAAATTGTCTTAAAAACTCTTTTACATATCAAATGCTTTTATAAAACTTCTTTTATACTTTTATATTATCAATTGCATGTCTATAAACAATGTTTAAAAGGCTTAGGAAGGCTTGCCCGCCCTATTTCCTTTTCGCTCTTGAGATGTGGTCTGGTGGGATATCGGGTACCCATCCGAAGGTCATTTAAATATTAGTTATATATCATGTGTACATATATAGTCATAAATGTTCTTCCAGTTCATTCAGTACCCTTAGGTAGCAAGGGTATACTCCCATGTTCATACGTACAAATTATTTTACTAGTAAACTACAATAGGCGTAGTTTAGGGTTTACTTATACTAGAACAATGAATCATACAATGAGTTAGTTCATTCATGAGTTAATACTTGATAGATAGAGAGAGAACACACATTACAACTAGTACACACAATACATTACTATACACTCTAGATAGAGAGAGAACACACGTTACAGCTAGCACACACAGAACATTATAGTACATTACTATACTATTACATAGATATGTTTACATGATTACATTTACATGAGTACATTTACATAAAAATGCTTACATGAGTACGTTTACATACATAATATATGATGAGTTATTATTACATTTTATATGTATAGATTATGTTATATAATCCTCATTCTTATCTTTACCTTGTGATACAATCACGTAATCGACGAGATAGATTGGATTTAATATCCTAGTACCAAAGGATACGTTGCGGGATTAACCATTCCTAGAATCTCTGTTAGCTACAGAGGTAAAAGCACATCCACAGATGTCAACGGTTGATACCATTACAGGTATACTTTAAGGGACTAACTATTCCTATACCCAGCTGTTAGCAACAAAGGTAAATGTACATCTACGGGTGTCTTCAGTTAACACTGTTAGTTACCCTAGTACCAAAGGGTAATACTTAGGTTATTTATATTATTACCTTTATATTGTGACTCATTCACATAACCGATGAGGTGAATTATATTTGAGTATCCTAGTACCAAAGGATACAATTTCTTATAATAATAATAATAATAGTAGTAGGACAGTCGAGTCTTGGTAGAAGGCTACATTCAGAGCAGTTAGGTCTTGGTAGAAGGCTACATTAAGAACAGTCAGGTCTTGGTAGAAGACCCCCTTTTATAATAGTAGGAATCATAGGGATTTCTAGGGTTTTTCAAACATTTACAGTTGTTCTACAAACATTTTCATACATATACTTAATCTTGTAATAATATAATAGTATAAGGTTGAATTTTAAACTTGAAAAAGTCTAAGGGTTTGAAATTTAAATCATTCAAAATTAAAACTTTTAATCATAAAATTTAAATTTCAAAACCTAAGGACAAGTTTTGAACTTTTCAAAACACAAAGGATCAAATAACAAATAATATAAATTAAACAATTAATTTTATGATTATCTCTTTTTGACCTAATCCAATTTTAGTCACAAGATAATTACCAAATAATTTAAACAATCCATATTTATCATATAAAGAAAGTATTATTTAAATGATTTGAAATTATCTTTTTGTTTTTGTAAGGATAATCATTTAAATATAATAAAATTCAGATTTTATTATAAAAAAGTGTTTTTGGCATTTATCCTATGGCAAAACAGCAAGAAATCCTGAGATATCCTCTATCTGACTCCCGAACTCGCCGAGTCACTACCTGGACTCCCCGAGTTGGGCAGACTCGCCGAGTCCAGATACTAACTTGCCGAGTCGGGTCGGGCAGAGGCCAGAAAAAATGATTTTTAGCAAAAACTCAACAATTACATCACATACAACAAAAACCAATCAAGGCTTTGATACCACTAATGGTTTTAATGCAAATGAACATCCTATGTGCTCATGCAAAACCCTAAAGCTTGGATTTAGGCTTCTGTATTGTACATGTAATTCATCCAAGACTTGTAACCCTAGATCTAGCATGCATAATTCGAAATTAACACTATAAGAACATATCTATGTGATTACCTCTTTCAATTGGCTTGAAATCCTTTGATTCTTCTTGTTCTTGAGCTTAGAGTCACAAGTGTAACTCCTATAATGGCTTACAAACAGCACACAAGCAAGAATGCAATTATGAGAGAGGAGGAAGGATGCTAAAATCGGCCCTAGGGTTTCTCTTGGAGTCAAAGTGCCGAAAATTGCAAGCAAGGGTCTGTATTTATACTGTAGGCTGCTAGGGTTTCAGTCTAAACCCTAATGGATAGCTTAGTCACAAAGAAGCTCATGGAACCTTCTGGAATAGGGCCTATGGATGAAAATATGATGGATCTCCATCATAATTTCATTCCCCATTAGTCCATTAGGTTTCCCAACCCAAAAGTCAACTATCACACATTTGACAGTTTAAGCCCCTTTATTCAATTAATCTCCTTTAGTCACCAAATTAATTCATAATTAATTTACGACCAACATTAATTAAATAATATGATTTCTCCTTTAATATATTATTCTTATAATATATTAATAAATCATAATATCTTCTCTCTCTCCTAAATAACCTTGTCAAGTTGCTTTGATGAAGGCAACCCAAAATGACCATGCTCAACCAGGTCAAATACATACCAAATATAGTTACGAGCTTAGACACTAATCCAACAATCTCACCACTCGTGTGCCAAAAAGGTCTATGCTAAGGTCAATAAACCATCTCGTGAGTGCAGTTCATACATAATCAAAGTAAGATTGATAGCTAAATAAATGCATCTACCATAAGGCCTTCATTAGAAAAGAACAAACAATAAGCCTGAACCAAAAATTGCAAGGCTATCTAGTCCTAATCATGTACCACCTAAATCATTCATTAAACAATCTATCATCATTATCATAAACGCTAACAAGAACATACCAGACACACATATCAGGCATCAAAAGGCATCTCTCTTAAACATGTATTCTAGCCTGCAACGCAGAATAGATCCTTTTCCTATTTCTATCATGCATATCATATCATAGTATAATTAACATAAAAACATGTACGAGTATTTTGGGAATTATTTACTTCAGTTTCGATTGATTGCATGCATCACATGCTTTTCTTTATAAAAACCATTTTAGAAAACATATGTAAAAAGATTTTATCAGCTACGAGTTTCAGTTCGGGCGCATTTAGAGCTAGCTGAATATCCCAAACCAAGGCTCTGATACCAACTTGTTACGTCCCAAAATATAGAACATTTTTTTTTCCATTTTTAATATTAAAAACATTCCAACTGCATGTAAGGATTGAAATATAACCAGAATATGAATTTAGATTTCTAGAACGAAATATTAGAGTAACAAACACAAAAGTCCAGTAGTGCATAAATCTCTATTGGATGCTATACAATTAGGCTACGCTCTTTCCCTTGTTCCAGAATCACCTAAAACATTTGCAACTTGAGACCATAAGCACAAAGCTTAATGAGTTATTCAAAATACCACGTAACCAAATAACGAGCCTATCCCAAAAATTATGTCTCATTTACATAGGCCTAACCCATGTGTCTAACCTAATGGGCCAAGCCCAACAAGCATGAAAGCATACAATCAACTGGTTACACATACATAAAGCAAATATTGACACCCAATGTCCTAGATAGTAGAGTGAGAAAACTCACCTGATCAAAGAGCTGAAAGGACTATACTGGAAATGATAGAAAAGTAGGTACTCGAATCACTATTGTGTCGTGACCATCTCCTTGGTCGACACATGGTCACTAAAGACAAATTGGTTATGATCGGATCATGTGACGCATAATGTAACACTCTACCACCACGTCTTAGTTTACACCCCGTACATCTTAATCTATTAAGCTCTTAACCTTTAAATCTAGAGATCCAATGCTCAGATCTAGATCGACTTAAGCCATACATTGATATAGTTTCCAACTTTATCCATCCCTTAACCTCGAATGACATATATCTTTAACCCTAATTCTCTAAGGGATCATAAAGAATCCAAACTTAAGCATGGATGGGGAAAACTCCATATCTACCAACTTACGGGATCAAAATGTCTAGAAGACAACCAATAATGGTCTTGGAGTTTCTCGAACTATAAGAGTCCACATAAAAAGTATTAAATGACTCAAAAATAATAATACTCATACATTAAGCAAAAAAGGTACAAACTTGATACCTTTTGAAGATCTAGAAGAAACTTGAATGCAAGAACTCTATTGGAACAAACTCTTCAACTTCAACAACACCTCCTTCTTTTGCATATGGTGCTTCAAGGCTCAAAAACTCTCATACACACTAGGAAACACACACTCAAGGCTAGGATTTGGATCTCTAGGGATGGAGGCTGCGATAGAGAGAAACCCTAAATAGTTAGCTCCATTATATATAGCCCAAGGCCCTAGATCTATAGTTTTGTGCCTAGCCACCACCACGATGCGGTCCAACATCTACTCGTGCTGTAAATTAAATGACATAACTACACCATGATGGGTCTCCACCACGGCGCCGCGACGAGTCAAAAACTATCAAAAATTCCGAAGTTGATAAATTAAATGTCCAAAAGAAAAGTACATGAGAATAGATGTTACATCCAATATGGTTTATATTTAGTTTACCTCTACAATTTATCAAACTGCATGCTGATGGAAAATTGTACATCCTTTACCATATTCACGTGAATGAGAAATGTCAAATGAACTAATGGTCATGATACTAACTTTTATACTTGAATAATTTATTTAATCGTGCTTAATCTTACTGTTTAATGTTTTCCGCTTTCATGTTACCCAAATTTCACTAAAGAATTCTTCAAAACTCTACAAAAGGCAACCATGTCTAATTCCGAATTTGTACACAAATTTATATAATAAAGTTTAATGTGCATAGCGTCCGACGTAGTAGTTTAAGTCCCGTAAATGAGTGACTCTCTCAAGTGATAGATCATGTGTTCAAGTTTCACTGGATACATATATGTTAATTAGGGGAAGAGTAGTTTGTCCTTCCAATCCAAAAGTTTTAGATAGAGCATTTTGGTAATTTTGAATGTCATATATCCGTCTCCTTTAAACTCATATGGAAAATGATAATCTTTGAAACAATTTCGAAAAACACCAGTTAACCTACTTTGGAACTTTAAAATTATTACTTTAGTTACCGATTTGAAGTGTGCTATGTGCATGGATAGCCCTTGTTAAAAAAAGACATAACAAAAGTTTAAAGTGATTTAGAATTAAAGTGGAGAAGTTGTGGTCACTTGAAAATGGTATATTGCATAATTGCCGTGAGAAAGGTTTATAGAACCCTTATGTTAATGACCTTGTAACTACATATCTAGACCTTGTTTGCATTAGATTTCAAAATGAACTTTGTAGTTCATATGACAAGGAATCCCCACATAAAAAACATTCTAGTCCAAGTTCATATGAAGTTATAAGCTAGGTTGCAAAGTTGGTATTAAAACAATGAGATTTTCACACTACATCAAGATTTCCGCAGGTTATGACCCGGAAAATCAAAGCTAAAAAAGTGCATATTGGCTAATTTTTGGTTAAGTAATGGAAAGTGATTTATGAGATTAGTATTTGTCTTTTTTTTTTTTTTCTCTAAAAGCCGAATGATCAGAAAGATATCATGCCCAACCTACATTCTGAAATTTTTTGGAACTAAATCCGAAATCCTTTTGCGCTACCTATTCACTTTAATGGATGAAGCACACGGACTACATCAATGGACTGTTTGGTCATGACTGTTCTTATTTAATTAATCTTTTTTAGATTAATTAAAAGGATGCTATACTTGCGTATCGACCAGCAGAATATTTGCTATTAGGTTAAAACAAATTAAGCCAATTACTTTTGCTTCAACAAAAAGTTGATTACTCCGCTGTGCGTACTTTATTATAAACTTGTAGCTGATCCTAACGAACTTGATGGGTCAAAGAACCGATGCAAGCAATTATACAGATCTATGGATAAGAGAATGAAAGTTACGTTTGTAAGATGAGTTGTCCAATGTTCAAATCCATTAAATTCTGGGCTCTACCTCGCAAAACAAGAGTATGGGAAAATTAAATTGCATTACCATAATCAGGAAACTGTACCTACACCCTACGCGATTGACAGATTTTTATCGAATTCCACATTTTGTCAACCTAGCATGACACTAGGTAGATGAAGTTTTACCCTAGCTAGCTAGCTAGGATCCTTTCTTTCCTAATCTTCTACCTATTATTATCGAAAAACGAGTACTTAGGAAGGACATATTCGTATTAATTTCCAGCTGTTCATTAGTTCTAGTAAGAAACGGACAAATCTTTTTCCCATGATTGCTTCACATTTGCCGATTCGAATGGATCTCTAACTTGTTTACCTTTTAATTGCTGATGCAAGTGTTGATATCTTTAACCTGGATTTATGATGTTGTACGTTGCACAAAAGGATTTTTTTTATCTTCTCGATCAGCACAATCTCAAAGATCTGATTGGAAAGCTGTACTAGATTTTGCTTAGGTAGAATGATTTCCAAGGATTTCTTTATCCTATATGCATCATGGGCAATCCTGCTGTGTTGACATGTACATTGCACAAAATTTTTCCTTGTACTTGGATAACGAAAGATTGTTGTATCATGTGGTCCTATCAAACATTTATGTCATGAATCTCCTAACACCCATGGGAGCCAGCTGTTTGCGAATGGGTTTTGTGTATTTTCAGTATATATTTCTAGATCTGAAATATTACAACTTGTCATATTTCACCATATCTGATAAGAATAATCAAGTGGGCATGTGAATTCTTCTTTTTCACTTTCCTTTCTTTGTTCTTTAACTGCATGTTACTTGTTAACATATCGGATCCCATGTTACTTCCTAATTACCTTATTCAATAATTCAAAACGAGCTCATTCATCTATGCCTTTCTCCCCGCTTTAAGTGCGAGCGTAATGTGCCTTTTTTTGGCATATTACAATAGTTAAAGGGGCAGAAATGAAAGTTTCAAAGCTTAATTCTTTTGTTACACCCCAAATATTTGTACTAGTGGTACATGCAATAACTGGTACCTATTTTCTTGATGTTTTGCATGCAATTCTGATTTAGTTCACATGGTTGTGGACCTTAGGAGGCCAGAATTGTCTTGAGCTTAATCGTTATGTTGTCAGAGATAAGAGAATGCATGGAAGCCATTAACATATGGTCAGATGGGTGAACTTACTAATGTTATATGAATTGGGAACAGTTGTAGGTGAATTTCTGCATTGGTAGCAGTGATATGGTACCAATTTTAATGAAGTGTCACAGGGATTGAAGCAAATGTTTTTGGATGGTGGTTGGCACGACAGAAATGTTTTCCCCATACTCTTTTGGATTCTTATCTAGCCAGCATTGTGTTGTGCAATGAACAAGTTGTATGCTCCCATTTCTCCTATTTTGCAACCCAACATGTAAAGAAATTATAGATCGACAATCAATATTGTTCGTGTCCTCGGGACACGGGGACACGGGTGTGGAATAAATCGTATATATGATAAAAATAGGAGATAATAATGATATAGGTCTTTTGTAGAACAATAAAAAAAATGAAGGGGGAATGATAAAGATTTGGAAAAAGGTCAATGATAGATTCCATGCAAACAAATAGTAAAATGAAGTTTAAAAAATGTTAGGTCTTGACTAATGAGATACTTCCAAGAATGTGATAAATTATGAGCATGTTCCATTGGATCAAGCAGGATCTCAGGTCTTTATCAAGAGATGATGTGTTTTTTAAGAAAGCATTGTACGATTATTGTAGCATATGATACTAATAATTATAATATTCAATTTTTTAGGAAATGGGATACATGTGAACTAAATTCGACCATTTCTTGTCACATTACTTATTTTAGTCATATGCAATTCTACTGCCCTTCTTTTTGGTAAAATTTACCGTATAATAATAATAATCATAATTCATCTTATTACATTCAGTTATCTGATTATAAAAAGACTGAATTACAAACAATCGAGCTGTTACCTAAATTGTTATGTGTTATCATTGTGTCGAGTGCTATCTAATGACCCATTGACTGGATATAACAATACAATGTGAGGTTAGAATTAAAGTCTAGTAATGTTATGTTATTATATATATATATATATATATATATATATATATATATATATATATATATATATATATATATATATATATATATATATATATATATATATATATATATATATATATATATATATATATATATATATATATATATTTGTATTTGTTCGTTATGTGAATCACTTAGATACCCTAAAATCTAGAAATTATTTAATTCTAATATAAAATCTAGTTTCTAAAATGATACAAACTTTAAAAAAGATTTCTCGTTACAAGAAAAAGTGGAATCAGGGCCGACAAAATGGTAGCTTTGTCACCGGTTAAGACAATAGTTGTGATACGTCACGGATACTGTTATGTCGTGATTGCTCAAAATGTCACCGTAAAAATATTTGTCGCCGCTAATATTTGTATCGCCGGTAATCACCTTTGTCATAGTAATATTATTTTTCATATATTTTTATTTTTTTTAAATCAATACTTTTCTGGTGCAAAAAAACTGATACATGATGACATTAAATGCAGAAAAAAATTACATAATGACATCAAATTGGGTACCAAATAATGATATAATTTCATATAAATACCAAAATAAACAACAAAAGTATTACAATTCCAACAAGTGTAACGTACAAAACACAAATTAATTATTCAACGAACCATCATCTTCGATCCCCTCGTTTCCTCCTTGATATTTCCACGATTGAAAAAATACAGAAAGTACATGTCAGGTTGTTGAGCATTGCACGAAGATTATCCTACTACATAACAAATAACTTAACATATATAAAATTATAAGTTAAACTATAAAAATAAATAAATAAATAAAACTATCAAAGTACACTGCTATTTTTTGTACTTAGGACATAAACACAATTATCAAATCAACATGTATGATGCCAAAGTACATTGCTATTTGTAAACTAGGCACAAAAAACCAAAGTATATTGATATTTCTTGCACTTGGAACAAAAATACAGTTACAAAGATAATTACCAAATCAACATGCATTTATTAATCATTGTATAGATATACAAGCCTTTGAAATTAAATAGTCTTGTTTTACAAGAATGGTAGCTTAGTTTCTCCTTTTTTTTTTGTGCTAAAGAACCTTAAATACAAGAAATAGCAATGCACATTGTTATTTCTTGCACTTGTGACAAAAACACAATTACATACACAATTACCAAATCAACAAGCATTTATTGATACCAAAGTACATTGCTATTTCTTGCACTTTTGATAAAAAAAAAAAAAACAAACAAACAAACAAACTACATTGTTACTTCTTGTACTTAGGACAAAAAAACAACTACCAAAACTGTTAGCAAATACTTAACACAAACCAAAATTACCAAATCAACATGCATTTATTGAAATTAAATAGTGTTGTTTAACCTATGATGATTGTGAATGTGGCAGTGGTTGCGATAATTGTGCAATCAACATGATAGCAAGAGGTTTCCGCCCGATGCCCCTGATATGACCATGTTACCTAATTCTCTCTTGAAGCATGCTCTTTCTGTAGTGAGTGTTAAATCTCTTTCACCATTTAACCATTGTGTTTATTCTAAGAGCTCTTCCGCTAATTGATTTTGTGTTTTCCGAAAATGATTAACAATTTAGTATATACAAACACTTTATTATATGATAAAATTATAATTAAATAATTACACATTGCTGCTCCGCTATATAAGTAACAAGTACACTATTCTTATCGGTATTAGTTATGCAGAACGTTTCAACTATCTTGAAGTTTTTTTAACTTTAAAAATTAGATTATATTTTAAATAAATAATTACATATGTCATACGTTTCCTTTTTTATAGCAAGTACTGTTATACGAGCTCGATCCCCATGGTTTAGAGACGTTTGTAGTTCACAGACTTTTTTGTTTCTTGCCGAAGTTGTTAGATGTTCATCCGTTTGGAAATATTCAACTGCTTTCCTCCAATTATCGACCTTCATATCATCTTGGGTGGCTAATGATCTCAAGATATCTGTATACCCTTTAATTTTTAAAAAATATGCTTTTGCATCAGCTTTATGCTCTCTAAAACCTTTTAACAAAGCTACTTTAAAGCTCTCTAACAACCTAGCAACCTTTGGATCCCGGGATAGCCGATAAAAGATGAAACTTTGTCTACAATATATATAACTGAAAACCAGTTATAGTTAACTATATAATATTTTCTTCTATAAATAAGTTATTCTTAAATGTTGTTCTACTATATCCTTTATTGCAGGGAAAACTCTTTTCCATGTTGTTTTTTATGAAAATGGAACTTTTGCCATATTATTTTCCCAATATCGCGTGCAAACATGTCTATTGGCTCTCATACATGATCAAATGTCAAATCCCTATCATAGTCCAAGTCAATTGGGTTGCCTTTATTATTTAAAAGCACCTTTTCGAGCTGAATGTTTTTCGCTTTTCCTCTGGCCTTGCTATGTGGCACAACTACAAATATAATAAACAATTATTTGAAACGGTATTTTAAATAAATGAATAAAAATAGCAAATAAAAATTCATAATAAGACTTATCTTCCTGTTTGTGTTGACTATCACCTCTACCGCCTAGGAGAGGTGGGTCCTCAACTCAATCGCTACGTCCACGACCTATAACAACAACCATGGTGTACAAAAACAAGATTCATATCGATGTCATTGCTTGAAAAATTATAAGATATAAGATACAATTATAACATTGTATTTTAAATATTACATTGTTTTATTCTATATGAGCACTGTACTTTTTTTTATATTTATGTTATTTATAGGATTTTATTTTTGTTTTTTTCTTCTAATTATAGCATTATATTTTAAACAATTATATTATATTGTTGTTATTTATTGTAGTAGTTTACTTTATGTTTTCATTGCCAATAATAGTATCCGACTTTATTTGTTTTTTTTACAATCCACATTGGTTTTTTTTACAAAAATAACATTCTCAATGATAGTTTTTTTTTTTTTTTTTTTTTTTTTTTTTTTTTTCTTCTGCAATAGCATCCTAAAATAATAACATTCTCAATAATGTCATTTTTAAAAGTAGCATCCTACAGAAAAATACACATTGCATACATACATACATAATATTATGTTTTCATTCATACAAATAAGCATTATACACACATACAATCCATATTAGATACAAACATACATATAATTTAAATATACATTCCTAATTCCCCCAATGCTTTAAACTCACAAATAATTCAATAAGAACATTAATATTGTAATTAGTTGGAAAATTATAATTAATATTTGTTGACCTGAATGCTATTTATTTTGCAAATGGTTTTTGAAACTCGCACTTTCCTTTAGATTTTCTAAAAATTACCATGTTTTATAAATATCATTCTATTTTTGAATTCAAAGATGTCAAAGACAATCTCTGGTACATAAAGGTAAAAATTTCATTATACCCTCCTAACCAGAAAATCAATTTTGAAATCCCTTGAAATGTCATTGCAAATCAAAGTCCGTAAATCTAGAAACATGGAATGTGTGTAATTCTTTTACTTTTTATTTTTTAAACACGTAATACAAACCTAAAACTATAGTTCATTTACTAGAAACATGACATTTGAATCCAAATAACAAGGTCAAAAAAACTAATATGAGGGTTTTCAAAATTGTTCTTCAGCTTCAAAAAATGTATTATTAGGTTATGTGCATACTTTTTTTTGGAAATGTTTTGTGATTAGTTGTTAGGTGTAGGAACACAATAGATTTGACTACTTCCATTAAATCTTTTTTTTATGCTTCAAAATTTATAGTAGGTTTGAAAATATAATGTGAAGGTATGAACAAGTTCCAAAATGATATTTTTCAATATATATATATTTTTTCTAAAATTTGTTATTGAAAATATCCACTTTCTTCGAAATGATGGGTTTGAAAATACAACATCACGCGTTTTCTATGAAAATCTAAAAAACATAATTTTTTTTTTTGTCTTTTTACAGCGTCAACTATTCTACTATGCTCATATGTCATTAAAAATAAACAACTATTCTCAAATAAACTATTCTACGATGCTCATATGACATTGAAAATACATAACTATTCTCAAATCCACAATAAAGAGAATGTTGAATGTCTTCCATGAAAAGTTATTTAGAAATATATGTTTTGGGTCTTACCTCAAACCCGCCCACCACATGTGGGGTCCTTCTAAAACATCCCTCCTAGATTAGTTTAAATTTATAACTAATTTAAAATCATTGAATTTTAAATTAAAGTTGTCAGAGTTTAAAAGTGGGTAATAATAGTGTCCCATAGTTTAAAACAATTGTAATTTGTTTAAACTAGCAAGATGAAATAAATTAACATCGTTTCATAGTTCAAGGTTACCATACATCTCTTGACATTCAAAATACCATCACTATCTTCTACAATTGTTCTATAAGATCTTTAATTTAAGCACATGTGAAAGTATAGGTAGACAATATAATACTTAGTGAAAATAAGTGAGGCTGATCACTCATTCTAAGTAAGTTTTGATGTTGATCATTCCACTTAAATCAAACCCAAAAAATCAATTAAAATTAGCAACACAAAGTATCCATAATTTAACCAATATTCAATAAAGGGTGCAATACACCCAAATTCAATGTCAAAAGGGTGTGGTAACCCATAATCCAAAGTCAAAGGGTTTAATAACCAATAATCCAAATTCAAAGGTTTAGTAACCTATAATGTAAACATAAAAGGTTTAATGACCCATAATCTAAAGTCAAAGGGTTTAACAACCTGTAATCTAGAGTCAAAGTGTTTAATAACTTGTAATCTAAAGTCAAATAGTTTAGTAGCACATAATCCGTAGTCAAAGGGTTTACAAGCATCAACAATCAAATTCAGATAATCTAAAAAATAATATTATTAATGCAATATGTTTCTATCCTAACACCGAGGTCAATCTCAAAAGTTCCAAACTTGCAATGATGGTTAATAGGTAGCATGGAAGCTATGTACAATTAGTGTGAAATCTCTCTACAATATAGAAGAACCACTCAATATACCCTTTTATTTCTTAACAAAAGTAAACTATCTGACATGTGAATCATCATATATACACCATACAAATGGTTGCGAGCCTCGTTTATGCATAGTGATAATTATCATGAGATTTAATCATTCAAACTTGTCAAATCGTGCACAGATATTATGAAAGTTACCAACAGTTCCCTATCAAAAATTAATTCACAAGTAGGATGGCTAATAGTTTTCAAATAAAATAAATAAATTCTCAACTATGTAAAGGTCTTTGAAAATTAAGTTCAGGAAATGCACAAGAAATACTTATAATTAAACACATTTCACATATGCAATATCATATTGAAAAGCAAAAAAATAAAAACCAAAAAATATATATAGAGAGAGACTTGTACTCTCAATAAGCTCACTATGTAATTGTTGTAATGCCTAATTCTTCTTCTCTTCTAAAATAGTTCAAGAGATTAAGTATAACCTATTAGTAGCAATAAATGTGTTAAAAGACCCTTAAATATTTCATTAAGTAAACTATTAAGTTCATAATTATATTATAACAATTTTCATTTATATAATTCTTCGTTTAGTTTATAGAAGAATGTAGGCCAAAACCATACCTAATTTGGATTCTATATGCAAAAGTTATAACATATTATATTTAGACACAATACCTATTCGGAGAGTTACAAGATCCATGTTTTTCTCCATGTAGAAAGCCCGGTTCCTTTTTAAGGGTGGTTACACGATTCTGCTTTTCTCTACTTGAAAACATGGTCCGTGACTTTGTGTCGAAGAAATATCTTTCATATATTTTTCTTATTTCGACATTGTACTTTACCTTGAATAAGATAAAATTATTTTCATTCTTCAGATGACAAGCTAGCTTGGATGCAAAACTTCTTCGGTTTATAGTTCTCCTTGGATACAATACATATCAGATCATACTTCAAGCTTGGATAAAGTTTACATTGGATGGTTGGTCATTCTTATGCACTATCAATCTCCCCTAAGTGAAAGGAAAAAACATGTTCCTTCATGAGAAAATTACAAACTTCGATCAACCATAGTATTTGTAACATCCATAAAAATCGAGGTAAATTTAAACTTTTTAAATATATTCTAAAACCATAAAGTGTTTGCAATTAGTTTTAAAAATATTTCTGACATTAGAGTTTTCCCAAAATCATAAATCAGAAATAGAGGATGTGTACGGTCACGCCTTCAGCTTCCCGCGGTCATCCACAATACCTAAAACATTACCCAAAACTGTAAACCAATGCTTAGTGAGTTCCCCTAAAGCACCAACACATAACCAAATAACACATATACAATAACAGCATGAAATGGATCGACAACTAAAATTATGGATTACCCCTGAGCCCACAACATAAGTCCAGATTGCCCTCATGACCTACAACTTATGTCTGGATTGCTTCCTGACCGGATCAATTCTTGGATTGGATACCATCAAGCCCTCAGTACGAGTCTGTCATGCCTACCCGACCCTCATCTTGTTTCAGTAGCCCTCAGTATGAGTCTGGCATGCCCTACCCAACCCTTAGATTATATCTGGAATGCTACATGGTTTGTTAGCTACCGCACAGAGCAATATAGCCTCAAATCGACCCAACACAATATGTCGACATCTACCAAAAGAATCAACACTACAGATAATCAAGCAATAGAGTCACATGTAGTCCTATAGTTCTACAAGTCTAGCATATCAATAACTATCATAAATAAGCATATTTATCCCATACTTAGCATTATATACGTATCAAACTAATGGGTTGGCCTTGGTGCCTTCAACCCATAAGTACAGTGAAGAAAACTCAACTTGCAAACTAGACAAAAGTTGAAGGAGTCTCAACTCTGAATCTCAACTTTGAATGCCTCCTATCCCAACCAAATGGACTAACTAAATTAGAATTCCCAAAATAACCTAAATACCCTTAAGATCAAACATGGTAAAACTCAAATTTAAAGTCAAATGGTCAAACCCACTAAGTTAACCGAGTCAACCCAACGGAGTCAACCTAACCAAGTTAACCTCGATCTAACCCAATGCAAGTATCCAGGGCATACTATGGAGGTACGTTAGGCGTACTCTAATCGTCGCAGTTGACGACTATCGGGGTAGTTGAGCGAGTACATGGGGAGTACTCCGAGTTCGTGGGGCATACCATCGCATCCTTCAAAATCCAATAAGTGCTTAATGGCTTAAGGACTTAAGTCCATATTTGAGATCCAAGGATCAAATACACTTTAAAGTCATAAAGATTCCAAATTGATGACTTTACATACCCATTATGTGCTTAAAACAAGGTCTTAATTCATTAAGACCTTCTACAAGATACATGGAGCAAAACCAAGCATTTGAAAACCATTTTTATGACTCAAGACCCCCCCAAGGGTATGAAAGGACAGCTTAAAGGGTCAAGAACATGCTTTGTTCAGGAAACACCATATTTGGGACAAAAGGACCTAAAATTATCCCAAAACAAGATCTACAAGAAACAATCCCAAGTTCAAAACTTAATACCTCAAAATAGTGCCAAAAGATGGTGTGATTCTGCATCTAGAGAGGTTTACTCGTTTAAGGTGGTCTTCTCTTCCTTTATTCTTCTTCTTCTAAAGCACTTAAACACACACACAAGCTTATAAATGGCTCCTCAAGGGGTTATTAGGGTTGCAAACAAGAATAAGAGGGTGGTGGCTGGTAAGATAAAAGAAAATGAGGTCATAAGGATGCTTAAATACCAACCAAACCTTAAAAATTAAGGTTTCCATATTTAGCTACTACACCCTGAAACAATGATGTATGCCTAGCATAATAGGGCATGCCCTATTACGCTCAGCATACATCACGTATGCATGGCGTACTCCGAAGCTCCATTTTACCAAAATACCATTAAGGCCCTTTTTGCATATAATTCTTGGACGTTGGCACCAATTGCAATATAAATAAATTAAAGGGTTGAAATTTGAAGTACCATAGCATCGGGATGTTATAGTAATGCTTAAAAAAATTACTTTTACATCCTCAGTAGCTAAAGACATGGCTGCTCTTTAGATCATTCTTTCAAGAACATTAGTGTACCAAGTGCTTCTTCTTGATCTGGAACAAAGTCTTCTCGATTGTCCCTTTAGAGCAATATACAAATCGTATTATGCATCATTAGTGTAACTGATTGGCATTGCCTTGATTCATTTTAAAGTGGTGTTGGGCGATGAGGTAACACACCTATTTTGAATAGGTGATGAAGCTCAACATTGACTCTCCCAAAATCTCAGATGTAGTACTTTAGAAAGATGTTTGCATCATAAAAGGTTCTCATCATGAGAACAATTATTTTTCTCTTCGAAAGGAAATGAGTTAGAATGGTTAAGATGTTGGTTGGATTTATGTCTTGAAAATCAGAATCACATATTATTCATTTCGAGTTTTTTCTTGGGATGATGTGATATGTGTGAAGATCAAATTTGTAGGATGGGTGATTGATTAATTTCTTTTTGTAGCCTTTAGTTACATAATTCCTTTTTTCTTTAACAAACTATATCTCTTAGAAGTGCATTAGCTGTGTGAAAGAACTCAAGTCTTGTTCTTTATGATCAATTTTGATCTTCAATAGGTGAACTCGGTTTCCATCTTTGAAAATTTTGAGTAGAAGCTTTCATATAGAGAGATCAGAAGATCAAGTTGTTCCAAATCCGATGTTGGGAACTTGCAGGTTTGGTATGGTACTATTTGGTGATCAAATAACCCAGTTATAAGATTCTAAGTGGAAACTCCTGCTAGAGCAGTTGGGTTCTTATTGATTTGTTGATAGATAATACTTTCTTTTATAGCTCATTGAAGATGTGTATCCAACTTTTCAACAGTTGTTATCCCTCAGACTGTTTTAGTGACTTCATTAAGCACATATGTTTTTGTTCTAGCGTGGAAATGGACTTTCCTTTGTCTTTGATCAAAGCACCAGGTGTTTCTTGATCAATAATATTTTGGGTTGATGGACTGATGAGAACGGCTTCTATGGGAGTATGCATCAGAACAAGAAACAAGATGTCATCTAATTTTCTAGATCGGTTCAGCTTGATCTATTGGCTCAATGATTGAAGGAGTAGGAGTGTATATTATATGGGATGCTCTGAATTCTTATTCATATTTAAGGTACTTTCTCTTTTCTTCATCCATACTCTAATACAAGGCATCTGAAAGTCCAACCGACCAGGTAGGGCATTATTATTTCTCCTCATCGTTTATAATTCTTTTAGTTTACATTGGACATCCATCGTCGGTTGATAGAGGCATTTATTCCTCGAATTTTCCTTCATCGATTTCATCCACCAACTTTTACTCCACATTTGGGTTGTTTTGGAACCCCTTGAATCCTTATAAGTGATAATTGTTGGATAAGGTGTCTAAGTCCATAACTATATTTGAGATGTACTTGACCCGACCTAGCATGGTACATTTGGGTTGCACTTCACCCAAACAATTTATGGATAAACTTTTGAAAATAGTATGTTTATGATTTATTAATGTATTATAAGTTCTAATATATTGATACGAAATCATATTATTTAACTAGTATTGATCTAAAATTAATTTATAACTAATTTGGTGATAAAAAGGTGACTAATTAAATATGGAATCTTGTATTTATATAGTGTAGGCTATTGCTTATTTAGAATGTGCTAGGCTTGCATCGAAAGTCCATTCTAAAGCATTACCTTGTGATGGTATATATGAAACTGTCTTTAATAATGTTATTTATTTTAAAGCATTACCTTGTCATGATGTATATGAAACTGTGTCAGTTGTTGATAACCTAAGAAATAATGGGTTGTGTATTGATTTTTCCACTAACTTGGATGAAGCATCATTATGGCTTTTTCGTCATGGAAATTTGAGTAAGAAACACATAGGCTAACTCCAAAAGGATAGAGTCTTGGAGTCATTTGACCTAAAATCAGATGATTGTTGTGAATGTTGTTTGCTTGGGAAAATAACAAAGTCACCCTTCACTGGTACTTGTGCTAGGGGTGAGGTTTTGTTGGATCTCATACATACTGATGTGTGTGGGCCCTTCAAAACCTCCACAAGGGATGCTAACCGCTTCTATGTGACTTTTACTGATGATTATAGTAGATATGAATATGTCTACTTAATCAAGCATAAATCAGAAACCTTTGAAAAGTTCAAGGAGTTTAAACAGGAAGTGGAGAATCAGTTGGGCATGAATATTAAGATGCTTCGATCCAATCGAGGTGGTGAGTATCTTAGTATATATTTCCTTAACTATCCTAAGGAATGTGGGATTGTCTCACAATTGAATCCTCCCATGATACCACAACTTAATGGTATGGTTGAGAGGCATAATCGAACCTTGTTGGATATGGTTCGGTCCATGATGAGTCGAGCTTCTCTACCAATCTTATTCTGGGGGTATGCCTTAGAGACTACCGCCCATATCCTTAATCTAGTCCTTACCAAAAAGGTTGCCAAAACACCTCACGAGATGTGGATCGGGAAAGTTCCCAATTTGGACCACACAAAGATTTGGGGTTATGAGGATTTCGTGAGGCATGAGACTCACGATAAGCTCGAACCTCGAATTTCGAGGTGTATTTTCATCGGCTACCCACATAATCCTTTGGTTATCTCTTCTACAGACCTAATGATAATGTGGTTTTTGTAGCAAGGAGAGGAGCCTTTTGCGAGAGAGAGAGAGAGAGAGAGAGAGAGAGAGAGTCCATAAGCCAAGGAAATTGTGGGAGGCAAATTGACCTTGAAGAAATTTAAGAGTCAAGTGGTGAAGGAACCTCAAATCCTTGCAATCAACCTGAGGAGGAAACACCTTTTGATCTATTTGACTAGTCTGTACCTCTGAGGCATTCCATGAGAGTTAGGAATGCACCTGAGCATTAGTATGGTTTCCATATTACTACGGAAGGTGATACATTTATCAGTGATAGCATACTGGTAAATTTGGATGAACCTAATAGCTATAGGGAAGCCATGGCATGCCTTGAGTCTGCTAAATGGAAAGAGGCTATGAACAGTGAGATTCAATCCATGTATGATATCAAGTTTGGAACTTGGTTGACAATGTACTGGGTCGTAAGACGGTCGGGTGCAAATGGATCTTTAAGAATAAGATCGACATGGATGGAAAAGTGCACACCTATAAGGCACGACTGGTTGCAAAGGGTTTCACTCAAACTCACGGATTTGATTATGATGAAACCTTCTCACCAGTAGCAAAGATTAAGTCTATCAGGGTTAGGCTAGCCATTGCTGCATTTCATGATTATGAAATATGGAAAATAGATGTCAAAACTGCTTTCCTTATTGGAAAGTTGGCCGAGGATGTTTAAATGAGTTAGCCAGAGGGTTTTTCCAGTGAAAAGTACCCTGATAGAGTGTGGAAGCTTGAGAAATCCATTTACGGATTGAAACAAGTATTTCGCAGCTGGAACCGTTGTTTTGATGAGAAGGTCAAAGAGTTTGGCTTTTCGAGAAGCGAAGATGAATCGTGTATGTATGTTAGAGCTAGTGGGAGTATAGTTAGCTTTTTGGTACTGTGTGTGGATGACATACTACTCATGGGAAATAACATCCCAACTTTGCAGGAGGTCAAGTCCTGGTTTGGGAAGTGTTTCGCTAAGAAGGATCTTGGAGAAGCTTTCTATATCCTAGGGATAAGGATATTGAGAGAAATAAGTAAAAGACTAATTGGACTTAGTCAAAGCACCTATGTGGACAAAGTGTTGAAAAGGTTCAACATGCAGAATTCCAAGAAAGGTGACTTACCGATCCAGAATAATGAAAAACTGAGCAAGGCTCAGAGCCCGAGTACAAAGGATGAGATAGCTGAGATGAGTCGATTATCATATGCTTCTGCCGTTGGCTCAATCATGTAAGCTATGACTTGTACTCACCCTAATGTGGCCTTTGCTTTGAGCATGATCAACAGATATCAGGGAAATCCTGGTAAGGCTCACTGGACTGTGGTAAAGAACATTCTTAAATACATGTGAAGGACTAAGGATTGGATTCTTACCCTTTGTAGGAGTGATGACTTGCGAGTTGTGGGGTATAGTGACGCTATCTTTTAGACTGATAGGGATAATTTACGCTCTTAATCGGGCTAGGTCTTTACCATGAATGGAGGAGCAATTACTTGGAAAAGTTCCAAACAGGATACAGTAGCCGATTCGACCTGTGAATCAGAGTATATTGCATCGAGTGAAGTGGAAAAGGAGGCGATATGGCTGAGGAACTTCATCGGAGACCTTGGAGTTGTACCAACTATAAAGGAGCATATGGAGATTTTCTATGACAGCAATAGTGCGGTTGCCTTAGCCAAGGAACCGAGAGATCATGGAAAATCTAGACACATTAACAGAAAATATCACTTCATAAGACACAAGATAGAAGGAATCCTCGTAGCAAAGAGGATATCGTCAGAGGAGAACCCAACAAATCCCCTCACGAAGGGACTGACTAGGGTTAGGCATTTGCAGCATGTGAGGCGCATATAGCTAAAGAACGATATTAGTTTACAGAGTAGATAGTTTTGAAATTTGTAAAGTGTAATTGACATTTGATGATGAATAAAAGTTGTTGTTTATTTATGAGCAAAGTTTTGCTATCTTTTGTCAGTCGTTTACTATCATTTCGTTTTGCATGTTTTGACTTCCAGAATAATTATGTTATGGTATTTCATATTATTGAAATTCTCCATAGTCGGTCATATGTTGGGAGTAGATATGAATCAAGACTGTCATGAAGTTGACTTGTAGATGTCTAATGTGTTGGACATAGCAAGAGTTGCTAAACCACTCATGAGTGCTCATAAGTTCTGAGTATTGGATTCAACCCACGCTCACTTGTATAACTGCATGGAATTTATCTCAAGTGATCATGAGATGCTAATATCATATAAGTCTTAAAATCTAGAGATATGAGTTGCTTCCTATGAGTTGGTTATGCATTGATTGTACGAAAACGCATCAATAACTTGATGTCATAAAACGTACCTTTATGTATAATTTAACAAATAGTGGAACAAGCATATGCGTTAAATTTCATCTGTTCCTTCTTGGATTAGAAGTGGTATCTGGGCCCCTCGATGATTTTGTTTTGACTTATGTATCGGGCCCAGTAAGAACTAAATTGATGTGTTCAATTAAGTTCTATGTTAAACAAATCGGAAATCGGGAAAGAAACTACTAGACAATAAGTACGACAATGCTCCATGTATTTGTCCGGCTAATATCTTGAACATAGGATTATATGATCACTTATCTAAAATGGGGATTCATAGTTCAACAGAGTTTTAAGAGCTATAATTGTCGGTCGGTTCCTAAACTCATGCTTGCAGCTATAGTTGTTAGACTTATCCAAGTGCGAGACTATTGGATAAGGTGTGTAAGTCCATAACTATATTTAAGATGTATTTGACCCGACCCAGCATGGTCCATTTGGGTTGCACTTCACCCGAACAATTTATGGATAATCTTTTGAGAATAGTATGTTTATGATTTATTAATATATTATAAGTTCTAATATATTAATATGAAATCATATTATTTAATTAGTATTGACCTAAAAATAATTTATAATTAAATTGGTGATAAAAAAGTGACTAATTAAATATGGGCTCTTGTATTTATATAGTGTGGGCTATCGCTTATTTAGAATGGGCTAGGCTTGCATGGAAAGTCCATGGAGCTTTAACCCATGGATCTCATGGAAATGAAAGCTCATGGGTATTAGGGTTTACATGAATGTAACCCTAATCCACCACGCTATATAAAGGGGCCATTGGCACTTGAAATGGCACTAGTGTGTGTGAGAACTAAGGTGTGGTCGATTTCTAGAAGTGTACTACCATTCTATCAAGTTTCCAAAGTTTGTTCTGATTTGCGACTTCCATTTAAGGCATCCACATTATTGGTGCTAGGCTCTTAAACTCCAAGAAATCAACCATTACTAAAAGGTATGTAATTCTACTAGTGTTTTATGATTCAAGTACATCATAACATGCTAGGTAGGATGTAAATCTTGGAAAGCTATTATTTGCATGTATTTTAGAGAAAGCATAGATCCAAGGTTTATAGGGTTGCATGTACACCATAGGAGTTTTAAAAATGCTCAAAACCCAACAATAATGGCACACAATTTGAAGGAAGTCCTTTCAGGGAGTGGTGCGAAGACAAGAGAATCCACCGTCAGTTCACGTCAGTGGCATACCCTCAGGCCAACAGAAAAAACGAGATATACAACAAAACCATAGTCAATGGCTTGAAGAAAAGGCTACTCAGATCAAAGTCCGCCTGGGTGGATGAGCTCCCGATAGTGCTGTGGTCATATCGTACCATAACAAGGTCAAGCACGGGAGAAACGCCATTTAGTCTAACCTATGGGACAGAAGTAGTCCTCCCATTGGAAATAGTGCCCACCTCCTGACGAACAGAGAGTTTCGAGGAAGCAGCTAACGAAGAATGACGACGCCAGAACCTGGACATGATTGATGAAAATCGTGAGGCAACACAGATGCACCAAGCAATGTACCAATTACGAACTGAGAACCATTAAAACCGCCAATTTTGGGTCAAGAAAATCAAGGTTGGCGAATGGGTACTTAGAAAGACGAGTCCAGACATGCTAATCCATTGGGAAAACTCAATATCACTTGGGAAGGACCATACAAAATTGTGGAAGCCCTAAGAATGGGGCTTACGTCCTGGAAGCTCAGGATGCGCATGTCATTCCAAGAACTTGGAATGCGCAGAGCCTGTGCCATTTTTATTCTTAAAACGAGTGTTAAAAATAGATCCAATGCTAGCAAACGCATTTTGTATTAGTGTTGACATGTACATGTACCTAGCAAAACTTACTTTACCACCTTCAGTCTTACAACACTCTAACCATAAAATTAGAAAAAAAAGAAATAAAGCAATTCAAATGCTTCTTATTTTCAACCTTGAAAAGTAAAACCGAGAGGCTATGTACATTTACCGTGTGACAACAATAACTGATCATCCAACGTTACACGAGCGAAATTGATACAAGGAGGCAGCCAGGGGGTTTATATGAAAAAGGTTCATAACCTTTCCCCCAAAACATGTTCATCTGTCACAGTATAGCAAATAACAAAGATACAAAAGAACATGTGACATAAGTGTAGAAGAGTCGTAACCTTCCACTAATAAGAAAAGCACAACCGGGTGAGCCTCATGATGATGATCTTGGCTACACCTAGGGTCTTTAAGCAGAAAATTGGAAAATTTTCTCAAAGACCAGCATTAGAAAAGCACAAAGACTTCACCAATAAAAGAACTTAGACAATGGGTAATCAAACCTTGCGTAAATACTATGTGATGGCCAACATAAACCATACATGAAGTAACCAAAAAAAAGAATATGTGCAGTAACAAGAAACATTCATACCTACAAACTAAAAGTAAACATTGTCAAAGTCGTTGGACTCCTATATTTTAAGACTGCCAGTGAGTGCAACCAAGATAAAAAAAAATAAAGAAAGAAATAGAAAACACAAAACAAATTAAGCAAACAACGCTACCTATGAGAATGAGTGTTCGCATTACCTGGTGAAGAGCTTGGGCCAGGGCCAGACCCATCGCTCTGAGCGTCTTGACAAAGGTCGCGGAGTCCGCCCATGTCCAAACTACCCAGGTGGAGATACCCTACAAAATTTGTTTCAGTAAAAGTCGCTATGGCATCCTCCATCTCTTGGGTCTTAGTGGCCATGTCCACCTCAACCTCCAAATTAAACTCCCAGGTCATCACAAGCTCTTTTGCAGTTCTTTTTCTTTGCTCCACCCCTGTTGGCACACAAGCTGCTCGCACATGAACCAACCCTTGAAGAAATTGAGGGCTCTCGATCACCATGTCTACCATCCGGTTGAGCCCATTGCTAAGGATCCACGAAACATCCTTCTCTAATGCCTCTTTTGTAGAGTTCTTCGCAACCATATCGACCTCCAGTTCTGTTGTTCGCTCACTTCGACCGACATTCTCCAAAATCAGGTTTCCCACACAATCATTCAGGCACCTCACCTCTTCCTCCAGCTTTGCCACTTGTTCCTTTATGGTTGCCTTATTGAGCAACGCCACCTCCATCTTGGCCTCCGAGCTGCGCTTGTCAGCTTGAATCTTTTCCACCTGGGTTTTCAGCTCTTCGCATTCGATGCTTATCTTATCCGAGTGAGATTGGATGGTTTCCACATCGGAGATGCGTTCAACAGCTGCAATCAAGTAAGATGACACTTAGGCGGCGGCATAGAACATACCGTCGACCATGTGCTCATCCGCTAGGATAGTTAAAGCATCAGTCGTAGCAGGTGAAAAAGCATGCCGCCACCACTCAAGCGTAGTTTCGTGATTAGAAACAATGTTTTGGGCAGTAAACCTCCAAGCTGGCTTGTAGGCATCCAGATGAGAGCCTACAAAAAGGGAGACATCTCCTATTTTACCAGAAGTAGTTGACGCGAGACCTTCGGAAGGAAAATACCCAGTCTTCACCTTGGCTCCTCCAGTAGTGGGATCGGGTCTGGTCTTGTCGGAGTTTTGTTCCTCTATATGACTGGGCAGTTTAGTCGACCTGTCTTGTGCCCTCTCTAGCAGTTTCGGAGGACTTTCATCGGGGGACACGAGTGGAACTCTTGGTGCCTCCTAGTAAGAAACTCATACTACATTTCTTACAAAGAGCGGGTTCGGTGCTAGTCGTCTTAGTTATACCACCAGAAGAGGCCTCCAAGAAAGTAAAACGCCTGTTGATACAACGGAGGCTCCCCGGGGAACTCGGAAGGTGTACGATCCTTCTGAGAAGCGCTAATGAAAACAATATTCTGAAGATCTGAATTCTTGCTGACGCTAGTAGCACTTCCAAACCAACAGTAGCCTCGATTCCTCAACCAAAAATGGGAAGACGAAGAGTCTGAATGAGTTCAACGTCGTGACACTCAAGATCGCCGTCAAATAAACCTTGAAGAGCTCTCTCTAAGGAAATAACCTCCTCCACACCTTGCACCAAACAAAAGATAACGTCGGTTAACCAAAAGAACGACTTAATCTGCTTTTCGAATAAAAACAGGGGGAGGGGCTTGAGGTTTCACGTGAAAACAGAAGGAGAAAAACAATACCCTCTTTCTCGATGAAAAACTTAGGCATCTTTCTGCGAGCCCTCCAAGTGGAACTCATCCCACCTGCAACCAAGAAGCCGTCAAGCCAATCCTCGCCATTGAATTTTGATATTCTCTAAGAGATCAGCCAGTTCTTTGTCAGCACCAAAGAGGGTTGGAGAGCGGTTGACGTACACCTTAACCCCTGGGTAGCTGAGCACCATGATGTCGTTGTTCACCCATAGAAATTTCTCCTGTCAGTTCTTCATGGACTTTTTATTTTTGATAAGGGTAGGGACTCCCCGCCAACAAGAAAGGATTAGAGTCCCCGACTGAGTAGAAGCGTTGAAGAAGTGCTTGGACGTCGGAACAGTTAGCAAGCGACCTAGGGCACGACAAAAGAGTTCAAAACTCACTATCTTGTTTATAGCAATCGGGGTCAGCTCCTTCATGAAAAACCCATACTCCTTGATAATTAGATTGAAGAAATTTGTGGTAGGAAAACGCAGACGCACTTCGAATAAGGCGATTGGAATACTGACCTTGCCTTTGGGAGGACTGTAAAGTGACAAATCTAGAAGAGGAAGTTGGACCAGGTGTTCGGGAACAAATCTGTATCAAAATTGAATGTATTCCTATTCTTCGGTAGTAAGATCCTTTCCCAAGGAACGAGTGGTAGCCATGGAAGAATAGGAAGAAAGCGTTGGAAAAGTTTATTTGGTGCAATAAGTCAAAGACAAAAAAGTAGAAAGTAAGGAGGAAACGTAAGGAGAAACATAGGCTTAAATGCCACTAAAGGGGCATCGAACCGTTTTCATGATGAAACTGCCAAAGAACGGTGATTTTGCTCTGCCAACTGCATCAGCTATCAATAATACCCACCACCTGTTTGTGAATAGACCAGAACAACTCTGCTATCTCATTAACGCATAAGCCTACTGGTCTAAGGGACTTGAATCTGTTACCATGAACAGCCATGTTAAATGTAAGGGAAAGCATAAGCGAGACGTTATCATGCCAAAACCTTCGCCAAGGCCCGGTCTTGTCCTAAGAAACCTAGTGCCAGGGTGGCAGTTCGCTTCCCTTCATGAGGAAAGAATATTATTCATGTAATTTTCATTCACTCATGACCACTCAGGACGTGGCAAGAAGCTTAGGTGACACCCAGAACTGACGTTAACAAGCAGTTAGTTAACGTGGGCATAATTCTTCTAGTTAGAGGAGGCCACGTCTCACACTCATTGGGCTAGGTCCCTACGATTTGTTGGTAACATTTATAAAAGGATCTATTCTGTCTCAAGGAAGGGATCCATCTTCTCCCTCACTGGATTTACCCTAAATTATCTCTCTTAGAAAACTAACTTGATCATCAGAGTGACGTCCCGGGAGAACACCCAATCGTCCTTTAATGATTCTTCTGTATTGTGTTCATAGGAAAGATTCGAGTTTCGATCTGAAGGGTTTTGAACATTCTAACACTCCTAAGGTGTACATGCAACCCTAGAAACCTTGGATCTATGTTTATCTAAAATACATGCAAAATTTGATTTCCGAGGTTCTTAATCCTATCTAGCATACATTGGGAACTTTAAATATAAAAGATAGCTAGAAATACATACCTTTAGTAATTTGGATTCCTTGAAAAACCTTGTGAGCCTAGCACCCCAAGTGTGATGCCTCAAATATCTCACACAACACCAAATGCACTTGGAATAAACTTTGAGACAAATATCACACTTAGAAAATCGGCTAGCCCTCTCTTGTATCTTCTAGTGGCCAATTTTGGTGAGCATAAGCATTCTTATAGTGCGTTACAATTAGGGTTACAACATGTAAACCCTAATTGTCATTACCTTTATTTCCATGACCCATGGGTCCTATAGACACCATGGAGCATCCTATGAGCCTTAGCCCAACTTGATAATCCATGGAGCATTAAGCCCACTATACAAGTATAAGTCATTTACACAATCAACATATATATTTAATTAGTCACCTTTTGATCACTTAATTAATTCTAGATTAATTCTTGATCAATACTAATTAAATAATACTATTATTAATTTATTAGAACTTATAATATATTAATAAACCATAAGTGTTATTTTTTTCATTTTAGTCTATCCAAATGCATGATGCCATGCAACCCAAATGGACAATGCCAAACCAGTTCAAGTACATACCAGAAATAGTTATGGACTTAGACACCTTATCCAATAGTCTCCCACTTGGATAAGTCTAATAACTATAACAACAAGTATGACTTCAGGAACCGATCAGCAATCGTAGCTCTTTCAAGGTCTCTTGGAACTAAGATGATGATGATACACCATTTAAGATAAGTGATCATATAATCCGTTATTCTAGATATCAGCTAGAAAAATACATGGAACAAGGTCTTACTTATTTTCCAACAGTTTGTTTCCTGATTTTCGATTTGTTTGACAAAGAACTTAATCGGACACATCAATTTAGTTATGACCGGGTCCGATACATAGGTCAAAACAAAATCATCGAGGGGCCCAGATATCACTTCTAATCCAAGAAGGAACATATAAACTTTAGCTCATATGCTTCTTCTACTACTAGTTGAATCATACACAAAAGAACGTTTTATAGCATCGAGTTACCAATGCGGTTTCGTACGATCAATGTATAACCAACTCATGGGCAACAATAAATATCTCTAGGTTTGATGACTTATATGATATTACCGTCTTATGATCACTTGAGATAAATTCCATGAAGTGATTCCAGTGAGTGTGGGTTGAGTCCAATACTCAAAACTTATGAGTACTCATGAAGTGTTGTAGCACCACTTTGCTACAAGCCAACCTCATGACAATCTTGATTCATATCTACTTCCGAAATATGACCGACTGTGGAGAATTTGAATAATATGTAATGCACAACATAAATATTCTGGAAGTCAAAACATGCAAAAGAAATTATAGTATATGATTTACAAGAGATAGCAACACTTTACTCATAAATCAACACAACTTTTATTCATCATCAAATGTGAATTACACTTTACAAATTTCTGAGTTATCTAACTACTAAAATCTAATATCATCCTTCAGCCCTGTGCGCGTCGCATGTTAGAGATGCTTAACCCTACCCAGTCGCTTCATGAGGGGATCTGTTGGGTTTTCATCCGATGATACCCTCTTTGCCACGAGGAGTCCTTCTTCTATTCGATGTCTGATAAAATGGTATTTTCTGTTGATGTGTCTGGTTCTCCCATGATATCTTGGTTCTTTTTCCTAAGGCAATTGCACTTTCACTATCATAGAGAATTTCCATAGGCTCCTTTATAGCTTGTACTACTCCAAGGTCCCCGATGAAGTTCTTTAGCCATATTCCCTCCTTTGCTGCTATATACTCTGATTCGCAAGTTGAATCAGCCATTGTCTCCTGCTTGGAACTTTTCCAAGTAATTGCTCCTCCGTTTAAGGTAAAGACCTAGCTCGATTGAGAGCGTAAATTATCTCTATCAGCTTGGAAGTTAGCATCATTATACCCTACAACTCTCAAGTCATCACTACCACCAAGGGTAAGGACCCGATCCTTAGTCCTCTGAAAGTACTTGAGAATATTCTTTACCGCAGTCCAGTGAGCCTTGCTAGGGTTCCCCTGATATCTTCTGACCATGCTCAAGGCAAAGGCCACATCAGGACGAGTACAAGTCATAGCATACATGATCGAGCCTACAACAAAAGCATAAGGTACTCGACTCATTTCTGCTATCACAGCCTCGGTACTTGGGCTCTGAGTCTTACTCAATATGGCGTTACTCTGGATAGGTAACTCTCCTTTCTTGGAATATTGCATGCTGAACCTTTTCAGCACGTTATCCAAGTATGTACTCTGACTAAGTCCAATTAGTCTTTTACTTCGGTCTCTCAGAATCCTTATCCCTAGAATATAAGTAGCTTCACTTAGGTCTTTCATAGCGAAACACTTCCCAAGCCAGGACTTCACTTCCTTCAAGGTTGGGATGTCATTTCCTATGAGTAGTATGTCATCCACATACAACACCAAAAATCTAACTATACTCCCACTAGCCTTGACATATACACAAGATTCATCTTCACTCCTCGAAAAGCCAAACTCTTTGACTTTCTCATTGAAACAAAGATTCCATCTACGAGGTGCTTGTGTTCAATCCATAGATGGATTTCTCACACTTACATACTCTATTAGGGTATTCTTTACTGACAAAACCTTCTGGCTGACACATGTAAGCATCTTTAGCCAAACTTCCATTAAGGAAGGTGGTTTTGACATCCATTTGCCATATTTCATAATCATGATATGAAACAATGGCTAACAAAACCCTAATAGACTTAATCTTTGCTACTGGTGAAAAGGTCTCATCATAATCAACTCCCAGAGTTTGAGAAAATCCCTTTGCAACTAGTCACGCCTTATAAGTGTGTACATTACCATCCATGTCGGTCTTCTTCTTGAAGATCCATTTGCACCGAATTGTCTTACGACCTAGTACATTATCAACCGAGTTCCAATCTTGATTGTCATACATGGACTATATCTCGCTGTTAATTGCCTCTTTCCATTTAGCAGACTCAGGGCCTACCATGGCTTCCGCATAGGTGTTAGGTTCATCCAAACTTACCAGTGTCTCATCACTGATAAGTGTCTCACCTTCAGCAGTAATATGGAAACCATAGTAGTGCTCAGGTGCATTCCTAACCCTTGCGGAATGCCTCAGAGGTACAGACTCGTCAATTGGATCAACACGAGTTTCCTCCTCAAGTTGACTGCTAGGGTTTGAGGTTCCTTCACCACTTGAATCTTGAATTTATTCAAGGTCAATATGCCTCCCACTGTTTCCTTGGCTTATGAACTCTTTTTCTCAAAAGACACCCCTCCTTGCTACAAAGACAACATTCTCACTGAACCTGTAAAAGAGGTAACCAAAGGATTTCTGTGGGTAGCCGTTGAAAATACAACTCTCAATTTGACGTTTGACCTTATCATGAGTCTCACGCCTCACTAAAGCCTCGCAACCCCAAATCTTGATGTGGGCTAGACTACGAACTTTTCCAGTCCAAATCTGGTGAGGTGTTTTGGCAACCTTCTTTGTTAGGACTAGATTAAGGATATGTGCGACAGTCTCTAAGTCATACCCCCAGAATGAGATTGGTAGTTATGTTCGACTCATCATGGAACAAACCATATCCAAAAAGGTTCGAGTATGCCTCTCAGCCACACCATTCTACTATGGTGTCCTAGGAGGTGTCAATTGTGAGACAATCCCACATTCCTTAAGATAGTTGAGGAACTCAGTACTAATATACTCACCACCACGATCGGATGAAGGCATCTTAATGTTCCTACCCAATTGATTCTCGACTCCTTGTTTAAACTCTTTAGACCTTTCAGAAGTCTCTGACTTATGCTTGATTAAGTAGACATATCCATATCTACTATAATCATATGTAAAAGTCACATAATAACAATTAGCATCCCTTGTGACAGTTTGGAAGGGTCCACACACATCTGTCTGCAATAGATCCAACAAACCTTCACCCCTTGCACAAGAACCAGTAAAGGGTGACTTTGTCATTTTTCCAAGTAAGCATGATTCACAACTATCATCTGACTTAAGGTCAAATGAATCTAAGCCTCCATCCTTTTGGAGTTGGCCTATGTGTTTCTTGCTTACATGTCCAAGACGACAATGGCATAATGATGCTTTATCCAAGTTATCATTAGAAGAATCAATACACAACACATTATTTCCTAGATTATCTAAAACATACACAACTTCATACACACCATCACAAGGTAATGCTTTAAAATAAAAATCATTATTAAAGAAAGCATTTATTCCACCAATTTCATTATCAAAGGAAAAGGTAAAACCTTGTTTGTACAAAGCATGAAAGGAAATAATATTTCTTGCCATTTCAGGCGAGTAACAACATTTATTCAAATATAATGTAAACCCACTACTTAGCATCAAATAATAAACTCCGATCTTGGTGCCAGGTGAAGCTTTCCTATTCCCCATGATCAAGTTTATCTTTCCGTGCTCCACTTTCTTACTTCTTCTTAGTCCCTGCAAATCAGAACATATGTGAATTCCACAACCTGTATCAAGAACCCAAGAGTTAGAATAGGGTAAGTTATTAGACAATATTGTGTAAATACCTGCATGGGTGGGTTTTACTTTCTAATCCTTAATATCTTGTTGGTACTTTGGGCAGTTCCGCTTCCAATGCGACTTTTCATGGCAATAGAAGCATTCAGCCTCTTTTGGGTCAGAAGAAGGAATGACGAAACCTTTCTTGGTTCCACTTGAAGAAGAGCCTTCAAAGGTCTTACCCTTGGTACCCTTCGAAGGGTTCTTCCTCTTTTTCCCTCTACCTTTCCCGATTGCCAGGACAGGGGTGGAGTTTGGAGTCGGAGTAAGAGTGGTAACAATTGAATTTCCTTTAAGACTTGTTTCAGTGGACTTAAGGAGTCCTTGAAGGTTACTAAGGGTAACTTCCTCCTTGTTCATGTGGTATGTCATGCGGAATTGATCATAACATGAGGGTGAGTGCAAAATGATATCTATTGCCAACTCCTCGGGGAAGTTCACATTATGTTTCAGCAACCGATCCACATACCTTTGCATTTTTTTGTAAGTGGCCGATGATGGGTTCACTATCCTTCATTCGGCTTGTTATCATGGAGCGGATAATATCATACCTCTCTTGGCGAGCACTTTGATGGTAGTGGTCTATCAAATCTTGGTGCATCTCAAAAGGGTAATAGTCCTCATAGGACATTTGGAGCTCGGCTATCATCGTGGTCATCATGATAAAAGCCACTTTCATGGCATCTCTCTCATGAGTCTGGAATTCAGTGATCTCCTCAGGAGTAGTAGTTAACTCATCAATATCCTTTAGCTCCTTTTCGAGGACATATTCCCTATCCTCATAGCGTGTGACCATCCTAATTGTAACGCCCGCAGCAACTTTTCGACAAAAAGATTATTTAGAATAAATAATCTTAACCAAGTTGTAGAATATGTCACAAGGTTTCCGTACATATAAAGAACACCGAAATCCGAGTTATAACGAAGAAGTTATGACCCGTCGAAGTTTCGCGTCGGAACCGGCACGGCGCCGGGAAGCGTAAATAGTAAATTTATGATAGAGAGAGATTTAGCCTTAGCGCTCTAAATGAAAGTCGTAGAATATGTTAAACTAAGAACATCGATAAAAAAGAACGCCCAAATCTGACTTCGTATGAAGAAGTTATGATTTTTCGAAGTTTCGGATTAGCGGTGTACAGCCCGAAATTCGAATTTTAGATTGATTGATTTTTAGCCGACACAACCTAAACAAGAATCGAAGATCTCGTTATTAGTAGCGTAACGATAAAAAGACAGATGAAAATGGACATCGGATAAACAAGTTATGAGATTTTAACGGACCAATCTTGTCCCGGCCTGTTAAAAATATAACTTTATAAATAACGTCAAAACTAGCCAACGGAGTCTAAACGAAAGTTGTAGAGTACGTCTCCACCTACGCGTGGATATAAAGAACGTCAAAAACGGAGTTCGTATGAACGAGTTACAAATTATAATAGCATATTTACGTATTAAAATAAACTATAAATCATGTATACGTACACATATATATACATATGTATATATCATTAGAAAGGTATCGACGATGCGGTCATTATAAGACTAATGTTGAGTTCTTTCGACATTAGTTTAGTACAAATATCATTAAATCCATTTAAAATAGTATTATAGAGGGGTGTTTAGTTGTTTATATAACTAAAAGGTCATTAAGTAATTATGGAGGGTAGTTTTTGAAAATTCAATTAGTATAAATAAGAGCCTTGGGCTCTCATATTTCTTGCACCATTCTCTTGATTCAAGACTCTTTCTCTCCTTATCCCCCGAGCATTTCGGTCCCTCGTGATTCGACTTCTCTTTCTGTAGTTTTAGTATAGTAAGGTGAGCGCTGAAGCGCTGCACGAATCTTTCTTAGAAAGATTCAGCGATGAAGTTCTGCCCCTGCAGAGCCCGACTCCTAGCTAAAATCCCCTTGAAAGTAAGTTATGCTTACCCTATTTTAAATATAGTTTATATTTAAAATTAGTATTGTTATTATAAATTTATAATAAATATTTGAGCTATTATTATGACTTATATAAGTGTCGTTATAATATCTTTTAACTACTCGCGGTACGGGGAATCTGGTTTAAAGGGCCGCATAAGGTTGTTGGATTTCAGAAGTGCTATACGCCAAAATGGTCCTGCCCTCCGGTGTTTTATGTCTGGCCCCTGTCTGTACATAGTAGTTGGAAAGTATTGTTTAAACGCTTATATAATAATAATAATAAGACTAATAATTAGTGACGGTAATATTAGACTAAAATCTAGTGGTGATAATATTAGGTTTCGAAGCGATGTCCGAGTACCGGGTCACCACCTTCTCAGGTGAGTGCATAGTCCCTTTCATCTTACACATAGATATGAAGTATTTTATATAAACTACGTGCTATGTGTGCATATTATCTGAATACTTGCTGTGTATGTTGGATGAACGTTTTATACATGTTTTAAAGAATTTAAGTTGTATACGTATTTTATATATACGAATATGTTAGGTATGAGATGGGTAGATGAATGATGAGAGATAGAAGATGATACATTGGCAGCTATAGACTTAGTGCCTATGGGACAAACACCGGTAGCTATGGACTTAGTACCTGTTAAACGTTGGTAGCTATGGACTTAGTACCTGTTGAACATTGGTAGCTATGGACTTAGTACCTATTAGATAAAGACTGGTAGCTATGGATTTAGTACCTGATGAATAGACCATAGCAGCTATGGAATTAGTGCTTTATGAACGAACATTGGCAGCTATGGATTTAGTGTCAGTCCTATAACCCTGGAGGTAAGGGACTTCGGAATAAACGAATGCAGGATAGATGACTCTTAGGTTAAATCCTTAAAGAGGAAAGAAGATAATGGGGATGGGTAATTGGGTTGATTGTTTGATTGAACATAGTAATTATATTATTGTGGGTTGAAAACCCTATGTACTCACCAGGTTTCCCAACCTGACCCACTCAGTTTATGTATATCACAGGTGACGAAGTGAAGTGACATTACACTGAGAGATTTAAAAGAGATGTAGATCACTAGTGTAAATCATTGTAAGTTCTGTTTATGCTTATGTTTCGGTATTAACGATGACATCCCAAACATTTTAAAATGAAATAAATACGTTTCTTCGAAAATGTTTTAATAACGTATTTACCATGTTTTTCTGGGAACAAATTCCGCAACCTTTTTATAAAATGAAGTACTCTGATTTTTATAAAGCATAAACAAAAATCGGTCTTTTCTGGCCGTGATTTTGGGGATGTCACAGTTGGTATCAGAGCATTAGTTTAAGAGAACTACGAATATGGATTTATTTCTAGACTTAAACTTAGAATGCTAAGCGATGATTGTGAGGTGTGAGCACTAGCTTATTTTAGGAATAATGCCTAAATTGCTTTTATGTGCTAAATGCTTTGCGCATGATATGATTTGTTCGGATCTATGGTCTGTTGCCGACCGGATCTGGAAACCTTATGTGTTTAGGATTCTAAGCGTTCAACTACGATATTAGAACTAGCATATAAACGTTTCGGGGTGATAAGGATGATTTAAGACGTCAATCCTAAATTAAGATCTAGATTCACCTTATTCGGTGTAGAGATCAAGATGGCAAGAACCCGTAGCGGAAACGTAAATGCGAATGGGAACCGAAACCAACCCCCAGTGGTTCAACAAATACCTGTTGTTGAAGAAGTTGCGCCTGAGCAAGTCACCATGGCTGGAGTTCAAGCCATGATTCGGGCTATGTTAGCTGAACAAAGGGAAGAAATGAGACAAATGTTGAACAGGGACGAACCTACCGTACATGTTGAACCGACGGAGCCAGTTCCCGAGCAATCTGAGGAAGGGAACTACAGCCGCCAAGTGAGTCAAGTAGGGACTCAAGGTGAGCAAAGGGATGGCCCAGAAGGGAGAAACAACAAGGATGGGCGGATGTACAAGAATTTCTTGGGTGCGAAACCACCAATTCTCTCAGGAAGCCCGAAGCCGGTTGAGATTATGGATTGGATCTCTGAGATGGCGATGGTGTTTGAGAGCTGCAGCTGTAACGAGAAACAGAAGACTGTCTTCGCAGTAAGACAACTGAAAACTGGAGTCTTGAGATGGTGGAAGCTATTGGCAGATACGATGCCACGAGGAGAAGCCTTAAGGATGTCGTGGGAAGAGTTTTTGGAACAGTTGAAAATGCAATACTGCTCGGAGATAGATCTGATAGACCTAAACAACGAGTTTCAGAACCTAAAGAAAGGAAAGATGAGTGTTGATGAGTATGCCACCGCATTCACCGAGAGGATGAAGCTATTCCCCTACTTGGTGCCTACTGAACTCTCCAAGATTGATAGGTTTGCTAACGGGCTGCCCACTAACTTTGGCCCAATGGTCAAAATGACAACTACCTTGAAAGCAGCTGTTAGGGCAGCTAAGAACGTAGAGTCCTAGATAAGAGAAAAGGGTCTAGAAAAAGATAAGGTAGGAGAGAAGCGGAAGTTTGAAGGATCTTCGAGGCCGAACAAGGAAAGCAAATTCTCAAAGCTTGGAGGAGCAAATGGAGGTGAAGCAAGATGGTGTGATAGATGCAAGAAGAAGCATGGTGGAAAGTGCAACGAAGAAGTGACTTGTTACAAGTGTGGGAGGACTGGTCACTATTCCAAAGACTGCACGCATAATGACAAAGTATGCTATGGATGTGGAGGAAAGGGGCACATGTCCAGAGACTGCCCAAGGAAAAATAAAGCAGCAAGACCAGAAATGCCACCAAGGCCAAGGGCATTTCACATGATCCGACGAAGCAGAGAACCATGCGAGGAATCAAGAATGAGGACTTCTTACCCGAGGATCGGATTATGCAGTAGTCATAGTTTCGTATGATGTAGCCTAGTAGAGGCATACTCTAGGGTGAACTTGAACACCTATGTAATCGTTTCAAGAAATGATATAAAACCTTCGTTTTGTTATCTGATGTGTTGAATGATTGTATGAATTGTTGCATGGTGACTTGGGAAACTGCGAGACAATACTTGGGACGAGTATGAGTAGGTGTGAATGGTAGTAGAGGCCTATACTACCGGAAGCACATGACTCACACTTGGATCGGGGAAAGTCACAAGGTTACCAAGAAGCTAGTAATTGATTTCATTTTTTTCAAGTATGTCATTACCATCGTTTCGATAATGACTAAAAAGATTGTTGATTTCCGATCCTAGTGGTCATACCAAATTGAGTCCGACTACGATGAGTATGTTGCGTGGTTCAGGGAACCAAGTTCAATGTAGCGTCCGACTTAAACCAAACAATTGAAATCAAAGCGATCAATAGAAGTATCGCGTTCGTTGTTAAAGAAGTTGGTAGCCAGAAACGCTACATGTTAAAGTGTGATTATATCACATTAGAACATGAAGGAAGGCATAGTCTAATTTAGAATTTAACTCTAAGAGACCTAAGTCTAAACGTGCATCACATGATGATAGGTCATAATTTGAAGTCTAGCCTGAGGTAGAGAGCAGGTGCACGATCGAGTACTGCTTACAGTCAATGAGTCTAAGAGATAGACTTGAAGGAATATAGAAGTTATAATTATTACCTAGGATGAAGAGCTGGCGTATGGAGTCATTATACGAGCCCTTTTTTGTTGATGATTCCGGGACGTAATCATCCTAAGGGGGAGATAATTGTAACGCCCGCAGATCCGGGCTAGTTAATTTAAAGGCAATAGGGTCAAAAACAACTTTTCGACAAAAAGATTATTTAGAATAAATAATCTTAACCAAGTTGTAGAATATGTCACAAGGTTTCCGTACATATAAAGAACACCGAAATCCGAGTTATAACGAAGAAGTTATGACCCGTCGAAGTTTCGCGTCGGAACCGGCACGGCGCCGGGAAGCGTAAATAGTAAATTTATGATAGAGAGAGATTTAGCCTTAGCGCTCTAAATGAAAGTCGTAGAATATGTTAAACTAAGAACATCGATAAAAAAGAACGCCCAAATCTGACTTCGTATGAAGAAGTTATGATTTTTCGAAGTTTCGGATTAGCGGTGTACAGCCTGAAATTCGAATTTTAGATTGATTGATTTTTAGCCGACACAACCTAAACAAGAATCGAAGATCTCGTTATTAGTAGCGTAACGATAAAAAGACAGACGAAAATGGACATCGGATAAACAAGTTATGAGATTTTAACGGACCAATCCTGTCCCGGCCTGTTAAAAATATAACTTTATAAATAACGTCAAAACTAGCCAACGGAGTCTAAACGAAAGTTGTAGAGTACGTCTCCACCTACGCGTGGATATAAAGAACGTCAAAAACGGAGTTCGTATGAACGAGTTACAAATTATAATAGCATATTTACGTATTAAAATAAACTATAAATCATGTATACGTACACATATATATACATATGTATATATCATTAGAAAGGTATCGACGATGCGGTCATTATAAGACTAATGTTGAGTTCTTTCGACATTAGTTTAGTACAAATATCATTAAATCCATTTAAAATAGTATTATAGAGGGGTGTTTAGTTGTTTATATAACTAAAAGGTCATTAAGTAAATATGGAGGGTAGTTTTTGAAAATTCAATTAGTATAAATAAGAGCCTTGGGCTCTCATATTTCTTGCACCATTCTCTTGATTCAAGACTCTTTCTCTCCTTATCCCCCGAGCATTTCGGTCCCTCGTGATTCAACTTCTCTTTCTGTAGTTTTAGTATAGTAAGGTGAGCGTTGAAGCGCTGCACGAATCTTTCTTAGAAAGATTCAGCGACGAAGTTCTGCCCCTGCAGAGCCCGACTCCTAGCTAAAATCCCCTTGAAAGTAAGTTATGCTTACCCTATTTTAAATATAGTTTATATTTAAAATTAGTATTGTTATTATAAATTTATAATAAATATTTGAGCTATTATTATGACTTATATAAGTGTCGTTATAATATCTTTTAACTACTCGCGGTACGGGGAATCTGGTTTAAAGGGCCGCATAAGGTTGTTGGATTTCAGAAGTGCTATACGCCAAAATGGTCCTGCCCTCCGGTGTTTTATGTCTGGCCCCTGTCTGTACATAGTAGTTGGAAAGTATTGTTTAAACGCTTATATAATAATAATAATAAGACTAATAATTAGTGACGGTAATATTAGACTAAAATCTAGTGGTGATAATATTAGGTTTCGAAGCGATGTCCGAGTACCGGGTCACCACCTTCTCAGGTGAGTGCATAGTCCCTTTCATCTTACACATAGATATGAAGTATTTTATATAAACTACGTGCTATGTGTGCATATTATCTGAATACTTGCTGTGTATGTTGGATGAACGTTTTATACATGTTTTAAAGAATTTAAGTTGTATACGTATTTTATATATACGAATATGTTAGGTATGAGATGGGTAGATGAATGATGAGAGATAGAAGATGATACATTGGCAGCTATAGACTTAGTGCCTATGGGACAAACACCGGTAGCTATGGACTTAGTACCTGTTAAACGTTGGTAGCTATGGATTTAGTACTTGTTGGGAATTGGTAGCTATGGACTTAGTACCTGTTGAACATTGGTAGCTATGGACTTAGTACCTATTAGATAAAGACTGGTAGCTATGGATTTAGTACCTGATGAATAGACCATAGCAGCTATGGAATTAGTGCTTTATGAACGAACATTGGCAGCTATGGATTTAGTGTCAGTCCTATAACCCTGGAGGTAAGGGACTTCGGAATAAACGAATGCAGGATAGATGACTCTTAGGTTAAATCCTTAAAGAGGAAAGAAGATAATGGGGATGGGTAATTGGGTTGATTGTTTGATTGAACATAGTAATTATATTATTGTGGGTTGAAAACCCTATGTACTCACCAGGTTTCCCAACCTGACCCACTCAGTTTATGTATATCACAGGTGACGAAGTGAAGTGACATTACACTGAGAGATTTAAAAGAGATGTAGATCACTAGTGTAAATCATTGTAAGTTCTGTTTATGCTTATGTTTCGGTATTAACGATGACATCCCAAACATTTTAAAATGAAATAAATACGTTTCTTCGAAAATGTTTTAATAACGTATTTACCATGTTTTTCTGGGAACAAATTCCGCAACCTTTTTATAAAATGAAGTACTCTGATTTTTATAAAGCATAAACAAAAATCGGTCTTTTCTGGCCGTGATTTTGGGGATGTCACAGTTGGTATCAGAGCATTAGTTTAAGAGAACTACGAATATGGATTTATTTCTAGACTTAAACTTAGAATGCTAAGCGATGATTGTGAGGTGTGAGCACTAGCTTATTTTAGGAATAATGCCTAAATTGCTTTTATGTGCTAAATGCTTTGCGCATGATATGATTTGTTCGGATCTATGGTCTGTTGCCGACCGGATCTGGAAACCTTATGTGTTTAGGATTCTAAGCGTTCAACTACGATATTAGAACTAGCATATAAACGTTTCGGGGTGATAAGGATGATTTAAGACGTCAATCCTAAATTAAGATCTAGATTCACCTTATTCGGTGTAGAGATCAAGATGGCAAGAACCCGTAGCGGAAACGTAAATGCGAATGGGAACCGAAACCAACCCCCAGTGGTTCAACAAATACCTGTTGTTGAAGAAGTTGCGCCTGAGCCAGTCACCATGGCTGGAGTTCAAGCCATGATTCGGGCTATGTTAGCTGAACAAAGGGAAGAAATGAGACAAATGTTGAACAGGGACGAACCTACCGTACATGTTGAACCGACGGAGCCAGTTCCCGAGCAATCTGAGGAAGGGAACTACAGCCGCCAAGTGAGTCAAGTAGGGACTCAAGGTGAGCAAAGGGATGGCCCAGAAGGGAGAAACAACAAGGATGGGCGGATGTACAAGAATTCTCTTGGGTGCGACACCACCAAGTCTCTCAGGAAGCCCGAAGCCGGTTGAGATTATGGATTGGATCTCTGAGATGGCGATGGTGTTTGAGAGCTGCAACTGTAACGAGAAACAGAAGACTGTCTTCGCAGTAAGACAACTGAAAACTGGAGTCTTGAGATGGTGGAAGCTATTGGCAGATACGATGCCACGAGGAGAAGCCTTAAGGATGTCGTGGGAAAAGTTTTTGGAACAGTTGAAAATGCAATACTGCTCGGAGATAGATCTGATAGACCTAAACAACGAGTTTCAGAACCTAAAGAAAGGAAAGATGAGTGTTGATGAGTATGCCACCGCATTCACCGAGAGGATGAAGCTATTCCCCTACTTGGTGCCTACTGAACTCTCCAAGATTGATAGGTTTGCTAACGGGCTGCCCACTGACTTTGGCCCAATGGTCAAAATGACAACTACCTTGAAAGCAGCTGTTAGGGCAGCTAAGAACGTAGAGTCCCAGATAAGAGAAAAGGGTCTAGAAAAAGATAAGGTAGGAGAGAAGCGGAAGTTTGAAGGATCTTCGAGGCCGAACAAGGAAAGCAAATTCTCAAAGCTTGGAGGAGCAAATGGAGGTGAAGCAAGATGGTGTGATAGATGCAAGAAGAAGCATGGTGGAAAGTGCAACGAAGAAGTGACTTGTTACAAGTGTGGGAGGACTGGTCACTATTCCAAAGACTGCACGCATAATGACAAAGTATGCTATGGATGTGGAGGAAAGGGGCACATGTCCAGAGACTGCCCAAGGAAAAATAAAGCAGCAAGACCAGAAACGCCACCAAGGCCAAGGGCATTTCACATGATCCTCGACGAAGCAGAGAACCATGCGAGGAATCAAGAATGAGGACTTCTTACCCGAGGATCGGATTATGCAGTAGTCATAGTTTCGTATGATGTAGCCTACTAGAGGCATAGTCTAGGGTGAACTTGAACACCTATGTAATCGTTTCAAGAAATGATATAAAACCTTCGTTTTGTTATCTGATGTGTTGAATGATTGTATGAATTGTTGCATGGTGACTTGGGAAACTGCGAGACAATACTTGGGACGAGTATGAGTAGGTGTGAATGGTAGTAGAGGCCTATACTACCGGAAGCACATGACTCACACTTGGTTCGGGGAAAGTCACAAGGTTACCAAGAAGCTAGTAATTGATTTCATTTTTTTCAAGTATGTCATTACCATCGTTTCGATAATGACTAAAAAGATTGTTGATTTCCGATCCTAGTGGTCATACCAAATTGAGTCCGACTACGATGAGTATGTTGCGTGGTTCAGGGAACCAAGTTCAATGTAGCGTCCGACTTAAACCAAACAATTGAAATCAAAGCGATCAATAGAAGTATCGCGTTCGTTGTTAAAGAAGTTGGTAGCCAGAAACGCTACATGTTAAAGTGTGATTATATCACATTAGAACATGAAGGAAGGCATAGTCTAATTTAGAATTTAACTCTAAGAGACCTAAGTCTAAACATGCATCACATGATGATAGGTCATAATTTGAAGTCTAGCCTGAGGTAGAGAGCAGGTGCACGATCGAGTACTGCTTACAGTCAATGAGTCTAAGAGATAGACTTGAAGGAATATAGAAGTTATAATTATTACCTAGGATGAAGAGCTGGCGTATGGAGTCATTATACGAGCCCTTTTTGTTGATGATTCCGGGACGTAATCATCCTAAGGGGGAGATAATTGTAACGCCCGCAGATCCGGGCTAGTTAATTTAAAGGCAATAGGGGTCAAAAACAACTTTTCGACAAAAAGATTATTTAGAATAAATAATCTTAACCAAGTTGTAGAATATGTCACAAGGTTTCCGTACATATAAAGAACACCGAAATCCGAGTTATAACGAAGAAGTTATGACCCGTCGAAGTTTCGCGTCGGAACCGGCACGGCGCCGGGAAGCGTAAATAGTAAATTTATGATAGAGAGAGATTTAGCCTTAGCGCTCTAAATGAAAGTCGTAGAATATGTTAAACTAAGAACATCGATAAAAAAGAACGCCCAAATCTGACTTCGTATGAAGAAGTTATGATTTTTCGAAGTTTCGGATTAGCGGTGTACAGCCTGAAATTCGAATTTTAGATTGATTGATTTTTAGCCGACACAACCTAAACAAGAATCGAAGATCTCGTTATTAGTAGCGTAACGATAAAAAGACAGACGAAAATGGACATCGGATAAACAAGTTATGAGATTTTAACGGACCAATCCTGTCCCGGCCTGTTAAAAATATAACTTTATAAATAACGTCAAAACTAGCCAACGGAGTCTAAACGAAAGTTGTAGAGTACGTCTCCACCTACGCGTGGATATAAAGAACGTCAAAAACGGAGTTCGTATGAACGAGTTACAAATTATAATAGCATATTTACGTATTAAAATAAACTATAAATCATGTATACGTACACATATATATACATATGTATATATCATTAGAAAGGTATCGACGATGCGGTCATTATAAGACTAATGTTGAGTTCTTTCGACATTAGTTTAGTACAAATATCATTAAATCCATTTAAAATAGTATTATAGAGGGGTGTTTAGTTGTTTATATAACTAAAAGGTCATTAAGTAATTATGGAGGGTAGTTTTTGAAAATTCAATTAGTATAAATAAGAGCCTTGGGCTCTCATATTTCTTGCACCATTCTCTTGATTCAAGACTCTTTCTCTCCTTATCCCCCGAGCATTTCGGTCCCTCATGATTCGACTTCTCTTTCTGTAGTTTTAGTATAGTAAGGTGAGCGTTGAAGCGCTGCACGAATCTTTCTTAGAAAGATTCAGCGAAGAAGTTCTGCCCCTG